>NC_071988.2:177984500-179350000 GCF_028885655.2 Pongo abelii | reverse complement strand
ACAAGTAGGCATATTTCCCTTTGGACTTCCGCACTCTAGCCACCCCTTCGGCCGTAGTCCTCACAAACACAGAGGGCTCCGCACTCCGCATGTAGGTCCACATTTTATCAAACACTGCAATTTTAGATCTCTGCAGGAAAAGTAAGGGGCCAGATTGCATTAAGAGATGGCCCTAAAAAATTACTCACAAAACACAAAAAGAGGTATTACTTTTCAAAACATAGATGATACACACAATATAAACAAATCTCATCTTTCAACAATTATTTTCACTAATAACAATTCTATGAAATTGTTATTATGCCACATCATTTTTAATAGTTTGCAAGGACCTGAAACATCGATTTACTATGGTAAACAAAATACTGTATATCTAGAAGTAATCTGAAATAGTCACAATCCAAAATAAATTGAAAAATGCACTACACTATCTATAGGAATAATTCAAATTAGGAGACAACAAAAAGGATATCTTTGCTGCCCAAATCCTAAATGGTCTATTCCTAATTAGTGGTAGAACAGGATCTGTGTAATGTGAGTTGGTCAGGCATGCAAGTGGTGAGATTCTAATGAAATGCCTATTAGCTGCAGAATAAAGATAATATTATGCTGGAAACTTCTATCTAATACTGACTGAAACGTTTCTAGAATAACACTGATTTTTAAAAGAATATTCTTTGGCCATTGAAGTTTTCTTTTAATTAAACAGGACTTTTTTCTTTGAATATTTAAACACCAAAATCCTATTTATTTCAAGATATACTGGAAAAAAACCAACATTCTTATCAGTGACAGATATAAAAGAAAGAAAGGCTAATTGAAACTGTATTATTGAAGGAATATTTATCTTAAAACCTAATGGACTCAAAAGCAAAGATATGCATCAAAAGAGTCATTTAATACTTCCTATTCAGACTCAAAAGAAGCTGAGCATAAAGTTGGAAAGTCAAAGCATTTGAATGTCTGCTTATTTTTCTATTCACAACTTTCTCACATGACTTTAATCCCTTTTGGGAAGATGACTTTGAATAACCCCTTTTGTTATTTTAGTTTAGTAAGTTTGAAATGAAAAATTGAAATTGAAGACTTACTTTTAAAACTCAAGAGGTTTGGGGGGTTTTGTTTGTTTTTTTTGTTCTAAGGAATTTAAAAAATATAACCTTTACCTTACAAAAAGCAGACATATGATATAAATCCAAATGTTTTATAATACTGCCCTGAGGATTCAGGTAGCTTTACATATAAAAGCACTCTATTTTGGTGAAAATCTTGGGTCAAGTGCAAATAGAGTATAGAGTATGCTTGTATCACTGGGGTTTATGATAGCATAACAGAGATGCTCAGACTTTAGTTGTGTTTTTCACTGTCACCATTTGAGCAGGGGCTGTTGTACTGAGACAGGCTCATGGACCATTTCAGCTCAGTGGTCTATGCAGGCAGAAGGCCAGGTGTCTCCTGAAAAAGACACTTTAACTCTAAATATATGTCAATATTCCTTGCTTCTTAATACTTATTCTCTCACCTAATTAAGTAAACCACTGTTAAATCTATTACCAAACAATGCCGCTTCAGATTTTAGATTTTAAAATTCATTACCTAGTGAATCAAGCTTTCTTTCTGTTGTAAAAGCATATCTATGAGAGTGAAAATTTTACTAGGACCCCAGCTATGTTTAGCATGAAACTTTGTACATAGTAGGTTCTTAATAAATGTATTCTAATTGGGTATTTTGTGATTTAGTTAGGAATGAAAAACCATTTTTGCTTTTTCTGAAACTTTGCCTACTGTAGAAACTGCTTATTTGTTTGTGTTTTCTCCTATAGTCTGCCTTCATATTCGCAACCAAATTGAAAGATTAGTTACAGCATTTGAGTTTGATTAAATAGGAAGCAATCTTGCTAAACCTCAAAGTCTTTTTGTAATGTGAATTCTCACAAAAACATGATGTCAACATCACAATTTTGGAACAAAATCACAGGCTGATAAAGAAGAGTTCAAAATGATGACACAGTTATTTTATCAAATCATCCATTAAATGTCAATTTTTCCAAGTTTAAAATATCAATTTTGAAGCATTAAAATATTACATGAAATATGAATGCCCTTCAGAGAAAATTCAAAAATTAGCAATAACATTTTCTGTTTCATTCATAAAATATTTTCTGCTGGTTTTAAGAATATTTCTCTAAGTGTAAATATAATATTTCCAAGAATGAAAGAATTTTAAAATACAATCTAGAAAAAAAATGGACCTAGCTACTTTCATCTGAGCTGTTGATCACTGTCTTTGCAGTTTGAATCGTTTAGAAGATGTATTAGTTCTGGTATGTTAGGTCACCTAGACATACAAGTTCTGTTAATCAGTCATTTTTCTATAATGGGGCTTCACATGTATTATAACATATATGACATATTCTTATAAGGAGCATGATTTTATGATGTAATTGTAGATTAATAACATCGATAAACTATCTAAGACTTTAAAATACATATTGATGATACTGAATCAGACTGAAAGTAACTTTTTTCATAAGTCAGAATTTCTGTAAGATAGACATTTTTTCCTCAATTAGCTAATTCATTTGGCTCACAGTTGTTAGTTTACTGTTCCCTTTTTTAACAAAGTTAATAAAATGTTTTCATGACCATATCTTTTCAAGAGCTATTGTTTGAACATATTTAGCCAAAGGTAGACAAATAAGATAACTCATAAACATTATAATACTGTTCTGTTGAAAACTGCGATTCATTAGGACAAGACATTTACTAATTTGAATTTCATACCTACTTTCAAAACAAGAATTAGAGGAATCTGATGACATTGTTACTGAGAGACAATTCAGAATATATGTATTACTTTCTATTAAACATATCAGAAAAAGTGTTAGACTAAATAATAAAAATGATACCTAGAAATCTTGATTTTCTCCAAAACCATAGCAAAAATAAAAAAGTAACCGGTAGAAAAACATTCCAAAGGCAAAGCAAAGTTTTGGGCTTCTCATCTAAGAAGACGCATGATAAATTATAGTTATTTTTCATTAGGTTGGTGCAGAAGTAATTGCTGTTTTTGCCACTACTTTCAATGGCAAAACCACAATTACTTTTGCGCCAACCTAGTAGGTTAATGTAGGTAACAATGTTTAGTTTGGCCTAATTCATATGTTAGTGGTCGACCTGATGCACTGGGGAGCACACTACAATCATCGGATCCACTCCGGCCTCTTGACCACTTATTTCTTAGAATATATTTACAAATACACTGAAAAATAATGTAATACCATGTGGTCAACTAAGATACTGTTCTTAATAGCATTTCCTGTTAAAATTTTGGAATCCAGCAATTTCAGGTTACATGCACACAGTGTTCTACCAAAAGCACCCAGATAATTTAAGCAATTGTATAGAAAATGCAAATCAAAGACAAATCAAATTGCCTCAATTAGCCCCTTTGTGTGGACTTTGGAGATGAACCCCAGGCAATGATGATCACCACCCTCATAAGCAATATCTACATTTGAGCAAATTTTACCAAAGTAGAAGAGGGAACACAGGCAAGCCATACAGACTTTTAAAATAAACCACATAATTTCCTATCGTCTGTAATACTGATCTGAATGCTGGTCCAGAGAAGAACATGATGCAATGCAAAAGGAAAACAAAGGGGTTGACAATCCTTTCTGTCAAGATGGCCCCAGGGAAGAGTTACAAGTCTTTCTCAGGAACAACTGCACCTTGATTTTCTACCTCTTCCACAAATCTACATGCTGCTTTTCACGAAATTTAAACTCTCTCTCTCTCTCTCTCTCTCTCTATATATATATATATATATATACACACACATATTTCCCATACAGCTAAGCCAAGGAAGACTGTGTATTTTTTATTTTTTATTTTTTGACATGAAGTCTCATTCTTGTCCCCCAGGCTGTAGTGCAATGGCATGATCTCGGCTCACTGCAACTTCCACCTCCTGGCTTCAAGCAATTCTCCTGCCTCAGCCTGCTGAGTAGCTGGGATTTACAGGCATGTGCCACCACGCCTGGCTAATTTTTGTATTTTTAGTAGAGACAGGGTTTCACCATGTTGGCCAGGCTGGTCTTGAACTCCTGACCTCAGGTGATCCACCTGCCTTGGCCTCCCAAAGTGCTGGGATTACAGGCGTGAGCCACTGTGCCTGGCCGGAAGACTGTGTATTCTGAAGTTACATGTTAAATCAAATACAATCATTCTTTAAGCAAGTATAATAAAGTGAAATGAAATAATTCAGGATGACATTGAGTCAAGCAGGCTGGTTCGTTCCCTGTTTTAATATGAGCTGGAGAAAAATGATAAAAGCCCCTCACTCAAGCTCTAGCTTATCTAACTCTCAGTCAATCAGTAACAAAAGACCCAAGAAGCTCTTAATTGTAAGTTTTTATTTCAGAAGGTTAGGGACTTCCCCGGAGCCAATGCATGCACAGTTAGAATTAAACTCCAACCTATAGTTACCCTTTCCTTATTTTAATGCTAAAAATAGTTCCCTGGGGGGAAGACTTAAAATGCTAATGCTAGATATGACATATGTAGCATGTTGCGCCACTGCCCAAGCTCTAGAAGAGTCCTGACAGAATCCTTCCCTATAGAAAGATCCTATAAAACTAACATACACACTACCCTCATGGAGCATTCCTTTCCCTTCTCAGTGCTGGGACCCTTGTGCACAAGCTAAATAAACTTTATTTTTGCTGCTATAACTGGTAGTTTCTCTTGATTTCTATCCTGGGAGACTGCAAGAACCCAGTGCACCAGTAACAACATCTGCCATCACGTTCTGATGAGGAGAAAAATGACGCCTATAGTTTAATCTGGTGCATACTTTGACTTCTCTGTGTTTCTTAAGAAGTCAAGTTTCTTTAAACACAGCTATTCAAATCTCTTTTCATGGTTTTGTACTATTAATAGGCATATCAGTTTAACTAATAATTCACAGAAAATAACAGTGTGTCATATTAATATCCTTAAAGAGTCAAAGGCAAAACATGCTCATTGTCTAGCATTGTTGAAGAAACATTTCATATAAATTAAGTGCGCCTGAATAATAAAGTTGTGTTGTACCAATAAAGATTTTCACAGAGCTTAATTCCATTGACTTACTACTTCTTATTCATTTGGCTAAAGATGATAGGTTTTTGCTTATATATTAATTTTATTTTATACAAAAACTACATCATATATTACATATATGAAATTAAAAAATTAATGGTAAATACTTGAATAAAGTCAATAAAAATATTTCTCTTGACATTCCTTTGCACATTAAGCTCTACTAAAATGTCATGTTTCAGTTTTTTATTAAAAAAATTTGTATTCAAACTGTCAATTCCATGAAGTAATGAATCAAGCGAGCATAAAATATTTTTCAAATCATTAAAATCAGATGCATGAGGTAATCATGACATTTTATATGAAAACTCACAATGTTTCTCAGTTTTTTATTAAAATACAATAAATTAGTTGTTTATAAAGGGTTACAGTTAATAAAATAGTTTAAAGAAGTTTGATTTGTTTTCATGAAAATTTTTCTATATGATTAATTTATCATTTTAAATGAAACTAATTTTAAAATATTAACAAGATTCGCATTAAACTGTACTTCTAACACTAAAATAATGTAATTTCTCAGCTTCTTAAAAATGTAAATGGTATTTATTGACAATTGTAACTATAAGGTTTTTTATTTTTTTATTTTTTTATTTTTTGAGATGGAGTCTCGCTCTGTAGCCTAGGCTGGAGTGCAGTGGCACTATCTCGGCTCACTGCAAGCTCCACCTCCCGGGTTCACACCATTCTGTTGCCTCAGCCTCCCAAGTAGCTGGGACTACAGGCGCCCACCACCACACCTGGCTAATTTTTTTTTTTTGTATTTTTAGTAGAGATGGGGTTTCACCCTGTTAGCCAGGATGGTCTCAATCTCCTGACCTCGTGATCCACCCACGTTGGCCTCCCAAAGTGCTGGGATTACAGGCATGAGCCACCGCGCCTGGCCAACTATAAGGTTTTTTTTTGTTGTGTTTTGTTTTGTTTTGTTTTTGAGACGGAGTTTTGCTCTTGTTACCCAGGCTGGAGTTCAATGGCGCGATCTTGGCTCACCGTAACCTCCGCCTCCCAGGTTCAAGCTATTCTCCTGCCTCAGCCTCCAGAGTAGCTCGGATTACAGGCACGCGCCACCACGCTGGTCTAATTTTGTATTTTTAGTAGAGACGGGGTTTCTCCTTGTTGGTCAAGCTGGTCTTGAACTCCCGACCTCAGGTGATCCACCCACCTCGGCCTCCCAAAGTGCTGGGATTACAGGCGCGAGCCACCACGCCCGGCCTGTTTTGTTTTTTGAGATGAAGTCTCACTCTGTCGCCCAGGCTGAAGTGCAGTGGTGCAATCTTGGCTCACTGTAATCTCCGCCTCCCATTTCAAATAATTCTCCTGCCTCAGCCTCTCCAGTAGCTGGGATTACAGGCGCCCGCCAACATGCCTAACTAATTTTTGTGTTTTTAGTAGAGACAGGGTTTCACCATGCTGGTCAGGCTGGTCTCAAATTCAAATTCCTGACCTCAGTTGATCCACCTGCCTCAGCCTTTCAAAGTGCTGGGATTATGGGTGTGCACCACCACGCGGGCCTATAACTGTAAGTGTTTTTGTTGTTGTTGTTGTGTGTGTGTGTGTGTTTTTAGATGGAGTCTCACTCTGTCACCTAGGCTGGAGTGCAGTGGCATGGTCTTCGCTCACTGCAACCTCCACCTCCTGGGTTCAAGCAATTCTCCTGCCTCAGCATCCAGAGTAGCTGGGATTACAGGAACCCACCACCACACCCGGCTATTTTTTGTATTTTTAGTAGAGATGGGGTTTCACCATGTTGGCCAGGCTGCTGTTGAACTCCTGACCTCGAGATCCACCTGCCTTGGCCTCCCAAAGTCCTGCGATTACAGACATGAGCCACTGCACCCAGCCAACTATAAGTATTTTTAACAGTTTATGGTTTTCAAATGATTAGTACTAGAATGAATCTTAAAAATCTAAAAATTTTACAATCTAAGCCCTTTATTATAGAATCAAGATTCAAAAAGATTACCTTTCCTAAGTTAGCATAGCTCATTAGCCCATAGAAGAACCACGAATAACACCTGGATATCCAAATTTTCAATAGATGTGTATATACACTAAATCATAAAAATCCTCAACATAGAGTTTAGATTAAAAATGTTTTGGTAAAAATAAAAAAGTCACTTAACAATATTATAAAATTTAGAGCAATCCAGTAAATGTCTACATATAATTTATAAGTAAACTGAGGCTTGAATAAATTAGAGGCTGTCGCAGCATTTTAATCCACCAGAAGTAAAGTTAAGTCTCAGAGCTCTCTTTGGCATTCTGAAATGACTCTCAATTGTGATAAAACTAGAGTCATGTCATATAAGTTCGTTTTCATACTGTTACAAAGAACTGGACGAGACTGGGTAATTTATAAAGGGAAGAAGTTTAATTCTCTCATGGCTGGAGAGGACCCATTTAACTTAAAATCACCGTGAAAGGCAAAGGGGAAGCAAGGCACCTTCTTCACAAGATGGCAGGAAGAATTGTGGAGCAAAGGGTAGGAGCCACTTATAAAACCATCAGATCTCATGAGAACTCACTCACTATCACGAGAACAGCATGGGGAAAACCGCCTCCATGAATCAGTTTCCTCCCCCTGGTCTCTCCCTTGACACGTGGGGATTATGGGGATTATAGGGATGACAATTCAAGGTGAGATTTGGGTGGTGACCCAAAGGCTAGCCACATCACATGTTAATGCTTGTACTAGTCATAGAATCATATCTTTTTGGTAATTTTTATGCTTAAAAAACAATGACTTTAAATTTGTCAATGCAAATGTTATTTCCATATGTTCTCATTACCTTACGAATGGTAAATGATATCGTTAATGGAATGCCTACTCATTATACCTTACATATTAACTATACGTGCACATATATGCATACAATGTGAACTGATAATGTATAGGAAGAGCAAGTGATACCCCTATGACCCCGTCTTTCGTTTTTTAATAGTGTTTTTTTAATAGTGTTATTCAATTGGCGCATTCAAGATTCAACTCATGAACATCTTGATTACGATCAAAACACTTGAAACGTGTATCATATTTTTGTGCCTTAGGTAGAAAATTAGCTTTATTAAAATTAGGTGAGTTTGTGATGAAAATATTAATCATATTTAAAGAACATTGATTATTATTTCTTCGTATACAAATGCTGATTTCAACAGAAGCTGTTTTTATATCACTGATTATATACTTATTTCCATTATGTCTAGTATTTCAGTCAACAATTTGGATGAAGATATACATGACAAATATTTCAAATTTGCAGATATTACTATTGTATATGATGGAACCAGTATTTCAATGTTATGGGATTAGGACAATGAGCAAAAAAAAAAAAAAAAAAAACTAATGTAAAATTAAACAGGAGTGAATGCAAAAATCTGGCATGTAGCTTCAATCAATTCGTATTCATAGAATGGAATACAAGAGGCTTACCACAATTCATTAAAATCAACCAGGTTTTCTGTAAACTTCGAATGAAGGCAAGCAATTAATTCCATGCAGTTACCACAAAAGCTAATAAACTTAAAGATTTTAAATGAAATTATAGAGTCTAGATAACAGAATTTTAATTTCAAATACTTTAAAGGCCAGGGAGGATATATAAGTAAGCAAAATAAATAGCAATGGAATAATAAGAGAATGGTGTGATTGTAGTAACTGAAGAATACATGATTTCATTAGAGTCTTTTTTTTTTTTTTCTCCATGTAAACACTGGGCCGCCTGAAGAACACGAATGTTCAGATTGAAATTGTGGTCTGAAATCTTAATTTTTGGATTCAGGTCAAGATCCTCAGAAATCACCACTAAAGAACTGATTCATGTAACCAAACACCACCTGTTCCCCCAAAATCTATTAAAAAGATCCTCTATAAGTAGATCAAATCAGAACCCAGATCTAGATACCGTACTGTAAGAATAACATGGACAAACTTGCAATTAAAATATATGAAAACCATAACAAGGGTTTGAAAATTTAATAATTAACAGTTGAGGGAATTCAGAACTTTCAGGCTAGTGATGAGAAAAGTTATGAAAGAGATGATAGTTCTCTCCATATATTTGATGTATCTATAGTATGCAAAAGAAAGCAATTACTTAAGTCAGAATTAGGACAAATAAATGAAAATACCTAGGATACAAGTTTTGATCTTGTAGGAACTTTCTAAAGACCGTAACAGTGAAAATAAAACAATAGATTGTCAATAAAAATAGTGACTCTTAATGAATTCATAAGGTACATTCAAGAATTGTTTGGATGATTAACTCAATAAATGTCATGATATCTCTAAAATGAACAGAATTTGGAAGCTACTTTGTAATCTAACTTCTGGGTTTGCAGATGATATGGACATTAGAGATCACCACAGAGAAGGAACTTATCTGCAATGTGAGAGTTGGCTTTTAAAATACTTTAATTCAGCATCTTGATCCAACCTCAACAGCATGCATTCAGAAATAGGGCATTTTCAATGTTTGTGTGTATGTGTGTGTTTATGCAATTAAAAAGTGAAAATAATTATGAGAAAAATTGGTTGTGTTAGCGAACTATCCTAATTTAAAAGTCTATGATATTCTTTTTCATTATAAATAAACAAATTTTAAGGGCAGCACAGTTGGTTTTTTGGAAACTAGGAATACTACTAGACCATTTGTGCTGTGCCCTATAAACCAGCTACCGTTGCTTTAGGAAATATCTCTATATGTCCCACTGCCAAGCTAAAGAGTGGTGTTTCAATATTTTGAGGTTACAAAAAAGAATGAAAGAAGGAAGGAAGGAAGGTGGGGAGAGAGGGGGGAGGGAGGGAGGGGGAGGAAGGGGGGCAGGGAGGAAGGAAGGAAGGAAAGAAGGAAGGAAGAAGGAAAATTCTAACAATCTTAAGAAAATTTGACTATGAAAAAAAACAGCACTGAATTTGATTTCAAAATAAGGAAATGTATAAAAACCCTGGAACTCAGGAAGTAACATAAAAGGAAAAATGGCTGCAAATTCAAAGAGTACCCAGGAAAATCCCACTAATATACATAAGACAGAATGGGCCCCTTGTAGTACTAGTATAAATCCCTTTGGTAAGTCAAGGACCACGATACTTTCTACATTTCTTACCCTCAAATATCACATTACTAAGCCATAGATGGAAAGTGTATCTGTATCCTGAAATAAATGTTTGAAGACTCTGATCTCAATCTTTCTGATAAAAAGATCAAAGTTGTTTCATCAATAGTCACTGTCTGCCTTATAAAAGGATTTAGCTTAAGTCTACATTATTTTTGCTATGTCAGGAATGAAAGACTAGTCAGAAAAGTATTTGGAGCAAAATTATATAGGACAATGACTTTATAATTTTTATACACAGTTAAGAAAAGGTAATCTTATATATTTCATATTTGTATTTATCAGACGCTAGCCACAGTAAAATGTCTGCAGTCATTTTAATGGTTGCTATATTTCATTTTGAAAAGCACAAATATTCATACAAGCCTCTAATTTTGTTTGTTTCATTTTAATGCTAATATGAGACTTTTAATTCTACTCAATATTGTTAAAGAAGCAACATAGACTAAAAAATCTGAGAGAGATACTATAAATTTTAAAATCTATAAAACATCCTCTACTATGATGAGATCTTTGTTCCTTTAAAGACATGATGAAATAGCATATTTTGGAACTTTGAGAATATTTGTCATTGCTTGATTTGTCCAATTTCCATTTTATTTTCAAAATTTCATTTTTGGGCTGGGTGAGGTGGCTCATGCCTGGAATACCTGCATTCTGGGAGGCCGGGGTGGGAGGATCACTTGAGCCCAGGAGCTAGAGACCAGCCTGGGCAACATAGGGAAATCCCGTTTCTACAAAAAATTTAGAAACTAGCTGAGTGTGGTGGTGAACACTTGTGGTCCCAGCTACTCAGGAGGATCAGTTCAAGCCGGGAGGTTGAGGTTGCAGTGAGCCATTACCATGCCACTGTACTGCAGCCTGGGTGACAGGGTGAGGCCCTGTCTCAAGAAACAAACAAACAAAAAATCATTTCCCTATGAAAATAGCAGCCACCTTTACCAATTTCTTTGCTTTGGCTAATCACTTAGTAGGAGTCAGAGCAAAATTATCTGCTAGAAATGCAAAATATAAATTACTTTAATATCAAATTTTTTTTTTTTTTGGAGATGGAGCCTCGCTTTGTTGCCCGGCTGGAGTGCAGTGGTGTGATCTCGGCTCACTGCAACCTCCACCTCCTGGGTTCAAGCTATTCTCCCGCCTCAGCCTCCCGAGTAGCTGGGCACGTGCCATCGTGCCCAGCTAATTTTTGTATTTTTAGTAGTGATGGGCTTTCACCATGTTGGCCAGGATGGTCTCGATCTCTTGACCTCGAGATCTGCCTGCCTTGGCCTCCCAAAGTGTTGGGATTACAGGCGTGAGCCATCAAATTTTCCTTCAAATATCAAAAGTCTAATTGAAGAATTTTCAAAATTTTGTCGATAATACTTATATTTAGTTGAGGTTTGGTCCCAATATATTTAAATAATTGAACAATTCTATTCTCTATAGAGCTCTGGGACCATGTTTATTACCATGGCAACCAGTGTGAAAGATCCAACAGAGGTAGGCAGAGATGATTCTTCTACTTAAATACAATAATAAAGTGAATTGAAAACTAAGGCATTTAAAGCACCTGTACAATTTATTCTGAAATTAATATTCTCTCTGAAGCATTTAAACAGGAATTTTAGAAAGGCTTTGAAATGAGAGACTAATTCCAAATCACTTCTGTATTGTTTTAACCTTTCCTTCTAGATTAATCGTTCTCATGATCTGCTATTGGTATGAAAAGGAATGCTTTCTCTTTGGTATGGACAATAATAGAAAGCCTCCTGTAATCTGATTAGTCAAATTATTTAGCCAGTGTATCGCAAGAGTGGTCTTTAAAAGACACAATTGCATGGTTACAGAGCACATTGACATTGGCAAAGAACAGTTATGGAAAGAGAATGACCAAAATAACACATCTACCCTGGTAAAAGCTGCCACTTTGTACAATAATTACAATTCAATAAGCACACATGCACCTTCCTTGGCATTGGGTCACCAAAAACACATGATTCATTATGGCTTCTTCTACATTTCCTTATTTTTCTCTTCCTATGAAATTTAAGAACTACTGAATGAGCTGCACGGTCCTTAAACTGGGCAATACGTTTTAAAGGAAACATTTTGACCCTTCCTGTATTGTTAACCCAGCTGGCGTTAGCTGAAATCAGAGATCATGGGTTCTCCTGAAAGCAACTTAGGCTAAATGTATTCGTAAATACATTTAGGATGCTTTTTGAATTCAGTGCTTTCTCAGATGTTCTGTGGAATGGTGAGAAAAAATTAAAATGTCAGAGAAAGAAAAACTGCCAACCAGAGAGGAAATGATTTTAACATCTCCTGGATCATCTAGAGAAGGATTGGGCATGCAAGAATTGTCAGCTGTGCAGATTGTTCTGCTATAATCAAGCCCCCAAAAAACTGGGGAAGGAAAATTTGTAATAGATGACTAACCATGCATGAGTGACTTGCAACATATGCATACGATGCTATTTTTTCCTTATTTATTCACATTCAGCATTTATTTAATATCTACTATTTTTGAAACTAAATATTTAAGCATGGGTGACACATCTATGAAGGGTCTATTTCGATATGAGTAACGTTCTACATATATAGAGACACAAATGGCTACACTCATTTTATTTCCAAAAGATTTGAAAGATAATTATATATTGATAAATAGATATATGCATATGTATCATAGACATGCATATTTCTGCCTTCATAGGAACAGGCAATAGAGGCAATTGTGGCAAATAAATCATTAGCAATACCAGGAATAATAAAATAAGTATGGGGAATGACAAATTCGTGAAATCCATTATTTATAACATGGCAATAAAGAAATCATGCTGTATTATTACCAAACACAAACAATAACTGACTTAAATGTAACTGCAATGAAATAGCAATTAATACAGTTCCATAGAAGAGGTGTCATAATGGCTAGACCATTTTTATTTGCAATTACTTTTCAGGAATGTTTTCATATGTAAATATAAATAAGTGTATTGTATGCCATAGAGAGAGTTGAAAAAAGGTTAACATCTTTAAAAAAATACTCTCAATTATTTTAATTTTCTTGTAATATTGATTATATAGTAGACGATGTATGCATATGGAAAATTTCAAACTAATTATTTCACTGGTAAGTAACAGCAGCATTAATACTAGTTATCCATTATTTATGCTATTTCTAAACTATAAAAAGTCTACAGTGCTGAGTAATAATAGTAGAGTCTCATGGTTTATTATCAGACTAAATTTATCTTTTGTAGATGGAACAAACTGCATTAAACAAGAAGGCAAATACCTTTATTTTGGCAATGCAATGTTTAGAATTTTTTTCTTCCAAAATTATCATCAAAGTAGACCATATATTTAGAGAATAATCTGTGTCCCTCATCCTCCCACAGGAGACAACCAGAAGGAACAGAATGCAGTGTGGGAGACACCACAGGCATGAAGAGTTACTTCCTATCTGCAAGTTAATAATTGTGCTTTGTGGTTTGACAGGCCAATGATAGGTTTAGATAAGAAAACCATTTCCTGTCCTTAAAAATCAAAGTTTCTGTAGTAACATACTGCATATGGGTCCTATAAAATCATTTTCTACACAAAGTCATCTAATTCAAGATCTGTCCTATTTTATTAAGATAAGAAATTATTAAAATGTGAAGCTCTAAAAATAGTGGCTTATAATTGAAAGGCTAATTCTCTCTTAATTATAGGTATGCTACAGTGGCACTATAATTAGGGATGATCAGTAACTCCAAAATGATTCAGACTTTATCATTCACTCTGTACAAGGATGTGCATGGGTTCCATAAACAGAAAACTGCAGAAAATGAAGACGTAGACTAATTTTCCTCACATCTCTTGGTGGTTACAAGATTGTTCTCCATTTACTCTCTCTTTCAAGCAAAACAAAGTAAATATTTCATGAATGTTTTGTTTAATGATCATCACTGAAGGAAAGTATAGATTTTAAATTAGAAAATCTGCAGCTTAAATTGAACTTCTACAACAATTATATACTCACCGACTTTACTAAAGTAATATTAATATAATGCGGTTTGCTATTATTTACCTGAAATCTGAAAATATCTTAGACTTTAATGGAAGAAAAAACATCATGTCAGTACAAAACAGATCCCTAACTATTAAATAAAATATTCATCTTATAAATTTATATGAAGTGCTTTTATCTCAACAAGAATATACTTTTATGAAACAATTAACATTGAGACAAACGACTAGGAGTTCCAAATTCTGAATTCTATTTTAGAATTGGCCATTAATTTCCAAATGGTCTCAACTTATTTTTTATCTTTCAGTTAGTTATTATTTGAAATTTAGACAATGACCTAACTTCTCAAATCCATGTCTGCGATGCTAAATCCAAATCTCTGGCTATGATGAAAACCAACCGTTGACTTGATAAACTCAATGACAGCAGAAAATTTAACAATAATATAACCAATAAAATTCCTAGTTGTAAAACAGCATAAAAAGGAAAAAGCTATCACTAAAGCCAAATTAAGCCACATTACAAAACATGAAGATAAATGTTAGAACTTTAAAGATTAGCAAGTGGTAAAAGGGTATTATTGCATGTGTAATCAGCTATTTTACTGGGTCTTGGCTCCGAAAGTAAGCATAATGAATGGGCAGAGAACAAAGTAAGCAATACATGTTTTCAGCCTGGCTTCAGCCCACTTCATCCATATCCCTTTCCTGGTAGGCTGGGCACCATAATAATCAATCTGTCAGCTTTCACTCCATTCTCTATCTACCTTACACAGAAGCCCCAAAATTCCTTAGGACCAAAGGAAAGTTGAGAGAGGATGAACCCAAGACCTTGGTGAATGTTAATTTTAGGAATAGAAACAAGAATTCCCCTTGCCACATTTTTCCCCAGAAAGTCAGCAACTCAACAACACTACAGCCAATAGACATACTGCAGTTGACCCTATGATTTAAGGAAACAATATTAATGAAAATCAAATATTCTTATCTTTAAAATGTCTCTAAATTAGCTTCATTTTGTGAAATATTTTATATAATATTCTATGAAAAAGGTTATTGACTCAAAGGGAATCTGTTATTCAATTTCCCTATACTAATTCAGTAACTCTATGTGAAAGGTATGATACTTGATGGATACAGTTGGAAAGCCATAGTATCCTAGAAAACATGTTCAGAATCAGAAGCAAAAATAATATTTTCCTTACTATTATCATCATGACATCCAATTATCAAATATTATTATAATACAGTTAGCAAAATTGCTCAAAATTACTCATGAACTAGCAACATTTTTATTTAATTCAACTTGAAGAAACAAAACTTTTATATACATAATTTCCCAAATTGCAACCATGTCATATATTTCAATGAAAGAATTAACATATAAAGTTCCTATTCTCTTTGGTGATGCATGCTGTTTTGTTGGCTTCTCTTTTTTGGTACAAACAGAATAATGTTAAACAAGTTCGAGCCCACACTCTTCTTTCTCTAGATAAGGAGAAGCTCGCTACAACATTATATGCACTGAGACTTAGCCAATGTCATTTCATCAACAGTTCCTTTTGGAGATAGTTTGAGAGGAACTGTGAGGACTTGCTTGGGTTTCAACCATGTCTCTAGCATTACACAAGCAAGTGTGGATGTAACCAAGAGCAGAGCATGAAGGCAGTGAAATAAATCCAGAGACTTTGCTGCACAAGGAAAAATAGTGTATGGAAAGAACCCTGGCTAGGAGGACAAGACCTCAGTATACTTATTAGTTGCATGAATTTGATCAAATACCCCAAATTATCTGAGCTTCTGTTTAATAATGCACAGATATCAAACAAAAATCATTGCCCTGACTATCAGACAGAAATATTGTTAGATTAAAAGAGGTAATGGATAAGAAACTTCTTTGGGGAGCTATGCTGATAGATAGAAGTCATCAGTTTGCCTAACTATCCAACATCACTTCTCTATTACTCTAGGGAAGAAAAGCTCCACAACCTTATAAAACCTCCACAATTGCATATTGGAACAAATGGGCTCCATGAGGTTAGTGCACTGAAACAAAAGAGTAGCAACATTCTTTTCCCAAACTCAACTAGCTTTCTTATCTTGTCTACTAGGGAATGTGAATACACTGGCCATACAATTCTGGCACCTTGGTGATTAAGACACGTGTTTCTATGATTGACTCAGTGAAGATATACTGAAAACCTTTGTGAATGTGAATGTGTAGCAGTGAAAAGTAGCTGGCACTACTATTGTCCAAACAAGGTAATAACTGAAACTCTCCATAGATGCATGCTCAACTGGAAGAGAGAGTCTGAAAATAATTAAGATTATTTTAATCAACGTAAGTAGCACCAAGTAAATCCTGTTATAACAGTCATCTGCATCATTCTCATAGATCTCATTTACTTCAAAACAGAGCACCTTATTTTTCCAAATAAGATAAAAGCAAGCCACATTGCATACAAATATTAAAAATGCTTTCAAATGCACTTCTAATTGAGGAACATACAACATTTTTAAACCGAGTATTCATACACATATTGCATATATGTTTAGAAATGATAATACATTGTCATTAGTAAGAAACCTACATTACAAGATTCATTCTAAAATCTACATTAAAGTAAAAAAAAGCAGCTGATGGTCCACATTTTTGCACTTATATTGAGGTACCTAATTAATTCATCAAGGTCTTGGACTGTTCACATACACCCAAGTTACTATCTGTTATTAGCTATGGTTCTACCACCCGCACTCCCAGAACCCTTTCTCCCATAGTATCTTCAGCTGAACTGAAGTTATTCTGAAAAGAGATCAGAGGTAATGTAGCATGAGATAGTCTTCAAATTTTGATGGCCATTTGAAGGTCCTAATCCTAATTCTGGAATAAGTTGGACTAGATTTCACTGAAACTCAGATATATATTCGAAGATATTTGTAGATTATCAGAGATCATTATATGTCACATATATTGGCTTCAGACCTAAGTTAATCAGCTGCATTTAAACATTTTCACAGAAAGAATTGTTTTATACACACAATAGTAGAAAGAAAGAAAATTATGCCAACACCAGGTCATAAGATCACATCAGGTCATCAGGTCACAGAGCATAAGAATAACAGTTAAAAGAAAAAAGTAACCTACATCTAATAGACACAGTATAAATATGCGACATATTTTAAAAGTTAGGAAGTGGAGGGCCTTTGTTGGCTTTTCCTTGGAAGCTTTGCACAGAAAATTCAGAATCGACACATATGAACATAGTCTGTTTCCTCACACATAATTAACATAATTGGTTTGAATGTGAGTTTTTCAATTATAAACTACGTAAGATACATGCAGTCATATTTATTTAAAATCAAACAAAAATAAGATGTTTTGCTGAAAGCATAATAATCTAAACTTAACTACTATACTTTGCTTCAATTTTGTTCCAAAAGGACAATCAATTTTTGTAAAACAGATTTCATTGCAACATTGTGGTTTTTCTCCTAAGGAGTTAGGAATCAGAAACTAGAACTAGACCTAAGTATCGGGATAGGGAAGGGTCAGAAACAGAGACAAGGTCAAGAACAGAAATAGAATTAGGGTTACTTTCACATAGTACCTTGGAATTGACTATGGGAGGGAAATAAAGTTTAAATAGGTTAAATTTCAGGAACAAAATCAGAAACTACAAAGCAGAATCTCTTACCCTGAAAAACTCTTTAGTGGAGCCAGAGTCTAGTGTTCCATAAGCAATTTCTGTTTGCTTAGAAAGATCCTCAGCACTTTCGATGGGAGACACCATCCTCTCTACAGTCAGGAAGGCAGCTAAGTTAGCCGTGTAGGAGGAGATTATGATCAGGGTAAAGAACCACCACACACCTCCAACAATGCGCCCAGAGAGGGATCTAATAACAAGTATGAAATGGATTTGTAAAGTGAAATGAATGACCTAATAAAAAAACAGTTAACAGTATTATGCAAATATTGACTTATAGGGGAACATTTAATTTTATATTTTTCAATGTATCTACTAGTTAATGAAACTGGAAATCATTAAACATTTTGGGCAAGGAGTACAGAGTAGCTAAATTTAATAACATACACACAGGTCAAAATTTCTGATTTCTGGAAAACTTTCATAATTGTAATGCCCAAATAGTTTATGACATGAATCCCATAAGAAAGCAATTTCAAGAAATTTACAAATACTCATAAAAGTTTATCCACTCATCACGTAAGTAAACATAAACGAGAGAATGTAATATCACCAGCAAAGCTCATAACGTTTATGAACAAAATCAAAAATTAAAAAACGCATACTCCACAGATGTAACTTTAAACACCAAAGAAACCCTCCCTTTAATTCAATCAGTGAATTTCCAAAACAAAAAAGGCCTCAAATTTTGTTAATTTTGTGTATGTAAAACATAGGTATTAGATACAGTAGAGAAAAATGAGGAAAAAATAATGCTACAAGCAAAGATACCACACAAAATGTAACTATTAATGAATAAAAATCAGATGGCTTCAGAGTATGGATGGCTATGACCCTGGTCCTTTAAGTGTCCTGCTTAGAAAAAAATAAAACTCAAAGAAAACAAATTAGACATTTAAAAGTTTGTGAAGACATAATTTCTAGTTTGTCGTATAATAAAATAACAATATTTTTCTGACTACAAATTCTTACCTAAAATAGTATTTAAAAGCTTAATAGATTCCCAATAATTTACTTTAAAACCTGAAGTAGAGGAATACAGGTATAGAGATATAGAAAAAGATATATACTGTATTATTTTGAAAGATTTGATGGGATTCTGCACGTAACTAAGAATTTAAGTGATATTGACAAATCAATAAAACTAACCGTTTCTGTTGTCAATAACTCTGCTATGTCTAACAATTAGATTTGCTAGTGTGAATAAGTGATATTTCTAAAAATTTAGATCATGATTGGCAATTTATGATCTAAAGTTTCTGACAATTAACAGTAAGAAATAAATCTTTTGATGAAACATATTATAGATCAAACACTTGGGAAATATTTGTAGAATAAACCACTCAAGCAGTTAAGAAAGGAGAGACGCTAACTTAAATGAAAAGTTTTTTGATATAAAAACATCAGTTGCTAAAATAAAGGAGATAGAGAAAAATAGCAAGGAATAACGAAAAGAATATAATTAAGGGTCTTTATCACCAAGTCTGTATGAAATACAAAAAAATAAATATGAAAGGATGGAAAAAGTTAAACACTTCTCACATACATTCTGAAAAGGATATTAAATACATTTTACATTTGAAAAATGCCTTATGTAGACACAATCACTCTCAAAATGTTCACTATTTATCCAATATCAATGGGAAGTGTAGTTATATGACATGTATCATATATTTAAGAGCGCAGATTCAATACCTGACTGCTCAAATCCCTTAAAACAAAAGCTGATTACATGGTAATTGCTTTTGACTCTACGTATTGCATATTAATTTATGATATGTTTAAGAATCATTTTTGTGTCATTCTATTCCAGCTGTGAAAATTAAGGAAAGTTAGATGTAAGTTGTCCTCTATTCCAGTCCTTATATCAGATTTAATATGTCAACTGATTTAAAATATACATGATATCTAAAAATTTTTATTGGACTTATAAATAATTCAAAGGTGAAAAGTACTTCAGCTATTTATTATTTACTTTTAAGTATTTTTAAAGTATCAATTCATGTTTCTCAAAGAGTTCCTGAGAAATTATGCAGAGAAGGAAGTTCAATATTATTTCATGGTGACAGACAAAAATCACTTCTACAATTAAACGTAAAACTCACCCATTGGCATCGGCACTAAAGGAATAAAGAAATATGCATATGCTCTTATTTCTTTTTAATCCCTACTAAATCATTTTTAAGTGGTACACGTTTTTATATTCATTTGATTCCTTTAGGGTCACTGGGGACAATCCAGAAGCAAACAGGACAATAAAAATAACCTTTACAGCATATTGCTCTCATAGTTTCTGTGATTCTATTCTTCATGAGACCATGTCTTATAGTTAAGATATTCTAAACTTAATTTCAGACAAATGAGAAGTCACTTAATTTAATAAATAATTCTAGATTACAACTTAAATGTGTCCTATTAACATTAATAATATAGTTTCATATCATATTTTACTTGGAAAAGAATTATAATTTTTTTAATATTTAAAGACATTTCTAAAGTGATCTATGGAGGTCATGCTTTTTAAAAATGATAAGCTACTGTATTCTTCTCAACTAGGGTAACCATCATTGCATTCTTAAAAAATGATAGTTTTGTTCATTAAAAATCATTAACTTTTCCAATGTATTATGTTGAATTTTAAAATTCATATACAGCAAAAGTGAAAGATATGTACCTCAAATGTTTTAATAAAATAAATTTTTATCAAATACATTCTGAATGAAAAAATACCAATCAATAACAAGGAAAAATATGCTATCTAAAAATCTGTTTATCTTACCAGGAAATAAAAGTTACTACATGTGAAATTGTAGTGTCATGACTCATGAATGAAATCAAAAGCACAGAAAAAACATCTTAATTCAGATGCAGCCTTGATGAAAAGGAGAAGTCATCTATATGTCATGGTCGACTCTGGAATAATAGAGATTGCTGATAGGCCTTGTGCTCCAGCCCCTGTGTGCAAATAGGTTTCCCACTCCTTGACAAACACTGGATACCTAAACAACTATCTGCAGTGCCATCATGCCCAGGCGCAGGCAACTACCGGAACCCAGGCCAGACTGGGCTGACACGTCCTACTTCATAATGAACCCACATACACTTCTCTCTACTATCCAAAAGGCATAGCACAGGATATTATTGCCTTACATTTCAGAAGTAGGGTAACTTACTGCACTGTCCTTCTTACCAAAGGGTGAACCACTTCTTTATCATTTTGTGGGTCAGAATGTTCTCTGAGACCCCAATTTGGTTAGTATTTGCCTCCAAATTATTAGAAACTTCTCTGTATATCTTTAACTTAGATCAAATAAACTAAATACAGAGATGATAAAACTATGAATCTTATATATTTTGTCAGAGGTAAAAAAATATATATGTCACGTATGTCATGCTGTGCAAATTCCACTGGCGTATTTCTAATTCACTGAAGTCCCACAGGGAAGTCACAGGGAATCTAGTGGAACTGAGATTTTTAAAATCTGTATAATTCATAAAAATGTAATTTTTTTATCATTCCCACTATAATTACCTACTATCAGAGAAGTAAGCTATGATAATTTCTGCCTACATGATGTATTTCCTTTATCTTACTTGGTGAAATATACTAAAAAGATTGCAAAAGATGCAAATCTTTGAGCTTCTCATACAGTTTTCTTAAATTAATCACTTGTTATTCTCAAAAGTGATTTTAAAAATTTACAATATAATAAAATTGTATCACGAAAGGCACCGCTCCACTAGTTATTAAGATATCCTGTAAAATTGAAGAAGGGTAATAGAGCCCAAATTAAAATGAGCCAGTAGACTGATAATCATTTTGACTTTAAATGTTAATCACACTAGAAAAAGCATGATTTATTCCTCTGAAGAGCCAAACGTGGCTATCATTCTTATTCATATGTGCAAAATGAATAAAACCAATAGGCACTTTGTGGTAGATTCATTATAATTAGGCATTCTAGTGCAGGGATTTAACATATCATAATGAGATTAAAGGTAGGTGAGTTTATTCCGTGTGTGTGTATTACCATTCGACATGGACAGGTTTTTTAATTAATGATTAGTCCCTTTCAGGCATCTGTGGGTAGTTGAAAATGTGCTATTATATTAACCCAGCAACCTCACCTAGAAAAAAAATAAATTTTATAATATCTCTCCCATACCATTTCCATGAGCTAATGATGGGAAAATAAAAGAGATGAGATGTGTGCCAATGAAGTTTCTCTAACAAGGTGTTACTTTGCAGTTAATAAATAATGTTGCCCATTTTCCCATATACAGGTCTGTGGATCAACACACAGATGACTGTAAAATGAGAATATGCAGCAAAAACACGGTACCCCTCCAAGAAGGCATGGAATGATAGGAACCTTATGCATTTTATAGCCTCTCCATGGTGTGTATAATTTCACCAAAGAAATAGATGAGCAACATTCGAAGAACATTGTTCAAATATTTCACAGACTTATGCCGAAGCTAAGAGGATGTCCTTCAAGAGTCTTAAACTGCTTGGACAGGAAGTCGGCAGCTGGTAACTTCTTTAGGGTGAATTCATAAACACCATGAATGTCCACTTGAGACCTAAAATGCACAAAGTTGAAGCAGGTGAGTAACCAACCTTGGCGAAATATCGCATCCTTGCTGCATAAAGGCACCCAAGGAAAACCAGAGACTATTAAAAATCCCAAATTCATTAGTTGATTCACTACTTTGTGTTTCTCTTCCATCTTCAAACTCCTCAGTGTGCCACTCGTAGGGGCTAAATCTGCTGACCAGGAATAAAACTACACTGACCCCAATGTAGGCAAAAACAATGCACATCCAGATCTCATAGGCTAAAGGATCAAGAAAGGAAAACACTCCTGGTTTGGACTTCTGAGGCTTCTTGATCATGATAGATATCCCGAGGCTCATGAAGGGCTTTGAGAAGTCAATCACCTCTTCTCTCACAAGGGTAATAGTTAATGGAGCAATTGCAATATCAGCTTTCTGTAAGGGAAAAAAAGGAAAGTAATAGTACCTGGAGTCATGGTGAAAAGGGAATCGTGGTTATGTCACTGGATCAAAGAAAAAGGAGAGGAAATCAGAAAAATGACAATAATTTTTTCCTTGGTATAGTCCCAGCAAACGATAAACAAAAAGGAATTATTCTCTGAATGCCCCTCCTCTTTATGAATACACAGTATACCCATCTGGCTTGACTATGATGCACTGCATCCATGCATTTGCAGCCTTTTGACAATACATATGGCCCATATGCCTCAAGAGAGATGAAATGCTTGTCTCAGTTAATCTACATGTCTACTTCTGGCTTCAATCTTAATCTTTCAGATGTTCACAAATCAACAAGATAATGTTTCTAGAGTAATGTGGGAAATCAACAACCTCAGATATATAGATACTTCACAGCGAGAGGAAGCAGTCTGTCAACAACAATTCAAATTGAATGACTTTATCTATGAGAAGAGCTATACTTACCCCATATACAAGTTCTCCAACCATCCCATTCCAAATTTTCGTGTCTGCATCCCTGGCCCCATACTTGCCATCACCAACAATCGTCAACTTGTACTTGAACCCACAATGTTTGGCGATTTCTGCAGCCAGGTCAACACAGTAGCCCTCATAGCGCTCATTGCCTTCAAGCATTTCATGATTTTTCTTCATCATAACATACGGAGATTCCTATATGAAAAGACTTTGCTTTAGCTGATTAAAATATCTATGTTAATTATGTACTCTCACTGAATCAAATCTTCTGGTTTAATTATTACCCGTTAGCCAGAGTGAATGAAGAATATAGATAGTGAACACTCAACAGTAGAGGAATAATTTAAGCATAATGCTTCCCCCCAGAAAGCCTCGGAATGTCTATCACTATAATTCATTAAGATGGCTTGTACACAAGCATACTGAGTTAACAAGACACTCAAAATCACAAACTCTTTGTATGTTCTCTAGCCATGTTTGTCATTACTAGGACTTAGAGCAAAATATTACTGCTCAACACCTATTTTATTCAAGTTTGGATTCACCACACCCTTATCCTTGATTAAGGTTAAGCCAATCCCAAAACCAGCATTCACCCAAAACCCTGTGTTACTGCTGTCCCAAAGATAAGGTTCATGTGGAAATCAGGTTCATGGCCAGTGATACACAAACTGAAAGGATCATTGTCATGATGATGTACTGATTCTACCCCCGCAGGCTTCAGGTCTCACTTCATCTGTGAGATACAATATCCTAGAATGACGCTACAAGGATAGCTAGAGAGTAGCTTCCCCCTGTAAACATAAGAAAAAGGAAGCAAGAAAAAATGAATCAACACAGTCCAATATTCTCCACTGGAAAGTGGCACTGAGGATATTTGGGGTCTCAATGAGATAGTTCCTCTCAATGGCATGATAAAGGCAAAAATCCTCAAATGTCTAATTTGCACATATCAAGAGATTTTCAATTGCCTACCAATGTTTTAATTCAAATCCCTTATCAATCTGTCTATATCTGCTCTCAAT
The DNA here is from genome assembly GCF_028885655.2 of Pongo abelii. Lineage (NCBI taxonomy): Eukaryota > Metazoa > Chordata > Mammalia > Primates > Hominidae > Pongo > Pongo abelii. Next base: position 179,325,522 of record NC_071988.2, on the reverse strand, counting down.
ATTGTTAGGAGAATAAATCACACCAATTTACAACTTCACTGCTAAGGCTATTTTTTTTTGTAAAAGAAAATACAACAAAATATTTTGTCACAAAATTCTGTCCTATAACGAACACCATTTTCTCCATCTCATTTCACCAACAGCTTGTCATGCTGATCCACATCTCTCTTCCATCTATCCAAAGCCTGGGTGTTGAAGATCCAGTTCAAGTTTTCCTTATTCATTCAATATGCATTTATTGTGTACTAGCTATGTGCCAACCAGTGCTGAAATTTGGAGTAAAAACAAGGGAAATAATCCTTATCTTTAAGGAGATCATCTTTCATTAGATAGAATAAAGACAACTCGACATCATCATGAAATCATGTAACAAAGGGAAAGAAAGAATTTACACAGTATTGGGTGGGAATGGAAAAGTGAAGAACTCGCAGAAATATGAGGAACACTCTTCAAAACATTCCCCAATTGTTCACTGATGTAATCACCAGGGTAGGAATTATCTGTGTAAACTGTAGCATTCCTTAAAGAAAATGGGGAACATTTTCAATGCTTTAGCTAGATCTTGTGTATTCCTTTTAACAGAGTAAATATGCAATAAATGATTAAAACATTGCAAAAGAAGCAAAACAGATATTATTCTCCTAAAATATAAATAGCTACTCCTGCAGATATTAGCCATAAGAAAATACAAAGTAAAACATGGCATATGTAGCAAATTACCAAAATTGTGGTGACAACAACAGTCTTATTCTCAAGCCCAGAGGTATCATTTCCAGAAGGCAGCTCAGTAAGAGTAACAACCATTTTGTCCACTTCACTCCAGTAGCCAATCTGGAAAAGGTTACAGCAGACAGACGTATGGATAAATGACTGGTCTATTAGCAAAGCATTTAATTATTTTCAAAGCCATGTCTGAATCTGAAATTAGACCCACATTTACTGGACTTGTGCTAAACAGAAATGTCTTTTATATATGTGAATCTAACAGGAATAAAAAGAAGTATTAAAAAATTCCTAAAAATGACTTTCTCTTCATATTCACTTTTCGTATTTTCTAAGAGTAATTGTTTGGGAGTGATCATATAGAAATGTAATTAAAATCCAAATAATGACATTTTAGCCTAAGCAGCTAAAAGGTTGATGTTGAATTGAACAGTTACATGCATATTTGCACCAGCTACTTTTTGTCTTCTGAACCGTAAACCTTCAACAACAGTTCTTTCTCTTTTCATTAAAGACTTCCACTTCAGTCTAAAAAATTAAAGTTCAACAGCTCTACCTACAATTGTTTTTAAAATTATAATTCAATGTTACTTACCAGAAATAAACAGACTTTAGGAAAAAAAACCTTCAAAATATATCTGTTTCTGGAAGTCGTTAAACTCTACGTGAATATACATCTCCAGAATTCTCTGGAAGGGTGAGCTCATAGGCTAGCTAACTCACCTCCTCACATATAACTGCCTTTAAATCACTAAGGATTTACCTTCCGGGGCCCGTTAGTTTTGAGCTCCATGATGTTAATTGTATAGTTTATTCTTTTTCCATTCTGGTCAAACTTTATATTTCCTGAGAGACCTTCAACCTGAACCTAATGAAGAAATGGGAAAGGAGCAGAGTTATATATTTACTTCAACCAAACATATACACTGTACAGATTACTTTAACCAGCTGAAGTCAAGAAAACTACATCAATAAGGTTTGTTTCTCTCTTCAACCTACCTTTGTGTTGTTAGAAAAGAACATTGCCTGTATATTAGATATAAGGAATAAGACAAGGATGACTAATTTAGCAGGAAGAAAACATTAATGGTCATATTAAGTCACGTTAACGATTATTTTGAGTAACTGACCTGTTTGAGGGCCCTTTCTATTTCTACACCTTGTCCCCAGGGCACTGCTGGGTTCGCCAGACAGTCTCCCGCATTCCCCCTTCGGGAGATTTCAATTCTTTGCTTCCTTAGGTTGCGGAAGGCTTCAGTCATCACTTGAACGGCATCATAGGTCAGAGCAGAAGTATACTGCAAAGGATCACACACAATTCATAAGAACGGGAGAAAATTCAGAAACTCACCGCACCCCAGCAATCAAGACTGCAGTTGCTCAGCACACAATACCATTTAAAAGTCCAAGAATTTAAACACAATTTCTGCATCTAGAAACCTAAGAATCGAAGAGAAGCATTACAAAACATGGGGACTATGAAATGTGCTCTTGACTCTAAACATTTTCTATTATGTTAATATCTCAGCTGTTTCAGGTGAGACCTTTTCATAATAATTGTGTCAATGTTTATTTTTCTTTTTTTTTCTAACCTGCTTCTTGTTACAGCCTCACTTTATAGCCTGCTATGGTGATATACAAAACTATAAGATTAACAATTAATATTTCTTTACAGTCTAATGAGAAATTCATTTGTCAATGCAGAAGGAATAGGGATTAGTTTCAGGATTCTTAGTCTCTAATTCAACCCTGGTCATGCTCACACTGATCTGCAGTGGTTTTAGGGGTGTCTACTTAGGCTCCCCTAGGCAATTCTGATAATCAAGTAGAAGAACCACAAAACTTCATAATTTCTATGCCCCCATGCCTCCATGCTTCAATAGTGTATGATAACATTAGTTCCAAACTTACGGTATTCAGATCCCAGTGGGACAGCAGAATTATTACAGGTTCTAGGGCCAAGCAGATTAATACTACATGTGTACCAGGCATTGTCAGTGTCTAGATAAGTAGTAGTATGTGCATGTATCTATACTACTGTTTGCCAAATGGATGATGCTGTCAGTTAATGATTAATTACATTTTGACATTAAAGTTTTACTGAATGTTGAGAAAATTTCTGTCATTATTTTTCAATCTGTAAGTACTAAAAGTATGGTGAAACTTGGGAGAAAAAAATGCAATACTGTACCATACTGACTTTGTGACATGCTAAATTCTTGATCACCAATCCAAAACAGGCACTCAGGATTCCCAAATAATTCTACTCACTTCCTTAGTATTTCAGGTCTTTCACTCTCAAAAATGATAATTTCATCTTTGTCTTCTCCAAATACCCAGACCTCCACACATTTCTCTTTCTCTAAATTCCACTGAAAACCTTGCCTTCCTTGTCACTGAAAAAAGATAAGCCATCTAACAGTAACACCACTAAGCTCCCCATACTCTGTTGTTCACCGGAGACGACAATACAGGACATCTACTTAAGAAACGACTTCTTGAAGCAAATAAGAAATATCACATCGAGATATACCTGCTTCGCTTGTATGTTTCTATTCTAAAGGAAAAAAATTGATTAATTTGTTTTTATACCGTGATAAGATTATTGCCAAAATAATTCTTACAATTATGTCTAGGTCTCTGAAAAGGAAATGTAACCTAAATTGCATAAGTCAAATATTTTAAAATATTACAGTTTGTATGGAAATTATGATCATAGCTAAAAGCCAACATTTTTGACTTAGCTTGCTCACATTACTAAGGGAAAGCTATAAAGCTGTCTACTAAATGTGTTTGAGGTCTACAAATGTGGGTTAACTACATTATAAAAATATGATTAGCTTGAATGAATTGAAAGCATTTAGATCCACGTAGCATATTATGAATATGATTCAGAGCATGAACACAGTAAGAGTAAAATTCCTTTCAACCTTTTTCAAATACTCAAAACTAATCAAGTCTTAAGCCTATTACCATTTTAAATTAAAAGTCACAATCATAGAAACACAATTCTGGTCTGAGAGAATATCAACAGCTTCTGTATCCAGAGTTCCTTTTTGCTTATGTTCTGCATGTGTGGCTCATTTATTTTTCTTGACAAATATGTTCATATTTTTGATTGGATAGTTAAATATTTCAGTTTTATTCTACCATTCATTAAACTAGATGTAAATTAATTTGAAAGGAGCATGATGGCAATGTAACTATCTCCTTTGAAAACAAATGCTTCATCTCTGCCCCTATGTTTATGTTCTGTGAAATCCCTCAGCTGAGTTGGAAATTTATATTTCAGTGGAGGACCATTTTGCTTTGCAGTGCTATATCACAATCGCATCATAGCCACACATTAAGAAGAAATCTGGGAAATCGTTTTTACAGTCCATTTTCCAAATGTGCTTTTTACTTTGCTTTAAATGTATATTTATTGAGACCTATTTTTCAAAAATAAAATGAAATATGCATTTTAGACATGTTTGTTATGTCCAATAGTCATCAGCCAAATCAATCAATAATACGTTACTGTAATCTCTGATACCAGAAAACAGTATTCTAACATCAAAAAAGGGGGGAATGAAAAGAAGTTCTGTGTATAGCTCAAATTTAAAGAACATAAAAGAGGATAAATAGGCTACAGTATAAATTTTCATGAGTTATCACAATGACGGGCACCTTTTTCTAAACATAATATCTACATCAGAATAAAATTTAAAAAATATATATTCAAAGAAAAAGTACTACAAATTAAGTACTATTAAAGTGTTACGATATTTCCCATGAATGGCAACTTTCAGAAATTTTCTTTAACACTTGCATGTAGTTGACTATAGTTTAGAAAGCATTGCATTTAGCATCAGAAGACAAGGCTCAAGCCCAGATTTTACTATTTACTGTTCTGTTGCCTTGGGCAAGTGAACTAAAGTATTATTGTCTAAGGTTGTTTAGTAAAATAAGGAGAGCAATGCTTCTTCTGTCTATGTTGTAAGAGTGTTGAAAAGGAAGGTAGGGAAAAATATTCATGTTTACCTAGTTCTCTTTGTGACAAGCCTGAAGTAGACAGTTTCCCAGTAAGTCTAAAAAATCCTATGCCACAACTGTTTTCATTCCAATTCCATAGGTGAAGATTCCAAGTTATAAACTTTCATTTCACCCAGCTTCACAAAAAATGTGTGGCAAAAGTGGATTTGAATCCAGATCTCTGTGATTCCGAGGTAATTATGATGACCAAGGGCCCTGGTTTTCCTCGATTGTCACAATTTTGCAAGGAAAAGTCTTGAGTCCCAGGAACCTTTTCAATCCCAGGTACACTGGGATGGTTAGTTACTTTGTTTGGCAAATACTGTATCAAATAAATAGATGTATAGTAAGTGAGAAGCTTGATGAGTTGTAAAATATGTTATATATGTAAGTTATTGACCAGTAGGTTTGCATTATTTTCTTCTTTTGTTACTATCTTGATGCAAAACTAGTTTGTTTTTACAATGTTTTGAAAACCACTATCTCACTCCACACAAAAGGGTTCTGTGATCTAACAAGTACAGAAAATGATTTTCACATTGACATATTATAGACCCTCAGAAATCCCGCAATAACAGTTTACTGTTTAATTAGTATTTCCCAAACTAATTACCAATTTTGAAATTTCTTTAACATCAATTATTTTCCATAAGAATAATGTTTTGTGTAACATACTTCGGGCTGTTAAAAAGTTTTATGGCCTGGTACATTTTATGTACTCATTTCTAAAATAGCCTCAATTATTTAGTTAAAAAATTATTATACATTGAATGATATTCCTCTGGAGAATCTTATGCAATATTAATTCTCAGTTTCATCCTTTTACAAAATAACTTAAAACAGGGTCAAAAATTATGATTTCTAGGAAAGATAAGTAAATCTATAAGAAAAATTTTAAGAAATTTTTTTTTAAGATAACCAACAGTGACCAAATCAAATAGGGCCATAAGACAAATGAACAGTATGAGGAAATGTATTATAAACTTAAAATTATTCACTTGTCTTAATTTCAAATTCAACTACAGTCTACCCTATGGAAAAGAGCTGTCTGTGATAAGGTCATCTTTAATTTACTGTACAGCATATTGAATATGTGCCCTTTGAAACTTCACTGCATAAAGGCATAAAAATCTTCATAAAAACCTTAGTAAGCACACAAGCTCTATCACATTTTCCAAGGGTGAAAAGAGAGCTGCATTGGCAAGAAACCTAAATTAACATCTTTTATTATTCTCCACAAATAATAAAATAATTTTAATCTTCTGTGAAGAAAGAGTCTTCATGTAAAAGGAATAAATTTAAAACAACATATTTTGCCTAAATTACCCAAATTGGCTATTAATCTTTACTGAAAATCTTACAGATTAAGAATTTTATATTCAGGAACTTTAGATTACTTAAGAATTCAAATTTTCAGATAAAGCTAATCAGATTCACCAAGACAGAAAAAAGATGCTGAAATCAAGGCATTGTCTAGTTTTGATTCAGCCATAGGTAAAGACTTCCTTAGAAGCAGATCTTTTATTTTGTTGGTTGAATAAATCCCTCTCCCTGACTCTCTACTTCCTAGAAATCTTATAACAAGGTGAAAGTTCTTTATTTCTTATGATCTATGAAAAACAAAGTATACATTGTCCAGAGTAATTTAGGATTCAATTTCAGCACCTGTAGATCAAAGATGTCTGCCTACCTGCAAGTCACTACAATCTCTAAGAGACAGAGGCACCACTTGAGATGTCAGAGATTTGGCAAAAATTTGAAATGTTAACAATGTTTTATTGAGGGCTTAAGTTAGCACTTCACATAATCATGGTATTAGAGATTTGCAGGAAACCTAAGAGTTTACCTATACTTGTTCCCTTTACAGATAAAGAGGTATGAAAATGAGATGTGAGACGCCCTGAATTAAATTATAAATATTAATAATACATTTTTATTTTTAATGGTATGATATACATATTTTTAAAATTCATGTTTGCAAAATGAACAATTTTATCAATATCAAATTTATAAGTTTATTTCAGTCATTTACACACTTTTTAAACTATAAAATACAAGGAATTAATATGTCAAATTTCAAACTTCCAGGTTGTGTTGAGCAAAATGCTATAATATTAGGAAGAGTGAACGCCCTTCTGCCAGCTGTGGTTTGGACAGTTAAAACACTCAAGAAGCAGAATTAATTCTATTAGGCCACTAGGGTACTATTTAATGCACGACACTAATTACTGAACTGAAAAAGATTATACTATTTTCAGGCAGATCTAATAACTCTCTTAGGACAGCAATTAAGAAAGTTTGAGTCTGCGTGTGAAGTTGTTTCCTGACTAAAATGAGATTCTTGTGGGAAAGCCATTATTTAAAGTGCCACACAAATGTCAGCCACGGATTATTGCTGAATTCGTTAACACCAGTAGGAGACTGAAGACACAAAAGTTGAACAAAGGTTATTATGTGATAAGATAGAATGGCTAGTCATACCTTACACGATGTTGGAGACATTAAAAATACTAAAAATCAGTCTGAAAATAGAAATATTCATGAATTATTTTTGAGATAGTGGGAAATATCTTTATACTCTTTCTCTTTAAAAAAATTACTTTTAAGGAAGATAAAATGACTGTTTTAATGTTCCCATGTAAATCCTGGTGCTATGATGGGTCAGGTCAGATAACTACATTAACTTTACATTTTATCAAATAAAGTAACTCATTGCTTTTCTGCCAGGGCTCAACAAGAGAACACATGTGGAAATCTATGGCAGAACCTAAATCATATTTCATCATGATAATAATGTTATATTTTTTCCTTTAATTATTCAATATTTTCCAAATCATTCCTCTTCATCCCTACAAATATCTGTTGTGTGCTTACTCTTTGCAAACCACTGTGTGAGATTTAAGGCTAATGAGATACAAATGAGACAGATTTCCTTTGAAAGGCTTATTTGTAATCCACAAATATCTCTTGACTGAATTTATATCAGTATATTACCAATGAATGATTATGATTTTACAATTATTATTTCATTTATGAGGAAATTAAGAGAAATGGCAGAGGTAACAAATCCATCTATTTCCCTCCATCCCCATGCCACAACCACAATTAAGACAACCATTGTCTCTTGTCTGACTGTGATATCTTCCAAAAGCTTCCCTGCCTCCACCAGTGCTCCCTGCAATCTCTTGTCATCAGGGCAGCCATAGTGATCTTCCTGTATCAAAGCCATGATCAGCACTCTCCTCTTGTAGTTCCCTGTTGCTCTTCAAATTAGACAAGAAAATCCTTAATATGTCAACAAGGCATAAAACTTCTGGACCTTACACAGTTCTAAAGTATGATTTCTCAGCATTTCTTCAAATCATTTCTGTTCAACCTCTAGCCTTATGGAAATATTTATATTTTCCTTGCACTGGAGATGTTATATATCCTAGTTTCTTTATCTGGAATCATTGTTCCTTATGCTTTCTCCTAACTCCTACTTCTTCAGGTCTCCAATTCCATATTGCTCCCTTTGAGAAGCCTTTTCTTACCTCCAGAATTAGGATTAGGAGCTTCTTATAGGTGATACCACAGTACCTTTTCTTTTCTTTATTTGTTGATTCAGGAAGTCTCTATTAGATGGTTACTATGTATGAGGATTTATTCTAGGAGCCTGGGATATATCGATGAATTTTTTTTTAAATGGCACTTACTTTCAAGTAGGAGGAGATAATTAACAGTGAAATGAACACATAAATGATAAGAACAGTAAACTAAAAGGTAAGAATTGGGAAAGCTGGATCAGGGAAGGGTGATGCCCAAACCCTGATGGTGGCAAGATTGCAGTTTTAAATACATAGCCTACTATTGCCTTACATGAGAAGACAGGATTTGAAAGAGATCTAAGGAGTGCAGGAGACTTAGCCATGCAAATATTTAAGGGGACAACAGTGAAGAAGAAGAAACAGCCAGCTCAAAGGCCCTAAAGTAGGAAGTTGCTTGGGTTGGTTGAGGAACAACAAGGAGGCCAATGTGGCTGAAACAGAGGGAGCCAGTGTACAGAGATGTGGCTCCATGGGACTGGGTGACAGGGACTCTTAAGACGACAGGATGACTTTGGCTCTTTTACTCCAAGGGAAATGGAGAGACATTGGAGCATTTGGAACAGAACCACAATATAATCTATTTATACTTTAAAAGGACCACAAAGATGGAAGATAACAGGGGCAGGGGTGAATGGAGGGAAATCAATTTTAGAAACTGTTGTAATAACCCTATGATGGTAGCTGGATTTAGGTTGGCTGCAGAGAAAGTGGTAGGAAGCGAGGCAGTGCTAATGGGGTTTTCTGATACACAGGATGTATATTATAAGAGAAAGCGAAAAGTAAAGGACCAAGGTTTTGGTCTAAGCAACAACTGAAAGATGTAGTTGCCATCAACTGGGTTAAGAAAGACCGCTGAAGGAATAGTTTCCAGAGGCTGAGGAGGAAGTAGTAGAGGAAAATCAAAAGTTTAGTTTTGAATATATAGGTTTAAGATGGCAATAAGACAACCTCCATCAATGCTACAATTTAATTGTTGGTTTCTAGTCTGAAGACTGTAATCTCCTTAAGGGCCAGAACTTTGTCTTTTCTCTGACACCTAGAACAGTGCCTGCTGTGGAGTAGACAATAAATATGTGTTGAGTAAATAAATGAATTAATAAATGAATGAATGAATGTTGCCCCGAATAGCAAATTAGTAAAAGGGAATCAGACCTAAAATCTCAGTGCCATGACTTGTTATTTTTTGTATAGTATGTAAGAATGAAGAAATTTAAACATTGCAATTTATATTTGGTGGTTATTAAAATATGTTAAATATTAAACCTTATTTAAGATTTTATTTTTATTTACTGAATAAAATTTATTTTAATTTGAAAACTTTGGAAGCTGATTTAACTTTAGGGGAAGATGAAAACGTTGAACAATCATTTATTTATTACTCCCATGATTTGATATAATTTCTATAATTCCTAAACCCTAACTATGGAAAGAATTTGGTGTATTGAACTGTATTTTTATAGATTTTTATGCCAATAGCACTAGTTTTTATTGTTGAGTAGTAAAATGTGATATGAATTTATCAGGCAATGTATCCAATTCAGTCGATCACCCAAAAGACAACATCAAAGGCCATAACCTCTTTGTAAACAATCTCGTTCGAAGTATTTCACTCCCCTTCTGTAAGCAAATAATACATTGAGACTATATTCCTTGTTTATGTTTAGAGGATGCTATATAATCTCCTATATAGTTTTTCTTCCTCTCTTCTGTCTGGAAGCAAAAATAATTATGAAAGCATGCTCTTGTCGTTACTACCTTCCACATCTGTTGACAATTTAAGGACCTTACCTCTTGCAACTTCCATAATATGACCTCCCTCCTCACTGGTCCCAAATATTTACATTTTTGCAGTAGCAACAAATGTGCATTTCCCTGGATCTGTCATGCTGTTGCCTTACTTCGAGTCTCTGTACGTTTTGCACTTCCCCAAGCAACTTCCCACACTTTTCTTCCTTCTCAACCCTGTGCAAAGCCTTGCACAGTCATCCCTCCCTGAAAAGCCTTCCTTGACCTTCCTGCCAAACGTTGTCAAAATCATGGCCAAGAAACTGACATATTTTATCAATCTATTATATTTGCTGGTTGATATGTTCGTCTCCTTCTTTAGGCTGGATTCTCAAAGACAGGATTCATACATTTTTCATTTCTTTATATTTAGTTTCTGACTTTCTAGTACATAAGCAATACATTTCTTTGTTAGGATAAACTTCCTCCCCAAACACATTCTCCCCACAGATTTTCAGTAATTTTTATCGAGCTTCAGGGACCTCATAAAATATGCCTCTGGGTGGAGTTACGGGGATTATAAAATGTTAAAGTTGGAATACACCTTTGAAATTGGCTGAAATTCTCTCATTTTAGGAAATGGCTGGGAAAACAAATTAGCCCTTATAGGCACCTATGTTTCTAAAGCTGTGCTAACCCTTTGCAAGTGTGATTTAATCCTCACAGCAACCTGGGAATTAATGGTCATTACTGCATCGTACAGATGAGAATCCTGGATCCAGGGTCAAATAGTGATTCACAGCCTAAGTTTTAAAACACATTAGTCTAGGTTCTTTGAAACACCTCACAATGAAGCAGCATAATGATCTCTCTGAAAATGGGCAGAAGCCACCAAAACGGAGGCATTATGGAGGGGAAATGCTACAGCAGGAAGGGAGCAAGAAAGGTCACATGCAGGTTCTCAACTCAGTGAAATCTGGCACTAGGTTTTGGCAAAATTTTTAACAGAATGCATTGCCAAACATCTCTCACACTGCAAATACACCTTGACATGAACTTGAATCATGATACGACTTCTAGGAGAAAAACATAATTTCATTTTGCTTTCATCCTTCTCCCAGCAGGCAGCAGTCGGGGGCAACACAATGACTAACAGAATATTCGAAAGGAGCATGCTGGCTCCATTTGAGGATAACATCCACTCCATCAGAGAACTTACATGGCACCATCTCTGAATGGACGGAAGCCTGCAATTCCACAGAATGGGATCGGCAGTTAGACCTCTTCTAGGCACAGATGGATACATACGCTGACACCAACTAAGGCTCTGGGTGTCCATCCACCTGCTCAGAAGCCTCGTTATGTGAAAAGTACCTCCCCGATATAAACAGTACGCCTTTTTGTTTTTTGGTTTTTTTTTTTTGAGACGGAGTCTCACTCTGTCGCCCAGGCTGGAGTGCAGTGGCGCGATCTCGGCTCACTGCAAGCTCTACCTCCGGGGTCCACGCCATTCTCCTGCCTCAGCCTCCGGAGTAGCTGGGACTACAGGCACTCGCCACCACACCCGGCTAATTTTTTGTATTTTTGGTAGAGACGGGGTTTCACCGTGTTAGCCAGGATGGGCTCGATCTCCTGACCACGTGATCCACCCACCTCGGCCTCCCAAAGTGCTAGGATTACAGGCGTGAGCCACTGCGCCCGGCCACAAATACTGAATCTCAACTAAAGTCACCAAACAGGAAGTCACCTCTTTTGAAAAAAAACTTACTTGGTGTTATTCTTTAAGATCTTACGGAATGCTTTTACAAAATTGACTTAAGAATTAAAAGATCCATTTATAAATCCGAAAGTAAAGAACTTCAAAATTTCTAATCCTTTTCTAGGACCAGTCTCATAGATAGACATGTACCTATCATCAAACAACATCTCTATGATGCATACTCAAGTACAACTGTGAGAGCAACTGAAACAACACTGTCCTGCCTGGTTCATATACAATTGCTTTATAGTTCACAAACAAAATTACTATACAATTTTTCAACTTTTGCTCTTAATTTTCATAAAGAATGTGAACATCATCTTAACTTTCAACCCACTCACTCTTTAAACTACCCTTAGCCAGCTTTTAATCTTAACTCTGCTCTCAATAAGGTTACCAACTGAAGGAAAAATACCTTCCTGTCAACAGCAGAAATATTGACTATTTGGAAGTAAATTCATGCATGCGTTTGTATACCCAATAAAATGCATCAAATAAACAAGTGAAGACCTCATTGTGTCCAAACCCATGGAGAACAAAGATCAGTCTGTGTAGCTGTTATACCTGAGGAACAAATAATATTTAGCATTCAAGAATTTTTTGTTTGATTGCATAAAGCATTACAGTTATGTTTTAATTATTAAGGCAAATTGAGATTTTTATCTTCTTTTTAAAGTGTTCAAGAGACCAGGCTACTCATCAGCTGTTATTTTATACACACACACACACATACACACACACACACTCTCTCTCTCTCTCTTTCTCTCTCTCTCTTTGTGGCCATACATTTACTGACTGAACTAAGAACTGTCTGCAAGTTGGCTTTTTGAAGATTAGGAACAAACTGACACCTATTGTTCTTTAATTTATTTGCAAACATAATATTCTAAACAGCAGTCAGGGTAAAATTGTCCCTTATTCTTCAGGTCTCAGCTTAAAAATTCCCTGCCCCTCCATGTCACTAAGAGTTTGCTGTTCCTTCATGGCATTCTTCTGTCAATGCTTTTGTCTTTCTTCCATTCAACTGTGAGCAGGGACATTATCCCTGCCTTTTTATTTACAAAAAAGTGTCTGGCTCAGAATCCACTCAATAAAAATGCCAAATGGATTAATAAATGAATGAATTTATTTATTATAAATTATCATAGGTGTAAGGAAGCAGAAAACACAAGAGTAATACAGTAAAGCTCTAATAGCTTTACTTAAACTATAAAAATGTGAAAAATATATTTAGCATTCAATATATTTGCCATATTTTGAAATGTGCTCTCTACTTCCTTTATTATTTTCTCCTTCTTCCTTATTTGCCAAGGCTCTTCTCTCTCCTCACATATGAAAGAAAAAGAAAAGACAGAAACCAAAGCAAACCTTAATTGTCGTTGTGTGTGCTCCAGGGTATTCTTTTTCTTCCAGTGTTGACCATCTTTCTATAAATTTAGACACCAATGAATCATCATAGTCCACTATCTGAAATCCAGAGACATTTGCACCTCCAAACTGGATTTTTAATAGGTCTCCATCAGTAAATCCCTAAACATAGAACACATTGATATCACGCTTTTTATTTGAGAACCAAATGCTACTTAACATTTACCAAATAACTCTATACATCGTGGTTTTAGATATTTCAAAGAATATATGAGATATAACAAGCCTGCAGAAAATGTCCCATGTATTTATCAGCCAGTGTTCTTCATCAGCACCTAACACCACATTAGCATCATAGTGGTTCCCTAATCAATACAGGTTTACTGATGGATCATCTCATGAAACACTCATGGTTGTACCTACATAAATGTTCTCCACTTTATTGAGAAATCTTCCATTGATAAGGACTAGGTTTTACTTACTTGGTCTACAACGGAGAACCACCACGTGGTTACAGACACTTAATAACATTAAAGTAGTTCTCGAAGAACTACAACCTTGTGAGAAAGTTACTCCTGTTTGAATTGCTTCTTCACTCAGGTGACAGGAACATCTTCAAAATGAGGTACTAAATGTCCAGTCATTATTTGAGAACAATTAAACAATTTCACATTCAACCGGAAGCTAATTTTATAGAATATATTAAATCTTAAAAAAATTCTCTTGTGTTATTGCAATGAATTCAGTCATTACTAAAACTATTATGTGATATTTACATTGATTTCAAATATTGTGCTGACATGAATTTTATCAATTTGATAGTATATCTCTCTCAAAGATGAAATTAATTTCCATATATCACAATTATAAATGTTTTCACATTTCACAAATATTTATTCTATCTTATTGCACACAAAAGTTAAAAGTATCCTAAATTAATTTTGAATTACCACACCCAAAAATTTAGGAGAATCTTTTCTTTGTTATTGATATTAAAACATGCATATTATTATATTATTTAGCTGAAGGAGAAGGTAATTACTTTTTATTGGCTCACAATTTTGTTTCTGTTTATCAAGATAATGCAAATAGTGAAAAAAGGTATATAACAAAAGGGTCATATATTCTGTTTTACCCTAGGTATGTTCCTGTTAAGTTGCTTCAAAACATTCAATTTTAATATATTTGCTTTTCACATATTTACTTCTTACTTCTGCATGACACATTTTTATTGCTCTTTCTTAATTTATCAATTTTAGAAATTTTATTGAGTTTTTGTGTATCTGACGTGAGTATGTAATTTGCTTACATGACAAAACCATTTATCTTCTCACCCATTTTAGTCAGTACTTAGTGTTTACGTATTTATAACTCTAAATGTTATTCAGAGCAAAGCCAAATAGTGTACTAGGATTGCATTTCCTTTCTCAAACATGATCTCAGCCCATGTTTATAATCATGTCCCATTTTTTCACTGCTAGAGATTTCTATATGCCTATCCCTATTTTTTCCAGTGCTTCCATGAAGACATTTCATGCCTATGAGTAAAGCTTTTTAAAAAATAAAATATTCAAACATATCAGGTACTCTGTTTCAAATTTTTCTTGAATTTTTAATTTCCAGGAGACCCCCTTCTTAATGCTGGAATTCATTATGGAACCATGGCTTTGTAAAGAATTAAATCTATAAGGGTAGTAAGGTTGGAGAAATGAGAACTGGATTTCCTTATGACCACTTCTTCATCACCTTATTTACAAGTTACCCTTTTCAGCGCTGTTGTAAGGGATTTAATTACAGACTGTGTTTTAGGAGCCCAATCAAGCATTCAGCAATTCCTGAGGAAATTAATCAATAATATTATCTGCAGATTTTTAAAAAATCTTCTATAACCACCTATTATAGAACTCATCACAACCTGAACAGGGGGAAGGAAAGGAAAGTCTCAAGAGTTTGGAAGATGAAAGCCCTTCAACTTTGGGTGGCATTGTTTAATTTTGAATGTCAGTAAAATTTCGAAGTGTCCTGCAAATGCTCAGAAATTGCAACACTATACAGCCTTTTGAACTTATTGATTCACTAGAAGTTCCATATGGCAAAGAAACCAAGTATTGAGAAAAAGAAAAACAAGACTTGAATTCAGATAAAATATTAGGTAGCTTTTCTCTCTAGAAGCATGACAACAGCATGAACTTGCTTTTTCTTTTTCTTTTTAATTTGGTCATTCAAACACTTATTTTCATTTTCATAGCATCAGATATCAGTCCTCAAATTGATGAGCCACCTTCTGTCATTATTTCTCAATGTTCAAATATAATCTTCTCCATCTGTACATTTTTAAAGATCACAGCTTTCAATGTGGCTCTGTGTTGTTCATCAAATGGCACAAGTCACACAGGGGACTGACTGTCCAGGCTGTTTCCCGCACATAATGTGGTTCTGGAGAGACTGAATACAGAGCTTCATCTAGTTTAACTCTTGTTTCTCTTTAGGGAGTCCTTAGCATCTTAATACACTCTAAAGGAAAGTCCTGGAGAATTTTTATAGTAGTTACCCATTCCATTGCCAAACAGAAATTTTGTCTTAAGCAACCCAGTAGCATGCAGTTTTGAGATTTCATATTCTAAATTCCTTCAACTTCTAGTGAAAACAACATTTATCAGTTGGAAGGCTGTAAATGTTGTATTGTTTTATCTCTTTCTGTCACCACTAGAACTAATGTCTTCTGATGTAACAATGTGATACACTAGGAATCATTAAATTTGTATATGTCAAAAGCTTTTCAAAGTCCTATTATGCTATTTAAAATAAGCTCTCTGCCTCTCTCCCTCTTTCTCTCACCTTTTTTTGTTGTTCTTCGGTGAGAAAGGGATGTAGGGGGAGGGTGATCCTGAATCACACAGCATCTTAATTATTTAAATAACATTAACCTTTGTAGCAGTAAAGGCTTAAATTATTTTGAAAAAAGAAATATCTAGCGATAATTCTAAATTGACTCTGATGATGCTTAAAAGAGGGAATACAATTAACTACTCTGTTGCTTCAGTATACTACCTTATTTTTTAATTGTAAAAGGTTTATTCTGAGCCAATATGAGTGACCACGGCCCAGAGAAAACACAAACCCAAGAAGCCGTGATTTAAGTGGTCCTTATTTTGACAGGAATCTTAATGAAAAGATGATTGGCTACAGAAATTTAATTTTCATTTTGTTGCTTACATAGTAAGTAGGAAGTCATAAATAATGCAATATATCTCAATATTCTAGATATTTTCAGGTTTAATTTCGTACTAAGATATTCTCACAAATTTACACTTATTTCAGATATTATATATGCTAAAAATTAAAGGAATGTGCAGAGGGCAGAGTTTATAAAAAATAGAGACAGTGAAAAACAGAAACAAGGGAATATGTGGACAATTAAACTTTAAATATTTTTGAAAATTTTCCCTTTTCTTAAAATACACCATCTAAGACAATTTATGAAGCTTGTCAAATATTGTTCTATAAATTCTTATATCATTTATTATAATAAGAAATTGATTAGAAGATGCAAAGTGGGAAGCAATTCTAAAACATAATTGCAGCAATATATCTAATCTATCAAATACAATCAAGCTATATTTATTATTATTATTTTTTGAGACGGGGTTTGTCTCTTGTCACTAGGCTGGAGTACAATGGCGGGATCTCAGCTCACTGCAACCTCTGCCTTCTGGATTCAAGCAACTTTCCTGCCTCAGCCTCCCAAGTAGCCGGGATTACAGGTGCCCACCACTACGCCTGGCTAATTACAATCAAAATGTATTTTTTAAAACACCACTGATAAATGCTGGCCATTCAAAATTAAATTTTTAATGAATAAGCATATCTAATAAAATAATATATACCAATTAATTCACCTACCAGATTTGCAATGATGTAGTGGTACCCTTTAACATGTTTTCCGATGGTAATAACCTAATAAGCACAAATAAGTAATTATTTAATTAATACAAACAATGCAAGTGTAAAATTAATGGTATTATGATCTGATTCAGGAAAAAACGTAGTATTTTATCTGCTAGGTTTTTTGATGTGCCAAAATAAGTCATTTTTGATAAAATATAATTATCAAAATTAGATAATATTTCTCTCATAAAAAGTAATAATACATATTAATGCTTAATAAATGATTCTCTTTCAGGAAGTCACTAAACAAAAATTATTACCTCATTTTTGTCAATAGTAAAAAATAAAACCACAGAATGTTAAGAAGCATGAAAACAAAGTATGTTTAATCCATGACAAGTCAGAATTCTATTCCTACAAAGGCTATGTTTTTGTCTTTTTAATAAAACATTAAACATCTCAAACTGTTTAACATCTGAGATTTTATATTCATATGTCTATATTCAAATAAATACACCTAGAGTTTATAGTACTACATACATTTCAAAAGAATATTAAAAAGCATATAAAAGAATTCTTACATGGATACGTAGAGTAACATTCCCATCCTAAGGACCGTGAAATGTTTATAATTTAGTCCAAATGGACATTATTGCCAGCTCTAGAGAGCAAAGTATCAGAAAAGCTAATTTTTCTCCACAAACCCAAATCTAAAATGAATGTCAAGATAAACACAGCATGGAACAAGTGGTCATCGTGGTAATGCTGACAACGGTTTTGGACATTATTGATCAATTTGACTTTTGACTAATCTGTATCAATTACGACCAGAGTAGAAACAGGCAAACTGGCCATGCTTTAGTCCTGGTATATGGACATTCAAATGTAATGTAATGTCTGTTTTTTAAGGAGATGATCACAACAGTGGAAAGCATGAAATGTTAAGGCTATAGACAAAAATTCAAACCAAATCATTTCTCTGATTAAATGGTTTTGGTGAGTTTTGCTTTCCAAAGTCCAATGATCTTGCACGTTTCTGAGACTCAACTTTCCTATTCTGTACCCTCAAGTCACATTGGCCCTCTTAGGTTTTTTTGTTCACAGAGAAGCTTCCTCCCATCACCTTAGGGCTTCACACATTCTGTTTCCTCTGCTTGTCTGCTTGGAAAGCTCCACCACTATATCCTTTGCCTTATTAACTCTTGAACATTCTTACACCCCCTGGGAGAAAACTACCCTGACTTTCTCTAATCAGATACAAAGTCAGGTGCTCCAGAGCAATAATATTAGTTAAAGAGCAAGAACAAAATTCTAGGAACGATTCTACCATATGCCACTTTGATATTAAGCCATAGCTGTTTGAAAGGAAGTTAAAACTTACATTGTTTTCTGACTCAGTTTTATGTAACATGACTAAATTGCCTTTTCCAAGAAACTGAACCCTCCGTGTTAAAGGGAGAATTCTGAAGAAAAGATGTCCTTCTGAATGAAAAACATATAAATTAGCATCAGCTGAATCAGATTGATTATGTCCCTCCTATTTCCTGCTGACATCTGTTAGCTCTGCTTACTGTACATTCTACTCTCTGAATCATCCATGTCTTCCTGCTGAGAAATTTTTTAAAAACATAGTATAAAAGGTGATATCCGTAGTCCCTACTTGAGTTTACTTGAGAGAAAGGAAGGATATGAAAATTCTCTACCCCAGCATCTATATAAAAATTTGCATTGGCCATACTAACCACCATGTCTTTGTGTTATAATAACAATTATTATTGCACTGACAATAGAAAAGTTATATTAATTTATAAATGTTTTTGATGGCTGAATCTTTTTGCCACCTAATAATAACTAGAAATCTGTGCTGTCAAGGTTTTATCAAATGATAATAAAATACCCATAGTCCACGCCTGTAACCCCAGCACTTTCGGAGGCCAAGGTGGGCAGATCTTGAGGTCAGGAGTTCGAAACCATCCTGGCCAGCATGGTGATACCCCGTCTGTACTAAAAAACACAAAAATTAGCTGGGTGTGGTGTGTGCCTGTAATCCCAGCTACTCGGGAGGCTGAGGCAGTAGAATCACTTCAGCCAGGGAATTGGAGGTTGCAGTGACCCGAGATTGTGCCACTGCAGTCCAGCCTGGCGACAGAGCAAGAATCTGTCTCAAAAAAAAAAAAAGCAAAAACAAAAAAACCCATAGTCTAATAAAATTTAATTTCTTGCTAACTTCAAGCTACTGTTGCAATAAGGAGTGCTATCTCATCTCTGTTGTCTTGAAAAAACACTGGGTGAGTAAATAATTAAACATCATTTCTTTTTTTTTTTTTTTGGAATGTACCTTATCCTCATTTTTTGCCTGGTAAACTATTCCTTGAACAATATCCCAATCTAAATTAACTCTTTCTGTAATGATCTCTCATAGCATACCATTCTTTTCATTTATAGTGTATCCCATTAGTATAATTATATATTAATTTCTGTAAATACATTATTAATAGTTGCACTGATGGTGGCTGGCCTATTGTTTAACATTGCTTCCTTGGATCTACTGCAGTGCCTGCCTGGCAAACATTAGACACTAAGGGAATATTTACTGAACAAATAAATAAATGAATCCAAGCAAAGCCAAATGCCACGTCTTTTGTGAACCCTTCACAAATGATCCTTCCCCTTTTAAGAAAGGTTCTTTCTCCTGCATGTCCTAGACTACATTGCATTTTAACTTGTAATTCTGTAGTTCTGTCTGTGTACATTGTGTACATTTTTATTATTATTATTATTATACTTTAAGTTTTAGGGTACATGTGCACAATGTGCAGGTTAGTTACATATGTATACATGTGCCATGCTGGTGTGCTGCACCCATTAACTTATCATTTAGCATTAGATATATCTCCTAATGCTATCCCTCCCCCCTCCCCCACCCCACAACAGTCCCCAGAGTGTGATGTTCCCCTTCCTGTGTCCATGTGTTCTCATTGTTCAATTCCCACCTATGAGTGAGAACATCTGGTGTTTGGTTTTTTGTCCTTGTGAAAGTTTACTGAGAATGATGATTTCCAATTTCATCCATGTCCCTACAAAGGACATGAACTCATCATTTTTTATGGCTGCATAGTATTGCATGGTATATATGTGCCACATTTGCTTAATCCAGTCTATCATTGTTGGACATTTGGGTTGGTTCCAAGTCTTTGCTATTGTGAATAGTGCCACAATAAACATACGTGTGCATGTGTCTTTATAGCAGCATGATTTATAGTCCTTTGGGTATATATCCAGTAATGGGATGGCTGGGTCAAATGGTATTTCTAGGTCTAGATCCCTGAGGAATCAACACACGACTTCCACAAGGGTTGAACTAGTTTACAGTCCCACCAACAGTGTAAAAGTGTTCCTATTTCTCCACGTCCTCTCCAGCACCTGTTGTTTCCTGACTTTTTAATGATTGCCATTCTAACTGGTGTGAGATGGTATCTCATTGTGGTTTTGATTTGCATTTCTCTGATGGCCAGTGATGGTGAGCATTTTTTCATGTGTTTTTTGGCTGCATAAATGTCTTCTTTTGAGAAGTGTCTGATCATGTCCTTCGCCCACTTTTTGATGGGGTTGTTTGTTTTTTTCTTGTAAATTTGTTTGAGTTCATTGTAGATTCTGGATATTAGCCCTTTGTCAGATGAGTAGGTTGCAAAAATTTTCTCCAATTTTGTAGGTTGCCTGTTCACTCTGATGGTAGTTTCTTTTGCTGTGCAGAAGCTCTTTAGTTTAATTAGATCCCATTTGTCAATTTTGGCTTTTGTTGCCATTGCTTTTGGTGTTTTAGACATGAAGTCCTTGCCCATGCCTATGTCCTGAATGGTAATGCCTAGGTTTTCTTCTAGGGTTTTTATGGTTTTAGGTCTAACGTTTAAGTCTTTAATCCATCTTGAATTAATTTTTGTATAAGGTGTAAGGAAGTGATCCAGTTTCAGCTTTCACTGTGTACATTTTTATCTCTAAGCAATTAGTTCATGGGATGCAGACATCACTCTTTCTTACCTTTCTTTGCATCCCTCATTTCAGGCACAAAGGATGGCCTCAATAAATATTTGCTGAGGCCATCCATTGGATGTGCTCATTTAATACATTCAAGGGACTTATAATATATATGTGCAAAATACTCTGCATTTTGAATAGATGTCCATATGGACATTTATGTAAATCATAATCATATTTACTTCAAAACATCACTTCCAATATATTCCCATTTTCTTTTGTAGTTTCTCTCTTCTCGTTTTGGAAAAAAATATATATATATTTTATTTATTTATTATTATTATTATTATACTTTAGGTTTTATGTTACATGTGAGCAATGTGCAGGTAAGTTACATATGTATACATGTGCCATGCTGGTGTGCTGCACCCATTAACTCATCATCTAGCATTAGGTATATCTCCCAATGCTATCCCTCCCCCCTCCCCCCACCCCACAACAAAATATATTTTTATATAGTCTTTCACCAACATTTATTATGATGAGTCAGGAATCCTTAAATTTTTTAAACCAAAGACTAATGAATATTATTAAAATTCAGTTTTAATGAGAACTTCTATGAAATTCAAATGCATTTTTGAGGTTCACATTTGAACAAGAGGCCTTCAGGTTAAAAACAATCTTAACTTCATCTCTTCAGACTAGAATCAAGATTTTCTACTGAAATTATTCACCTTTAGTTCTTTTGCATAACAAGTTAGTTCTAGTCAGTTATTCAATATTCCATGAAAGATCTATTTTGTATGTCTTAGGGCCTGTATTATTATATATCAATTAGGATTTAATCAACATTTATGTTACAGAATGTTTTGTGTTGAACAAATTAAGGAATCAAATTTTTTCCTCAAAGCTAGAAGAGCCAAGAAATGCATACACAAGTGTGTATTTTCCTTGCATTTCCACAGTATTCTAAGGCACTAGCAGCCACAGTGTATACTATTGCCCCTTGAACAACATGGGTTTGAACTGTGTGAATGCACTTATATATGGATTTTCTTCCACCTCTGCCGCCTCTGAGACAGCAAGACCAACCCTTCTTCTTCCTCCTCCTTTACAGCCTACTCAATGTGAAGATGATGATGATGAAGGCTTTTAGGATGATCCACTTCCACTTAGTGAATAGTAAATATGTTTTCCTTATGATTTTCTAAATAACATTTTCTTTTCCCTAGCTTACTTTATTATAAGAATACGGTATATAATACATATAACATACAAAGTATGTGTTAACTGACTGTGTGTTATCTGTAAGGTTTCTGGTCAATGGTAGGATATTGGTAGTGTCAACTGTATAAATATATATATGTGCACATATACATGTACATATATGCATATGTATACACACACATATACACTCATACTCACATACACACACACACACATTTTCAGCTAGGAAGAGATGCAGATTATCACTAAAGGAGACCTTATTCAATCAATCATAATGCTGATGCTGTGTCACTATCATCCCTAGTCATTTACCCTATTTGTAAATCATGGTGGATTTTACCTGTATTATTAAGATAACACTGCATGGCTCCCCTACACTGAAAGATCTTAAACTGAAGCAAAGTAGTATCTAAGCACAGATGAAAATATCCTTATCACTGGTGTCAGTGATTCTTTCAAACAGTCCAAGGGGATGCATCTAGTTTATTTCTCAAACAGTAAACGCAGTCCAAATGTGTCCTTCCTACATATTTTAATTTCACAGATCAATGTTTTTTATAGTGGCACAAGTCCCTTAACAGAAGAAAAAATATATATCTTGCAAAGATAACTACATACTCTTTCTGGAGGCATAGATGGTCTATGTTAACTCCAAAAATTTCATGAATTACTCACTTTTCCCTTAGAACTCAACTTGTCTTAATACATGTCTATTTGTTTAACTCTAAAAAGTTCATCAGACTTAAATTTAAAATTTTCAAATCAAAATATCAAAGTTTAGGGTAACATTTATTATATAAAACATAAAAGTCAGGAATTATTTATTGAATTTATTTAATGATTAACATGATATGTCAGCACTATTGATGACCATTTGCTATTGCTAACTGAAGCCAGAGATAATTTAATTGATGATCTTTGCTGCATCCGACATAAAACATAAAGCAAAAACTGCTGTTCAAGCACCTTACACAAATACACATTGCAAATGCTGACATTGCATGCATATTCTATATTTGGCATCGTTAGAAAACAGAAAGTAGCAAACCTGGTCTACAATGTCGTTTACTTTATCCCTTTCACAGTCCAGAATTACACGCCGCTCCTTTTTTAACTCCAGATCTTGAAAAAGTGATCGGTACATCTCATCTTTCTTGTCATTGTTAATGTTTCCCACATTGATAGCAGTCACTTGCCATTTCTTTTCAGCGGCAGAATCCAGCACAGCTTGCAGTGTTGATAAGCCTAGGAAGGCAAAGAAAAATGATGACTGATAAAGATACGTGAATAACTCAGGATTGTGTTATGAAATTGCCAGTGAATATATTTTTAAGGCAGATATGTTTGTGCAACTAAAGGAATGTTGACTCCTTCAAAAAAAGCTATAGCTATGATCTTTATCACCTTCTACTTATGTCACTTCACATCAAAAACTCATTACCTAAATATTACTGTTCTGACCAAAGGAGTCATTGTTTGAGTAGAAAATAATATCCTTTTCTTTCAACACTCTCAGCTGTCTTCTTTAGAGTATTACTAAAGTGTAATGTTAATACCTTTGGTTTAAGTGAAATCAAATGGCATCACAAACATTTCTTACTCTTACAGAATGGAAAAAAAAAATTGTTTAGTCGTATATGATAGTCTGTCATTTGATATCAGTATCCTGAAGAAGACGAGTACATTTTCAATGAGAGGAATCTATGTAAGTTTATGTGAGGATAAGAGGCAATATTCTTTATGAGGCTGCTATATTTTCTCCTATTGTTTTCAAGTCAGAAATTTGGGTTCATTTTTTTTCTTCCACAGTCTTCTGTTATGTTATTTTTTTGTTATTGGGAATGATCCCAGAGAAATTGAAGTGGTCACCTATTAACCAGATGGTGGCAGTTATTTCTCTAGCATAGATTTACTTCTCTTTCCAAATATGTCTATTTTCCTGTTAGTTAGTAGCTTTGCTTATAGCATCATATCACTTGGAAAATTTTTATTGTTTTTTAATTGTCCATATATTACCTCATATTTAGGACTAAGAGGTACAACAACTAGAGGATTTATTTCCTGAAAAGTTATATCCTCAATTTAGCACTTGGAGACATGCTACATAAACTTGTCTTTCATATTGTTTCTACTATTCACAGCAAAACCAAATTCATCATTTATATTGATAACTTAATAAACAACGCAAAATCAAGACTCCAGAATGAATCCAGAACTCAGCAAATTATCTTCCTTATTCTAGAAAAGTCTGCATCTTTCTCTAACAATATTAGTCCCTTTTGATTAATAAAATGTAGGATTCACCTAATGTGAACATACCTCTTCAAAACCTAAATTCAGATACCAAATTTTATTTAAATCTTTTTGCTATGAAACAAAGTCAATTATCAATTTTGTTGAAAACTATTTCAAAAAAGAAAAACTACCATTAAAAATTTTATGGATTCAATATTGGCCAAAAAGTGTACAAGATGAGTCTAAAACATCTTATGACACCAGAAGGGAAGGAACTCTCTAAAACCATCAGCATTACCTCAAAGCACACAGGAGCTAATTTGAAGAGGAGCTCTTTAAATAAAGATGGGAACATTTGAATATTAATTAGAATAATAAATGCAAAATACTTAAATACATAAACTGTTTTAAATCTATGAAATTATGTTTTAAAAGTGTGCTTGACTTTGGTGGATGCTAGGGAACCAATTAATTAATTTGAAGACTGGTAAATAATGAAATAAAACAAGCATTTCCCTGCGTTTCCTATATGAACTACTTTCAGGGTAATAATGAACTAAATATATTTATTTTTGGAAATACTCTAGCTAATAAATGATGGATGAATATATATTTGAAATTATCACCGTCTTGTAACACCTACTGAATTAATGAATCAAGACAACAAACATCAACTACTGGTAACTACCCAAAAAGAGAGATAACAGAGATGTGTCTCCAAATGATAATATTCAACCCGCCTATTTTGGTGTTGAATAGGTATATACCTATTTAATGTTGGCTACATTCATGCCAATAATGTAAACTTGAATTTCATCGCACTTCTAAATCTAACTAACAAGTTATAGGGCATATATAGAAGAAAATATTTTAAGCACCATAGTGTTGCAATCATCAAAATCTAGACTGTGGGAAACTGCATTACATTCTAAGAGTCTTAAAAATTATATTAACTAATTGCAATATATGGATCTCATTTTTATTTTGCTTCAAACAGTGGAAAAAAGAATAATATTTATGAATTGTTAATTGTCTAGGTATAATAATACTATTACCATTATATTTAAAGTACAAGAATCTTTTTTTCCAAATAAACTCTGAAATATTTACAGATGAGACGGCAAGATATCTGGTATTTGTTTCTAAATAATTGCAGGGAAAAAAGAGATATAGATCAAGCAAAATTGCTCATATACTAGTATTTAATAAAGCCAGGTTAAGAGTGTTTGGGAATCTTTATAGCATTCTAATTTGTTGTTTAAAATATTTTAACATAAACATTAAAAATAATTTATTTTAATTTCAGAATGGAAGATTCAACCACATGCTGAAAAAAGTTAACTTTTTTTCTGGCAAAATGAAATTAGTTTCCTCTGTCCAGTCTTCTGGCAAAAGATATAAATAAACCTAAATTTCTCAAGGGATAATGTAAAAAGACCATATGTCATTTTTTGAAACTTTCAGTGACAGATCTTTAAAACACATCACAGATCGCCTATGATTTCCATACACTATAGGTCAATTAAATCCTTCCCTTTTCATCAGTAGAGACAGAACACACACAGCTGGTCATTATGATCAATTCAACAGCTATCAATGTACTTGAAAACAGCCATTAAGTCTACCCAGTTTTCTCTGCAAGTAAGAGAAAAAAAAAATCTAAATTCTAAGCCACTTTGCATTTGCTGGGTTCTACTTTCCTACATCCCAGTCATGGTTCAACTCTCCCTTGTCGCCTTCTTAAAGACATTATATCCATGGATGGGGCTCTCTGTGCTATTCATATATTACTATATAGAAATTACCAGTAAGCATCCTTATTCTCTGCAATAGCTTATTTCATTTTGTTTATTTAATTATAAAGCATACTACATAATACAATTTCAAGTGGTGATGCTCTTAATATTATGTCTCAACTTTTGACATATATTACAAGAAAGTTTAAATATAAATGACGCTTTGTAAATGGATTTCACCAAGTGGTAATCCTAAATCTAAATTTTCCGGCAGTTCACCTTGCAAAAGAATATAGAGATGATGTATAAAATCAAAAACAATGCATTTAAAGAAATGCCTAACTTGTGCCAGGTGCAGTGGGCAGATCACTTGAGATCAGGAGTTCGAGATCAGCCTGGCCAACACGGCAAAGCCCCATCTCTACTAAAAATATAAAAATTAGCCAGGCCTGGTGGCAGGCGCCTGTAATCCCAGCTACTTGGAAGACTGAGGCAGGAGAATTCCTTGAAGCTGGGAGGTGGTGATTGCAGTGAGCCGAGGTCACGCCACTGCACTCCAGCCTGGATGACAGAGCGGGACTCCATTTCAAAAAAAAAAAAAAAAAAAAAACAAGAAATTTCTCTGACTTTCAAACTCATTTGTTCTATGTGTCAAAAGTAATTTACGGTTGCTGTGGATTCAGGATTCACTGTTATTAAAACTCTCAAGATTAATATTTTATAACCTGTGGAACCTAACAAAACTTACATGTTTATGAAGAAACTAAACTGCTCAAGTAGTGCTATATCAGGCTTAATAAATTCAGTTTCATCAGAAGACACTGAATAATATTAAATTACCTCCTAACAACAGGCAGAAGTAATTCACAAATGATTGCATTATCTGACGTGTAATTTGAAGAGACCACCGTTCAATGCTTAATAACCCATTTCCCTAAGTGGTTTTTTTTTCAGTAAGAGTAACTGACTCTCAAACTCTCTCGCAATTTGATCTTCTCACCTCATTCCTCACAACTAAAGTTTTGTATTGTCTGATTGCTTTATAATCAATATACCATTTTTAAATTTGAAAATCACTGAAAATGTATATGAAGGTGAAATTAAACTCTTCAAACATAACACAGATTTGTGCTCTTGACCTCTTTGTACCGTATTCAATTAGAGGAGAAAGTATGACTTGAGATCTTCCTCTATTCCTTCCACACAAACTAGCACAGAAGTATCTATAAATATATTCATCCTGTAATTCAGAATACAAAGTTGTATAGACAATGGGAGTTCTGCATAAACACTGGTTCATTTAAAGCTATTAGTATGCAATAGTCATTCAACTCTAATATCCATAGTACTACATTAGGGTATTTGAATTTCTATAGCAGAGACTCACTTATTTTTATTGAATTACTTGAAACAAAACTGTTGAGATACATAGTTGTTCATCTAAAAACAGAAGAAATCTGGAAGATTAACTATTCCTCCTGGTAAATATATTTAAAATATAGTATGTTCTTTTCAACCCTCAAGAATATTGCTACAGTCTAAAAGTAAGTTCTAAACTCTGCTGAATTCTTAGATGTTTTGCTAAAATAAAAAATGGCTAGATTAAATAATGTTAAGTTGCATTACTTCTTCATGTGCCTATTGTTACTGAGTGGTTGTAGTTGTATAACCTATTCATAAAATGACAATCTTCCTAAAATTCTCCCAAAGTATTACTACTAGTCAGTCAGTGATAGTCTCATCTTGACCCCGTATTAATAACACTCTGAGTTACGGACAAGCCATCAGCCACCTGTCTGTATGCAAACCCTTTAAAAGGTCACCTGGTACACAGGGGAAGTCTATCAGTTTGCATGTTAAAGGGTTAAATTAAAAATGATTACTGCCAAAAGATATATTTTATTCAAACCATGTCTTACTGCTTAAAAATATTTTCTTTGTTCCATTTAAAATTAACTGTACTTATTCTTTCAAGCATAGAAATTAATATTTATGATCACTAAATCATGGCAGCATGCCTAGGCCAAATTGGATTAACATATATTTCCCTCATGAGCTCTCTCAGGAATATGAGGGAAAAAATTATAATTTGAAAGCATTTTTTTTCTATGCATGATGTTTTCTTGGAACTGCAGGCAAAGTGCCTTCCCTTCAGGGGACAAATAATGTTGCTCAATATTGAAACCAAGAAATACAGATATAAAGTGCTAATTCTGTTTTTACCTACTCTCTATAGAAAAGTATTATCTTACCTTGTTGACACTAAACCAATAAATAAAAACCACATTTGGATTAAGTCCTGATTCAAACTTACAATATATATATCCAAAAATAAAACTATTATATAATCTTGAATGCATTAACATAGATAACCCCATTGCTCTATTGTTAAAAATGTGTTGAAGTTCTCTTTATGGAGTGATGATATGCAGCTTTCAGGGTCATCAAGGGTCATCAAGGAGCGCCAGGCTATTGCCACATGGCCTGGGTGAGGAGAAAGACACCAGCAACCTAAAAGATCACCTGGCACCAGATGCAGAGTTTCAGCTCTCCTCTCACCAGTAAACATAGATTAGTCAAAGAGGGTTCCATACAAAGATGTTGCTATACAAAGATGTTTCTATCCATGCATCCATGTCTCTAATTGTTTACAAGTGGTATATAGTCTCTTGGCCTATTGCTCAGCATTGTGGCACATAGCCAGGAAGCAGGAATGGCTTTCACTAGTTAAAGGTAGTGAAATTAAGCAGCATCTAACAATTTCAAGTCATTTTCATCTAGTTCATGATTAGGGCAGAATGTTGGGAGATCATTTTCACATTTGGACCCTATGCTATTCCAAAGAACAGTAATTTAGACATTATAATTTAACAATATATATTCCTGACCTAGACTCTCCAAAAAGTGAAGATGATTAGAGCCTAAAAATAATCATATAATCAAGGAGGTGAAGAGACAGCCACATCAAGAACAGACCAAATTGTTTGAAACTGAGGTATGTGGAGATGTAAGTAGAGAGATGAAAACATGGGATCTATTTTCCAGACTGTGGTTAATGTGGACAAAGGGAACGCAGGTGCATTCTTCAAATCATGTGACACTAAAGCAAGGAGGTGCCTACTTTGAAGCATAAGCAAAATGATTTCAGGATCAAATGGGGGAAAAACAGTTCACACACTAAATGTATGAATAAGCTTGTTAAAATGTAGTATGATGGCAAAGCCATACAAATTAAGTCATTAATAAGAAAAAAACAAATAGCAAAAATTCCATTTCCATGAGCCAAGTAAAATATTATACAAAGGTCAAGGCTTTTGCCAGTATTATGAGAGTCTTACATATTTATGTCTGAAAATAACTTCAGATAAAAGGCCACTGAAATATTTTTCACATTAAAATATCAATAGCTACTTGATAACACCTTGAAAATATATTCATAAGGTCATTTTGGCTTTAATATATTATTACTTAATATTATGACTCTCACATTTTTATCTCAACAGATGCACTTGAACTCAAATCAACTTGTATAATTTAATAATTGTAGATTATCTCATCACTTCAATTTCATTTAATATTTCTAAGTATTAATAAAAGTATTTTAAAATGTTCCAGATTTTTTTCACAAGTACATAAGTCCATCCGTCTTCACCGGCTAATTCCAGAGCCTGTCTTTCTGAGTGTCTCCCTTCAAACACTAGAGTTTCTCTTTTTTTAACTTATATCAGCTGTTGTCTTTTTGAATTTTTCTCCAAAGTTCAGTTTTAACTAGAGGGAGCAATGATGAGGGTAAGGATGAAGGCGAAGTGTATTCTTAAACTAAAAATGCCATCCTCAGTCAACCTTATCAAAGTGTAAAGAGAATTAGTCATTCAATTCTTCAATTTTGCAAGCAAAATTTAGCTTATAAAATCATCTTGAACTTAAAATACTGTACACAGATGTTTAACTCATTTACTTATTAACACCATTTACTGAACATCAACTCTCTTTCTAGCATTATCTGAAGCACTGGGTAGACAGTCATGAGCTGAACATCCAGTACACTGAGCACTGCCTGGGCACTCTCTTCCGGGAGCTTATTGCCACACCTTACATGAAAAACATAATGCTTATCCTATGACACTATGTTCCAGTCCCTGGAACATAGCAGGGGCTCAATAGGCAGTTCTTAAGTGACAGAATGAACATCACCCATTCATTATAAATTGTCCTAAGTACTATAAAGGAAAAGAGATTGCTTTGAAAGATAATACTGTGAAAGGCATCTCTGAGGAAATGATATATGAACCCAGTTCTCAAGGAGGCGTAAGAATTAGTGATACAGGCAGAGATTTGAAGTGAAAGAGTTTGGTGCATCTGAGAAAGTGAAAGAAAGTCAAATGGATTTAGCTTTAATGAGTGAGCAAGACAGCAGAATGCAATATTATAAGACCTTAAAGCCAACTAAAATTTTTCAATATTACCCTCATCATAATGAGAAGCTATTGAAGTATTTTAAACAAGACAGTAATGCAGTCCAAAAAAATTTTTTTAACAATAATTCCTGCTACTTCATGGAAAATGGATTAAAAAAAGACAAGGGTGGAACTGGAGAGATGAGGGACTGAACACATTATGGTGGCTTGTCCTGGGGTAGTGGCAACGACAAGGATGAGTGTCTACAGATAAAATATAATCAGGCAGTGGAAATCACATCAATAGGATGCAAGGATGAAAGAGGTATTAAGAATACACCCATATTTCAGGCTAGCTTGAACAACACAAAATACTAAAGAAGTTAGCAGAGAACAAGAGGAAAAACTAAAAATAATTTAATGGGCTTAGTTTTATAAGCCCTTTTATCACATTAATAAGTGTGCTTCAGAAACATCCAGCACATTGAAATCTATATTTACTGTAAATAATTCTCTGTTTTAGTTTTTAATTCCCTATGGGAATAGCCAAGCACTCCCTTCTCAAAGCAGGGGGACATAGTTGTTGTCATAGCAAATTTTTTTCGGCTTGTATAGTGCTGACTGGCTTTTCCACTGAGTGTTCTCATTCCCAGGATTAGGAGGACAGAGCAGAGAATCAGACACCTAGCTCCTGCGCTCCTGACTTGAGATTGCTGCAGTAAATGACTACAAACTGATGAATGGAGGATTGACTGACGGCTGGCTCTCTTCTTGTCTGCCCTTGTGGGTTAACAAGGTGCCCTATCTTGGTCGAAATAGGCTTCTGGGTTTTCATTTGAACCTATAAATATTCCAGGAAGCAAGATGCTGAGGGAAGCACAGTATGGTACTTAGGTACTAGGACAACAGTGGTCCCTCACCCCTTTGAGTTTGATTTACAGATACTCTCTCTAAAAACATGTCCATATGAACACACACACACAAGATGTTTCATACAATTTAGGGAGTACACAAACCCACTGACACCCAATTAACCGGGAATGGTTAAGAACACCTGGGATTCTATGATATAAATCAAGCAAGTCTGCTAATACTAAACTTCACAACAAAGGATATGAGAAACATAAAGGTTGTACCTCCCTCCATTACATTTTAACATAATGAATCAAGACTGGCATGCTATTCAAAATCATCCCATTATAAACAATTATATGGAATGGTGTCAAAAGCATAGGTTTGGTATCAGAGACCTGTGTGTAAGCTGTACCACATGCGGGTTGATC
The DNA here is from genome assembly GCF_028885655.2 of Pongo abelii. Classification (NCBI taxonomy): domain Eukaryota; kingdom Metazoa; phylum Chordata; class Mammalia; order Primates; family Hominidae; genus Pongo; species Pongo abelii. The sequence goes on along the minus strand of NC_071988.2, from coordinate 179,293,605 downwards.
CTGAGAAAAACCTTTAACTTCTCTGAGATTTGGGGATCTTGTTTTAAGGCAAGGGCAATAATAATGCTACCTGCCTGATAAAACTTCTGCATATAACAATATTTAATAACTGTATGTTACTGTATGTTTCACTTACATTTACTCAAACCACTTCATTCATCTTGGACTAGTAGTATAGCTATCATAGATTTTTAGCTGCTGATGCCAAAAATTGCTTTTTATATTACAACTGAATATTTGGGCATTGGGTTGATACAGTCTATCTCTCTAAATTGTACACAGACAGCTTTTGTAGTTGTTGTTGTTGTTTTACTCTAAATATGTTTCCCAGGTTTTAAATTGCATTAGTCATTATCACAGCAAAATTAAACCAAAGGATCCTTGGGCTTTATCACACCTCTGTAGCTTTATAACATCCATAGAAGTGTCAAGTATAGGCATTGAATTCGCCCCATTACAAAGAGATGAGATACTGTCACTTACCTCTGTCACTGTCATAGAGGTATGCAAACTTGTCCCATTGATAGTATTCAATCAAGCTAAGGAGTGCTCCTTTGAGGTCGGGTCTCATCTGAATGACAAATGGATGTGTGCCATCTGTTGGGAAGCTGGGAGTGATGAAGGAGACGTGGAGTGTTCCGCAAAATGATGTGATGGTATTTACAGACTTCTTGTCATAAAATCCAAAAATAGCATAGACTCCTCTCGAAAACTGGGAGCAGACTAGAAGAATAGGAAAAATAGAAAGGAAAAATCATTGAAATTGGCACACAATCATATGAATTTGCTTAAAGCTTAATGTCCTTTTACCTAAAATACAAAATTAACATATTGAAAGAAATATAGATTTAACGATCCATTGTAATTTATTAACACTTATTTACTTAGCATTCTATTTGTGGAATCTAAAAGATTCTAAAGCATAAAAAGTAGTTCTAGTTACAAGAAAATGCATACATCATTGTTTAACAAGCTATGTAAGTATTAACATATTTTTGGAACAAATATGAAAAATGTATGAGTAAAAAAAATTAGCTATAAGAACAAACTGTAGTCACCTAAGATTTATACACATTAATGACAGCTCATTCCCTACATAATCCAATTCCTTTAAAAATCTTTACTGTATTTACGATGCTTTTATATCTAAAAGTTAATGTGCTTCCATAGAGTCCTAATGCTGACCAAAGCCTCTTTAAGACAAGATAGATACTAGACTCCCCTGATACATACAGACATATGTCCCCACAAAGCTACTTCTGTCATATTGTGTCACTCAGTCCAGAAGCAATTTAAATAAAGTCCAAAACTTTTCATTTTAATCTTCCCCATGGATCTAACTTACCCTATATGTTACACTACATATTAATTCTTAAACAAATAATAATATAGTATTGTATTTGGACATCCTCATCACTCCCACAATCCCCCGTCCTCTTCCAATATTTCTATTTCCAGTGAATGGCATACGACATTATCCGCTTTCGCTCCTTCCCCCAAAAGTCAGTCCATAACTAAGTTATATGCTCATTATAATACCTGGATGTACTCAAATAAGGGCCACTTATTTTTCTCCCCATTCCAAACTTCCTAGTTCACTAACAGTATATACTTAACATTGTGCTTGCCCTGTGCCTGGCGTGTTCTAGGGTAGGTTAATTCATTTTTTTTTCTCATGATAACTTTTGAGGTAGGAACTATAATTATTTCCAAATTACTGATAGAAAAATTGACACATAGAAAAATATTAAGTTAGCTACCAAAGTCACTTGCATAGGTGATAGATGCTACATTCAAAATAGAGTCTGGATTCAGAATCCCTGCTCTTAATTAATAAGTAATATGGCTTATCTTACCCAACAAGTGAAATACGTACCCAACTGTCCTCCTTCCTCCACTTACATTCCTTCCATTCAATTCTCCACAATATAATAAGAATGATCTTTTGAAACATGAATCTAGTAATATCTTTCTGAGAAAAAAAGGGTTACTTTGTCCAAGGCAGATACCCTGTATTGCTCTACAGAGCACTGACCATCCACAGAACAGTACAGTGCTTAAAGCTACTAGTAAAGTCAACTATGTGTCTTTTTCTTTTTCTTTTTTTTTTTTTTTGAGGCAGAGTCTCGCTCATCACTCAGGCTGGAGTGCAGTGCAGTGGTGTGATCTCACCTCACCGCAACCTCTGCCTTCCCGGTTCAAGCGATTCTCCTGCCTCAGCCTCCCGAGTAGCTGGGATTACAGGCATGTGCCACCATGCCCGGATAACTTTTATATTTTTAGTAGAGATGGGGTTTCACCTTGTTGGTCAGGCTGGTCCCGAACTCCTGACATCGTGATCCACCAGCCTCAGCCTCCCAAAGTGCTGGGATTACAGGCATGAGCCACCGTGCCAGGCCAACTATGTGGCTTTAAATGAATAAATAACTGATATTTCTCAATCTCAGGGTCATTTCAATCCAAAAAATGGAAACCAGTAATCCAGAAACACAATCTAACAACCTAGAACATAACATCTACCATCCTTTTAAAATAATCCTTTTCGAAGGATAGAATAAACCCTATCATATCATTGTATTTCCTTCACAAAAATAGATGGTCTGTAGAAAAAATAGGTTTGTTTCATGAATACGAGCATTGCTAAAATATGTACAGATTCTAATTGCCAATTCTAGACAATCAAAAAATATTAGGCAATAATGTTTAGTAACTGTTGTACAGTATGAATCCAAAGGAAAGCAAGATTGCCTATTTAAGTGGCCCTTATCTGCCAAAAATCTGTGTAATATGTAAATTTACATATCCTTTATTACCAATCTTCTACAAAGCAGACTGAAATATCTCAAAAACAACTGAATGCATTTCATTACATTTATTTCACACCTTAACATAAGGCAAAGATAAAATAACTGTCTTTTATTCATGCCCATACTTTTTGTTCTTGTCTGGGTACAGAGTTGAAAATAACTTTTAGTGTATTTGATAACTACGTCCTTTCTTCACATACATGAAAAATAGCTTTCATCTCGTCTAGAAAAACTCTGCAGTGATTTCTTATTTTATACATAAGTGTATGTGTACTGACAGGTATATCTTAAATCTTAAATTTGTTCAGCAATTGATGATTCCAAATGACACATAAAAGAAAGACTTGCTATAAAATTCTCTCCGGGTCTATTTAATTCCATTTCCCTGCAAAGTATAGGCATGTCCTCTAGGTACTATAGGAATATCATGCAATATGATTTATTAATGAGACCTCTTCTCATCTTAAGTGAAATAGCTTCCGTGATGGAAACAGCAGCCACAGTGTCAGCAGGATGCCTAATAAAGAATGCCACTGTTTGAATACACAGACAATCTTAATAGGGAGCCATACCTTTCATTTTCGATTTGTTTTAGGCTCTGGAGTGAGTTGTCAAGGGACCTCCTGGTTATTGCGGCCATCTGGAAACACTGGCTTTGACCCAACAACAGGCACAAGCTGCACACAACTTCATAAGGAATTATCCACCTAACTCAGAAGACAATTTATTTTTCCCCATGCACTTCAGCTAATTCTCTAATGAACCTATTTTTACAACAATAGCCGTTCTCTCCTGACTCTCTTTGGTCTCCCTCAACTCTCTCTTCTTATCCTTTATTTCTTCATTGCACTTACTCAAGTGTCCATTTGCCTGTATCCTCTATTTTTCTGGATATTTCTTTCTTATGTCTCCTGACTACCCATACAGTTAACAGCCATTCGGCCAACAGTGCTCATTTCCCTCTCTGTACCTTAGGACAGTCACTGTCTCTGTCCCCAAGCAGGATAAGAATGCCACTGAGATTTACAACCAGGAATCAATCAAATCCATCAGAATGCTTACCTAAACTAAGGTACTTTGCTTGCCCCATTTGTAGTAACCATCTGAAGATGAAAAACTTAGCACTAAGCTTCTAACATGTTATCTCCAAATATCCAAGACTGTTCGCATTGAAATATTGATGCTTGCCCCAATTTAGCATAGGCAATATAACCTACTGACACCTTTCACAAGAACATTAGCTGCAGTACTTTGGAATTACTCTTTACTTCATTAGAAGGGAAATTATTCATTTTCATCTTTACCTTATTCCCCAGTGATGCCTCCAAAATTTAAAGCCATTTCCTTAACCTTAATCCATCCTGTAATGAAGGAAGGTTTACTACCACCGAGACTATCAAAAATAACATGTCATAAACTCTGAAAATCATTCCAAAGACAACTTTCTAAAATGAGTTATACAATACCAACATCCTATATAGTCATGTCTGGAGGCAGAGAAAGAAACATAAATCCTCAGTTTCACCTCCAGCTTCATGACCTTTACAATAACACTATGAAACACTATTATAAGTTTCTCAATGATGGTCCTGATTAATATTAGAATTGCATTTATGTCTTGAGATTCAAACCAGATTGCAAAGGAGTAAGTAAAGATGCTCTCACTGAGTTCTGTAATTAAATATTTCATATCAACTTGGAGAAACTCAGCAAAGGGCAAGTCCTTCCAAAAGACACTTTATGTCAAACAGCAGAAATGACAATCTCCTGGGTATAAGTAATTTGCTGATTATTTCACTTTTTATTACAAGCCCAGATGATATAAGCCAATAACAATGCTGATGGTGCATCCAACACACATCTTTTTCTCTTAGGTCATTCTGCTCATTGGTGCTGCTAATGTAGCATACACCATACAGTCTGTATGCTGAACAAAATCTAAACAGCCTTGCATAGTTATTGAGTAGAAAGGGAGAAGAACTGAGTATGATTTTTTTTTGTTTTACATATTTTAGATTTATAAGTTGAGATTCACTTCAATGAATCAGCATAGTCTGCTTCATAAGCAGAAATGGCAACAACCTCTTTGCAGTTTGAACAAAAACTGATAAAAGCTGCATCACCAAGGAATTCTGACATCAAAATATGGAAACCACTGAAAGCCTCTCTCCTTCTCTCCTAAACTTCTGACATTAACCCCGTGCATAGTTTGCCCCTGATTTCAGTACTGAAATTTCCCTATCATCTGTTAGTAAGGATCTCCTGGTAACTAAAAATAATCATCTCTTCTTTGGATCTAGCTTTCTTAGCTTCTCTGAATTTATTAGACCAAAATTTGCCTCTTGAAATTCTTTCCCTTTCCACTGCTACTAGTCTCGCTCTCTTCTAATTCTTTTCCACATTGCTGCCAAGTAAAATTATACCATCTTGGTACTTTTCCTCTCGCTCTAATTATCTTTCACTGCCTTATCTTCTTCCTACATCCTAAATTAAAAAGACCTTCTCCAAGGATTTGTCTTCCAATTGTTTTCTCTTCTCTTCTTTCACTCTGCCTCTTACTGGTCTCACCCCTTTCCACAAGATCAAATTCAATTTTTATGCACATGTTTCCCAAGCCTTCATTATTACCCCAGTTATCTCCTAAAACTACTTATTTACCAAAAAATGCACTGCAAATATTCTATGTGATAAGCATAGTGTTAAGTTTAGAAAATGCACAACAAAGAGGATGAGTATTGTGATCTGATTCAGGAAAAAAATGGAATTTTATCTACTATGTTTTCATGTTCCACACTGAGTCACTTTTGGTAAAATATAATGATCAAATCTAGAGAATATTTCTCTCTCTCAAAATAAAGCTTAGCTTCAATCTGTCACCTTCCAGTGTCCCTCAGTTCATTATATGGAAACTTCTAAAACCATATATTTCCAACTAACTCCATAAAAATAATGAAAAAATACTTTATTTTATTCTGACGAACCATATCTATGTGTTTATTTTTCCCTTCCTGTTCATGCATGATAACTATTGCCATTATTTATATGTAATATTTCAGAATAATGACCTTCTTGCCCTTTCTTGTCCTATGCATGTCGTCCATCACCATTTAAATTTTATTCTACTTCATTCATTGCATATATACAAAGCACTTTTAAGAACCTACTATGCACTGTTCTAGGTTTGGGGAAGACAGTATTAAGCACAACAAGTAAGGTCTGCACTTATATGAAGTTTCCATAGCAGTACTTCCTAAGCATTTCTTGGACCTTCACTTTCCTTTTCTTTCTCCTCGGTTCTGCCATGTGACCCACCTCTTCTCTCTCCTTCCTTCAATTTATACTCTTCCAATATTAGTCTTCCTAAAGCACATCACATAAAGGCATCATTCAAGGATCTGTCTTCCAATTTTTTTTTCTTTTTCTTCAAACTCTATCTTTTAGCGGTCTCATCCCTATTAACAAGGTGAAATTCAACTCCTTATGCAAATATTTTCCAAACTTTCATCATCACCCTAGCTGCCGTCCTTTATTTACTGATAAAAATATATACTGTAAATATATATTAATTTTTCAATAATGTATTTTCATGATTATTTTGTATTTATTTCCCTGTTGGTATAATTTTTAATTAAAATATTCAATTCTTTCATGAACTCATGTGTGAGCTTTCTAGAATAAAAAAAGTAAAAAGAGATACACAAAATGCCACTGTTTTACAATAGCTAAACACATATTACTTTAATCTAAACAATTAAATATCACAGAGACATTATTATTCTGTTTTCAAGAATCTTGGAAGGCTCTGACCTCAGAAACAGCAGCTCTAGGGGCTAAAAGTGAGAACAAACTGGGTTTGAATCCTGGCTTTGCCATTTTCTATTTGGATTTGTTGGGCAAGTTACTTTACTAGTCTGTCTGAGCTTAGTCATCTGTAAAACACGATAAAAATATTACCTACCTGCCTCATTGTGGGACAGGGAATTATTAAAGTAAACATAAGCTGAAAAGAGTGTTGGCCCTATAAGTCTCTCATGACTTTCCTATGTTTTAATGTTCTGATTAATGTTGATATTAACCATTTATTAATCATGCACCAGGATTTTGCTCATATTTTCCTTTAGTCTAAAATTCATCGATTCCACAAGACAAGTGCTTATGTGCTGAAATCAAGCCCATCTCTTCAGGCCAAAAAATGTTAGAATCACTCCTGACTTCTCTTCCTTTATTCTCAGCATATGAATTGTCACCAAATATTGCCCATTAGACCTCTCTATCTGTGCTCTCCAGCTCTCATGACATTGCCTTAATGTGGTCCTTAAACATCTATTGACTAGATGGCTGAAACAACCTCTCAAAAAGCCTCTTTCATAATAAATCTCTTTCCTCTCATGGTAGATATAACCCTCCTGCTTAAAATCCATCAATTTCTTGCAATTGCTTAGAGAAGAGCACATATAGCATTTGCTCAGGTGTTACCTGCTCTGTGTGGTCTGAATTACAAGCTGCTCCTGCATGTGATTCTAAAGCAATCTGCCTTTCTGTGTATTAGCCTGTTTTATACTTGTCTAGTTTGCCCATAAACTGTGAGCTAATTGAAAGGAGAGAATAAAGTGCCATTTACCTATGAATGCCTGTCAAGTACTTGGCACACAGCAGGCAACTGATAAATGTCATTTAATAACTACCAATTCTTCCAGGAAGGGTTCCTTGCTTGCCATCAACTGAATATGATCCTCCCTAATTATGAACTCCATCAGCACACTCCCCAGTGGCCCGAATCAGAAGCCCAGCTCTATATTTTCCTGGGCACCTGGTAGAAGAGTCACTGATCTTAAGCATGCCTCCTAATGTGTTGAATGGGGCTATTAATTCCTCTCCTGTCTACCTCATGAGAATTCTTTCAAGTTTAAATTATATAATATAGAGAGATGTACTGGAAAAAACTATAAATTGTTAGGTAAATGTGTTATTGACAATAAATCAACCATAATAATTTTTGTATTCTCTGCAATATCCAAATCAGAAATTTTTACAATTATATAATCATTAAATATTTGTCAAATGAACATATAATCAGAACCAATGGTCTAGCAAAGACATAAAATGGGTTCTTGTGAGAAAATTTCATTTCTGTTGATAGTGGGGTATTTCTGAAATCATGTCATAACAATATTTTTATCCTTCGTTATCATTTTGCAAAATAACAGCTGTTAGTTTAAAATTACCTACAAAATGCAGTTAATTTGTTCTCCTAATAGGAAAAAAGCAAAATCATTTTTAGTATGAAAATATAATATTTAGAATATTTGTGAAAGTTTATTGTTTTAAGATTTCCATATACATTTTGTGAGTGGAGAAGTTTGTACCAAGAGAGGGAACGTTACTAACCTGAAAAAGTACACAGAGCAAGCTGCAATTGAAAACCTAATGAAATGAGGTAAATTTTGGAACGTACATTGAATTTCTTTGCATGGAATACATGCCCAATAACAAATTTTGCACATGAAAATATACAGAAAAACTCCCACAATTTCAAATGTCTTATTTACATAATTGAAATAAATTGTTCAAGTTTTAAAGTTCATCGTAAGCGACATTTATTCCCCTAAAAATACAATTATTGTAACAGATAGTACATGTAATGTTAGGTTTCCAGGTAAAAATTGGGGGGGAATCATAAAAATTGACCTGTGATTCCTTTACTCTCACAAAACGTAGGTAAATACAATGTTCTCTTCTTATGATGAAATGGAGTTAAACCATCTACTTTGCATTAATGGGGTTATTTTAAAGTTCACTTTTCCACTAGGGCAAATTCTTTTCCTATCTATGGACAGAAAGGATTTCCCATTCTGGACCTGGCAGTGTAGCATCTCTCAAAAAACTCTCATTTCTTTAAAAGCCTACCCTTTACTTTGTTCACTCCTCTGTTCCCCAGAGCCCAGCAAAGTTCCTAGCACAGACACTCAGTATATAGCTACTGAATGACACACCAACTGATTCAGAGGAAATGCAAAGAATAATAAACATACACCCCAATGACATTTTCCATAAACTGCCTCACTGATGATTTCCCTGATAGCTCTGCCACAAATATTTATGGATAAATTACTTCTCTTTTGCATACATTTTGATCTAATGTTTCACAGAAATACTAAATGTGATGCAACATCATCACTCAGTAGGAGAAGACAATGAAGCTGTAATAATACATTTTTCTTTCTCTCTAACAAATATCTACCCTCCTGATCTTCGTGTTATGTTTGCTGAGTGAGGTGAAATGGCGAAAGTTTATTGCTGTTGCCCATATTATACGCAGATTTAAAAAATCTATAACATTTATTCCAGCTTCATTCATCTTCTGGGATAGCAGGCAATCATAGAACCAGCAGTAATAGGCAATAATTCTCGTGTGAATTTTAACGATGGGTTCTGGATACATAAACGAAAGAGAATTACTTCTGTCTATATCAGACACTATTTCACAAGAAATAGTCTCATTCTTTATCTTTGGGATACGTATTTTCTCCTTATAAATTCACATAGTTCTATCCTCTGTGAATTCTTGCTCAACTCATGCTCTATGTGAGTTCTGGGCACTCTATGCCCTGATGAAATTTGAATATTGTGGATAAAGAGTGCCAGGCTGAATGAATGTCTGCAGGCCTGGCGTCTACTCCCTGCTGTGACACCAGCCAGCTGTGTGCTGCTGGCAAGTCTCAGCTTTCAAATGTCTCCATGCCCTCAAAGCTTATACTTGGGCCTGTGTGACTGAACATCAAAGAGAGAAATTCTAGAAAATGTCAGGTAGTGCATATATATTATTCATCACATACTTTCTCATGGAAAATGTATGTGAGATACAATAAATTTCAAGGATTAAATAATATCATTCTCTGGTTTTATTACTTTGTTTTATATTTCTTCCTCTTTGTTTTACATTTCTTCCTCTTTGTTTTATATTTCTTCTTTCCTCTTGCTCTGTTTTCTCTCTCTCTCTCTCTCTTTTTCTCTTCTTCATGTTTATAGCCACCATTGGTCTTAATGCCTAAAAATCCTGCAATCTCTTGTCTGATCTTAATTAGAATGTACAAGACCGAGGGATTATGTACGTATCAAACATAGATTCAATGACATCTCAGTCCAAATAATCATTTTAGCATCTATGATAAAACCTACTTTTAAACAAAATAACTGAAAAATCTTCAAATGACTATAAGATTTCTACTTAAAATTTATCCTTTAAATAAAATACAAAAAAAGACAGAACTTTATCACCTTATTGTCTGGACACCCTCAAATTAGCTTGTATAACACTTTTGCTTTTGAATGACTCAAAGAGGTTCTGAAGGTTTCACAGAATTTTCTTGCTCTTCTTACTTGTTGGTAAGGAAGAGGGTTCCTGCGCATGTGCCATAGTACTCATGTGTTAACCCACATACATTTATTTTCAAAGGACACATTTTTTTCAATATTGTATAATGTGAAATTATATAAATATGCTAAAATGCTCTGGGTCATTAGCATTCATCTCTAAATTGCCAAGGAATTGGAGGGATTATCTTTAGCACAATGGACTCACACACCCTTGATGCATGGAGTCCTGGTAAAATTATGACTTCATGCTTGTTAAGGGATCATGACACATTGCTCTAACATTACCTTGACTGTTGCCCTACTCCATTGCAACACCCATTCAATCATACGAGCCTAGTTACAACTGATGGTGTGAAACGAGTTCCTTCCAGAAAGGATTTGCAACTTATTTAGTTTTTGGCCCTTACATTTATTTGAATACTCTGAATTAAATGTCTGCAATTCAAAAATAGCAGGAATATATTATAACACAAATTTAAACAAGCATACTGATTAAAAGGATGTAAATTCCCTTTGCTTACTATTCTTCCCAGAAGCAACCCTTGTTAACAATAATGTGGGATATACCTCTAGCCCCATAGTTCTAGTAAGAGTCGAATTTGTTTGTGTGTTTCTGGTTTTGTTACGTTTTTGATTAAGGACACCACAGAACAATTATCTTGTGGCTTACTTTGATATCTGGCAGGGAAATTACCATGTTGATACAGACTTAGTTCACTCTTTTAACCATTGTATGATATTTCCTAGTTTGAAGATAGCAGCAACATTTTATTAACATTCCCCAATTGAAAGATATTTAGATTGTTCAGAGTTTTGTGATTACAAACAAGGCTGCAGTGAACATGTGAGTACATACATCTTTGAACACATGTGCTATTATTTCTGCAGAACAGATTATTAAAAGTAGGACTGGTTGGTCAAATCTTATGCTGGGTGAAAGGTTATCCACGCTATCAAATTATCACCCAAATATAGTGTAGCAATTAACATTGCTATCAATAAAATAACTTTTTGTGTGTAATTCACTAATAATTGATATTTTTCATTGTTTCAGTTTTTACTAATCACAGGTAAAAATGACACTTCATTTTTGTTTTACTAATGGCAACTTACATTTTTGTACTTGTGATAGCACGCATTGCTCTTAGTATATTTTATGTATTAACTTAAAATTTGTAATACTGTAAAACCACATGGGTCCTAATATTATCCATATTTTAGAGATTAAAAAACTTGGAAGCAAGTTAAGTAATTTTCTCAGCTATCATCTCTAGAAACGGGTGAGTGGGTGTCAACCCAGGCAGCCTGACTCCAGAGCTGGTTTCATCAGCCACCTCACTGATAAACAGGAAAATTGGATTCCCATCATCATTAGTAAGAAAGTGAATCTATTTTTATAGTTTCCTCTATTAATCATCTATTCCTAGATTTTGTACACTTCTTTTTACTATGAGGTTACCTTTTAAGTTTTGATTTCTAACATACTTCAATCTTCTTCATATGTAAAGCCCCTATTTTTCTTCTTTTTTCTCTTACCTTTTTCCATGTTTATGATGACATTTGTAACCAAATTCTCAATCCTTCATTTGACGATTCCTAAATTTTGTGTCTTATGTAACAAGGATTTCCCATTTTAAGATTTTCAAAATATTCTGGGATGTTTGATTTTTTAACTATCCCTTTTACATTAAATTCTTCTAATATTAATATCTGGATATTATGAATAGTAAAAACCTAACTTATTTTGTTTCTACATAGATGTTCAATTTCCCAATGCTTTTAATGTAATTTTATTGATTTCCTTGGTTTTAAATGTCACGTTTATCTTATGCTACATTTCTATATGTCCCTATGCCTATTTCTGAAGATGAAAGCAAGTGTTTTAATTACTACACTTTTTTGGAAATAACTATTGCTGTCAGTGTCCTTTTGCAAAATTTTTGTACCTACTGTTTTGCATTTTTTTCTTTAGGATTTTGCTTAGGATGAGATAGAAATACAAACTAATTGGCAGAGATTAATATTTACCACATTATAGCCAATCACTATTGACTAAGAACTGTTTTATGATTCTCAGTAGTTTCACACATTTATTCATACCATTCAAACATTTTATTAGATTTATCCCTAGATATTTTATATCTTTCTTACATTACTGTCAGATGACTTTTCTTTATATTTTCTATTTTAGATATTGATAGCACGATTGACTTTCAAGTCATAATTTTATATCCAGCGATCTTACCGAACCCTCTTACCAGTTCTATGAGCTTTTAGGTTGATTCTTTTGGATTCTTCTAGGTGAGAAAGCAATTATTTTTGTAAGAATTTTACTGTACTCACTTTTGGAACTTTCTACTTTGTGAAATTATTTCTCCTTAGCTTTGTATTTCTACTGTACTTCTAATAAAAATGATAAACTACAAAGTATGCCATTAATATGGGATCTATGCAATTAATATGTTATCTGTGCAATGAAAATTGAGAAGTTGAATAATTATCTGATGCATTTGATCAATGTATATAATTAAACTCTTTTATGCAGCTCATAATTCTTCCTTTTCAATAATAGATGGACTTTTTAAAAGCCCATAGGTTATGTGAATAATTCCTCAAATTCTCTGTTTTACTCTGTGGTCCTCAGACAGTTAAAAAAAATAGGAGAAAATATATTGCAAGTTACATAACATCAATATTTAGTTATTTTCTATTTTTTTCTATAATTATTCATAGCTAATTCTGAATATACCACCATAGCTGCAACAAGGCAAATAAAAAAATAGCAAAGCAACAATTATTCATTAGTAAAGGCCAGAAGATGGAGCTAAACTATTGAGAGGGAGAAAGGAAGTGGACAACAAATGAACAGCTGAAAAGGAGGCATTCGGGAAGGAGAGTGTGAAGCTCCCTGGAAATTAGAATTCTAAAGCTATTTAATTTCTATGACAGAAAAACATGGAGAAAATTGGAATGAGCAGATGATAGCTAATTTCAAGGGAAAATATTAATAATGTGCTTCACCGTAAGTTATTTCAACTGCATGTGATCACGGAAAATAGGCACATATGAATTCAGTTAAAGCCATCATTTTGAAGATATCTAAATGAATGAACGTCTTGTTCTGGAGAACACATGCACTTTTGTATATAAATCACAGAGTATATTGCAGATTTGTCCATTTTAAGGTGTCTAAATTAAATGCGACTGGTGAAAATAAAGCAGGAGCAAAAATCAATACTGAATTGTGAACTACCCAGGTTGGTTGTCTGGCTTTTTCAGAGCCACTAGATAGTTGTCAAGTCCTTAAGAGATGATGTCGTGAAAACAAACAAGCTGGGGAGAACCAGAGCTTCTAAAAAACTTTCTCAATGAATCAAAGCATATGTTCTGATTTCAAACTTTTAATAAAAAAGTTAAGGCATATGTCATACTTCAATAAGGATGACAATGGATCTTTTATCAATGTGAATAATATAAAGTAAGTCAGCACCGAAGTTAGGAAAACTAAAATATGCCTGCTGGATCTGTATATGAATGAAATTGCTATTCTATCCCGTGAACTAGTTCCTTCTAGGGTAATCTGGTTAACAAAAAAAAAAAAAAAAAAGCAGTGATGTAACCAGACAAGAATGGAGTTTTATGAATATGAATCCTGTAGAATGTCCAAGGCAACATGAATATTAATGAGGAAGAGAGAAAGCTATATTTGTGTATGTGTAAGTGTACCTTTCTTTTACTCAACACATCTCATGCTCTCAAAACATATTAAACAGCATTGGACCAAACGTAACCATACACTGATTTGATAGGATTTTGCCAAATTATTTGTGAAATTTTATAGTACTTTCATAAAATAATATTTCCCATAAAGTTAGTATGACGTATTATGTATTATTGCTGTATAATTGCATGATCAAAATCTACCATTTAATTGAATGAAATTTTTAAAAGTGCTTTGGGAAAAAGGACAGTATGTCTGATTTCTGTAACCATTATTTTTTTAAGTAATAACTAAGACTTACATATAAAATTATGTGCAAGGTACTATGTAAGGTCCTATATCTATAAAGCCTTTTAATGCTCCGAACAACCAATATACAGACAGGTAAGTTTCCCAAGTTAACACAGATAGTGACAATAGGGCTGAAATTTGAACCCAGGCAGTCTAGAAGCAGCTAGAAAATGTCACAAGAAAACCTGAAAATATATTTCAATAGACAATAAAAATAAATTCCGGAGTAGTGATAGATTTTCTAATTCAAAAAGACATTAGGGAAAAATAATCTCTCTAGCTTTTTATTTAAAATTATTTTATTTTATTTTTAATATATAAACTTGTAGAGTGTTTGTGTATGTGTACGTGTGTCTGTGTGCTTGCATGCTACTGTATGATATGCATCCAAATAAGACAAATAATCTATCAAGAAACTTTATTAATAGATATTTATAATTTGTAAATTTAATCTTTGCTATACCTTTTCCTGTAACAAGTCACAAGAAAACAATTCTAAGTAACAAGTTAAATGAAGATAAGTAGTGATATATGCCTTTCATGACACATCCAGGACTTTTTAAGAATCTTGAATTTTACCTGTACATTATCTTCTCATCTGTATTTCTACAACCACTGCAAAATAAAATGGGACATAGCGAGAACCTGCCTAATGTAATCACTGTATTTACATCAAGTATTCGCAAAGTCTTATGATTTTGATACTCTAGACAATTGTAACATGCTTTTTAAATTTCATAAATGTGACATTTGGGGGCACGGATGCACTCATATTTACTTCTGTTACTTTCAGCAATGCTCAGGTACTAAACAAAAACCATTTTTTAATTATATAAGTCCTTATGTGTTTATGTCCACATTATTCTGGAAAATTTTAAGGGACATATTGAAACTAGTTTTTTGAAAAAGAGCCCCTGTTCAGGCAGACATTTTCCCTTCACAGTATTTTTTCTAACACTTAAAACCAAACCAGTTTGATTGCAAACCAATTCTTTGCTGCCTTCTCAGCACTGGTCACAGCAGAGCTCCAATGTACTTTCTGCCACTTCTTACCTGGGTCAGCAATGAAGCTGCAGAGGAAAGTTAATGCTAAAAACAAATACATTTTTAAAAGGGAACAAATGATTTTTTAAATATTTCACCTCAAAATAAGCAAGGCTCAATTTTACTTCTGTTTCTGCTCAATGTTTCTTCCAGTTATCACTATAACATACCCCAAATATATGATCAAAATTGTAAAATATTTATTTCCTCAAAACATCCAGAAATTATGCAGAATAAAGAAACATAAGACCTTATGCAAAACTACTGAATATAGAAATATACCAAAATGTCTCTAATCTCAACATTATCATTGGTAGACATAACCACCTAGCTGAATACAAACTACAGAGGATATTTGTCTGTTTCTAATAGCTAAATCTTCTGTAGTTCTTTTTAAATAGCCCAACTTCCCTGAATTTTGAAAGAGATTATATAAAGTATACACAAGATAATTTTGATACTCATAAAGGAAATATGTGTTGTGGTAAATAAATAAATAAAGTCCAGGATTGGAGGTGGACCATATACTATCCACTATAGCCTTAGATAATTAGCTTAACATTTTTAGGACTCAGTGGCTTTAGTTATAAAATGCTGTGGCACACTGCCACAGCGATGTTCCAATGGAGATAGAGTAACCCGAGACCTAAAATAATAAAGTTAAAGACAGAATTAGATTAAAAGAGAAAAAATAATGGAGGAAGTAGAGTGTCTGATACAGGATTAGTACCTAAAAAATGTAAACTGGTTTTGGTTTTGGCTGTCATTTTGTTGATATTGGTGCTTTGCTGCTCAGACCAGGTGACGTCAAAGATTCATTTCAATTTAGAGATTCAATTATTGGTGACTCCTTGCACCATTCAACAGCATTCAAGTTTATTAGTACAAGAATTTGTGATTCTGCTTATACTAAAATTAAAAAAAAATTATACTTTGGGACACCTGAAAATATTTGTTTTTTAGTATTCCCAAATGGGGGTCCTAAAAATGTATAATACTTTATTAGGATTCTTTTCAGTATTTTTACAGCACATTGGGTTCACTTTCTTGTGAGCAATCTGACTGGCTCAATATCCCCAAAACTCTTATTTTTTCCTTAATATAATATTATATATGCAAGACTGAGATCACAAGAAAAATACCCAAGATAATACAGGGAAAACAGAAATGTTAGGCAGGACATCGAAGACTGTCTTCATGACAATTAATTTTCAGTTTTACTTAGAACCTTGAATTTTAATGGCTCATCGGAGAAAAGAGAAAGACTTTGGATACTCCCTAGTATGAGAACATAGGACAGAATTGTAAAAAGGTGGTTGGCTGGCAAGAGGATGAAATAAAAAAAAAAAAATATCTCTTACTCGACTCTGCTCTGAGTGGAAACAAAAGTCACCTCTTGGAACTCATAACCTTAGGCCACAAAACCCACCATTTTTCAGTTTCCATTTACATATTGGAAAACCTCAACTCTGGAAATTAATCGAAAGCAATGTTAAATTGAACTCTAATCACTAAGCAAAAGCAAATAAACACATATGCTCCCTAAACCAAAATGTACCCTCCAACCAAGACCCCTGGGATTCTAACAGATTAATGAGACCCAATTGTAAGCTCAAAATTTTTTTAGAAAGAAAAAACGATACATTCACACACACTCCCACACACACAATAAGGAGACAGAGATCAATAGAAATAAAAAACAGCAATATTACATTTCAGATGCACAATGTAAAATACTTTAAGTCTTTAAAGAGTAAATAAGATATTGAAAATATAAGCATGCAGTAAGAAACTATAAAGTATTCAGAGTTAAATTTGAAAGAAAAATTATCTCCAAATAATAAATTTAACTATTAAACATAAAAATCCAATGGATCGATTTAGGAGTTATATGAGATTATCCTGGTAAATAATTATTAAAATAGACGTTTTACTGAGAATTACTCAGAATCATCAAAGCAAGCAAAGAAATAGACAACATCAGACAACTGATTGGAGTTGTTTCCAGAGAGAATAGAGAATAGGAGAGAGTAATTTAAAGAGAAGGCTGAAATTTTTCTAGAATTGATCAAAAAAATATTTTAAATTTTAGAAAACACAACTCAATAAATTGACTTCCACAAAGGCTACTTCAGATACTGTTTATCCAGGAAAACAGATGAATGTGAGAGTAATCAAACAGAAAAGAAAGAACAGCTATAAAGGAATTTGAATTATAATGACAGCAGATGTGTTGACTACCACAAAGGAAACTGGAAGACAGTAGAGTAATACCTACAAAATAAGGGGAAAATAAATTGTAACCTATAATCGTACTGATTTGTTTCCTGAAATAAAAATGCCTGCTAAAATACCAAAATCAACCACTAAAAGAATAGAAATAGTTGCACCTAAGAATAAAATCTAACATAAATTACATACAGAAAATTACAAACTTTATTGGAAGATATTATGAAAGACAAATAAATAAACAGATTTACTATTTTCATGGATAGAAAGATGATATTATAAACATGCCAAGTCCTCTTTAAAAGAATGTGTAGTAAAAGCTAGCTCTTATTAAGCCCTAACTTTGGGCATAATATGTTTTAACTTTTTTAACCCTCCAAAAAAAATGTCATGTAAGTGCCATAATTTGTTACTAGTTTGGGAACTAATGGATGAGGAAATAAGAGAGTCTGAATAACTTGTCCAAGATCACAGAAAAAGAATATCCAATAAAAATTTGAATAGACATTTGCATGTGTGAAAAATTGTTTTTTCCAAACATCATATTGTGCACCATAAAAATATACAATAAAAAACAAGTGTTACTGGGAATAATAGCTGTATGACTTTGGGCACATTACATAATTATTTTCATCTGTAACAATGAGATAATGATAGTTTCTACATAATAGATTCCATACGGTGTATTGTCTGTATGGATGAAAGGAAATGATTCTTGAAAATAATTTTTACAAAGGTTGATACATAGAAACAGTTTAATATAACTTAGCTATTCTTGTTTTAATTTCAGAAGTATTATTAAAATAATAATACATGCAAGAGTCAGGTGGACATAGGTTTAAATCCTTATTATTATATCACTTACTAGTTGTGTATATTTGCCAAGTTACTTAATCCTCTACTCTTTCCTCTCCTCAAATATAAATGTAGACATGCTCACCTATGAATTAACACAAAGCTGGAACAACAAGTGATCTATAAATTGTAGTCACTGTTATTAGTAATTATTACTATAACAAATAATGAATTGAACTTTTATAAAAAAGCAAGAGACAAAGAATAGCAGAGACACTTTCAACTATTACACCAGTACAGTACACAGAGCGTAGAAGCAAATCCACATATAAAAAATGTTTGAAATAGAGGTAGCATGTAGCAAAGTTGAGGGAAATAGACTCTTCAGTTAGAAGCTTTTGAGGAAATTTATTAATAATAAGGAAAAAAGCCTTACACACACACACACACAAATATTATAGGTAGGTTAAAAACTAAATCTAAAAATAAAAACTTTTTAAAGTGGAGGAAAATATAAGCCAATACCATTGTAAATTAAATATAGGAAAAGATAGTATAAGCAAGACACAGGGAGCAGAAACCATAAAAAATTTATAAATTCCTCTACTTTAAAAGTTTGTACAAAAAGGTACTATAAAGAAAATATAAAGGCAAATCACAACATTAATCGAGATATCTGTATCCAATATAAGTGAAAATGAATTAGAATTGTGGTTATCTAAAGAACTATGAATCAGTACGTAAAAGACAGACAACCCAATATAAAATTAAGAATGACATGAGACATTGCATTTAAAAGGGACTCAGAAGGCTTAATTGAAAAATTAGAAGATGCTCATCTACACTATAAATCAGGGAAATGCTCATTAAGACCAATTGAGGTACTCTGCCATATCCACAAATAGGCAAAATGAAAAGTCTAATGATACCAAGAATTAATAACATAAAAACAAGATGTCATATACTGATAGTAGATATGTGAATTCATCGAACCGTTTTGAAGAACAGCTGGGCAAAATCCTGTAGACTTAAAGAAGTACACACCAGCAATAATTTCATTCTCAGGCCTGTGCTCTGAAACACTTAGAAATGTATGCAAGGAGATATTTTAAAAAATACTCAAGGCTGCATTGCTTGTACTACCAAAACACCCATCAACAAACCACCAGGCACTGGAGTATATAATGAAATAATATTTGGCAGTGAAAATAATGATGTAGAACTATAAATATTAAGTGCTAAAGAATTTTAAATACATATCTTCGAGTAAGGGAAAACCAAGTTACAGAAGATAGTCAATCTGCTTGCATAAATTTGAAAAGCTATATACTCTTTTTAGAGTAAACCATATGAGTAGTAAAAATACAGTGGAATTTATAGAAACAATACACATCAAATATGAGATATGAGTTACATGGAGGGCATACAATAGTGGAAGGAACTCAAGACATCTCAATTGTATTGGTAATGTTTTATGTCTTGAACTGGGTGCCGCATTATCAGGATGTTTGCTTTAATATGCTGTATAACTGTGTGTAGGTCTGACATATTTAATAAAATGATTTGAATGAATAATGGATGCTTTGGAGAGCACGGCATATGAAGACCTGATTAAAGTCATTAAGGATCAGATGAAGAACAGAAAATACAGCACATCCAATGTAAGTCCACAAAAGTCTCAGCATGAAAAGTTTAATGCCACTTGCAGTGTCCTAATTAGCTTTTTTTTAAGTTCTCAATAAAGTAACAACCAAGCTGTGTTAAGAAATAAATGCTGACTACTTAATTAGTCCACTAGCTGACCCAATTCTCCTTCTCACACAACATCAACTTATTTCAAACTTGGGCTTCAGAAGAATTATAAATTGCATCTCATTAAGTTTCTTCTGGGTCACGCCACTTACAAATAGTTGAAACAATAAAGGGTCACGCCACTTACAAATAGTTGAAACAATAAATGTCAAAGTGCTATTGTGTTACAGAAACCTGAGATCTACTTCTCTTCAGATATCTGTTTTCTACTAAATATGAATTTATTACATCAATGCTGCAATATTAAAAACCTCTCTAACATTATCCTAGCCTTGATATTAATCTCAAAAAGCAGGTCATTAACTAGTCATTTATTACAACTCTAAACCTTTACCTTTCGGAAAGACATCATATCTAATATCTCTTTCATCTTATACCATAATCACAAGGTAATAAAATAAATCTTATCTCTATTTTACCAATGAAGATTTGGCTAATTTTCTCTAAAGATTACTAGTGAGTGTCTTAATTTACTTCAGGAAGGACATTAATTTCTAACAACTTTTAAAATCACAGGTTAAAAGTGAAAAATACAAACGAAAATTAGATTACAGAATTGCAAATATTAAAATATGATAAATAGAATTAAAGCCACTAAAAGGTTTATTTCCATATCCAAACTGACAAAGATGTAATACACATATCCACTGTTTATATAAGGCCAGTGATTCTGATGAATTTTTGCACTGAAGAAA
Source organism: Pongo abelii (assembly GCF_028885655.2). Lineage (NCBI taxonomy): Eukaryota > Metazoa > Chordata > Mammalia > Primates > Hominidae > Pongo > Pongo abelii. The sequence goes on along the minus strand of NC_071988.2, from coordinate 179,272,834 downwards.
TTGTTTTTGCTCATTAAGGGTTTATTTAATTTAATTAAGCTAAGTAAGCATTAATATATATTTATAATTCCTACATTATAAGTAATTTAATACTTAGAAATATCACATTAATTATGGTAATTTCCTTTGTGGGTCTTCCTCACACTCATTACGGATCTAGTATTTTCAGCCTCAGATTATTCAGCTAGGAGATACACCTCTTCTGGAAAGATAGAATACTACCTCCTCTCTCAGACATGACTTTGCACTGGTCTGCAAAGTCCGACAATCTCAAACTTTATTTTGCTAACTGGGGTCACTATATTAATAATACAGAAGCAAAATTAAATCAACACAGCATTCTGTTTGAGAGGCTCTTACAGTGTAACTTGAGGGAGATTCTGGAAAGCTTTTATATATGGAAAAGCTTTTACATATGAAAAAAATATAATAGGAAAGTTTAGAAAAGCATTTATATTTGAAAAAATATCAAGTCTAGAGGTAGATATTTCAATAGTCTAAAACCTCACATTTCAAAAACAAAATCTGTTTTAAAACACTGATTTTTCCACCATATTTCCCTGACATATATTTGAGGTTGTAAAAAGAGCATCTTAAATGTATCTAGGCAAACTCTATGTCAGTGAATAAAGTAGGTGACCCAGTTTGTTTCATTATATTTTTGTGAAATCAGTGCATTCTCTTGGATGTCGGCTCATACATATTTTCTGGGCTCAGGCCAATGATAGTGATTGGTAAACATTGCCAGAAATAACCTGAGTGATGTTCCTACACAGGCATATGGACGGATGGCAATTGTATTATCTTGTTTGGGATTTTCATAAATGTTTAACAACATATATTCTGGCTGAAGCAAAATCTACCCAAAACAAAATTAGTACTACTAAACTGGCACAGGATAAAGCTACCTCCTTCTCATCCCTCCTTGATCCAAAGTGCAAACTCCTGAAACCTATTTTTGTCTCTCTCTGCCTCATCCTTATTCCTCTTAACCCCATATCATCCTTCTACCAGGTCTTCGGAAATCCATGTCAACAATCCCCCACACTAGTTTCTTCATTCTTAAACTTTTCCCAAATTCTTATTGCTCAATCTTTATAATTCCTCAAAACTGCCTTACTTCTAAAGACTCTCCTTTTCTAGAATCTTCTTTTAGGACTCTTACTTCTTACTACTTAATAGAAAGGGTACCTGTTGACATAGTCATATGGTAGATTGTTCCACTCATGTCCCGTAATAAATCACACCTCCCAATACCCACATTCTTGCCTACTTGCCTTCTGCATTGGCTCTGGGTTCGGCCATGTGATTGGCTGTTCTAACCATTTGGCACTGACTTTGGGACCGAACAATGGACAGAGGATAAAAAATCATCACAGAGACTATTAGTATAGCTTAGAAGAATGGCAGATAAACAGTTAACAGAAGCCAAAATGGCAGTAGAAAACTACTATTGGACACAGCAAAAATGGAAGCTCATGTGTTGTGTTAGTGAAAACACTGGCATAACTGTCACCTGTAACAAACTGGAAGATTGGAAATGTACTTAGTGAACTTGTGAATCTGGCTGAGAACATTTTGAGACAGCATGCTAAAGTGTCAGTTTGTATCTTTTAGATGCTTATGAGAAGGTACAAGAAAGAAATGAGCTAAAGAGAGACCTGTTCAATTTGCAAGTAGAATTTAGAGGATACATAAAAAAGCTAGGACATGCTGGTTTGGAAGATTTAGTGTTTCACATTTTCAGTATCTCCACCTGGCACAGTTAAGAAATGGCTTCAGGGTAAAGACTGAATCAAAGTTGTTTCTACAAAACCCTTTTTTAAGACCTTGGGAAGATGTGAGGATTTGCCTAAGGAGACCCACACAATTAGACAAAAAAAAAAGAGAGAGTTTTATAAAATATATTTTACAAAATATATTACAAAATAATATTTACAAAATATTAAGGGCATTGTCACAGAGAACTTCTTAGAAAGCAAAAGATTCTCTTGAAAAGCTTTTGGATATGGCTTTGGGAACATGGAATGAGCCCCAAATAAAACCGTTAAAAAGTCTACAAAAGTTTTAGGGGAGTTAAATCTGCTAGAACTAAAATGTATACAAATAGTTCAAAATGATTTTTTATGGGAAATAAACAGGCTGAGAAAGCTACTCACTGAAAATATGGACCAGCTCTTATTAAAAAGAAATGACAGATCTGAGTACCCAAAAAACAGGACCAAGTGGAGCAGAGAGCAATGAATTAGGGAAACTTCTAGGAAGTATGATATGTTAGTAATTAGTAATACCAATTAATGAACATTCTCTAACTCTGGAGCATACAATGGATAGATTTCAGTAGTGCTGTGGACCAGCGAATTCTATGTGCCCCCTGTTTCTCTTATTAAATTATTGAATTGAATTATTGAGGTTATTCTGTGCCTTTCACCTATTTACATTGGGTATTGTACATAGGGGAGCATGGAAAAACTGTTATTTTTTATTTCACAGTTCTCTGGATAAGGAGGAGCCTTACCCATAAAGCTTTGCATGCAGTCCATGATGAGATCATGGACTTTGAGATTGTTAATTGAATGAGATTTTAAGGGTGTTGGCAGCAGGGATGGAGTGTGTATAATATGTGTACCTTTACCTGAATCATCAGGGCCAGAGGACAGACCACAATAGACTGTTACTAAATAGTTCAGAATAAATCATGACTCCTGTTATTTATGCCTGCATGTAATTCCCTCCTTGATTCAGGTTACGGCCATGAACCTGAAAGTTTTAGGAAAAAAAAGTATGTGCAGTAATATATAATTAATATAACTACCTTTTTCCTATCACTATTACTTACAGTCTAAGATCTTCCAAGACACTCAGAAATCCACCTGATGATTGTTGCACCGGGCACTAATTCTCTATTTGCTTGTTCTATTTTCATTCTAAGGGATTTCAACAAGCTCACTTTTCCTGTGACTCTTCAACTCTCAAGCATCATAGTTCCTTGACATTTCATTAATAAGAGTATTCATCTTCCAAATATTTTGCTACTTATAAGTATGGTTCAATTTCATTTCTTTCTGCTCCATTTTTTATTATTCTTTTCTCCTGCTTACATCAGATTTTATTTGCTCTTCATTTTCCAGTTTCCGAAAGTAGAAATTTGGAGTATTGATTTTACATTTTTCTTCTTTCCTAACATGTGTATTCAATGTTATAAATTTCCCTCTAAGCACTTCTTTTGCTGCATCCAGAAATTTTGATTAGTTGCATTTTCATTTTCAAAATATTTTAAAATTCATGCTGAGATTTCTTCTTTGACCCATGTATTATTTAGAAGTGTGTTGTTTAATATACAACTATTTGGGGATTTTCCAGCTATCTTTCTGTTATTGGTTTTTACTTTAATTCCATTGTGGAATCACAAGCATTCTTATACACCAATAACAGACAAACAGAGAGCCAAATCATGAGTGAACTCCCATTCACAATTGCTTCAAAGACAATAAAATACCTAGGAATCCAATTTACAAGGGATGTGAAGGACCTCTTCAAGGAGAACTACAAACCACTGCTCAATGAAATAAGAGGATACAAAAAAATGGAAGAACATTCCATGCTCATGGGTAGGAAGAATCAATATCGTGAAAATGGCCATACTGCCCAAGGTAATTTATAGATTCAATGCCATCCCCATCAAGCTAACAATGACTTTCTTCACAGAATTGGAAAAAACTACTTTAAAGTTCATATGGAACCAAAAGAGAGCCTGCATTGCCAAGTCAATCCTAAGCCAAAAGAACAAAGCTGGAGGCATCACGCTACCTGACTTCAAACTCTACTACAAGGCTACAGTAACCAGAACAGCATGGTACTGGTACCAAAAAAGAGATACAGATCAATGGAACAGAACAGAGCCCTCAGAAATAATGCCACATATCTACAACTATCTGATCTTTGACAAACCTGAGAAAAATAAGCAATGGGGAAAGGATTCCCTATTTAATAAATGGTGCTGGGAAAACTGGCTAGCCATATATAGAAAGCTGAAACTGGATCCCTTCCTTACACTTTATACAAAAATTAATTCAAGATGGATTAAAGACTTAAATGTTAGACCCAAAACCACAAAAACCCTAGAAGAAAACCTAGGCATTACCATTCAGGACATAGGCATGGGCAAGGACTTCATGTCTAAAACACCAAAAGCAATCGCAACAAAAGCCAAAATTGACAAATGGGATCTAATTAAACTAAAGAGCTTCTGCACAGCAAAAGAAACCACCATCAGAGTGAACAGGCAACCTACAGAATGGGAGAAAATTTTTGCAACCTACTCATCTGACAAAGGGCTAATATCCAGAATATACAATGAACTCAAACAAATTTACAAGAAGAAAACAAACAACCTCATCAAAAAGTGGGCAAAGGACATGAACAGACACTTCTCAAAAGAAGACACTTATGCAGCCAAAAAACACATGAAAAAATGTTCATCATCACTGGCCATCAGAGAAATGCAAATCAAAACCACAATGAGATATCATCTTACACCAGTTAGAATGGCGATCATTGAAAAGTCAGGAAACAGCAGGTGCTGGAGAGGACGTGGAGAAATAGGAACACTTTTACACTGTTGGTGGGACTGTAAACTAGTTCAACCATTGTGGAAGTCAGTGTGGCAATTCCTCAGGGATCTAGAACTAGAAATACCATTTGACCCAGCCATCCCATTACTGGGTATATACCCAAAGGATTACAAATCATGCTGCTATAAAGACACATGCACACGTATGTTTATTGCAGCACTATTCACAATAGCAAAGACTTGGAACCAACCCAAATGTCCAACAATGATAGACTGGATTAAGAAAATGTGGCACATATGCACCATGGAATACTATGCAGCCATAAAAAATGATGAGTTCTTGTCCTTTGTAGGGACATGGATGAAGCTGGAAACCATCATTCTCAGCAAACTATCCCAAGGACAAAAAGCCAAACACCGCATGTTCTCACTGGTAAGTGGGAATTGAACAATGAGAACACATGGACACAGGAAGGGGAACATCATACACCGGGGCCTGTTGTGGGGTGGGGGAAGGGGGGAGGGATAGCATTAGGAGATATACCTAATGCTAAATGACCAGTTAATGGGTGCAGCACACCAGCATGGCACATGTATACATATGTAACAAACCTGCACGTTGTGCACATGCACCCTAAAACTTAAAGTATAATAATAATAAAAAAAAGAAAAAAGAAATAAAAGGTATCCAAATTGGAAAAAAAATTAAAATGTTTTATTTATCTTCATTATTCCCTCTGCAATGGAATTCCTTTCTTTATGTAAATCTGCATATCTGACCTATATAATTTTCCTTCTCGATGAAGAACTTCTTTAGCATTTCTTGCAAGGTAGGTCTACTGGCAAAAAATTCCCTCAGGTTTTGTTTGTCTGGGAAAATATGTATTTCTTCTTCACTACTAAACGATAATTTGACAGAATACATAAATCTACACTAGTGGTTTTGTTTCTCTCAACACTTCAACTGTTTTACTCCACTCTCCTCTTGTTTACATGGTTTCTGAGGGTAAGTCAGATATAATTCTTTTATTTGTTCTTCTATAGGTGAAATATTTTTCCCATGTATATTTATTTCCATATCTTTTACTTATCTCTGATTATCTGCAGTTTGAATATGTAGATAGGTATGGGGTTTTATGGCATTTATTTTGCGTGGTGTTCTTTGAGATATCTGGATGTGTAGTCTAATGTCTGACACTAACTGTTGAAATTCTCAGTTATTATTAGTTCTGTTCTTTTCTTTATTTTCCTTGTGATATTCCCATTATGTGTATGTATATTACACTGTTTGTAGTTGTCCCATAGTTCTTGGCTATTCTGTTTTACTTTTCCAATCTTTTTTCCTCTTTGTTTTTCAGTTTTGAAAGTGTCTGTTGACATAACCTCAAGTTCAGATATTCTTTCCTCAGCCATTCCAGTCTACTAACAAGCCTTTCAAGGTATTCTTTATTTCTCTTACAGTGTTTTTGACCTCTAGTATTTCTTTTTTATTCTCTCTTAGAATTTCTATCTATGCTTACATTATACATCTATAACTGCATACTGTTTACTTTTGCCATTGAAGCCCTTAGCATATTAATCATTGATGTTTTAAATTCATCATCCAATAATTCCAATATTCTTTCCATATCTGACTCTGGTTCTGATGCTTGTTCTGTCTGTTTCAGCTGCTTTTTGCCTTTAGTATCCCTCATATTTTTCTGGACATGATGTACTGGGTAAAAGGAACCACAGTAAATATAGTTCTCCATTGGTGCCTGCAGGGAGTTGACTCCAGGACCCCAAAGAGATACCAAAATATGTGGATGCTCTAGTGCATTATATAAAATGGTATAACATTTGCAAATAATCTGTACACATCCTCCTATATGCTTTAAATAATCTCTAGGTTACTTATAATACCTAATATAATACAAATGCTATGTAAATATTTCTTATAGTGTATTTTTATTTGTATCTTTTTTATTGTTGTGTTGTTGGTTTCTCTCTTTTTTATTTATCAAAATGTTTTTGATCTGTAGTTGGTTGAATCCATGGATATGGAACCCTTGGATATGATGGGCTTACTACAGACTTTCAGTGATATGGTGGAAAGATGTGGGGAAATGGAAAGTGTTCTATAACCCTTTGATTAGGTCTCCATCTTTTAGTGAGCCTGTTCCCATTAGCTATGAACTTCACATGTGCCTTTCCATTATTTTCCCTGACCTTAAATGAGACAGAATGTTTGGCAGAGGCCAGTGTTGAGTATTTCCCCTTCTCTAGGTCAGTTGGGCTCTGAGAAAATCCCAAAAGATTAGGCTTTGGTGAAGTAGTTTCTCTTGAGGGCAGGCTTTGGTTAAGATGAACAGAATGCTCTGGCGTATTTTTAAATAGCCATTTTCCCCTCTCCCTGACAGAAGCACAAGAGGATTTTTCTCTGATATTCACTGTGAGAATCTGGTAGAACTCTAGAAGGTGAAACACATTAAAGTGATGAAGGGAGTGAGCAGTGACTGGGTCTCCCTAGAGTTTTTAACTCAAAGATTTATCCACACTGAGCCTGCAACAATTTTTCAATTACAGTCCAGGTTTTCCTACTTCTTCCTGTGGAGGTTTCTCCTTATGAGTTTCTGCTCCAGTTGGTTGGGATTCTCTGATGTATCTGCCTGTGTGTCTCTCCAGTTTTAGGGGTGGCAAATTGCCCTGTGACTTCACATCTGTGTTAGATCAAGAAAAGGTGTTGATTTTTGTCTGTTCAGATTTTTACTTGGTTTAATGGAGTGGCAAATTCTAAGGTCCTTACAGACCAGTCTGGAAACAAGAAGTCCTGCTATTTGATTGTGGTCAGTAATTTGCCTTCCCTTTACCATGCTGATTCCTTATTTGCAAATAACATTAGCTACTTCATAGGGTTGCTTTGAAATCCAAGATAATCTAAATACATTGAAAATAACGAAAAGCCATTTTAAAAAACAAACAACTCACAGCTGGTTGATCTACAATGTTATCAGAGTTTATTGAATTTTTCTTAATCTATGGGTGTTCACTTTGCAGAAAAATGTAGAAAAAATATGTTCTCCAAAAGTCCTTTTTTCCAGTTCTAAAAGGCATTCTTTGCAGGAATAAAGCACAGAAAGTACGATATTGTGAAATATACATTTGGTCTTCAACCCTGTTTCCTGACAACTCCTAAAAATCGTTAGAAACTTCAAAGTGATGTCTTTCTGTAGGCAAATGAGTTGACAGATGGCTGGCAACCCAAGGTAGCTTCAGGATAGAGGCTGATTGCCTGAAAAAACAAGGCCTGTAGAGGGTTGGTGCTTTTAACTCCACCCACAACCTCCAGGGAGGGCAGAGAGGCTGAAGACTAAGTCGATCACCAATGACCAATGGTTTAACCAATCATGCCAATGTAATGAAGCCTCCATAAAAATTCAAAAGGACAGAGTTTGGAGAACTTCTAGATAGTAGAATATCTGGAGGTTTCTGGAGGGTGGAGCAGCCTCCCATACCTCACCCTATGTGTCTCTTCATCTTTATCTTGTGTAATATCCTTTGTAATAAACCTGTAAATGTAAGTGTTTCCCTGAGTTCTGTGAGCTGCTTAAGTAAATTAATCAAACCCAAGAAGAGTATCATGGGAACCCTGATTTATAGCCTCCAAAGCACAGCTAAAACAACCTGTGGCTTGTGGTTAGCATGTGAAGGCAGCAGCAGGGAGGGGAACATTCTTGGGGACTGAGCCTTCAACCACTGGGATCTGATGCTATCTCAAGGTAGACTGTGTCAGAATTAAATTGGAGGACACCTACCTGGTGTCTGCTACAGAAATTACTGCTTGCTTGGTGTGTGGGGAAACCCCACATGTATAGGGTCATAGAAGACTTCCGAGTTGATTGTTGTTGAGTAAGAAAATAGAAAAAGTGCTTTAATTGTGCATGAGTTTTTTCTACTCTTAATATGCTACTAGTATTAACCAGTAATAATCTATATTCTAATATGGTTAGTTATCATCCAAATGAATCAAATATTTCCTTTTCTGAACTTTGCTTAATATTGAAAGATTTTTTAAAAAACTCAGAAATAAACAGCTCATTAAAAATGTACAATGCAAAAAAAAAAAACAAATTGTAGTTCCAATAATGTACAATTTTTTTTTAACCCAGCAACTGAATTATGAGTCGAATTTCTATTCCCCACACATTCAACTCCTCACTACACTACAGACAGCCTCCTCCTCCCCCTCCAAGATTAACCTCAATGCTTCGCTTCTCTTCTGAACTCCTTCCTGACATCCAGTCTGGGTCCAATGTTCCCAGCACTGCTGTAACACTTTGTGTAATCCTTCACCATAAGGATGCACACAAGGTGTCATAGTCTTATAATCAGTTCGCTTGTGTGTTTTTCCAGCCAGAGTATGATTTGGAGTTAAAGACTCTATATTTCACTTTTCCATCAATTGGGAGCACAGAAAATGGTCTAGAATAGTGGTCAGAAAAGATTTAAAGTCTTAAATATGTGAATAAAATAATGAGCTGTTTGCTCATAAATATAATTTGTTTGTTGATATTTAAGTTATTTTAATAATCAAGGAAAATACGACTCAACCTCTGACACATTTTAACTATTCAACCATTTCTATCACAAATTGAACACTTTGAGTTCCCTGCGGAAAGGAAACCTGAAAGCACAAGCTGTGGAGGCTGCCAGGTGGTATGCTCTCAGCATGAGCCAATACCTTGAAGCGAATGGCCTACTGCCTTTTAGAGTGCCAGGACTTCCAGGTGTCATTACATGGAACACACACCAACTTTCTGGAAAGGCACAAGGCAGTGGAGGGATGGAAGCACTTGAAGTCTCCTCTGCCACATAAAGCTCCAACTCTCATTCAAACAACTGAATATCACATATGAAATTAAAAGTTATACAAATTTGAGGAGCATCATTTGACTTAATTATGAAAACAGTTTATACTTACAAAGGGAATCTTCTCAAAATCACTTTAAATAGAGCCTCTTAAGAAATCACTTTTAATGGAAAAAGTCAGATATTAATAGAAGGCAGTTATGAATTATTAAAGATAGAAAAATCTGAGTTTATTTATAAAAAGACTGATGAGCCCACTTTTCAAGGTACTTATATATGAGCATAAAAGAAAGCTCAAAAGTATATCATGCAGTCTCTGTCTTAGTAAAAAAGATACCTACACAGATAAAGCCTGTAGATACCAAATAAAAATCATTTTAAAATAAGTAAAATTTAACAGATACATTTAAATTTATATTTCAAAATAGTTAAGGAGTCTATAATTGTCTTCCAAAAATGAAATTTCAAATAATTCTTGATTTAACATCTAAAGGATAATATACTTGTTAAATGATGAAACACCTAGGCCTGTATAATCTACTGTTAAGAAAAGAAAAGATATCAGTTGAAAGCTCATGTCATACCTCTAGGAAGCTGCAGTGGTGATGATGATGAATAGTTCAGGCCAGTCAAGAGTCTAGAACTCTGCTATTACTTCAGCTCTTAGTTCCCTTTGAGCTCTTGGCCAAGTTACCTAAGCTTTCAGAGGTGTGTTTACTAATTTATAAAATGAGCAAATGTTAATAGATAATTTCTTACTTTTATTAAGCTCTAACATTCAAATTAAATGATTATTTCTCAGAACCGTTTTGGGGAGCAAGAAAACACAGGACTTTATTAACAACTATGATAATTTCTGACTACCTAGACCACAGGTAGTTCATTCCGGTGTTTTCGGGTTTCATCTTTCTCTTTCCTCCAAGGAGGACACCCAATTTTGACCTTTCTTGGTTCTAAAAATGATTTTCCATGTCTTCCACAATTTTTTTTCACCATCTTTTCCATGTGGCATCAAATAGCATGAGAGTATTGATTAAAGGAGAGGCAAGGAGAGTATAAAAAACAACTGTCCCAACTGAACCTCCCATACTACCACTATCCTCACTAAGCTATAGCCTATATTATTTGTGTGTGTGTAAGTATACATAACACATAATTTCTATGTATGCATGTATGTTTATGCATGTACATGGTAGGTGGGTTTCACATGGAACACTTTTACTTTTCTAATTCTCTCCAACCCATGCCCATACCATTTGCTAAATTCAAAAATAGAAAAGGCCTATTTATGTGACTTCTACACAATTTCCTTCCTTTCTTGGTTTTAAATTACTTTCTATTTTTTTCATAAATCATCATCAAGAAAAGATAACTTATATCCTAAGAAAAAAAGCATTCCCTGAATTTAAAGTCGAATAATTTACTCAGATGGAATAAAATTAAATTAAACAAATAAATAATAAGTAGGATCTACTGGATTAAGAAACTAATACAAAATAAATTATATTTTTAGAAAAGGAATTTTTTGGAGTATAGTACCTTTCCTTAGTTATTTATATGGAAGTATGCAGCTCAGTTTGAAACTGCTTTAAATATTTAAAATGTCATTGCAACAGAACTAATAACACAGTATCTTGGTATAACAGCAACAGTATAGAGAAGTTCTTTATGTATGTTAATACACATATTTTTCATTAAAATATTTTGAGGTATATACTATTATTTTTCACTATAAGAAAACTGAGACACAACAAAATTAAATAATTTGCTCAAGGACACACATTTAGGTAAGCCACAGAACTAATATTCTAATTTAGGCAGTGAGCTTACTTATTTCAATACTATTTGATACTATTAACTTCTAGAACACAAAAACATAAAACACCAGTCCCATACTAGAAACACCAAGCTTCCCTTGAGCATATGTAACTGGTTATCTGCGTAATGTAGAAGGACAATTTTATGAAAACGAAGTCATTTTCCAAACATTCAGTATAACCTTGAATAACTCAAATACTATTAAAGACCTATCTCATTTATGAATCCCCTTGGATCTGTTAGTATTTTTATATGCCCCACCTCTTTAGTTAATATTTCATAAATTTAAAATAGACTATTTAAAGCAACATTTCATTTGACTGCCCTAAATCTCTTTTTCTTGTCATTCAGTGTGTCCTCTAATTATAGCATTATAAAATTTGTTGGATAAGTTCTTGTTTATTATCTTCCAAACCTTATAAACTTTGATCATCTCTCCTTTCAACACTTCAACTTTTCATACAAAGAGTTCTTTTAAATGCGTTACATAAAAAATTCAAGAGTTGAGATTGTTTCAATTTCAATCCTAAAATTTCAAAGAGATCCAGAAACTTCTTACTCAGCCATGTCAAGAAGAACTCAAAAAAAGCGCTCCTAAAGTTAAAAATTTCTGATTCCAAGATAATCTCTACTCTTACAAGTGACAGTGCAAAAAATTCCCAAGGATAAATACACTATGCCATTTCTTAATTCAAAAGTTCCAAGAAAAAGAAACAAACAACAACAATAAACTAACCACTCACATACATGCCAAGTCACAGACATGGTCATATTTTAGAATTTTAACATACAGGCAAAATGTTTAATGTTAACTAGAAAAGTATCAATAACAGCAGCAGGATGACAGGTCTTCAATAACAAAAATGTTAGCAGAAACTCCTTACAGTGTTTAGCAATTTTGCTTTTCATATCCCTCCCACATTAAAGATTCAAAGTTTTTTAAATTTTTTTTTTTTTTGAGATGGAGTCTCACTCTGTCACCCAGGCTGGAGTGCAGTGGTGTGATCTCAGCTCACTGTAACCTCAGCCTCCCGAGTAGCTGGGACTACAGGCACACGCCACCATGCCTGGCTAATTTTTGTATTTTTTAGTAGAGATGAGGTTTCACTGTATTGGCCAGGCTCGTCTCGAACTCCTGACCTCATGATCTGCCTGCCTTGGCCTCCCAAAGCGCTGGGATTACTGGCATGAGCCACCGTGCCCAGCCCAACATTTTTTTAACACAAAGCTAGCATCCTTTTTTTCCTAGATTTTCAACATTTCCTTTCTTTCTTTTTTTCTTTTTTTTTAATTGCCCAGGTTTGAGTGCAGTGACACAATCACAGCTCACTGTAACCTCGAAATCCTGGGCTCAAGTGATCCTTCTGCCTATGTCTCTCAAGCAGCTGAGCCTACTCGAGTAGTTGAACCTATAGGCACACACCACCACACTCAGCTAATTTTTAAATATTTTTGTAGAGACAGGGTCTCACTCTGTTGCCCAGACTCATCTGGAACTCCTGGCCTCAAGCAATCTGCCAACTTCAAAATTCTGGGATTACAGGCATGAGCCACTGCACCTGGCCATTTCCTTTATTTTTTAACTGATTCCTTCTCTTGTTCAAGTCTCTCAAAAGATAGAACAACCTTGCTGAACACCTCATTCTCTACTCTACTCTCTTCTCTCCACAGCCAAACATCTCCAGATAAGTCCATGGCCCACACCTGATCTCCATTTGTTCACTTTCCATCATTCATTAGCTCACTGCAACAGGCCTACCAAATTCACTCTAACAAATTCATCTGCCAAGGTCTCCAAGTTCTTTTGTTTCTCTAGCTAACAAACTGACCTCTCAGCAGCATTCCACAGAGATCCCCATAACCTACTGGAAACTGCTTTTACTTGCCTTCCATGACACCACACTCTTTAAGCATTGTTTTCCTACTTTCCTGGATGCTCTTTCTCAGTTACCCTTGATTTTCACCTACTCTGTTGACCATTACTGTTGGTTTCCTCAGAATTCTGTCCTAAGCATACTTTCATTTCTAAACCACATTCTCACTTTAGGTACTCTCATCCACAATCATAGTTTCGGTTATGCAATGCAGAAAATAATCAGATCTCCATCTCCAACCCAGATCTTACTCCTGAATCCCAGACCATACATTTGATTGCCTTTTAGACAACTTTTATTGGATGTTTTATGAGCCTCTTCAGTTCAATAAATAGCTCTAAAACTGAACTCATCATTTTCCATTCAGAACCTTCCTCTCTTCCATTGAGAACTAATTCAATAAATAACACTCTAACTTATCAAGACAGAAGGAACATCCTTGCTTTCTGCGACCTCACCTTCTACATGCAGCAGTTACCACAGCTTCTCAAATATGCCTTCTGAACAATATTCAGATATGACTTCCCTTCATCCCTACCTACCTTTCTAGTCTAAGTCACCATTGTTTCTATCCTGGGATTTCACTTTTTTCTCCAAAGTGATCTTATCTATAATTTATTTCTGAATTATGCTTACATATGCTGCTTAAAACTATCCAAAGTCTTTCTATTGTTGTCATTTTAGATTCTAAAATTGCTAGGAGGCCTTGCTAGATTTAGCCACTGATTTCCTCTCCCAGCTTCATCTCATAAAGGTCTCCCATCTGCTTTCCATATTCCGGCTGTGGCAGAATAAAGTTGGCTACAGCTTCTTGGTCACAGCTCTATTAAGATTGAAATATATTTCTTCTCCTTTTGCATATGAACTCACTCTAAGGAGGCTTAGCCAATAGAATGCAGCAGAAGTGACCTTACCTAAGCCCCTGGCATAGTCTTTAAGAAGACTGGCAGCATGTGCTTTCTGTCTTGGAACATTTATTCATCCCTGGGACACTCCTTAGAATGCAGTCATCATGCAATTAGAAACCCAAGTCACATGGCAAGCTTCCAGCTTACAGCCTGCAACTGCAAGCCATGACAGTGAAGTATCTTAGATTTTCCCACTGCATGAAGCCCAGCTGAATTTACACACGGCAAAACTGCCCAGCTGATACCTGTAAACCTACAGATTCATGCGAGGTAATTAAATAATTGTTTTAAGCTATTAAGTTTTGGGCTGGTTTGTTACGTAAGAGTAGACTACAGGAACAAATGTTTATATTCCATCTCGTCTGTGTTTCAACTCACAGAGACAGAAACTATGTTTTGCTTGTTCACCATCGTATTTCCAATGCTTACCAGAGTTACTGGTTTACAGTAGTTGCCCAATTAATATTTATTGATCGATATTACTAATTAATAGATAAATGAAAAGATAAATTATTAATATCCTATCTTAACAAGGGCAGTATAACCTAGTAATAAAAGATGCTGGGCTTTTAGACAACACTTCATGGTTTAAATTATGCCTCTTGTATTTATTGCTGACTGATCAGGAAATGTTGCAAAAACTCTCTGTCTGTTTAATTATCTGAGAAGTAGAGGATTTTGAGGATTAAATGAGATTATAGTACGTGTTTGTGAGTAACAGAGAGAGAGCGTGTGTGTATTTATGAACAAATGGCTAAAGGCTCCCAGAAACTGTTAGTTGTTATTATTTATTTATTAAAATGATTAACTGTGAAGCGGAGAAAGTGAATAGCTCTTCTGAGTTCACCTTGCTAGCTAGCTGCAGAGATGGGACTAGCAACCTGCTTTCCTGATTGACCTTTTTTTCTTTTCCATCTTCTTATTTCCTTTTCTTTTATTATGTTACAATCATCTGTGGCGGGTAGAATAAATGGTCCCCCATGTCCTAATTCCCAAAACCTATGAATATGCTAGGTTCTATGTCAAATAAAATTAAGATTGCAGTTAGAATTAAAGCTGCTAATGAGCTGAGTGTGAGATGGGGCAATTATCCTGGCTTAATCAGATGGCCCCACTGTAATTGTAAGGGTTCTTGTAAGTGAAAGAGGAATTCAAAAGAAGGAGAGTACCGGAGAGACACAGTGCAAGAAAGACCAGGCCTTCCATTGCAGGATCTGGAGATGGAAGGAGGCCATGAGCCCAGGCATGCAAGTGGCCCCTAGAAGTTGGACAAGGCAAGGAAATAAATTATCCCCTAGAGACTCCAGGAAGAAAAGCAGCCCTGCTGACACCTCAATTTTAGCCCACTGAGACTAATTTCACACTTCTAACCTCCAGAACTGTAAAATAATAGATTTGTATTGTTATAAATCACGGTTTGTAGTAATTTGTTATGGTAGCAATAGAAAGCCAATACATTACCCAATCAGTGTGGTGAACTTATAAACCTGCATGCAGTTTCAAAGTTTAATACATGATACATTTGCAGAAGCGGCTGTGGAATTTATGGTACTTTATTCACATATTTTCATTTGGGACCATTTAGATTCTTCTATCTTCCTTTATTAATATATTTTGCCACTAAAAAAAGATTATATTTAAATTTTTTATAACTAAGAGTAAAGTTCAAAAATGAGGAAAGGTAAAGATAGAGAAATAGTAGAAAAGAAAAATAAAGTTAATTGTAATAATTCAAGGATTTTTGCGTGTAAATCGCCACCAGAAAGATCAGCATCTATGATCTTGACTCTCCCTTGGGGAAGAGAACTTCATCTTCCTGACTCCTCACTGGACAAAACTATTGAATTCATTGCAATTATACTAAGATTCTCATTGACTATATACTGTGTAGATATTTTTTAAAGAGCTAAATGTCTGCCAAGGCAGCTAACTCAACACACTATTAAATTGATTTAGGGCAACGGGATACAGAAGCTGTCACACCTGTAAACGATCCTTTAACCATCTGTTGTGATGTATTTATATGCTAAAATCTTCAGAAGTAGCAAAAACCTTGATCCCACCTGGTTGACCATATTTTCTGAATTAATTCCAATAAAATAGAATAGAATTATAATACACGAGCTCTGCGTTCTTTAAACAGCAACAAGAATGTTTAGGTGGATTTTTTGGTATACTGTTTTCAAACCACTTTTAAAATCCTGAGCCACTACAGAAAAAAAAAACTCTTCAAATGAATACAACCAAAAGTTATTTTTATTTAAAACAGTATTAATATTTATAATTTCAGGAAGGCAAATATAAAACAGTCATCTCGGAGTAATCTATTAGTGTCTGCTTATTGCTTTGAGTATTCACCAGGGAATGAGAAAAGAAAACAGGAATAAAAAAGAAGGAAAGAGAATGCCTTGGAAAAAACAAGGGTATAATATCAACCACTTTAAATTGAAGAGCTTAATATATTTTCTGCTTCTCCACTCAAAGGAAATAACTGTGTAAGATTGTGGCCTAGTGTGCAGAAATCCTGCTATTCATAGCTTACCTTGACAAATTTAAATGTCAACCAGAAAAGTCATATTTTTAGTAAGCATGTGTTAACTACTCTGGGCTAAATAATTAACAGTTTACACACTCTATCTTTTTATAAAAGTACATCTTGGTTGTAACTGGGGACTCGGTTTTGTGTTCCTTTTTCTTGTCCTACGTATACAACTTTGATCAGTAATAAATCATTTGGAGGTATTAATATACACGGAAAATAGAACCAAAGCATTTTCCCTAAGAAGTTTTTATGGTGGCTTCTGTACTTTGCTCTTATTCTGTCCCTTTCTTTAGGGGTTAATGAGAGAGAGAGAGAGGGAAATTGAGCTAAAAAAGAGTATAGTGTGTCTCTGTTAATGAAAGATAAATATATAGCAAGAGATTTGTTTGGATGTGGCACAAAAGGTAATCAATTAAATAGTGGTCAGAATAGATTCTAGGCATGTAAACTGGGTTGAAATTGGGGGCAAGGCTTAGAGGAAAGCTAGATTATAGCTCAGAAGCCATATGGGCATTCAAAATTCATTCCTGATGCCCTCTAAGTCTAAGAGGTGATTGCCAGGACAATTTGTTGGGAGTTCATAACTGGTTTGGTGGAAAGTAACAATTTTCTTCCTGATTTTTCTTTATTAAGATTGGCCCAATAACTTCTATGGACTTGAGTTTGAAGTTAGAGCCCATCCAGCAAAAAAAAGTTACCATTATTTGGGAAGGACAGGGATGCAGAAAGAGATCAAGGGATGATAAAGAGTAGCCTAATGCTTGACTCCCCAAAATGCAAAGTAGGTGTATTCACCAAACTTCCGTATGAAAATTTAGATGATAAGCTTATTAAGTCTCCTTATTTATGAAGATTACAAATGAAATTCCCTAATGAAACAGTTTCAATCATGCAATTTTGATACTTATACTGGCCACCAAAATAGGACCAAAATATAGAAGACAATTTTGGTCATTAAAAAGTTAAAGACAATTTTGGTCATTAAAAAATTAACAAGTTCTTAAAGGACCATTATCTAATATGGATAAAGAGGACATTATATTTCCCAGCAAGAGGGTAGCAGGGGTTTTAATTCATCAAAACCTTTGAACATATAACCAGTGAAGCGCATGGTATAATGGAAAGAACAAAATAATTTTTGAACTCCTATAAAATCCTAGGTCTTCCACAGACTGAGGCAGGAACTGATTTCAAGGCAAAATCAGGAAGCTGGCAGGGAGAATAGGGTATAGGAGGGCAAAAGAGACAATATTATACACTGCTTTTACAGAAAAGACACGTATTTTCAAAAAAAATACTAAACACCAGAACAATGTAAATACCCAAAGATAATATGCAACTGAGCTGAACTCACAAATAGAAAGTAAAAGAAACATCATGAAGGTGGAGGAAGTATTTTTCAATCCTTAATAATTTAGCTAATCTAATTTCCACATATTGTCTTTCAGCAAACTTGCTTATGTGACAAGTTTGTCATTCAGTGAATTAGATTATTTCTCTGCAATTTCTTAGCTAAATAAGTTTAGTCAAGTTACTTAATTTCTGAGTCTTGTTATTTTTAGTTTGTTTGATTGGTGTTGTTTGCTGATAGTATAAAATAAAACTTAAAAAATAGTACTCAAAACATATTAGATGCCAAATACATCCTTTTCAAATTTTAATATACACAAGGCAATGTAGACAAATATTATAGAGACCAAAATAGGAATAATATTTAGTGCATACCTACATTTTGAATGCAAAGGTAAAATAAATAAGATTTAGAGCATACTCATATTCTGAATACAAAGATTTAAAAAATATATGTTAAATGTTGATATATAAAATTATGTGTCAACTCTATTTAGAAGTTCCCCCGCACAAGCTCTCTTGCCTGCCGCCATGTAAGATGTGCCTTTGCTCCTCCTTCACCTTTGCCATGATTGTGAGGCCTCCCCAGCCATATGGAACTGTGAATCTACTAAACCTCTTCCCTTTATAAATACCCAGTCTCAGGCATGTCTTTAGAGCAGCATAAGAATGGACTAATACATGTAATATCTTGAAAAGTCTTAGAAAGTATTATTTTGACTTTGCCCTGAACAATGAATAAGAATTTTAACAATAAAGCAGAGCTAAATGAAAGGCCAAATCAATAGAGAAAATGGTAAGTGAGGGAGCTAAGAAGAAAAGAAGCAGGAATGAGGTGAGGTAGAGGAGAAAGAGAGAAAGGGAGAAAAAGGGAAGAAAAAGAGGGAAGAAAGAGGAGGAGGGGGAGGAAATGAAGGAGGAAAAAGAGGAGGAGACCACCAACAATCACAATAACAACATCATGAATGTGACAAAGGCTCCTGTTATCCCTCAATATCTAGTTTTCCCTTTTTTTCCAAAGTGATAGCAATTGAAACTGGGCATATATTTGATTTTTGCAAAGATGACATATTCTAGCATTTTATGCATCTAGATGTGGCCAGCTTACTAAATTGTAGCCAATGACATGTGGGAGAAAGTGATATATGGAAATTCCAGGATATGTTTTAAAGGCATGGGGAGTGACCTTTTTCTTCACTTCCTCGTTCGTGGTGCTAGGATTGGGGACATGGTGCTAAGTCACCATTGATCATGCTGAAAGGGACAAAGTGCTTCAGATGGCAGAATCTGGGTTCCTAAATAATAGCATAAAATATCTATCATGTAAGCCCTTGACCATCTATCTAGGTTGCTATGTGACACAGAATTACAGCTTTATATTGATTAAGCCACAGTTATATGGGGTCCATTTTTATTGTAATTAACAGTATGAATTCAAGAAATGGTACATAATCTGATAGGAATAAAATACAGAATGTCTGAGAGAGACAGAATGAATGACAAGGCCAGGAAGTAAAGACCTGGACAAGTCTAAACTGAGATTATATTTAGCTTCTCTGCAATGGAAAGTCACAGATCACTTTCAAAAGGAGTAGAACATGATCAAATATGTATGTTAGAAAAATAAATAAAATGTGTAGGACAAATTATAAGGAAGAAAGACAAGAAAAAAGGACAATGAACTCTGTTATGACATAGACTTGTGATCACAACAGTAGGAGTAGGAATGAGAAGAAATCTAATTTGGAGATTGAACTGACAGAATTGTGCAAGTAAAAAAGAAGAATGTGTGAGCAAGGAGGAGGCATAAAAAATATCTGTAATCAAATACAATTCTAATCTAGTTAAGTATCATAAAAGAAAGTATAGATTTAATGGTGTTACCTGGCAGTGAGTTATAAGGAATTTTAAAAATTACATTAAATTCTAATCAAGTCTAAGTGACAATTGGAAATGCAAGTGTGGAGGACAAGTTAGAGTTCATTATCTATATTCAGTACTTTCAAATAGGAACAGCAGTGGAAGACTTGGTAGTAAACAAAATGGACAGGAAGGATTAAATAGAACGAAAGTAAAGAGAACAGAAAACAGAATCATATTATGTTCTTGCTCCTCTTTTAAATTATTTGTTTTGTTCTTCTTCCAGGACACAGGATGAATGTACCCTAAAGTTCATATCATCTGTGAACATAAAATGGCCTGTGAAATAAGCTCTCTACAGGATTACAGAGTAGTAAGGGAGGTTGAATTGCCTGAATAGCATGACAGAGCTGTAGGGAAGCTTTAACTACTTTCATAGCTAAAGAAAGTAACATACAAACAAGCAAAATGATTTGTTCAAGGGAGCTTCACTACAATAGCAGACATCTCCCCAGTCCCAGTATGCTGAAGCATATTTTGAAGCTCCATAATTTGTAAATTCTAGTGAAGGTAGGCCAAAGACATTTTCTCTTCCTCTTCACTTTATTTATTTATATTTTTGAGATGGGGTCTCACTATGTTGTCCAGGCTGGAGTGCAGTGGCTCAAGCATGGCATACTGCAGTCTCAACCTCCTGGGCTCAAGCAGTCCTCTCATTTCAGCCTCCTTAGTAGGTGGGACCACAGGTGCACACCACCACGTCTACGTATGTTTTATTTTTTATATTTTTGTAGAGATGGTTTCTCGCTATATTACCCAGGCTGGTCTCAAACTCCTGGACTCAAGCAATCATCCTGTCTTGGCCTCCCAAAGTGCTGAGATTATAGGTGTGAGCCACCACAACCGGGCGTCCCTTTCCTTTATCTTCTACAATTTTTTTCTGTTTCTTTCTGCCTTGTAACCATTGGAACTTATCAGGGGAACCCACCCCAGATAATTCAACGTGGGTCCTTTTCTATTTTCCCTAAGTGTTGGCTGCTCTGAGAAATGAAGGGAAAGAGTAGAAAAGAGAGAAATTTTAAAGCTGGGTGTTTGGAGGAGACATCACATGTCGGCAGGTTCTGTGATGCCCCAGAAGCCGCAAAACCAGCAAGTTTTGATTAGTGATTTTCAAAAGGGGAGGGAGTGTACGAATAGGGTGTGCGTCACAGAGATCACACGCTTCACAAGGTAATAAAATATCACAAGGCAAATGGAGGCAGGGCGAGATCACAGGACCATGGCGAAATTGAAATTGCTAATGAAGTTTCGGGCGTGCATTGTCATTGATAACATCTTATCAGGAGACAGGATTTGAGAGCAGACAACCTGTCTGACCAAAATGTATTAGGTGGGAATTTCCTCGTCCTAATAGGCCTGGGAGTGCTACCGGAGACCGGGGCTTATTTCATCCCTTATCTTCAACTATAAAAGACAGACATCCCCAGAGCGGCCATTTTAGAGACCTCCCCCTAGGAATGCATTCTCTTTCTCAGGGATGTTCCTTGCTGAGAAAAAGAATTCAGTAATATTTCTCCTATTTGCTTTTGAAAGAAGAGAAATATGGCTCTGTTCCACCCGGCTCTCAGGCAGCCAGACCTAATGGTTATCTCCCTTGTTCCCTGAACATGGCTGTTATCCTGTTCTTTTGTCAAGGTGCCCAGATTTCATATTGCTTAAACAATTTATGTAGTTAACACAATCATCACAGGGTCCTGAGGCGACATACATCCTCAGCTTAGGAAGATGACAGGATTAAGAGATTAAAGTAAAGACAGGCATAGGAAATTACAAGAATATTGATTGGGGAAGTAATAAATGTCCATAAAATCTTCACAATTTACATTTAGAGATTGCAGTAAAGACAGATGTAAGAAATTATAAAAGTATTAATTTGGAGAATTAATAAATATCCATGAAATCATCACAATTTATGTTCTTCTGCCATGGCTTCAGTCGGTCCCTCCGTTCAGGGTCCCTGACTTCCCGCAACAGGAACTCTAACATTTTTTAAAAGAATCAGTAATACTGAGGCTTAGTTAGCAAGATTCTATAACATTTGGATTTTCATAGTCTTCAATTGTGCTGGATAAAATTATTTGTAGTAGAAAATTTAGTTGGCTGCCATAAAAATTCTTTTAATAAAGTAGATTATCTTCATAAATAGATTAAAAGGTCAAAAGAAAATTATATTCTGGTCTCACAAGTGAAGCTGAAGTGCTGTGATGAATGATACTTTTAAAATCAATCCTGCAGATTTTCAGAAATTTTTCTTTACATTGTTATTTCTTGCATTTCAGTTGAGAAGACAATGCAATCATCTATTATGAATAATATTTAGAGAAAGTAGTCAAAGGCTCATTAATCTTTGTAAGCAGTTAGACCTGTATTTTTAAGACACATTCACTTTTTCAGGCTCCAAAGCAATAAAGATAAAATCTCCCTTCAATGGTGTGAAAGAGCAAAATAAATCCCATGAACAAATCACAACCTCAGAGGGCGATTAAACATTGGAAAGAAGAAACCACATGATATATCTGAAAGTGGCACAGCACAGAAAAAAGTCACAGCGCTTGGGATAAAAAAGTGATAGATTCCATCCCAGCTTTCTCGAAGGTGACACTAAGAAAGTTAACCTCTATATTTATCTGGCATTTACCTGACGCTTGTTTTTATCTGACAATTTCCTGTCTTGGTTTCACTTGGGTTATTCTGAAAGCATAATTGATTTCTTCCAACTTTGATTAGCTTTTTAATGCTTCCTACTAAAGCTACAATGATAAGGTTTTTTATTTTAAAAACTCTACTACAAGAAATAATGCTTTCCAAATACCTCAACACTCACAATGACCTATAATTTAATCCTATTTTACAGATGATGTTACTGCAAATAACTCAAGCAATTAACAAAGCAGAATCCAAATTTGTCTCTCCTCATTACAAAATCATGTCCCTTTCTACACATCTTAGAGTTCATCTTTCTAGATATCAAATCCTTCTAGATATCCAGATGTCACCTACTTTCTAGATATCAAGTCATGATGGCAGAAAAAAAGTTTTTGTAATTTCCCTAGTTTCAGTTACAGATTAATTAAGTATCATATTATAGGGAGAATGTGGAAGTGTGGACTAGATGCAGTGACCAGTTCCCCAATAAGAAATTAATTCTCTTAAAAGGAGGAAAGAGTTGACATTTGTGTTCTAGTTGCTCCCTAGAACACAAATGGTTCTGTGTGATCATAATTTCAGAATTGATTTCTAAGATCATGATTTAAGTTGTTTTGAGCTGTTCCATTATTTTAATTTCACTAGAAAAATTCACTTCAATTAATATTTAATGAGCCTATTCAAGTTATGTGTGTGGTAAGGAAAAGATTGGAATCTAATTGTGTTTACCATGAATACATGCTCATTGTTAAAAAATAAAGAAAGAAAACACATAAAACAGTGAAAGAGAGTGGAAACCTCTCATAACTGTATCACAAACATATATATGTAATATATATAATATTATATATAATATATATAATATTATATATAATATATATAATATATAACATATATATGTAATATATAATATTACAATTTGATGTAAAGCAGCTCTCAATAATTTGCTGTATCTTCTGAAGACATTTTATTGGTACCTATAGATATGTATTACACACACATATACACAGTACTTTTATTTAAAAGAATCAAGAATTTTTATACTTAACATGATAAAATGTTTCTGTCTCACTGTATATAAAACTACATGTACAAATGATATCTCACTGAGGTTTTATTTTGCATTTATCTGATTCTTAGCAATGTTAAGCATTTTTTCATATGCTTGTTGGCCATTTGTATGTATTCTTTTGAAAAAAGACTATTCATATCCTTTGCCCACGTTTTACAGGGTTATTTGGTTTTTATGTTATGGTTGTTTATTTGGTTTTGTTATGGTTGTTGAGTTGTTTGAGTCCCTTGTAAATTCAAGATATCACACCCCTGCTGGATGCATAGTTTGCAAATATTTTCTCCCATTCTGCAGGTTGTCTGTTCACTTTGTTGATTATTTCTTTTGCTGTGTAGAAGGTTTTTAGTTTAATTAAGTCCCATGAGATATCATCTTACACCAGTCAGAATGGCTATTATTAAAAAGACAAAAAACAACAGATGTTGGTAAGGATGCAGAGAAAAGGGAATGCTTATACACTGTTGGTAAGAATATAAACTAGTAAAACCCCTATGGAAAACAGTATGGAGATTTCTCAAATAACTAAAAATAGAACTAGGATTTTATCCAGCAATCTGACTACTGGGTATACACCCAAAGGAAAATAAATTATTATATTAAAAAGATACCTGCCCTCGTATTTTTATTGCATCACTGTTCACAAAAGCAAAGATATGAAATAAACGTAAATGTCCATCAGTGGATGATTGGATGAGGACAATATGGTGTGTGTATGTGTATTCAACCATAAAAAGAATGAAATTGTGTGTTTTGCAGTAACATGGATGGAACTGCAGGCCATTATTTTAAGTGAAACAACTCGAAAACAGAAAGTCAAATACCACATGACCTTATTTATAAGTGGGAGCTGAACAACATGGCCATAGAGTGTGGAATGATAGATGGGGAGACTAGGTAAGAGGGAGAGAAGGTGGTAGGGATGAGAAATTACCTACTGGGTACAATGTACACTATTCAGGTGATGGTTACACTAAAAGCCCAGACTTCAACACTACCTAATATATCCATCTAACAATACTGCACTTGTGCCCCTTAAATTTATACAAATGTTTTAAAACTATGTGCACTATATTTTCATAACTGTACAGAAATACATCAAATTGATTGGTGGTCATTTAATTAATTAATTCATGATTGGTGACCAGTTACATTAAATTCAAATTTTCACCACTGAAAAACAGTGAGTATCCTCTACTTATATCTTTGACCATGTAAGTGAATATCCCAAGAACAAATTAGTAGAAGTAAAACGTCTAGGTTAAATACACACATTTGATTAAGTTAAAGCCTCTCCAACTCCGGGTGACTGTCCACTGCCTATTTCACACACCCTCAACACAGGATAGTTACAATATATATATAATATTATCAATTTGACCGTTTCTTAACATGTTTGCTGGATATTTGTATCTCTTATTATTATTGCATTTCTTGACCTTTGACCATTTTCATACTGAGTTGTTTGCCTTTTTCTTATTGATTTCAGGAGCTCTTTCTGGACTATAGACTATAGATATTAACAATTTATCAGTTACATGAAGCAGAAACATTTTCCCAATCTGATTTTTTAAATGGATTAACTCTATCTTCTATGACATAAATTGGTTTTGAGTTTTATGTCATCAAATCTACTAACCATTTCCTTTATGTCTTATGTTCTTTGTGTTATATCTTTTAACAGATTACCTCTGTTTAGGCCTAGACTTTAAAAAGATTCTTCTATATGTTCTTATAGTACATACAGGAAATAGAGAGCTTATGTTTTTTTTCCAGATAATTATCTAATTGTTTTCAAATCATTGGTAGATTAATATAACTTCCACCCTCCCCAACAACTAAAAACCTTCCTTTATCCTTAGAGTATAATCATACATACATATTTCTGGATTTCTAGACAGAAAAAAGAGCATTAATGTCTCTCATTTTTAGTCTAACCCTGTGACTGCCATGAGGGAAAAAAAAAAAAGAAAGAAAGTATGTGTGTGTGCATGTACTTTTACTCTTTTACTTTAAAATATTTCTGACAAGTCTACTTTTTGACGAAAAAGATTTATGTTACTTGTATTTGACAAATGTTTTACAAGAACCTTTTTCTCTAATGTTTATTTTGCCATTTCCATGATTAGCATAAGATAAATTTTGGTTCTACCTGAAAGTGGGGGTAAACAGAATAATAACAAACATTAATGAGCTTTTCTCAGCACTAGTTAAAATTTCCAGTGAAATTTTCTCATTGTATGTTTGTGGGATATGAAACAGGAGCAGCAATAGGAACTGATTAATCATTTTGATTTCTATAAAGAAATTTTTTCCCAAATATAATAATTTTAATAAACTTTGGTAGAGGCAATTGACCAAACAAAATTTTGGAGTTCCAATTTTATAAGTTCTGGTATTCTATTCTGCTTTCAATTAAAGTTTTGAAACCCCACCAGTAGGAAATCTCCATAGATTAGGATAGCGGTTCTCAAACAGTATACTTATACAATCTTAAAAATTATTAAGGACCCCAAAGAGCTTTTGTATACATGAGTTACACTTATTCCCACTTACTGTATTTTAAATTAAAACAAAAAGGGGCCAGGCATAGTGGTTCATGTCTGTAATCCCAGCACTTTGGGATGCCAAGGTGGGTAGATCGCTTGAGCTCAGGAGTTCGAGATTAGCCTTGGCAACGTGGCAAAACCCTGTCTCTACCAAAAATACAAACATTAGCTAGGTGTGGTGGTGTGTGCCTGTGATCCCAGCTACTCGGGAGGATGAAGTGGGAGGATGGCTTGAGCCCAGTAGGCAGAGGTTCCAGTGAGCCAAGATAATGCCACTGCACTCCAGCCTGGGTGACACAGCAAGACCCTGTCTCAAAAAAAAACCAAAAAGGTGGGGGGTTAAGATATATATCAGTTCACTTAAAAAATAATAATAGTAATAAACACCACAATTTTATATTAATAACATATTTTGTGAAAAGTAACTACATGGTCCCCCAAAAATTAGGAGAGTAGCACTACTTTTATTTCTGCGAATCTCTTTTTCTTTTTTAAAAAGACAGTTGGGTTTTCATATTTTGCTTTGTTGGATTTAAATTAGAAAAATCTGTCTTGAACTAGATATGTAATTTTAAATGTAGAGAATATTTTGTTAGCCTTTTCAGGTAATTGTGGATATTATTCTTTGTAACCACACTAACAGTTGGCAAATGATAGTGTCTTAAGGGTTATCTATAATGTGAATTTCTAAACCCATATAAATAAACATTTTGCACTCTATTCCATTAAAAATCCCCTGGTCTATCTTGTGCTTGACTGGATCATTTACTCACACTTAATTCTATAATATTATGCATTGATCATTTGGAAAATCTCAGTTCACAGAATCAGGCAGATGACCCAAACGTTGCCATATTTCATTATACAATATCAAAATATTATTTTCCTCAGTATTACCACACACCTCATATGAGAAGCCTTTAATTATTGGGAAAATGACAAGCTCACAATGGCAGATGCAATTTTTCCAAAATTCTCTTTTTAACTTAAAAGGTTGAATTTTAGAACTGGCCACAAAAACTGCAGTTTCCCTTAAAGTGACAGACTTACTTTATTCTTCTAAAAAATAAATGTTGGTCAAATAACCAAACGCAAATAACCCTAGTTCATCAGTTGTTCCTTCAAGTGAAAGGATGGCCTATGACAGAAGTGGCCCAGTCGGCTCGCAGTCACAACCACACAAGTGCTTTTGTTCCATATGATCATGTGGACTTCTTCATTTGGTTTTGCAGAATACAAAAATGTGTCAACTTAAGGGTTGAGATTCAATAAAATCTACAACTTTTACTGTTTTATGATAGACATTCTTAAGCAAAATTGTTTGTTTTGTTTTGAGGGATTTTTTGTGAGTGTGTGGCAGGGATGAAGATGACTACTCAGTACAGCTGATTCATGCCAATGGTTGCACTAAAGGTGCAAAAACAACAAGGTGAAAAAGGCAAACTATGTCTTGATATTATTAATATTATGAAAATAATTGTTATTTCATAGATCCCTGTATAGGGTCTCAAGAATGCCTGGCAACCTCACACAACACTTTGAGAATTACCAGACTAGTCTATAAGGCTTCTGCCCTAGTGGTACTACTAATTGTGTTACTCTCAAAATGACTGAATGAATGAATTTTCTACTGAATTTCCATCCCTGCAGTGACGTGCAGTAAATAATCTTAAAAATGGACATTTTATTGTAGTAGTCTCTGCCACTGACAGTGTTATTGGAAGAACATTCATCTCTGCTTGTTCTTCTTTATTAGAAAGATATGCATCTTCATTGGTTTTGCAATCCATTCATAATGTCAACATTAATAGTGAACATCAGCAAGCTGTCACTACCAAGAAAAATGAAGTAAAATTAATAAAGAGAAAAATGTACTACAGGACTAAAATAACACCTCAGTGAAAATTTTAACCGCACAGACTCCAATGAAAAACCTTTATTCTCTAAGTAAACAGATGAGTTAATGAATGGGCTGAACGACATTTTCTAAAAAAGTAAAATAAAATGCCAGTTGGGAATCCACATTGTTTTTTATTTTTTTCTGCCCTTTCCAGGACACTAGTATTATATTTCTTTTCTTATAATAAGCCACCCTGTCAGAAAAATATTTGTTAAAGTGTAGTTATGTAATAGGATGTGGGGAAAGCATTTTAAATACTTTCTGAGACATTTTCCATGGCATCTCTCATTTCTATGATTCTCCATCTTCTGGCACAAGGATGTGAGTCTGACCCTGTCTCTCCTCTAGTTATTATTGCCTTCCTTCATTTAAAATGACAACAAAATTTTTCATTAAAAACTTGAAGGTATGCACTTTTTTTGATAGGCTCCATAATGCATCAAATCCAAGCAATTTAGGTAATTGAATTTCTGTTTCTGTTTCCAGGGTTATGCTCTTTCACATTCCTCAACCCCTAGCAAAACGTGAAAGGAGAAAAACAGAGCAATAGGGCAGAAACATTGACAGCAAGAAGAGGAGAAGCAAGCATAGCTGGAGAATGGGAAGCACCCTCTCTAATACTTTCCAGTAACAGTACTAATATCATAAATGTCCCCTGGGATCATGAAGTATGTGAGGGGAGGAGGATTTTTACTTTAGGAATAAGTTGAGAAGATTGTGTTTTATGTAAAATGATGTGGAGAAAGATTTTTATTATATAGAAAGATTATCATATCTTTTTCCTGATTTGTTATTTTTGCCAAGTAGCAAATGGGCCTTCTTGATTTAATTGTGGGTTTTAACTTGGGAGTGAAGTTTATGTGTTTATGTGTTTCTATATATTTATCACCTTTGTCATCTATATAGATCTGTATCTTGTGAACTTTAAAAGGAGGTGGCCCCATTTATATCTTTGAATCTGCATTTGGCTCCATTTGAGAATGAATGAAAAGAAACTCTGGATATTTATGTAATGCATGCATTGCCCAGGTGAGAAACAAGGACCGACTATTATAACTTTTCTTCAATTGCGAAAATTGACCCTGCTCCATGTTTAGCGCCAGGATGCCATAATTATAACCTCCTTGTGCCTCAATGATAAGATAGAAAACAGCCCAATACTCTCTTTCCTATGGCTTTAGTCTCCTAAGATATAATAATTTGCTTAAATTTAGATGGCTATCAATTAAATAAGATTTTTCATCAAGTTAAACTTTAATATACAGGGCTTTGTGTTTCTACTCTTACTTTCCATGAAGCAATATCTTTCCTCAAGGAATATAATCTTGAAGCAGTTATACTTGTATCTTCAACTTAAAGCTGGGGGCTGTAAACATCTATCAACTAAAAAGGGAGCCATTTTCTTTTGATTTATAGAATGCAACAATTCTTGGCAGTCCCATTAATGCATAACTACTAATTCCAATTTAAGGAATGCCTGCATAATGGTAGCTTTAAAAATATTTGCAGATCATGACAGTCAGTTCTTTAAAATAAAAACAATATATAATTGCTTTTACTAGAGAAATTGTCCCAGCATATGTCCATCGTTTGACTGCAAGACTCATAAACCATAAACATTACTTATAAGAAAGACACAATGACAATTGGGCTTACCACTAAAATGGTGGTTCTCTTTCAAGATTTTTAGTTCCTCTGTAACATGAAGACAATGGGAAAGAGGTTTGTATTAACAATTAACAGTAAATACATCCTTAGCATCTACAATGGGCTCAGACCTATGCCAGTTCTCCAGAACACACAATGGAAGTGTTAAGCATAATGCCATTCTTAAAGAAATTGTAACCCAGTGAGGAACGAGACTACTATCATTCAGTGAGTACTTTCTGTATCCCAGGCACCTTGCCAGGCACATGATTATTTTAAGAGTCAGAAATTCTAGGTACAAATCCAGGCTCTTTCTATAAATAACTGTGTCACCTTTGACTAAATCACCTGGTCTATCTGGAATTAATTCCTCCGTATGTCAAAAGCATTCAGTAAATAATCAGTAAATCTCTCAGCCTTGATGAGTCTATAATTTCAGATTCTGACTAAATAATTTGGAAGTTCTAAAGACTCTAGTAGTAAGGTAGTAAGGATTAGAATGCTCCAGAAAGAGTTCAGAGTGGTTAAGAATGTGAGTTTGGTGTTGAAGGATGTATCTAAACTCTTGAACAGTCAGAGGAAAGTTCTAAGGTATTCAAATTATGAAATACGCAGGGGCTTTCAAGTGGCTCTGAAGGTTCATAAAGTTTCTTCTTAGATTGCAAACTCCCTGGTGGCTGTGTTTTATTCCTCAGCACTGCGTCTAGCACGTTTGAGGTATTGAAAATATTTGTGGGCTGGGCGTGATGGCTCATGCCTTTAATCCCAGTACTTTGGGAGGCTGAGGCAGGAGGATCACTTGAGGCCAGGAGATCCAGAGCAGGCTGGGCAACATAGAGAGACTTCATCTCTACAAAACGTTTTCAAAATTAATCAGGTGTGGTGTTGCATGCCTATAGGCCCAGCTACTCGGGAGGCTGATGTGGGGATTGCTTGATCCCAGGAGGTTAAAGTTACAGTGAGCCACTGCACTCCAGTATGGGTGACAGAGAGTGACCCTGTCTCAAAAAACATATTTTTTTCAATAGAAAAAGAATTATTTTATTTTTGTATATATAGTGAAAGAAAGGAACTCTCTGCCATGGTGGGCATATATATAAATATATATATATACACATATATATATAAACATATATATATATAGGCTCACTGAAACCTCCACCTCCCGAGTTGAAGCAATTCTCCTGCCTCAGCCTCCTGAGTAGCTGGAATTACAAGCATGTGCCACCACGCCTGCCTAATTTTTGTATTTTGAATACATTAATTATTTAAATACAAGCTTTGTATTTAATATTTTGTATTTTTAATGTATTAGTTAAATATAAACTTTGATTCTGAGTACATCTTATGTCTTTATATGAATTGTATGCAACTGACACATTTACTCACATATGAAAAAATGCTGTCTGCTAAACTTTATGTTTTTAATATACAATTTTAATTATATAATTAGGTTACCGCTGATTCAGTTTTACACTTTGGTAGTAATAACACTGACTTAAAAAATATAGACTATTGACTGGATATCAAATTCTAATATAAATTTTGATATACATATATAAATATGATATATGATATGATATATACATATATACATATATATGTATATATGTATATATATATACACATATATATGTATATATGTGTATATATATACGTATATATATATATACGTATATATATGTATATATATATATACGTATATATATATGTATATATATATATACGTATATATATATATATACACACATCAAAGAGTTATCCCAAGAGTACAAAACGTTAAGAGAGAACTCTACAACCTAGGCAGAGTTTATACTTGTTATATTTGACAAAAGAATAACAAATGATTTCCCAGTGAGGATAATAAGAATGAAGATTAGGCATCTGTCTTGTAATCCAGAGTCAAACCTTAAGCGTCTCTTCCAGAAAAGTGTTGATGCTGTCTGCGTGGTGACGCCCCTTCTGCCTGCACCTGCCTCACTAACTCCTCCCTGAACTCCACTTCTTGCACGTGTCTCTTCCTGTGCCTCATTCTGGTGTGAAACTCTGGAATTCCCTTTAAATCAGAGCTGTACCATTCCCACATTCATTGGATAACTCTGATCTCAGCTTTCTCCCCAGAGCTAAAAAAAAGTCCAAGTGTACTGCCTCCCCTGAAATAACCCTCCAGCCCGGAGCCAAGCACGCCCACTGCTCCAGGTGACCTGCTTACCTTCCTGGCTCAGGTCTCAGTCCTGGAATAATGTGACAAGTCCTCTTGTGTAATTATGTATGTGCCCCACATTCAAAAATAACATTCCTTGGACCCTACCTCACATCTTTCATTGATCACCTTCTACATGCTAGGTACTTTTCTGGGCACCTTACCAATTGAAGAATCACAAGTCATGACCATAATTCTTTTTTCTACTCCCACATTTACACAAAATACAGGGATCTCCCAGTTTCATCAATCACAATGATCCTGCACTTTCTGCATTCATGTACCACACATATTCAGGGGCATACAGCATTCCATCTTCAAATCTGTTGTGAATTTGTCTTTTTGTTCTCCTAGTATCTTTGCAATATGTTGGGAGATGATGAATCTGAGTTTTATTTCCTAACAGAGTCTGGCACAAGGCCAGGCACAGGGAATACACTGTAAAGTTCTTGCTAATTATGGAGAGCACAATGTGTTCAGCCAATGTAACAGAAGCATGCCTGAGAAGTCCCAACTATTCATCTTTAGTCCCAAGATTGTCATCTTTATCTCGATGAGGAAACATAAAATAAATAGCCAAGTACCATGTTCCTATCTACTAGTGAAAGAAAATGAGTTAAAGCATATGAAATACCACTGCAAAAGGAAACAGCCTTCAATTTTTACCACTACTTTTATAACAATGTAGAAATCCAAAGTGAAAATGGACAGAAAATGAAAAATGAACAAGTACATTTAATATATGTGTATGTGAGTATGCTTCCTAAAAAGACACTTGAAGCTGTGAAGATCAAAAACCAAAAACAGTAACTACTCAATATTTGTGTGAAGAAAAATCAACTCTAAGAAGTGAAAATCTCTACAAAACTACAAAATGATAGCACATTAACTATAGGAAATATCCACTTTATTTCAACAGATGATATTACAGAGTACATCATAATATATGCAGCTCATCGCAATTTATAAGAGTAAATCCTGAATTATTCCAAAGTTAAATTTGTAAAAAGCAAACCAATCTCAATGAACTTGATATCCAGTAGATAGTCTATATTTTGGAAATCAGTATTATTACTACAAAAGTATAAAACTGAACCAAAGGTAACCTAATTATATCATTAAAATTGTGTATTAAAAACAGGATAAAGTTTAACAGACATTTTTTTCATGTGAGTAAATGTGTTAGTTGCATGTAGTTCATATAAAGACATAAGATGTACTGAGAATCAAAGCTTGTATTTATT
The DNA here is from genome assembly GCF_028885655.2 of Pongo abelii. Lineage (NCBI taxonomy): Eukaryota > Metazoa > Chordata > Mammalia > Primates > Hominidae > Pongo > Pongo abelii. The sequence goes on along the minus strand of NC_071988.2, from coordinate 179,239,743 downwards.
GAGCACTTTCTATATATAAAGTATGTTATTAAATGTTTTCATAGAGACAATATCATGTGATTCAAATTTCACAAACAAAGTAACTAAGGCCAAGAGAAATTAACTAGCCTGTCCAATATCAGATAGCAACAATAAGCAGCAGAGTTAGAATTCCTAACTAAACGCAGGAATAACAAAGAAATAAACAAACTATATATTGAACGTATGTCATCAATATGAAGAAGTTATTTTAAAACTAAACATAATACTGGAATGTATTCACTATGAAGTGACATGGATTATCTTGAATATAAACCTCTACTGTCAACAAAATTAACTAGAAATTATTACTCTTGCACCATGTAGGTTTCAATTTGTTTTTTTAATCAGAAAAAAATTGGAATGAGGTTGTATATGATGAGAAAAATAAACCAGCGGAAACATTCGTGTTCTGTGAGAAGCCTAAGGGTTGAGTTCCTTTACATAGAAAATAAGTGGTGGAGTTATTGCTGTCAAGTATATGAGGTTCTGCCATGCTGAGGAAGCATAGACTTTTGTCTCTTTCTCAGAGGGTTGCCTAAATAAAAGGATGTTTAAATTACAGAGAATAAAATTCAGACAGACATAGGCAAAACTCCTTGACAAGAAGAGTTATTTTGTGATAAAGATTATCAAGAGAGGTCTTGGAATCTTTCTTTCTAGAAAGCATCCCCCAAATACTGATAATTTATTGCCTTTACTACTTAGCATGACATCCATCCTGGGGCTTTGAAGTCCTGATATATTATAGTTGGATTTCATTTCACTTATGCTTCTAGCAATACAAGGAAGCCTCCCCCAAACTTTCATTTTTCCAAAGTTATTAGATTTTAACAGTTTCCAAAAAAAAAAAAAACCTGTTCTTAATTCACTTAGAAATCATAAGTATCTTAATGAAGCAGATAGGAGAAGGTTCAGGAGACTTGTTCATAAGTCGGACTCTATTCCTTTGAATGACATGTAACTCCAAGTCTATTATCACTAGAATAAAGAGAAAGGAAAAGCAGAGTGTATTTTTTCTCCACAAGCAAGGTAGAGTTCATTTCATGGACATAGATTAAACCTGGCAGCAGAAACAAACCCTGAAGTATATGATGCCACCTTAATTATTACCTGAAAATAGAAACAATAATCAAGTTGGAGATTATAGGAGGATCACAGCTTTCCTAAAGGGCCTGGTATACTCGAAGCTCTGATTTCACTCTCTAAGCCTGCTACCATCTTATGTTTGAAAATAATCACCTCATTTACTGTGTGTAGATGCCTATTTTTGTCCATTAGATAGATGAATTGAGAAAAATATAAATTTTTAGAAAATGACAATCTGCTATTATTTTTTTATGTAGCATTTTTTTTAATCCAGTGAAAAAACTGGCCAAGGCAATTAGGACAATCAGAAGATGAGCAAATTAAATTTCAGATTTTTCTCCACCCTGGCTTTCAGAGTAAAAACTATTCATGTAACCAAAGACATAGATAGCTACAGGAAGGCCTCATTCCTCCTCACAACTAGCAATTCTGATTCAGCCTGAGGAGCCAAAGAGGGAAATGGTGACCCTGAGGCCAGACCAGTCCATGATTTTTTTATATCATTCACAATGAAGAGGTAGGAAGTCAAAGCCAACAGATTATTGTTCAGAAAATAGTTTCAGTGCTAAGTAAGAGACAAACTTTAAAGGTTCTGAGTAATAACTCTAGTATCAGTAGCCTCTTTTATATAGGACAATCCACAACACAACAAACCTTACATCCCTGTAAGAATAAAAACTCTTTGTTGCTGAAGACATTTCTAGAGAAATGTTCACTCTGAACAAATTGCTTCCAACCAAACAGAAAGGAAAAATCCAAATCCAATCAGACTAATATATTTTCTCATCCTGAAATGATTTTGTGAGTATGGAAATCTTATTTGCTTTTCCCATTGCATATTTTTGCTGACATTTGCTGTGATGAAGCTAATGAGGTAGGGGGTTAAGATCTTTTTCCTGCCTTATTGTTTATCTTTCAGTCTGAGATTATGTGGATCTTCAGTTCACCTAAATCAAAACTCATGCTACTCATGCTGCTTACTACGAGCTGTGTGCTTTGCCTCCTGCTGATCTCTCTAGCTTTTGTTGGTTTATTTGTTTTTGCCCACCCTTTTGCTCCCTCTCTCTGTTGCAAAGATACTTTCCTCCTGAGAGTAATCACACCAAGGTTTTTCTCATTCAGGCCCTTAGTATTTAGTTCCCTCTACTAGGGATGCTCTTTCCCCAACTCTTCATATGTCCAGCTGGTTCTCATCTTCCTGGTCTCAGCTCAGGTCTTACCTCCTTAAATAAGAGACCTTCCTCACTCAGCCTACCTAACATATTGTCTTCATCTAGTTCCTCCATCATGCTCCCTACTGATTTCCTTTAAAAGTGCGTTTCTCAAGCTATAATCTTTTCTTCTGCTTTTTTTCTCTATTTGTTTATTATCATTCACCCATTCTAACATAGGCTCCATGAGGGTACACCTTTCTAGTCTTCTTAATGTCTGTCCCCTCAGAGCTTAGGACAATCTTTCATGCAGAGAAAATGATAGCTAGATTCTGGTAAGCCTATGTAAAGCCTATGTGCATCCCAACTTACAGCCAAGTATGGTGCCAATTTTGCACAGGTACATACAGCACACATCCTCACTTTTCTTTTCTTTATGTTTGTTAGCACTCTAACCTTCCCAGTGAAAAGAATAGCAAAACAAAAGTGGAAAAAAACCTATGATAACAGGATTCACAAAAATTGTTGCTTAGACACCTCAGAGGAGTTTAATGTCCTTCAGTGCTTTAGATCTTTCTCTTTTAGGGGACATTCACTACAAGAAAAGAAAAATAAAAGAAAATGCTTTGTCCTTCAGCTGTGCCACCATGAATTTGAATTTGGGAGAATAAGCATGTTCATTTCCCCTCAATTTCTTCCACAGAGTTTAAAGTCAGATTCAGATCCAAATCCTTTCAAATCCAAGGTGCTTTTTCATCACAGGTAATTATAAACATTTCAGAGCAAGGTGAAATCCTTTAAACTCTATCAGATTCCTAAAATAAATAAAAAGCTATCTGTTTTGCCTAAACTGGCTCAAATCAAATAGAAACCGTCTTCATTTTTTATGGATTCATTATTTGTGAACTTTCCTACTCTCTAAAATTTATTTGTAACCTCAAAATCAATACTTGCAGCACTTTTGCAGTCATTCATGGACATTTGCAGAGCAGTGAAAAATTGAGTTACCCAGCTTACATCTCCAGCTGAGATCGAACAAGGCAACACTCTGCCTTCTTGTGTCAGCTCTCATACTGTAAACAAGTGTTCTTTTGGCAATCTATTTAATTTCCATTTTTATTTTGCATCTTTGCACTTTTTGTTAGTAATTTCACTGTTTAAAGTGGTTCCCAAGCATAGATAGGAATTGCTGTCTAGCATTTTAAAGCACAAGAAGGCTGTGATGTGCTTTACTGAGAAAATATGGGTGTTAGATTAGCTCCCTTCAGGCTTGAATTATAGTACTGTTGGCCATGAATTCAGTGTTAATGGATCAATATATATTAAGAAAGATGTCTGTAAACAATATATATGAAATAAGATGTTTGTAAACATAAACAATGTTATGTATTGATCAGTTGATGAAAATGTTGTAATGAGAGGTTCACAGGAACCTAATTCAATTTCCCCTAGGAGCAATGGTTCAGTATTTGCTAATTCGGTGTTAGAGAATAATTTTTAGAACATAACTACTGTAAATAATGAAAATCAACTATAGATTCTTTTCAGGGGAAAAGTGGTAAACTTTTCTGAATGGTTATATGATATTTGTAATCTTATCAGTACCTCTATCATCAGAAAGCATAAAATCAATCTGCCTGAGTTTCATCAAAAAATATTACTTGGTGAACAGTACTTTCTCCCAACCATAAACATATTATTCACATGGTTATTGTTTCAGTGTGCTTTTATTTTCCAAGGCAACAAATCATCTCCATTATCAACAAGGTAACAGATAAGAAAACGTTGACAATAAACAATAAAATCCTGAAATCGCCAGGGCTCTGTTTCTTATATCAATTACTTAATAGTTTTTTTCCACTGAATATCTATCTGTTCATTACTAGTGTATTGCTAAAACATAGGTGAAGCCTTAACCTGACTGCCTTTTTAGAGAAGAAATTCTAGATATGAAGGTTATCATGATCTTCACATTTAAAATTCAAAACCATATGCTGAAGATAAAGTATCAAAAAGATACAAAACATTCAACTATGCTGCCAACACAAGACTCTACCAAAAGAGTAAGATAGCAAAGATAAAATTGTGAATATAAGGTTTTACAGACTCTTGTAAAGAGAAAAGAAAAGCAACTTATAATTAAATACAAGAGAGAGGACTACAAAGATGAAATAAGAATTGGTAATGTGGAACACACAAACCAAATAACTTATTATTTATGCCATTGCTTAAGTTGTTCTGCTCATCTCTTTCCTTTATTCTAATGTTCAGTTATTACTTTTTGTATCATTTTCATCAACACTTAGAAACATGTTTCTTTTCTTCCAATGATTCTCTAAGATTTTCAAAATTCCATGAAAGCTGTATTTTCTAATAGCCATACAATGAGGAAGAGGGGATAAAGCAAATACGAGGGTAAGCATTATTTAGATAGAACCACTCAAGGCAATCTCAGAAGTGGATAGATGTTCTACACAGCCAAACAGATGAATGCTATGTAATCTAACTGCATTATATTAGTAAAAATATTTAAAGCTATAATATCAGAAAAAAATGATGTATGATCTTTTTTGTCTATGTTACACTAAATACAAGAAGGGCAAAATCAACTAAACAGATATCTAGAAAGAACTAAAAGAAATGGAGAGAGGCAAGTGCTCTACGTATTCATCCCTGAGAATTTTTCAGGTCTTCATGGGGGAATCTGTTTTCAAATTGAGTCCTAAATAGGGTAGATTTTAAAAGTTCCCATTTAGATGCATCACTGTGAATTTTTAGGAGACTAATGATAAAGATCCTGAAAGCTGCCAAAAAGCAAATAATAAATGCACAAAAAACAAGAATTAGGCATCTCAAACAACATCTGATGATAGAAGATAAGGTGGTCATTCCTTCCAAGTTCTAAGGAAATGTAATTTTCATCCTAGAAATCTATATCCATCAAAGCCTTCAATCATATATGAGAGGAAAATTAAAACCATTGCAAACATGCAAAAACTCAGATAACTTACCTCCAAAATACCCATTCTTAGAAAGTTACTTAAGGAGATGCTCTAGAGAAAATCAGAATGAGAAGAAAAGAAATTAAAATCAACGGGTTCAGAAAACAAGCCTCAAATCAAAAGAACGAAGAGAAGGTCCCAGTTGACAGCAGTGCAATAAGATTAGAGAACATTGATTTCAAATTGCAGGAACATGGAAAACTCCAATGGGGTGCTCCCCAGGCATAAAGTGGAGAAAGAGATACATTAGGAAGAAAAGAAAATAAATAAAGTGTAAGATAAAGTTCACAGTGCAAGGAAAACAATAAAATGAGAAACTCCAAGATATTTCAAAAATTTTTGTGGAAAAAATGTAATTTAAATCTAGATTAATTGCTCCAAATTAGAACACAATTGATATTGAAGAAAAATTGAATGTATTCTGAGGAATAGAAATATTAAATAAGATGAAAAATATTAGAGATATCGTGAAGGCATTTATGCCTTTTTCCAACATGGAAAAAGGCTATCAATCAGGGATTTCATTAAAATATTATACACACACACCCATGCACATACACACATGCAAGCACACTTATATATATGTGTGTATATCATTTATTTTAAAAATTGTTTTAAATAATCTATTGTAAGTAATAAAGAAAATGTATTTAAAGCATATGAAGAAATAAGTCAAGAAATAATTACATGGTCAACCACAAAAGGACAGTGCTGTCTCAATATGTCAGTTGTTCAGGAGGATCAAGAGAAGCCAATCTAGTTTGCACAAAGAAGATGAATTAAAAAGTCTCTGGAAAGACTAGAATACATGAATTAGATATATGATAGTAAGAACTTAAAAATATTTTAAAACCACATAATGTATAATAACATTTGGAAATTTCAAGTATACAGGAAAAAAATATAAAAATGGAAAATTTAATCATAGCATGGTACTTGGCTCTGTATTGAATAATAGTCACCTAGCTATATATAGATGTGTAAACAATACTTATTGATTTTTCCATTTTTAAAGTAAATGATATCTAAAATATATGTATATAGGACCAATTAATTATAAATACAAATTAGAATACAGATGTTCTCAATCTTGACTCACCAATGTCATCAATTCATAAAGTAGGAAGTTGAAAGACAATATTTCTAATTGTCAAAATAAGAAACACAGTTCCAAGTATATTATTAGAAATTATAATGAAAATAGAGCAATATAAAATTAACAATAGAATTATGTTGTTAATATAGAATTAACCACTAGAAAAATTGGCAGAGGCAAGTTCTTTTCCATTCTGTCTTCCTCTGTTAGTGGAAATTTTAAACATTTGCTGATATATCAGAGGGGAGCATATTCCAAAAATAAACAAAAATTGCACATCTTTGAAACAGTACCTTTTAAAAAGTCATATACAAAATTGAAAGAAAAAATTAACCATGGCAAAGAATTAAATACATTTTGATTAGCAAAAGGGTGCCATATATTATAGGCATTATTAATATTCACCAATACATAGTTCTATTCTGGACACAAGGATGATTAGTCTCCAACCCCTTGAAGTTGGGCATTTCATGGGAATAGTTCTAATCAATGATATGCAAGCTGATGTGGCATGGTTCTTGCCTGGGCAGAAGCATTAAATTGGTAGATGTGCACCTCTCTAGTCCCATCTTCCTCTGCCATAGCCATCTTGAAAAAATAACTCATACAATTCAATAGGAAAAAGTACCACGATGACAATAAAAATTGGGCAAAAGACTTTAATAAACTGTTTATGAAAGAAGAAACATAAGTGTGCAATAACAAATATGAAAAACTATTTTATATAACAAAAAATATTTTTAGGTATCAAACAGGTAAGAATTTTAAAAATTGTAACAGTGATGTGTAGGGTATGAAAGACTAGACTTTTCATAGACTATTGATGGGATTATAGTCTGGATTGGATTTCCTTAGCATATATCAGAAATTGATTTACTTAACTAAATGCTTCATGACCTTTAATCCAGTAATTATACTTCAGTCATCAGAAATGGTGAAAAATACATATGCAAAAGAAATTTCATTTGCAGCAATGTTTTGTAATGGATAAAAGAAGAATTTTTAAAAACTTGCAAAAAAGGAAAAGAAATGATTGGTGTGAATATTATGAAGCTATGAAGTTTACAAATGGCTTTAATGCAGTTCTGCTCAAGTAAATTTATTTCTTTCAAAAAGGCAAATTCTTTTCTATCAAAGAAAAGATACATTAAGATATAAGCAGATGAGTACAGTCTTGCAGATTAAACAAAAGATATTGCTTTAAATTATACTGAAAGTTAAAATCTTTCCACTTTAATGCTCATGGAAAGCCAATGGGTCTTCAAGGTCTTTGCTCATCTTTTGCCCCTATCAGTAAGCCCACATTAAGTTCATAGTTCCACAAAATGAAGTGGTTAAAGATTTATAAATTTCCCTGATGGTTGGCCAAAAATACACAGTTTATGACATGCACCATAAGGCAGGCTGAAAGTATATCTTGATGCAAGTAACTTTCTAGAATTTTATTTAGTATTCCAGTTTAAATCAAATTTATATTATAAATAGCTTGATATTTGGCTTTAGGTAGAGCACATAACTGATTCTTAAGACAAACCGGGGATGAAACTAAATACAGTGTTAGTTAATGAAGCCATAGTAACTGAGTTCCTTCACCTTTCTTTATTGCATATAGATTGCGGTCTTTAGTTTTAACATTCTATTTGTGAACACATATGGATTGTTACACTGAATTAACTTCAAAGTGATATTCAAGAACCAAGACATAATCGTAACTCATTACTTAAATCTTGATATAGGTTAAGAAATATGCAAAACGAGTAGTCCATTTAAGTGATATTACTGCTATGACACAAGCCAAAAAACATAATAACATCCTTTATTTACCCCTCTGGGCTCAGTTAATGTTCAAAATCTGACATCCTCTTTTATTGATCTGAGACCCCAGAAACACAAAAGCACAATTTATGATAACAACACTGCTCAGGAAACAAATGCCTTGCATGACTTTACATCTCTCTGCTTGTAATAGAGTTTTAATCTTCTTTATTTCGCACTCTGGGTAAATTCCCTATTTGTTTGTAACTCCTTGAGGAATTATTTACTTAAGAAAAAAATCTGGGTCAAGTGCAGTGGCTCACACCTATAGTCCTAGCACTTTGGAAGGTCAAGATGGAAGGATTGCTTGAGGCCAGGAGTTTCAGACTAGCCCGGTCCACACAGTCAGACTATTTTTAAAAAGTAACCAGGCAGTGGCATGTGCCTGGAGTCCCAGCTACTCAGGAGGCTGAGGCAGAAAAATAACCTGAGCTCAGGAGTTTGAGGTTACAGTGAGCCATGACCATGCCACTGCACTCCAGCCTGGGTGGATGACAGAGTGAGACCTTATCTCAAAATTAAACAAAAAAAAAAAAAAAAACTTATACATTTCGAATCAATGAAGTAAAAATTCATGTTTATATACATTGTGACAATTGGCTAACCTTATGAAGGAAAAATAAAACTGGATTCTCTAGGTTTTTTTAATCACATAAAGCCAGATGATTCAATGATTTATCTGGAAACATAATACCAAAATATGAGGGTATTAAAGCACAGGCAGTTTTTTAAAAAAAATAAACTAGGGTGGGAAATGTTTTTCTGAGCAAGGCACAAAATTCCTGAGGAAATTAAGCAAACAATTTCTAAATTTTACTAAATAAAATTCAAGAATATGTGTATTCATAAAAATCATGAACTGAAATTGTCATTCCAAAAAGTGATAAACAGGTTAAAAAGACACAAAGCTGGGTAAAACAGCTGAAACACATCACAAGTGTGTTACTTTAATGTATGTATCAAATAATAATAAGTAGACTCACCCATAAATAGACCAACAACCCAAAAGAAAATTGGGCAAAGGAATGAACAGGTGTGTTTATGCACACACACATACACAGAAATACAAATAATGTCTTACCATAGTAAATGTAAACAATAAGATACCAAGAGCAAAGCTTTAAAAAATTTAACCTTGTGATATGAGGCAGAAACAGACATACTCATACACTCTAGGTAGGGTTGTAAATTGATATGCCTTTTTTGTATATCCAGCAAAGTTTTAAATGCAAACACTTTTTGACTACAGGTTATTCCACTCATAGAAATCTATTCTACAAACCCACTTGGACATATTATTAAAAGAAACACCAAAAATGAAAACGATCATCAACAAAAAGCAGGCCAAATAACAACAGACTACCATACAATAACTAGAAAAAAAGAAGAGGAAAATCTCTGCACATAAAAGCAGCACTCCGATTTATGTTAAGAAGAAAACAATGAAGATAAAGAACAGTGTATATTATGCTACCATTTCTGGAAACCATCAATGGTGATTATCTCAGAGACATAGAACTGAGGTGAAAGAAGACAATATTTATTATATTCCCGTGTGTAGTGTTTTTTTTAATTACCATATGCATGATTATTTTCATCACAATTTTTAAGCTTCAAAATATAAAGACCACAAGAAGCTAAATTAAAATTTTCTGCATGTTTTACATTCTAAATCATCCACAGTACCAAAATGCTATTGTAAGCAAATATTTTAATTCTATTAGATAATTTTTGTTACATGTTAAAGCTGCATCAACTTTTTTCAGATAAACATGATTTTCTACCTGAAATTCTCAAACCAGTATAATAACCAAGGTTTAAATTATGTAAAATCCATTTTAACAAGAGACACTAGCAAGGTGTTAGTGTCTCTTAGATTATTCAAAATAGCTATGTGCATTGACATTTTAAAATATTTTGTAAAACTTACTATTTAAAACTTGCAACTAGCTTCTTCAGTAGCAACCTAAAATAGTATTTATTGTAATTAACTAGTTAATCCACATAATTTGTGTAAACATCACCCAGCAATTTATGTAGTCAATGACAGTTTAAACTGATTTGAAGAGAATGTGGCAATGAAAGAAAAAAATCATATGCAAAATAAAATATAAATTTTCATCTCCAAATATGATGCAAAAAATTGAAACTGTTTTTAACAGATGTGCAATTGGCATTATTAGTTTGTTAACAGCAGCAGTACTCATTTGGCTACCCAAGTTTTCAGCAATATATTCTAAATCACTATTTAAGATGGTGGCTTTTCACCTTCCATTGAGAATCTTTTTTATGTTTTCTTTATAATTTTTTGAGTTACCATTTCTGCTTTTAAGATAATTTAAAATCTAGGCCCAAAGTATAGGATAATACTTATAAATGATCTAGAAATAATGTCTATTACAGAGACTAATGTAATAATAAAATCATCTAACTAACCTAGATTAACAACTTCTACTTTTGCCATAAAGAAAAGATTTTGAACCCATAAAAAATTTTCAATACAGAAGACTTATCTTGTTCTTTGTCACCTCAGACAATAACAGATTGGTACAGAGCAGATATCTACTAAAAGTTTAAGAAAGGAAGAAAAGAAAGAAGAAAATCCTGTGATAGGTTTTTGGTGCATACAAACAAGGTAGATAAAAGCACTTTAAAGATAAGTATTTAGCTTTTATCCAGTGTATTCTACCTCCAGCCCAAATCCAAAGTCATGGATATAACTTTGTTTTGTAAATATACAGATTTGCTTTAAAAGAGTAACTTTGACCAAAGGTCTTATGATCCTACATTGAAGAGTTCATATGGCTGCTGTTACTGCAATATAAGGCAACATAAGAAGAATAAAAGTCAATTCAGAATAAAGTAGTGAATATTTTATGAACTACGCAAAGCTCATATGTAGGAAGTCCTTATTTTTACTCATCGTCAGTAAGTAAAAATCTTCCCCCAACCACCCCGCACAACTGCACATCTCTCTGCTCCCTAAGAGAAATAATCTCTGACCAAGTAATTATTTGAAAATGTTTCAAACCTTCCAGACCTTTCAACAGACTAGAAACAGGCAAAAGAGCCTCCTTATATTGTGCTGGGAATAAACTTGTGAAAAAGATGACAGTGACCTAGACAACCAGCAGCAAGATGCATAAAACTGATCCTCAGGGAAGAAGTCATAATGAACCTGTTCTAAGTTTAATAAGGTCCTATTCATTGGAAACACCTACCATCATTTTTATTGCACAAATGTATCAGTGGTGGAATTGGTAACTGAATAGTATCAGATATCCACACTACATGTTATCCATCATCTACATTTTTTAAATTATGCATGATTTAGTTCTTGTTATTTATCCGTTGAATTTGGTGGGGGGAGGGTTTGTGGATCAAGAACACATCAAAATTCTTGTAAAATGTACATGTTCACTAGTATTCTAAAAATGATAATAAAGTAAAATCCTAGCCTCTATTTTCAGCTTGAATGGTTGTATTATATTAAAGAAGTTTATTATTTTGAAAATTACATAGAGAAAACTATTAGCTACCTTCTCTTCCATGCACCTATAAGCACAGAGCTAAGTATATCTGACCAATATAAACTCAGGGGAATTGGAATCACTGAAATTAGCAATATTAATCACTACATTATATAGAGCAATTACTATCATTTAAACCCGACAATTACATTATGAGGCAGGTATTATAATGACCCCCATTTTACAGAGGAGAAAACAAAACTAGAAAGTTTAGCTGATTAATACAAAGTCATAGAACTAGTAAACTGTGAAGCCATAATTTTAATTCATGTCCTGCTTATTCAAATATACTAGCTATGTTGCCAACTGAGACTAATAGAGGCTCTGGTTTAGGAAGTAGCCAACTTGTTTTGTAGCCAAAAGCTTCTCCACAAATTTATAGCAGCTAAGAACAAATCACATAAATTTCTGTTTTGTTTTCTGTAAATGGGTATAATAACAATTCCTCTTATGCTACTGAGCTTTACAGAGCTACAGTGAGGATCAACCAGATATGAAAGTGTTTCAGAAAGAAAAAAATTATACATAAAGCTATAAAATATCTAAGCTTTCTAAAGGCAGCATCTTCCTCCATTGCTTTGAGCATGGGGTTTAGGTTTTATATCAGTAAAGGGCTGATATAGAGGGAGGAAAGAAATACTGGGAACGTTTCTGACTAATCTAAGCATTTATTTTCTCATATAATGCCTCCAATAATATTATCAGATATGACAAGGAAACTGAGCCTTATTCTACAAAGAGAAAAAAATACAGGCTGCATCATAAAGTTACTAATTATATTCAAATCTATTTTTGCCTAATTCCAAAGCCTATGTTCTCTTGGCTGCTTTTCATTTAAATAAATTCAATTTAATTAATTACATAAAACAGTAGGAATCCATAATGTGCTCAGTTCCATGAAATATTGAGAAATCTTAAATATGTGCTTGAAATATCTACTAAAAATATGAGAGTTTGAAATTGTTCAACATCCTAAAATGTAAGTGACATGCAACAAAGGAGAAGATTGAATTCAAAGTACTATTCGAGTTACACCTCAGGATTTAAAAATCATTCTCGTACTATAGTGCACCAAATATATCTTTCAGTGACTTATGTGATTTATTTTGTTAATCTCTTCTTTGTCACCAAACGGCATTATGTCCTGCCCAGGTATACAAGCAGTAGAAAAAGATTCCAGCAAGAAAGTTAGAAGTGCATTTTTCTTTGTCTTCTGCCTCTCATAGCAAGTGCTCATCAAAACAATCCCAAAATTCTAATACAGGAAGTAATAATAAAATATTGCTAATTTTATGTACTTACATGTGCCAAACACAGCTTATAGTGTTTTATGACTAATGCATATCTTCCAAACAATCCTATAATGTCTGATTCCCTTTTACAGAGGTAGAAACTGAGGCGTAGACTAAGAAACTTGTCCAATGTCATACATCTAGTACAAGGACTAGAATTTGGTTCCAAGTGCAGATGCTTAACCCATGCTATTCTGTATTCCAAGACATCCAGGCTACAAACTACAATGAATCAATTCTTTTTAATCTTCGCAGATGAAAAACTTGTGTATTCATCATTAAGATGACAACCCTGAACTTGTGTGTGCTCTGAAATATAAAGATGAGGATTTTATGGTCCTTCCCTCCAAAGAATAAACTATATACAGAGCTTCCTCTGAATTGTTGCCTGTGTTCTCAAAATTTCCTTTCTGTATGTAGATTAGTAATAATAGCATAAACTAGTAAAAACTAAAATCCTGGTAAGAAATATAAAAGTAAAATTATAAATGATGAAAGTGCTTGAAAATTATAAAGCCAAAATTCTTCCATTCCATGCACAGATTAAAAGCAAGATAGAAATTCTTCAATTTCTCACAAACAGCAGATAACACATGAATAAAGATAAAAATCATGACATGATTTGAAATGTACTTCTCAAGAAAACCTAGCAAAGCACACATACCCCTATAGAGATCTCCACTTCCAGACCTTTCTCTGCCAGACTTGCAATCATGAGAGATGCTTCACTCCCACGCTGTAGAAATGCGGGAGCTATTTCTGTGCTACCTGGATCAGTGAACACAGGCAGCCCCTTAAATATATGTAATTCATAATAGCTAACATAAAGCCCTAAAGGAATATGTTTTCAGTTTTCCAAATTAGCATCACTAAAGTGTGTATGACAATATTTTCAAATATATAGACCAAACTAATTATTGCATATGTTATGGTCCTTATTTTTCAGAATAAAACTACTCACTGTGTTCCGTATTTCAGTCTTAAATTGTCCTTTGAATAACTTTTGAATAGTTAGCCTCGATGACAAAATATTACATATCATTTGAGAATTATTATTAAATATTCTTCCAAGACATACTAATACTTTTTAAACATATGTAGAATTGTGAAAAATAATTTAAATCCAAAATGTTTTTATTTTTAAAACACTAAAAATATTTTAATTTTTTAAAAAAATATCTTCAACTTAGGTGTTAAGGAAATAGAAATATAATACCAGTATAATATAAAATAAGAGACAAACCTTTCTCTGTTCTACTAAGATGGGCCCCACCAGCAATTATCAAGAGTTGCTACATTTCAGTTACCTCAAGCAACAGACAACTTTACTATGACACATTCCACGCTCCCTATAAAATGCAGTCTAGTAGTACATTCCATATCGTATATTTTTACCTATAAAGTTTTTCAAACCTTTTCAGTCAGTATTTTACCTCATAATTTTCAAGGATGGCTTTTTTGCCAGCCCAGAATAATAAAGTGTCTTAAATTTGTGTTTTTGCCTCAGAGAAATGCATATTGTTAGCCAAGGATGGTTGCTCATGCCTGTAATCTCAGTGCTTTGGGAGGCCAAGGTGACAGGATCGCTTAAGGCCAGGAGTTCAAGAGCATCCTGGTCAACATGGTGATAACCCGTCTGCAAAAATAAAAAATAAAATTGTGGCCAGGCATGGTGGCTCACACCTGTAATCCCAGCACTTTGGGAGGACGAGGTGGGCGGATTGCCTGAGATCAGGAGTTCGCGACCGGCCTAGGCAACACGGTGAAACCCCATCTCTACTGAAATACAAAAATTAGCCAGGCGTGGCGGCGTGCACCTGTAGTCCCAGCTACTGGGGAGGCTGACGCAGGAAAACTGCTTGAACCCAGAGGCGGAGGTTGCAGTGGGCCGAGATTGCAACACTACACTATATCCTGGGTGACAGAGCGAGACTCCGTCTCAGAAAAATAAAAAATTAAAAAATAAAATAAAATAAAATTAGCTCGGCGTGATGACATGGACCTGTAGTCCCAGCTACTTGGGAGGCTGAGGCAGGAGAATTGCTTGAGCCCAAGAGCTGAAGACTGAAGCGAGCTGTGATAGCTCTACTGCACTCCAGCCTGGGGAACAGAGTGAGACCCTCTCTCTAAGAAATAAAATAAAATAAAATAAAAGGAAAAAAAATCAAAACCAAATGCATAGTGCCTCCTTTCTTTCATGTCTCCCTCTAGAAATAATAACTAGCTTCCATTATTTGACAAAACTAAAATTATTATAAGAATTCACTGTTCTATAGTAGCTCAGGTCAATATAGAAGATTGACCACAGACATGCAAACTAAGCAAACATCAAATGAAAGAGATGCTTAGACAAAAAAATGGAAGAAAGGAAGCAGAAAGGGATGGAGGGAGGGAGGGAGGGAGGAAGGAAGGAAAGAAGGAAGGAAGGGAGGAAGGAAGGAACTAATTTCGAGTTGCAAATTCTTACAGCCCTGCCAAGTACACCAAGTTATGCTGCCTCTTAGAGTTTTTCCCTTTTTCTCCACAGCCTCCCCTCCATCACTTTTAAGAAATATAGTAATTTCAATCTACAATAAGGAAAATAAATATTTTCCCTTACCCTGAAACTATTTGTTTGAACATGCCCACTCTGTCCTTTTATTCATGCACAATAAATAATTATAAAAACAAATTGTTGACATATTCTTACTGCAATATCTTGAATACTGATGCTAGAGAAATTGTAAAATGAATGCTAAATCTGAAACAGAACGGTATTTTGATACAGAGAATTTTAGCTGCAAAGGGTTTATGAGCTGAGGAAACTTTTCTTCTATCAAGTTATTTAACTTGAGTTTCCATTAAGTTTATGCTGAAGTTAGACGTTATTAATTTAGGTCATATTCTATTCTTGTAGGGATAAAGAATCAGGTAATATTCTACTATGCTTTAATAAGCATAGAATGTATTTAGTTTATATAAACACATTTCAGTCATTTCTATCAGTAAGTTGGGTACTTAGGAAGATTAGACTAAAAATATTTACATTGCAGGAGTACCTTCTCAGGTTCACTGAAATTCATCAGCGTGAAAGTATTAGAGGACTATAACAAGTAAACATCATAATATTTATCATGTGAAATCAATTTTACATGAAGGGTAAATAAACTTCATAGAAATAAAATACCCTATTGAAAGTATTTTAGAAGAACTAAAATTTAGGCCATTTCACAATTCAACCCAGTTTGTGTTTATATTTGAAATACTGAAACAATCAGGAAAAAATGTAGGTATTAACATAACCATAAATATATAAAACTATAAAGTAAAATTCTGAAGAAAAATCCAGATAGTAAAACTATAAACATTACACATGTCATTTGTTTGAGAAACATGGATATAAAAATGTAAACAATGTAAGAAGATAACTACTCACCAATTCCCTTTCTATAAGGAAACTGGTATCTCCTAAATTTATTTGTTCTATTCAGCTGAAGACACCAATAAATTTCAAGATTCTGTTGTGTTTTTTTGAGACAAGTTTTTGCCCCGTCACCCAGGCTGGAGTAGCATCAAGCACTTTGGATGATTTTCCCAGTAATATGATGATGTGTGAAAAATTAAACATATAATAACAAGGTGTTTCACCCAAGAAAATTATCCACAGAATGAAAATAAGACAAAACAAAATCATTAGAAAACAAACCCGAAACATAGAATGCAGGCCCAAAAAAGAAAAAATAAGGATATGCATACAAAATAATTGCACAAATTAATGCAAATAGAGCAACTGGTCCACAAAGAGAAACTATGTCCAGAAACTTCTCTTCCTAGATACCATCTAAAACGTAAAAATAATACTTTTGTGATTCTGTACATTTTTAAAATTAATTAAAGGAATTGATATAGAAAATTGTAGTAAAAAATATCCTGGTTGGGGGCAGGGAGGGAGTTACTAAAACAATTCTGTGTCCATTCAAGGACAAATTTTTGGAACATCTAAAACCAAAATTGAGACTTGGCAGACCCATAACGGTCAGGGGCCTTATAAGGGCATTTCCTGTTCTATCCACTTGTAACAAGGTTCTTGCTTTTGGGTTTTTTCTGGGGGGGGATGGGGGGGGCATTCTTTTTTCCTTCTTTTTTTTTTTTTTTTGAGATGGAATCTTGCCGTCTCCAAGGCTGGAGTGCAGTGGTGCTATCTCGGCTCACTGCAGCATCTCTCTCGTGGGTTCAACCGATCCTACTGCCTCAGCCTCCTGAGTAGCTGGGACTACAGATGGGTGCCACCATGCCCGGCTACTTCTTGTACTTTTAGTAGAGACAAGATTTTGCCATGTTGGCTAGCCTGGTCTTGAACTCCTGACCTCAGGTGATCCACCTGCCTCGGCCACCCAAAGTGCTGGGATTACAGGCATGAACCACCGAGCCTGGCTGCAACATGGTTTTTGCGTCATCCTAACAGTTAGCATTTACAAATCCTCTTCAACGTGTATATTGTACATATATTCATCATATCATTTTAACATACATCAATATAGCTTTAGAGATAAAAATAACAACTCTGACAATATCTAGGTTGTAGATGAAAGTGAAAAATATACTACACCTCAGTCTAAATAGGATTCAAGGAAGGTACAAACTAAATTGTGTATTCTGAAATCCATATTTATAGCAAATACAAAATTCTAACTTTAAAAATTATAATGTTGTGATAAGAACATCTACTGTAAAATTAAACGTGTTGCATAGGTAAATAACTATTAAGTGAGTCAATGCACTGGGAACTGAGCTAGACTTCATGAAGAACACACAGTTAACAGCAGCAAGGGCCTGTCTTCAACAAGGCCACATTTTACATTCTCTTTGTTAATTTTAAAATGTTTTCATTCTATAAGTTAAAATTATCAATTTTAAATTGAATAGCACCGAAAAATAATAGGTGTTAGACATCTTATGAACAGCATTGTAAGAATCACATTCGGTTTTTTTTCCAAACTAGTAAAACCTGATTTGATAGACATTTTGATGTTTGAACATTTTCAAATAATGTGTGATTTTCTAATTTTAACATTGAATTCAGCAACTTATTTTCCTGTTGTACTGAAGAGACACCAGTCATACAAGAGATTCGGCAATTATGTAGATCTTTGGAGAAAACCTGAGAAATTTTTATTTAAAATTGCCATAATAATAAAAGAGTAAACACTTAATGAAATCTGGGGTATCTTCAGTATAATCTACTGTAAAAAGAAAGGAAATATAATCTACCCAGCTGCCATTAACATTTCAATCAAATATTAACATCAAATACAAGATTTTAGCTCTGAATGAATGCACTCTCTGCTCACATAAAAAAAATGTTTAAAGGATAGTTCTCTATCTCAGTTTAGATTTTATTTCTTGTAATAGCATTTGCTCTGCAGATTAAGTACTTCTATTGACTTTTTTATAAAAAGGGAAGAGGAGAAAGAGAGAAAAAACACATTCTCTGAAAACTCGATTATATAGCAACATACTGAAATAACTCAAAAACAACTGCTCTTTTTCAGCCTTCCTTAAAATTTTCAAGGTTCTAAGAAGTTTGAAAGTCATTGGAAGAGATTATGAGAAAACTTGAGATCTGGGCATGAATCAGCATCCACTTGTCATAATGTCTCATTACAATGTCCCTAGCACTTTAAAGGCTTGATGTGAAATGAAAACGCCCCATCCTTCTTGAGCCAGCAGGTTGAAGTTTGCAAGACTTTCAAACAGAAATAGCATAGCATAAGAATAAATTCTTACTAATTTAAGCTTCTATAGTTTCATAAGGTAATTTTTATTTCAATACTTAGTTTCTCTCATCTCAAAATAGAATATTTCAACCAATGCCATTCTTTGATTTCTACTTAA
This sequence comes from Pongo abelii, assembly GCF_028885655.2. NCBI lineage: Eukaryota > Metazoa > Chordata > Mammalia > Primates > Hominidae > Pongo > Pongo abelii. The sequence goes on along the minus strand of NC_071988.2, from coordinate 179,220,876 downwards.
TTCGCACTCATTTTCTTGAAATTCTTCAGTGATAAGCGAAGTATGAAATTTTAACTGAAAATACTTCAATAACAGATTAATTATTCTGACATACAAAGAGGTATTTCCTCAAAATCTCCAATTGAATATAACTGAATATTTACAACACCAGCTTTTACAGTATTGTGTCCCTGGCACATGTGTTCATGGTTTCTCATCATTGCTTAAGAAAGTCCAACTTGAGTCTAGTTTTATGAAAGTTTTGCATATATTAAAGTCAGTAAGTCTAGGTGTTAGTAAATACCTCAACAAACATGACAAAACAGAATCTTGTAGCCAATCTGTAACTACTTACACTCTATAATTATAACTATAAATACATACACACAGAAGTCCATTCATCCAAGTGCAATAAAGGCTTAGCAAACATCAATTAATTTTATGAACAAAGATACAAAATCTCAGTAATTTGTGACTAAAATTTAATAATAAATACAGCTCAAAAATGATAGCTGGGGAATTGAGATTAAAAATGTTGAAAAAATATAATTTTAGAATTCTCTCTCCTTCAAGAGCATTTACAATCTATTCTGTTTCTAACAGTCTTTATCTTCTAAAACATAAAATATAGGGCAATCTATTTTTAAAAGGCAATGAAAGTTATTTTTAAGACAGCATTTTGAATAATTTTCTTCAAATTAGATGTCATTTATTTTTTTCAGTTTATCTAAATAAATTTGTTCACAATGTTTTAAAAGTCATTCGGTGTGCGCATTTTATGAAACAACAATATTTTCTCCAACATCTCCATCTGCTGGCTTAGAGAAAAAGTAGATTTTTATTTGCTGTTTCCTTCAATTTAATATTTTTATAATTTATTTTGTTGTATGGAATTGAAATATAAAACTATTAAATCATCTTTAACTAGACTAATAACTATTTGTAAAATTCAGTCTTCAAAAGAAATAGAAAGGGAAGGTTCTGGGGAGTAAATTCAATATTTAATACTTTCAATTTTCAAACCCTGTAGAATCAAGTACTCATGTTTATAGCCCTTTTACAGTTTTATTTTAAGCAAGCTTTACCAACTAGCATAGCATCAAAGTTTACTAAAATCTCTTACAATGTAAAAATACTTAGTATTTTCCTAAAATTTGCTATTCATTTTGTTAGTTAACTACATACAATACGTGGTGTATATATATTAATATGAAAGTTACTATTTTCACAAAAAGGCAGATTTTTTTAGTTGCTGTATTAAACTGCTTGTGTTTAAGAACTACTAGAATACCCTCATATCCTCATACTAAAGTTCTTAGACAAGACCACAGCTCCCAATGCACACTAAAGGCATGAAGGCTTACAAGGTTTTGAAAACTATTCAAAAGAGCCTAGAGGGAAAAGGCTAGGAAAAAAAAAAAATGTTAACATGAAAAAAAGCAGTCATTTATTCTCTGACACCTTGAAGGCACTCACTAAACATTTACTGAATGAATGATTGGATTCCTAGGACCCATCCCTGGTTTCAACTGCTGAACACATCAGATACTAATCTCAGATTTTTTTTCTGCTTTTATGCTTTGTATTTTTAATAATGAAGGCTTACGTTTGAACAACCTTCAGGAAAAAAAACTTAGTATTCTTTTCAGCTAAGAAGACAGGGAGGGAGGAAAGGAAAAAATGAGTGAAAGGAGAGAGGAAAAGTAAAAGGGAATGATGGAGAAAAAAATGAAAGAAACTGAAAATCTGTCTTACTGCCTCAGGTACCCATGGAAACAAATGGAACAAAATAGGTACTTTCATTATACCACTGTGATTGTGAAAGGGAAGGATGTGGGAGCTCAGTAAGATGCACACAATCATTTTACCCAGTTCAGAATAGAATGACTTCATTTTCTTTGTATAACCTTAACCCATTCAGTGAATCTCCCTGGATCCTTATATCAATGTCAACTTCAACATTTCCAAATAATTTCCTCCATCTCAGGGATAAAATTAAATTAGCAAACCAATAACTTTTCCCTTTTGAAGTTGTATTACTAAGGTAAAAAAATCCACTTTTTTAATACGTAAATTTGGCTCTGTGGGATTTTTATGATTGGAAGAGCAAGCTATTTCAAGAGCATTGCAAGATGATACCTATCATCTAATAATGTCATTAAATAGCAAAATTTCTGAGATTTCTAGAGGAAATGGGAAAAAGATGTTTAGATCTTAGCTGTCAATGTATTTAATGCTGTTGCTTTTACTTTATAGAGGAAAGAATCACAGACTTCCCTGAATAAAAAGGCAAGAAAACAAAGGATAAGCATTGGAGAAAAATCTTAAGCAGGATTTAAATGATCAAGACCCATCTTGACAAATTTAACACTGGAGATTTTCATCCATTTCTTGACTTTGTGATTGTAGTTTACATAAGCATCTTTCCCTTTCCCTCTCTCTCATTCTGTCTCAAAAGAGTTAAACTAATTTTACATTTTCCATTGTCCATAGCACAAAAACTAAAAAAAAAAAAAGGATACAAATTCTCTATTTCATTTTGCAATCTCTAAATTTTGAAATGTCTCAGAGAATAAAGAAATGGAGTCACAAACATGTTAAGTGATTTGCCCAGTCAATGAGTTAATGTCAGCTCCAGAAATTTCTATCCAATGAGCCTCTCTTCTGTCACAGTACCCCCCTAGTTCTTCTTAGCAATCAGTAAGATTATTTATGCCATGGGAGTTGCAAATGTCATGATTTTGAATTCTCATGTTGTCATCTTTAAAATGTGTTCAGTTCCTGAAAATAATTTGTTTTACTATCCTACTATACTAATCCATGCAGGGGTAATTTTAGTCTCTGGAAATGTGAACATATTTATTTTAGCTTCACTTCCTGAGGAGGGGAAAAAACTGTGCAAATGAAGACTTGATTATTCCAGCTTCTCAGAACCATGGACAAATTAAATTGTGTGGTAATTTTTTAAAAGAAAGCCACATGTTGATTACATGAATGTGTTCACTCTGCAAATATATGAATTTACATATGTGTTTAATATATACACATATTCTGGCTATGTATTTTATTTCAGAAAAAATTTCTATTTAAAAATTCAAAAATATTGAGAATGAGTATCTAAACCTAATAACCTAATCACATTCTTTTATCTTTATAAAGCCCCAATACAGTAGTTTAGCATTTGCTGAAATCAAGGAATATTCATTTTGTCAATGGACGTATGTTATTTTTTCAGAAAGTTCTTCTCATTATTTTCGTCAGTGAGTGAACTTGGCAATCATTGACTGTTTTCAAAAAGTACAGCTGTCAATACTTTCACTTCACATTTAAAACCTATGTCCTTCCTATACCCACAGTCGTTCCTTAGGAGTCATTACTTTTCAAAGCATTTTCACATAAGTATACAATTACACACAGTTAGATACTCAGAACAGTTGCATGACAAACTTGTAATTCAGGAAAAATTGGAACTTACTGATATCAAATGAATAGTCTAAATCTGTTAGGTAAATGGGTCAAATACAGAAGCCTTCAAATTTTAACTAAGTCGATTTCTTTGTATGTCATGTACTAAAATTTTCTGAGATATTCTATTACGGACGTTTTTCAAAGCTGCAAATCCACTTCAATTCTCCTCTTCTCTCTCTCGTTCTGTACCCCTACACCCGCCCTTCTTTCTTTTCTTACTTGGCATCAACATTTGAAGAAAATACATAGCAGTGAAACCTTCTTAAATAGATCCATTATAAACAATTAAATCCTAAATTACCACACAATGCCCCTATTCTATCAGTCTAAGAAAATTGTTTCTTCATTCGTCCGTGTGACAGTAGTTGCAAGAGTTGATGATGGCCCCGATATGATAATCAAGCTAAATCACGGAATATATGACTAAAGCTTAAAATGGGGAGGAGGGATGGCAACCAGTTGTTTGTGTGACGTGGGAAAGCTGCAGTTGGGCTTTTCCTGTGGTAATTTTCCCCAAGCTCTGTAGCCAAAGTGGGAAGTGAGCCGTCCGCAGATCTCCCCCAAACTGTTATCTATGAAATAAAGACTGCGAATATTAGGGCAGGAAAGAATCACCTCAGGGCAGCCGGCAGGAAATGATGGCAGCTGCTGGGAAGAGGGCAGGAAGGCACAGTGGCCGCGACTGCCTGCCCATGCCTGCGCGGGGGAGCGAGCGCGGGGACCGCAGCCCTCTGGCCTCCACACCAATCCTTTTAGATCCCTAATTGTTTGGTTTCTAGTACTTTATCTGAACCCATCACAGAGCTTCCCAGCGAGTCCCGGAGCACTGCGCGGAGTGAGAGGGCTAATATGGAGCACTGCAAAGACTAAAATGGCTGATCAGCGACTTCTCCAGATTTTCAAACTCGGCCAGATCCCACGGCTTTCCAGTCCTTTTCCCCGGCTGCTTCTGCTGGAGCCCAGCTACCTGAGAACAAAGCGCGCCGGGCTGGCAAGCTGAACGCGGCGCCCCTGGCGGCCTCGCCCCCTCCAACTTAAGCGGAAGCGCAACTGAGCAGGAGAAATTGACAGCGCTCCCCTTTTCCACCGCCTCCCCGCCCCACCCCCGCGCCACCCGGCCGGCCTGAGCCTGCGTCAGCCCCGCTCCTCGCCCCTCGGGTGGGCGTTATGTAACAGCCCCGATCCCAACTCCAGAACCATTTCAACAACTTGTCCCAAAGAGGAGAACGTGGAGCTCGCGAGGGCCTTAGGGTGGGCCCAGCCGGCGCTGCGGATCTAAACTGGGGGCAGCGGGCGCGAGCTGCAGCTGCTGGGGCAGGAGGCCACTGGGCTCCAGCAGTCCCCCGTGGGATTTGTCCAACAGCCCGACTGCGCGCCCTGGGGAACAACGTGTTTTCTGTGGGCAGGGTGCCAACAGGCGCGCGATGGGGAGCAAGGTGGGAGGGCTTCTCCTGAAGCACTCAAGATGAGCGAAAACCCCTTGAACCCAAGGAAGCCGCCATCCCTGGCTCCAACCTTCACCCCAGCTCCCTAATGCGCACACTCTTGAAGTCCTTTCCCTCTCTCTTCAGCCCCCTCCAGCCAGCGGGGGTCCCTGAGAATACAGCCACCTTCTCTCTACACCGTCACACGCACGCGCGTGTGCACTCACACCCACACACTGACACAGAGAAACGCACACACACCACCCCAGAAACGCACGCACACACACACTCACACTCGCTAGCCTTCCGCGTGCAGCACCCGAAAGGCATGAATATTCATTACTTACAAGCATTGGTGACTGCGAAGCTGTTTGCCACCTCCAAATTGTCGATGTGGGGTGTCAGTCTGAACTCCGAAGTGGAAAACTGAACCATCCCTACTCGAAATGCACTGTATTCTTGATCGGCGCCCCTAGGAAACAGCCCCCCTGCAAAGAACAAACAGCAAGCAAGAGAACAGTGTCAGTGCCCGGGAGGGAAAGGAGGGGCGCGCGCTAGCGCCCAGCAGTCCAAGAGTCTCTTATTCACGCGAATAGGCCGAATAAACACACCTACGGACTCGGACAGCGGGGGTGGAATATCCAAAAGGTAGCCAAGGAGTCAAGACCCAGATGAGAGTCTGAAGGCGAGGTAGGTGGCCAGAAACCTTCACCTTTCCATGTAATCACAAGCTTTGCATTCAGACCCCAAGAAAATCTGAGCAAACTGGAAAATGTCGCTAAGGCAGAATTAATAAAATCTGGGGATCCGAAATGAGAGGACCTTTTCTTCTATTGTATCAAAGGCATAGTCTTTTCCTTTTGCTTCATCCTAAGAAAAACATGTATATTCTAGGTAGTTTAAATCTGGAATGCAGTCAAGGTATGACATAAGTCTACATGACATGAATTAATTTGTACACTGTGAACAAAGATTACCACCAAATTATGCACAATTCAAAAGCATAGCACAAAGGGTACCTACCTATCTGTATGCTGTTAGAAGAGACACCAAAAATCAGTCCCCATAAAACAGGAGAAAGGAGGACAGAAATATGCATAATCTTTTGCATTTCCAGGAAAGTAGAGCATCCACAATATACCCCCCTTTTTTTTTTTTTCTTTTCCTCCTCTTCCTTCTTTGGCTGTTTTCCTCTGCAAATTAGATCCTCTGCATTTTGAGACAGCAATTTAGCACCAAGCTGCTAAAACCTGAAGTGAAGGCAGAAGAATCCCTATTTCCCAGGTCCTGCTGGTGGCTGCTGATGCCCTGCGCCCTGTCCCCGCTCCAGAAGTCCGGAGGACTGGCTGAATGCAGTTTTCAGCGGAGCTGCCGCTGTGGTCCCAGTGTCTCGGAATATTCAGCACCCTCCCATGCACTCACACACACTCACCCTCTCTCGCGCTCTCTTCTCCCTCTCTCCTCTCTCACTCACGCGCGCGCGCGCACACACACACACACACATACACACACACACACACACAGGCAAGTCACAGAGAGGGGCAGGCAGTCCCGGGCGCGCGTGCGCGACTCGCGGCAGGCGGCGGGCGCGCGCGCCCCCTCCCCCGCACGGCGCCCGGCACCCCGCACAGCCGTGGATGCGTCGCGTGCGCGGCGCTGAGAAAGCACAGCTCGGGGCCCGTAGCCGCTCTCCCTCCGCGAGACCTCGGGTCTCTGGGGCTGTCGCGCCCACCGCGCGCCTCGGCCTTTCAGCACCGAGGACAGCGCCTCGCTCTCCGCCCGGAGCTACCTTCGTGCGGCTGTTGCAGCTGCTGCGGAGACGCTCCAACCTGGACCAAATGCAGCAAAGCTGATTTCTGGCTGCTGTGTAGAAGCCGAATTGCTAATTGTTGGCGGCGAAGCGTCTTCTCACCAGGCCCTGCTGTCTTACGTTACAAATAATTTTGATTTTTATCTTCCATCTCCTGTGAAAACCCATTTAGCAATACAGAAGCCCTGTCATCCACCTCACCTGACCCAGCCGAAAGCAAACAAGCAAGCAAAGCATCGTGGAGGAAATATTCCAAAATTGTGCACTTGGGCTTCATGGGATGTAGCCAGGATCCGGGGAGAACCCCAAGTTCTATCTTTAAATGCTTAAGCCGCACAGGAGATCAAGATGGAATCTGTTAAATATTTTGCATGAAAATCCCATCTTTAGAGTATATGCCATTGGGCTGTGATGCTGACTCGCCTAGTTACAGAGCGCACGGGTCTTTCTCGCAGCTTTCACTGCAATCCCTCCCGTTGTAGAGTCATGTAGACTTGGTTTCCTGGAAGCCCTTGCTTTATGCAGATTGAAAGCAAGAGACCCTGGTTTAAGGAAAGCCTATTAGAGGAAAGTGATTAGAAGATGAAGCTAGTGTAGAAACGCCACAGAGATGCAGATTCTTTCCCTGAGACTTACTTAGAAATCTGTTTCCCCATCGCGTTTTGGCCCTGGGTTTCGAAAAATCACTGCCTAAAGAAAGTAAGCCACCTCGCTCTACTGAACATGAGGGCCACTGGGAAAGAAAGATGAGGTTAGATATTAAAAGTTTGAAGGAAGAGAATTGATGGCGAGATGGATGACTGGACTTCCCCGTGTGAAATTTATGTTCTTCATGGTGCTTTTTCCAAGCCCATTCCTGGGAACCTGCTCTGACAATTCCCTCTGCGGACTCAGAAAAGCCCCACCAAGTTGCATGTCTTTAGTGGTTTAAACAAATAACGAAAGATTGAGAACAAGGAACTGTTTCCAGGAAGAGGGAGATTGGAGCTTACAGTACTAAAAAGAGAACTGCTAGTATTCCAAAATGCCATGAGTCTATCAGGCTGTCTTCTTGTGCTTGCAGCTTCACTGCTGACTGGATTATCTTATGCTTGCTTCTTAATCCCATTGGCCTCAATTTCCCCCTTTTAAAAATGATGATGAGCAAAGTGGCTTCTATGGCTCTTGGATCCTATATTGCTGTCATTTCAAATTATAACCTTTCCCTCTTTTTGATGTAGTCCTAAACCATGAAGTGAGAATAGCTGTAATCTATTACTAAGATTACAAACTATGGGCTAAAATATCTCTTAATTTTATCCCTTAGAATTTTATTAGTATGTTATAAGTACTCCACACTGTATATAAAGCAGGTCTTCCAAATAAAAATGCATTTAACCTTTAAAAAATTGAATAATAAAAATAGTATATAAAATTAATTAAAATTACAATAAATCGATAAAAAATAAAAAATGAGATATAACTTATATATTCAAAATTGCAACATAAAGAATAAATAAATCATACATATTTAATCATTATTTGTGATGTAAGGCATAAAAAATGATTGGAAATTATTCCCTATTTAAAATTTTTAATGTAAAAGCACTAATAACAGAACAGAGCAAAATTTAAAATGCCTCTGTAGTTATTTTCTTTTTTTTCTCAATTCACTTGTTTCCACAGGAAAACTTTAATTTCACAGAAAGTAACTTAGAATTAAAGAGAGCGAGGACAGAGAGAGAGGAAGCTTGAATATGAAAAAAATGTGATGTTTAAAATGTGAGTTCTGGTGAATTGAATTTTAAAAAATAAGAATGTTTTCAAACTATTTTCATCTTAACCTATTTCAAAGTCAAGGGCAGATATGAACTCAAAATTGACTGAGTTACATTCTATAAAAAACAAATGCTGTAAAAATAAGAATTTGCTGAATCATAGAGTATAGTAACTAATATGTAAGAGCTCAAGAAAAATATTACTGTCTAGTGGCCAATTACAATTTATATATAAGATAGAAATAAAAATTTTAGCAAGCATTACTTGTAATTCAACTGCTATTCTATGTATCTATGTTCACAAGGTAGTTATGTATAGACCTTTCACATATTTGGAAACTTATTTCCTATATCAGCATAATTTTATTAATATTATCACTCATGAGACTTTTTCAAATTTCTTATAATGTTTTAATAGCATGTATGTTTCAAGCACAGAATCCTGTCAATATAAGGGTAATAAATTTAAATTGACTACAGTAAATGGTTATTTATACAAATACATGGAAAAATACTGGAATTTATTTTTTGAATGTACACAGCTCCATTTTTTCATGTAGCAACTTCCTATTTCAAGAATATGTATTTCAAATTGATCACTAATCAATTTTGAAAACTTCAAAACTACTAGATCTACAGTTGACTAGAATAGTGTGCTACAAGAAACAGAGTTTGCTATTTTCTGCCCTCTGCTGTTCAATTTTGGCAATTATGTAAAACTTTATTGCTTCCGCTGCAAGAATTGTAAGTTACAGTAAAAAATAAAAGAAATAAAAAATGTGATCCACCATATCATTTGTTAGTCTAGTTAGGTGGTTAGTTAACAGTTTTTAAATCACTGGCAGAGCAAACTTTTAGCTGACTTTATCAAAATTAAGTTATAAATGTCATTGCTCCAGTTCCTACTGAAGTAGTTTGACCAAAGTGGAGTTCACTCCCTGCCTTCTTATTGATTCTCTGGGACTGTAAAAATGTAGGACATCTAAAAGACTAATATGCAATGCAGCGTTCATAAGAAATGAGTGTCCTCCTACTTTCAGCAGAAGATGGCAAAGGATAGCAGTTCTTGCAGAAGAAACCCATGTTTCAAACATAAGATTCTATTGGCTGATACAGAGTAAAAGAAACAAACAAAGAAGGAAACATGAGGACTGTAATTACTCAGGGCTATAAATAAAAAAGGGGTATTAACTCTGGGGAGTTTTAGTTCTTTAATTAAGATAAAGAATAATGATATGAAAATAGTTATTCAGATTAATATAATATTTATTATACCTTTTTGTAAAAAAATTTTAAATCATTGACTCAATAAGATAAAGTTTGTGACCCTACAATACACAGCTAAAGCTAGGCTTTTGTAAGATTTTTAAAAATAAATTTAAAATCAAGTTCAAAAAGGAAAAATAATTATAGTTTTCATTTTTGATTGTTTAAGGGCTTTGATTATATTATTATTAATTAATGTTATCCCTATAGACAGCCATTCTATACCAGAAATATTTATTGGAAAATACTGAGTTTCAGTTTATTCATTCATTCAAAAAATATATTAAGGGAACACTATGTTTCAAATACTGTACTTGATAGGGTGGATAAAATGGTAAATGCAACAGATGCCTTTCTTATGAAGTTCCCAGAATTTAAGTAAGTAAATAATGAAGATCGTGTGATGACAGAAATAAGAAATGGGAAAGGTAGACAAATTATTAAGGCAATATTATGACAGCAATAAAAAATCTATAATGCTCATGATATCTTGGAGCTCAGGACAGAAAATGGTCTTCAAAGACTGAGACCTAAACTGAGTCAAGTAAGGGTTAGCTAGGTGGAGGGTTGGAATTAACAGTGGAGAACACTTCATGGAAATACGATGACTTCAGCAAAAGCATGTGTGAGGTCCACGAATTACAAGGAATTTGATGTTTCTAGAAAGGGAAGTGTCAAAAAAAGGAGCAGCAGAAACACACAAGACAATAACAAAAACTAGGTATTTATCCCATAGGATAAGAGAACCATTTTGAGGCTTAGATCTTAAGATCTGCATTTTTAATGGAACTTTTTTGAAGCTATTTGAAAATGTATTTAAAGGGAAACATATTGAATGTAGGGAGACCAGTTAGAAGGCCGTATTCCTGGTGAGGGTAATGAGAGTAAGGATTTAGGAAGTAATAGTACAGATAGGAAGAAAAGTTTGGTTTTAGGAAATATTTAGGATAAAAACTTAGTAAAACTTGTTAGTGGACTTGTATGTAATGAAGGTAAAGGAGATGGAAAAACAAAGCCAACTTCCAGGGTACTAGGCTGAGTGCCCAAGAGGTTGGTTTTACCAAGGGTTGGAGAAAACACTGGAGAGCAGACGTGCAGGCAAAGTGATGAGTTCAGCTTTAGACATGTTGAGTTTACAGGGTCAGTGGGCTGTATCAACTTACCTGTTGTGCTAGCACTTAACACTGATTCTAAAATTCAGGGAAGAGACCTCACGTGGAAGTTAATTTTGAGACTCATCGGACTACAGTGTTTCTCATGACGGTTACCGTTTCTTGAAAAAGTTAAAGAAAAAAAAATCCAAGCAAAACAATTAAAAAAAGAAGACACATGCCACCTTTAAAATCCGGCTTTGATTTAATATAGATAAATGTATAATCATTTTCCACTTTCTTAAAGTAGGACCAAGGCCATTACCTTGAGCATGGATCTACCGAATCATTTCCCTTTTTGGTTTCTTTAAAGTAAAGTGAGAACTTCAGAATAGTGTGAAGTGATCAGAATGCTAAATCCTGTTCAGTTTTGAGGATTTTTCTTAACTATTTTACAATGGTTTTCCTCACACATAATGGAGTATTTTTGTCTCTTTGTATTACTGATCCTTTCCAGAACATTTGATATACTTTTCAACCATTCTCTGTTCACAGGTTATCAATTTACATAGTATTTTAATTAAATTATGTAATCTAACGGCCACAGATTTTTTGTTTTGTTTTTTAATAAATACATTTGACTCTCACTTAAGGAGTAAAAACAGAAATTACACAGGCTGCTCATCAAAGAATTCAGCAGGCTTCCATTTGTGTTTTTCGTAACATGCAAAAGCAAAGAATAGGAGGGGAAATAAACAAATAAATAGCATAAAACGTGGCTGTCATATTTTCTATCTCTGCAGATGATTACAAGACTTAAATTGTTAATCACCAGGGAGCTACATCAGCAAGATGGTGGAATTAGACACACTGATTCAACAATAATATGCAGACCAATTTCTTTTTTGAAACATTCAAAAACTAGTAGACAGGCTCCTGCACTTGATGACAGCATGAAATGAACGACACTGAAACCAATAGGAAAATTCCAGACACCCTCTCGCTATAATCCTCACACCTAGCACATCAACATATGACCAAGACGAAATCCTCAGCTTTCAGGTTTTCCCAGGATGGGAAAGAGTTAGATTTCACATACAGTGCTCCAACTTTTCTGAATGCAACCCAAGAGACTGGCTTCTGTCTTAAAGTCCTCACAGGACCTGGCATATGCTAGATTCCTGGAACAAGCATGGCAGTCTGAACTAGCAACACAGGCACTCAACACAACTCATCCTCCCAGCTCAGCATAGAGTAAGTGGGTGGAAAACCCCAGTTCCCAGATTCTACCTGAGGGGAAAAAAGAGTTCCCTCCCTCCTGTACTGAAAATGAGAATTCAACATTCCAGCTTCTCCGGGTGCTATCCAAAGGAATGGTTTCTGTCTCACCTATCTCAGAGCACAGATGGGACCCAGGAGATTCTAGATGCCTTGGTGCTACTAGGAACAGTGACAGCAGTTTGGACTAACAAGAAGGATTTAAATGTCCACAGAATCTCTGGCCAGGCTGATTGGTGGAGATTTTCTCCTATTCAAGGCCAATCAGTGAAGATTATAAGACATGACAATTTTTTCTAACGCATAAATACCAACATAAAGTGACAAGGAAAATGAAGACACAGGCAAACGTGATACAAACAAAAGAACAAAGTAAAACTCTAGAAAATTAGCCCTAATGAAATGGAGATATATGAATTACCTTACAGAGCATTAAATACAGCTATTTTTAAAATGCCTAACAAGCTCCGGAGAACAATACATGATCAAAATGAGAATTTCAACAAAGAGATAGAAAATTTAAAAGGAACCGAGTGTTATTTATGCCTGAGATGCAAGAAATGTTCAATTACTGAAAATCAATTAATATGATACACCATATTAACAGAATGAAGGATAAAAATTACATTATCATTTCAATAGATGCAGAAAAGAATTTGAAAAAATTTTATAAAAAATGCTTTTGTGATTATAACTCTCAACAGACTAGGAATAGAGAGAAATTACTTTAACATAATAAAATCCATATGTAAAAAGTCCATGTCTAACATCATACCCAACGGTTACAAAACTGGAAGCTTTTACACTAAAGTAAGATACAAGGCAAGGATGTCTACTCTCAAAACCTCTACTTAACATAGTACTGGAAGTCCTAATCATTGTAATTAGGCAAAAATAAAAGGCATCCACACAGGAAAGAAAAAAGTAAAATTATCTCTCTTTGCAGATGACACTGTCTTCTTTGTACAGAACCCAAAGGAGTCAACAACAACAACAAAAAACACCTGTAAGAACTAATAAAAGAATTCATTAATGCTGTAAATTATCAAATCAACATACAACAATCAGTTGTGTTTTTATATACTAACAGTGAGCAATCTGCAAAACAAATTAGAAAAACAATCCAATTTACAATAACTTCAAAAAATAAAATACTTAGGAATAAACTAATGAGGTAAAAACTTATAAACTGAAAACCATAAACATTGATGAAAGAAATTAAAGAAGACACAAACAAATGGAAAGATGTCTTTGTTGATGGATTAAAAAACTTAATATTGTTAGTGTCCATACCACTCAAGGGAATATACAAATCCAATGAAAACCCTATCAATATCCCAATGATATTTATAATACAAACAAAAAAAAACCCTAAAGCTTTTATAGAAACACAAGGACACTAAGTAGCCAAAGCAATCATAAGAAAAAAGAACAAAGCTGGAAGGCTCACACTACCTGACTTCAGAACATATTACAAGCTACAATAATTAAAACAGCATAGTCCTAGCATAAAGGCAGACACATAAATCAATGGAACAGAATTGAGATCCCAGAAATAAATACACCAATATACAGTCAACTGATCAACAAGTGTACTAAAAATACACAGTGGGAAAAGAAGAGTCTCTTTGACAGCATTGGGAAAACTGGATATCCACATGCAAAAGAATAAAATTGGACCCTTATCTTACACTATACAGAAAAATCAACTCAAAATGCAATAAAAATTTAAATGTAAGACCCAAAATTGTAAAACTCCTAGAAGAAAATCTAGGGGGAAAACTCCATGACATTGATCTTAGCAATGATTTCATGAATATGACACCAAAAGCACAGGCAACAAGAGCAAAAATAGACTAGTGGGAATACATCAAACTAAATAGCTTCTTTACAGCAAAGGAAACACTCAGTAGAGTAAAAAAAGCAACTTACAGAATGACAGATAATATTGCAAACTATATATTTGATAAAGGGTTAATTTCCAAAATATGAAAACAAAATCTACAACTCAATATTCAAAAAAGGAATAACTCGATTAAAAAAATAGGCTATGGACTTGAATAAACATTTCTCCAAAGAAGACATACAAATGGCCAACAGGTATACAAAAAGATGTTTAATGTCACTAATAATCAAGGAAATGCATATCAATATGGGAATATCACCTCACAACTGTTAAGATGGCTATTATAGGCTATTATATGTTTTTTAAAAGGATGAATATTAATGAGAATGTAGACAAACAGGAACTTTTGTACACTGTTGGTGGGAATGCTAAATGGTGAAGCCACAATGCAAAACAATATATTGCTTTCTCAAAAAATTAAAAATACAACTGCCATATAATCCAGAAATTCTACTTCTGGGTATACAACCAAAAAATAAAAATCAGAAATTCAAAGAGGTAATTAGCACTCCCATGTTCATTGCAGCACTATTCACAATAGCCAAGATGTGGAAACCACCATCAATATATGAATAGATAAAGAAAATGCGGTACATAAACATAATGGAATAGTATTCAGCCTTTAAAAAGAATGAAATCCTGCCATTTACAACAAAGTAGATGAATGTTGAGGATATTAAGTCAAGAACCCAGTCACAGAAAGACAAACACTGAATGATTCACTTATATGAGGTGTCTAAAATAGTCTCGTAGAAGCAGAGAGTAATGCAATGGTTCGCAGAAGCCAGATGGTAGGGAGAATGAAGAGTTGTTGTTGAATAGGTATAAAGTTTCAGTTAGGCATGATGAATTATAGATCATCTGTACAACATTGCATCTATAGTTAACAATAATAAGTTGTGTACTTGAAATGTTAAGAGGGTATCTCTCATGTTAAGTGTTCTTATCACAATGAAATTTAAATATTAAAAAATGGTATCACAGCCACTTTCACTAAATACGCCTTCCATATCTTCATTAATTTTGTCAACACATCTTAGTTAGACAGAATTCTTTAGTTGGTGTGTATAGTCCAAATCCTCATTCCTGCAGGATCCAAGTTCTTGATGTTTCTATTTTTATTGTATTTCTAGAGATGTTTTGTTTTGTTTTGTTTTGTTTTTTTAACTGATTACTGGGCAAGGGAATACTAAGAGGCACTCTACTGAATAGTGAACTTCTCAGGTTCCAAATGTAGTCCTCATCTCTTCTATTATATAGACCATCTTTCTCCTCATAGTCAGTATCATTTACCTAGGCAATAGAGAGACACTTATTTCAGTTGTTCATTGAGCATCAAAAGGAGCCTGATATGGATAACGGACAGATAGCTTTCAATTCATCTAGAACATAGCCATTTTTCTGGTGGAAACATTCCTTCCTTGATCACCAAATCAACCATAACCAAGATTCTAGGGTCATGAGGCAAAAATTATTTAAGTACACTCTTGAATGTAACAGTGAGTGGGGTCACTTTCCCTTCGTTCCAAAACTGTTTACATTCTCATTAGGGAAGGCTGCATCATTTATTGACACAATTATTGAAAGCATATCTTTAATACTTTATGATAGTGTCCAAACCTTTTAGAGTGTTCTCTCTAAGCTAGTATTAACACTGAGCCACCAGCAGGCTCTTCCACCATTCTATCAAGCCCATTACTTTAGAGTGATGGAATACGTAGCTTGATGAGTGATATTTAGGGGCATGAATCCATTAGTGTAGTCTCTTTGCCCTAAAATGTGTTTTTTGGTACGAAGCAACATTGCAAGGGATTCCATGGTATTGAATTCTGAAAGTCCATTAATCCATTAGTAGTAGTACCAGATGAAGTACTGAGTATAGGAAAGGCAAATCCACATCTAGAATATGTGTCTACTCTGTGAGAACAAAGCACTCCCCCTATCTGATGATCCTCTCCAATGTGACCATGTCATTAATTATTTTCCATCAGAAAATTGTTGGTCACTACTGCTGGCAAATTGGCAAACCAGCAATGGCCCTAGGTAGTTTAGTCTTAACAAGAGAAGAATCTGCTGTTGACCTCAGACATCACTTCCATCCCTGCTGCCGCCAAAGCCCGTTTTGCATGTGGACTTACAAAGAGAACAACTGTGGCTGAGCAAAGAGTTTGCCTGACATCCACAGGATAGGCCATCTAGTTCATAATTAAGATTCTCTTCCAGAATGATTGTCCCTCCGATGGACATCTGTGAAGGACATAAGTGTCTTCACTCTCTATGTGCATACATATACTTCTGTCTCACATCTCCTTACCACAAATGTTCAATTCTGTTCTTTCCAGCTCTTGGCAGCTGACCAACCCATTAGCCATTGTCCATATATTTCTGGATTTAGGCAATTTCTCACTTCATATAAAGTTGAAAAACATGATATGCCATCTAATATAGTTTACCAATGTCTTTCATGGCCACTCCAGGGTGAGGTTTTCTGTAGCAGCCATCCACTTCCAGCTGGTGCTCATACAATATACATAACCATTCCTAAACCAAGCCTGCCCTTCACCCAACTTTGCAAACTAACAGATAATAATAGGGAACAACCCAACGGGCCATAATGTACCTTAAAGGAGAGGCAGCAAGGCTGTAGGAAAAGGTACAATGGAAGTCTGAGCTACTCTCTTATATAATTTGTGTCTCCTAGATGTGCTAAAGCCAACATCTGTGTATTCTATTTCTATTTTACAACAGTATGTTGATGATCATGCCAAATGTAAGGGTAAAATGGAACCAATATGCCCATTTCTTCAGGATGGGAAGATCAGGTTGCCGTTATGTGGTGTCCTCTGGACAGAAGCTCAGATATATACCACGGCCCAGTGGCAAGCCAGATGACACTTTTGAAATGAAAAAGAATTGCCAGCGGAGGGGAGGTCTGACTTCAAGCACTGGGCATCTGTATTGTGACTTTCTTCGTGCAATGTGACATAGGCTCTCCATTAGCATCTCTGTCTGCCCCAGCTGCCTCCAATACAATTGTGTCTACTGAACCTCAAGACTCAAGTGTCAGCTTGCACCATAGCCTGAACCTGCTGCTACATTTTAGTTTTCTCAGTTCATCTATCTGCCCTACAGATTATTCCTAATAAATGTGTCAGAGTGAGAGGTAGAGGTGAGGCTGGCTGGGCTTCTGGGTCTGGTGGGGACTTGGAGAACTTTTCTGTCTAGCTAAAGGATTGTAAATGCACCAATCAGCACTCTGTGTCTAGCTAAAGGTTTGTAAATGCACCAATCAGCACTCTCAAAATGGACAAATCAGCACTCTGTAAAACAGACCAATCAGCACTCTGTAAAATGGATCAATCAGCTCTCTGTAAAATGGACCAATCAGCAGGATGTGGGTAGGGCCATTAATAAGGGAATAAAAGCAGGCCACCAGCACCAACAGCGGCAACCCACTCAGGTCCCCTTCTACAGTGTGGAAGTTTTGTTCTTTCGCTCTTCACAATAAATCTTGCTGCTGCTCACTCTTTGGGTCCGTGCCGCCTTTATGAGCTGTAACACTCACTGTGAAGGTCTGCAGCTTCATTCCTGAAGCCAGCGAGACCACGAACCCACCGGGAGGAACGAACAACTCCGGACAGGAGGAACAAACAACCCCAGACCTGCCGCCTTTAAGAATTGTTAACACTCACCGTGAAGGTCAGCAGTTTCACTCCTGAAGCCAGCGAGACCACAAACCCACCAGGAGGAATGAACAACTCCAGACACACCGCCTTTAAGAGCTGTAACACTCACCGCAAGGGTCTGAGGCTTCATTCTTGAGGTCAGCAAGACCAAGAACCCACCAATTCTGGACACAAGAGCAGCATACCCAAATGTGGTACACATTGCCTGCATAATCCAAAGAAGCCTACCAAGCATTGTGATGGGTGGTATAAGGTACTAGCCTCAGATTACTGGCCACTTAAAAAACTTCACCTGTGAAGCAGACCTCTAACTTCTGAGGGATTTATCTTCCACTGCAATCACACATATTTTTAGTAATACATCTGAGAAACTTGTTACTTTTTGCTCACCAGGTACAATTAACATGGTTTCTTCAATATAATGTATTAATTGAATTGCTATAGAGACCATCACATCCAGAACAATCTTTGTACGTCTCTTGACAGAGTGGGATCGAACTCATATTATCAACCTAGACACAATAAGAGATGTTGAGATGAGAAAGAATTCACTTTGTCTTGGGAAGCAACTGTCCCATATGTAATCAGGTTTTTTCTTTTTTCTCCCTCATATAAGAGATTATTCTCTAAGAGAATTAAAAGATTTGTTTCTGCTTACACAGAAATTTGGGGGAATTTGGAGTTTTAAGACTCCCAGCTTCATCTATGTCTAAATAAATGTCTTTAGTTTATGTGTCAGGATTTCAGTCCTTGCCACCAATACTACTATCTTAGAGATGTGTGGTAGAGCATTTAATTGGCACTGGGAACTGTTTACTTAAAAAGAAAATTTAGATTTCCCACAAGTTATAAATTTCCCTCTACTACAGGAGAGGAAGGACTCATTCAAAACGTCAGGGAATCTTTCTTCTTCTCCCATGCATATCCCTAATTGCATGCTCACAGGTTTTAATTTCTCATATTCCCTGTGTTTGTTCTCTAGAACCAGAAAAAGCAGCTGAATAGCTGAAATATCTAAAATCACTACTATATTCATAACAACTAAGTGAAACCTGATTTCCCTGAAGTACCTCTTCATCCTATGCTATCATCAGTAAAAATGAATGCTGGTAATCATAACACCTTCATCTGTCATAAATTTTCCATGTCTCACCCCCTCTTTTTGTAAGGAGCATGTCTCTTGCTTCTCAAATACATGAGCAACCTAATTCTTCTGAATCCTACTGTGAGGCTCTGTTTTTTGTAGGGTCAGTTGCAGTACCAATTGCTCTGTGTCTGGGTCCCCACAGAAAACAAAAACAGATGGCATATACAAACAGGCTGATCCAATAATATTTTACTTACAATGTATGTGTGAGTGAAGGAAATCATAAAAGTTGGTTGAATAATTCAAGGTTACTAGCAATGGAACTGTTGACATCCTTAGGCTGAGGAAGGAGTTCAGTCACTGAATACAGGAGAGAGTCATGTAGAGGTCACCTGGAAAGATGAAGTGATCTTTGGTGAAAGCATTCAGATCACCTGAGCTCACCTATCAGGAAGGAAGCCAGAGGGGGAAATATTCTGACCTCACTCTGCTTTCTCCTTTCTTCAGGCTCGTTGTTGGTGTAAGACAACTGAAAGGCAGAGTGAAGGAAGCCTAATGATATAGTTTATACAGGTCAGCCACCTGGGGCAAAAAGCAGGGTGGAGAAGGGGAGAGAATGAATTTGAAGAGGAGGTACAAATATGCCAGTACATATAGGCCATTCTTTCTTAAGCTTAATCAAGATTCAGATAAATGTTACAATAAGAGAGGTACTGCTAGGCAGAGACACTGAAAGTTGAGATGCATAACAGATATAGGAGGGGGAAGATGTTGCTTTCATTGTCAATGGTTAGTGGGTAGATGGTTTGTTTTTAAGGGAAAAGAAGGACGGTATGCTATCTGGGCTCCACTGGGGTTCCAATCCACTGATTAATACTTTAGAAAGATAGAAAGATAATGGAGATGATTTGCTAGAATTTCTGTGAGAGAGAATGGCACAATTTGTGTCATTTTAGATACTCGCCACCCCCTACTGCTCTGCCCCAAATTTGCTTGGATCATGATATGACTATATTATGGACAGGCTATAAAGTAGATAGAACATAGATGTTCTCACATATGGCGTTTGCATCAGGAGGTGGGGAAGGTTCTGTCATAGAATGGCTTCAGAAGTGTCAGACATCGATGAGGGGATGAGAACTGAAGAATCGTGGAGGAAACCTTTGGGAACATATGTGAGACAATTTCAGAGACACATAGAAGTGTGAAAATGAATTTTGGAAGGGCTAATGTATTTTGCAGAAGGTGTCAAGAGCCAGTAAAATTTTAAATATTATTTTTTAAATGACACATTTTGAAACCACAGACTATGAAGACCTGGGGGAATACAGTTTGTATGGGTGAGATCAATTTTTAGAGAATTGGTTACCTTTCCTACTTGACCCAGACTAGACGTTTCTCTGATTTTCTGAATTCATTTTCTATGATGTAACTTTGTTGATAGAAATGAAGTAGCCAGAAAGCCCAAGAATCTGCCATTGTTTCCAACATAGACCAATAAGAAGCATAAAAAATTTACTCTCTAGTAATGTTTTTTCTGGAATATTGCAAAGAAAATTTATTTAAAAATTTTAGGCCAGGCGCAGTGGCTCACAACTGTAATCCCAGCACTTTGGGAGGCCAAGGTGGGTGGATCATGAGGCCAAGAGGTCAAGACTATCCTGACCAACATAGTGAAACCCCATCTCTACTAACAATACAAAAATTAGCCGCACGTGGTGGCGCACGCCTGTAGTCCCAGGTGCTTGGGAGGCTGAGGCAGGAGAATCACCTGAACCTGGGAGGCAGAGGTTGCAGTGAGCCGAGATCGTGCCACTGCACTCCAGCCTGGCAGCAGAGCAAGACTCCTTCTCAAAATAAATAAATAAATAAATAAAATAAATAATAAAAATAAATTTAAAAATTAATAGTGCAATTATCTTTAAGAGTTTATAAAATACCCAACCCAAACCAACAATATTAAAGACAGAATAGCCTAAATTTAGAAAGAAATATTACATTATAAACAATAATTGTTAACATAATTAAACAAGTAAATGTACAGTTATGCACCAGATAATGATGTTTCTGTTGACAATAGACCACATATAAAATTGTGATTCCATAAAATTATAATGGAACTGAAAAATTCCTATTAGCTAGTAAGATTGTAGCCATAATATTGTAACATAATGCATTACCCATGTGTCTATGGTAATGCTGATGTAAACAAACCTACTATGCTGACGGTTTTATAAAAGTATAGCACATACAATTATGTATAGTGCATCATACTGAATAATAATACACAACTATGTTACTGATTTATCTACTATGCTGTACTTTTTATTATTTTAGAATGTACTCCTTCTACTTATTTTTTTTTTTAAGTTAACTGTAAAATGCTTCAGGCAAGTCTTTCAAGAAATATTCCAGAAGAAGACGTTGTTACAGGAGATGACAGTTTCATGTGTGTTATTGTCCCTGAAGACCTTCCCTCGGGACAAGATGTAGAGACTGAAGAGAGTGATACTTATGATTCTGTTTCTGTTGTAGGCCTAGGCTAATGTATGTATTTGTGTCTTGGTTCTCTTAAACTTTTAACAACAACAAAAAAGTTTAAAAAGTAAAAACAATTTTAAAAATAGAAAAAAGCTTATAGAAGAATATTCAAAAACAAAATTTTTTTAAAAGATGTACAATGTGTTTGCGTTTTAAGCCAAGTGTCATTACAAGAGTCAGTTTTTCAAGTTAAGTTTAAAAATAAAAAAGAAACAATACACTAATAATTTATTATTGAAGAAAATAATATTTTAGAAATTTAGTAAGCCTAAATCTACAGTGTTTATAAAGTCTATAGTCATATGCAGTCATATCCTAGGCTTTTATATTCACTCACCCAGTGAATGTAAACTGGCTCACCCAGAGCAACCTCCAGTCCTGAAGCTCCATTCATGGGAAGTGCCCCATACACCACTTTAATCTTTCATATCACATTTCTATGATTTACCTTTTCTATGTTTAGGTATGTTTAGATACACAAATACCATTGTGTTACAATTGCCTACAGTGTTCAGTGCAGTAATATGCTGCACAGGCCCCGCACACACCGGCTGGCCAAGCAGTCACTTCCTGGTGCGACCGTCAGTGGCGGGAAGATGGCGGAGGTGGTCGTGGGCAAAGAAAAGCGCCGGCAGCAGCGGCTACTCTGGCGCCCCTATCCCGCATCCGGGTCATCATGAAGAGCTTCCCGAGGTGTCCAGCGTCCACCAGGAGGCGCTGGTGCTCACGGCCAACGCCATGGAACTCTGTTCAATATCTAGCCCCCTTTTCATAAAGACATGGCAGTGGGAAGGAAAAGAAAACACTGACAGCGATTTCGCAAATACTGCAGAGGAATCAGAAACTTTTCAGTTTCTTGAAGATATATTGCCGAAGAAGATTTTAGCTAGTAAATACTCGAAAATACTTAAAGAGGAAAGAGGGAAAAAGATGAGGAGAATGACAATGATAATGAAAGTGACCATGACCAAGTTGAATCCTAAACCAAAAAAGTGCTTTAAAAACCAACCTGGCGAAGGAGGACTGCCCTGGACCCGCTCCACTGCCACCAAGTAAACACAACACTGCGCCCCTTTAGTGTCTTCACTTCTTCGCAGACTTCCAGTGCGTGGTATTCTTTCCAGGACAAGATTGAGGTACTCATGTACCTGCGCCACAAACAGCCAGAGGGAAAGTGACCCAAACAGCAGCCCCTCTTTGACAGGTCCGCTCTACAGCTCAGACACCAAGAAAGCAGCGGATAGCGGCAGCCATTGCGGGCTGATCTGCTGTAGCACCAAACTGCAAGGACAATTTCCTTTTTCTTTGCTTCTTTCTTTTTTTTTTTTTTTTTTGAGACGGAGTCTCGCCCTGTCGCCCAGGTTGGAGTGCAGTGGCACGATCTCGGCTCACTGCAACCTCCGCCTCCTGGGTTCAAACAATTCTCCTGCCTCAGCCTCCCGAGTAGCTGGGATTATGGGCGCGTGCCACCATGCCCATCTCATTTTTGTATTTTTAGTAGAGAAGGGGTGTCACGATATTGGCCAGGCTAGTCTTGAACTCCTGACCTTGTGATCTGCCCACTTCGGCCTCCCAAAGTGCTGGGATTACAGGCGTGAGTCACTGCATCCGGCCGCAAGGACAATTTTAACTTTTAAATTTACAATAGATTTTGAAGCGCTTCTACAGATCAGTTATGTACATTTATATATGTAAATTTTGGAATCAGTTCTTATAAACAGCTTGATTCAATTTTAGCTAAATAGTTTATAAGTAGTATGTTACATTTGAATTTTTGTCTTTCAAGAAAAGTTGACTACTTGTTCAAATATTATTTTTCTACTGTAAAGAAATACACTTTTCTATTAAAAATCTGTACATATTTTTATGGTAAGATGCTTTATAGAACTAGTTTTAGAGCCGTCTATGGCTCTAAGGCCTTGCTTACTGCCTGCAAATTTTGTGAAATTTAAAAATAAGCATTCTAACACTTTTATTCCCATAGAAAAATTGCAAGTCAAATTATCAAATCAAATACAAAAATAAGCCTTACCTCTGGTATAAGCATGTTGTTCTAAAACAAACAAACAAACAAAAAAAACCAAGAAACACACATTTTGAAACATTTATTTGTTGAAGATCTCTCTCATACTGTTCTTTGCTTTAAATCCCTGGTACTTGTTTTTACTGTCTGTAAGAGAAAAACGGCCAGGTGCGGTGGCTCATGTCCATACCCAGCACCCTGGGAGTCCGAGGTGGGTGGATAACCTGAGTCCAGGAGTTCGAGACCAGCCTGACCAACAAGGTGAAACCCCGTCTCTACTAAAAATACAAAAAATTAACCAGTCATGGTGGCAGGTGCCTGCAATCCCTGCTACTCAGGAGGCTGAGGCAGGAGAATTGCTTGAACCCGGGAGGCGGAGGTAGCGGTGAGCCACGATCACACCAATGTACTCCACCCTGGGCAACAACAGCAAAAACTTCGTCTCAAAAAAAAAAAAAAGACAAAACCTGTTATAAGACTTTTTTTTTCCACATAGGGTATATGTTTAGTTCCTCTCTCACTTTTTCTTTTTGAAGAAAAGGTTTATAATTTACATTCAGTAAAATCATCCTTTTTAGTTTGTCTAGTCTGTGAATTTTGACAAATGCATAGTTTTGTAACCAGTCGGTAGGCAGGACAGATCCATCACCCAAAACATTCCCCTCTGCCCCCTTGTATTCAGTCTTTTCTGTCCCCTGGCAATCAATGATGCTTTCTGTTCCTCTTGTTTATTAACATTTATTTTAATATAAAATATTTTAAAATCAAAAATTATATATGCTGTACAGATTTCGTAGACTAACAGCCAGAAACTATATCACATGGCCTAGGTGTGTAGTAGGCTATAACATCTAGGTTTGTGTAAGTACACTCCAAGATGTTTGCACAACGAGGACATCACCATTAATGACACATTTCTCAGAATGTAGCTTCATTGTTAAGCGACACGTGACTATAGTACTTGGATAAAATTATGCTAATGCCTGTGATATTTGGTCAAATGAAATTCCCTCATATACTGAATTTTTATTTGTATTGCTCTGTTACATTTTCATTCATTCCACAAATATTTATTGAATACCTATGTGCTGCGAAGAGAAAAACTAATGTTAGTATGATAGTTTGCCTTCACAGAGTTCATGTTCTATGAGAGAGACAGACAATTTCATTGAAGAGCTAAAGTTGTGTATAAAGTTACTTCTGTTCTCAAGATAAGAGGCATGATTCAAATAACACAGAAAACGAATTGCCCTTTCCACTGAGTCTTATGGAAGAGCAAAATAAGGAAGATGTCAATCACAGAGCCTTCACCAGGTTTGAGCTACTGAAGGACAGCACAGACCTTGGCTAATCTGTTATTTAATAGAGCACTTTAAGGAGTCCTTAGAAGTACAAAGGTGGATCTTAGCTAAAAAGAGGCAGAAAGAGCTAAATTATACTAATTTTTTTTTAATAAAAAGAGGAGACTGGAATTTGGAGAAGACATCCAGTACAAATGGCCCAGAAAACAGAGAAGCAAAGAAACATCGCATAGTAGGAGGCTAGATCTCACAGAGAAGGTGGTCAGAAATTCCCAGGAAGGAGGACGTAAACTACTTATTTTAAAAATGGAGGTCTGATATTCGAAGTTGTATTGCTAGGACATAGCCCCCTTCCTTGTCTAAACCTTCAGTGTAACTTTGCTTTGTAGGTTGAGTTCCACTTCAGCCTACAACCTTGCTTCTGCAAGAGCAGAAAGCAGTTACTACCGTGCTCACTTCGACAGCACATATACTAAAATTGGAATGATATAGAGAAGATTAGCATGGCCCCTGTGCAAGGATGACATGCAGACTCCTGAAGCGTTCTATATTTTTGTGGGAATTGAACAATGAGATCACTTGGTCACAGGGCAGGGAACATCACACACCAGGGCCTGTTGCGGGGTTGGGGGCTGGCGGAGGGATAGCATTAGGAGAAATACCTAATGTAAATGATGAATTGATGGGTGCAGCAAACCAACATGACATTGTATACCCATGTATCAAACCTGCATGTTGTGCACATGTACCCTAGAACTTAAAGTATAATTAAGAAAAAAAAAGGAAAAAGAAAGAAAGAAAGCAGTTACTACCTAGATTTTGGATATCTGGGGGCAATGCCTACAACCTGTCACACATTTTAGCATATCTGTTTTCAAAGAGAAAATAAATAACGGTATAACTGTTGGGGAGTGAAGCCTGAGGAAAAATTTAGTCGTTTTTATTATGACAATACAGAAGTTTTTATACGTGGTTAAGGCAGGAAGAATAAATGTTTCCTTTTCTGAAAAGAATAATTTGGTTGCTAAGTCTGTGAAGTTTTATGCAAATAACAAGAGGAATTGCAGCTCCAATTGCCTTAACAGTAACTTAAATGTATTGACTGATATAACTAGAATTCCAGAGTTAGAGCAGAATTTGGGTGATCCAATTCACCCCAATCACTCTGATTTTTTAAAATAAGTTTTAGTCTAAGGTTAAGATTAATTCCTTTTACGGTTGTAGCAACTGGTGTTTACACCAGTTGGAGAGAAAGCACTCAGGCTACAGTATTCCAACTACATGTCCTAAGGTATATCTAGCTGGCTTGTGAAGTTTACATGGCCAGTACTAACCCAATACTTACAACAGGGGAAAAGAAATGCAGCGATTATATCTGGGACCTACCACTACAGCCAGGAGTTAGTGAAATGTGTCAGTATTGTTTCAAAATGAGGAGGAAGAAGAAAGGGATGCTAAACAGAAAAACAAATATGTCCATTAGAGTAGATAAATATGGGGGGGTGGAGATAAGGCTAAATCTAAGGAAGAAGAAATTCTATGACTTCATACAGAAACACATTTTCTCTAGACTGAGAAGACTTTAAATGGATTTGATCACTTATATATCATTTGCTATGAATATAGCACTCATAAACTATTTATTTTTAAAATGTAGGTCTGATATTCAAGGTTGTATCACTAGGACATAACCCTCTCCCTTGTCCAAACCTACAGTGTAACTTTGCTATGTAGACTGAATATAGCATTCATAGCAAATTATATTGAGTGATCAAAATTCATTGAAAGGCTTCTCAGTCTCATTTCAAAGGTGTTCCTTGCACATTGTATAAACTCTGTGAACTCACAACCTGGGAGAATTTCAAGGTCATAAAAGTAGTTTGAGGCCCAAATAAACCCTGAACTATACAGAATGTCTTCTTTTTTCCAGCAGTTTTATAACATCATAAATATTTTTGTGTCTGATACTGCTAATGAATTCCACAAAAGAATTTTATCCCACAAACATCATTGTTCAGCATTCTCCTTTTGGCAACAGTAATTAGGTTTTTTTTATGTGACTATGCTAAAATATATCATGATTAAATAGCTATTTTTAAAAAAATCAGAATGAGCAAAATTTTATCATATTATCACAAAATGACCACAAAGTTTGTTTTTGTTGTCCTGTTGGTTTTTGTTTGCCTCCTTTTTTCAGAACTTAAATAGCAGTGTACTGACTGGTATGCTACCAATAAAACATTGTTGCACTTTATATCATGTATGAGGAATGTGTTAAAGTTGCAACCAGAAGATATTTTTCAGATGGTAACATTAAAGCTAAAATTCTAGTTAGAGTGCATTGTACTGCATGCAAGGATCAAAGCTACTTACAGAAATAAAGAAAAGATACCTGAAATAAGTCTCACCAACTACCCAAGGTTTTGAAAAATTAATTATAAATGTATACAATCTTACAACTCATTATTAATTTTAGAACAATACCCCTGTCTGACACAAGTCTAATTCAGGTGCACTATAAACACTGCTTTCCACTGGAATGCATTACAGAGCATATTTTTAGTGACAAGAAGTCCTGGTACCATTAGTGGTTAGAAAATTTATAGATACAAATAATATGTTTTGATCCTGCTCTTATAAACAATTTTAAAGAATGAGAACTATTTTCCTTCTCACATTCAACTCTTTTGAAATGTTTTGCTGGGCTTTGAGTCCTAGAAGCAGGAGGATTCCATTTTTCTAGGGTCAGATATAAGAGCGTTTGAATTAAATTGTCATAAATGGAAGGGTGTGGTTCTGAAGTTAATAGAATATTAAGGCTAAAAGAGCTTCAACTTCTGGAAAATTTCTTTGAAGTGAAGAATAGAGATGGGTGTTTTGTTTACTTTGGTTTTGATTTTTTCTTTTTCCTTGAGAGTAGTGGGGGATGTGGTTCTTCGTAACACATGGAGAAATATGGACTTGAGAGCCACTGAAACCTAAGATGGGGTGGCATGTGGATGCCTGGAGAGATGGAGAATGCCAACAACCATGGTATGGTTAGGCTTCTGCTCATGTTTCTCATGGAAGGATTGAGCTGTTCACATCTGAATAATCACATGGCTCAGAAAATGAGCATCTTGTCAACAACTTGATGTATTGCAGAATGTGGTTCTTCTTCCCGTATTCCAGGCATTACAAAGTTCTCTAGTTTGTCATGTGACCCTAAGAAGGAGAATGATCTCTCAAAATATAACCAAATTGAATTTCTGTCCACCCTGGGAAAGTGAGGGCATTGAGTCAGATTTAACTTCAATTAGCTAAATAAGGGTACCATGACCTCCCTTACAACTGAGGGTGGAAATCACATTCTCTATTTATTATTATACCTTTGATCGGTGTAACAATCCAGCTGACACCAATAATTAAAATTCCCCTTCAGCTGGTGTATTTCAAAACTCTAAAATAATTTCCTTCTTTAAATTCCAAATAGTAAAGACAGAGAACAAAACATTACTTAGCCAAAATACTTCTGTAAAAACACTAAAGCCTTCTTTAATGTAGAAATAAATGAGAGGAAAAAATGTTATTATATTAGGATGAAAACAACCCTGCACTCAAGCAAAGGCAACCTTTAGAACACCTGGCTTTTGTCCAGGTGCAGTGGTTCACACCTATAATCCAATCACTTTGAGAGGCCCAGGTGGGTGGATCACCTGAAGCCAGGAGATCGACACCAGCCTGGCCAACATGGTGAAAACCCGTTTCTACTAAAACTGCAAAAATTAGCCAGGTTAGAACCTGGGAGGCAGAGGTTGCAGTGAACCGAGATCATGTCACCACACTCCAGCTTGAGCGATGGAGCCAGACTCTGTCTCAAAAACAAAAAACAAACAGAAAACAAAACAAACAACCAAAAAGAAAACACCTGGCTTTTAAGCAATCTATAGAGTTAATGAAAAAGCAAATAGATAGGGAGTTAATGAAAGGCCAAATAGATAGGGATAGTACTAAAATGTCCAGACTTCTCAAACAGCATTTTCTGCAAATGCAGACATAGTTTAAAACACAGTTATGTTAACTATTTTCCAGTCATGATCCAGGCAAGGCACGAGGAGAAGGCCAAGATTAGCTGGAATAACATTTAGCAGCTCAGTTTCTCCACAGATTAGCAGAAAAATTTGGGTCTGAAGGAGCTACTGGCATCACAGGGCATCCCACCTCTGGCATTCTTTAAATGGTATTTTCCATTTACTATCTATTTACGTTTGACCATTAAAATTTTAAAGCAGCTTTTCAAATTTAAAATTATTGCACAGGGAAGGAGTCTAAGGAATATGAACAGCAAATCTTGATCATCAGTCTTGAAATTGTCTAGGAGAATGTTGGACAAGAAGATCTCCAATTTTTATGTCTCATATTAGAGCCAAAACTGCATTATTCAGTTATGTGTTCACATTAAGTGAGTATAATTGTGTTATATATGGGAGTAATAATAATTCCTCTATTTATCCTCATAATATATAAAGGAAAACATATTGCATGCTGAAAGTTCTGGAATATTGTCTTTGCTGAGTACCTACTCTACGCCAGACACTAGATGTTTTAAAAATTCACCTCATTTTATCTTCATGGCAACCCTCTTAGACATAACATTGTTTTATAGAGTAACAAACTGAGTCCTGATATTTTAAGCAACTCTGAACTAGTAGGTGATAGACGAGGATATAAAAGTAAATTGCATTTAACTCCTAAAACCATATGTGATCCGCTGTTCTAGAATAAAAATACATAATAAAATCATAGTAATGAGAAAGAAGATGTGATCCTCAATTTCTAACTCACATGTGCCATCTGCCTTGCAGATCATCCCTCATACAGGCCTCTTTCTATTCTTTGATTCATTGTTCAAATGTTCATCACACAATTATCAAATTCCTCCTATTAGCAAGGCAAGGGACTGTTGGAGATACAGTATTAAACAAGTCAGACTGTGGCCCTTGTTCTTATGAAAATATTATTTCATATTTTTTACATTATAACTAGAGACACCAACAGTAAGTTAATTTATAACCTAACAAAATAGTTACAGACTGTGATAAGAAACAAGAACAATTAAACAGAGACATGATGACAAAAAGGGAAGGAGAACTGTCCTTTAAAGAATCGTTGTCAGAGAAACCAATCTGAAGCTGTTATCTTTTCTGGGAACAGAAGGAAAAAAAAAACCCACTTCTTTTAATACACTTACTTTCAGACTCGAGCGAGAGACACACTTCAAGTAAACCCATGACTATTCTAAGAGAACTCCAATAAGATCCATACAACAAAATATTATGCCCTTAGTCTCTGACTACACAGCTGGAGCATTCATTTAAAACTCGTTACTGGGGAACAAAATGTCGGTATATACTCACTGATAAGTAAGAATATAGCATAGATTTAATCTGATTTATACATGAAATTCTCTAGATCACTAAGAATGGGAGATTGAGTGATTAAAAGTGCTATTACTGTTTGTTGTTATTGTTTTCATATTGAGGTTTAGAAGTTAAAACATTTAAGGATGATCTGTAACTTTTGGAGAACATTGTAGAGAACTCTGAAGCCATGTGTGAGCTCAGCAGGAACAGTGCCAGCACATATGCAATGCACCTAATGAGAGGCAGCAGTGGGAGTGGGGGAAGCCTGATAGCGAAATGCCACCTATTTGCCATTTCTCTTCTAACACATAAAAGTTACTCAGAAAGATGACAGGAATTGGAGATTACTAACCAGGAATCTTAAGCCAGACTCTCCTAGAAGCAGAACCTGAGC
Organism: Pongo abelii; assembly: GCF_028885655.2. Classification (NCBI taxonomy): domain Eukaryota; kingdom Metazoa; phylum Chordata; class Mammalia; order Primates; family Hominidae; genus Pongo; species Pongo abelii. The sequence goes on along the minus strand of NC_071988.2, from coordinate 179,190,463 downwards.
CAAAGATTCAAATGCAAATGATTTATAAAGTACCCCTGGGAGAAACCAGTTAAGGAGTGAAGGAAGCCAGCTAGGGAAGGGGAGTGTGCCCAGGAAGGGTGTTACTTCAGGGGAAGTCCCTGATTCAACCTCATCCCTGTGGAGCACAAAGTGAAGCTTCCTTGCTCAAAACAGTTAGACTTACTGGGGACCAGGATGGTCCTCTGAAAGTCCCAAGGTTGAAAATGGGAGGATACGGAGACTCTTAGTGAAGGAAACCAAGGTATGGATGAAAGTACAAACTGGAAATTGAGGCTGGACAGATTCTTCTGTGGCCTTCTCGTCTTTAACTACATGCATAACTGGAATAGATATTATGTGTGAATGAGAAACAGGTATGTTTTTCGCAAGGGGTATAAACTAAGCCTACCTTTGGCCCAATTTAAATTGGCCGTAGTAAATGGGAACTTTGGAATTGCCTGAGCTCTCCCCAGTAGAAAACATTAAGCAATATAAAAATCCAGAAGGGCAATGAGATATCACTGTTCTGATTAAGGAAATGGGAGAAGTGATTCCCACTAAATCCTCTTTTATTGATCCTGTCTAGATAGTATATTAGGCAGACAGTTCCTGAAGGTTAACAGTAGACAATTTAGAATTACATATAGTGAAATCTTTGATTCATTCAGTATACCTGATATGCCAAGGCTATGCAGGAAGTACAGCAGGAAAAGGAAGGCTCATATGCTCCCACGTACCTGGCCAAAATCTAATTTTCCAATCTCAATTTTGAAGTCCAGCCAGAATAGTTTGCATTCTCCTGGAACAGAGTATACACTTTCAGTTTTGCTGTAGGAATATTTTAATTTACTAGCGCAATACAATAGTGTAATGAAGGATCTGAAAACCTTCACAAATCAGTTAAACTCCTAAACTGTAATTGTTTCCTCAGATGGGAAATCTCAGGAGAAACTAAGGGCTAAACAAATAGAGGCTAGCTGATGAATTCAGATTTAGCCTGGTCTGTGGAATTTCTGGGGATTTCTAAAACCACAAGAAATCGGTTATTATTTCTCACAGATCCTGCCAATAAACAAGAAGCTCAGTGATTAAGAGGACTATCTGGGTTTTAGCAAAATCAACCTCATCTAATAATCCTGTTGGCTCCTAATCACAAAATCACTAGAAAGAAATCTAAATTGGAATTGCCCTCTGAACAGAAACGATTAAAAGATTTACAGAGAGTGGTGTGACAAGCGGCCCTACTGAGCCCTGAAGACCTAACTGCTCAAATTACATTAGAAATGTCTGTAACCAGAACATTCACAGACTGGACACTTTAGAAAATTTGAATACATCTATCCAACAAAGCTTTCTCAGGTTCTGGATCTGAGAGCAGCCAAAGACAGCTGTTAATTCTAGTCTACTTGAAAGATAATTGTTGTCTTGTTACTGGATGTTAATCAAAATGTCACCCACCACAAAAGGGGTCAGATAAATCTAAGGCCAGAAATATCAATTAGGACTTAGGTGGTGTCACTGAAGTATTCTAACAGAGAAAGAGCTGTACAGCAAAGATTACTCCTAAAGTGGAAGTGGTATATTTAAGAACAGCAAGAAGACAAGGAGTGGGTGAGAGGGTTCAATGGGGTATATCCCATGTACATGAATAGATTGCTTCACTGCACATAGGCCTTGTGACCTCAGAGGAACTCCTTGCTTCCAGTGCTATGTAGGCTGAACCTTATACTCTCCCAACTGAGGAAAAGTGGGCTTTCTGGTCACTTAGTGGGAGTTCCCAATCTTAGAGCCATATTGCTATTTGGAAAGCAGCCACAATATGCCCAGTGGGTGGTAAAACTTTGACGAAAGAAAGGAAGGGCAAGTTCACGTAGGGAAAATTGCTGAGAGCGGTTAATTAAAAGTGGAAGAGGAATTAGGCTCAGACCCTCTAAAGAGTGTTTGCATATTTATGGACTTGAGCTGTAGCCAAAGAGCTTGCTATGTGATCAGGCAAATGGTCTGTATATGACTGCATGATAAAAAAAAATACTACATATAGAGCATTCGGATATGGAGTTCTCTATAGGAATTTAGAGGAAGAATTAATCTGGTTCATATAGATGCCCACCAAAAAAATACTGTTGTCAGATAAGAAAGGGATTGGAAAATAAAGGTAGATGCCTAGTTAGCTCATGATTTCATAAATAAGTGGGCATGCGTGTGTTCAGGACACGTACTCATGGCCTGAGAGATGTCATGTACCTCTCTTCTAGGACCTGATGAAATGGCTAATGAGATAAAAACTGCCTACTGTTGATAGGAATGGAATCAATACCTGCAAAGCTGATTACACTGGACTTCAACCAATAGCTCCAAGAGCATAAACAGGTTTAACTGGGATTGGCACAGATTTCATTCTAGGCTTTTCTTACTCTACATTAAAAACAACCTTAGAGAAAACAATTAAAATTTTGGAACAGCAAATTTTCTACCATTTCAGACCACCTGGATATATTTCTTTTGAAAAAATATATGTACTTTACTGCTAACGATAACCAAAAATGGGAAAGAAATATAATAGTATATGGACCTACAACATTTTAAAATTTTCATTGGAATAGGCAATTTGAATATTTATTATTCAATATAGGCAATGGGGACATCTTGAACAAATGGCTTGGATGTTTAAATGATTTGGTCCTCACATTGTCTGTGAAAAGAAGTAAGGCAAGGACTCTGCTGGAGAGACTTCCTGGATCAAGAGGTGGGAGTGTGTGAGGTGGTGAAGAATTAGGGCTGGCTATGAATGTACTATCATTACCAAATGGCAGCAACAATGCTGTCATCCTTTATCTGTCATATTCTGCAAGATCTGCTTACAGATAGGGTAAATGGGGAAATTAGCAAGGCTGCTACTATGTCCAGCCCTATATGTGAATAGCACATTTGGTTCAGCAAGTCCACCAGGAGGCACAATAAATGAAAACAAGGAAAAATAATAGTAAGTGGAATAGGAACTCATAAGCGATTCACAATCCCAGAAAGGGATGCAATCATAATATTTCCACAAGAGTAACTAAAAGCAAGAGAATAATATCTTACCAAATGCTCTCATATCTGGCACTGACAAATGGCTGATTTTTGTGGGCAGTGGGGGAGACCCTTAACTTACCTTCTCTAGAGAAGTAGAATTGAATGCTTGTTGATACATGAGCTCTGCCTAACAACTCCACCAGTACGATATGGGAAAAAGAGCATCCTGTATACTCAAAATACCAGTAGGTTACTCCAACTATTATTCAGTTTATTGTGTTTAGACTATAACAGCATGAATAATTGAATAACTACTCTAATGAAACTCCATACCTCTCAACAACAATGACAAAGAACTGATACCATCACCCAGGAAAGACTTTTAATTATAATGAAATTTGATATATTTAAAGTTTAGTTCTAGAAGAAGTGATTGAGGGCTAGGGTAAGTTATGCTGAGATGTTACAGGATTGTTGGCTCTTATTGTTCTCTAATGGTCCAGTTCTGTGAATAAAAAAGGACATTGTCATTGCTATGATGCAGTTGGTTAGGACTGAAGAGATAAATGAACAATACAGTACACTATGGCCCTTGACATCAGGCTCTATGAAAATCTGTACTATAATATATGGGACATGGTTATGTCCGCAGACCAGATAGAATCCACAATTTACAGAACAAAGGCCTCTAAATACCACCCCAGTTGCTCTGAGTGTATGCACTATATAAAACATGGTTTCTGCTAGGGATGAATGGAGACTGATACTGTCATTTTACTGATGGCTAGTGTGCCATATATTTATTTATCTCCCACAGCGCTACAGGTAATACAGTGTATGTAGGTCTTTAGGTAGAATTAAGTACTTAATGATGACCTCCAGGATGAGAGGCAAATTCAAAAGGCCAAGTGATATAAAAACTTTTATAACAGGTTTGCTAGAAAAATAATCATAAGTTTACCTTAAAACATTTGAAATGCCTTCACCAACATGTGCTTTTTAAAAAGTTTAAATAACTCCGGATGCTGGAGTTAAAAGAGTGAGTAAAAAAAAAAAAATAAACTTAAAGAACCTTGAAAGGATATGGTTACAGTTAGCATGCTTTATAGAGAAAATTCCGCCTACACACTAAATCGTTCAACTTCTGGTTGTTAAGGGGCTTAGGAGCTTTATTATTTAATATAACATAGTCCATAAAATTAAAAAAGAAAAATTATAAAAAGTTCCTGATAAGTATGCATCAAAGAGATGTCAAATGAGGTCAGAAGGTGGACTGGTAAGGAAAAGGTTAGTGGCAGGCCTACAGTAGATTACATCCCTTTATTGTGAATGTGCACAAAAAAAAAGGAGATGAAATCTTCTGGTGAACATGCTAGTGGAAAACTTCCTGGCAAACACATTAGCAGCAAGTGTCCTTATCTTTAGAATGTTGTTAGGAGGATATACCTAATCTGTCTAGAATTAATCATCGTAAACAAACATGAAGTGTATGAATTTCACGGCTCCCTGGAAAATATAATGTAAGCCATGCAACTGTTATAGTATAAAAGGAAAATGTTTCATGACCAAATAAGCTTCCTTCTGATAAGTTATAAGATCATATACTTCATTTAGAGGTCTGATATGTAAAAGTGAGTCTGCTGTACATCCTAATGCATCAAGAAGGGAATACTGTTGGCAGTCCTGAACCTCTGCTTTTGTGTGTTTTGTAATGACTGGTATCATGGGAATTATTACCAAAGATTGATACTGGGTAATTTTTAAAGCGAAGAGATTAAGACGATTGTAGGAGTTTCAGAAAGAGAGGATAGATAAAATGATGGTGAGATTATAATTTAAAAGGCAATAACTAAAAATTTTCCCCAATCTAAGAAAGACAAAATCCTTCAGATTTAAAAATCTACAGAGTGTTGACATGGACTGACTAAAATAAATATATCTAATCAAAGTTTAGCCTATCATGTAAAAAGATTTTCCTAAAAGCTACTGAGAGAACAGGCAGATTGACTACACAAAAATAAGACCTAGATTGATATCATACATTTCATCTGAAACAAGAAGGAAAATAACTTTAAATTGAAAATACTATGCTCAGTTAAAGTCATTTAAGAGAGAAACAGAGACATTTCCAGATGTGCATGAACTCATAAAGTTTACCACAGTACCTAGTGCCCTGCTGAACAAAACAACTTCTAAGCTGGAGAAATAAGTCAAGAGAAAGAAGTAAAAGGCATCCAAATTGGAAAGGAAGAAGTTAAATTGTCCCTGTTTGTAGATGACATCTCTAATATAGAAAACCCTAAAGACTCCATCAAAAACTGTTAAAACTAACAAACAAATTTACTGAATTTGCAGGATACAAAATTGACACGCAAGTATCAATAGTATTTCTATACACTAACAAGCAGTGATCTAAAAAAGAAATCAAGAAAACATCCCATTAATTCTAGCTATCAAAAAATAAAAATAAAATAAAATATTTAGAAATATATTCAACCAAGGAGGTGAAAGACTTGTATATTGAAAACTATAAAACATTGATAAAAGAAATTGAAGAAGACACAAATAAATGGAAAAAATACCCTGCGTTCACAAATTAGATGAATTAATATTGTTAAAATGTCCATATAAGCCAAAACTATTTACAGGTTCAATACAATCCTTATCAAAGTTCCAATGACATTTTTCACAGAAATAGAAAAGATAATTCTAAATGGAACTACAAAAGATCCTGAATAACCAAAGCAATCTTGAGCAAAAAGAACAAAGCTGGAGGCATCACACTACCTGATTTCAAAATACACCACAAAGCTATCAATCAAAACATCACGGTACTACATAAAACAGACACAGAGACCAATGGGAAACAACAGAGATCCCAGAAATAAACCCACACATTATGGTAAATTGACTTTTTACAACAATGCCAAGGTCACACATGATAGAGAAAGGACAGTCTCTTCAATAAGTGGTGTTGGGAAAACTGGGATTCCAAAATTAAACCCTTATTTCACATCATATTTAAAAAACTTAAAATTCATTCAAAACTTAAATGTAAGAACTGAAACTATAAAACTACTAGAAGAAAACATAGGAGAAAAACTCTAGAACAGGGAATTGGGAAATAATTTTTTAGATATTACCTCCAAAACACAAGAAACAAAAGCGAAAATAGACAAATGGGAGTATATCAAATGAAAAACCTCTGCACAGCAAAAGAAACCATCAACAAGGTGAGGAAAAGGTTAGTGGCAAGCCTACAGTAGATTATTTCCCTTTATGGTGAATGTGCAGGAAAAAAAGGAGGTCAAATAAGATCAAAGGAGACATCTGCAGAAATAGAAAGCATACTTACAACATATCTGATAAGTGATAAAGATCCAAAATATAAGAAACTCAATCGCAAGAAAAAAACCCAATTTAAAAATGGGCACAGGGTCTGAATAGACATTTCTCAAAAGAAAATATACAAATGGCCAAAGGTATGCAACAAATGCTCAACATCACTAATCAGAGAAACACAAATTAAAACCTCAATCAGATATCATCTCATGTCTGCTAGAATGGCTATTATCACAAAGATGAAATATAACAAATGCTGGTGAAGATGTGGAAGAAAGAGAACCTTTGTTCACTATTGGTGGGAATATAAATTAGTACAGTCATTGTGTATAGCAGTCTTGTTATAATGTGTCATGGCAAAGTCCTTTTTGTGTTGTATTTTCTTCAGGATCTCCTAGGCTCCTTTATCTGAATATCTATTTCTCTTGCTTGACTTGAAAAGGTTTCAGCCAAGCATGGTGGCTCATGCCTGCAATCCCAGCACTTTGGGAGGCTGAGGAGGGCAGATACCTGAGGTCAGGAGTTTGAGACCAGCTGGCCAACATGGTGAAACCCCATCTCTACTAAAAATACAAAAATTAGCCAGGTGTGGTGGGAAACACCTGTAGTCCCAGCTACTAGGGAGGCTGAGGCAGGAGAATCACTTGAACCAAGGAGATGGAGGTTGCAGTGAGCCAACATTGCACCACTGCACTCCAGACTGGGTGACAGAGCAAGACTCTATCTTAAAAAAAAAATGGGGAGGGGCTTCATCTATTATTTCATTAAATACATTTTCTAAACATTTTGTTCTCACTTCACCTTCTGGGACATCAGTAATTTGAACATTTGGTTGCATTTTGGTGTCCTCTATGTCACAGAGGCTTTGCTTATTCTCTTTTTATTATTTTTTCTTTATTTTTGTCTGTCTGGGTTATTTTAAAAGATCTGTCTTCAAGATCTGATTTTCTTTCTTCTCCTTGATCTAGTCTATTATTGAAACATTCAAATATATTTTATATTTCATTCCATAAATTCTTTAGTTCCAGAATTTCCTGAATTGTTTTCCTCATTGGTTTTTGTTTTTGTTTTCAAAATTCTCTTATATCTCACTGAGCTTCTTTAGTATCAAAATTCTGAATTTTTTTTTGGGATTTCATTTATTTCTTTTTGATTCGGATCTGTTGCCAAGAAATTGTTGTGTTTCTTTGGGGGTGTCATATGCCTTCCTTTTCGTGTTTCTTGTATCCTTACATTGATATTGACACATTTAGTATAAACGTTGCTTCTTCCAATTTTTTGAATTTGCTTTTGTAAGGAGGAACTTTTTCCTGAAGATGTTCCTATGGTGTTGGTTGAGCAGGGCACTTTGGATAGTATCATCTCTGTTTGATTTCTTTGACTATAAACAGCATCAGTTGTGTCTGTGATTTTTTTTGGGGGGGTGGCTTAGGGTGCAGTTGTTAGTGGACACTGGTGAAGTTTTGTTGGGGACTGAGATGCTGGGTGGGCTTGTCTTCAGTCCCCAGTGATGGCAGTAGTGGGCTGAAGGAGCCTGTTCTTGTGTCCCAGGGTGGTGTATGCTGGCACCAGTGTTAGCCTGTCCAAGCAGGCTAATTCTTGGACCTTCTGGTGGCTTGTGCAGGTACTGGGAATGGTAGCAGTGGCCACATCAAAGGAAACCACCAACAGAGTGAAGAGACAAACTACAGAATGGGAAAAAATATTTACAAGCACTGTATCTAATAAGTGGTTAATATCCAAAATATATAAGAAACTTAATAACAAGAAAACAAACAACCCAATTTAAAATATGGGCACAGGACCTGAATAGATATTTCTCAAAAGAAGGCATAGAAATAGCTAAATATATGCAAATACCACCGGCTGTGGTATGCAGGGGCCAAGCTGCTGGTGGAAGGCTTAGGTGGAAGTGGCAGCAGCTGGAATGTGAAAATGTTACTGGGAAAGGTGGCTTTGCTTTCTTTAGGATCAACCTTAGGTAGGCAGTGGGAGAAGGTGAGACATGGGCTTCACTTGCACCTTAACCCACAGCAGTCTGCAGCCCTGGCAGTTGCAGGCAGTGAAATTGGTCCTCAGGATGCATGAAAATACAAGGTCATCTCTCTTCATGGAGGACTGGGTTTGCTGCCTGTGGCTCCCCACTCAGCCTTGGTTGCAGAGATGGATGCAGTCCACTGTGGTCTGGGCTTTTAAAATAGTGCCATGCTACTGCTGTTTAGGATTTGGGGTTTGTGAGATCCAATGTGAGCTCTGGCTCTGGAGCAATGCCTTCAGGCAGTTTCTGGGAAGCTCTCTGTGTTAGACTCAAGGCCCCGTGATTGTCCAAGGTCAAGGAGCTCTCCTGTGGCTAGGATTGTAGAAGTCCAAGGCAAGGCGAGAATGTAGACCTCTTGGAGTCTCTCACTCACCCTTTCCCTGCATTGGGGAGCCTCTCCTGGCTGCCAGTCAGTCCTGGCCTATGAGGCTGCCTGGCTTCTCTCTTCTTCCTTGCTTTGGGATTTCCTGACATCTCTCTGTTGAATTCCAGTGTTCTTTCTTGGATGATCTATTTGAAGTGTGATTATCTACTCACTATTTTGGTTCTTCTTAGTGGAGGAAGCAAGTAGAAAATACCTCTACACAGCTATCCCGAAGTCCCTTCCAGGTCCTTTTTTCTTAATTTTTTAAAAAATTGCTGATGTGTGTGTCCTTTAATAGAGGCTACTTGTAGTTACTACACAAAATCACAGACATAAATACTGGGAGATAGACACAAAGCTGTTTATTGAAGCTTTGTTTAAAATAATGAAAAATGTTTGAACAAGGTAAAGATTCTTAAAAAAAATGATACATGCATATGAGCGAATAGAGTACATATTTATATGACTAGTTGTAAGAACACTTTGTGAGTAATACACTTATGTAAATTTAAAAATGCTAGTATTTGTATATATTTTTTCTTTCAAATATTTTAATTTTTTAGAAATACAAGCAAACTAATAATCATGGATGACTCTAGGTGCGATTGCAGAGGACCAAGATAAATGATTGCAGGTGATCACAACTTCAGATATACCTAAGACAATGTATATATTTGCAATTACTTATTGAAAAAAATAAACAATGTTTAAATTAAATATAACAAAAAGTTAAAGTGATTTGATTCTCAGTGTTGAAATATGGGTAATTCTTATCTTCACAATTTTTCTTATTCCACTCTCACCTCTTCCTAGCTCTCTTTTTTTCTCTTTCATACACAGAGGCACTTACACAGAATGTTTAAAAGCATAATAAAAAGGTAGATCAATCATCAAAAGAAAGGAGCTTGCATAAGTAGAGAAATAACCTGGGAACATTATTAGGTAGCAGGAAAAATGTGAATTTAAGACCCATATCCCACATATGGTGAGAGAAAATAAACAGGGACTGCTTGAATTAGATACAGTTTAATATCTATTTCACAGTTTGATATCTAACTTGAACAGTCCTCTGGAGAGTTCTGATTAAGCACAGGCCAGGCAAAGGAAGGAATGGAATACATAAAGCTTAGGGATGTGAAGCTTTATACTGACATAGGCATTCCAGAGGAAAACATACAGACAGATGGGAACTAGAGGAGAACTGGGCCACAAACGTAGAAAAAGAGTTGGGATTTGGGCTGTAATCAAAGATGGCAACTCATGAATATTTGCCAAGATAGGACAACCTAACAAGACAGGATATTCTGCGTGTCCCCAAGCCTCCTGGAGAACAGGAGTAATGTGGCCTGTGTGGAAGGAGTTAGACTTTAGCCTGAATTTTGTATAAATCTAAAAGAACCAGACTAGGTGAGTAGGTGAGACAACAGGGTATGCTTCCTTCCAGAACCATTTGGCACGTAGCAAACAGGAATTTTTCTTGATGTATGAAATGAAGGGGGATGTGGGGGAGGGTGTGGGTCATTTTATGAGGTGGGGAAGAATGAGCCTGGGATACATACAAGAATGAGAGTGTATTTAAATGCATAAACACACAAATAAATAAACGGAACAATCTGTTGAGACTAAGTTTTTTTTCTCCGTGGGCCATCTGGTTCATATCAATTAGCACACTCTTATTTTATTTGATCTTTAACTAGGCATTCTCTCAAAGAGCTTCTAATGTAACCTTAATGTGAAACTGTTCCATATATACATTAAATAGATACCCTGCAAGACTTCAAAAAGGGCAAAAATATAGTATGTCTTAGTTGCAAATAGAATACCAATCAATGATGTTATACTATGTGTATATACACATATATATATAATATACAAATATATACACACATGAACATATATGTTCACCTACACCACTCTAATCTAACTTGTTATTTTGTAGGTAGAATACACACCAAAGCAGGCAAATAAATGTTTCTAAATATATGTTAAAAACATACTCACTGATTTATCCCTAAAATTTAAGAGGTTAACATACTTTAGGTCAAATTTCAATGACTTTTCTGTAGAACAGGTAAAATGATCTGTCTTGGTTAATTTTTGATACTGTTTACCTAAAGTAATTAAATTATACCTAACGTGTGTGTGTGTGTGTGTGTGTGTGTGTGTGTGTGTGTGTTTCTGTGACAGGGTCTTGCTCCACTTCCCAGCCTCAAATGATCCTCTTGCCTCAGCCTCCTGAGTAACTGGGACCACAGGTGTGCACCACCACACACAGCTAATTTTTGAAATTTTTCGTAGAGATGGGGGTCTCCCTATGTTGCCCAGGATGGTCTCAAACTCCTAGGCTCAAGCCATCCTCCAGCCTCCCAATGTGTAGCAAATATGTTTTTAATGAAATCCTTCATTAACAATTCTTCCATATCTTTTGGGGCTTGTCTCAGTTTTGATTAATCGTCTTATACAGGACATCTCAAACCTTCCCTTTCCCTTTGGTTAAAAAATGAAGTTTCCCTTTGATTAAAAAAAAATCGGTGGCTTCAGGAGGCCTTGTAAAGACCCTAAATATTCTAGTAATGGGACAAAGTTTTGCAGTATTTTCAAACTACTTATTCTTTTTCTATTCTAGAAGTTGTGATACCCTCTTCCCATGTCTCCTTTATCAAAATGTATCTGTAGTTGAAACTTCCTAATTTAGTAGTTTAATTTTACTTTAGTGTTTATTCAGCATTATGCTTGTAAAGTGTTTAACAACTGTTTCTTCAATAAATAGATAAATATTGTGGCTATAATATAAAATATATTGCCTTAAGGAGAATTAAACATGATTCTATCAGTTAGAATTTAACCTCATTCATTTTAAGTATGAGTTCAGAATGTAACACATTATCATTTATACTAAATGGTGTTAATTGGATAGTTTGATTAATTGGGAATATCATTAAGTTTAGTAGTTAGATTGTCAAACTTCAAAGAATTAGAATACAATAAAGTATATTAACACCTCAATTCTGTTTGATATAACAAAATAGTCCCACTGTGTTTTAGAAAAAAGTCAGAATCATGAAGTTTTTAGGCTACTTATTATGAGCATTATTTTTTATTAGTATCATACATGCATGAATTAATAAGAGATTAAGCTCCATTTTTACTGCATGTTTAACATATCTAGGAAATTTTTCTTCTTTTTCTTCTTTCTTTCAAAAGTTCAGAAGTATTCTCACTTATTTTTATTTTTCTAACATGTAAAATATGACCCTTGAATATGTGGATTCTGAATTTCTAGAATTATTATATTGCATTACCCACATTGCATTACTAACATTTAATTGTAGACTCTAAGTAAATATTTCAATGGCTCCTTTACTCAACCAAGAATATCTTAGTATGTATTTTCTAGTTCCTTCTACTCTACCCATCATTAAGTTATTTTGTATCCTAAATTGATATCAATGATTATGCATGCTAAAATACCTTATGAGTAGAGGTAATATGCATCTATTGTCAAAATGTCAGTGTGTTTTATAGCCTAACACTCATTATTTTAATAAAGAAATTTAGAAAAAAAAAGAAATGTCATTAGTAGCAGATTTGGTGCTAGAAATTATAGTAGCAGTAAGAGGTAAAACTAGATAATAACTATAATTTTTGTATACTTACGTACGTACTAGGAAATCTGTTGTACACTTTACATATGATAATATATTAAATTCTCACAATCATGTGATGAGGTAGTCATCATTACATATATTTCATAAGTGAGGAAACTGAGGCTCACAGATCTTAAATAATTTGCCAAGGTTTATAAAATTAGTGAGACTCTAGCCTAGGCTGTTTCCAAGTCCTTGCTTGAATCACTATAAAAGACTCACACATTGTAATCAATTATTTTTACATTATGTTAATAATGTATTATTATCAATAATTGTTTATATTATTCCCTTTTTAAAAATAGGGTAACTGAAGATAAGAAATATTCTTTGACAAAGTTTGCAAGGAGGTTTAAATGGCAAACCTCAAACTGTAGCTCGGGTACTATCACTTCCAATCCAAAGGTCTTTCTACTGCCTTCTCCTGCCTCCTTACATGTTTATGTGTCATATTGGCTTTGGGCTTAGCTTAGATCAGTAGTTTATTTTGCAGTGGTGCATGTTTCACAAGTATTTCTTAGAAAATTTCACATAAATATTTGGATATTTAAATTAATTCATCTAAAAATTTGAAAGCTTCTAAGATGTCAGTGGACAGAGTGGAGCCTAGTTATTTTTGAAAGAAAGAGCTTTTGAGCCTGCAAATGAATGAACCAGAAAACTGCAGCTGTGTTTAGAAAGAGGTTTTATAATAGTCCAAGGCAGAATTTATTAGGTATTCCCTCTTAATGAGCTCTATATAATATTCTCTCAGTTAATAAATTAAAGAGCATCTTTGTAGCTGACGAGCCTGCAGATTCTAACTTAGACTTATGAAAAATGCTGGAGATTCTTACTAAAGCAAGCAGATATGATGCTGCCATTGTATGCCAAATTCATGTTCCTTAGAACATGAATTTCCAGGAACTGTACGATGTGAGGTTGTAGTCTTCAAATAGAAGCAGATAAGTATTTACTATTGTTAAATGCCATTTTCCTTCTGCCACATTTTCAACTCTAACACTTAAAACAACATCCCATGGGAACATCCAATAAACTGAGCTTAGTTTTTCAAGGGCTAAAATCTTTTGCTTCTTTATCTTGTTTACCATTTCACAAAAAGGGGTTTCTGTTATGTGTCATCAATGGGATAGGGTGAGGCAATGCTAATTGACTAATGAAATCTCTATTCAGTGAGGTAATTGCTAAAGGACCTGTAGTTTGATTGCAATTCTTGCTAAACCATGGGGGTTCTACACTCCTTTTGGCCACATCACTGTCAATGATATTAATTGAACTGCAATTGCTTCAGGCTGCAAATTGGGATTTACTGAAAATTGTTTCAAGTTATAGGATTAAGATCAGATGTGGGTTTTAGTTAAGAAACAAACATTAGCTAAAATGCATTACCTCATCAGCTAAGGAAAACTTGCTTTGCTGCTCATTATTTTCTCAACAATGTTAACTAGGAAATAAAATTCAAATAACACTTTAAGATTTTTTCATTTGCAATGTTTCTGCATTTTACAATTCGTATTTTTATTTACTTTTAGTAAATTTCTAGCTTCAAAATCCTATGATGGATTGTAAAATTGCCTTCAGCCATATTACAGTATTTTTAATCTATTTTAAAACAGGTTTTGTTCTTTTAGACAAATGACTTTGTTTCTTCTTATGTTTTTAAAATAATATGTATTATATTCTGATTTGCATTATAGTGATTTGTATATTTAATGTATCTTCCTTCTCACATGATTCACTCTATATCATTTAAAAGCAGAAGCCAGGTTTTATTCATCTTTTCAGTTTTTAGCTAACACACACCTTTAATATATGAAGTAGCCAATAAATATTAACTAGTTTACAGTTTTCTTGTTTAGTATTCACTTAGACGATTTAGAAAGAACTGCTTTGGGTATGATATGTTAGAGTTGAGACATTTGGAGTGATATGTTTGGAATACAGAAAATCCAATGGAAACAGAATTCATAAACTTTCTCATTGTTCCTGTTAATTAAGGACATATTAAAATGATGTAAATGCATACATAATATATATCTGTATACATACATAGAAAGAATGCAAAGGTTATCAACGTATAAAATATCAAGTTTATGCATATATGGTACATACAGATAGTATAACCCATTTTGATTATGGCATCCATATTTTCCATTAATATTAATCACATGAAAGTCTCCAAGCATTACTCCAGTGATGTGGCTGATGCTTTGAAAGGACTTGACCCTAATCTCTTAAATGGCTAAGATTAGCTTTACCAAAAAATGGGAGTGAATGCTAAATTATTAATACATTGCACAAACATATGCAATTATTTAAAAAATAATTTGAATAAATCTGCTATTGTAAAGCAAGATAATAATATTCTATCGAGTAAGCATTGAGTAAAGGCTATAAAGTATTTCAAACTATTTCTCATTTTAGGCTTGATATTTTAAAATTTTATACCTATTTATATAAATGGAAATTTTCAGTAGTATAAATAAGAACTGAGTTGCTTTTAAAGAAGCTTAATTTGAGCACGGCAGATGTAATGGAAAATATTTTCACTTCATTTTTCACTAGAAATGAAACCAAAAGATTTTTAAAAATCTCGTATTTTCACTCGCATGTTGGAGCTAAAATAGTGGATGTCATGAAGATAGAGAGTAGATTGCTGGTTACCAGAAGTCAGGAAGGGTAGCAGGGAGGAGTGGATGCAGAGAGCTTAATTAATGGGAACAAACATACAGTAAGAAGAAAAAAGACCTGGTATTTAATAGATCAATAGGGTATCTAGAGTTAACATTAATCTATTTTACATTTCAAAATAGCTGAAAGAGAACAATTCTAATGTTCTTAGCATAAAGAAAAGATAAATATTTAAGGTGATGAATATCCTAATTACCCCGAACTGATTTTATGCAAAGGTATCAAATTATCACATGTGCCCTCAAAATATGTACATCTATTATGTGTCAATAAAAACAGTAAAAATACCTAATGTTGAATACATATTAGTCAAAATAATTATTTGAAGACACTTAACATCCAAGCCTGCTCCACTTGAAAGAAATCGTGAAACGTAAAATTAACCACTTACTTCAAAGAAAAGGAACAGGCTGAACTTAGTACTCCAGTCACTGCTAAATGTGATATAAAACAGTCAAAATCAGTTTGAGTAGAGTTTAGGATATGAGAAAAATAGTAGTGTGAGAAATATCTGCAAAGATAAGCTAAACATTTAATAGGGATAATTTCATATGAGAGAGGATTTTTTACCTAGTTCATGTGACAAAAGAAGACACTAAAGATATTTGAGCAGAATGCCACGATCACAGCTCTATTTTACAGAAATTCACATCAGAAAATTAAACATGATCCTGGAATGAACCCTGAACAACAGCCAAAAATAGTGGAACAACTGGGACATTTGAATTAATTCTGTAGATTCTAGCATTTTATCAGTGTTAACTTCCTGATATTGACATCTTGTTCTACTATGGTTATGAAACAAAATGCTCTTGTATTTTAGGAAACACTAATGTGTGTGGAGGTAAAGAAACATCATATCTGCAATTTTAACATTTCAAAATAAAATATCTCATGCACACACAGTAGAGGGAGAAAAATAAAGCAAGTATGAGAAAGTATTTACATTTGGGGAATTTAGGTGAAGAGTAAACAGAAATTCTTCATAAGATTTTTTTCAATATTTTTGAAAGTCTGAGACAATGTCAAAAAAGATTATTTAAAAAAGAAAAGTAATGTATCTACAACTTTAAGAGATTACTACTGTGGGAATTTGGGCAAATCATGGTGAAAATCTACTTTAGCAGCTTTTTAGAGAGAAAATGACAGAGTCTACCAGAATTTTATAGATACTTATCTTTCAATTTAGCAACTCCACTTTCGGCATCAGCCTCACGGAAATATATGTATTTGTGCACAAATATATTTATTGCAAATTTATTTTGTATTTGGAGGAAAAACAAACTAAGTTTTTACTTAAAAAGAAGTTAAATTAAGACACATTCATCCTATATAATAATAGCAGAACTCAATTTATGAACACCTAATATGTCCCACGTGAGGACCTGGAAAAAACTCTAGGACATGTTAAATTTTAAAAATTGCAAAACCCTACCTAAGGTAAAATCCCATTTAGGTAATATCTTATTATGTTACATTATCTTTTATATTTAAAAATTAGATAGATGTTGAAAACGCCAAGAATGAGTTCTGAATAGATACAAAACAATGATGACCTCTGGGGACGAGACAGAATAGTTTAAAGGAAAAAGGCTATGGACAGCAACTTTAAATACTGACTCTAAATACATGTTTGTTTCATAATATTCAACATATTCAGGTATTACCTATGCAACTAAAAAATAAAAATTATGAAGTTAGTTCAAAAATAGAGTTATACTAGAGTGAGACTGTAGACTGCTGAAAGATTCTGATTACATAGAATGAGAAAATGAATTAGGAGGGTGTCAGCCGGAATGGAGAGGAGGTGATAGGTATAAGAGGGAGAATTTATAGGACGTGATACTTAAAGGGACAGACTGTGTGAGAAAGAAAGAATTTAACATGGGCAACTGGATTAGCAATGGCTTTAACAGAAATAAAAAATGAGATAACCTGATTTTTGAGATGATAATTTTTACTTTAAAGACACTGAATTTGAGGTATCCACAGATGCTCCAGGTAGATATACTGCAAATCTCCTGGAAATATATAATACTGAAAGTACACAGATCAGAACTACTCTGGAGTTCTGTGACTAAATCTTTGAGAAGAATTATAAAACTGTCAGCAGACACTCATTGTACTTCTTTGTTACGATCTTTTTCTAGTGTTCCATTTGTAGTTACACATACACACTTAATCCTGGGATAGCGATTCATATATACTTGGGTATTAAAATTGGTCTTAAGAGGCTACAATATTATATTACAGAAAAGTAATTCATTTATACTATTTTCCATAAATTTCTATATAATGAGATATGTCTTCAATATGGTACATCTTCCACTTAAAACTCTATATCTAGATCAAATTCCCTAATATGAATGAAAGTTGCCAAAATGAAGGAACCAGATTATAAGCAAATATAATTATTACAAGTAAACATTTTAAGTGATTTAAATCCTATTCGTTTCTTTTTTCTTACCACAGTTCCATTAAAATGCTCTTGCCCTGGGTCTTAGAAGATATTAAGTCCATCAACAGGGTTACCTGTAGCACTGTAAAATTATCCGGATGTCACCTTTACAACTAGAGGGTGCTGAAGGACTACAAAGGATTCGATTATATCTCATTAAAAATAATATAATCAGTGAGAATCTTTTAAAAATGCAAGGCTTCAATAAATTGAATAGCACTGAATTACATATGGCAATTTGCATAAACAATACTTTATTATTGAATTTGCCATACAAACTCGTAGCTGCAACAAAACTCTCCAGATAATGTAAATATACTTCTTTAGTCTTATGTTTATCTGTGTGAATTACTGATAGTTTTATTTCAGATATGGCAGAAAGACAAAGGTGCACTGGATGTGATATTAAGAAATGGTGGTCTCATAAAATGAGACTTAGTGCTTACTTTTGGGTTGGAACAAGTTCAAAGTAAGTAAATCTCAGTTGTGTAGACTTTTAACAAGAAAGAAAATACAAGTAGAAGTGAAGTCTAATACAAACAAAGCTATTATTTACTTAATCTCTAAATGTTTTGTAACTAATCCCAAAATATTCAAATAAAAAAATAAATTCAGAAAACATTTTTAATTTTACTGAAAATATGCAAGCATTTTAATAAAATAAAAAAGTTAAAATCTTTTAATAATTATGGATTTCTTTTTCAACTTATTACTTCCCCTTGGTTTCTTAAAAATGATGTAAAATCACGTATCTATTACTGCATTCCAATTTAAAATATGTATGACTCATTTTAAGGCACAATGTTTTGTGTAATATGTACCAACAAATGAAATCCATGAAAATACATTTAGGTTTTAAGGTGGATTAAATAAAATTTTGTTTACCCTAAATATTTCATCAGTAAGGTATCTTTAATTTTTTTATTTTGTCAGAATTCAGTATACAGTTACATAAATATAGGCTTCCCTTTGTTTAAAAATGCTTACTGTGTATTACTATCTGATATTTTTGACAACACAAGCACACTTTAAAACGAACTGATTTTACAAATTAATATTTTTTGAACTTTATTTCTCCACAGAGCCTGCATAATTATAACTGATATATTTCTACTTACAAAGTTTAAACAATATGTAATACAACCTTTTTAAATCTGTGATAATACCATCTAAAATTTTACAAGAATAAGATGGCTTTCTTCGAAAGTTACAAGGAAGGAAATTTGAAATACTACATACATTAGAATGGTGACCATAGCAGGATTCAGCGTGCAAATCATTTTATTATCAGAATTATCTGTAGTATTTGCAGTTTACACTAACTGAAGAGAATTGTATGGATTATATTATGTAGTATGCTTGTCCTTCATTTGTTACTAAGCAATATGTTCACTATACATATATACATCGTTATTAGAGCACAGACATTACATGATCATGCTGCCATTCAAAATTAAGGTACCACAGTTTTATCACAATCAAATGGCATCCAAAATGCAATGTTGCTATGAAAATTCAAAAGTTCTTGCAGATTGGCATTTATGAATGGAGTAGGTCACAATGAAATGGAATTTTATTTTGTACAAATGGAAAAGATTTATCATAAATATATAGACCAATATATAACATTGAAGAACAAGAAGCAGAAAGGAAACAATGCTCTTGCATAAAGATCAATTCGCTTTGCTGCTGTTGGAATAACAGGTTTTGCAGGGGGAGGCTTCTTGTTGCTCTTAGCCTGAGATTTCCCAAGTCCGTTGTTAACTTCAATGGGTTTTCCATAGCAGTCATAATTGGATAATTCAAAATCTCTTGGCAAACTTCCAACAATGCTGAAGTCATTAGATCTCAAATCAGACTTAGAAGTACAAACTTTTTTGCATCTGGTCTCACCAACCTAAGAATAAATATTGAAGACAATGTATTTAGAATTTTTCTACTTACAAAACTCATCTCTTCAAAGGATATTTTTAAAATTGCTAGTTTCTACAAGAAGCATTTGCTTATGTCACAAAGAACTAACAGAGAGAATGGTTATCTGATTAAACCATCAGATTGCCTGAGCATTTAGGGCTCTAAAATGTTGCCTACATAATAAGGCTTATGTCATGGAATGAACTTTTGATTGGTTATTTCATGCTAAGGAATCAAAGCTCAGATTGATTTTAGGTGCTCCAGGCTTGTGAAAGTTCTCAGTTGTAAGACTAATAAATGAACATCCATTTTTGCTCCAATATTTAACCATGACAGAGACAATATTCTACAATGTATGGATTATAAAAATATTCTGGTATTACTAGCCTTTGACTTCCCTATAGATCCTATTTCCAAGTAGAGCAGTTTATAAATGCTAAGTAATTTATCCCTCCAATGAGACAGACTTTCTCTAAGCCACATTCACAAACAAGGACTAAAAAATGGTCACAATTATCACGTACCAAATGTTTACTAGTGATAGGCATTCCCAACTTGTTGGCTAAACTTAACCAAACATGCTCAGACAATACAAAGGAATTATGTATTCTTCAGATAGACCATATGCTACAGAGAATATTATTCAGTCACTAATTTCTGAATTATTAAATTTGAATAAATTCCCTATAATATACAAAATAATTACAGTTACAACATGGGTTTGAACTGCAAGGGTCCACTTATACATGGGCTTTTTTCCAATAAATACAGTTGCCCTTGTATCTGTAGGTTCTGAATTTACATCCAAATGTGGATCAAAAATACAGTGTTCCATGGATATAGAGGGTCAACTTTTTGTATCCACAGGTTCCACAGGGCAGACTGCAGGGACTTGATATCTGCAGGGGATACTGGAACCAATTCCCTGCAGATACAAAAGGACAATTATATTTTATGCTGAACTCTCTCTAGTAATCCAAATGCTCTTAGATTAGAGGAGTAGGCTAACACCAATGTTTGAGAATAGCACTTACATATTACAAAAGTCCACAAAAAGGTTAGCTCTTGGCTAGATTGCTTCATTTTCTCATTGTTCTTACCACTGAGTTTTGCTATTCACCTTCAGAATCTTCACTATTGACATTTACTCAATTTTTATTGAACATGGAAACCATTTAATTGTATATTATATCACAGTTACTCTAGTAACTGCTTTATTAATATAATTAATACATTGACTAATTCTATAGATTCTATTTACATTTACTAAATTATAGCTGGGTTAAAAACACTATACCTCACACAATAAATAAAACAAATCTTTCCTCAACAGTACTTTAGGTACCAGGAGACTATCCTTTACCTGAATACACATATATTTATATATATATTTCCTAGACAAGAGCCAGATGGCAGTGTGCAAAGGTGGATAGCAAAAATACCTAAGATAAACTGACTGACAAAGCAAGTTAAACATATTTATACATCCTTCTGTGATTATGCATTTAAATTATTTCCATTTCTTCTCCAATTATGAGCATATATTGATGTTATATTTATTAAGCTAGCATACAAATGTTGGCTTTGTTATTATATACTTTATGCCATATATACATTTGTAAAATGTCAGTGGGTAAGAAACTTTTAAAAAGATATTTATGTAAATATGTTTGCAGAAAAATACACAAAAAAATGTTGATGACGAATGGGGATGGAGGAACTAGAAGTTCACCTTTCTATACATTTGATATTTGAAAAAAAAGATGTAAATCACTAACATATTGACTTATTTAGAAATTGTTCATTATAAAATAGCCCAAATGGAAACATAGTCCCATCCTGGTTCAATAGGACTTTAATTGAGGTAGTTTTTAATAGCATGATTTTTTATTCTAGACAGCTTCATTATCATACTACCTCATTTTTGTTACCAGTAATTTTCAGAAGTGACAGAAGTTTATATGATGAAAGCAAATGAGACACATATTCACAAGGAACAATTGAGAAATTATTAATTGTAGGTTAATATAGCCAAATTCGCTTTTAAGAAAGTGTGTCAAGAAGTAGGCCAATGTGAAAAAAGAGGATTCTTGTCCCCACCCCCTCACTCCACTTCTTTAATGTGCAGTTACATTTTACCAATTGTGAGAGCTCAATTGAGCGTGAAAGAGCAGTGCCTACATCTGCACAGCATCAAGAAGTACAGACAGGCTTTAGTCCCTATCAATTTATACTCTGTATCTAGCAAAATGTCTGGCAAAAAAAAAAATAGGAACTGGTTGATATGGTTTGGATATTTGTCTCCTCCAAATTTCATGTTGAAATGTGACTCCCAGTGTTGGAGGTGGGGCCTAGTGGGGGTGTTTGGGTCACGGGGCAAGATCCCTCATGACTGGCTTGGTGTCCTCCCTGTGGTAATGAACGAGTTGTCCGTCTGTTAGTTCAAGTGAAATCTGACTGTTAAAAAGAGCCTAGCATCTGCCCTCCCTCTCACTCCCGCTCTTGCCATCTGACATGCTGGCTTTCTTTCACCTTCCACCATAATTGTAACCTTCCTGAGGCCCTCACTGGAAGCAGATTCTGATGCCATGCTTCTAGTACAGCTTGCAGAACCATAAGCCAAATAAGCCCATTTTCTTATAAATTATACAGGCTCAGGTATTTCCTTTATAGCAGCATAAAATGGACTATACACAAGTCGAAAGAGTGAGAGAGAGAAAAAGCAGCAACTAAAATCTAAACTCTTTAAATATGACTTCAGGAAATGCACACACACACATAAACATATACAAATATACATCTATTTTTTGCCCCATTTATCTAAATTGAATTTTTAAAAGACTACATTCATCAATTTGTCCGCCACCTCACCTCCAACAGTACTTGTACAGGCATGCATGCATGTGCACACACATACAGACTTGCACACTCACATCTGCCCTATTATTGTTCCAGACAGAACATCAGACAGAAGACCACATTTAATGTTCAGTTTTCCAGTGCAGTTTGAGGAATGTGTGAGTGTCCGCATGTATCAGTGAACTTTTGTAAAGAGTAACTATCTTGATTGGAATAGAAGTGGAGAACAGACTCTACATATCAAATCTTTGCATTACCCTAAGACTTTCAGAGTAATCTTTAAAATCAAGGACTCTATGGGTATCACAGTTGCTCTTTCTCCCTTTAGAATTCCCCATTCCAAAGGCTTTAGGTGTACTCATTATGCTTTTGAAGCTACTTATCATAACAAAGGAGTACTCTAGATTCTGCCTATAGACTTAATGGCTTAAAACCAAGTATATTTAGAATATACTGTAGAAATGCATTTGCTATAAATCATATTTTTATATCGTTTTAGATGTGGTTTTAGTATCTGTAAATAACTAAACAAATGGCCAAATTTATATACTATTATAACCTAGGCCACAAATAAATATTTCCAATTTTCTAATCTATTTTATTTATATAACCATATAAATTCTGCCAGCAATTTAAATAATATTAGGATTTGATCCAGTTTATTCAAACTATAGATATAGAATATTATGTTTATTCACAGAGATTACTTATAGTAAACATGTCAGTAAGAGAATAATTTTTTCAGTGTTGAAGCCATAATGTTACAAAGCATTCCAAAAAAGCTGCAAATTGGTTATATTAAGTTTCTAGCCATTTAAGTCTTTAAAACATCTCTCAGAGATATATTTGAAGATTCTTGTATTCAAGAATAAGTAGAGGTGCACATGTGGGGTAGACGGAACCTCTACTACAGAAGTAATTTTTAATGATAATGACATAACTGAATAAAGAACAAGATTAGGTTCCCTAATGAGAAGTACTCAGGGCTTCTTAAATAGGTCATGGTTCATTAAGTAGTTGGCTAGTCTCCTTGCCCCATTCATCACAGATTTTACACAAAGAAAATTTTCTTTCACACCTTATTATCATATCAAATATATACATGAAAGTACAAAAGAGTTTACACTATAAATACTATTTTAAACAGTTATAACATCACATGAAAAGAGATGAAATAAACTGCTTATAAACAAGACATTAACCCTACTTAAAACACATTCTTAAAAGCGAATTTGGCTATATTAACCTACAATTAATAATTTCTCAGTTGTTCCTTATTACAAATATGTGTCTCATTTACTTTCATCATATAAACTTCTGTCACTTCTGAAAATTATTGGTAACAAAAATGAGGTAGTGTGATAATGAAACTGTCAAGAATAAAAAACGATACTATTAAAAACTTTCTAATGCCTCCAACTTTAGCCTCTAAGATTTTCTTTGTGGTTCTTTTAAGTTTCATTCCACACAAATTTAAAAGCAAATAACTTTATGCAGTATTTCTCGACCAGAATAATTAGGCATGATTTCATGTCAATAATGGTATCCTCTACAGACAATAAAATATGTTCAGAGGGAATAATTTGTATATATTTTGCTAAATTTAAGTCCATTAAATGACTACCATTAAAAGATCTCCTTTACATATAAACAGCAGCTTTTATTTTCTAATTTATATAAAATTGTAGGCATAGGTACTATTTTCTTTCTTTTATTCATAAAACCTTTGTGTATGGCACATACTAGTGTTAGAAATAGGGTGACATTAACAACAGTAGGT
The DNA here is from genome assembly GCF_028885655.2 of Pongo abelii. NCBI lineage: Eukaryota > Metazoa > Chordata > Mammalia > Primates > Hominidae > Pongo > Pongo abelii. The sequence continues at coordinate 179,166,355 of NC_071988.2, read as the reverse complement.
TCTTAACTGCTTTGTTGAACAAAAATAGGAATACATGAATGAACAAACAAAAGTAACCAAGATATTGGAATGAGAAAAAGCACCACTTTTACTGGGAAAAAAATCCTCCAGACAATTATAGAGGCATGGTAACATGTTTTTGTATATAGGCCACAAATTATAAAAACCTCATAGTAAAAACTATACATTATCATTTAATTTTTTTCTACTTTTTAAATCATTCATTTCCTTAGGAAGCACAACATTATTTTATACATCAGCTTCAAACATTTCCTACAATCCAAATTATATTATGCGTCCATTAATTATTATTGTTATTCTGTTGAATAACAATATTGAAATTATTTGGCAAAAGTTTGCATTTAGAAAAGCAAAGTACATTAGAACAAATGCATTTGGAAAACAAAAGTTTAATTACATTTTTCACTGCAAAACCACTGATTGAAAAGATAATAATTTATAAATTTCTACTTTTATATCTTCTTTCATATGTCAATATGTAAAATCTTATGACTCCTCAAGTTACACATTTGATGTAAGTTATTTTTAGACTCATGTTATCATTTTGAAGCCTGTCTCAGGAAACAAATATTCTATGGGTACAAAGTTTATTCTGGAAAGTGCATTTTTGTCCTGTAAAGAATAAAAGTAATTTACATTTGTTTCTAAAGATTAAAATTTCTGGTCAATTCTTAACTCTCTATGCATCTCTCGTTGTCTTTTGAAACAAAATGTCACAGCAGTTTCAGAATTCAAACAAGTGTGTTTCTATGAGCAGCTAAAAACAGAGAATTAAAATATAAAAGTTCTTATATGTGTTTAACTTTTATTTATTGGGTAATTATTTTAATTATTAGTTTTAATTTTAATGCTTTAAAGATAAAATAACATAATTGGGTTTACTACTTCATGGATCCTCTCATCCTTGCTATCCATGTTCATAAATAATCTGAATATATTCTACAATGCTCTAGAACGCTGGTTCTAGATAGCCTCCTTCCATCAGTACCCGTACTTGATGGAATATATTAAGGTATCAGGATCATTGCACATTAGTATTCTGTAACTACATTTAATTTAATGTAGTAACAGAATTTAATTTAATTGCTTATTAGTATTCTGTTACTACATTTAATTCCTGTGCTTATTGAGGACCTATAATATACCAGCTAATGGAGCTGATCATAGGGATTACTAGGAATCAAGCACCTGTTCTACAGAGCATCCTTGCTTTCTGTATCCAAATCTCTTAACCAGAGGTCAAGTTAGAGGGGATTGGTGGGCTGGAAATGTGAGGAAGTGGTAAAAGATAGGAAGATGTAAATCGAGGAGTAGATAACAAGTGTCAAAAAATCAGGTAGAGAAAACTTCCACATAACATAAGGCTCTCAGGTATTCTTTCTTCCATTTCTGGCCTGGAGAAATAACTGTATGCTTTAGAAGGGGAAGCACAGTTTCTCACAAACCGTATGCTTTCAATACCAGTTCTTTGTCGTGCCAAAGCATGCCCTTAAGCAATCCCTTAGTTCTTCCGGATATTATGTGGCTTCTTATACTTGGGTGGTAACAGAGACAAAAAAAAATATTGGTAAAGGGATAAAGGGAATAATAATTACTCCAAATGTTTGTTTTCCTGGTGTAGGATTGTAGTAAGTCTGAAATGACCCAGTAGACAGAACAGCAACAACAATGAAAGTGTTAAGAGTAGCCCATTGATGAATCTATTTAATTATTAGAGTGTGGTAGGCAGGGTGCAGTTATGATGAGGATGCTGAGGGCCTTGAAAAGCATAGAGAACTTCTACATCCAGGAAGATAGAGTAGACATACCTTTCCTATTCCTCCTGCTAAGTTCAATAAAAAATCCTGGACATTATATTAAAACACACACACACACACACACACACACACACACACACAGACTATGAAAGGGAGAGAAGAGGAAGCAGATCAGCTTGGGGACTCAGGATCCAAGGAACCACAAAATGGTGAGTTCCTGCATTCCTTTTTTGTCTCATATAATCCCAGATTTGGAGCTAAAGAAGCCAGCAAGTGGAAACGCCAATGGGTGCAGACAAAAAAACCCCAACAGCCTGCTATGTTTAGCCAGAAGATAAAGAAAGGAGCAGCCCAGCAATACAGAACACTTTTAGATATTAACCTCTCTATTCTTGCCAAATACTACAGAAAAAAATGTGCTCCCACCCCACCCCAACAGACATGCCAGCAATGTCCAAGAGGTGAGGGGGCCAAGGCTTGGACTTTAAAAAGGCTGTGATGATCATAGGTTCCAAGATGGCCGAATAGGAACAGCTCCAGTCTACAGCTCCCAGCATGAGTGACGCAGAAGATGGGTGATTTCTGCATTTCCAACCAAGGTACCGGGTTCATCTCACTGGGGCTTGTCTGACAGTCGGTGCAGCCCACGGAGCAGGGTGGAGCACTGCCTCACAGGGAAGTGCAAGGGGTTGGGGAATTCCCTTTCCTAGCAAAGGGAAGCTGTGACAGATGGTACCTGGAAAATCAGGACATTCCCACCCTAATACTGTGCTTTTCCAATGGTCTTAGCAAACGGCACACCAGGAAATTATATCCCACGCCTGGCTTGGAGGGTCCCATGCCCACGGAGCCTCGCTCACTGCTAGCACAGCAATCTGAGATTGAACTGCGAGGTGGAAGCGAGGCTGGGGGAGGGGTGTCCGCCATTGCTGAAGCTTGAGTAGGTAAACAAAGTGGCTGGGAAGCTCGAACTGGGTGGAGTCCACTGCAGCTCAAGGAGGCCTGCCTGCCTCTCTAGACTCCACCTCTGAGGGCAGGCCTAGCTGAACAAAAGGCAGCACAAACTTCTGCAGACTTAAAATGTCCCTGTCTGACAGCTTTGAAGAGAGTAGTGGTTCTCCCAGCGTGGAGTTTGAGATCTGAGAACAGACAGCCTGCCTCCTCAAGTGGGTCCCTGACTCCTGAGTAGCCTAACTGGGAGACATCTCACAGTAGGGGCCAACTGACATCTCATACAGCCGGGTGCCCCACTGAGACGAACGTTCCAGAGGAAGGATCGGGCAGCAACATTTGCTGTTCTGCAATATTTGCTATTCTGCAGCCTCTGCTGGTGATACCCAGGCAAACAGGGGCTGCAGTGGAACTCCAGCAAACTCCAACAGACCTGCAGCTGAGGGTCCTGACTGTTAGAAGGAAAACTAACAAACAGAAAGGACATCCACAACAAAACTGCACCTGTACATCACCATCCTCAAAGACCAAAGGTAGATAAAACCACAAAGATAGGGAGAAACCAGAGCAGAAAAGCTGAAAATTCTAAAAATCAGAGCTCCTCTTCTCCTCCAAAGGAATGCAGCTCCTCGCCAGCAACGGAACAAAGCTGAATGGAGAATGACTTTGACGAGTTGAGAGAAGAAGGCTTCAGACGATCAGTAATAACAAACTTCTCCAAGCCAAAGGAGGATGTTCAGACCCATTGCAAACAAGCTAAAAACCTTGAAAAAAGACTAGACGAATGGTTAACTAGAATAAACAGTGTAGAGAAGTCCTTAAATGACCTGATGGAGCTGAAGACCATGGCAAGAGAACTATGTGATGCATTCACAAGCTTCAGTAGCTGCTTTGATCAACTGGAAGAAAGGGTATCAGTGATTGAAGATCAGATGAATGAAATGAAGCGAGAAGAGAAGTTTAGAGAAAAAAGAGTAAAAAGAAATGAACAAAGCCTCCAAGAAATATGGGACTATGTGAAAAGACCAAATCTACATCTGATTGGTGTACCTGAAAGTGAAGGGGAGAATGGAACCAAGTTGGAAAACACTCTGCAGGATACTACCCAGGAGAACTTCCCCAACCTAGCAGGGCAGGCCAACATTCAAATTCAGGAAATACAGAGAATGCCACAAAGATACTCTACGAGAAGAGCAACTCCAAGACACATAATTGTCAGATTCACTAAAGTTGAAATGAAGGAAAATATGTTAAGGGCAGCCAGAGAGAAAGGTCAGATTACCCACAAAGGGAAGCCCATCAGACTAACAGCAGATCTCTTGGCAGAAACTCTACAAGCCAGAAGAGAGTGGGGGCCAATATTCAACATTCTTCAAGAAAAGAATTTTCAACCCAGAATTTCATATCCAGCCAAACTAAACTTCATAAGTGAAGGAGAAATAAAATCCTTTACAGACAAGCAAATGCTGAGAGATTTTGTCACCACCAGGCCTGCCCTAAAAGAGCTCCTGAAGGAAGCGCTAAACATGGAAAGGCACAACCGGTACCAGCCGCTGCAAAATCATGCCAAAATGTAAAGACCATCGAGACTAGGAAGAGACTGCATCAACTAACGAGCAAAATAACCAGCTAACAATGACAGGATCAAATTCACACATAACATATTAACCTTAAATGTAAATGTGCTAAATGCTCCAATTAAAAGACATAGACTGGTAAATTGGATAAAGAGTCAAGACCCATCAGTGTGCTGTATTCAGGAGACCCATCTCATGTGCAGAGACACACATAGGCTCAAAATAAAGGGAAGGAGGAAGACCTACCATGCAAATGGAAAACCAAAAAATCAGGAGTTGCAATCATAGTCTCTGATAAAGCGGACTTTAAACCAACAAAGATCAAAAGAGACAAAGAAGGCCATTACATAATGGTAAAAGGATCAATTCAACAAGAAGAGCTAACTATCCTGAATTTATATGCACCCAATACAGGAGCACATAGATTCATAAAGCAAGTCTTTAGAGACCTAAAAAGAGACTTAGACTCCCGCATAATAAGAATGGGAGACTTTAACACCCCACTGTCAACATTAGACAGATCAATGACACAGAAAGCTAACAAGGATACCCAGGAATTGAACTCAGCTCTGCACCAAGTGGGCCTAATAGACAGCTACAGAACTCTCCACCCCAAATCAACAGAATATACATTCTTCTCAGCACCACATCACACTTATTCCAAAATTGACCACATAGTTGGAAGTAAAGCACTCCTCAGCAAATGTAAAAGAACAGAAATTATAACAAACTGTCTCTCAGACCACATTGCAATCAAACTAGAACTCAGGATTAAGAATCTCACTCAAAACCGCTCAACTACATGGAAACTGAACAACCTGCTCCTGAATGACTACTGGGTACATAATGAAATGAAGGCAGAGATAAAGATGTTCTTTGAAACCAATGAGAACAAAGACACAACATACCAGAATCTCTGGGACACATTTAAAGCAGTGTGTAGAGGGAAATTTATAGCATTAAATGCCCACAAGAGAAAGCAGGAAGATCTAAAATTGACACCCTAACATCACAATTAAAAGAACTAGAAAAGCAAGAGCAAACACATTCAAAAGCTAGCAGAAGGCAAGAAATAACTAAGATCAGAGCAGAACTGAAGGAGACAGAGGCACAAAAAACCCTTCAAAAATCAATGAATCTAGGAGCTGGTTTTTTGAAAAGATCAACAAAATTGATAGACCACTAGCAAGACTAATAACAAAGAAAAGAGAGAAGTATCAAATAAATGCAATAAAAAGTGATAAAGGTTATATCACCACTGATCCCACAGAAATACAAACTACCATCAGAGAACACTATGAACACCTCTACACAAATAAACTAGAAAATCTAGAAGAAATGGATAAATTCCTCGACACATACACCCTCCCAAGACTAAACCAGGAAGAAGTTGAATCCCTGAATAGATCAATAGCAGATTCTGAAATTAAGGCAATAATTAATAGCCTACCAACCAAAAAAAGTCCAGGACCAGATGGATTTACAGTCAAATTCTACCAGAGGTACAAAGAGCAGTTGGTACCATTCCTTCTGAAACTATTCCAATCAACAGAAAAAAAGGGAATCCTCCCTAATTCATTTAATGAGGCCAACATAATCCTGATACCAAAGCCTGGCAGAGACACAACAAAAAAAGAGAATTTTAGATGAATATCCCTGATGAATATCAATGCAAAAATCCTCAATAAAATACTGGCAAATCGAATCCAGCAGCACACCAAAAAGCTTATCCACTATGATCACGTTGGCCTCATCCCTGGGATGCAAGGCTGGTTCAACATACGCAAATCAATAAATATAATCCATCATATAAACAGAACCAAAGACAAAAACCACATGATTATCTCAACAGATGCAGAAAAGGCCTTCGACAAAATTCAACAGCCCTTCATGCGAAAAACTCTCAATAAATTAGGTATTGATGGGACCTATCTCAAAATAATAAGAGCTATTTATGACAAACCCACAGCCCAATATCATACTGAATGGGCAAAAACTGGAAGCATTCCCTTTGAAAACCGGCACAAGACAGGGATGCCCTCTCTCACCACTCCTATTCAACATAGTGTTGGAAGTTCTGGCCAGGGCAATTAAGCAGGAGAAAGAAATAAAGGGTATTCAATTTGGAAAAGAGGAAGTCAAGTTGTCCCTGTTTGCAGATTACATGATTGTATATTTAGAAAACCCCATTGTCTCAGCCCAAAATCTCCCTAAGCTGATAAGCAACTTCAGCAAAGTCTCAGGATACAAAATCAATGTGCAAAAATCACAAGCATTCCTATACACCAGTAACAGAAAAACAGAGAGCCAAATCATGAGCGAACTCCCATTCACAATTGCTTCAAAGAGAATAAAATACCTAGGAATCCAACTTACAAGGGATGTGAAGGACCTCTCCAAGGAGAACTACGAACTACTGCTTAACGAAATAAAAGAGAACACAAACAAATGGAAGAACATTCCATGCTCATGAATAGGAAGAATCAATATCGTGAAAATGGCTATACTGCCCAAAGTAATTTATAGATTCAATGTCATCCCCATGAAGCTACCAATGACTTTCTTCACAGAATTGGAAAAAACTACTTTAAAGTTCATATGGAACCAAAAAATAGCCCACATTGCCAAGACGATCCTAAGCCAAAAGAACAAAGCTGGAGGCATCACGCTACCTGACTTCAAACTCTACTACAAGGCTACAGTAACCAAAACAGCATGGTACTGGTACCAAAACAGAGATATAGACCAACGGAACAGAATAGAACCCTCGGAAATAATACCACACATCTACAACCATCTGATCTTTGACAAACCTGACAAAAACAAGAAATAAGGAAAGGAATCTCTGTTTAATAAATAGTGCTGGGAAAACTGTCTAGCCACATGTAGAAAGCTGAAACTGGATCCCTTCCTTACACCTTATACAAAAATGAATTCAAGATGGATTAAAGACTTAAATATTAGACCTAAAATCATAAAAACTCTAGAAGAAAACCTAGGCAATACCATTCAGGACACAGGCATGGGCAAGGACTTCATGACTAAAACACCAAAACCGATGGCAACAAAAGCCAAAATTGAAAAATGGGATCTAATTAAACTAAAGAACTTCTGCACAGCAAAGGAAACCACCATCAGAGTGAACAGGCAACCTACAGAATGGGAGAAAATTTTTACAATCTACCCATCTGACAAAGGGCTAATATCCAGGATCTACAAAGAACTTAAAAAAATTTACAAGAAAAAAAAAAAAACCATCAAAAAGAGGGCAAAGGATATAAACAGACACTTCTCAAAAGAAGACATTTATGCAGCCAACAGACACATGACAAAATGCTCATCATAACTGGTCATTAGAGAAATGCAAATGAAAACCACAATGAAATACCATTTCACACCAGTTAGAATGGTGATCATTAAAGTCAGGAAACAACAGGTGCTGGAGAGGATGCAGAGAAATAGGAATGCTTTTACACTGTTGGTGGGAGTGTAAATTAGTTCAACCATTGTGGAAGACAGCGTGGTGATTCCTCAAGGATCGAGAACTAGAAATACCATTTGACCCAGCCATCTCATTACTGGGCATATATCTAAAGGATTATAAATCATGCTGCTATAAAGACACATGCACACATATGTTTATTGTGGCACTATTCACATTAGCAAAGACTTGGAACCAACCCATATGTCCATCAATGATAGACTGGATTAAGAAAATGTGGCACATATACACCATGGAATACTATGCAGCCATAAAAAAGGATGAGTTCATGTCCTATGTAGGGACACGGATGAAACTGGAAACAATCATTCTGAGCAAACTATCGCAAGGACAGGACACCAAACACCGCATGTTCTCACTCATAGGTGGGAATTGAACAATGAGATCACTTGGATACAAGGTAGGGAACATCACACACTGGGGCCTGTCATGGGGTGGGGGGAGCAGGAAGGGATAGCATTAGGAGATATACCTAATGTAAATGACGAGTTAACGGGTGCAGCACACCAACATGGCACATGTATACATATGTAAGAAACCTGCACATTGTGCACATGTACCCTAGAATTTAAAGTGTAATAACTATATAAAAAAAAAAGGCTGTGATGAGGCAGCCTGATCCACACTAAAGTATAGTGTCAAGTGGTGATCGAGGACTTCCATCACTGTAGACCAGTAACAAGGCCCTGATCCCTGCCATAGTGTCTGTGGAAACAATGTAGGGAGTAGGACTTAAACCTACACCCAGCAGTAACAAGGGGCTCCTCCTCTTCCACACTGAGGTGATGTCACAGGAGGCCCTGGAGGGTCAGGACTTTCGCCAACACCAATTGGTCTCGAAGGCAACCCCTGCTGCTGTGTTGGTAGAGACAATATGGGGAACTGGTGACCCCCAATCCCACCCAGCAGTAACAAGGAGCTCTACCCTGACGAAGTGGGAGACCTGGACTTGTACCTCCACTTGGAAGTAATGAGGCAGCACTCATACTTCCCCTGACAGAACAGAGCCAGAGAAAGCAAGTTAAAACAGAAGGCTTAAACACAATTCGGAGTCTCATAATATAATATCAAAATGTCCAAGTTTCAATACAAAATCACTCATCATACAAAAAACTGGGAAAGATCCCAAACTGTATAACAAAAGATCTCAAACTGTACAACAATCTGAGAATTCTGAGAAATCTGAGAAAGATATTACAACATTCATGATAAAAATTATTCTGCGACCAATTATGAACATGATTGGAACAAATGAAAAAAATACACATATACCAAATGGAAACTGTAAAACTCATAGATTAGATCAACAGGAAAATGTAAAGGGCAGAGGAAAAAAATCAGTGTACTTGGAGATTACAGAAGACATTGTTCAATAAGTCCCAGCCAGGGCAACCAGGTAAGAGAAAGAAATAAAGGGCGTCCGAATTAGAAAAGAGGAAGTTAGATTATTGCTGTTCAACAATGATGTGACTGTGTACCTAGAAAGCCCTAGAGACTCCTCCAAAAGACTCCTAGATTTGATAAACGAATTCAGTAAAGTCTACAAAAATCAATGTACAAAAGTTACAAAATCAATGTACACAAATCAGTAGTACTGCTATACACCAACAATGACCAAGCTAAGAATCAAATTAAGAACTCAATTTCTCTTACAAAGCAGCAAAAAAAATTTATATAACCTTACACAAACAAATGGAAACACATCCCATACTCGTGGATTGGAATAATCAATATCGTGAAAATGACCATACTGCCCAAAGCAATCTATAGATTCAATGTAATTCCTATCAAAATATCAATATCATTTTTCACAGAATTAGAGAAAACAATCCTAAAACTCATATGGAACTAAAAAAGAGCCTGAATAGCCAAAACAATCATAAGCAAAAATAATAAATGTCCAAGTTTCACATTTTATACAAGGGACTTGAGCATTAGCAGACCTTGGTATCTGATAAAAGTCCTAAAACCAGTCTCCTACAGTACCCAGGGACAATTGTATCACAAATCTAGCATTTGTGTTATTGGAGTCTTGAAAAGAGAACAGAGAGGGCAAGGCAGGAAAAGTACACGAAGAAATAATAGCTGAAAACTCCAAATTTGGCAAGAAACATACAACTACATTTTCAACAAGCTGAGAAAAATCCCAAACAAGATCAACTCAAAGAAATCCACACAGAGACATGTCATAATTAAACTTCTGATCACTACTCGACCAAAAGACCAAACAATTTTTTTGAAAGCATCCAGAGATAAGTGACACTTTACCTACAGGGGAAAAACAATTAGAACAACTAGTTTTCATTAGAAGCCACGGAGGCCGGAAGGAAGTGAACACAATACTTTTTAGGTGCTAAAAGAAATGCATATAGAATTGTAACCTCACAATCCTACATCTAGAGAAAATGTCCTTTAACAATGAAGGAGAAATCAAGACATTCTTAGATAAAGGGAAAGTAAAAAAATGTGTCACCTGCAGACCTATCCAAAAATGGGTAAAGGAAGTTCCCGAAAAGGCGTGGTGGCTCATGCCTGTATTCCCAGCACTTTTGGGAGGCTGAAGCAGATGGATCACTTGAGGCCAAGAATTTGAGACCAGTCTGGCCAACATGGGGAAACCCTGTCTCTACCAAAAATATAAAACTTAGCCAGGTGTGGTGCGGCACACACCTGTGGTCCCAACTACTTGAGAGGCTTAGGTGGGAGGATTGCTTGAATCCAGGGGGTGGAGGTTGCATGAGCTGAGATCACGCCACCGCACCCCAGCCTGGGTGACAGAGTGAGACTCTGCCTCAAAAACAAAAAACAAGGAAATTCTCTAAACAGAAAATAATAAAAGAGATATAACCTTGGAATATATGAAGATGAAAGAAAAACATAGCAAAAATATACAGTAACATTTTCTTCTCCTTGAGTTTTCTAAATTATATTTGATGGTGATGCAAAAACTATAATGTTGTTCTAAATGTATGCAGAAGTATTTAAGACAATTGTAAACATCAGCTTAAGGGATGAAAGAGAGGTAACGTTTTTAAACATCACAAAAACTAGCAAAATAATGACACTAGTAGATCGTGATGTTATGCACGCATAACTTATCCAGACCAACCACTAAAGAAGTTAAACAAAGAGATACACTTAAAAACAACACAGAAAGCTCAAAATGAAATTCTAAAAAAATGTTCAAGTAACCCACATTAAAAAAGGAAAAACAGGGCCAGGTGCAGTGGCTCTCACCTGTAATCCCAGCACTTTGGGAGGCCAAGGTGGGTGGATCACCTGAGGTCAGGAGTTCAAGACCAACCTGACCAACATGGAGAAACCCCATCTCTACTGAAAATACAAAATTGGCCAGACATGGTGGCAGGCGCCTGTAATCCCAGCTACTAGGGAGGCTGAGGCAGGAGAAGCGTTTGAACCTGGGAGGCAGATGTTGTGGTGAGCCGAGATCACGCCATTGCACTCCAGCCTGGGCAACAAGAGTGCACTCCAGCCTGGGCAACAAGAGTGAAACTCTATCTCAAAAAAAAAGGGAAAAAGAAGATAGAGAAACAAAAACCAAAATAAACAAAACAAAGAAAAATAAAACATAAAGTCTTACTATATCAATAATTACGTTAAATGGAAGTGATCTAAATATACTAATTCAAACATAAGAGAATGGCAGAGCAGTTTAAATACCAAACACCAACTATATGTTGTCTACAAGAAACTCACTTGAAATATAATGATATAGAAATATTGGATGTAGAAGTATGAAAAAGATATATTATGGACATCTTTAAGGCCAAGATAGTGCTAGATTAATGCAAATTTTATCCTTATTCTTCATGAAAGGCATAAAAGAGTTCCAAGGCCTCAAGAAGCCTCCCTGAAGGTTTCAGCTAAGTATTTGCAGAGGGTCTTGGCTTTAGGCCCAGAAAATGAGTATAAATGATTTAAACAGTTTTTTAGAGGCCACAGGCAGCACCAGATAAGCATGGTTCCTTTGCTTCTGCATCTAAGAACCACATGCGGTATACTAATCTAGCATTCTAGGTAAGGGGACTAGTGGTGATTAACAAACCGATAGAGTAACTGTGGGACCACAGGAAAAGCATGGAAGGTAAGATTTTCAAGGTTGTAGGATGGAATGGACCTATTGGTCTTTTGTGGAATTTACTGCTGTTAGCTCAATGAAAATGGTCTTCTGGTTGACTGGTCCACCCATCCAGAGGGCATCAATGAGGGGCACATTGGGGTAAATGGACAGTTAACCTCAATCCTTTACACAGCCTGGCACATTGAGATTTACCATTTCCCACTATTCTTAGACCCATAATCAATTGACAAGGCAGGGTTATGGGGTAAAATCTTAAATATTCCTTCTCCCGCCGCTCACTGCTGGGCAGGACAGATTCCCAACTGCGGGCATCGTTTCCCTGAGCCAGACATCCAATAAACAAGTAGCCTGCCTGACATGCTCCATGTGAAGCTCTCTAGCATAATGGGGAATGGTGAGTGATTTAATCATGAGCATGGGCTTCTCCAAGCCTTTTTATGTAAGGCGGATGATCAGTGATGCCCCACAGTCCTCGGGCCTTTCATTAAGATACACTGAATGAGAAACAATAGGAAGGTCTGTGCTCCATCCAGCAAGGTCTCCATATTCAATGGTGACCATCAAAGCAGAGTTGAATCCTTAAACTCAGTGCAAAGTCCTCAAAAAATTTAACAAGGCATTACTTTTTTCCTTAAGTGGTATTTGACCTAAACGTTCTGAATGTTTTCTAAAAAGCATGTTTCCGAAAAATTGTGTTGTGCTCAGTTTGTTTTCATCTGTGAGAGAAAAACAAGCAAATGCCAATGCCATCAAAACTTGTCACATACACAAAGGTGTCTCTCTCTTGACACTATGAAGAGGTTGGGGGAAATGATTTCATGGGATAATTTTATCCTTACCTGCAAAGTGCTAATATGAACAGGAGTCCCTGTTCCATTCACAGTATTCTTTTTAGCCGCATTTCCACCTTTTCCATCTGCTTGCTCAGCCTTAGCAATTCTGGCTTTTTCGGCTTCAACCCTTTTGGGGTTGTTCAGCATCACCTGGACAACTGCATACTCCACCAGGGAAGCAAACCCAAAGAGAAGGCAAGCAATAAGCCAAACATCAAGAGCCTTCACATAGGAAACTTTGGGAAGCTCAGCGGCAAGGGTTGTGCACTCAGAGGCCAAGCTGAGGACTGAGAAGATACCTACAGAAACAGAAAGAGGAATGAAAGTTGCTTTTTATCCCTATGAGATGTTCTGCGGTCATACTCTTTGACTAAATCCGTCTCCAGTAACTTCCAGTGATCCATGAACAATTTGTCAGGTCCCCTTAAAGCTCAAAGACTAGAAGAAATAATAGGTACATGCCTTTTATCTAAGGATTATTGACTATGGTTGAGGATTTTGTAAATGCTTAGGATTTTAAAAAATAAATAGAAATTTAAACCAGGGTATAAAAATATAATTTGGACCTGTTTTCAATATTAAAGATGGCTAAAACTATTGTATAGTATCTCTGAGGAAGCCACAGAGCTCTCTTATTAGACAGATTATGTATGTTATTTTTCAGCTTTGTTTGAGAAAGATTTCAGTTATAGAGCTGAGTTTTGTCCCCATGAGCAACTAAATCAGAGCAAGAACAGAACATATAAAGCAATGTTTTGATAAGGTTCATAATAAAAAAAACCTAATAGAAAAGACACAGTAGGAAATATTCCTGTTTGGGGAGAATATATGATTCCAGATTTCCAAAGAAAGGAATAAAAGTCTGCTCCATGTAATGGTAACCCTTCAATGAAAGATAACACATTGTATACTAATTTAAGTCAAGCAATTGTCAGACTCCAAAGAAGAATTGCAATAATTTATTGCTCTCTTTCTCTTCCCAATTGCCACTGTCCCTCCCATTCCTCTCTCTTTTTCCTTTCCTTCGTATTTTCAAGAGAGAAAATGATGAAATATATTTTATAGTTATAACCTATGGGCATGGGCTACCAGGAACATGCTGAGTCAGAAAAGGAACCTCATTCAATGTCAAGGGAGACTCACTTTACTTGAAGTAGAAAACAGATCTGACTTAGATCTGTGAGTCCATCTCACATGCTGGGTTGAGCATAATTTTTTCTTCTTAGATTTGGCCACTTATGAGAATTAATTATATATCACCATAATAATTAATTGTCTACTTGGCTCTTTTCCCTTCCCTTGAAATTATAAGCACTATATTAGTATTAATAATCAGTTAAACATTGAAAAATATATCAATTGCATCATTTCAGAAGCTTCTGAAAAGTGTCTTTTGCATTCAAGAACCTAAGATACTCTCTATTAGAAAGAAACACATTAAGCAAATATAACTTCTGCGGATGAAAACAATATTCAACATATAACAACTTGATAAGCTCCTAGTTTACTTTTACTATAATTATCCTTGGCCCTGAAGGAAACTAAGAACTAATTAATAGAACTATATTTTAAAAGTTAATGTAGGTCTTAATGTTTTCTAGCCTGGAAGTGGAAAGTAACATAAAAATCCAAGACCTTATCAATTACTGCCCTAAACTACAGTTGATTATAGCCATGGGAATTAACTTGGCAAACTGTCATTCTAAGTTAATTTTTCTATTCTTTGTCAAATTTTGTGAGTCAAATTACCAATCAAAAACAAGCCTAACTTATTTCCTTGAGATAAACTATTTTGACACTATCCTCTGTTTCCATAGCATTTCATGCTGATCAATAACCTAGAAGATACTAAATTTTAGTAAGCTTAGCTGTATACCTGAATATTTATCCTGATAGATTAGAAACTTTATGATGAAATAGAGAATAATTTCAGATTATAGAAGGCCTTCAGAGTTCTGTAGTGGCTTTTTATACCATGTTTGGTAGAGAATATTCAGAAATTTGGAATTAAGGAAAGAGAAATTACATTGTCAAAAGAATATTTAAGTAGCATTACTTTGGTGTGGATATACAAGATAGACTGAGAAAGAAAATTAGTAGTTGGGGAAACAAAGTATAAGGAAATGAAGGCCTAGGTTATGATAGGATAGATGTGAAAAAAAGTTAAAAATTAGAGACAACATTTGAAAAGAGTTACTGATTCAAGGAAGAAGGAAAAAATTGAGACAAAGTTATAAACAGGATGACTGGAAGAGTTTCCATAAAAAGATGGGGAGGGGGCCTATAGAAAAGAAGATGACTTTGTCAGGAAAACATTGAAAGATCAGATAAAGGCCAAGGAACAAAGAACCGATGATCTTGACACAGCACAGTGCACCTGGGAATCTGAAAGAACTTTTTGAAAAGATTAGCCAATATCATTCAGATAGATGTCTGAAAAGAGTGAGGACTTTGTGAGGTAAAGATGCTTTGGTGTCAGAAAAGGGGGGCTGATTGAAGAAACAGATGAAAGGATTGTCTTTAAAAGGTGTGACAGAATATTTATAGATTTTGGAGGGAAAAGGGGAGTATTCACAATTCCACACATTCGGTTAGAAACAATGGTAGTGAATTCAAGACTTTTATCATATCAGATATAAGAAGGAAAGTTGAAGAAGTTAAGAAGAAGAATGTGAACACACACTATGTGCCTTATCTTTGGAAAATCGTATTATAATAGAAAACACGTATTAGCATTTTCTATCCAAAAATAAGAAATCTGAGCAAATAATGCTACTTTGTAAAAATATTTTAGCATTATCATAATACAGCCTTCAAATGGGATTACTTCATTGTTAAATGGTACATAGTGAAATTATCTAAATTTCAACAAATTACAAACAGAAAGAAATATAAAGCCATCACCCATAAAAGTGTGGATTTTGGTCAGGCGCGGTGGCTCACGCCTGTAATCCTAGCACTCTGGGAGGCCAAGGTGGGTGGATCACCTTAGGTCAGGAGTTCGAGGCCAGCCTAAACAATATGGTGAAACTCATCTCTACTAAAAATACAAAAAACAAATTAGCTGGCTGTGGTGGCACACACCTGTAATCTCAGCTACACTGGAGGCTGAGGCAGGAGAATCGCTTGAACCCAGGAGGTGAAGTTTGCAGTGAGCTGAGATTGCGCCACGCACTCCAGCCTGGGCAATAGCACAAGACTCCGTCTCAAAAAAAAAAAAAAACCCAAATATCTTTATAGTGTTAATATTATGTTCTTAATAAATTACCGTGATGCTCCTCTTTAATAAATTCTAGGACTCTTTGGTAAAATATTTCTAAAACACATTTAAATTATATAGACCTTATTTGTCAGACTATTTCCTCCAAAATCAAACCTAGATTTCGAATCAGGGAAAATGTCATGAAATTGATACTAACTGTTACAAATAGATGTAGAGTCTTTGTCTATGAAAAGTTAAAGCCAACAAATGATATAAACTAAATTATTAATAAATAAGCTATATAAGGAGGTTGAATTGAGCAAAATCTTCCATAAACAAGTCAGGGTTGAAGTTATTTAGCTCATCAACGTGGAGACAGAATTGTATAATGATAAAATCATCTCAATTTTTCAAGATATATACAGTAACCTCTATGATTGCCTATGGAATGTCCACAGATTTCTTGTCCAGCCAATCACAGAGGAAGAATCTACAAAATAATTCCCTAACAGCATATATGCTAGGAATGTATTGGTGAAAAGAGAAAAATTGAAAACTAGAAAAAGAGAAGAGAAGAAAAAATAAGGAAAGAAAAGAGAGGAAGAAAGAAAGGAAAAGAGAGTTTAGAAAAGGAAAAGAAAACAAATGGAAGGCAGAGACAGTATGGCATTTGCTATTAATAACCAACGCCATGAATCAACAGAGCAGGTCAAGGAGCAATTGCAAGTGCACACATGCCAACTCCTGTCTCAACTCCAAATAATTTATCTCATACTGTGATAATCACCAAATTTGTACATTTGAAATTGTTGTTAATAAAATGAAAATTCATTTAAAAGTACTACTATTAATAAATTATATTAGCATATTATCATTTCACAATTTTTAGTTAAAGAATACTAAAAGGAAGGGGAACTTTGACCCAAATTATTAATCTTTTTGTATTTATAACTGAAAGTTATTTGTTAAAAGAAAATGTATTCCCTTTAGCTGCAACTAAAGTATTTTATGTAATAGAAAAAGATATAGTATAGTTTACTTAGTTAAGAGTATTACAAAACATTACTTCATAGTTCCGTGCATAGTTACTTCCATACTTGGAGAAATAGCTTAAGACAAAAGTCATCGCCTAAAATTCTCCAGGGAATCTTTGATGTTTGTTAACAATGGGGAAAGTTAATCACAAAAAGGCTGAGTGAAAAATAAAAGTAGAATACAAAACTAATTTTTTATAAAAGCAAAATGAATCTAGGGCAATTTAAAGTAATTACTTTATGCTCTATGTTGTCTGCTAACTTTTAGAAAATAAAAACTACAGGCCATAACAAAAGAGACTGGTAAACTTATTTATTTAATCCTTTGGGAGAATGTAGGGGAAAAAGAGTAGAGTAAGGAAAGATATGCAGAATCAAAACAGCTATATTAACTGGATATCCTGAAATTTAGTCTGAGTCAGTATTATTTCCTTTTCTTTTTAGATAAAATTATAATTTAGGGTCTAATAACAGACCTTCCGAATACCAGCAGTGTAATTCCATAATTATAATTGGAGATCTTAACATCTCTCACCAATAACAGTAACTACGCAAAAGAGATAAAAGATTTCAACAAAGTTACTAACCAACTTGACTGTAATGATACTTACAGAACACAACAACAAACAATGACTAATACACACTGCACGTGCACATGGTTTTTACCAGGAGGCATATGCTAGAATGGGCTGTTTAAAAAAAATCTCAACACACATAAAAGAATTGAAATCCGCGAGTATATTCTCTGACAAAAATGGAATTAAGTTAGAAAGCAATTATATTCAGGTACCCAGAAAAACTCTAAATACATTTCTAAAGAATCCATGCGCCAAAGAAATCACAAGATAAGTTACGAAATATTTCAACTGAAAGATGAAAATACAATACACCAAAATTTGTGCACTGAAGTTAAAGCAATGCTTACAGAGAAATTTACAACTGTAAATGTTCATGTTAGAAAAGAAGAAAGCTCTAAAACCAATTGTCGGAGTCCTACTTTCAGCAATTACAAAGAGATCAAATTAAATGCAAAGTAAGTAGAAAGGAAATAATAAACATAGCTAAAAATCAATAAAAAGGAAAATAAACAAAGAGAGAAAATGAATGAGATAAAAGCTGGTGATTTGAAAATATCGATAAAATAAAAAATCCTTTAGCTTGAGTGATCAAGAAAATAAACAGAAAATTCACGATTTAATAATATCAGGAATGAAAGATGGAACATTACTACTACAGCCTGACATTAAAAGGAAAAGGGAGTACTACGAACACTTTTTGTTCCAGTAATTCACAACTCATCTAACATCTAGAAATCAATTGGTATAATTCACCAAATAACAGGAGGTAGCCCACACAACTGTTTAAATATCTACCCATCTACCTCCCTTTGTGTCCATATACTCTGCCTTCTCTTCTGATACTATGGACCAGGGATCAGCAAACTATGACCTGTAGGCCAATCTGACCCATCTATTTTATAAACAAAGTTTTGTTAGAACACATCCATACTTGTTCAGTTATATATTGCCTATGGCTGCTTTACCATAGAACATATAAGAGCAGAGTTTAATGGAGTGAGAGAAACTATATGGCCCACAAACCTCAAATGAAGGTTCATTGACTTTGTTGAAGTCAACCCTGATTCTACTCTCTGGCTTTTTATAGGAGTTTGCTTACCTTTGGGGCAAATGCATTTTGCTCCTAGCAAAGGGCAATATCTCCATTTCCTGGATCTCATCCCCTCTTCCTTTCTCAAGGTCACTGCTCCTGCACTTTTTCCATCTCTCAGTTTTTCCTTCACTACTGGTTGTCCTTCGTCAAAAACAAACTAAACATATTATGAATTCGTCTACCTTTAAAAAACGAAAAACACTTTCTTGACTTTTATTCTTACCCTAGCTATTTTCTTATTCTTTTTCTTTTTATAGTTAACAACCTCCAATGAATTATTTATACTAAATATCTCCAATCCTCCCCTCATCTTCTTTCCTGAAGCCAGTCCAATCAGGCTTTCTTCTTCTCACTTCAAAGAAACTGTCCATGGGCACCAATGACCTCCCTAGCTCCTTTAATCTAATGGTAACCTTTAGCTCAAAAGTCATTGATCCATGAACAGTTGGTTGATCACTTTCTTGACCTAGAAATACTTTGTCCACTTGACTTTTAGGAAACCGCATAATACTGGTTGTTCCTCATTTTCTCAGTCCCTCTTAGATTTCTTTACTTACACTCATTCCCCAGTGATTCCAACCAGAGATTGAAAACCAGCTATATTTTAACAAAGTTTAAATTCCTACTCCAGTTCTGAAATTTCCAATTAAACCCAGACTTGCATATCCAACTGCCTATCTGATATCTCCACCTAACTGACATTGGAACCTTAACATGTCTAAAGCAAAGCTCCTGGCCTGCCCATCTTCTCAAACCCACTGTATTTACTTGCACCTTTGCCCAGCTCGGCTAATGTCAATTTCATGTTTCTAGTTTTTCATCCAAAATAATCTTGAAGTCAACCCTGATTCTACTTTCTTTAATCTCACATTCAACATACCTACAAATACCTTTTATCTCAACCTTCACTACCACCCATCATCTAATTTTTTTTTGGGGGGGGAGGTGGGGGATGGAGTCTCACTGTTGCCCAGGCTGAAGTGCAGTGGTGCAATCTCAGCTCACTGCAACCTCTGAGTCCTGGGTTCAAGCAATTCTAGGTCCTCAGCCTCCCGAGTAGCTGGGGTTATAGGCGTTCGCCACCATGCCTGGCTAATTTTTTGTATTTTTGGTAGAGACGGAGTTTTACCATGTTGGCAAGGCTGGTCTCCAACTCCTGACCTCAGGTGATTCGCCCACCTTTGCCTCCCAAAGTGCTGGGATTACAGGAGTGAGCCACTGCTCTTGGCCCCATCATCAAATATTTATCAGCACCTGCACTACTACTCACTAGCCCAAACCATGGTTATTTACCTGAATTATTGCAATTGCCTCCTAACTGCTTTCCTTGCTTCTGCTCTTGCCCCAGGTCATTCTGTTCTCAACAAAGTAGGCAAAGAGATCTGGTTAAAATTTAAGTCAGATCATGTGTAAAAGCCTTTAGCGACTTTGTATTTCATGCTAAATAAAAACCAAAATTGGCCCTGTGCAGTGGCTCACACCTGTAATCCCAGCACTTTGGGAGGTCGAGGCGGGCGGATCATAAGGTCAGGAGTTTGAGATCAGCCTGGCTGACATGGCAAAACCTTGTCTCTACTAAAAATACAAAAAGTAGCTGGGCATGGTGGTGGGTGCCTGTAATCCCAGCTACTCGGGAGGCTGAGGCAGGAGAATCACTTGAACCCGAGAGGTGGAGGCTACAGTGAGCCAAGATCACGCCATTGCACTCCAGCCTGGGCAACAGAGCGAGACTCTGTCAAAAAAAAAAAAAAAAAAAAGCTCAAAATCATCAGGATTTTTTAGCAGATGCTACATAGTCCACCCCTCATCCCTGTTATCTTTCTGACCTCCTTTCCCACTACTCTCCGTTTGACTTGTTCTGCTCCAGCCACAATGGCCTCCTTGTTCCCCCAATGTCCAAGCATGCTCCTGCCTCAGGAATGCAGCCCAGATGATCACTGTCTGGCCCACTCTGTCCTAGAAATGACTCATTTCTTCACTTCCTTCATGTCTCTATCCGGTATCCCCCTCTCACTGAGGCCTTTCTAACAAGCAGTTTGCTACCTCCAAACTTGCTATCTTACATCACTATCTTACATATGATATATTACATTTATTTGGTGTCTGTTTCTTCCCAATAACATATGTACTCATTGAAGCTAAGAAGTGTTTTAATGCATTTTATTAACTAATTATTAGCTATTTCTTTTGTTAACAACATCCCAATCTTTCTGAATAGTACCTAACACATAACACAAAACAAATATTTGCTGAAGGAATCAAAATATGTAGAACTGCTTTGCAAACTGTAAAGCAATATAAAAATGTAGCTCATTATTAACTCCTGAATGTGTAATATAGGCTTTCACTCATTTTCTTAATACTCCCTGGAGCTTCTTGGGTATTTTTATCATTCCTATTGATATTTCAGCAGAGTTATTTTTAAAGAAGTTAAATCTGTTGTCCAACTTGTCACAGCTAGTTAATCCAGAACTGGCTTTCAAACCTAGGTTAACTCTAGAGACTGACTTTCAGCCATTGAACACTTCTCCACATGACAGGTCTCCTGGATATTAAGTCACAGCTCAGGGACCTGGTATCAGAAGTCCTGCAATGAATGGAGATGAAAAATTCTTAAAGGATATGTCAAAAATTGAGATGTTCCCAAAGTAGTCTTGGAAGCCTGACATTTATATCACTGCATGAGCATAAGAAACTTCTAATAAATAACAACAAAAAAAAATATTTGAGAGAAATATATATTTTTGACAAGTCTAAGAATTTAAATTCAGGATTTTTTGGTTATTTTCCCAGTAACTATAATACATATAATAATACATAGTTTTTATCCATGATGAAATTTCTCACATTTTTTATTATAGATTTGGTCTGTGTGATTTCTATTAGATGTAAAAAAACCAAATTTCTTCTTCGGATGACATTGCCATTTTCATGGCTTCTTTCCTAGTTTCCTACTCTTTAAAATCTGTATTTCATTTAATTCCTCCAATAAGTCAGGAGAGAGATTTGCACAAGGCCTTTTCGATGGAAGAAAATTTAAATGTAGCAACTACGTACTCACTGAGGAGGTCAGACATATCACAGTCTTACCTGTGTGAGTTCCAGGTGATATTCAGAAAACACACAGACACACAGTAATAAAAATTTTTGAAACACTCCAACCAATCAAAATTTGTTGACACAATATACATATTTTGAAGTTTATTCACTTTATCCATAGGAAGGGCTCTTGCTTATTTCCTTAAGCAAAGGCTTTTTAGCCATTATACAGACATCATTTTCAAAAGACTGGCTGGTGGTATTTCTATGTCACAAAGCATTAAAAATAAACTGGAGAGCAATGGCCCTCAAGGGACAGCCAACCAGCCCTGATATAGCACACAATAACCAATGGTTGGGAAAATGATGGCTACATAATTTTTCATAATTTTTAAAAAGTAAATTATATTACTATTTCCTAAGAGTATGTGATAATACATACTATTTTTCAGAAAGACTTCCTTCGAAATAGTTATTCATTTTTAAGTTTGGCACTACTGAAAGTTTTAGACATAGTTATCTGTGAAAATCACTTATAAATAATTATTTCATGACAGAAAAATAGATTAACTGCTTATAATACTCCAAGGACATGAAAAGAGAAACTTAGCTTAATTATAGGGTGCATAAACATTGAGAAAATCTAGTTCAATATCAAGTTTTGAAGAAAGTCTTTAAACACCAAAATTGGTTGCTAACAATTCTAAAACTCATTGTTTCAAAGTAGTTGATTATATGGTAAGTTAGATAAAGATATAATCTGTTTCTGATGTGACAAAAAAGCATGGAACACCTTACCCAGAGGCACTCTGGCAGCACTCGCGTCCGGGTTGATCCAGAAGGAAAGCCAGGAGAGAACAACAATGAGCAGGGTTGGGGCATAGACCCCCATCATGTAAAAGCCGACCTGCCTCCTTAGGGTGAAGATGACTTCCACACATGTGTAGTAGCCTTTCAGAAGCAAACACATTCAAGGCATGAGGTTTTCACCCACACAGAATTGCAAACATCAATGAAAGACCTGGAAACGGTAAGTCACTTCTATTTGAGGCAATTTCACAGAGTAAACGCCTCAAAAAAAAGTTTCTCTTTGCAGATATATAATTTATGTGATCTAAAAGGGTGACATTATGGAACCAGTTTCAGCTGACCTTTCGCAACTTCATTATGACATTGAGAAATAGATCCCACATGCTGCTCCACTGTGTCAGTGTCTAGGCTTTTAGGTCAGTGTTCAGAGAACTGGCAATAGAGTTGAACTTTTCCTTACCCATGGGTCCTCTCAGGGCAATGATCTAAAGGAGTCATACAGGCAGTAGTAAATCAAAGTAGAACAAATCTTAAAAAGAAACACTCCGGGACTACACATTATCAGTATAATTTTTCAGCCATATGTACCACTTCTTATCTAGGATGGATGGCAGTCTACACTGACTCTCATATATAGATAAACCTTAAAAATTAAGAAAGTATTGGAAGTAAACATTAGCAAGTATAGGAAATCAGTCTTTTCAATCCATTTACAGAAAAGATGTATATGGTGCAAACATCGGATATTCCTCTCAATTCTTTGCCCACCTCTACTTCAGGCTCTCAAAGGTACTCCAACTGAAGGAAAGAACTTTCATTTTCACATGCCAAGACAAATGCAGAAATTGTTTTACAACCTAATTCTAGAGTGGTCATGACATCAACTAGTCCCCCAAATTAATCACCAATTACAGGCAGCCTCACAATAGCCTTTGCCGCCTTGAGAAAGAAAACAGTAACACGAATATGCTCACAGTACTGCATTCAAATAGAAAAGGTATTTCCAGATGTTCGAGATTATTTCTTAAATGTTTGGTCTTTTCAGTTAGCTATTTAAATATAATATCTAATGCCGAAAGTGCTTAATTTAGATAAGAATGTCATTTGCCATTTCACAAATGTAAGATTATGCATAAATAGCAAAATAAAATATCTATAATAGTTTTCTGTTTAAACTCTATATAATTTTTTAAAATGGTGAAACAAATTAATGAACAATAAATAAATGAAACAATTATGGGGGAAAGAATAATGTTACTTTTTCCTATTTTATAGTTTAAAAATAATATTTACCTGGTCTTCCTAATTGGGAAAAATATACATATATCTAACACAAGAATAATCTACATATTTATTCATTAATAGCACCTACAGCAGTACTTGCACAGAATAGGACCTTAATAAACATGAAATAAAAGAATGGTTATTTATATCCTCAACAAATAGATTAGAAATCTTTTCTTTTCCCAATGTGATTTAGAATCATTGCCACCTCTGAGAGGTTACACAGACAGTAGAGCTAATATGTAACAAAAATAGTTGCTTTCGACTGAAGCAAATTCTATTTATGCCAAATGCTTCCACATTATATTAAAGACAAGAAATGCAAGTGTTTCTTTTTTACAGTTGAATTTAATTAAAATTAGGCAATATATCAAGTCATTCACAGGTTTTAGAAGGATGTAAAAAACATAACAATGAAAAATCTCCCTTTCTTTTCTTTTCCCACCATTCCCCTTAACTCCCTGCCTGGACAAATAAGAAAATATGTTTCTAACTAACAATCACGTGCAATATTTCAAAAATAGAATCTTTCATAAGTACAATTGCTACAATTAAGAAGGCTCAAAATATTTCCTAAAACTGATTCTGAAGTACATGACTTTGTAATAGTATCACTAAGTCAAATTAGTTTTGTATTCACCTAGCGCACATGAAATGTTTCTCAACAAATTATATATTTTTAGGTAGTCTCAGTTGTGACAAATATTATAACGATTTACTACAAACTAGCATAGTTTAAAATAAAATTTTCCATTCCATCCCATTATGTTTAAATGGTAGTCCATTAACAAGAGTCCTGCAATTTGAAGCAAGTTTCCATCGTGTCCCTTTTATGAAGGTACCCACTAGGGGAGCTTCACAAGACTTGGATGCATTTAGCAGTAAAATACATGCTTGGATATTATAGTGATTTGCTCCATAAAATTTTATGAGAAACATTTCTTGATCTTTTTTTGATCTTTTCCTAGTATTGTTACATTTATGAGAGGCAGGTGGGCAGCTAATTGATATAAATGTTCATTGGGCAAATTCAATTTACTTTCTATTTCCTGTGAAGTTTTATTCCATTATTCACTCAGGCTTCCAATTTGAGTATTTTTGTATACTTGCTTTCCCACATATTTCTCCACTTTTGTTATTTCTATAATCATAAAAAAGCATAATTTTAATAAAGTTGAAGCTGCATTATTATTTCTATACAAATTAAATATTGGCTATCATTTTCATGTATTGCTCATATATATATTTATACTTTCCCATTTTTCTATGCTGTTAACTATTGCATGTATTTTCAATGTCTTATTTTTCTAACTAGATTTCTAATTATCCAAACATTAAAACATATTTTACTTATATTCATATGATAATTCATAAAAGTACTGATCAAGTCCCTGAAACATACTAAGTGCCAAAAAATATTGTTAGGCATAAGTTGATTTGTTGTTATTTTCTGTAGCTAATGAGATTTCAGTGAATTATTTATGACTCAAAAAATTCCACAAAAAAAGCTTATAACTCTTGAGTAATCCCCCAAATTCTGTCTACCATAGCACACCTTCTAATTTTATTCTAAGAACTAAAATGAATTATATTTTATGTTGTTTACTTGTTAACCACATTGAAATATGGCTCTCTAAAGGGCAGGGACCTTTCTTTTATTCACTACTGAGTCCCCAGATGGAGATTTTTTTTTTAAGTAGAGCTTAAAAGTGAAAAAATGAACACTCCTAGGACTTTCAAAGCTATTATATAATCATATGCTATTACATAAAATTACAAATAAAATTGCTAGTGTCATTTTCATCTCTAAGAAATTTAAAATTCCAATAGAGTCTCCTTCAAATTTCTCAAAACAATTTAGACACTACTCTTTTTGAAATGTTAAGCATATAATCTGGATGTGGGTAACAATTTTCAAACTATAATAGGACTCCACAGGTATTAATCGTATAACAGTATCAGACTCCCTCTCCCACAGCATCACTGTAACTGTATGACCTTGGGCAAGTGTCTATTTCATTAGCCTAATGTGTACAATGAGGATAATAAAAGTACTTAACTCATAGAACTGTTGGGATGATTAAGTTAAATAATTCCTGCAAAGAACTAAAAACAATGCCTAATAGAGCAAGAGATCAAAAACCTATCTACTAAGTACAAGTTCTTATACGACAGTCTCAAAAATCTCTAAAAACTATAATCTTCTTAATTTGAAGTATAAATGGGAGATGGAATACTACTCTTGGTCCCATGGCTGACAGTAATTTGCCTGGTGACATTTAGTAAGTAATAAGTCACCAGTAATAAGTAATTTAATAAGTAATGTATTCACTCTGCTCTTCAGTTATTTTATGTGTTAAATAAAGGAGCTGGCTCAGAATTATCAGTTACATCACTTCCATATCCAACTATCTATGACTTCTTCATTGAATACTTTGATGGTCAAATTTTTAATGGCTCTCCATTTTTTACTTTTAAAAACCTCGATAATTATTTAGCAATATATTTGACTATTATCTCTGTTTTCCTAATGTACTATAAGCTTTAAGAAGAAGGAATGCTTACATATTAAAGTTATATCATTTGCTAATAATGTATTTTGAAGTCAACAATAGATGTTTAACTATATCCCCAAGCTGCCTAGTATTGTCTTTATCACAACATTGTAAATATGTAAATATTCTCTCCACTTCTTAATATTAACAGGAATGTTTTAAATTATATGTTGCCTTGATGATGTCATGAGGACAGCATTCTAGCTCATTCTGTCAGCATTCTACAAACATCTGATCTCTCTCAGTTTTACACAATTATACTATATACATTTTATTCTTTCAAGTCAACATGCATTTTGCAATAAAGCTTTAATTATATCTATTTATGAATATTTTTGTTATGATTTACTTCCAAAGACAGAATTAGAATTGTGCAATAATTTACATGTTGAACTGATTATTATTACTAATATAATAATCAAAATTGAATAATCTTCTTTATATTGCTAAGTGAAATAACACCATATTCAATATCTAAAACCCTCACTAACCTAGAACCACTAGCAGAAAATAAAAGGTTGAACACTAAGCATATTATGACAGTATTGAGTAGTGAGTACTGTACTTTCTGCAAAAGCTCCATGCAACTTAATGAATGAGGTTAATTTGTTTTCCTTTTCATAACTGGCTGCTCTGTGACCTAGGTCAAGAAGACTGCATAGCGAATATTTACTGATGTCCAATTATTTCACATTCTTATTGCTTCCTGCATAGCATAAGGATCAATGCTTTTTAAAATTAAAAATATGGGCCAACCACCATCTAAAAACGACCCAAAAGACAATGGGTGAACATATATAGATTATATTGTTTATATCTAAAATGTTCAGCCCCAAATGGAATCCTGCCAGAAGTAGAATTTCCTGACATCTGAAAACCACTACCTGAGAGAGTTTTCATTACTAACATAAACAATTAAAAACCTCTCACCACGAGAATTACATAAAGAAAAATCAAGCATGTCTATCTAATAATTAAAAGTTCAAAAAACTTTAGTGAATACAATTCTGTGAAAGACTTAAACATATGAATGTAAAGATAAACTATTTGCTAATTTAATTTTAAGTTTTGGCCAATTCTTTTTTACTCTCCCCTTGTCTATGTATTAATTAAAATGTATCTTTGAAATAGAACTTCGTTTTATTTAAAGAATATTACTTACCAGTGCCTTTATAGTATTTTGTACAGTTACCATATTCAATATCTTCCTTTTTGATATCAAATTGAGGCAAGGCAATTTTTTCTAATTGCACAGGATCTCCTGACTGCCAGATAAATCGTAAATCATCAGTTGTGTAACCAACTATAAACAAAAACAAATAAATGTTAGTTTAAAATATAATTAATAATGCTTTTTAAATATTTTCATAATTAAAATCTTAAACATAGCAAAGGAAAGAAAATAAGACCTTCTTATATGAAATTGTAGTTTAAAATGTAAAGAAGTAAAACCCATGGTCACTAATGGAAGTACTAGTACAAGAGTTAAAGATATTCATCTTAAAGAAAGAACAAGTTTAAATAATAAGCATACTGCACAGATTTAAAATCCTAGGGCATCATATACAATAACTTATTTCTCTATGTCAGAATTATTTTTTAATGGTCATCAATAAAAAGCTAATAAATAAGTGATGCAAGCTTTCCGAACGTATACATTTACTATCATGTAATATGCTCCCTGGGATTTTTAAAAGAAATGTAATCATTGAAACATCTACATTTTTTTTAAGAAATCGACCTGGTGCGGTAGCTCACACCTGTAATCCCAGCACTTTGGGAGGCCAAGGCGGGTGGATCACGAGGTCAGGAGTTCGAGACCAGCCTGGCCAATATGGTGAAACCTCATGTCTACTAAAAATACAAAAATAAATTAGCCAGGCACGGTGGTGGACACCTTGTAATCCCAGCTACTCAGGAGGCTGAGGCAGGAGAATTGCTTGAACCCACGAGGTGGAGGTTGCAGTGAGCCGAGATTGCACCACTGTAGTCTAGCCTGGGTGACAGAGCAAGACTCTGTTTTAAAAAATAATACTCATTATCATTATGATCACTGCAAAATTCCCTAAAGGAGTTGCATCACCATAGAAGGCCAATAAAATAATCCTTCAAAGGGACATAATTACAGCATCATTTCAGCATCCTGAAGCACACACATTTTGGGCTTAGGTATGTGGCTACAATTTCAGGAATTTTACAGCATACACTAGTCTACTATCGAACTCAAAAGTGTATGTATTTTTGAAAGTAATACTTCAGTGCATCCAGTAATGGGATCAAAGTGTAAATGCACTGTTGGAAGTTTTCTACATCTTGACATGCAGGCTCTCATGTAGAATACATACAAAAACATAAACAGACGTGCAAACATATAAACACATACATGTGCAAAATCTCATTTTATAGTTAGAAAGAAATAAATACTGCTCAAATTTAGGATCCATTTCAGTACATTATTTAAAAAACAACCACAAAGTAACTTTAGACATAAAACCTAGAATACATATGCAAGATATTTTGCCAGGTAATTATTCTTTACTCTTTGAAGAAATAGACGACCTTATGATAAGATGATCCATGTATTCAGGCTAAACATTCCTTGCATTTGTGTTTTTTTTTTGAGGTTTATGTCCTACTTTTATTTTCAAAAGATAAGTATCATGGGAAGTTAATTAGTACATTGTATAGATAAATAATAATTTCAATTAATACACCTAGGGTACCTTTTAATAACTAAAAAATATATGATCAAATAAACATAAAAAATACAATTTTGTAAAAAAATTGTTTACATTTCTTTACTTTCATAGAGAATGAATGCTTAGTTGGATTTACAGAATATTTTTCAATGTTTTCTAAATTTTCTGCTAAGAAAATCTGGTTTTAACATCAGAAATGCTATTGAAATTAGGACGTCATTTTCTCTTTTACCTTGCCTGTATTACTAACTCAAATAACAATGGCAATTGGAATGTTAGAAGTATACACCTACATCAATGAACTGAAATAAGGCTAGTACAAAAATGATTTATCTTAATACAAGTTAATATAGTATTAATAAAAGAGTAACTATAATTTCCCTAAATAAATTATTTTAATGACTATTTATAATCAAAGCACTAGTTTTACCACTGTTGTCTAAGATGTCAGTAGAATGTATTACCCAGACATTTTAAACACTTTATTTTCATAATCAATCATGTTCTCATTTACATACAGCTCTCCAGTTGCATCTTGCAACGTTGTGTATCCATGGGAAACAATGTCAAGTCCAAAGGGCATGAAAGAGTAATAGATAACCTGGAAGTAGAAATGGGTCTTAGAAATAATTTAATATACTTCTCTGTCATCCATTGATTTTAGAAGGAAAATATAAATGCACAAATATGAAATATAAAAGAGTACCTCATACTGACAAGGACATCTCCATCACGAAAAATAAAGAGGAGGATGTTTTCCTGGGTTACATCATGAAAATTGGCACTTTTTTCATTTGCAAAAAATAAATCAGGTTTCCATAAACACTTGTACATCGTTGGATCCACTGTC
This sequence comes from Pongo abelii, assembly GCF_028885655.2. Taxonomy (NCBI): domain Eukaryota; kingdom Metazoa; phylum Chordata; class Mammalia; order Primates; family Hominidae; genus Pongo; species Pongo abelii. The sequence goes on along the minus strand of NC_071988.2, from coordinate 179,136,468 downwards.
AGTGCATCTGAACCCCTAAAATCACTGGGGAGCTTCAGCCTGGGGTCATTCCATTTTTGTCTCAGGAAGATGTTAACTCTATAGTCCTGAAGAAAAAGTACATGCGTGCACATGTGTATGTTTATTGCTATTTTTAAGAACTTATTCGGCCCCAAAACAAAAAGGGTTACAATGATTAGTGGCACAAATATTTTTGTTCTTCCAACATCAACCAAGATCACAACAACTGTGTCACTAAAGGAGAGTTCCATTAGCAGTATAAAGACACTTGTCTCTATGTAATTGCTCTCTGCAGACATTCTGTAGCACTTGCTAGCTCAAACATCAGAATATAACCTTGTTGATAGTTCCTTTACCTTTATACAAACACCAATTATTACAGTTGATTAGATAGTAGTACCATAAAAGCCTGAGAATCACTAAGTATTACTATCATTCTTCCCCAAAACTTTTTGTCCAAGTATACACATATCTTAAAATTAAAATTCATGATGAAATTTAGATTATTACTTAATATCTGATGATTATTGCGACACCTACAAAAATTAATTCAAGAATGTCTAAGACTAAAACCTATCTATCTCATGGAGTGAAGGCTTTCAACAGATACAATGTGGCAAACATTTTTATCCATTGCAGGAAGACATGCATGGCCCTGTACTTTAGAGGGAACACACATTAGTTTCAAGCATTTTCTAATAAAATATGAATTATACTACCTTAGCCAAAGCATGTGGCTGATAGCCACTAACATCATTTTGAACACTCAATATAACTCATTTCAAATTATTTGCTAAAAATCTTCCTTGAAATATACACACTGAAAATTATTCTATTACATTCTGTATTAGTCTGTTCTCATGCTACCAATAAAGACATACCTAAGAATGGGTAATTTATAAAGGAAAGGGGTTTAATTGACTCACAGTTCAAATGGCATGGGAGGCCTCACAGTCATGACAGAAGGTGAAGGAGGAGCAAAGGCATGATTTACATGGTGGCAGGCAAGACAGCACGTACAGGGGAACTCTCCTTTATAAAACCATGAGATCTCATGAGGCTTATTCACTATCATAAGAACAACAGGGAAATGACCTCCCCTCATGATTGAATTATCTCCCACCAGGTCCCTCCCACAACATGTGAGAATTATGGGAGCTACAATTCAAGACGCCATTTGGGTGGGGACATGGCCAAACCATATCACCACCTTTAGGTGCTGTGTTTTATCAAGATAAATCACCAAAACCCTATAACTTTGAATTGCTATATTTAAAATATGCATTCATAATATTATGATAAAATATTATGTCCTTAATTTGATATTAAGATTCAGTACAAGAAATAACCAGATGAAGCTGTGCATGTATATTTTACATACTTGTTGTTAAAGCTGTGACCCTTTATTATGATCAATGACCCTTATATCAAAATACACAGGATGAATTCCTTATTTAATTTTTAAGTTGTTAGAAATATATTACTATCTTTATTTCTGCCTTCATTTCATTATGTACCCAGTAGTCATTCAGGAGCAGGCTGTTCAGTTTCCATGTAGTTGAGCGGTTTTGCGTAAGTTTCTTAATCCTGAGTTCTAGTTTGATTGCACTGTAGTCTGAGAGACAGTTTGTTATAATTTCTGTTCTTTTATATTTGCTGAGGAGAGCTTTACTTCCAACTATGTGATCAATTTTGGAATAGGTGTGGTGTGGTGCTGAAAAAAATGTATATTCTGTTGATTTGGGGTGGAGAGTTCTGTAGATGTCTATTAGGTCCGCTTGGTGCAGAGCTGAGTTCAATTCCTGGGTATCCTTGTTAACTTTCTGTCTCGTTGATCTGTCTAATGTTGACAGTGGGGTGTTAAAGTCTCCCATTATTATTGTGTGGGAGTCTAAGTCTCTTTGTAGGTCACTCAGGACTTGCTTTATGAATCTGGGTGCTCCTGTATTGGCTGCATATATATTTGGGATGGTTAGCTCTTCTTGTTGAATTGATCCCTTTACCATTATGTAATGGCCTTCTTTGTCTCTTTTGATCTTTGTTGGTTTAAAGTCTATTTTATCAGGGACTAGGATTGCAACCCAGCCATCCCATTACTGGGTACATACCCAAAGGACTATAAATCATGCCGCTATAAAGACACAAGCACACATATGTTTATTGCGGCACTATTCACAATAGCAAAGACTCGGAACCAACCCAAATGTCCAACAATGATAGACTGGATTAAGAAAATGTGGCACATATACACCATGGAATACTATGCAGCCATAAAAAATGATGAGTTCATGTCCTTTGTAGGGACATAGATGAAATTGGAAATCATCATTCTCAGTAAACTATCGCAAAGAAAAAAAAACCAAACACCGCATGTTCTCACTCATAGATGGAAATTGAACAATGAGAACACATGGACACAGGAAGGGGAACATCACACTCTGGGGACTGTTGTGGGGTTGTGGGAGGTGGGAGGGATAGCATTAGGAGATATACCTAATGCTAAATGACGAATTAATGGGTGCAGCACACCAGCATGGCACATGTATACATATGTAACTAACCTGCACATTGTGCACATGTACTCTAAAACTTAAAGTATAATAATAATAATAATAATAATAATAATAAAAAGAAATATATTACTATCATACCATTATATAGGTATTTACCATGTGCTAAGTATACTTAATGTTAAGTGCTTTACAAAATCACATTTAATCCTCAGAGTTTACACTATCAAAATGCTCTCCTGATGCTTTTATATGCTTCATATGACTGGAAAATAAGACTTGTGTTTTTCTTTTAGTCTTGTAGCTGGGAAGCTAAACATTAACTCTACTATCAATTGCATTAACAATTTATCTCTCATATCCTGGTGCAATTATCATTGTATGTCTCTTACACATTCAGTTCTTTCTCAATTACTTCTTTGCATTTTTCTTATCATATACCTCAACTCTTTCTGAAATAGGGATGGATAGAAAATAAAATAATAGTTGAGATACTGTCTTATTCTTGACAAAGTATTTCAGTATTATTTGGGTGTAGCTGCCAAGAAACATTGCCAAAGTGGCTTCCAGAGTTAGAATGCTGTATTTCAGCCTAATATTAGTTTATCTCCTTTTGATAGAATATTACATATATGTATAGGAATATAAGTATTAAAACCTTATAGGTATTCTTTATTTATTTACTTTAGATTTTTATTTTTATTTTTTGAGACAGGGTCTTGCTCTGTTGCCCAGGTTGGAGGGCAGTGAAACTATCACAGGTCACTGCAGCCTCAATCTCTTGGGTAGTTTCAGCTCAAAGGAGCTGAAAACATGTCAGCACAAAACCCTTCACTTGGATGTTTATTGTAGTTTTATTCATAATTGATGAAAATGTCATTCGGTAGATAAATGGGTAAGTAAACTGTGGTACATTCAGACAATGGAATATTATTCAGTGTTAAAAAGAACTGAACAATCAAGCCATGAGAAGATATGGTGGAACATTAAATGCATATCATTAAGTGAAAGAAGCCAATCTGAAAAGGCTGCATAATGTACGATTCCAATTATCTGACATTCTGGAAAAGGCAAAACTATGGAGACAGTAAAAAGATCAGTGGTTCCAGAATTTAGAGAGGAGAAAGGGATCAAGAGGCAAAGCACAGATGATTTTTAGGGCAGTGAAACTCTTCTGTATGATACTATAATGGTGAATATACATCATTATACATTTGACAAAACCCATAGAATGTTCTAAAGTAGGAATGAAACCTAATATAAAAGATAAACTTTGGAGGATAATGTCTAATTATGTTTGATAACAGATGTACCAGTTTGGTGTGTTTATCCATTCATTTACTAAATGACATTTTTGTCAATTATGAATAAAGCTACAATAAAGTCTACATTGAGTCTACTCTTAAAAAGTGAATGCAAAAAATACCATAAACAAAATCAAAGAAATACAAGGTTAAGAAAAAACATCCAAAATTTTAAGATAAGGCAAAAATATTGTTTGTTCTTTCAATATCACACTAAAACAATGTCTAACAAGCCCACCTTAATGCCTGTGATTCTCCAGGACAATGTAACTTTGAATTGCTACTTTCTATTGATTAGGGTTATGACTGTAAAATTAGATAACTTTTAAAAATTGATGTTACTAATGATTTCTATCTTGTAGAAAAAAAATTCTCCAAGACTATGCCTATACGTCTCTGTGTAACATTAACAAGTTTTGTATTAAATTTAACAATCTAATTTCAGCATTATTTCTTTCACTGCAGTCTCTTGAATTCTTCCTTGAATCAGCTTCACTATGCTGTTGGTTCCCTTATTAGTGCATCAAATAAATCATTGATATGTCTTCACTATAAGTCTGTCTTAAACTTTTAAAAATTATATATTTTCCTCAAAGAGCTAAACACAGAATTTATATATGATTCAGCAATTCCAATCCTAGGTATATACCCCCAAAAATTGAAAGCAGACACTCCAACAGACACACTTGTACACCCATGTTCATAGCAACATTATTTACAGTAGCCAAAAGGTGAAAATAACCCATGTCCATTAACAGATAAACAAATAACCAAAATTTGGTATGTACATGCACACACAATGGAATATTATTTGGCCATAAAAAAGAATGAAATTCTGATACATGTTACAACATGCATGAACCTTCAAAACATTACCAAAAAAAATCGAGACTAAGAATAGGTTTGTTCAAAATTATTACTTAGAGCAGGAATACAGAACAAAAACAAAAACAAGAAACACAAAAATACCTGGGAGGGTAAGCACTTAAAGGACTGGCTAGAAGACTGAAAAAGAAAAAAATCCTAAGAATGTGATTTCACCAAACCAGAACAAAAGCTTTGTGATGGTCAACAGCAGTAAGTGCCACAGGCGAAGTACAAAAACAAACAAACAAACAAACAAAAACACTGACTACTTTCAGCAAATGAGGAAGCCACTGAAGATTGTAGCAAAAACATTTTTGATACAGTGGTGTATCAAAAACAAAATTGCAGGGGATTAAGGAGTGAATGGAAGACAAAGTTCCCTTCTATATAAGATAGGGATAATAATCATACACTCACAACATAGAGTTTTAGGAAGAATTCAGTGAGATGTTATACGCAAAGTATATGAACTGCACCCGGAGATATTAGGTGCTAAAAAGCTTTTTCATTTTATTAGGAAATATCCTTCATGTTGTTGTTATTCCTTTTTAATGCTTGTAGAGTGCTTAATATGCTTTTTTGCTTCAAAAAATTCTGCATATACTGTAACATATTTGGGTTTCTCTGTACTGAGATGATCTACCTACAATTACTTTGAACAGTCATTCACCTCTAGATCTCAAATCTCAACACAGTGCTAACATACATTTTTTAGCATCTCCTAAACTCTTCTTGCTTTAAGCTGCACCATTGTAACCTCAATACACCACAGAAAAAAAGCTCAAATGGGTCTCTACCCCAATTATTTTTTTTAAATAGAATTCCATCAGAGTTGTATTCCAATGAGCATCACCAAAACTGGAAATTGCCTACTTCATTGGTTCATTCAATGTATCATCCTGTTTATTATGTCTTATTTCATTATGAAAGTGCTTCAAAGATTCTTTTCTATTAGTTATGAGGCCATATAATATTATGATTCCACACAAGTTCCAGCAAACTTATGTATCTTTTAAGAATATTTCAAATTTTTACAATTTAAGTTAATAGTTTGTGTTGAACATTCATTAAAAGATAAAAGCTCATTAGTTACATGTTTTGGTTAGTGTTTTATGAGTACTTTCAAATAATTACTAGTTATTGGCATTTCAAATGCTTTATATTAAGATAACCACCTTTGAAATCTATTTATTTTCATTTTCAATTATTCAAACACAGTAATTATTTATTTTGCAAGAAACAAATTCCCATCAGAAACAGACTTCTTTTATGAGTGGGAAATTACTTAATTGCTTTTAAAGTACTGGTGACAAATACTATTCATTGTTCATTCCAAATAGCACACTATTAATCATTATCTGAAAAAATGGATGGTCTCCAAAAACTTTTAGAACCAATTAACACCCAAATTAAACTATTTCTTGAAGGCAATAAAACATTTCACAACAAGACACTATAATCGGTTAAGTTTCATAAATGATATTTTAATATTAAGAACTGTTTATATTTTGTAATGTTGTTAGAATAGCTCACATATGTAATCTTTAATTCATTTGTTTTCTTTGCATTATGGCAAAAATTAGCATTCAAATAAATAAAAGAGATCAGCTCTTATAGCATCTGGCAGCATTATAATTAAAGTTCTGTCAATAGGGTTATTAAAAGCCTGGTTTGAAAAGGATTTAAAATTTAGCCTCTAGTCAGGTTAAAATTTCATATAAGAATTGCAAGTTACCCAAATGCCTGTAAAAGCTCTTAGGTTATACAGTAGTGATTTTTCTCAATATATCATTTTTCAAGGTTTTTAATTAAAGATTCTTCAATAAAACCTTATGGATAATTAATTTTTCTAGATCTATGCTCATAGTCCATTTCTATTAGGAGAGCCTGCTAGGTGGTGCTATGGTGCCACACTAGGCTGGAAACCCCATAAAGAATAGAAACCTGCTGAGGCTGAGTATAAAAAGCGTCCAATACACTTCTATTAAATATAGGAATGAGGAAATGCCTTCTGTATCATGTAGACAGTCCAGTTCAGGAAGTTGTCTAGCATTATTCACACCATGAATTTTTTTCATATCCATTAATAACAATAATCAAATTACTGGAAAGAGAAAACAAAACTTGGACATTTTTCATCCTTCCTCAATGCCTGATACAGTACTCTTACTTGTGAAATTTAATCACCAATGCTTCCAAATAATGTAACTTGAAGAAAAAAGGTAATGAGGAAAGTATCCATAATAAATTGTTCAGTTTCATGTACATACACTAAAAAAAGGTAACTTTGACATAGAGAAAGGAATAAAGTATATTTTAACTACTAAAAACATATATATAGATATTTAAAAATTACATCCTTAATAGAATTAACCTTAATGAGTGGGAGGTTTAAATAATTACTCAATAAAATACAACTGATTATTTTCTATAATGAAATAATCAGATATTTCATTACAAATAATCAAAAAATGATATATTGAGTCTGGCATTTTCATATATGGAAAAAGTTATGTTATAATCAGATAATCCTTCAGCTGGACTTGGGAGGAAGTTATATGCAATCAGATAAACCTCCAGCAGAATTCAGAAGGAAAAAAAATACTAGCAAATGCTCATCAGCATATGTACTAGTTTCCAATTGCCACTGTAACAAAATTACCAAAAATAGTGGCTTAAAGCACCACAAATTTAGTATCTTACAGTTCTGTAGCTTAGAAGACCAAAATCATGTTCACTGAGCTGAAGTCAATTGTTCTGTCTGAAGGGCTGGTTCCTTTGAAGCCTCTGAGGAATGAACGTGTTTCCTTTCACTTCTTCAGCTTCTAGAGGTCACCTGCATTCCTTGAGTCATGGTCCCTTCCTTGCATGACTACTGCTTCATGCTTCCTGCATCACAGCTACTACCACTGACCCTGATCTTGCTGTCTGTCTTACAAGAACGCTAGCAATTACACTGGCTCACTTGAAGAAACTGGGATACTCTCCCCCGATCTCCAAATATTTAATTTAATCACATCTGAAATGTCCTTTTTAATATATGAAACAGCATATCCACAGGTTTGAAAAGAATATAAAATTTAGCCTCTAGTGAGATTAGAAATTTCATATAAGATTGTGATTACCAGTGATTACGACATGAACATCTTTAGAGGGCCATTATTCAGCCAACAACAGAGTGCAAACCCTGAAGATGAATAACATCAGAAAAATAAATATGAAATCAGTTTAATATTTATGATTTTACATCTAAGATGTAAAATCTATTAAGATATGTGAAATAAAAAACGGGACAAATATGTCTAATATTATTCTACAGTAAATTCTATTATTCTATAGTACATGCTTTAAAATTAACAACAAAAACAAAATATAAATAGTAAACTCAGGCAAGTTTTAAGGAAAGCATTTTAAATCTAAATATAAAAATATATAAAATCAAATTGTTTTAAAACAACAAAGATGAGCAACTACCAAGAACTAGAATCAAGCATTTTTAGTGGATCCCAAATATGATTTTTTTTCTTGACAGTCACAGCTGTGTTTCCCAAAAGGAGTTGCGATCTATTATTAAAATAAACAAAAAGTCATGGAACAAAAAGGCATAGAAAGTCTGACAGGATCATGAATTATAGTGCAATAATAATTCAATATAATTACAAAGCATGCCTAAACTAAAGAAAGAAAATGGATTGTATAAACAGGCTTTTATTTCCATGAAAGAGCTCTTATGTATTTCTGATAAGGCAAAGTGTCAGTGTATAGATTATGACAATACACCATAATACCCAGTTTTCCCCACATAAGTTCAATAGGTCACATTTTCAATTATGAAAATCCTGCTGATTAAAGCCAAAGTTAGGAACTGAATGGAAACTCAAAAAATGTAAGCATAACTGTAGAACAGATGTCACCTAGCCCCTAACAAATCATTCTTCTCACTGTTTTGAATACTCTTATTTCAGTTGTCACAAGCAGTAGCACATAAACTGGTAGAACTAGAACTGACTGTTTCAGCAACTTCAAATTGGGATGATAACATTTATTTGACAATTTTAGTGATGCTACTGTTGGTAAATACCACTTATAGTATTGATAATGATACCTTACAAAAATGTAAGGTAGCAAAATACAAATGAGCACACCAACATGAGAAATAGGAACTATAAAGCTTCACAATGAGGCCATAAAACAGGCTGAAGCAGCATATAACCACAGAGATATGGAAGAGCTTAAAGAATATTAATTAGGCTGTAATTTTTCCTCCACTACACAATTATGGTTTATGAATAATGTGAGGTGACTTCTAGTTTAGCCAGCAACATTTAGCATTTAAATTTAGAGAAAAAAAAGCAAAAACAATTTTTTTCCAAGTAGAATTGGTTAAAATTTCCTGACAATAACATTAATGCCAATAACATTGCTTGCTTCTTTGTTTGATAATCAACATTATCCACTGATGAAATGGGCTGCCCCTCTTCCTTTAAAAGTTGCCCTCCATCTTTCTGACACCTGACTCCTGGCTATTCATGTTATATCTACTCCCAGGCTCCGTGTTCTGCATTGTGCTTTCTTTAATAAGCACTATCTGCTGAAGTAGAACGGTTTGAACTTCAGAGGAAAGCAGAGGGCAGTACTGAAGCTTTTTAAATGTTAAGACTTCCTTTGGCATGATCTCAGTTCACTGCAACCTCCACCTCCTGGATTCAAGTGATTCTCCAGCCTCAGCCTCCCAAGTAGCTGAGATTACTGGTGTGCACCACCATGCCCGGCTAATTTATTTATTTATTTATTTATTTGTATTTTTAGTACAGATGGGGTTCACAATGTTGGCCAGGCTGGTCTTATACTTCTGACCTTAAGTGATCCACCTGCCTCAGCTTCCCAAGTTGCTGGGATTACAGACATGAGCCACCGTGCCTGGCCAGGACTTCCTTTATTTTTGTAGATCCTTGTAGGGGAGATTTCTAGGAGGCTAGTAATAGGCAAAGCAACACATACACAGTAGGACTGCTAATACAGTTAGAAATAATTCGGTTTTTAGGATAATATACTATTGTGAAATTTTAAATTAATTTGTTAATGTATGGCAACCAAAAAGTCATCATCACTGGCATAGTGGTTGCTATGCCAGTCAAAATACAGTTGTTTTAATTTTGTAACTTATTCACTCCCTTTAATAACACAGCAAGGACACAACAGACTCAAACACAAGCCTGTTGGATGACACAACTCACACACAGCCCACCATTATATTGCCATGAATGTACATCCTATATGTAGACAAATCTAATACTCTCTGCTTTCTCAAACTCTTGTTTTGGGGAACTTTTTTTGTTTATTTTTATTATTTTTGTTTGTTTTGAAGAAGTATCCTCCCATAAATAACTCCTGTCCAGACATGTATACCCTTTTGGGTTACACTTCTGTGCTATCACTATTATTTTCTGACCATTGTTTATAACAGATTATGAAGAAATGAAGTGTTGTCTAGATGAATTTTTTCTTTTGAAAGATATTTTAATGTCATTTATATATCTATAATGACTTATGCTTTCCTAACTATTAAGCAACAAGGTATTACAGCATTTGCCTTGAGAAGACTGAGCAAATATATGAAATATGACTGTAAAATGATATATGTGTACAATTCTACTTTATAAGGGTATATAAAATAAATCTTGCTGGAAGCAAAAAAAAATAATTATGATAAAATGGAATATTTACATCTCTTTAATGAGTGTAGTTCTGATCTTAAATTTAGGCATGTCAGTCAATATAAAGTAAAGGGCAGATTGGTTTTCATCCAGGCCATATGATCAAAGAAATAATGAATATAAATAATTTGACTCCTTTAGATAAAGGTTTTCAAAGTTTTCAAAATTACACTCTGTAGTAATGACATTATTCAGTCTGTTATTAAGCCATCTAAATGCTCAACATTAGTCTACTGTTTAAATTTGTTCCACCAACCATTTTACTTAACTAAACAAATAGCAATTTTATTTGTTCATTTATTCATTCACTGTTGGCTAATATAAAAATATTTATTTATGTGTTCACTATTGAGTGCCTAATGTCTTCTGTATTTTATGGAAAAATGAATAAGTAGAATACATTATTGCTAATTTTATGAGTTTATAGTCCATTACAGAATAAAAGGAATACACACAAAAATAATTTAATTACAGCATAGAAGCTATTAAAGTAACAGGCAAATAATAGAGATGAAAAACCTAGATTGAAAAGAGTGCACAAAGTGAGTGAGAATAGCCATAAAAATTTCCGTTTAGAAGAGAAGAAGATCAAGAATAAAAAGCAAGGGTAAAGACTCTATGGTGAGAATTTATTGAATCTGGTGCCAAGGATAAGTTATTCTTGGCTAACTACTGGGATGGGTCTGTGCAGATGAGTGAGAGGATATAATATTAGAAATGATGAAATATTTAATCATAATCATCAAAACTCTGTAAGACATTATTTAAATATTACATGCTCCCTGGTATTTTCAACTCAATACAATCAAGTAACTACTGATGAGACCTACTAGAATTCCTTCCTGATAGTTGGAAGGAATTCAGTATTTATTACAAAATAGATACATTAATGATACCTACTGAGCTATGACATATGCAAAGAAGAAAAAAAGATCCTTGCATTAGCTGACCTAAAACTGTCTTGGATCTGATCACAGGGGCATGCAAGATAAAGAGTGGGGATGTTTCCTATAGGACGCAATATCTTGATAGCTGTGTTTCCGTATTAGTGTAGTGGTGTCATGCTAGATAACCAGGGTACAGAACGGGGTGGGGAGATCAAATAGATTCCTGACAAGTTTTACCTTGAGAAAATGATATCTCTTACTTTTGGAAAGTGAAGTATATAGATAGATTAACCACATTTTCAGTTAATGAGTGCTATACTGTCTCTTGAGTCATACACAGTAGTTTATATTTTATTTCAGAAAGGTCTCCTAGTGATTTATAATGCATGTCTATGTTACTTAAATGATGTAAAAAGTCACTGGAAGTGAATTTTGGACATAATCCCCAAATCTTTTAAGTAACTCTCTAAAATATCTACACGTTGTCCATTACCCAGCTTAAATATATACTTCTACAAATAAATAACACTCTCATCACAATTAAAATATAAAAATAGGTGTCATTAATTAAATGCAATGTACAATTGCTTTTATAATGCACTACGCTGCTGCTACTAGGAATAATGGAGTAAATATTCTAAGTAATTATTTCACTAGTCTGAGATATTCTCAGGAAAATTAGACTGTACTCTTGCCATTCTTACTAGGCTTGCAATCAAAATCTTATATTTAATAAAATAAAAGTATCTCCCAAAAATACAGGAAAATAAACCTTAGGTCTTCTTTCTTCCACCTGAAGTATTATTTCACCATGTGGTTTGTCAAAAATAGCACAAATTTAATATTCTAAAACCTTAATAAGCAAATAGACTTTATTGAATGGCTTTCAAGAGGCTTAGGAAATCTACTAATATTACTTTATCGAAAACTTTGTCCCTAAAGTCCAATTTATCATGGACAACAGCCAAACCTCTCTCGAACCTCTTTCCTATTCCTTTCAAGACACGAGTCTGCTTGTCACTCCTTCCCAGTCTTCACCTGCCTTTCCTGGCCCTTTCATCTTGCTGCACCATCTTTTCAAGGCGTTCACATTGCCCTATCTTATGAAAATCAATTTTCTTATTTGCTTCTTACAATTCCCTGCTCTACATATCACAAAATGAACATAAGAGATAAAACAAGGATTCTCCTCAGGAAATTGGAAGAAAAAACTTGAATGCTTAAAACATTCTGAATGTTCCAACATGTAAGCGTATTAGAAAACAAAAACTGTTGCCCAAGAGTCTTCATGGCATAAGTCCTTTCTCCAGGTTGTATCCAATCACAGTTTTTCAGGGGGAATACATTAATTCTTTTAAGTCTGTAAGTTTTAATGCAATATTAAAGCTAAATTTGAATTGCAAAATTATGTGGGTAACTGAAATCACTGATTAACAAAATCTAGAAATTTGGACATTTTATACTACGAAAGGGCATGGATTTTTTGAGTTGCTCCTTATTGTTCAGTTTTAATGTTACTTTCACTATCTCCTCTATTGAAATATTTGACAAAATATTAAATTAATTACAATCTTACCATTGTTGTTTCTTGAATGGATCCAAAACTGTTAATAAAAATGTTGACTACTACATCAACAGGAATGCCTATGAATAAAAATTAAGAATATATTTATTAGCTGTAAAAAACTTGGTCAGAATCATCATAGTCTTTTGGTTTACACATTTAATTATTATATTTTTTCCAGTCTATATGGAATGCAAACTCTATGGTCTCAGTATAACATGTTCATAATTGCTATTAATGTATTTTTCTAAATAGGAATCATAATACAAATAAAAAATGAGTTCGATTATATTTTATAATGTTCTTTTTTTCAGGAAGAATAATGTCGTAAATTGTAGAGACTCTGTAAAATACATTTACTTTTAAATCTTTTTTTAAATTGCCCTAATACATTTACTTTAAGGAACTACAAATTATTCTTAAAGAATCATTTTGAAAACAGGGTTTAATTTTTTTGCATTTTTCTAATCAGTTCAAATTCTTACTTTAATAGGTAAAACAGTATTCAATAAATTTTACTTATAATTATTACATTTTAATTTTTAATTCATGAAAATGCAAAGCTAATTGGACACATAGCAGAGTCATTATAAAGATTTTTGCCTGACCTTTTGAAAAATAATTTGAAAGTTCATGGAGTGAGAACTAAGGTATAAAGTTGCAAATTTCTTTCTTTTTTTTTTTCCATCTCATTGTGGCTGCTGGTTGTGCTAACAAAGGGAAAATGTGAATTTAGCCTTTTAGCCACATAACCACTAACTGATGAAAAACAGGTGGTGAATCAATATATGGTAGACATGTGACAACCCAGACCATGGCTGTTGTTGAAAGTAACTGAATAGGTCCTGGTAATGAACAAAAACCCATTTTTACAACATAGTTGTATAACTTCAGTTGACTAGAAGCAGCTGCAGACCTTTTTTTTTTTCTAAAGGCAAAAAAAAAAATCAAGCCTTATAATGTTAATCTGATCTACATTAATACCTGTCCTTAATCAGCAACAAGGATTATAGTTTTCCAGAGGAGATGTTTTTCATACAGCTTTTTTCTAATTCATCAAAAGTACAAAAAAGGTCTATACAACTGTACAATCTGCTCATGGCTTATTTTATTGTAAGCATAGTTTTGGTTTTTAAAAGGTGTGATAAATGGTATATCTAATTGGAATAAAAATAATCTATGTTGTAGAATACATAGTCACTTTTATTCACAAAGCTAACATGTTTTAAAAAATCATACGGCCAATTGTTTTTTCAGCAAAAGAATAGACAGAATTTTCTATTAATGTGAAATAATAACAAAAAGTAAGAAAGACTCTAAATATACATCAGAACTGTTCTCTTTCCCTAAATGAGAAAATCATCATTCTGCAAATTATAACTCTGGTGTCTGTGAATGAAAGCCAGGTCTATTTCCAGAGCCTAAATTTTAAACCACTAAGGTTAAGAATAGTACTTAGAAAACTCATTGCGGATGTTGGCCTATTAATTCACAGTATATCCTGTTTTGAATTTTTAAAAACAGGTAACCCATAAAACAATTAGAATTCATATTTTACTTATCTGAATATTTTAGGCATTGAATTGCTCTGAACTTAAGGACATTTTTGTTATATATCACTTTGAAATCTTACTGTTTTGAATATCACAAAGCATATACATATAAAATATCACAAATCTCTATACATATAAAATTAATTTTTAAACAATAAAAATGAACATTTATATGGGGGAGACAAACCTTTGAAGTTTGGTCTTATCCTGGGATCATAACTGACCAATAACCTGTTCAAGATATTGCTAGTGGAGTTGGCAGGTACTCGGGCAAGGTCCTCTGCTGACTGCTGACTATAAGAGAGAGAAAAATCCTGATAAGTAGTTATAAATAGCAAACAACAGAAATGGGTAATTCTCATTGGGAGGAAAGACTGCCTTTTTGAGACAAATCCACAACTATAGTATGGCTTTTTCAAATAGAAATAGAGAATAGTAAACATTGTTAAAAACCCAAAAGACATTGTTATTAAAAATATATATATTTTAACAATTAACTTTACTAAACGTATGAAACATTGCTCTAAATACTCCATGTTACTTTCTATAAAGTAAAATTAAGCAGACAGTTTACTTGTTCTGAAGCAACCTGCCATCGAAATCTAGGCAAGTACAAAGGGAGTGCACAAAATGAGAAAAAAACGGCAAAGAACATTTTTTTAACAATGTGTAATATTAGCCTGCCAACACAAAAACAATCTGACCAGAGAGATGGTCTAAGAATTCATAAGACAATCATGCTGATGTTCATAAAATGATATTCCCCAAGAAAAACAGTGAACATTTTCCTCACTCAGTTAAATATGGCAGCCTGGGAGGCAGAAGGGAATTGGTAAAACACTTTTCACTATCATCAGATAAATGAAGCAAGTAAAATACTCTATACTATACAGAGCTGTAAGAGATAACTACCTGTTGCTTTTCTGTATGTATTTGTCATGAACTCTTTATTAAGAAGAGGAAAATCTGTATTGTTTTGCTATTTTAATCAACTTTGAATAACGATAAGTGACAAAATTGGTGGTTGCTTAAGAGCCCTTTTTTAGAAAGGCACTTTCTTGGAAGCCAAGGAAAATGTTTTGTTGTTTTTGTTTGGGTTTGGTTTATTTTACCCCTCATAAAGTCTTATGCATAATAATTTTTCCCATTACCTACACACACACACAAAATCCATGACAATCACAAGGAAGAGCAAAACTCTACTTGCAGCACCTAGCACAGCCTTTTCTGTATTGATATGGTAAAAAGTCTCAGTTTCATAAATTATATTAATTTATATGAAGGAAACTTAGATGCAACAGGCTTGGCTTTGTATTGAAATCAAAACTCTTTATCTATTTGGCACTTCTGAGTTTATTTTCATACAATCTGCCGATAAGAGGCAATCATTGTAGGTGAGATATAACAGAAAAAAAGTATGACATAATCTAATAATACTATGAATTGATACAGACAACCCTTTCAAATAGAAATTCAGTCAGAGTGCAAAGCGTTTTAAAAAATGAAAATCAATCAATTAGACCTCCCAAAAGTGCAGAGATCATACGGATTTTTAAAAATTGCTTCTCGTGGCTTTATTGGCTCCAATATCACAGCTTCATAAACTTGAGGGCTGGTAATTAGATTTTCCATTTCATTGCAGGTAAAACTATAACTTCCTTACAGCCAGTTGTCATCCTTTAACAAAAGATGGAAAACTCTAAAGAGAATGAGGGTATGTGGGAAAATTGGATATTAGGATGAAAATTAGTGTTCATACCTATCTACAAGTTTTCTCATTCAAAGGAAGAAAAAGAATTGATTGATTACAAAATACACTTGTATTGGATCAATTCAGGACTGCTATTATTGTGTCTCTTCACATAAAATCTTTTACAAGTACATTCCTTCTAAACAGTGAAAAGACAACATGAAGACAATTAACACTAAATTTTGTAGTTTAGAACTTTCCAGCTGATTTTTCTGCTTCTAGCTGTAGGCCGTGTCAGTCAAACTCATTTTTAGCCCTTTATCTCACTACCAAATTTTGTCACAGAATCAGTCTCTCTTCCTGGAATATTGTAACTTCCATTCTTTATTGTACTAATCTAAATCAAACCTGTCCTTCTAAACCTCATCTTCTTTGTAAAATCTTGCATCCACCATGCAACCTTACTTTAATAAACATGAACTAATAAATATATTGTTTGGCAATGATTTTGTAGCTTTTCTTTTCTTATCTATGGGTATGTTACCAACTAGACAAAATGAAAACAGTATGATTATTGAGGGATTCATGGCTTCTATATATTTGTAGTTCCCTACTGTTTTTATGGTATTAAATACACATTGGTTCAAGTACTTCCAATCTGCCATCTCTTCTAGGTATATTTCAGCCTCATGTTGCCTGTGCTGTAAGGGGTAAGCAGTTCCACTCATTATTTCCAGAGGAAGAAGAGCATTTTGTCCTGCAGCGCTCTCTTAGGAGTAATGACTTCCCCCACCCTCAGAATCTTTCCAGCATTGACCATTGCTGAACTACTAGCAAGGAGGAAGAAACATTCATGATTGGCTCAGATCAATATTCTGGTGTGGAATGAATATTGGAGAATCACCATTATGTCCATTACATTCTTCCATTTGATAGTCATGTTCATGTGATTAAACAGAAGAGATATTAGTCACACAGAAAACTGTTATTTTGAAGGAGAGAATGGTAGAAAAAAATTGGTAGAAGAGTAAGAGGTAAGTAAATGGACCTGTAGAGCACATGGTATATGAAGAAACTAAGACAGCATGGTTAAGAGATTTTTCTAAGGTGGTGGAGCCAAGAATGAAACCTGCTCCATGGTAAGCCTGCCATAGTGTAAGTGAAATATTATCTATCTTCTTATTACCATCCATACACATATTGCTTTAGGGCATATATGTTTTACCTTGAGTTCTATTCATCTTACTAAGCATTGTTAAAAATCATTAGTACTGAAAATATAAATTGGCCCTTTCTATCAGTTCACTCTTCTACCATCTCCAAATGTTTTTCAACTCTCCACAGTTAAAAACAAATTTTTGTTTGTTAGCAACAAAAACTCAACATTGTTTGACAAAAATCTTTTGAAAATAAAACAAGCAAACCAAAAAAAAAAAAAAAAAAACCCAGGGAATATACCAAACATCATATGGCCCCTTTTCTTCTATTCTTATTTGTGTCAATATATATTTTCACGTCTCAGCTGCAGGTAACTTGGCATGAATGTTTAATCAACAATTCACATTTATTTGTATTAGAAATACAGAGATGTTTTAAAATTTAAATAAAATTCCATGTAGTTTATATTCACATGCATGAACTCAGGGTTTTTCCCACCTAAAAAAAGTAAAAATCATATGTTTTAGCTTATCAATACTAAAATAACATTAAAATTATCTCTACAGACTAAAATATATTTAAGAGATTAAATGGATATAGTCACTTTCTTTTAGAGTTAAAACAATTTGCATGTAACATATTTTCCTTTGTCTATATGTTACTACATATCTCCTTATAATTTAGAAAGTAAGTTAGTATTACTTAACACAAAATAAACAGGAAAAAGGAGAGTTAAATGATTTAAATTAGGTCACACCTTACTGTCTGCTTTGTTATTAAAGTCTTCATACTCTGAATCTCAATCCAAAGTGTTATGCATTTGACTATGCTATTTCGTTTTATTTTAAGAAATCTATCAACAATTCCAATATATTAAAAAGCAGGATTTATTTCTTGGAAATATGACATTAATTTAAGAAAATAACTTATTCTACTTGGGCAAAGTGATCAAATGACTAGAGAAAATAGAGTTTTATATCAAAAGCCTTTTACAACCAGTCGTCTTTTGTTCACTTGCCTAAACTTGAACCAATGTCATTACTAATATGTAAAGTTATGCAAGGAATGTGTCAGACTGTATAGCTGTATGATGTAATATTTTCCAGCACTAAAGGAAAAATCCAGAAATTTATTTCCAAAGGAGGAAGCTCAGTTTTCTATTAACTGTAGAACATTCTTTTTTTTTTTTTTACATGACCCTTCAGTGACCACAGTGCACAGTTTCATTTCAAAACAGGTGTGGATGAGTATATTGTCTTAATCTTCTTGCTAAAACCAGAAATCTGAGTCTAAAGGAATTGTTTTATTTCTCCATAGAGCAATAAATGCAATGACAATTGTCAGAGGCTTTCTCAGACCTGAATGTAGTAAGTGTGGGGCTGCGCAGCTTTCAGCTGGGCGTGAACCTAAACAAATACCACGCTGCAGACACAAGGGTAGAATGAGGATGTAATATGTGTTGGTTGTATCATTTCTCATGCTCTAAGGCAGTGATTCTTTGCCTCTTTGTTAGATAACAGATGTCTCTGAAAATCTGATAAAAACTCTACACTTCCCCAAAAAGGGTATACAAAATTTGTGTTTCTTTTTTTTTTTTTTTTTTAATTAGTGGCTTAACACAACAGAAATTTATTTCTTAGTCATGCTTCACGTCCATCGTGAGTAAACTGGAAGCTCTGTCATTCCTTCTTATCGCTCTGGATCCAAGCTTGTGGAGCAGGCATTATCTGAAACATTGCCATTTGCCTTGGAGAAAGAGACAGTATGTCAAATCATACAGGGAATTTTACAATTTCCACTCAGAGGTGTATGATCTCTTTGAAACATGAGTTTTAGTTGCTTAATATCTGGGCTTTGCTCTTTTTCTGTAAGTCCTGCGTAGATGCTTTTCTCATTGAACACCAAACAGTTAAGTCCAAAACAAAACACCTGCTGATTTCTGTTTATATTAATTTGCCAAAAGTACATAGTAATACCAAATTACAAGAAATCAGGAAAGTACAATCTTGCCTTGAATGAAAGTGGAACTAAGGGGCTATGATCCCCTACTTTTATTGTTTTTTTCAGAAATAGTTGGCTGTTATTAGCCCTTAGTAGTCCAATTACACTTTAGATTCAGCTTGACACATTAAATAAATAATAATAATGTAGAGTCTAGAAAAAAAATTTATGATAAGATATGAGATTGTTTTATGGATAAAAGTTATCAAACTTTATTAAAATATATTAAAGTAGAGCTAAATAGTTAGAGAAATATGCCATTCATGTTTTGGAAGACTCAATAGCAAAGATGTTCATTTTCCCCAGATTTATCTACGGAGTCAATACAATCTCTATCAAAATTTTACAATGGAGTGTTTTGGCTTTGAGTTCTTGATTTTGGTTTGTTGGTTTGTTCATTTATTTAATGTGTCAAAATTTGTGTTTCTGAGGGTTCCTGGATGAGTAGACCACAAGTTAAGAAATTCTTCATGGAAACAGATCAATCATCTTCCCTTCTACAGCAAGCAATTCTGACTCTGTGGGATGTTTTGATTACTGTTAATTCTGCTTTTCAGACACAGCAAGATACAAGAAAACACAAGGTATTATTGTTGGTGGAGGTTTTAGATGGAAGATTCCCTTTCTGAATACTACACTAAAAGGACTCAGAAAGGAATTATATCAAAGAAAACAATATAACTATAAATAGTGGCAACCGTGATGTTATTAGTCATTATTTTAAAGCTGGTAACCTCATATAAAGTGAAATGAGAAGACAATTTTTTTTAAAGAGCAGGTATCTTACAGTAACAGAAATTAAAGAAATCTTCAGAAAAAAAAAAAAAAAGCACCATAATGGAAATATGTCAACGGAAGGACACTGGAACAAACTGAGAGGGTTCCCAATGGCCAAAGCTGCAATTATTTGAGCAACAAAATAAAGTAGCATTGTATTATAGTACAAAATAAAAATTCCACAGTCCATACAGATAAAAATAAGAATTGAATAAATGGGGAAATATAGACAAATCACTCATGAAGAATTCCAAATAATTGGTGTAGATCTTCTGCTTTCTAATTGGTGGAAAATAACTCCCCACTCCTTAGTGTGAGCTGTGCATAATGACTCCCTTCCAAAGAGTTCAGTCTGCAAAGGGGGGTGCGGAAAGAGTAACTTTATGGCAGAGAAACTCCACAGGCACTCTCCTCAGCAGGTGATCAAGTTAACCTCAACCGTGATAAGTCATGTTGATAATATGGACCCTTGATATGATGTGATGAGAATCACATTTTAACCCGTGGTCTTCCTCTCAAAACCACATAACCTAGTCTAGTCATGGGAAACACATCAGATAAATCCCATCTGGAGGACATCCCCAAAATATTTGACAGATACTTTACTAAACTCTTACAGTCATCAAAAGTAAGTAACGTCTGAGTGACTGTCACGGCCAAGAGAAGCACAAGAAGGCATGACGACTATGTAACATGGTATCCTGAAAGGGATCCTGTGATAGAAGAGGACTTAAGGTAAAGGCCAAAGAGGTCTGAATAAAGAATGGACTTTACTTATTAATATTCTATTAATATTAGCTCTTTAATTGTAAAAAATAAATAAATAAATAAAAGCACCATACTAAAGAAAAATAAAAATAGAGAAAATTAGGTGCAGGGTATTTGGGAACTCTCTGTACTACCTTGGAAATTTTTCTATAACTCTAAAGTTATTCTAAAATAAAATGTTTATTTGAAAAAAAAAAAGAGAGAGAGAGAGAGACAAGGAAAGACACTGAAAGAGTCAGGAGAGTCAATTGTGCTCTTTCCTTCCAAAATCCACAGCCTTAACTGGAAGCAAACTATGTATATAATAATCATATAGAAGTGAAACCTTGATCATGTGTTAAGGCTGGGGCTTATGAAAAAAACACTGCTACTGGTCTGTAAATATAAATGTATTAAAAGTTCAGCATTACATTTCCATCTGTATGCAATAATTTTTAGATAATCAGATAGATAAATAGACATACAAAGACAGACAAATACTTTATGTATTCAGCTAATAAGTTAAATTGGTGGTTATTCATGAATACACATAACTGTGTAATTATTGTGGAGTATTTTTTATTTTTGTATTTTCCTACTTATCCTATAATTTACTATCACCTCTCTTGACAGCTTCCGGATTTATTTTCCATTCTGTTTTCACAGATTAAACTGTGAACAGTTTTATGAATGCAGACAGTGAGTGATACCTTTTACATGATTAGTTTAGTCTCAACTTATTTGAAAAGAATGTGTTTATGAGTAGATGTGTATATGTGTGGCAAAGTCTGTCATGTTATTATGGGCCAAGAGTCATAATTAAGAAGAGTGTTCCGCAACATTCATGTTATTTATCCCCTCACCTGGGTTTCAGGAACTGTTGTAGCCTGTGGAAACATTTTCAAATCTTCTCTAGCTCCAATTATACAATTACATCATCCATGGCTCAAAGAAAAAATATTTTGCGTAAAGTAGAAGCATCTATTTGGAGAGATGCTGGATTTTTAATACCAGCAATTTGCAAATCTCATTGAAGGCTATCTGTTGGTCACTTTTGGTGACTATTGAAGGCTATCTGTTGGTAACTTCATATCTCATGTGAGATTACTCATTCTATGAAAACCATGATAGAAGTATCTTCTATTTATATCGTATGTTGCTCAACTGTAAAACATTATACATTCGCACTAATTCTAATGGGTTTGCTAATGATCTCCAAACCTCTTTGACATAAAGAGTTAAACCTCAATCCAAACACAATGTTTACTGTGCCATTACTTTCCATACTATACGGAATAGAATTACATCCTGGCCCAGCAAGTACAAATCCATAGTTACGACTTCTAACTCTCCAACCAACTGCAATGATACTTAGCTTTTCTCAACTTTCCACATACAGCAAAAACTTAAAATATTTCCCTCCTGGCCCAACGAAAATATCTATATGAAAAATTACACACACACACATATACACACACAGTAAATTTGAGTAAAATGTGAGTATAATTGAAAAACACTTCTGTGAGAGTCACGAGACTAGTGTTCTAACCCCCAAATGTACTGTAAGCTTCCCACATGATATTGGGCCAAGCACTTACCCTCTGTGAGCTTCAGTATACTCACCTTTAAACCAAAGGTTAAATTAGGTGAGGTCTCAGAGCTCATTCAGTTGACAATCTGATTCTACCTATGGTGGATGCTGCAGTGCCCCACCATCAAGGTCACCCCTCCAGGAATGAGCTTGCTCCTGGGAATATTGGCTGCCTACACTTCAGAGCTGAGTGTCTTCTGGAATAGCCTTTGGCTGAAGTAAGGTGTCTTGTCCTAGAGGCAGCCCATACCCAGAGACTTTGATAGGGGTATATGAAGGTGGCTGGGTCCCTTTCTACTAATTAAGACAACCCTGAAGGGCCATCCCATCTTCAGAGTTCCCAATGGCATGGACTGATCACTCAGTTGCAACCCCACTGTTCCTGTGTTTAAGCCTGCTTTACTCCCTCTTAAGACATGTTCCCAAAAGTAATCCCTTTTTTCACGCAAATTTTCATCTCAATGTCTCTGTCTCTAAGAGAATTCAACCTACAACATCAACTAAATACTAACCTTCCTTAAGGAGCTTTACCAGTTATGCAACCACCAATATGCTAAATTTCTCTCTCACTTTAGTCATTCCTTAATTCATTTAACAGTTTCAGAGAATTTCCTATGTGCCATGCACTTGCTATGTACAGGTTATGCACTTGAGAATCAAACATACATGATCCTTATTCTGATATAAAAAATGGTATTTAAAGCTGTAAGTTTAGATAAATTTGTTTATGGATTCTCAAGGTTGGAAATAGATTGGATTCAGCTGAGGAATTCTAGAAACTACTGATACCTCATCCCATCACCCATATCTAGATTTAATTAGTTTTGGATGTGGCCCAGGCATCGGGTTTTTAAAAAGCTCTTCAGATGATTTTAATGATCAGAAGAATCACTTGTTTGAAAAGAGAGTTTATGGTTAAAAAAAAAGACATGGAATTGAAATGTGAGGAATTGCAACATTTAATAAGCAGATAGGAAAAGACAAGCCAATAATTCAAAGAATAAATAGCCCAGGAAGAAGGGGTAAATCCAGCAGTGTGTGGTACCAACAGAACTCAAGGAAAAAAAAGAATATTTCATGGAAGAGTTGGCTAACAGGGCCAAAAGCTGCTGAGAGGTTGAGATGAGGACTGAAAGCTTTCCATGGGATTCAGCAAAAGAAAGAACTGTTTTTCAGTTGAGAAAGAGGCTAGATTGGGGTGGATAGTATAGTAAGTAGTAGGTGAAGAAATGAATGAGGGACTGCATATGACTCTATTGAAAAGTCTGTTTCACTAAGAGTGATGTCAGCAAGATAGTGAAAAAGGAAGCTCTGGACTCTTCCTCCCCTCAAGGACATAACAATTCAACAACAAATGGATCAATCTTCTTTGTGAGAAATTCTAAAACTAGTTGAGAGTCAACTGAGTATGAAATCAGCCACACTGAACTCGTAGGAAAATAAGACACCCTCCAGCCCTAATCCCCACCCTTAAAACCCCAGCACAGCATAATATAATCATGACGGAGTCCTCAGCTTACAGCTTCTTCCTCTGGAGTGAAGCAGTTGGACCATACACCTAGTATCTCAGCTTTTGCACATACTACCAGAGAGACTGTCTTCTATCTCTCCTGTCTTGGAAAGCTGATAAAGCACAGCATACACTAGTACACTAGGCCCCTAAGGACTACAGAGAAAAAAGTAACAGTTTGCACTAGCATGAAGACATGCCACAGCTCCTCCCCAAAGCTCAGTGCACAGCAAGGAAGGGAAGTAAACCCTAGCTCCCAGCTTCTCCCTGAGAACACTTGAACCACATGTCTACCATCCCAACTTTTTCTGGTGCTACTGAAGGGACTGGCTTTTCTCTCATCTGTCTCAGAGCACTGATAGGGCCCAGTATACACTAGACCACTGAAGGCTATAAAGAACAAAGCGGTGCTTTGAACAAGTGTGCAGAACTCATCACAGATGCTACCCAAGCTCAACAGAGTGAGCACGTAAAAAACATCAGTGCCCAGATTCTTCTTGGGGAAGAAAAAGAGACGGATCATAGATCTGGCATTCCAACTTCTCCAAGAGCTGCCAGAGGAATTTATTTCTACCCACCTTTCTTGGAGGATAGACAGGCAGGGCCTAACAAACTCTAGACACCTGGGAGCCACTTAAAAAAAGACAGTGATTTAGACTACCAAGAAGGTTTGAGAGACCCACAGAAACTGGCCAGGTTGAATGGTGAAGGTCTTCTCTAGCACACAATCAATCTGTGGAGACTGGGAGATGTAGAGGTTTTTCTACTGCATAGATAACAATACAAAGACTCAAGAAAAATAAAGAAACAGGCAAACATGATCCAAACAAAGGAATAAAATAAAACTCCAAAAACCAACCCGAATGGAAATATATGAATTACTTGACAGAAAATTTAAAATAAACAGTCATATCTTTATAAATAATAAAATGTTCAACATGCTCAGGAGAACAATACACAAAGTATGAATTTCAACAAAGAGAGAAAATTTTAAAGTGAAGCAGGCAGAAACCTTGAAGCTGAAGAATATAATAAACTAAAAAATTCAATAGAGAAATTCAGTGGCACATTAGAATAAGCAGAAGAAAGAATGAGCAAACATAAAGACAGGTCATTTAAAATTATTCAAAGCAAAAAAAGAAAAAAAAGAGTGAAGAAAACTTAAGGGTCTTATAAGACACTGTGATAATGTAATTTATAATAAGATATATATATATTTGATCTTCATTCTTATTTCCTAGAACAGAGCTCCTAAAACCTGTAAACACTCTGGAGTGATGAATGTCTTCTGTATGCTAATAAGATGACTGGCAGTTCATGGCCCCTAGAATAGCCTCAGGATGGGGGCTGGTCACCAGAAAGACCAAAACATGATTAGAGAGTTGGGACTTTCAGCCTTACTCCCACCCCCCAACCTTCAGGGAGGGGAGAAAGGTTGAAGGTTGAGTTGATCACCAATGGCCGAAGATTTCATCAATCATGGCTGTGTTATGATGCCTCCATAAAAAACCCCAAACACAGGGTTTAGAGAGCTTCCAGAAAGCTGGAGACATAGAGGATTGTAAAGGATGGTGTACCCAGAGAGGGCATGGAAGCTTTATGCCCCTTCTTACATGCCTCGTTCTATGCATATTCTCCACTTTCCCGATCACCTATATCCTTTGTATAATTCCTTCACAATAAATGGGTAAAAATAAGTGAAGTGTTTTCCTGAGCTCTGTGAGCTGCTCTAGCATATTAATCAAACCCAAGGACATGATCAGGGGAATCCAGATTTACAGTCAGTCAGAAGTACAGGACACAACCTGGGACTTGTTATTGGCATGTGAAGTGTGGGGCAGTCTTCTTGGACTGAGCCTTCGAGCTGTGTGATCCAACACTATCTCCAGGAAAATAGAATTTAAAAATAAATTATAGGACAAACAATTGGTATCCCCTGGAGAACTGACTGGTTGGCGTCTGAAGCAAAATGCCACACACACATCTGTTGTCAGAAGTATTCTCCTGGAGAGTACAGTGTAAAAAACACACTTAGGCTTTTCCTACAGATTCCATCAAGCAGACCAAGATAGGCATTATGGGAATTACAGAAGAAGTAAAAAGGGAGAAATAATTAGGAAATTAATTCTAAGAAATAATGGCTAAAATCATCCCAAATCTGAGGAAGGAAATGAACATTCAGATTCAGAAATCCCAGAAAGCCCCCAAAAAGATAAAACTAAAGTAATACACACAAATTGTATTAGTCCAGTTTCTCCAGAAAGACAGAACCAATAGGAAATACAGCCATACCTCAGACATATTTAGAGATCAGTTGCAAACCACCACAATAAAGTGAATATTGCCATAAAGTTAGTCATACAAATGTTTTGGTTTCCCAGTGCATATAAGAAACTAAACTGCAGTCTGTTAAAGGTATAATAGCATTATGTATTAAATAATAAACATACCTTAATTTTAAAATATCACTAAAAAATGCTAACAATCATCTGAGCTTTAAACAAGGTTTCATCTTTTTTGCTGATAAAAGGGTCTTGCCTTGATGTTGATGACTGCTGACTGATCAAAGTGGTGCTTGCTGAAGGCTGGGATGGCTGTGGCAATTTCTTAAAATAGACAAAAGTGAAGTTTGCTTGATCAATGGACTCTTCCTTGTATGGTAGATGTGTCTTTAACATGCAGTGCTGTTTGATAGCCTTTTATCTACAGAACATCTTTCAAAATTGGAGTCAATCCTCTCAAACTCCTGCTGCTTTATAAACTAAGCCACGTAATAATCAAAATCCTGTGTTGTCATTTTGACATTGTTCTCAGTATCTTCACCAGAAGATCTGAGTAGAGTCCATTTCAGGAAACCACATTCTTTGCTCATCCATAGGAATCAATGCCTCTTCTGTTCAAGTTTTATCATGAAATTGCAACAATTCAGTCACATATTCAGGTTCCAGTTTGAATTTAAGTTTTCTTGCTATTTCCACCATCTCTGCAGTTAATTCCTCCACTGAAGTTTTGAACCTCTCAAAGTCATCCAAAAAAGTTATAACCAACTTCTTCCAAACTCCTGTTAATGTTGATATTTTGACTTCCTTTCATAAATCACAAATGTTCTTAATGCTATCTAGAAGAGTGAATCCTTTCCAGAAGGTTTTCAATGTATTTGGCCCAGATCCATCAGGGGAATTACTATCTATGATAGCTATAGCCTTAGTAAATGTATTTCTTAGATAATAAAACGTGAAAGTCAAAATGGCTCCTTGATTCATGGTCTGAAGAATGGATGTTGTGTTAGCAGGCATGAAAACAACTCCTTGTATGATACATCTCCATCAGAGCTCTTGGGTGACCAGGTGCATTGTCAATGAGCAGGAACGTTTGAAAATGAGTCTTTTTTCCTGAGTGGTAGATCTCAATGCTAGGTTTAAAGTCTTCAGTAAATCATGTTGTAAACAGATGTGCTGTTACCCAGTCTTTGTTGTTCCATTTCCAGAGCACAGACAGAGTAGATTTTGCATAATTCTTAAGGGCTCTAGGATTTTTGAAACGGTAAATGGGCTTTGACTTCAACTTCAAGTCACCAGTTGTATTAGCCCTTAACAAGAGTGTTAGCCTGTTCTTTGACTAGACATTGACTTCTCTCTAGCTATGAATAATGCTGTCTTCTTCCAATATAATATAAGGCTGTTTAATCTACATTGAACATCTGTTGTTTGGTATACTCACCTTCATCAATGATCTTAGCTAGATCTTCTGGATAACTTGCTGTGGCTTCAACATCAATACTTGCTGTGACACCTCACACATTTGTGTTATGCAAATGGCTTCTTTCCTTCAACCTCATGAACCAACCTCTGCTAGCTTCCAAATTTTCTTCTGCAGCTTCCTTACTTCTCTTAGCCTTCATAGAATTAAAGAGTTAGGGCCTTGCTTAGGATTAGACTTTGGCTTAAGGGAATGTCATAGGTCATTTGGTCTTCTATCTAGACCAATTAACCTTTCTCCAGCTCAGCAATAAGACTGTTTCACTTCCTTATCATTCACGTGCTATGAGAATGGCACTTTTAATTTCCTTCTAGAACTTTTTCTTAGCATTCACAACCTGGCCGTTTGACAAAGAGGCCTAGCTTTCAGCCTGTTTTGGCTTTTGACATACCTTCCTCTCTAAGCTTAATCATTTCTAACTTTTGGTTTAAAGTGAGAGACATGTAGCCCTTCTTTTCACCTGAAAACCTAGAGACAATTGTAGAGATATTAATTGGCCTAATTTCAATGTTGTTGTATCTCAGAGCATAAGAAGGCTTGAGGAGAGGGAGGGAGATGAAAAGACAGACTCCCAGTTGTTCACACACCACATTTAGTAAGTTTGCACTCTTATGTGGGCATGATTTGTGGCACCCCAAAACAATTACAACAGTAACACCAAAGTTCATTGATCACAAATCACTCTAACAGATACAATAATAATCAAAAGATTGAAATATTGTGAGAATTACCAAAACGTGACACAGAGAAACAATGGGAACACAAGCTGTTGGAAAAATGATGCCAATAGACTAGCTCAAAGCAGGGTTGCCACAAACCTTTAATTTGTGTTTTCTAAAAAGGCAGTATATAGAAGATGAGATTTAATAGTGGTATTGGCTCTCAATTAAAGAGGCTGAGAAGTCTTAGGATAGGCTATCTGCAAGTTGGACACCCTGCAATGCCAGTAGCATGGTTCAGTCCAAGTCCAAACGTCTCAGAACTAGGGAAGGCAATGGTGTGATTCTTAGTTTGATATTGAAAGCCTGAGAACCTAGAGGGCTGAGTCCCAGGTTCCAAAGACCAGGGAGCCTCAAGTTCTGATGTCCAAGGGAAAGAGAAAAGGTTGTCCTAGCTCCAGGAAAAAAAAAAAAGAGAGAGAGAGAAAGAATTCACCTATCTTCTGCTGTTTTATTATATTCAGGCCCCCATCCAACTGGGTAGTGTTCACCCACATAGAAGGCAGATCTTCCCTACTCAGTACACCAACTCGCATGCCCATCTACTCTGAAAACACCCTTACAGACACACACAAAGGTAATGCTTTACGAGCTCTCAAGATATTCCTTGTTGTAGTCAAGTTGACATCTAATCAACATGCACATTCTAATGACATTGTCAAGAGCAAAAACAGAGAGAATTGAGAAAGAATCAGGCTAAAAGCCATTTGTCAAGTACATGTGAACCTCCATAAGACTATCAGTGGATTTTTCTGCAAAAAAAAAATCATACATCCCAAAAGGCAGTGGGATAATACATTCAAAGAGCTGAAAGAAAGAAAAAAGAAAAGAAACTCAACCAAGAGTACCCTACATGGCAAACTTGTCCATCAAAAATGAAGGAACAACTTTACCAAAACAAACAATAGCTGAGGGAATTCATCACCACTAGATATGCCTTATAAGAAATGCTAAAGGGAGTTCTTCAACTTAAAATGAAAGGATGCTAAAACGTAACACTTGTTGGTAAAGTTATATATAGTCTAATAAAGAATATTATATTACTATAATGGTGATGGTTAAATTATTTTAATTTTGATATAATTTTTTTAAAAAAGAGATCTTCTACTTTCGATTTAAGGATACACATAAGCTGAAAGCAAAGAGATGAAAAAAGATACAAATGTTAACCAAATTAGAGCATGGGGTGACTATACCTAGATAAAATAGACTTTAAGTCAATTATTATCATAGAAGACAAAGAAAAACATTACATAATGATAAAAGGGTAAATCCATCAGGAAGATGTAACAATAATAAGTGTGCATGCATCCAACATAGGGCCACAGAAATTTATAAGGAAACATTGATAGAACTGATGAGAGTAATAGACTGCAATACAATAATAGCAGGAGACTTCAATACCCTACTTTCAGTAATGGACAGAACAATCAGACAGAAAGTCAACAAAGAAACAGTGAACTTTAACAATATTATAAACCAAACATAAAAAACAAATACAGAACATTTCATCCAACAGCAGAAGAATTACATTTTTCTCAAGAAGACTTGGAACATTCTGCCAGATAGACCATGTTAGGTCCCAAAACAAGTCTTAAATAGTTTAAGAAGATTGAAATTACATAAAGTATCTTTTTCAAACACAATGGAATGAAACTGGAAATCAGCATCAAAAGGAAAGCTGAAAAATTCACACATGTTGAAATTAACACATTTTGAACAACCAGTGGGCTAATGAAAAATATTAAAATTAGAAAATACATTGAGACAAAAAAACACAACATACTAAAACATGGGATGCAAAAAAAGAAGTACTAAGAGGGAAGCTTATAATATAAATGTCTATATTAGACAAGAAGATATAACTCAAATATACAGCCTAACTTTATATTAATACCTCAAATAACTAGAAAAAGAAAAAAAACCCAAAGTTAGCAGAAGGTAGACTATAATAAAGACTAGAACAGGAAAAGAAATAATAGATAATTTAAAAATTTTTTAAATAAAATTCATAAATCTTAACAAAATTTACAGCTAGAATAACAAAGAAGAAAGAAGATGCAAATAAATAAAATCAAAAGAAGAAATCAAAATCAAAATGAAAGAAGAGGCATTACAACTGATGCCACAGAAACACAAACGATTGTAAGAGACTACGCTGAACAATTATATACCATCAAACTGGATAACCCAGAAGAAATGAATAAAATCCTTGGCACATACAATCCACTAAGACTGAATCATAAAGAAATAGAAAAGCTGAACAGACTTATAACTAGTAAAGGGATTGAATCACTAATCAAAACCTCCCAACAAAGAAAAGCCCAGGACCAGATGGTTTCACTGGCAAATTCAACGAAACATTTAAAGAATAAAAGCCAGTCCTTCTCAAAATTTTCCAAAAAATTAAAGAGAAAGGAACACTTCCAACATCTTTGTGAGCCCAATATTGCTCTGATACCAAAACCAAAGGAAAAAAAAACACATCAAAAGAAAACTACAGGCCAATATTCCTGATGAACAAAGATGCAAAGCTCCTAAACAAAATACTAACAAACTCAATTCAATAACACATTAAAAGGATCATACACCATGACCAAGTGGGATATATAACCAGGATACAAGGATAGTTCAACATACAGAAATCAATTAATACCATAAACCACCCAAATCAACAGAATGAAGGATAAAAATCACATAATCATATTAATTGATGTATAAAAGGCATTTGATAACATTTAACATCCTTTCATGATTAAAAAATGCCCAATCAACTAGAAATAGAAGGAAATTACTTCACATTATAAAAGTCCTATACGAAAAGCTCACAGCGAACATCATTCCCAACAGTGAAAACTGAAAGCTTTTATACTAAGATCAAGAATAAGACAAGGATGCCCATTCTTGCCACTTCTGTTCAACATGGTACCTAGTACACAGAGTAATTAGATAATAAAAAGAAAAGGAAGACATCCAAGTCAGAAATAAAGAAGCAGATTGTCTCTGTATGCCAATGGCATAATCTCTGTAAAGGAAACTCTAAAGACTACACACACACACACACACACACACACACACAGAGTTAAAACTGATAAACAAATTCAGTTAAGTTGCAGGACACAACATAAAAACATCAATTGCTTTTCTATATACCAATAATGAATATCTGAAAAGGAAGTTAGGAAAATAATTCCATTTGTAATACCATCAAAAATAATAAAATATTTAGGAATAACCTTATCTAAGGTAATCAAAGACTTGTCCACCAAAAACTATAAAACACCAATGAAAGAAATTAAAGCCACAAACAAATGGAGAGACAGCCCGTGTTCATGGGTTGGAAGGCTTAATATTGTTAAAATGCCCATACTACCCAAAAGGATCAGCAGATCAATTCAATCTTTATGAAAATCCCATTGGAAATTCATATAGAAAATTTTTGCAAAACAATTCTAGAATTCATGTGAAACCACAGAGTATCCCAAACAGCCAAACAATCTTGAGAAAGAACAATGCAAGAGTTAAGTAATGCAGAACTATGCTTGAAGTATAAACTATGTTCTAACTGCCATAAGATTTTAATTTTTCTTTAGCAGCTAAACAAGCACTGGCCTCAAGGTAAGCACAATTAAAGAACTGCAGCTCACCACCAGACACTGACTAACTGACCCCCTGTTCCACAAGCCATAACTACAGCTGTGATTGGATGAGAGACTGATTTCAGCAACTTTTTCCTGATAAGAAGACCACTGGCCATGGACTGGTTTTGGGCAGTTTCACAGAGCTGAGCATTTGAGTGCCTTTGTGTCCCTATTGTCCCTACTTCACTTTCTTTTCTTTTCTTTTTTTTTTTTTGAGACGGAGTCTCTCTCTTTTGCCCAGGCTGGAGTGCAGTGGCGCGATCTCAGCTCACCACAATCTCGCCTCCCAGGTTCAAGGGATTCTCCTGTCTCAGCCTCCTGAGTAGCTGGGACTGCAGGTGCACATCCCCATGCCCAGGTAATTTTTGTATTTTTAGTAGACACGGGGTTTCACTATGTTGGCCAGGCTGGTCTCAAACTCCTGATCTTGTGATCCGCCCACCCGCCTTGGCTTCCCAAAGTGCTGGGATTACAGGCGTGAGTCACCGCCCCCAGCCCCTACTTCACCTTTTGACATAGAGAACCTAATTGTAACACATTTAAATGCCAAGTCTCCACCCCAAGGTGAACATGGGATACATGTAACATGTTTGCTTGCATACAACCTCCTTTCATGAATATTCAGAGCTCCTCCCACAGCCTGCTGAATATATATATTTGGTCAACCTGTTCAGCATAAATTCCTGTCTCGATTTTCCCTCCATCAAAAGTACTTGCTTTTCTTTTTTTTTTAGCTGGAGTCTGTGCTTCCTGCCTGCAGGTTGTAATCTCCTTCTTAAAATAAAGGTCTCCTTTCTAAATTTATAAATTGTGTGATTTTTAAGTTTATAATAGAAGAAAATATTATTTAGCCTTTAAAAAGAAGGAAATCTTACTGTATGCAACAAGACAGATAAACCTTGAGGACATAATGTTAAGTGAAATAAGCCAATCACAGAACGACAAATACCATATGATTCTAATTACATGAGATACCTAAAAGTCAAACCCATAGAAGCAGAGAGCAGAATGGTGGTTTCCAGAGGCTGGGGGTAGGGAAAACGGGGAGTTGCCATTGAAGAGGTATAATGTTTTAATTATACAAGATGAATAAATTCTAGATATGTGCCTATAGTTAACAATACTGTATTGTACACTTTAAAAATCTGTTAAGAAAGCAGATCTCATATTAAGTGTTCTTGCCACAATGAAATTTAAAATAAAACAACCTCTAGTGATAATCCTCCCAAAACAATCCACACCGTATGTATACATACAACATGATGACTTTTTGAGCTATTGCTCAATTTAGCACAGAAAAAAGTCCATCAAAAATTAGTTGGCACCTTTTTACTGAAACAATTGGGTTATTATTATTTGAACTGTTTGCATAGCTATTACTTGAAAACACAATTTAAATTCTTGGCTTTCTGCTAAGCAGAATCTGGCACATGACAAGATAAAAAGTGAATAGTACCAGGATGAAATGTCAATGAATGTAGTTCTAAATATTTCAACTTTAAAAATTAATAAAATAAATCTAGTTTTTTAACAACCGCTCCCGCCCAACCCTGAACTCCACCCCCCCCACCAAAAAAAAAACAAGTTTGACTCTAAAGACTCTAGAAAAGGAGAAAGACAGAGTGAAAACTAGAGATGGGTGTAGGGTTAAGAAATGTGTTGGCATTTCTCTTTTTATTAGACTGTAATGGAAAACCTAAGTATACTACAGAAGATGTAGTTGAAGGAAAAACTTGAAAAAGTTAACCCCAATTTCAGATCCCCCCTCACCACAAAACAGTAGGCAATGAGATCTAAATCTCATCCGAATTAGCCTTAGATGAAACAAAGGAGAACTTTCTCATTGTAAGGAGGGGAGAGGTGGAGTGAAATGGCAATATAGGGGAGACTGTGTGTCTGTTAGTGGAAGATTGGGTCATAGATTAAGTTTCCTCCTTAAAAGTTTCAAGTAAAAAATTGAGAACAATGTTCTTATGTATCTGCCAGAAAATAAGAGGTCTTGCATGAACACCTAGAAGATAAAATATGGAATATACTACATTGTATTTTAGAACAATTCAGAACATTATAGGTCACCAAAAATATATTATTTATATTTTATGTTATATATTAATGTGGCTGCTTTTAAAATTTATTTTAAATATATTATGGTATAGTATTCAGTACCTTTAGTAAATGATTAATACCATAAATGATTAATATCATCTATCACCTGTAATTTTCTGCATTTTTCTAACATTGCTTTTGGGGGAAAATGTTCTTTGAATGCAAATTTTCAAGTGTTGAAATTATTTGTCCCTTGTAGAATTCATACTTAGAACTACACAGTCTGAAGACTGCCACATGTAGATACCTTCATTCATTCAATAAATGTTTAGTAAGTGTCTACTACGATCAGGCATTTCTCTCAGCCCTGGAAAAATACCAGCAAACAAAACCCACAAAAACAGTTGACCTCATGGAATTCAACCCCAAATTCATCACAGTAATTGGCCACAGGGTAGGCACCAAAAATTTCCTAGTTCTCATTTTTCAAAGTGTACTATGCAGTGTCATAGTTTGTATTTGCTAAGGTTCACATAACCAATATCCCAAATCTAGCCACATTTATGAAAAGGTGATTATTCCAAGCTGATAGTAAATGTCTTCACTCCCAACTGGTTTCTGTTTGCTTTGCCTTCATGTTTTTTTTTAATTTAATGTTTGAATACAAATTAGAAATAATTGAGTCCATACTATGTCAGTGAAAACCCCAGCATTTTATCTCTGTGTGTATTAAAATGGAAAAGCTAACACGAAAATATACATCAAAATGCAAAGGACTCAAAATAGCCAAGAAAATACTGGAGAAGAACAAGACTAGAACAGGATATACCCTACTAGGCATTCAGCCTTAGTAATAGGGGAATGTGTTACTGGCACAAGACTAAACTAATATACCAGTGAGACAGAAAAGAGAAGCAAATAATTGATTTACAATAAAGGCACAACTGCAACTTACTAGTATTGTACAAGGATTTTTCAATAAATGTGCTGTATTAATTGGATATGCCTATTTTAAAAATGAGTCTTAACACTATCCCATATCATACAGAAAAGTTAGTAGAAATAGATTACAGATCTAAATGTGAAATATAAAGTAATAAAGCTTATTTTCGAAAATAATCAAAATAAACTGATGTTCATTACCTTGAAGTAGAGAAAGATTTCTTAAGAGACGAAAGAATTAGAGGGAGGAGCCAAAATGGCCGAATAGGAACAGCTCCGGTCTACAGCTCCCAGCGTGAGCGATGCAGAAGATGGGTGATTTCTGCATTTCCATCTGAGGTACCGGGTTCATCTTACTAGGGGGTGCCAGACAGTGGGCGCAGGTCAGTGGGTGCACAGACCGTGCGCGAGCCGAAGAAGGGAGAGGCATTGCCTCACTCAGGAAGCACAAGGGGTCAGGGAGTTCCCTTTCCTAGTCAAAGAAAGGGGTGATAGACGGCACCTGGAAAATCGGGTCACTCCCACCCGAATACTGCGCTTTTCCGACGGGCTTAAAAAACGGCGCACCAGGAGATTGTATCCCGCACCTGGCTCAGAGGGTCCTACGCCCACGGAGTCTCGCTGATGGCTAGCACAGCAGTCTGAGATCAAACTGCAAGGCAGCAGCGAGGCTGGGGGAGGGGCGCCCGCCATTACCCAGGCTTGCTTAGGTAAACAAAGCAGCTGGGAAGCTTGAACTGGGTGGAGCCCACCATGGCTCAAGGAGGCCTGCCTGCCTCTGTAGGCTCCACCTCTGGGGGCAGGGCACAGACAAAAAGACAGCAGTAACTTCTGCAGACTTAAATGTCCCTGTCTGACAGCTTTGAAGAGAGCAGTGGTTCTCCCAGAACGCAGCTGGAGATCTGAGAACGGGCAGACTGCCTCCTCAAGTGGGTCCCTGACCCCTGACCCCCGAGCAGCCTAACTGGGAGGCACCCCTAAGCAGGGGCAGACTGACACCTCACACGGCCAGCCAGGTACTCTAACAGACCTGCAGCTGAGGGTCCTGTCTGTTAGAAGGAAAACTAACAAACAGAAAGGACATCCACACCAAAAACCCATCTGTACATCACCATCATCAAAGACCAAAAGTAGATAAAACCACAAAGATGGGGAAAAAACAGAGCAGAAAAACTGGAAACTCTAAAAAGCAGAGTACCTCTCCTCCTCCAAAGGAACGCAGTTCCTCACCACCAACGGATCAAAGCTGGACGGAGGATGACTTTGACGAGCTGAGAGAAGAAGGCTTCAGATGATCAAATTACCCCGAGCTATGGGAGGATATTCAAACCAAAGGCAAAGAAGTTGAAAACTTTGAAAAAAATTTAGAAGAATGTATAACTAGAATAACCAATACAGAGAAGTGCTTAAAGAAGCTGATGGAGCTGAAAACCAAGGCTCGAAAACTACGTGAAGAATGCAGAAGCCTCAGGAGCCGATGTGATCAAATGGAAGAAAGGGTATGAGTGATGGAAGATGAAATGAATGAAATGAAGCGAGAAGGGAAGTTTAGAGAAAAAAGAATAAAAAGAAACGAGCAAAGCCTCCAAGAAATATGGGACTATGTGAAAAGACCAAATCTACGTCTGATTGGTGTACCTAAAAGTGACGGAGAGAATGGAACCAAGTTGGAAAACACTCTGCAGGATATTATCCAGGAGAACTTCCCCAATCTAGCAAGGCAGGCCAACATTCAGATTCAGGAAATACAGAGAATGCCACAAAGATACTCCTCAAGAAGAGCAACTCCAAGACACATAATTGTGAGATTCACCGAAGTTGAAATGAAGGAAAAAATGTTAAGGGCAGCCAGAGAGAATGGTCGGGTTACCCACAAAGGGAAGCCCATCAGACTAACAGCGGATCTCTTGGCAGAAACTCTACAAGCCAGAAGAGAGTGGGGGCCAATATTCAACATTCTTCAAGAAAAGAATTTTCAACCCAGAATTTCATATCCAGCCAAACTAAACTTCATAAGTGAAGGAGAAATAAAATCCTTTACAGACAAGCAAATGCTGAGAGATTTTGTCACCACCAGGCCTGTCCTAAAAGAGCTCCTGAAGGAAGCGCTAAACATGGAAAGGCACAACCGGTACCAGCCACTGCAAAATCATGCCAAAATGTAAAGACCATCGAGACTAGGAAGAGACTGCATCAACTAACGAGCAAAATAACCAGCTAACATCATAATGACAGGATCAAATTCACACATAACAATGTTAACTTTAAATGTAAATGGACTAAATGCTCCAATTAAAAGACACAGACTGGCAAATTGGATAAAGACTCAAGACCCATCAGTGTGCTGTATTCAGGAAACCCATCTCACATGCAGAGACACACATAGGCTCAAAATAAAAGGATGGAGGAAGATATACCAAGCAAATGGAAAACAAAAAAAGGCAGGGGTTGCAATCTTAGTCTCTGATAAAACAGACTTTAAACCAACAAAGATCAAAAGAGACAAAGAAGGCCATTACATAATGGTAAAGGGATTAATTCAACAAGAAGAACTAACTATCCTAAATATATATGCACCCAATACAGGAGCACCCAGATTCATAAAGCAAGTCCTGAGTGACCTACAAAGAGACTTAGACTCCCACACATTAATAATAGGAGACTTTAACACCCCACTGTCAACATTAGACAGATCAACGAGACAGAAAGTTAACAAGGATACCCAGGAACTGAACTCAGCTCCGCACCAAGCAGACCTAATAGACATCTACAGAACTCTCCACCCCAAATCAACAGAATATACATTTTTTTCAGCACCACACCACACCTATTCCAAAATTGACCACATACTTGGAAGTAAAGCTCTCCTCAGTAAATGTAAAAGAACAGAAATTATAAAAAACTATCTCTCAGATAACAGTGCAATCATGCTAGAACTCAGGATTAAGAATCTCACTCAAAACCGCTCAACTACATGGAAACTGAACAACCTGCTCCTGAATGACTACTGGGTACATAATGAAATGAAGGCAGAAATAAAGATGTTCTTTGAAACCAACGAGAACCAAGACACAACATACCAGAATCTCTGGGATGCATTCAAAGCAGTGTGTAGAGGGAAATTTATAGCACTAAATGCCCACAAGAGAAAGCAGGAAAGATCCAAAATTGACACCCTAACATCACAATTAAAAGAACTAGAAAAGCAAGAGCAAACACATTCAAAAGCTAGCAGAAGGCAAGAAATAACTAAAATCAGAGCAGAACTGAAGAAAATAGAGACACAAAAAAACCTTCAAAAAATTAATGAATCCAGGAGCTGGTTTTTTGAAAGGATCAGCAAAATTGATAGACCGCTAGCAAGATTAATAAAGAAAAAAAGAGAGAAGAATCAAATAGATGCAATAAAAAATGATAAAGAGGATATCACCACCGATCCCACAGAAATACAAACTACCATCAGAGAATACTACAAACACCTCTACGCAAATAAACTAGAAAATCTAGAAGAAATGGATAAATTCCTCAACACATACACCCTCCTAAGACTAAACCAGGAAGAAGTTGAATCTCTGAATACACCAATAACAGGAGCTGAAATTGTGGCAATAATCAAGAGCTTACCAACCAAAAAAAGTCCAGGACCAGATGGATTCACAGCCGAATTCTACCAGAGGTACAAGGAGGAACTGGTACCATTCCTTCTGAAACTATTCCAATCAATAGAAAAAGAGAGAATCCTCCCTAACTCATTTTATGAGGCCAGCATCATCCTGATACCAAAGCCGGGCAGAGACACAACAAAAAAAGAGAATTTTAGACCAATATCCTTGATGAACATTGATGCAAAAATCCTCAATAAAATACTGGCAAACCGAATCCAGCAGCACATCAAAAAGCTTATCCACCATGATCAAGTGGGCTTCATCCCTGGGATGCAAGGCTGGTTCAATATATGCAAATCAATAAATGTAATCCAGCATATAAACAGAACCAAAGACAAAAACCACATGATTATCTCAATAGATGCAGAAAAGGTCTTTGACAAAATTCAACAACCCTTCATGCTAAAAACTCTCAATAAATTAGGTATTGATGGGACGTATCTCAAAATAATAAGAGCTATCTATGACAAACCCACAGCCAATATCATACTGAATGGGCAAAAACTGGAAGCATTCCCTCTGAAAACTGGCAGAAGACAGGGATGCCCTCTCTCACCACTCCTATTCAACATAGTGTTGGAAGTTCTGGCCAGGGCAATTAGGCAGGAGAAGGAAATCAAGGGTATTCAATTAGGAAAAGAGGAAGTCAAATTGTCCCTGTTTGCAGATGACATGATTGTATATCTAGAAAACCCCACTGTCTCAGCCCAAAATCTCCTTAAGCTGATAAGCAACTTCAGCAAAGTCTCAGGATACAAAATCAATATACAAAAATCACAAGCATTCTTATACACCAACAACAGACAAACAGAGAGCCAAATCATGAGTGAACTCCCACTCACAATTGCTTCAAAGAGAATAAAATACCTAGGAATCCAACTTACAAGGGACGTGAAGGACCTCTTCAAGGAGAACTACAAACCACTGCTCAAGGAAATGAAAGAGGACACAAACAAATGGAAGAACATTTCATGCTCATGGGTAGGAAGAATCAATATTGTGAAAATGGCCATACTGCCCAAGGTAATTTACAGATTCAATGCCATCCCCATCAAGCTACCAATGACTTTCTTCACAGAATTGGAAAAAAATACTTCAAAGTTCATATGGAACCAAAAAAGAGCCCGCATCGCCAAGTCAATCCTAAGCCAAAAGAACAAAGCTGGAGGCATCACGCTACCTGA
The DNA here is from genome assembly GCF_028885655.2 of Pongo abelii. Lineage (NCBI taxonomy): Eukaryota > Metazoa > Chordata > Mammalia > Primates > Hominidae > Pongo > Pongo abelii. The sequence goes on along the minus strand of NC_071988.2, from coordinate 179,096,636 downwards.
CTTCAAACTATACTACAAGGCTACAGTAACCAAAACAGCATGGTACTGGTACCAAAACAGAGATATAGATCAATGGAACAGAACAGAGCCCTCAGAAATAATGCTGCATATCTACAACTATCTGATCTTTGAAAAACCTGAGAAAAACAAGCAATGGGGAAAGGATTCTCTATTTAATAAATGGTGCTGGGAAAACTGGCTAGCCATATGTAGAAAGCTGAAACTGGATCCCTTCCTTACACCTTATACAAAAATGAATTCAAGATGGATTAAAGACTTAAACGTTAGACCTAAAACCATAAAAACCCTAGAAGAAAACCTAGGCATTACCATTCAGGACATAGGCATGGGCAAGGACTTCATGTCTAAAACACCAAAAGCAATGGCAACAAAAGCCAAAATTGACAAATCGGATCTAATTAAACTAAAGAGCTTCTGCACAGCAAAAGAAAACTACCATCAGAGTGAACAGGCAACCTACAAAGTGGGAGAAAATTTTTGCAACCTACTCATCTGACAAAGGGCTAATATCCAGAATCTACAATGAACTCAAACAAATTTACAAGAAAAAAACAAACAACCCCATCAAAAAGTGGGCAAAGGACATGAACAGACACTTCTCAAAAGAAGACATTTATGCAGCCAAAAAACACATGAAAAAATGCTCACCATCACTGGCCATCAGAGAAATGCAAATCAAAACCACAATGAGATACCATCTCACACCAGTTAGAATGGCAATCATTCAAAAGTCAGGAAACAACAGGTGCTGGAGAGGATGTGGAGAAATAGGAATACTTTTACACCATTGGTGGGACTATAAACTAGTTCAACCCTTGTGGAAGTCAGTGTGGCGATTACTCAGGGATCTAGATCTAGAAATTCCATTTGACCCAGCCATCCCATTACTGGGTATATACCCAACGGACTATAAATCATGCTGCTATAAAGACACATGCACATGTATGTTTATTGTGGCATTATTCACAATAGCAAAGACTTGGAACCAACCCAAATGTCCAACAATGATAGACTGGATTAAGAAAATGTGGCACATATACACCATGGAATACTATGCAGCCATAAAAAATGATGAGTTCATGTCCTTTGTAGGGACATGGATGAAATTGGAAATCATCATTCTCAGTAAACCATCGCAAGAACAAAAAACCAAACACCGCATATTCTCACTCATAGATGGGAATTGAACAATGAGAACACATGGACACAGGAAGGGGATCGTCACACTCTGGGGACTGTTGTGGGGTGAGGGGAGGGGGGAGGGATAGCATTGGGAGATATACCTAATGCTAGATGACGAGTTAGTGGGTGCACTGCACCAGCATGGCACATGTATACATATGTAACTAACCTGCACATTGCGTACATGTACCCTAAAACCTAAAGTATAATAATAATAAATAAATAAAATTAAAAAAGAATTAAAAATGAGTAACAGATCAGATTTTATTAAAAATAAGTTCTTTAATTCACCAAAACACACTGTTAAGAAAGTTAAAAGGCATAAAAAGAATGGAGATTTGTAGTACCTATATCTGACAAATGATTTGTTCTAGAATATATGAAGAATGCCTATATATTAATAAGAAAATCAACATTTTTTAAAGTAGGCAAACACTTGAAAAGTCATTTTGAAAAATAAGTTTACAGGTGAAAAGTTGCTCAATAACATCAATCATCAAGGAAAAGCAAATTAAAACTACACCGAGATATCATTATACTCACAGAAGATGGCTAAATTTAAAATGATTACCAATAATATCAAGTTTTTATGTGGAAGTGGAGCAACTGAGACTCGATGATGGGAGTATAATTTGAAAACTGTCCATATCTTCTAAAGTTCAATAAACATATATCCTATGATACAAAAAATTTTACTCTTGGATATGTGCCCAACAGATATGAATGTTTATGTCCAACAAAATACATGTATAAAAATGTTCATAACAGGCTGGGCAAAGTGGCTTACATCTGTAATCCCAGCACTTCGGGAGGCCAAGGCGAGCAGATCACTTGAGGTCAGGAGTTTGAGACTAGCTGGCCAACATGGTGAAACCGCGTCTCTACTGAAAATACAAAAATTAGCCAGGTGTGGTGGCACATGCCTGTGACCCCAGCTACTCGTGAGGCTGAGGCAGGAGAATCGCTTGAACCCAGGAAGCAGAAGTTGCAGTGAGCTGAGATTGTTTCACTGTACTCCAGCCTGGGTGACACAGTGAGACTCTGTCTCGAAAAAAAAAAAAGAAAATGTTAATAACACCTTTAATCATAAGGACCCCAGACTGAAAACATTATGAATATTCAATAGTAACAGCTGAACTTCACCTGAACTCCTAGAATACTGAATGGTTAAAAACTAACCCCAGTCTTCATGTTACAGGAAGCACCTTACTGCAAATAACTACCCTGCCCCATATGATCTAGACAAAACCCGCGGATGACCCCCTTGCTTGCCTATAAGACCAGACACAGACCTTCCAAACGTCCCTTCTTTGTCTCATAAACGAGTAGCTGAGCTGTTTGTCCTCACTGACCAATCTGAACTAAATGTTCACTAACTCAACTTGACCAAACTTTAGTTAGGTTTCTCCCTCACCTACATGTCCCTCAATTTTCTCCTGCCCCTGAGGTTAAGCAGTCACTGGAAGGCATTCTCCTTTTATGAAAAAAGTGATTTTCGGCTGGGCATGATGGCTCATGCCTGTAATCCTAGCACTTTGGGAGGCCAAGGCGGGCGGATTGCCTAAGGTCAGGAGTTCGAGGCCAGTCTGGCCAACATGGTGAAACCCCGTCTCTATTAAAAATACAAAAAAAAATTAGCCGGCATGGTGGTGTGTGCCTGTAATCCCAGCTGCTTGGGAGGCTGAGGCAGGGGAATTGCTTGAACCAGGGAGGTGGAGGTTGCAGTGAGCTGAGATCATGCCACTGCACTCCAGCCTGGGTGACAGAGCGAGAATCCGTCTCAAAAAAAAAGAAAAGAAAAGAAGAGAAAAAAGTGATTTTCTAGGATTATCATCCTTGTTTGCAAAGGGCTAACTCTCCTTAATGGCCCCTCCTAAGAATCAGCTTATAGCAAAGAAAAACTGTCTCATCATGGCACCTGCTCATCCCACTCCCCAGCAGCTGGTTCCTTCCAGCCTCATTTATTGCTATAAAAGAGAAGCCCTTTCTGACCTTGGAGAGGCTAATAGATCTTACAATCAGAGCATTCTCCCTATTGCAAAAGTCTTTTCAAATAATGTCTCCTTACCTAAGTTTGGATTTGTCTTTTCATTTGACAGTAAAATAGATAAATATACTATAATATATTCATAACAATTAAATAGTACACAGCAATGAAAAGGGAGGAACTACTCCTATACCAACAAGCATGGATGAAATCTCACAGATATGATATTGAAGAAAGGAATCTAGATACAAAAGAGTATAAATTGTTATTACTCCTTTCATATTATGGTCAAGAAGAGGCAAGACCAATCTAAGGCAATAAAAATGAGAACAGTAATTAACACCTGGAAGGAGGTATTAACTAGGATAGGGCATATGGGAAATTTCATTTTTTTTTCTTTTTTTTTGAGACAAAGCCTCACTCTTGTCCCCCAGGCTGGAAAGCAGTGGCGCGATCTCGGCTCACTGTAACCTCCGCCTCCCAGGTTCAAGTGATTCTCCTGCCTTAGCCTCCCAAGGAGCTGGGATTACAGGCACCTGCCACCATGCCTGGCTAATTTTTGTACTTTTAGTAGAGACAGGGTTTCACCATGTTGGCCAGGCTGGTCTCGAACTCCTGACCTCAGGCAATTCACCTGCCTCGGCCTCCCAAAGTGCTGGGATTATGGGCGTGAGCCAGTGCGCCCAGCTGGGAAATTTCTTGACTACTAGAAATGCTCTATTTGTTTGTCTGGGTGGTGGATTCATGAGCTGTATGTAAAAAGTCATTAACCATACCATTAAGATTTATATATTTTGCTGAATGTTAGAACTCAACTTTTTTAAAACATGGAAAAAATTAGGTGGACAAATTTAGGTGCCCTAATACATAGCCCATCAAAGTCTTCTATTAACTAAAGCAATAGAAACAAATTTTGTAATTTATAAGCAAACATTTGTTCTATATTTGTATCTCTCATAGTTAAAATTGCAAGAATAATAGTTCAATTCTTAGGCTGGGGAGTGAATACATAGGTGTTTATTATCATTCTAGAAAATCACTTCTTCATAAAATATCTGTTTTCAGATTTAAATTAGGCAATAAAAGTAATGAACATAGAGTAGCATCTAACACTTTGTGTGATAACCAATTCACAGTAACCTATTTTATGTCACATGTAGAGAAAGAGAAATCAATGTTCTAAAAGTATTAATAAGAAAACTAGTCAGAAAAAATCTAATCAAGTCCAAACTAGTTGAAAATTATCAATATATGGTTTGGCTAAGCAAATACACAGAATATCTCGATTTCTTATATATATCCACACACTGTAAATTCATCTATCTTATTTTCCAAATCAGTACTCTAATTTTAATGTTCTAGAAATTTATGGCACCAAGTTAATGAAAGGAGGGCAGTTTCTTGCTACTACAAACTAAAACTTAAAACCAAGGAATTAAGCAAAGAAAAGTCAGAGCAGAAATTGAGAACTGAAACAAATAATTTAAGCATCATAGCTCTTTGAGTAAATTACCTCAAAGGACACTACAATGCCTTGGGATAACACAGCTTTTGCTATTGTCAGGAAACCTAATAAACTGAGTGAAAAGCCTTCAAAGGCCACTCCTACTATGTAACCTGTTTCTGCTTTAACTATTTTTTGCAGCTTCTCTTTATATATCTTATGTGTAAAATGAGTTGTAATACAGAGACAAGAAGACTATCTCTGTTGAATTTGAATGATATCTTCATTGAAATATTCACAGGCCAACATATCTGAACAATGGTATGTGTCCTGGACACAAATCCCACTCAGGCTATAGGAGGCAACAAACATGAATGCTATTCTGAGGGACAAACTGCCTCCTCCCAATATAAATATGGTGGCATCTGGATATTGAAAGATAAGCCCTTCTTGTCCCTCTTGACCATTGTTTGGAAACCAATGTAATTTTTATTGAATAAGCTAGAATCTGCAGGCCTCAATTATAAAGAAATTCTATGTTTTCCCACAACATTTATCCAAACTGTCTCTGTGAGGTAAGACTACTCAATATACCTGGATGAAATCTCCAGCAAATCTCATAACATTTTCTGTCACTCTCAGATAACAAAAAGTACCCCCTGGTACTTCCAGTCTCACTAAAATTGGCACTCCCTTAAGTAAGATGTCCAATAATCAAAATCTGAGCTTGATTTAAAAATGATATGGTCTCCTTTCCTAGCCAGGCCTTCCCCAGATAGGGAAGCCTGCTGAGGGATGGGGGCGTGATTGGCTTTTGCACTGTTCCCCTGCCTGGCTAGCTTATAATATCCTTGTGGTTTTCTCAAAATCCCCACTTTGATCTCCTCTAATTTCAATTCCCAGGAAAGGACTGTGGCTTTTCTCCAACTGGCCACTCCCAATTCCACCTATCAGCCCCAGGCATTCTGCAGTCCACACTGTGGGCTTCCACTACCCACTTAGGCCCTTTTAGGCAAAGTTCCTATGTTGTGAGCTCCAAGCCAGTGCTTCCACTTGTCCTTGCCCTCGTGCTCTCTGGTTGTCTCTTGTGTGACCACATCTGAGGCACAGTAAATATTCGAGCATGACTTTTCCTTCTCAGACAGAAACCACTCCCATTCCAAGGCAGCCCTCTCTGATCTGATCTGTTTGCTCCACCCTACAGTCACAGCTGGCTTTGACTTCTCCAGTGTGAGTTCATATCAGTCCACAGAGAGCCCTCAATATGCAAGAGACAGACACGATCCTAGCTTTATGTCTTTTTAAAAAAAGTTTTTGTAGAGATAGGGTTTCACCATGTCCTCATTCTCCTTCACCTGTTCTTCCATTTCTTCAACCTCATTCCCAGTCAATTCTCAGATATCTTTACTTTTCTAGCTAAGTCACTTTTTAAGTGACCTCATCTAGTTTCATAATTTACAACTCTTTAAAAGTATACCTCCAGCCTAGACTACTCCCTGGAATTTCTGACTCTATATTCAACAGCTTATTGGACATTTTCCCTTGATGTCTAATGGATACCTCAAACTTAACACATCCAGAACTAAACTCTTGTTTTCCCCTCATTTCCTATCTACTCTTCCTGGAGTTTTTAACAGATATCTCAGTAAATAAAAACCATTTTTTTTTTTTGCTCAGGCACAAAACGTGGGAATCACTCTTATGATGACCTATCAAGCCACATATGATTCAGCCATTACAACCTTTCTGACCTCATATCTGTCACTCTTTCCATAGTTCATCCTCTTCCTAGTCTACATGCTGTGGTTTGAACACATAAAGCCTGCCATAGAAATTTTGTATTTGATGCCTGTTTCCCTGAAATACTACTCCTCTATAAATCTCCATGGCCTTCCTGTAGCCAACTCAATGTAGATCAGCACCACCAAAGTTCTAGTTTTCCAATCTATGTGGTGCTGAATATTATTTTAGTGTGAAAATTTTTGACTCTTTTGAATCAATAAAGCACTTCTAAGTGCTAACAAAATAAATATTTTTTATAATTACAGATAGTGCTTCTGTAAACATTCTTGTACGTATTTTTTGGTAAACACGTTCACATTTCTGTTGAGTACTGTATACACTAGAAATAGAATGGCTGGTTCATAGAGTATATGGATTTTCAATTTTAGCGGATGCTTACAAATGGTTTACCAAATGCTTATGCCATTTTGAACTTTCACCAACAGGATTTGAGCATTGTGGTTCTTCACATCCTCTTCTTCTTTCATTTAGCCATTCTGGTGGATGTGTATTGGTATACCATTATGATTTTAATCTGCACTCCCTTGATGACAAATGAAGTTGACCACCTTTATGTATTTTTGTTGGCCTTTAGGCTACCCTCTTTTGGCCTTTAGGCTACCCTCTTTTCAATTAGGTTGTCTGCTTTTTTCTTAATAATGTCTAAAAGTTATTTGTATATTCTCAACAAGTTTTTATTGGTATGTGTGTATAGACGTATTTAGAAACAACCCAAATGTTTAAGAAGAGCAGAACAGAAAAATAAACTGTGGTGATTCATATAATGGAATACTAGGCAGCAAGACGATGAATGAACTGATGTTACATCTAACATTGTGAATGAATCTCACAGAGTTAGTGGGCAAAAGAAGCAGTTATAAAAGATATATACAAGATTATTCTATTTACATACAGTTTGAAACTAGGCAGCACCAGCATGGCACATGTATACATATGTAACTTACCTGCACATTGGGCACATGTACCATAAAACCTAAAGTATAATAATAATAATAATAATAATAATAATAATAATAATAAAATTAAATTAAAAATTAAAAAAAAAAAGGATAAAGCCAAAAAAAAAAAAAAAAAAAAAGAAACTAGGCAAAATTAATTTACTGAATGGTAATCACTGGAGTTGGCAATGAGTAATTTGGAAAGAAAGTGATGTCTAAGGTTTTGGACATGTTCTGTTTCTAGATCTGTGTGCTGGTTACCAATGTGAACATTTATTAAAGCTTATGATTGCTGCACTTTTCTATATGCATGTTACACATACTTCAAAAAGGTTTAAAAATAAATGCCCAAAAACAGCTTGTGTTTAATTATTTGTGTGTCACATATACAGAGAACAAACACATGCATAGACAGATTGAGGCAGAAAGACAGAGAGAGATTGCATAAAGCAATTAAAATATGGTATTATAATCTTTGATCAGTTAAAACTAAGTCTCTATGTAATATTCTATATGAGAAAGTAAATGCCTGTATCTAAATTTTTCATGGTGGTTTAAAAGATAACTCATGTTTCCCTCTCTGAAGAATTAGTCTATTGCTTTTTATCCCTTGAAAGCAGAGCCAAAGGGAACCATGTATTTTTTTTTTTTTTTTTTTTTTTTTGAGATGGAGTCTCGCTCTGTCACCCAGCCTGGAGTGCAGTGGCACGATCTCGGCTCACTGCAACCTCCGCCTCTCGGATTCAAGTGATTCTCCTGCCTCAGCCTCCCAAGCAGCTGGGACTAAAGGCATGTACCACCACGACTAGCTAATTTTTGTATTTTTAGTAGAGACAGGGTTTCATCATGTTGACTAGGATGGTCTTGATCTCTTGACTTTGTGATCAGCCCACCTCAGCCTTCCAAAGTGCTAGGATTACAGGCGTGAGTCACTGCGCCTGGCCAGAACTATGTATTTTATACTTCGCTTCTTTTTAGCTATGTTTTTGTGATCTTATTATATGAATGCATATGCATACATACAGCATGGAAAGGAAGTAAATCATTTATTGTTTCCTGACCACAGTAGCTTAGGAATGGTTTCTTATTTACAAAATGTCCATTGATAGCTAACATCCAAATTATATACTATTAATCAAACTAATGACTAGTTTTTAGGTGTGGAACACACATCTATGAAAGAGAAGATTGTCAGATTGTGTGCTCAGAAAGTAGCATTCTATTATTTAGAAAGAACTTCAATAAACTTTAAATGTATGTAAAAGACCATAAGTAAACCCAGTATGTTGCTTGAAAATGGCAAAGATATTCAAAGGCTAAGTGACAATCAAGATGAAAAATGTGTTCCCATTGGTGAGGGTAATGACTAAACATAAATATAGTGGCAAGAACATTAATGAAAAAACTTGGAATGGGAAGCAGAAGACCGAAGTTTAACTGCCAAATCTGCCACTAGCTAGTGGTAGGCCATTAGGAAAGCCATTTTACTACCTTTTGTGACTACAGTTTTCGAGTCTTCTAAATAAACAAGGACGACTCTGATAGGTACAGTACGACTAGAGTTAGCTTCAAGCAACCACCTGACTACTACTGACTGACTTTATGACCTTAAGAAAGCTATACAAACACTCTACACATCCTACGTTCTTTATATATGAATGCTGAATGATGCTGCTTGCAGTACAGATTCATTGTGAAAAGTCGATGGCCTCCCATGTGACAAGCATCTGGAACTAACTCTCACATAAAGAAGTCATGCCACAGATGTCTTATCTATCCCAGACCTAACACTCTGAGTTTATGAGGAAAGCTATGTGTAATAAGGTAACCCAGATATTTTCCCCATGATTAGGTTTTCTGTATTTAACTATTAGCTTAAGTAATGGTAAAAAAATAAAAATAAAAATGAGACCAAGAGTAGTAGTAAACATGCAAAACCACTTTGAACTCTTTAAAAGAGGCTCTACTATCACAAACATAGGTAATCCACCTTGTAGAATATTACAGTTAGAAAATACTTTTACATATAATTCCAAATTATACTATCAGAGAAGCTCTGTGAATAGGTACAGATTCTTATTTCTGTTTTACAGATAAGAAAGTCTTAGAGAAGCAAAGTGATCACTTATTCTAGGTCACAAATGTATTAAGTGATCTATTCTAAAGTAGAACCTATGTCTTTTTACTCAAAAATACCATTTCCATCTATCAAACCCCCAGAATAAACTTTTATCTCAATTACCCTAAGAAATCACATTGTTAATGTTTTTATCTTAAAGATCAGGACACTTATCCCAGAGAGAATCATCTGAGGATGCACAATTGGTCAGTAATAGAGTCAACTAGAACCCAAGTCTCCTGAATTTTCAATCCAATATTTTCTCCTCCATATTAATTCAACGAATTTCACCTTAAATTTATCATTATTGATTTTTGTAGCATTTGATTTTGTATAATGTTAATGGCAGGGAGTTCATAGAGTAGTTGACTTAGCTGGGACTAGAAGGATAAAGAGGGATGTAACAGATTAAGGGGGAAAGGACAGGACAAACCCTAGGAAGAAGTTAAAGAATAAACAACAGAATAGTGTCACGAAGAGATCAGGCTGCCCAGGAACACCAAGAAATGCAGCATGGCAGGAGAAGATACTGGAAGTGCAGAGCAGAATTGAAAAGAGAAAAGTTGGGTCACAAGCAATGAAGTAAGTGATTGGATATACACTGAGCATCACTCACGTTGACACTATAGAGTAACAGTCCTCAAAGTGTGGTCCACAGCCACAGGCTCCTGAAGGTACCCAAAACACTTGCAGGGGGTCTGTGGACAATACTTTGAGGAGTGTTACCCAGTGTTACACATTCTGTTACTGTCCACAGAGTCAAAACTATTTTTATCATAGTAATAATAAAATGTTATTTACTTTTTTCCACTATGTTGACATTTGCACTGATGGTACCAAAGCAATGGTGGGAAAAACTGTTGGTGTTTTAGCACAAATCAAGAAAATAATACTTAAATGTACTCACAGCCATTGCATTATTCAACATCATATACTAGCAGAAAAAAATAAACAAGAATTTTAAAAGACAGTTTCCTAAGCAATGTTCCTTAAGAATTAATAAAAAATATTAATTTTATTAAATGTTGAAACTTAACATCTTTTTAATGTTGTATGACAAAATGGAGAGTACCCATAAATCATTGTGCTGCACGCCAAACTATTATAATCGTTTCAAAAACATTACTTGAAAATTACAAGTGTAGTTATATGTAGAGATAGAGTGACTGTTTGACTTACTAGATAGACTGAACTTAATAGATTTAATAGATAGATTGAACTAGATAGACACTTTCCACGAAAAGCCATTTTCATGCAACACCATAGAAAACCTGTGGTAATTCAGATTTGAATATTTAGGAAAATATTTTTCAAAAGTGAATGAAGAGAACCTGTAACTTTGAGAAACACTACTCTATTTGTTGCCAGTGATAAAATACGAACTTCCAAACAAAAATTGGAATCTTAAAATTAATATTAGCCACCATGAGTTTGACAGCTTTCCAACACTCACAGACATTCCAATGATATCATAAGTGATATTAGATAGATATGATTTTTTTGATGTTGTATAATAAAATATGTCAACATTTGGAAAATCTGCAAAACCCAGAGAATCAGTATTTTCCAAATGATGTTACACAATCACAATTGGACAAAAGAACCACTCAAAGTGCAAGACAGACTAGTTGATTTTACTGCAACAGAGGACAAAATGTTCACTGATCTGATTTCAGATTTCACATTGCAACTCTCTTGTAAGAAACTAGCACTGGTTAAATTTTGTCATGACATTAAAGAAGAATATTCACAGTTACAAGGCCATTAAAATACTCTTCCCTTTTTCAATTTTATGTCTGCATGAAGTCATAATGTCTTCACGTACTTCAACCAAAACAATATATCACAACAAACTGAATACAGAAGCAGATAAGAGAATCCTGCTGTCTTCCATTAAACCAGCCATTAAACTGATTTGCTACAGTAAAACAATGCCCCACTTTGCATTAATTTTTTTCTTTTTGAAAATGCAGCTTTCATAAAAATAAGTTATTCATGTTAATATCCGTACAGTTATTTTAAGTGATTTAATCTTTTAAATTTCTGTTTCAATTTGTAATAAGGTAATTTCAATAGTATAAGCCACATAAACTAAAGCTCTTTGTGTCCCTAAACATGCTCTAGATTGTAGAGGGGACCTTAGACCAACAATTTGAGATCAACAATCTGAGATCAACAATTTGAGACCAACAATTTGTATCATTGAGATCAATGGTACAAATACCATTGTAGAGGATGAGCAAAGTAGAGAGGACAGGATCAGATTCAGGAATCTAGGAAAGCACTGCAATAACAGATTCAAGGTGACATGACTATGGCCTGACAGCGACCATAAAAGTAGAGATGAGGAGAAGTAGCTAGATGCAATACTCATTTCTAAACCATCAACAGAATGAGTAATTGATGAGATGATGAAAGTGAAAGGGCATGAAGGATTTGAAGATGCTTTTGTCATTTCTCATGAAAGGCTGGGTGTAGAGTTGGGGAATACAGATAGGAAAGCAAGTTTAATATGTTGGGTATGTTAATTTTGAGGTCCAGTAGGAAGCTGAAAATAATTACTTGGAAATCAAGAGTGAAGTTACATATAGAGATAAAGATATAGAAGCAATCATAGATACCAATAGATATTACTCAGGAGAAAATTGATAAGCAAGAAGCTAAAAGAACTAAGGATGAATACCTGGAAAACCCAATATGTCAGGAAGGACAATAAGAAATAGCCAGTGAAGGTGGTTAATCAGCTGTAGTCAGAAAGGTGGCTAAAAGGAGCCAGGAGTGAGTAAAGTTCAGGAAGCCAAATGTGGGATGGGTGAAATCGGAGATTGTTTCCGTTTACAGAAGATAGCTAGCCCTTACTGAGTAATAACAAGGACCTAAAATAAAGTCACTATATTTGTTTTAAAATAATAAAATTCATATCTTCATTTACTTATTTCTTTGAAACAGGGTCTCGCTCTGTCGCCCAGGCTGGAGTGCAGTAGCATGATCGCAATAATGGCTCACTGCAACCTTGTCCTCCTGGACTCAGGTGATTCTCCCACCTCAGCCTCCCAAGCAGCTGGGATTACAGGTGTGTCCCCCCTCTCCCATGCTTGGCTAATTTTTTTTTTATGTTTTGTGGAGATGAGGTCTCACTATGTTGCCCATGCTTGTCCTGAACTCCTGGGCTCAAGTGATCCTCCCACTTTGGCCTCCTGAAGTATTGAGATTACAAGTGTGAGCCATGGCGCCCAGCCCAAATCTTTATTAAAAGTAAAATTGTGTCAGGAGTCAGTCTTAATAGAATGATTAAGTGGCACATATTGTTTCATTTGTTGTAATAATGTTGCATGTCTTTTGTAATTTAAGGAAATTCAAGGTAAGTGAAGAAAAGAACTAGTGAATTAGAGCTCAAAAAGTATAGGCCATTTTATCCTACTAGTTGAAGAAATATAGTAATTAACAAAGGGGAAAATCAAAGTTAATAAAAGGAATACAAAAACTATATATATTTTTCCAGGTGGTGACTCTTTAATATGTTTGTAAGCACTTAGGAAAAAAAGAGCCAAAGAAACGAAGAAAATTTAAAACATAGGGGAGTAAAGTAAGCTAAGAGGTACATCTCAGAAGACAGTGAAGGAGATGGGATCCTAAAAAAATTCATTTTTTTGCTAAATCAAGAGAAAAGCAGAAAAGGAAGGATGATGCCTCAGGTAGCTTTAGAATGAAAATCAAGAAAGACTGAGGGATTCCCATCCAAGGACTTCTATTCTTTTCCTTTAAAATAAAAGTTAAAATTTTATGCTAACACTGAAAGGAACAAGATAAAAGGCAGGAACAATGTGGAGAGAGAAATTTAGAGCCTCTGAGGGGTAAGGAAAAGAATTTGGAACCAAAATGAAGACTTAGCCAAGACTAGATCAAAATAAATCAACCAAGATTCTAGATCACTGAAAACATCTACATTTGTATCATGAAGTCGAAAATATTATAGAGATTCCAGACACATAAAAGTAGAATGTATAGAGAATATTAAAGAATGTTGCAATAAGACCTTTAGATTATTTTGTCAGCCATGCCCATGGTATCACTGAGAGTTAAACATGATACAAAGAACACCACACATCCACTCATTAATAGGTAAGCCTTTTCTATTAGGTTATTCTCAGCAATCAGCCCAGGAGCAGTAAACTCCTACTATTGTTTTCTTGTATGAGGACTAATAAATGTCAGATGTGTCAAGGTATCCAACATATTTTATTAGCAATTTAATAAGTGCTTCACTGTTATTCCAATCAGAGCTCTAGAAATATTGTTTCATATTTACATCATTTCTCAGAGGAGCCATTTGTACGTACATAAATTTGAATAATTGGCTTCATGAATTCTAAGTGTAAATTTCCATAAAATACCCATGGTAAAGGAATTCATTTATAAAGAGACCTCAGCTCTCTTTAGCAGAGCAATGATATGTCTATTTCAGGTAGTAGCATAAGGAAAATATAGGAGACTTTTGCAAGTATACTTTTTTTTACTGTATTACAGAAATTATTTGCCTCCACAAGAAAAAAAAAGGATACATTTCAGTAAGTCAAATTCCTTAATCTGTGAACATTTGGTAGGCTAAGAATGCAGACAATTCACCTTCCTCATACCTTACTCTTCTACTTTGGAGTTCAGTTAAATACCTATGTTTTGATAAATCAACTCTGAAATTAGATTTCCTTTGGAGTTAACTTCCCTAAGAAATAGAATTTTGTGTATTCTTTTTCCACTGGTCAGGCTTGACTGGTTAAAAATTGGGAAACAAAAAGCACCAACAAAACACTAAAATAGTTAACCCTGAATATAAAGTTACCAAAGCAATCATAAACAAAACCGCATTGTATCATAAAAGATATGGCTGTCATAAATTAATGAATGAATAAAATTAGGAGACTATTGAGATCAAACTTTTCACTATACAAATGAGAAAACTGAGACTCAGATAGATTAAGTGACTTATTGAAAGTTACACAGCCAATTAGCAAAAGTGCTAAAGGAGATACAGCGGTGTTCTTTCTGCTATCTTATTATACAAGGTCTTTGCCATCATGATTTAGTAGACATACAAAGTAAATTTTAAACAATACGTGTTTTATCTCTAAACATCTAAACACAGTCCCAGTGAACCACTAACCCATCAAAAGATTAATTTAGGATTTGTCTATATCATCAGCTATCCATTTAATTTTCTTTGAACTAGCAAGCATAAATGGAGCTCTTATGCAAACAATTTTGAAGTAGGGCAGGATATAAAAGTATATATAACCATTTCATCTCAAGTACTTAAAATTTAGTTAGAGAGTTAAAACTACACAATAGAGTTCAATTAGAAAAGAAAAGACATCATTGTATAAAGAACTAATTCTAATCAAGTGTCAAAACATCCAGTATGCACAAAAAGGATTCTGAGATATCAAGAACAGGGAGTTTAATTTCAGTTTTAATCATAGGCCCATGAGATCTTGGGCATAAAAAGAACTTCTAAATACTTTTAACTTCCCATTGATGTTATTTGGGTCGTGTTCCTACCCAAGCTATGTTCAGTCACTCCAGCAACAAAGAAGCTCCTAAGGAAACCCATTTTCTCTTTGGACAGTTCTATATTTTCCTTTAATTGAACTTATCTTCCTCTGTTTCTCTCTTTGGTCTTAATTCTATAACTTGGAGTCATACAAAGAAAGTCTAGTCATTTTATATGACAACATCTCAAATAGAAGGTAATTACTCTTCTATTCTTCAGAGAAAATAATGCACAATAGAATTAATCGAACAACACAACAGACTCACATTCATGCAAATACCGATCATGATTCTCCAAACAAACTCACATGTAATTCTAACTCTCATAAATTATGGCAACCAGAATTCAACATAATGCTTCAGGTAATATACTCACCATGAGATTAATACTTTTTTATTTCTAAACATTGTATTTCTATCAATATCCAAGACATCAAAGCATTAATAAGCCACAACACTATTAATTCAGATTAATCATATTCTCAACTAAAACTTATTTTAAATGTTTTATAAAGCAAAGCAATATCTAAGATGAGCTCTGAGGGACTAGTCAAGCCTAGATATATTAAGCAAGAAGTTGTCATTCCAAACATAAACATGTCCAAGCACACATAATAGCAAGGGAAGATTAGGAACAACAGCAGATAAGCCTTCCCAAAATAGGAGAGTAGGCTTGGGTATGGCTGACACCTGTAACCCCAAGTCTTTGGGAGACCAAGGCGGGAGGACCACTTGACGCCAGGAGTTTGAGGCTGCAATGAGCTATGATCACACCACTGAACTCCAGCCTGGGCAACAGAGTAAGATCCTGTCTCTAAAAACATACATTCATATATACATACCTACACACATAATATAAGAGAGTTGTTTCACATAAATTTAGAAATATAAGTCAGGGAGGCCCTTGAAAATCAAGGTAAGAAGTATGTACTGGAGTTCAAGAACCATCCGGTAGTAAGATATTGTAAGTTTTCAAACATAAGAATAACAAGATGAAAATACAGTCCAGGCACGGTGGCTCACGCCTGTAATCCCAACACTTTGGGAGGCTGAGGTGGGTGGATCACGAGGTCAGGAGATCGAGACCATCCTGGCTAACATATCGAAACCCCATCTCTACTAAAAACACAAAAAATTAGCAGGGTGTGGTGGCACGTGCCTGTAGTCCCAGCTACTCGGGAGGCTGAGGCAGGAGAATCACTTGAACCCGGGAGGCAGAGGTTGCAGTGAGGTGAGATCACCCCATTGCACTCCAGCCTGGCTAACAGAGCGAGACTCCATCTCCAAAAAAAAAAAAAAAAAAAAAAAAAGATGAAAATACAGATGGCATGTTAAGATGGATAATAATGATAGAAAAGCTAGGGTGAATAACTAGGAAGATATAGTAACACATATGTTAAAAATAATGGTGGCTGGGCATGGTGGCTCCTGCCTGGAATCTCTGTACTTAGGAGGCCAAGGCAGGAGGATTGCTGGAGGCCAAGAGTTGGAGGTGGCAGTTAGCTATGATCACAACACCGCACTCCAGCCTGGATGACAGAATTAGATCCTGTCTCCAAAAAGGAAAATAAAATAATGGTAAGAGCAGATGTAGCGAAAAAAAAATTCAACGTGGCAGATATAGGAGATCATTTTAAGAGAATGTTAGGTTCCATTTAAGCTTCATGCCTGGGTAACTGGAATAATAAGGATGCTGATTTCCTTTTGGAAAAAGAAGATCAATTCAATTGATTGCAAAATAACAGCATGCCATTAAAATTGTTCAATAAGTAATAAGAAAATACATAACTAAACATCAGTGAAAAATTCAATCTAGATACGTAACAGCGATAACAGGCAATTTTCAATAGTATCCATTTTATAGATTGTCCATATCCTTTTCCAATCAGCCTTTCATCTTTTGGCCAATGTCTTTGTCTTGAGTATTTCCACTAGGAAGTAAGAAACTGGAATTATACTAAAATCTATTTCATCTATTAATGAATAGAAGATAAAGGAGACAAAAGAGTCAGAATAGGAAGATGGCTAATATAATACCCAAGCAGCATATAGTGGCATTGAATAATCAATGAATAATCAATAGTAACCTACCCTTCTTAGTACATACAGACTGAAGTATGAAAATGCTATCATTCAATGGTACAATCTCTCTCTGAAGGAGACAAAAAAAATCATAACAGCATCAAACCATTTACATATGCACACACAATTTTTAGTTTATGAAAAAACTAACAGAAAGAAATCACATTTTCTCAACATACACACAGAACAAGAATAAAAATTAAAAGTTATTTGTGTAATTATTTTAAAGCTAGAGTTCCAACAGCTTGAAGGAAAGATAATTTAGAAGGTAGGATAATACATGCTAACACTACTATAAATAATAGCAGCCCTCAACACTTAAGGGCTTGTTATTAAGCTTCCCAGACCTAAGATACAAGTATGGGCCAAAATGGGAGAAAAGAGGTGAGATTTCCAATGCAACTTTCAAACATATTAGTTTCACTTATTGTAAGCTATTAAATGTTTGAAATTCAAACAGTATTCAACAAAAGATAGAAGTTTCCTAATGGTGGTGGCAAAAAAATGTAGTATGTGACAAGGCGTTGTATAGCTTGGCCAAATTCACTATTAAAAAGTGCTTATTATGTCTGCTATGAGCAAAAATAGAAACGGCAAACAATATTCAGTTTTATTTTTAATTGAGGGAGTTCTGGTTTTTTAATTATTGTTATTCAATAAAAAATCTGAAAGTTTATTTTAGTATGTTCTAGTTTCATATATGATGTACCTACAAATATAAATCCATAAAACTATGCCTTATAAATTATGGCAGCATTTATTAGATCATTATATTTGTTATCCTATGATCATTATTTCTTGAAAATTATAGTAGCTTGACATATTTCTTCTTACTATTACAGCTAAGGTCAGAAAAGAGAAAAGTTTTTCTGGGTTTGAAAGAAATGTTTTAAAAAATATTATTCATGAAATTTCAAATCTTAATAATAAGATTTTAAAATCCTTATTATTAACACACCACCAACATACATTTATCTTATGTACTAGAGCTTTCTAAGTCAATTCCCCCAAAATAAAGACATACTTAAATAAATAGATCAAGATAAAATTTTTAAAACGTAATTCTCTGTGGGTTACTTTGCTATTAGATAATGATAAAGCTGTAATCAAATACAATGTATTAGAACCACTGAATCTCAAAAATTGCACAAGTTGAAATCACGTTATATCAGTCTCTGGTCTAACCGCCTGTCTAATGCTCAAGCTTTCTCTAAAATATGCCCACCAAGTAATTATCCCACGTGCCTGCATACCTCCACTTATTGTGAACTTCACCACCTCCCTTCCTAATCAATTACATCTAGGCAGAACTCATCAAAAGTTCTTAACTTGGAGCCAAAAATATGCCTCCCCGTAGCTTCTATTCATTAGTACTGCTTTTAATTATTGGTGCCAAGCAACAAAGTCTACCTTCTCATCACCATCACAGTTTTTTGAAACTTTGGAGAAAATTTTCAAGTATCTCAGTTCCTTCAGCTCTTCCTAATGTGACATGATTTTAATTACTTCTACTATTCTTATTTCTCTCTCCTGAAAATATTTCTGCACTAGCACAGAGCAGAACTCTCCGTAAACCTTGCTTTAAATACTTCTAAAAAGTAATATACTTAACATAAAATTAGCAAAATAGTTTCACTATTCAAATAAATAGTTCTTATTTTACTAATTTTATGTTAAGAATATGTTAATTTTAAGAATGTCTTTCTTAAAATACTAAATTGTATGTATGTGTGTATATATATATAAAAAACACTATTCATTTGTCTGATAATTATTATGTAATATTTTTCCCAAATGTGCTCTGCCAAGCTATGTTTTCCCTCATCCTATACTTACCCAAGTGGCTTCTAGACCAAAGTGCAATTTATTCTTCAACAGTGTTAGACCTATCTCATTTAGCCCTTCAAGATCATATTGGATCCTAATTCTGCCTCACATATTCACTACATGTCTGAATATCACAGAGCCTCAGTTTGGATTTTTTCTCTGTATAGTTTTATTTCAGTCATTGACAAATAATTGACTATGATGAGGCCAAAACTGAACCAGGTAACATAATCCAGGATGAAGATGTTCCACTAATTACCTAGCTGCTAACTCACCTAGTTATCCTTATATTGAGACCATATTTCTAAATTTTCCACAGGGATCATATCAGTCAATTTCAGGTAACTTAACAAAATCCAAATATAATGACTTAATATAAGATAGTTGAAGATCTTTAGGTTTTTATTCACTTCATTAAATAAATTTTTATTATATGTATATTTTGTGCCAGGAGCTATGTTGCTCGCTGGTGATTAAGGTAATCAAGACACTGCTCTCATGGAGCTTACAATCTAGTGGGGAAAGCAGACAATTACAATAGATAATTATCATACTGTATTATAGATGAGTGGCAATTGGGGAACTGTGGGGGCACAGAATGTGATTATCTAAATCCTCGGGATTAGGAAAGGTTTCCCAAAGAAGACAATAGGGTTTGAGTCTGAGTTAAGTTTGAGGTCATTATGAAACAATCAGATTAAAATGTTGGATGTATGGGTGTGGTGCTCTTCAGAGAGGTACGGGCTATATATACAGACAGAGAAATCAACAGTAAGTGGTAGTTATAGCCATGAATTTGGATGAGACCCACTGACACAGGTTAACTAAAAAGAAGAAAAACATTGGCATTTCAGGGAAAGGGAAGAACACTTGCAGAGATGTGAAAGAGCACAGGTATATGAGAGTTGATGTGTGTGAGGCTAAGGCAGGGGCAGGGGTTGGGATGGGGAAGATACTGCTGGAGGTATCAGAGGCCAGTTCATCAGGAACCTTGTGTGTGGAGCCAAAAAATTTCCACCTTATCCAGAACACTGTGGTGTCCTTTAAAGTGTTCTCAATATTGACACGACCTGACTGGACTCAAGACACTATTGGGAAAATACACAGTAAGGTCAATGTAGCATATGAATTAATGGAGGAAGATAAGAAGCAGGAAGGCTGAAAAGGAGTCAATGAAGAGGGTGGGAAGGAGTAGCTAAGGCAATGTCCCACATGGGAATGAAAATGTAAGACATATTCCAGTGATAGTAATTGACGAGTTCTGGTGACTACTGAATTTGAGAAGCTAAGGTAGAAAGAGATGGTCTAAGGTGATCCCCAGGATTGTAGTATGAATGAAAAGGTGGAAATGGTGTCATCTGGTGAGAAGAGGAGTTCACTACTCTGAATACAGTGATTATCCATTGTATTATTCACATGATTCTGAGTTCAGGTTTTATCATTTCAAGTTAAATTTGAGTTTCATGATGGGACGGTCAAGTTGAAATGGTGAATGTATGGGTGTGGCACTCTAGAGAGATCTGAGCTGTACATAAAGACTTAGGAGTTAACAGTGAGTAGATGGTAACTACAACCATGGATTTCTACAAAATCACTCAGGTAGAATGAAAAATCAGAGGAAAGACCAAAAGATTAAAGGCAATGTCAAATGTAAGCTGTAAAATAAAAAGGTAACTGTCCAAGGACTTATCTAAAATATTTTTATTAATTTAAAGTTTATTTCTTATTTGTTAATACATATTAAATTTCTAAAGTTTTTGGAAGCAAATTTATCAGATACTTTGTCAGTCTGGTACTAGTGCTTCACTTACATATCAAAAAAACAACAGGTTAGAAAAAAGAAACAGCAAAGAGGCCAAGAAAAGTTTATGATCTGACTCAAGCTCAGCATCAATATTAAATCGTAGAATATCAAGGAACTCCAGTCCTTTATTTCTCCTACATTTTAAAACATGTTTCCTCTATTTACAGTCTTGGGGGGAAATGTTGTTATAACAGTAAAACTGGAAGATTTCACTCTGGATTGCTACACATGAACTGCTTATGTCTATGCACCCACATTGCTTCATCCACTCTACTCAAAAAAAAAAGTGTAAACAAATGAAAACATCACTGGGCAAGAATTTTACCATCCTGAGGAGTATTAGGGTAGTCTGTACTTGATTTCTGGGTTTTGTAATTTTAAATATTCCTCTTAGTCAAGATGTTTAATAAATAAGCAACTTACACAGGCTAAGCAAACTGGATCATTCTCTAACATACATACAATTTGCATATTCTTTCACAGCCCATTATTATAGCTCAAATTCTTAATCAAGACGTCTGAAAGAAATTTGATATGATAGATCCAATCATAGTCAGGGACAACCCTAGTCTTCTGAAGTTCTTAATTCAGTGATAATCAGAATTCTTAATAAAATGCTCAAATGAAAAATATACAACTCTAACTCTCCAAGGTACATCCACTTTTTAACAAGCCAGACTTCTGGCAGCATCACATCGCAATGGTTAATAAAGCTTGATCTAGTCTCATAATTATTTTTAAAAAACCTATAATGTAAAAATTCAAAGATAAAATTTCAATTAATTACTCAACATATCTAAAATATTGAGATGTGGGCTTAACAGGCATATGTTGGGTCTTCCACTTGAAGATGTCATATTCATCAGAAGAGAACTCTTATTGTTATACTCTTTATCTACTAAATTTAACTTTGAAAATCTGTCTTAAATAACTATACACACCATAAGTATATACAGTCTACACATAAGGCTATTTAATAATGTAGTTGTGAAAAGAGAATGTCCTCTAAAATACTCTCGTAATATATATGGTAGTTATAAGATTTGCTGTCGCCATCGTCAGAATAATTTGATTATGACATTTGATGTAGGACAGCGGGTGGGTGTACCGGGAGAACAAGAGCCTTATCAGCTTCCTCAGATAGAGAAACCCAAGATGGCTTGATTCCATACATAGAATTATGGTGACTATATGACATAGACAACAGTTTGTGTTAATGTCCCAACATTCATCAAAGAAAAGGTAATAGAAAGAATATCTAAAACACAAAGAAGTGTCCTTTCGCTTAGGAAGACTAAGGCCTGACAATGTCCAGTTCCCTAAAATGCTAATCTCCAGCTTGTAGCACAAAAACAGTAACAGTGAAGAGTTGAGATGGTTGTAGATTGTGGTTATTCCTGAACCTACCTCCATTTTTCCCAGCTGATACCCAGCTGGGCAGATGGCCAAGAAGGGACACACAAACATAATTCAGGGCCATTGTGTCATATACCCAGAAATTTGGCCCTGACATCAGAATATGCTGCAGCACTAGAATAAGCAGCACTATTAAGGGTGAAAATCAGGAAATATCCCTTCAAATGGAGCTGAATTTAATGCTAGACATTACGTGGATCATGATACTCTCTCCAGAATTTTACTCTCACAAATTCATACAAACACCTATTACAAAATACCAATTCTAGTGTCCTTTCTTTACAAAATATACTTCCCAAAGTGTACCTCATCTCTTACAGAACATCTGTAAAACTATAATAATCTCTATTTAAATAATAATGATGCTGGAATAAAATGTTATCTATGATCAATATTACATTTGAGAAATATTAATTGAAGATGACCTGTAATAGAAAATTAACTTTTATTCCAAATCACTGCATATATTGCATTATTACCTAAAAGCACATTATATTTTGAGAAAGTTGTTTACTCATATACTGTACAATTGCTCTATTTTACTTTCATTGACCAGTAATGTTAATCTTTCCTATTAAAAAAAAGACTTGGCCAGGTGTGGTGAACCACGCCTGTAATCCCAGCACTTTGGGAGGCCAAGGCAAGCAGATCACCCAGGGTCAGGAGTTGGAGACCAGCCAGATCAACATGGTGAAACCTCGTCTCTACTAAAAAATACAAAAATTAGCTGGGGGTGGTGGTGGGCACCTGTAATCCCAGCTACTTGGGAGGCTGAGGCAGGAGAATTGCTTGAACCTGGGACGTGGAGGTTGCAGTGAGCAGATATTGTGCCACTGCACTCCAGCCTGGGTGACAGAATGAGACTTCATCTAAAAAAAATAAACAAGACTCCACACCACAAAACTTCGTCTTATGTGGGGGATGTGCTGGATTTAGAATTTGTGTTTTCAAGTAATTTCAAATTTAATGACCTGCTTTCTACAAAATATCCTAATCTCCTAATATAACTTATTTATAATTACTAAAATAGAAAATTGATCTATCATATGAATTTCCTTTTGCCATGCATACATATGAACTGACCTTAAGATCACAGTTACCTATCTGACTTTTAAATAAAATATTATTAAATATTTTAGGGTTTTTTTTAAAAAAAAACTTTTTGAACTGGTATTTGCTCAAAACACAGTATATCAGTATCCAATTAAAGTTGCACAGCATATTTAGCATAAGAAAAAAATAGTGACTTTTTCTACTTTTGTAAACAATGTATAAAAATTATATAAACCCATGGCATGATTTAAAAAAAGAAAACTATAAAACCACCTTGAACATTGGGAATTAATTCTCACATTCTAAACCTCTCTTCACCCTATCATTTTCTGTCTCTGTAACAGATGGATATATATTCTGATACGAAAAGTTTTGTTGATGTGTGTCTTCATAAACCACCTTACTTTTATAAAACACGCAATAACATTTCTCCATATAAGAATATAAGACATGAAGAACATACGATGGGCATAGATACTGCTTCTTTTTCCCCTTCCCTTTCTTTGAAGACTTTTCCTTAGAATAGGCTTCTTCCACCCACAAGGAAATTAAAATTAAAAAGGCAGTTGTCAATAAAAACTTCATCTTGAAAACTTAAATTTCAGAAGATCGATCTACAAGAGAGAACAAGAAAATGTTTACATTTATGAAGCAAATGATAACTACATGACTGTCCCTTCAAAGAGTATAATCATTACTATCCAAAGGGCAAGTACATTTGTACATCAAATCCTCGTTGCTCAGTCCTACGTGGTAATACTTCACAACATATTTAGTATTTTTTATATAGTAGCTGTAAAGTCTTTTTTATATAGCAGTAAAAGTCAGTTTAAATAATGGCACATAGAAAACAAGACCGCCAATGAGATATAATAGGTTACTGTATAAAATTTCTGATTCTATAGCTACACAAAATTATAAAATGATATTGAATTGCACAGTATATCAAAAATATGTTTAGAAAGATATCTGGAAGCATGTTTTAACACAGCGTTAAAATGATTATCTTCGGCTAGTACATTGGAAGTATCTTTTTCTTTTTAAATTTTTATATTGTTTGAAGTTCTTATGTATATTTTTTCAAAAACAATGTATTTTAAAGAAAAAGAAATTCTAAGTATTAAAAACCTGACAGATAAAAGAAAAAATTAATATCAAAGAGTTCCACATTCAAAATTCATTGCTTTTTTATTTAAACACATTAAATTGGCAAGCTACCTTTTTGCCCAAAAAAGGTGCCTCTTAAGTTAGCTTTAAAGCTTTCTTACTTATTTGCTACTAACATTTATCATCAAAAAGATTACTTCAGAAATTCTACAACAAGAAATAAAACAAGTGTTGTTACATTTTTTTCAAATTATCGTCCTAGCCATATTTTAATAACATTTTTCATGCTCAAATCAGAATTATATTCTTGCCAGAGATTCTGATAAATAAAAAATAATTAAGCCTCTACTGACACTAGAGAAGTTCAAACTCTTCGGCATCCTTCATTTCCAAACCATAAATTGTTTCTCTTTCATTGTTTTCCGCAGGGTAAAAGACCTGTCATATTCTTCAATGCTAACTTAATTCCCATCTCCCATCTCACCCTCATAAATTTGCTTCTCCTTATGTCGTGTTTTTCATCTCCCCCCCCCAGGATTCTTCCCCCCATATTTATCTTTTACACACACTCGAGGCAAGCCAGACGGGCTTATCCCTGGGTACTTTAAATTGAAGACAACAGAGGGGGCTCATCAGACCAACAGCAACAACACAAGGTTCTCCTCTGGCAACTTCACAGCATTGGACGCTCCCTTCCCCCATCCGACAGCGGCACCTGCTTCCAGACACCTTTGCCCACAGCAGCAGGTACTTCTCCCACTTTCACATCCTTGCCCCCCAAAAAAGGAGGGCTGAGCCCTCCTAACGCTTCGAAAAACAGAGAAATTCAACACTCTGCTCTGTCCTCACCCCTAATCTTTCAAGGGGGACAGCTGCATTGACTGGAAGATCCTCATAAACAAAACAACGCAAGGAGCCCTCCTGGCCAACCTTGCCTTCCCTAATTACCCCGGCCCTCTGCATCCCTCCACCCGGAGCGTCTCCGCGGGCGCCACCGCAGCGGGGACCCGGCTGCCGCTGCCAGGCGCCCCGCGCCCCTCTCCCGCGCAGGGCAGCGCGCGTCCTCCCCTGCACGCCGCAGTGCTCCTCGCGCTCCGCCGCCCCGGGCTTGACCCGCTCTTTCCGCAGAGGCGTCTATTCCCGTCCTCAGACCACCGTCGCCGCCCCAACCCGCGTCCCCTCCTCCTAAGTGGAGCTCCTGGCACTTACCCGGAGGCGCCCCTGCCCACAACCGCCGGGCGAGATCGTGGAGGCTCCGGGCCGAGGTGGCAGTGGCTGCTAGGGGTGCAGCGGGCGCCGAGCGGGGGCAGCTGCGTCCCAGCCGCCCGCGCCACCGCCGAGCTCGGCTGACGCGCCTGCTCGGGCCGCGGAGCCTGCGCCGTGGCGCGCCGCGGTCGGGGCCGCAGCGGGGACAGCGCGGGCCGCGGGGGAACCTGGCGACCGCGGGCGGGGGAGGGAAGAGGTGTCCCGACAGAGCAACGTCACGGCATCGTCCCCTTCAGGCACTGGAGGGGTTACCGAGCAGAAATGTGTACCCCCTTCACTCCTTAGGGGACTAAAGGAGTTGGGGACGAAGGGCGGGAATGATAGTGTCGGTACAAAAAGAAAAAACCTTTCAAGGAGCTGGGATTGCTTGGGGTCAGCTTTTGACCACTAGCAACAAACAACAACAGAGCAACAAATGACCTTCTTGGGTCAAAGCGAACAAAACACATTTTCTGTCATTTCATCATTTGCCTGGAACCCAGACATCCAGCTTAATCTCGGGGTCTTCCAATTTCTAAAAGCCTGAACTTTCTGAGCAAGCTTAAATTGGTCAAAATTACTGACAATATAGTCATACAGGTAATACTATTTTTAACAACTCTTACATAATTCACATGTGTACAGAACTTGACAGTTCCAAAACACCTTTCACTCACCTTATCTCACGTGGCCCTCACCACATTCCTGGGCAAGTTTTGTCATTCTTCCACTTCTGTAGATGAAGAATCTGAAACTCAGTTATATTAAGAGATTTACTTAGAGTTACAGAGATCTTGAAAGAAATTTACCAGAGATTCAAAGTTAGTGATTTTTGCATATCTGAACCAGATAGGGTCTCTGCCTTATAAGAGCAAAATGCTGTTGTCCTCATCCTTGTGAAGAAGTAGCCCTTACTTGGATATGCAGCCCTTAAATAACAGATAAGTCTATCCTATTACCTCTTGAATGTATGCCTGATTGATTTTTTTTAATTTTTATTTTTAAGCAACAGGAGCTCACTTTGTTGCCCAGGCTGCAGTGCAGTGGCACAATCATAGCTCACCGCAATCTTGAACTTCTGGGCAATCAAGAGATCCTCTTGTCTCGGTCTCCCTAGTATAGTAGCTGGAACAACAGGCACAGGCCATTGTGCTCCACTAATTATTATTATCTTTTTTTAAGAGACAGCGTCTCTGGCTTTGTTGTCCAGGATGGTCTCCAACTCTGCCCTGAAGCCATCTGCCTGCCTCAGCCTCCCAAGCTGGGGGGATTACAGGCTTGAGTCACCCCACCCCACTACACCAGGCCCTGATGGATTTTTTTTATTAAAAAAGCATTGTCTCAAGTGAGCATCACTTAGCATTGTGTTGTGGACCTACAGATGTATCCAGTAATAAATTTTTCCACCCACAGCCTATGGAGGAAAGGAACATTTCCTGCATATAACCGTGTTCCATAAGCTTCATGAGATATTCTGCTGCCTAAGAGTAGTGATCATTAATAAGTGATCATTACCTTATTTACATTACAAAATGATCATTATTCAAAGAGCTGTACTATGTGGAGACCCCCCCCCCAAAGTGGATCAGGATATAACTTTGGATTTTAATGCTTTATTAAAAAGAATTATATTGATAATATACATTTCATAAGATATAACTTTTGGTGAATAGGTCATATGAAGAATGATAAAGGAATTAGTTTGCATGCAACAAGGGGAGTTTAGAAGTTGGCGAAAACCTTACACTTAGTTTTCAAGTAATCAAGAAATTATTAAGAATTTAGAATAATAGGATATTCCGATTCCTGTAATAAAATGAACATCTTTTATTTACAAACTCTAATGTCCACATTTGGAAGAACTATGCTGAAAATACCTACAATTGACTTGCTCACCTTCCCTAGTATTGTTTCTATGCCATCCATGGATGTTATATTGGAGAATTAGGTTATTCAGAAGAAAAGCATGTCCAGCAGGTTGGATGGGTTTGTGGGTTTTTTACCCAAAGGTTAAGAAATATAGTTGATGCCCTAAAAGCACTTCTTCTAGCCTGTAAAATGGTCAAGTTCAGAATTTTGAAAATTTTTTCTATGAAGGTGATCTGCTTACCTATATTTCTATAACTTTTGTATCATAGTGTGAAAAGGGATGCTTCTAAATAACGTCATGAAATAACCTATTTTCCCCAATTCTATCAAACGTTGATCTACTTTTCTCCATTACTTCTATCACTATTCACTCCTTTAGTAATTCCATCTGGTCACAAGGTTTTAAACACCGTGTTGATAGCTCCCAAATGTACTTCTCCTGACTAGACATCTCTCCAGAACTCCAGACTCATCTATCTAACTGCCTTTTCGACAGCTCAACTTGCATATTTAATAAGCATGTCAAACTCAGTGTATCCCAAACTGAACTATTGTTCTCCCTAAAATCTGCCCCACATTCAGCCTTCTCCTTCTCAGTTCATGGCAACCTCATCCCTAGGGGTGCTCAGGCCAAAACTCATGAAGTTGTTCTTGATTCCTCTCTTTTTCTCACACCTCACAACCAAATCTCTGAGGAAATCCTGTTTACTCTCAAATAATAACAGGAATTCAGCTACTTCTTATGATTTTTACTGCAGCCAACCTAGACTCAGTGACCTTCATCTCTACATTAGATTACTGTAATAGCATTTTAGCTACTCACCCTGCCTCTATCATTGTCCTCTCCCACCCTTGAGTAATCTCAAAACAGTAGCCAGAGTAATCCCTTTAAAACATGTCATAGGTCATATTATGTCATTCCTCAGCTCAACACCCAGCAATTAGTCCCCCATTTTATAAACCAAAGTGTTTACAATGGTCTACAAACCTTCAATTGTTATGCATCTCCTCCCCCTAACTCTGACTTCTTCTCTCCTAATGGCTCTCTCTCTTTCAGCCCCACTGATCTTGCTGCTTCTCCAACATGCCAAAGCCAGGTATGGTCCCATCTTAGGTTATTGGCTCCTCTGTCTAAAATGCTTTCCCCCCAGACCACCACATGACTGACTCCCTCATATCTTCAACATCAACCCAGATGTCACCGTCTCACAGAGATTTATCCAATGTTATTTAAAAGTGCAAACACTCTCCCATCCAAAGATTTCCAATCCCCCTTTGCCTGCTTTTCTTTTTGTTTTCATAGTACTTATTGCCTCCCAACTCATCATACAATATACTTACAGTTTGTGGCCTCTGTTTCCTTGCTAAAATGTAAGCTTCATGAAAGCAGAGATTTGTATCTATTTTTGTCCATTGATGTTGCCCACACACCTAGAATAGTGTTGAATGAATGTGTAAATCTTGGCCTCATTTCTTAATTTCTTCAAATTTCATGCTTCTTTATTAGCAAAATGAAAATGACAATGCATAATTTGCAGGATTGTTCCAAGAAATAAGCAGGTTAATTGACGTTAAAAATCTGCTGCAGAGAAGAAAAGTCACAAAGAATTACCCTCCCCTATTTTTGCTTGTTTTTATTTGCTCAACGGAATGATAGAATTTTGTTGTGGCTGTTTTTTTTTTAATTATTTTTAATTTTTGTGGGTACATGCATTTTTCGCTTACTGGGACCCTGTTATCCATTTCTTTCTTGTACATCTACACTGAAAACATTTTGTAGGCCTACATCTAAACACTAAAAACCTTCTAACCTTCTTTTCTTTCTTTTTTCTTTCTTTCTTTTTTTTTTTTTTTTTTTGAAACAGGGTCTGGCTGTGTCGCCCCGGCTGGAGTACAGTGGCATGATCTTGGCTCACTGCAACCTCCTTCTCTCGTGCTCAAGCAAACTTCCTACCCCATCCTCCTGAGTAGCTAAGGACCCTATTTTCTATGCATCCATCTTCACCTGGCCTATAATATATTTATTTTATTTGACTTGATAATAAAACCTAAATACAGCCCTAAATATCTTCTGTTATACTAAGAAACCAAACTTTGAATACAGAGAGAGTATTCTCACCAAATCATTTTTTGTGTGTGACATAAGTACTCATCACTGTTGCCATTGCCTAAATAGCCTTACAACATGGTTTAAAGATATAATTTTTTTTTCTGTATTCTCTCTACATGAGTCATACTTCCTCTTTAATGACAGCCTGCACTGTAATAGTCATTCATGAAATTTTTCATCAAACTTTCAGTCCATTTACCACTATAATGATCAGATATTTTCAAGAAAAGTATGTCCAGCTGTTTTAGATATGGTTCTCCTCTAAATAATAATCTTTAAACATTTATCAAAATAGATAATGGGAGAATAAATATAAATAAAGAGAAAATTACAGCAGAAGATGACGAGAATAGTGGGACAGTAATTCAGCATCTTGCAAACACTATTCATAAAACTTAAAAGACAGTAAAACTTACATTAGGAAATGATGTGTAGCCAGTCTTATGAGAATAATAAAAACATTATTTGATATTTGATAAAATCACTTCCATATGTTTTCTTCAAATAGCATACTATCCTTAAAATGTTCTCCAATCTCTTATTTTTAAACTAACTTTTAAACAATAATAGCCATCTTTCATTGATTACCTATTAATTGCAAAAAAAGTTTTCTACATTATGGTTTTAAAACTTCAAAATTTACTTGCAAGTTATTTTCATATCCATATTTTTTATGAGAAACCAGAGGAGAGGCTCAGAAAGGGAATTTAACTTATCCAGAATATTAGAGTTGGAAGAGGAAGAGATAGGATTATTTCATCTTTCATGTCCTTTACAACATTAAGACTGACTCCAATTGCACATAGGCAAGTGAAAGAAGCTTAGTTCTTAGACGTAGATGTCTTTGTACAGAATACTGAACGCAAATTAAAAAATTGAAGTCAAAGGGGTTGTTCTTACCTCCAACTCCAGATTGGCCTTAAAGATGAACTAATATGTGAGTCATTTTTTACTTAATATTTTTTCTGTTCATCATATTAATAATAGTAAAAATAATAATGACCATCGTCATTGATTGACAGCAAAGTACTTTGAATTTATTATCTCCTCAATACCTTTATGAGGTTAATACTTTTCTTGTTGCAATTTACAGATAAAGATCCCCAGGCATCATATAATTTTTCCAAAGTCAGTTTACTAGTAAGTGATTGAGAGAGATATGTATCTAAATATGTCTGATTCTGGAAGCTGGCCCTTAGAATATTTTTGTGTGACTCTAAATTGTATATTCAATAACATCTTATGATACACAGAATAACAATACTATTCAACCAAAATACCACACTAATTGTGATGATATGAGAAGAGAGAAGAAATGTGGATAAGATATTTCTATTTACAAATTTGAGTGTCCCACTATCTTTCATTTAATTGAGGAAACAGTCCAGAACAATTAAATGGCCCCCGTTAGTATCTACCAATCTGCCATCAGTGCTTACCCCCATGGGGAAGAACCATGTGTGCCTTGATGCGTGTGGACTTAAAACAGATATCAAGAGTGTAATGCATTGTCAAAGTATTCACAGCTATGACACAGCTTTTTAGATAAATTAGACATATATCTTAAGTCCTTAGCAAAAAAAAAAAAAAAAAAAAATCACCTTCCTCTATGAAAATGACATGTTATTATTAGTGTATTTCAAGAATACGTCTTAAAAACAAATAAATCTGTTGATTATTCTCACTTCTATTATTAAGGCAATGTCAATATTCATAATACAGAATCATGAACTTTAGCCAAAATTATTTACATCCAAGTAGGTATTACCAAGCAACTGTCAACCACAGATCAGTTTGTGCGAGTTATTTGTTCTTCTTATTTTGTGGTCAACATGTGATAGGCAGCTCATTCGGGACTGCTCCAAGCCAAACATTGCTTCGAAGCAATGATGACAGTTATTGTGGCAGGAACAGATGACTGGTAACACAGGCCCACAAATTTCCCAAACAGAATCTCTTCCAAAAGCAGTTTTTACCAAGTCAGAGCAAAGTTATTGTTGACTCTTTTGAATCTGCCCATCAGCATTTTTGCAGATCTGAGAAGAGGTCATGCTATCCTCCACAAGCCAGGATTTCAAGTCCTAAGTGTTTGTGACATGTCCTCTTCCCCTGGAATCTAAAGTAGATATGTAATCTCAGTTTAATAAGCAATCCAAAAATCTGTCTTTTAGAAGCTTGTCAATAATGTCAATCTTGATTTTTTTTTTTGTTTTCTCCTTCCTTTAAGACCTAGGTAAACAGTTAACATTGCAGAAGCATTACATGAGGATCATGTAAAGAATTTATTCTTCCAGATTTTCTCATACCAAGACAGTTCAACTGAAAGCTCCAAACATGCAGATTCTGAATTCTAAATCTGGCCTCGTGGGAAATGTTTTACATTAACCATACCAGTAAAATCCATTTATAATTTATATATATATGGTATGAGATAAGATGAACAAGAACCAGCACTCTACTTTAGTAACTTTATTAGAATAAGCAAGTGAACAGGCAACAGTCATACAAATAGTACAAATTAGCTATCGAAAGAAAACCATTGCATTTATCAAATTATTACAGTTTTAAAATAAGACTTTAAAAATAGCTTCCCTGTGCCAGGCCCAGTGGCTCACGCCTGTAACCCTAGCCAAGGTGAGTGGATAGCTTGAGTCCAGGAGTTCAAGACATGTCTGGGCAACATGGCGAAACCCCATCTCTACAAAACATACAAAATTTAGCCAGGCATGGTGGTGTGCACACGTGGTCCGAGCTACTCAGGAGGCTGATGTAGGAGGATCTCCTGAGCTTGGGAGGTTGAGATTGCAATGAGCTGAAATCATGCCACTGCACTCCAGCCAAGGCAACAGAGTGAGATCCTGTCTTAAAAGAAAAAAAAAGAATGAAAGAAAAATTAGGCTCACCGAGCAAGCTCTCAACATTTCATTATCATTAAGTATGTACTTACTTAAGTTTGCCAGGGGTTTTTGAGATTATATCTTCCTAGTTGAATTTAAAAAAAAATTATCAATAGAATTTATATGTAGTACTGGTGCAGAGGTAGAAGAAGATTTGTTATGGAGTAATAGCATCAGCAAAGAGGTAAAAATACAGTTCTGAGGCTGGCTTGGCTGGGAAATGTGCCAAAAGGAAAGTTTCTAACCCATTAGGTTGGGTTAGAAAAAAAAAAAAAGGGACCAGAATAAAACGTTTGGAGAAAATTCTGCAGGTTAGCATTTTTTAAAGCATGTTCTATTCAACATTAGCCCTCAGGATGCTTCATGGTGGGAGTAAAAATAGAAAGAAAGAGAGAAATCAATGAAAAATGTTGTCTTTCTCTTAAGATTTATAAAGTATTTCTGAGATTTATAAGTATTTTAGCATATTAATTTTTGTTGTTGCTTTTTAAACATTAATTTTTTTTATAGAGACAAGGTCTCACTATGTTATCCAGGCTGGTCTCAAACTCCTGAGCTCAAGTGAACCTCTGGCCTCAGCCTCCCAAAGTGCTAGGTGCTTACTGCCGTGAGTGACCACACCTGGCCTGTTATATTATAAATTTTAAAAAAATTGTCAATATTGTTTAACCGAGTTCAATGGACTGAATGTTTTTGTACCCTAAAAGCTCCTATGTTGTAGTCCTTTCCCCCAATGTGACGGTATTAGGAGGTAGAGCCTTTGTGTGGTAATTAGGTCATGAAGGTAGGCCCTTATGAATGGAGTTAGTGCCCTTATAAAAGGGACCCCAGAGAGCTCTCTAGCCCCCTTCTACCATGTGAAGACACAGCAAGACTGCTATCTGTGAACCAGAAAGTGAATTCCTACCAGACACTGAATTGGCAGACACCTTGATCTTTGAATTCCCAGCTCAAGTGGCAGGGAAGGGAATGTAAATTGTGGTTAGAAAATTTCAGGAAAAACTTTCTTACAGGTAGCCTGAACTACTTCATGGTCCTTCTGCTACATTCCCTTGACAAAATTCCAATAGTGGGTAAAGCCTACTACCTGCTTTCTCCAAACTGAGTCAACAGATTAATTATGCAGTAGAATACAGATGGTCTTTAATTTAAAGTGGTTGGACTTAACAATAGGTTTATCAGAATATAACCCCATCAGAACTCAAAAAGCTTCTTATGAACAACAAGGTTTCTACTGAATATGTATCACTTTTGCACCATCGTAAAGTTGAAAAATCATTAGTAGAAACACTGTAAGTCAGAGACCATCTGCTCTGTTCCCAGCATTAAGTGCATTTTGACTTATGTTACTTTTGGACTTAAGATGTGTTTATTGGGACATAACCTGACATAAGTGCAGATGCATCTGTAGTTTAATTGTCATGTATAATAGAGAAATCCTTCATATGCTCAGGAATTTTATTATAGTAGCTCTTGTTTTCCATGGTTATTTCATACATTCTCCACTCTGCTCAAACCTCCAAGCATATTTTTCCTCCTTAGTCTCAAGAGATGAGAAAATGGAAGCCATCAAAATGGAAGTGCTTTCAAGTTCATTCAACAAATCTATTTATGCTATGAATTTTTCTTTTCTCCGTCTATTCTGTTAAAATAGAACATTCCTTCTGTGTTTCTTCTGTCCAAGATCAATTCCTCCACCTGTGCTTTGAATCTTATCCACCTCTCATGAATTCAGGAATTTTGATACATCAGTTTTCCTCTCCTTTCTCTTTACCTGCATCTTTACCCTTTCCACTGACTCCATCTTTCAACAGACCAAAGTTTCCAACATTTAAAATGAAAACCTTGTTCTGCCCCAGCTTAAGTATGAAGCACATTCAAGTTCCACTCCTGACCCTCAACAGCCAGACCTTCAAGAGCAAACACTTGCAAACCCTCTGTCTGTCTTCATTTTCTTATACGTCTCTCAAATGTATTGTAATCCAGTGTCTTCCCCTGCACGTGCCCTGCTCAAACCAGCATCACCAACGATTTGAACATTCTAGAATCTTTACCTTGTTTGACCTCTCTTCATCCCTTGATGTAGCAAATGGTTCTCTCTTACATGAAAATTGCTCTTCCTTTGACTCTGTCTTCTCTGCTTCCTTTGGCTATTTATTCTTCATCTCATTTATAGGTTTTTATTACTCTACCCATTTCTTAAAAACTGATGGTCCTCAAATTTCCTTCTCAGGCCCTCTGGTCTTCTCACTCTACATAATCTCTCTGTTCACTTCATCTACTTCTGTTACTTCAAGTAGCATCTCTATTTGTGAATATCTGAGTCAGTTCAAGCTGCTATAATAGAATACCATAGATTGAGCACATTAAACAACAACCATTCCTTTCTCACAGTTTTGGAGGCTGGGAAGTCCAAGATCAGGCACCAGCAGATATTGTGTCTGATGAGGGGCTGCTTTCTGGTTAGCAGGCATCTGTCTTTTCATTGTATTCACGCATGGCTGAGAGAGAAATCATCTCTGGTGTCTCTTTTATAAAGGCACCATCCCATTCGTAAGAATTGCACCGTCATGACCTGATTACTTCCCAAAGCTCTCACTTGCTAATATATCATCACATTGAGGGTTAGTATTTTAACATATGAATTTGAGGGGGACACAAACATTCAGTCAATAATAATTAATGACCTAAAAATATCTTTTAGCCCAGAATTCTCTGGGAGTTTCAGAACTGTATCACAACTGCTTCCTAGACATCTCTATTAGAGGATCTTGCTAGAATTCGAAATTAGAAATATACAATCCTCTGCAGATCTTTCCAAACTTCTCATAGTCCAGGGCTTAATATTTCAATAAAAACTACTATTATGTATCCAGTTTCCACAGTCACCTTGTACCATGTGCAACTTCACACATTATACTTCAGTCCATTCATCTCTTTCTCTTCTTCCAAAAAGCCAAACCTATCCCCACCCAAAGGCCTTTACAATTGTGCATTTTATGAGGAATGCTCTTTTACCAATTCTTCCTACAGCTAGAGTGCTCTCCTTTATCATTACCTGAAATGTGTTATTAGCATTTCCTGTCCCCCTAATTAGCATCACATGTTACTTTCCACCTCATTATGCTATTTGGTCTCCTTACAGCCCTTATCAGAGCCTGCAATTGTCTTGTTTGTTTGTTTACTTGTTTGTCTCCTCCACTAAAATGTAAGGTCTCTTAGAGATTATGCCTATCTGAATTACCACTGTATCTTCTGCATTTAGCACTGTCATGGCGACATAATAGAAACTTAATAATTTTTTTAATAAACTTATTAGATATTTCCCTAGGTTGAAATGCAGAAGGCTACACAGGTAACCCAGAAAAGGCTAATCAAAGCTATAAATAGAAATGTGTCTACAGCTAATAATCCTTGACAGTAAATATACCATTGGACAACATAGTGAGACCTCATCTCTACAAACAATAAACAAAATTAGCCAGGCATGGTGGCACATGCCTAGTTCTAGCTACTCAGGAGGTTGAGGTGGGAGGATCACTTGAGCCAGGGAGGTAGATGGTGCAATGAGCTGAGATCGTGCCACTGTGCTCCAGCCTGAGCAACAGAGTGAGATCCTGTCTCAAAAAAACAGAAACAGTCCAGGCGCGTTGGCTCACGCCTGTAATCCCAGCACTTTGGGAGGCCAAGGTGTGTGGATTACGAGGTCGGTCAGGAGATCAAGACCGTCCTGGCTAACATGGTGAAACCCTGTCTCTACTAAAAATACAAAAAAATTAGCCAGGCATGGTGGCAGGCGCCTGTAGTCCCAGCTACTTGGGAGGCTGAGGCAGGAGAATGGTGTGAACCTGGGAGGCGGAGATTGCAGTGAGCCGAGATCGCGCCACTGCACTCCAGCCTGGGCGACAGAGCGAGACTCCATCTCAAAAAAAAAAAAAAAAAAAAAGAGGAAACATACCACTGGAATATTGTATTGTACAGTGAGATCTTTTACTAATTAATTTAATTAAATCAATTAAATTACCTTTTGCTGAAAGGAAAAATAAGTAAATTGAGTTCTTTAATTTTATTTTTCGTACCCATGGGGATAATTCAGAAAGCCAAGAAGTGGAAATAAAATGGATACTTCTACACCTCACTTCATTTTATAAACTTGATGCTTCACCTAAATTGTATTGAGCACTGTAGGGATAAACTGACAGGCTAAGTAACCTGCATTCAATTTTATAATTAAAAATAAAGGAGTGGGTTAAAAAGTGTTCTAATTCTGAAGCTCTACATCTACATATATGCTTGCCTTTTGCTAGCACTTTCTTTTTTCCTACTTACATAACCAACTGACTTTATTATGTCTAGGAGGAACAAGATTAAAGATTAAACAAGATGGCTATGGATTGGAAATTGCTTTACCTAAGCTCAATACTATGTTAGTTTGCTAGGGCTGCCATAACAAATTACAGTTATACACATTGTTTGCCATAACAAAATACAGTTAGCTGTCCATATCTGTGGATTCCACATTCGTGGATTCAACCAACCATGGATCAAAAATTTTTGAAAAAAATATTGCATCTGTACTAAACATGTGCAGACTTTTGTCATTATCCCCTAAATAATACAGTATGATAACTCTTTACATAGCATTTGCATTGTATTAGTTATCATAAGTAATCTATTTTTAAATTTGTATTTTAAAAAATTTAAGTTAGTTAAATTTTCTCCAGCAATGGGACTGGAGAAGGAACAAAGAAAACTGTAACTGGTTGTAATTAATTATTGCAAATACTACTGCACTCGGACCAGCCTATTATAAGTAATCTAGAGATCATTTAAAGGATACAGGAGGATGTGCATAGATTATATGAAAATTCTTCACTTATATCAGCGACTTGAGCATCTACAGATTTCAGTACTCGTGGAAGGTTCTGGAATCAATCCCCTACAGATGTTAGAGGAACAACTGTACCACAGACTGGGAAGCTTAAACAATAGAAATTTGTTTTGTCACAGATCTGGAGGCTAGAAGTCAAAGATCAAGGTGCTGGCAAGGTTAGTTGCCTCTGAGGCCTCTCTCTCCTTGGTTTGCAGGAGATGGTCCTCTTGTTGCTTCTTCACAGGATTATCTTTCTGTGTATAGGAGTCCTTAGTGTCTCTTTCTCGTCTTATACGGACACCAGTCATATTGGATTAGAGCTCGACCCTAATGGGATCATTTTAGTTTAACCACCTCTTTAAAGACCTTGTCTCCAAAAATGGTTACATTCTGAGGTATTGGAGTTTCAGGATTTCAGCGTATCAATTTTGAGGGGGACGTAATTCAGTCATGATAAATACTATAAGCAAATGTAAAAGGAAGCATAGTGAAGACTCTTACAACTTTATTGACTACTTAGATATTAGCATATTAATTAATTCCCTATTCTGAAAGTGGAGGCAAAAGTTGCAGACCTATTATAATAATTAGGTTTTGGATATAGCACCTGAAGTAAATACCAGATATATGGATAGCACTTTGAAGAAGCTGAAATGGAGAAGAAAATGGTGAGAGAAATTTCAAAAGAAGGATCCACGCACCTTGGTAACTGATTGCGAATTGTGAATGATGGTAAAAACCACTCAAAGAGAACTTGTAGTTTTTGAATTCACATAACTAGGTGCTTGATGGGATATTTATAGAATTATGAAATAAGTGGAGAAGTACAGTTGTAGAAAGAAAGGTAAAGTATTCTATTTCAGTTCAATTCAGATTGAGGCACCTAATGATGATTTCTAATAGGCTATTAGGAATGAAAGACCCGGCTAGGTGCAGTGGCTCATGCCTGTAATCCCAGCACTTTGGGAGGCTGAGACAGTTGCAGTCAGAAGTTTGAGACCAGCCTGGCCAACATGATGAAACCTCGTCTCTACTAAAAATACAAAAAATTAGCCGGGCGTGATGGTATGCACCTGTAATCTCAGCTACTTGGGAGGCTGAGACAGGAGAATCACTTGAACTGGGGAGGTGGAGGTTGCAGTGAGCCAAGATCATGCTGTTGTGCTCCAGCCTGGGTGACACAGTGAGACATCATCTCAAAAAAAGAAAAAGAAGAAATGAAAGACCCTATACTCAGGAGAGTGTCAGGGATAGAGATGTAATATAATGTCCAATACCAACTGATACACCAAGGGAAAATGAAAATACAGGAAAGAAAGTCCAGTTGTATCTTTGAAGATGCTTACACTTAGAGGAAGAAAGACAGAGAAATCATGGAAGTGAAGAAATGGCAGAGTTTGAAAAAGTGTAATTATCAGAGACAAAGGCTGCAATTCATCATCTTCAATGAGTATGATGGGGTTCACAGGAAAATGAGGTATGGATGGAGTAAAGGACTAAAGGCAAGCATGAGTCAGTTACTTTGTACCAGAAACTTTATGTACAATATCTCTCATTTTGAAGGTAGATATATTTCTTTTTTTCTGTGCATTAGGGCCAGGATTAAAATGTAGCCCTTTTATCTTTTCATATCCTGCTATATGTAAATAATTTATAGCAAATTATCTAGATAGAACTTAAAAATATGGAAGTCAAAACAGTACTGAAGGGAAAGTAGAATTGGTAACAAATGATAAATAAATAGGTAGACAGTTGGACATATAGATCAACCTACTGTGAAAACAAAAAACTTACATTTGTCAATATCACATAAGGGTCATCAATAGGAGGAAATTTCCATAATCATCCATGGAATTCATGATTACTCAAAATTGATTGTCCCAAGTGAAAACTTTTTATCCCAGGACAAAATAGTCAACTGCACTTTTGATAAAGATTTATCTCTTATTCTTGTGTTCCATATATTTTATTTATTCATTCCAATTAATTCATTTCATTGCCCTGTACTTTCCTTTGTAAATTAATGAAACCTAGGGTCTCACTATCACAAGTGTGTGAAGGTAGAAGGATAGAGAGCTAGAATGATAATCAGACAGCAGTACTTTTTTCTTCAACTTTTATTTTAAGTTCTGAGTACATGTGCAGGATGTGCAGGTTTGTTACATAGGTAAACGTGTGTCATGGTGGTTTGTTGCACAGATCAACCCATCACCTAGGTATTAAGCTCAGCATCCATTAGCTATTCTTCCTGATGCTCTCTCCCCACCCTACCACAGTCCTCAGTGTGTGACAACAGTATTTTTTTTTAAAAAAAAGGTAAGAAAATTACTCATTAAGAATACCACATAGCTCATTTTAATTTTATATTTCTTTTTTCTTTTTCTTTTTTTCTTTTTTTGAGACAGAATCTCACTCTGTCACCCAGACTGGAGTGCATTGGCACAATCTTGGCTCACTGCAACCTCCACCTCCTGGGTTCAAGCGATTCCTCTGCCTCAGCCTACCAAGTAGCTGAGATCCCAGGTGCCAGCCACCACACCTGACTGATTTTTGTATTTTCAGTAGAGACAGGGTTTCATCATGTTGGCCAGACTGGTCTCGAACTCCTGACCTCAGGCTATCTGCTGACTCAGCCTCCCAAAGTGCTGGGATTACAGGTGTGAGCCACCGCATCTGGCCTAATTTTATATTTCTTTTAATAAAAACATTTTTTGGCTATTTACTATGGATTAAACATTAGGTAGAAAGCTATAATATGAAAACTAGTAAGAAATAGAACCTCCTGTAAAATGGTCTAAAGTGGGAGAAACAGACTGATGCTCATAAACAGTGTGGTAAGAGTTGTTCTGTAGGCAAGCATCGAGAAGTCTGGAAGCAGGGAGCCCTCTCGGGGGAATCAAAGGTTTCTCAAAAGAGATGACTTGGATGATCCTTGCAAAATAATTAGGAGTTCGCTGGATTGAAGTCCTTTTGGTGCAAAGATTTCGATCCCACACAGTTAGATCACAATGTGTATGGACATTTGAATTAGGCATGAGCCAAGTAGGCATTAGTGAGAACATCAGTATTGCTGGAACATTGCAGGAAAGTGGGAAAAGATAAAGCCAGAGAGGTAAAAATGATCAGATAATGAAGAACATTGAACACCATGCTAAAGAGTTTATTTTTACCCTGTTCTGAAGATTAGGAGAGCCATTGAAGAATTTTAAGTAGGAGATAAAACATGACCAGATTTATATTTAAGCAGTATGATTAGCAAAAGAACATGTTGATTTTGAATTGTTTCCAAATATTAAAGAATTTCATTAAAATAGATTAAACAATGTAATGAATTTACTCTGAGTAAATCTTTTTAAAGTAACATTGTGACTCTAAAATCACACACCATTGTTATTTCAGTTTTGTGCTATATTAATTCCCTTTTGGTATTTTTATTAAAATATTTGTACAACTCATCTAAGGATTTTTTTATGAAATTTTTAAAAACTTTAAATCTCTCCATTAATAAATTCTGGAAAAAACTTGCAGGCCAGTTGATCAATATCCTCAATTGAAAACTGGCTCTATTTCCGTGAATTTGTTAAATAATTTTATATCTAAATAAATTAATAAACAATGGCACTGGCAAGAATGGCTGCTGTAACACAAATCAGTGTTGTCCAGGGAACTTCCACCTCTACTGCTATGACTACAACCTGGGGTCCCTGGACCACCAGAAGCTTGATGTCAGATGGGAGGCAGATATGTGCAAAATAGGAGTTTACTTGCATGCAACAGACAGGCTTATAGAGGAAATATTTAAAGAGGAGGAAAACAGACATTTATATGTCAGGCTTGAAATTAGAGCATCCCTGGGGAATCTTTTTAACTAGATTAATGAATCAAAGAAGATTTCATCTACCAAATTTTAGAAAAAATCTTTAACACAATAAAGACAGAGTTCCTATCTATTGAATATAAATTTCTGTTCATGGATTTTGGGGAATTTCAGATGAATCATATGTTTAGATGTTATAAGGACAACATATTTATCTTTTTTCTAGTATGGAATATAATGGTCTATATTTAGGAAAACAAATAAATGGAAAGAGAGTTGTGTCTATGCTCCTTTAGAAAGTTAATATAGTTTTTAATTTTTGCTTTGGCATGTTATCAAAAGAAACATAGGAATTTCCAGAAGTAATTGTTCATTTATCACCATTCCATTTTGGTTAGTATAAGTCCTAGGGAAAATATGTGCAACTGATTGAGTTAATTGTTTCCATTTGAAAACCAAGACAGGATGTCTCAGCCAGATTCCAGTTCAGGTACAGTGTTACTGATGGGACGGCTAAATGTTATAGTGGCTTTATTAGGCTAGTGAAAGAATAAGTTTTAAATTTTACTGTAAATGACACTTAGTGCAGTTTCGCTGATTTTATTATGAACATTTAAATCTGCTTTGAACAAATGTGTAGCTCCAATTGGTAATGGATCTGGAAGAGGATGAGAAAAGTCAGCAAGAAAGAGGGAGTAGGCCAAAATTTAAGAAGGTCCAAAGAAACTGGAATGTTAACATGTGAATAAAGCTCACTAAATTTAATAACATTTCCATTGTTTTTGAAGTAATGTATTTCATTATATCCATATTGACAAGTAGACGAAGATACATTTCAAGAAATAGGTCTCTTCATTTCCACAATTTATCAGGATAATATTATCTTGTACATAAATAGGACAGTATTGGCTTGAGGGCTTTAGCTTGGCCAGATACAAAATGATAGTTGAAGAGCTCTTTTTTTTTGACATAGTCTCGTTCCTTGTCATGGAGGCTGGAGTACAGTGGTGTGATCTCGGCTCACTACAGCCTCCACCTCCCAGGTTCAAGCGATTCTCCTGCCTCAGCCTCCCGAGTAGCTGGAATTACAGGTGCCTGCCACCACACCCGGCTAATTTTTGTATTTCTTTTAGTAGAGACGGGGTTTCACCATGTCGGCCAGGGTGGCCCCAAACTCCTGACTACAAGTGATTCGCTTGCCTCAACCTCCCAAAGTGCTAGGATTACAGGCATGAAGCCATCGTGCCTGGCCTGAAAAGCTCTTCTAATAAATAGATAAAGATATATTTCTGTACTTCAGCTAATTCAAATGTGAGGATCGTGTTTACTTACAAAAGCCGAAATATAAAAATACTTCCATCTTTTTTAGGCATACATTACTGTATTTAAACAGAATTCAATATAAAGAAGTTACTTTTAAACACTTTTGTTATTTGAGAAGATGGAAAAAATAATAACCAGGAAGAGAGTCTATAAAGATGACTTTTTTTTTTTTGACAGAATCTTGCTCTGTTACCAGGCTAGAGTGCAGTGGCGTGACCTCGGCTCACTGCAGCCTCCACCTCACTGGTTCAAGCGATTCTCCTGCCTCAGCCTGCTGAGTAGCTAGGACTACAGGCGCATGCCACCACACCCAGCTAATATTTGTATTTTTAGTAGAGACGGGGTTTTACCATGTTGGCCAGGATGGTCTCCATCTCTTGACCTAGTGATCCGCCCACCTCAGCCTCCCAAAGGGATAAAGATGACTTTCTATGTTACTAATGAATCCTTCTTTTTAAAAATTATCTCTTTGTTAATTACTCTGTATGTGTTTTGAGGAGCTGGAGCTGGGTTAAGAAAATAGAGGGGAATCTGGGGCCAAGGGATACAGTTTAGGAGATTGTTTAGGAGAATCCCACAGTCATTTAAATGTCCCCTTTTACAAGAAGGCTCCACAAGGAGTAGCTTTCATGTGATGTGTTTTCCAATCACAAAAGACCAGGCAGTCTGAAAGGAGAACCTGCATGAGAAAATTAGGGTGATGACATCCCATGCCATGGCTTTCATGGAAGAACTGTTTCTACCTGCTTTGTAATCATAGCACAGGGAAAAACAGAATACTCTTAGTTCATATGTCTTCCTAAGGAAAGAACTGTGTCAGGAGAATGGGAAGCCAAGAGAAGAATGCAACTTACTGCTCTATTACATGAGGAGCTCAAAAATCTGGAGGCTTCCAAGCACAACCACTTGATCTGTGGATTATAGCAGGCCAGACCATTGTCTCCTAGTCAGCAGGTGACAGAATTCGTTTTTAACGCTTCACCACCTGGGTAAAACATTACCCAGATAGGAGTAAGGAAAAAAAAATAAATTCTTAGATGATCCAAGAACACATTTAAAGGAAATTATCAAAGAACAAAGAAGAGGTTTTAAAACTTAAAAACAACATGATTTTTGTATATTAAAAAAGGTCAACAGAGGAAGTAAAAAAATAGATTGCTAAAAACAAATGATCAATTTGGAAAATCAAACGTCAGAATCCTCAAATGACAAAGAAAAGAGACAAGTGGAAGCTGCAAGGACAGTGTGGCAGTAATGGGTTGAATTATCCTATTAAAATACCAGATTGCATTTTAAAAAGAAACAAAATTCAGCTATGTGCTTTTTACAAGGAGTGAAACAAAAACAAAATTACATAGACAGACGGCTAAACATAATAAGATGACTACACATGTTTTAAACAAATGATAATTTGAAAATCAGATAAGTGAGATATAATACTAAAACCATTAAATGAGCCCTCCCCGCACCCCACCAAATGTATATTTATCATGATAAAGACTGGATTCAGGACTTTCAGTTTTAGCTCCAAGGTATAAAGTGCTTGGAAGTTGTCACTCCTGTCCTTCAACAAGAAAAAGTTGGATAAAATGAAAATCAATGACTTTTTTTAGCCCTATCAGAGAACTAAGTTTGCCATGCAGACCTCTACCCTGGAATCTGGAGAGAGGAAAATTCAGTCTGAGCTGAGATCTGCTTACCTAGAGTAGAGCTATTAAAAATATAAACTGCTAAGGACACTTAAATGGTAATTTTGACAAATTGCTAGAGACTGCGTGCAGACTAACATGAGAGGGAGATATTCCCAGGGGCTCCATACTTCATGAGCTTTTCTTCCCTGATCTCTAGCAGGTTCTCACAACGAAGACTGGAGAAATATCCTCCTTGCTCTGGCAAGGGGAGAGGAAACGTAATCATTGTGGAATATGGGTTTCTCCATAACAAGGACCTACTCTCCAGGGAAAAGACCTTATTCCAGAGCTGCAGAGGAAGA
Organism: Pongo abelii; assembly: GCF_028885655.2. NCBI lineage: Eukaryota > Metazoa > Chordata > Mammalia > Primates > Hominidae > Pongo > Pongo abelii. The sequence continues at coordinate 179,052,179 of NC_071988.2, read as the reverse complement.
ACATTCCTCTTACTCCAGCCTCCTCCAGCTTTTCTGTCTCAGCTAAGAAGGGAAGTTATACAAGAAGAAACCCTTGTGAAGCTCACAGGCCAGAGACACAGGCCCCAGTAAAAGACCAAGATTTAATTAGAAAATTATGGAATGTTTTTCTATACCTACCTTACCACTGCACCCAAAGAAGTCTTGTATCATAGTGAATTTCAGCTGAGAAACAGACTCTAAGGAAGGGTATAGTACTTCCCCTTTATCTATAGGGGATCCTTTCTCAGACCCCCTGTGGATGCTTGAAATCGTTCATGATACTGAACCCTATCCATACTATGTTTTTCCCTATACGTACATGCGTATGAGAAAATTTAATTTAAAAATTAAGCAAAGTAAAAGGTTAATGACTATTATAATAAAACAATAATTCTAACAATATAATGTCATAAAAGTTATGTAAACGTGGCCTCTCACTCTCTCAAAATATCTTATTCTACTATATTCACCTATTGTTGGACTATAGTTGATGGTAGGTAAATGAAACTGCAGAAAACAAAACTATGCATTACAAGGGACTACTATAAGCCCAAAGTCAAGAAGGAAGTCAAACATAAAAACACTCAAGCCAAGCTTTTGGCACCTATAGCTACACCAAATATAAATAAAGCCCAGCTCCTAACCAGATTAACATGAAACTTTATTCTAAAGGCCTACTTACCTCTGTTCCTATAACCAATAAAACATGTCCAGCATTCAACAAAAAATTACAAGTTACAGCCAAAAGCAAGAAAAAATAACAGTCTCAGATACAATACACATGTCACAATCATCAAACAGGGAATTTAAAATAACTATGATTACTGTAGTAAGGGCTCTAACAGGAAAAGTAGCAACATGCAACATCAAATGGGTAACATGAGTGAAAGATGACAATTCTCAGTAACAATAAAAAGAAAATGTGGAAATTTGACAATATTGTAATAAAAATGAAGAATGTCTTTGATAAGCTCATTAGTAGATTGGACAAATAGATTATACAAAATAATTAAAACAATCACAAATGTTTATGCATCATACACTATAACTAAGGCATAGTAAAAAGTTCTGTAAGGAAAAAAAGAAGTACACAACTCAACGAAAGTAGTGAAAGATTTTACCATGCTTCTTTCAAATCAAGCAGACAATAAAAATTGAAACATACAGAACTTTAATGACACAAGTAACATGACATGTAATAATTGAGATTTTATAATTGGTTAAAAAGAAAATAAATTTACCAAAACATAAAATAATCCATAGATAATCTTATCAAAACCCCCAATTATTTGCCCCTACCATAGGTGACAGTGGCTATTTATAAGGCCACAATGAATAATTCAACTAATTTCATGCAAAGGAATCCATATAGCCCTGATTTTTAAGCCAAAATTCAGTAAACTAGAAGTCGACTATAAATAACTGGAAACATAATACAAACACATAAACTCCTTTACTTGCAAAATTAAAACATACCTCAAATGAACTTGAGTTAAAGAGCTTATTAAAACTAGAAACATAAACTTTAGAAAGTAATCATGAATATTTGTATTTCAAAAGTAATGGACTTAATCCAAAGCAGTATTGAGAAGAAAATTTATAACTATAAATGCATTTATTATAACACAATAAAATTTTAAATAAATGGTTTAAGAATTCAATCCAAGGTATGATTTTTAAAAGGTTATTTCCTTTTAAATACAAAAGGAAACAAAATCAAAAGCAAAAATTAATTAAAATAATAAATTACACAAATCAAGTAAAATAACTTCTGGTCAAGTCTAATCAAAACAAAAAATATTAGAAACATTATTAGTAGCATGATTTACAGTCCTTTGGGTATATACCCAGTAATGGGATGGCTGGGTCGAATGGAATTTCTAGTTCTAGATCCCTGAGGAATCGCCACACTGACTTCCACAAGGGTTGAACTAGTTTACAGTCCCACCAACAGTGTAAAAGTGTTCCTATTTCTCCACATCCTCTCCAGCACCTGTTGTTTCCTGACTTTTTAATGACTGCCATTCTAACTGGTGTGAGATGGTATCTCATTGTGGTTTTGATTTGCATTTCTCTGATGGTCAGTGATGGTGAGCATTTTTTCATGTGTTTTTTGGCTGCATAAATGTCTTCTTTTGAGAAGCGGCATTATTCACAATGGCAAAGACTTGGAACCAACCCAAATATCCAACAATGATAGACTGGATTAAGAAAATGTGGCACATATACACCATGGAATACTATGCAGCCATAAAAAATGATGAGTTCATGTCCTTTGTAGGGACATGGATGAAATTGGAAATCATCATTCTCAGTAAACTATCACAAGCACAAAAAACCAAACACCGCATATTCTCACTCATAGGTGGGAATTGAACAATGAGAACACATGGACACAGGAAGGGGAATATCACACTTCGGGGGACTGTTGTGGGGTGGGGGGAGGGGGGAGGGATAGCATTGGGAGATATACCTAATGCTAGATGATGAGTTAGTGGGTGCAGCGCACCAGCATGGCACATGTATACTTATGTAACTTACTTGCACATTGCTCACATGTACCATAAAACCTAAAGTATAATAATAATAATAATGATAATAATAATAATAATAAAAAGAAACATTATTAGTAAAAAGAAAAGAAACATAAAGTGTAAAGATAAAGAATAAGTTTAAAAGCAATAGGATGACATTCAAGGAGATATGTAAGTGATCAAAATTGACTCAAGAAGACGTAAAAAAACACAAAATACCAATAATCATAGAATGTATTACTAGATTTTCTATTGCAAAGGTTGAGAAACTTTTTTCTGTAAACGGCTAGATAATGAATATTTGAGACTTTGCCAGCGGTGCTGTCTCTGTGGCAAATACTCAGCTCCCACATTGCAGCATGAAACCAGCCAGGGGCAATTCGTGGGTATGACTGTAATCCCAAAATACAGGTGGCAAGATGGAATTGGCCTGGGGGCACTAGGTTACTCACCTCTATCTAATGTCAACTCAGATCCTTGCCACTCTTTGCTAATGTCTCCTCTGCATTCCAGAAGAGAATCCTGAAATAATGTTTTCCAGAATCCATTTACCAGGGTGGTTGTGGGTTAGCGACTACCAGTGAAAGAAACTCACATGTGATATAAATAGTGAAGCACAGGCAGAAGTCATAGTTGTTGAGAGTAAACTACAGGCAGTCTATCAGTGCTTGTGACTGGATGGGTTGTTTGCCCAATTCTGGAATTCAGTTAGCAAGCCCATTTGGCTCTCATACCAAGCTACATCCTGTAGCTTAGATATTTCCAGTAAAAATAGATATATTGACCTCCACTTCCATTCCTTTGTTTTCTTTATTAATTTGTTTAGAACTCATGAAAAGAATGGTCCAGTTGGGAGAACACCACAAGATACTAACAGTTTTTTTTTTTTTTCAAACCTTCAGTAACAGATAATACTTACAGTGAATGTAACATATGAGAATGTTGTATTTACCATAGATATTTAAAAATAGGTAGCATATTTCAAAAGGCAGAAAGTTTTCAGTGCAGATAAAATGAGAAAATGTAACTTTAAAAAATTCTATGTATAAGAGGAAAAAGAAAAATAAAAAACTTAGGAATAAAACCTAATATAAATAAGCAAAATCTGCATCAGTAAAACTGTAAAACTCTATTGAAGAATGTAAAGAAAGAACAAAGTAAGTAAAGAGTCATATCATAATCCTAAATGGAAATGATCAATATTATAAAGATGTTAACACTTTCCAAATTAATCTGTAAAGCCATGGAATTATCAATATGATAAGGATGTTCACACTTTCCAAATTGATCTATAAAGTCAATGACATCCTCAAACACATCCAAACAAGATTTCTCTGTGGAACTCAAATGTATTATTAGAAAACCTGGAAGAGAATACCATAAGAATATGCATAAAAATAATACCTAAAATCATGTTTTTGAAACCATTATACAAGGATTTCTCAACCTCAGCACAGTGGAAATTTGGGGCCAGTTAATAATTCCTTGTTGTGGAAGGCTGTCCTGTGTATTTTGGATGATAGCAATATTCCCTACCTCCACCAACTAAATGACAGTGGGATCCCATGCTTCAGTTTTAACAACCAAAAATGGATCCAGACATATGGATCCATATTCTCCTGGGGCAGCGAATACTCTATTCCCCTAGCTGAAGCCACTGCAGTATAGATACAAAAGATCAATGAAACAGGAGAAGGGTCTGGAAATGATTTCATGTATATATGGGAATTTAATTTATGATAAAGGTGGCATTTCAAATTAGCATGGAAAAGATGAACTCATCAATAAATGAGCTTGAAATAATCAATTCTACATTTGGGAAAAAAAAGTATTAGATCATTTTTCACACCAGCACCAAAATAAAATCCATGTGGATTAGAATCTAACTGTTAAACAACAACTACAACGAACAACCCTTGGGCCCGCAAATTTGCAGAGGCAGAAAAAGTAAAGTGTGCTGTGAAGGTGATTCCACCCCCAGGGAGAGCGCACGCCTCAATTCTCAATTTAGAAGCAGCTGTGGAGAGGAAAGGACAAGGAATAACTTTCAAGAAAGCCCAGCCAGGAACCACAAAGTACTTGGACAAGAAAGTATGTCCCAGTAAGCAGAATCAGCAATTCATCAAGAAAGTTCTGGAAAGAAAGATCTGGAAATGCAGCCCGCTAGAATTTCAGCATTGCTAAAAACTGGCATTTACTATGTGTTTTCTAATTTTTCTTTTTCTCTCTCTCTCTTTTTTTTTTTTTTTTTAATTATACTTTAAGTTCTAACCAAACACCGCATGTTCTCCCTCATAGGTGGGAACTGAACGATGAGAACACTTGGACACAGGAAGGGGAACATCACACACCGGGGCCTGTCGTGTGTTTTCTAATTTTTCTTTTTCCATATGGGAGTGTTTATTATGGTATTCTACTCCAATATATCGTAGGTTTTTGTGTGAGGTAGGGGCGGGATAGGGACGAGCAGATAACTTGTTTTTTAAGTTCATGGATAACTAGATTACAAGGAGCCACATCTGGACCTCATGGAGAAACAGCACATGACCCAGATATCCCTGCACTTTGAACTTGATGAAATTTTCTTGTCTCCCTTGGGGAGGAGATGTGGTAAACTTGTACGGTGCCAGTCTAGCAAACCACAAAATTCTGAGAATTCCCTTCCCTGCAAAGTTTCAGGTTAGCTTGTGCCACAAGAAGCATTTTGTATGAGATTCCGAAGGCAACAGGAAGCAGCAGCCCGATCCTTTGCATGCTCGGGTCCACTCTAGAGGTCCAGCACTGCTGCAGCTCACAATGCAGCGATCTGCCTCCTCCCTTGGTTGGTTTGAGGCGGCAGCCAGCCGGCAGCTTCTTCCGCTCCCGACAGATCTCCTCCTTCAGCTTCTCTGGTTCTGGGGCAGGTGTGTGTGTGGCTCCATGACAAAGGACTCCAGCTTCTGCCAGAGGTCACACTCAGTGTCATAGCTGGCGTCTTCAAGGCGTTGAGAAAACAATGCAGGGTTCATCTTATCCTTGGCGGGTCCAGTTTGGTGTTGTTCATTCCCATTTCGTTTTCTTCTGTCTTCCTCTAGTATTTGTTTGGCTGACCTTAGGCCCAGCCTCAGGTGCTGAAGTAATCTCTGTCTAGCAGCTGCTTAATATAGAAAGCGAATTGCCTATAGAAACCCTATGGTTTATGATGTTCCCTGTGGATCTGCTCCTCTGATTAAACTCTAATACAGAAGATTAGTATGTTCTGTGGATGAGAAGAGTAAGGGCATCTTTGGTGACCAGAGGGCAGACTGTCAGATTCCAGAAACACACCCACCAGAGCACATAGGGAGGGAGAAGTTTTTGTCAAAGAACATGGTGTAACAAAAAGGAGGACAGCATGGCTATAAATGGCAGGTTGAATGGAGAGATGAAAATGCTACCTTATCCTTTAGGTAGGAGGCATGATTGTCTGGTAAGGTAGGAGGCCGGGAGAAGGAAAGTGGGGCTTTTCAGAATAGAGGAAGTATATGAAATAGCTGCTGCACACTGGTTACTTGACTAGAGTATCTATAGAATAATAATACCAAAAGTTTATTGAAGGGATATTGCAGGCATTGTATAGGCATTTTCTATACAAGAACACATTCAATCCTCACTAAACCCTTACAGGTGTGCCATTGTTATTTTATTTTTATAGATGAAAAAACTGAGGCACAGAGAAAATAAGTACCTAACCCAAAGTAATATTTTCAAAAAACTAGCTAATATTCCAAAAAATATCTTATGCTAGAAAACTATAATTCTTGGCACATAAATTTCCAATGAACTGTTAGATATTTTCGTTCCCATTTTACAGGTAGGTATAATGAGGCCCAAAGAAGTTTAGTATTGTGCCCAGGTTATATACCAAAAATGCTAAATTAAGATTTGTTATAAGCGATAGTAACACTGGCAACCAGAATCCTAAGGATTTATAGTTTTAGACTATTCATAATATATATAATGAATATTCTATTCATGTATATGTACAAATACATACATACACATTTATATAACACCTATGTATTATATTACATTAATACATTAATATGTATTATAGATAAAAATCAGAGGCTAAGAGTATATAAAGTGACATCTTAAGTAAACTTGGAAATTGAGGGATATGATTGTTAATTTTATGTGTCAACTTAGGGGCTAAGAGAAACGTGTCTTTTTTTTTTTTTTTTTTTTTTTTAGAGATGGAGTCTCACTCTGTCTCCCAGGCTGGAGTGCAATGGTGCGATCTTGGCTCACTGCAACCTCTGCCTCCCAGGTTCAAGCGATTCTCCTGCCTCAGCCTCCCGAGTAGCTGGGACTACAGGCCCGTGCCACCATGCCCGGCTAATTTTTTGTATTTTTAGTAGAGACTGGGTTTCACCGTGTTAGCCAGGATGGTCTCGATTTCCTGACCTCATGATCCCCCCGCCTCGGTCTCCCAAAGTGCCAGGATTACAGGCATGAGCCACTGCTCCCGTCTGGGAAATGTGTCTTTTTCTGTCGAGATTAATCACTAACCTGTCTAGTGTGAAATGGGCCCTGTGTAGTCAACTTTCCACCCAGTGACTGGTAGATGGCTTCAATGAAAGATAATATAGGGGGATGAGTGTTAGTGATATGGTTGAATGTGTGTCCCGCCCAAATCTCATATTGAATTATAATCCCCAGTGTTGGAGGTGATGCCTGGTGGGAGGTGATTTGATCATGGGGCAGGTTTTCATGAATGGTTTAGCACTATCCTCTCAGTGCTGTTCTTGTGACAGTGAGTGAGTTATCATGAGACTCCTGTTGCTTGGAAATTGTGTGGCACCTCCCTGCTCTATCTCTTAGTCCTGCTCCTGCCATGTAAGATGCCTGCTCCTGCTTTGCCTTCTGCAATGAGTAAAAGCTCCCTGAGGCCTCCCCAAGAGCAAATGCTGCCATGCATCCTGTACAGCCTGTGGAATTATGAGCCAGTTAAACCTCTTTTTTTAAATAAATTACCCAGTCTCAGGTATTTCTTCAGAGCAGTGTGAGAAGGAACTAATACAGCTGGTTTCTGTTCTGGCAGACTAGAAGTTTGGTAGTAAGAGTAGATGGTTTGGCCTTGGTAAGTGGCAGCCCATGCTCTGGGACTCATGCATTTTCCCTACCTCTGCCACCATGACTATTCCATCATATATCCATATGTCAGCATTGGGTTGGCTGGTACAGAGGCTGGCCGACATCAACTGGCTGAGTGACTTTGTCTAGCTTGATTAGTGACTCTTTCTTCCCAGATGTTCTTTGGTGATCATTAACATGTAATACAGAGATTTTCACATGTTGCAGCCACTCTCACATGTCCATTCAAATGCTCCTGCTCAAGAATTCCATATCTCAAATCTTTCAATCTTACCACTCCCAGCTCCCAGCAGGGAGACAAGCCATTTGCCACTGACTGTGAATCCACATATTTCTAATTTAGAGCCATTTATCTTTTTACACAAAGTTTATTACCAAGTACTTGCCAAAAACTCTTTCCATTGAAAAATTTTCCCTCACATACCAGGCTGTCCCACGCTGCAATCAAGCTTGCCTTTTTCTCCTCCCATTTGGCCATAAGTATGAGCTGAGAGAGACACACTGTGCAGCAGTGGTGGATGGCACGGGGATCTGAGCTGCGTCGTTGGGCAACTAGCTTGTGCCTTTCATTCTTGCTCATGCTTACTCCCCAGATGCACCACTCCCACCTCAAAGTGGATTGTTTCTAAGGTCATTTGACATCCTTACATGGTAGAACTGATAGAACTCAGCTTATGGAGGGCAGTTCTGACCCCATGGTCACTCAATTTTTATGAGAGCACAGTAATACACCAAAGGCTACTTTTGAAAAGGCATGTAGTTATTTACTGAAGGTAACGTGGCCTTGCTACAGAGCCCTAAGGGTCTATGTTATGATTTTTCTCATTGGGATTTTCCACAAACTCATCATAGCGTATTTCACTACTGATACATTAAACATAATTACAGAGATTTTTAGAGACTATAGGGTTGCTACAGAGCCCTCTTCTGCTTGGGTCTTATTCAAAGGTGGAAGACTCTTGTGCTACGTGGTATAAAAGTCAGAGCAGTATTCCCAGATGTAGCACATGGTGCTTTCTTGGCACAAATGGGCCTACCTAGTATTGTCCTTCCTTCTTTGTAATAGGGAATACAGAATGCAATGATTTATCTTTTAATGTGGAGCGTAAAGGATCACTCGACCCCTAAAAGTTTTACTGATGTGATGGATCCCGGAATCACTGTGAGTTTATTTACCACTATTTGTAACACATGGCTCTTACCAAGGCCTCTAATCCACTAGGCACTTCTTGCTTATCCAGTTCAATCAAGATAATGGCATCAATATAGTGAGTCTGTATGTTGTGTGGAATATCCAGAGGATCTAGATCACTTTATACTGTAACAGTGCAAAGGAGTTATCATAGTCTTGGGACAAAACTATACCTGTCTATTCCAAATAAATGCAAAGTGTTTATGATCCTCTTTTCTGATAAGAATAGAGCCTGTAATCCTGGCACTTTGGTAGGCCGAGACGGGCGGATCACGAGGTCAGGAGATTGAGACCATCCTGGCTAACACGGTGAAATCCCGTCTCTACTAAAAATACAAAAAATTAGCCGGGTGTGTTGGTGGGTGCCTGTAGTCCCAGCTACTTGGGAAGCTGAGGCAGGAGAATGGCGTGAACCCGGGAGGCGGAGCTTGCAGTGAGCCGAGATTGCGCCACTGCACTCCAGCCTGGGAGACAGAGCGAGACTCCATCTCAAAAAAATAAAAAAATAAAAAAATAATAGAAGAGAACATATTCATCAACTCAATGGCCATATACCATGCACTTGCTATGCTATTTTAGCACCAATAAGCACATCTGGCCCAGCAGCTGCAACTGGGACTACTACTTGGTTGGTTTTGCAGTAGTCCACTGACATCCTCCAGCCAGGCAGCACATGATCCAGCTCTGAAATCACATTTTAGCATCTGCTTGTTTGAACACTCCTTGGCACTAACTGCTGCAATCTGACTTCTATGTGAATCAGACTCTGAGAAGAAGATTAGATTGCCAGACATTTGTTAAGAATTGCTCTTAGGATTTCACAACTGTAAAAGAGTTATAAAAGAAACAGGATTTCAGAGAAGGAAAATGCTGTCCCAATAAAAATTTCTATGGATTCCATGGAGAGATATGGAGCTGGGACGACCTTCTGAAATTGTCCTGAGTTGAGGACAGGGGACTTGGTCTTTACATCCCTATGTTGGATGCAGGCTAACCCTGGAAGTGAGTGTAATCTTGAGTGAGCCAATTTTCTTCAGTTGAGACAATTCCCATAGAGGGCTGACAGTTGAGAATCATCTTCCAGTAGCATTTCCAGCATCAGAGACAATAAGTCCTTCATGTATTAAGGGAGATATGGGCTTCTCATAGCTCAAAACACCCACCACTATCAGATGACAGTATGTGGGGGACAGTTCTGGACTTTTTATGTTGTTCCATTGTTCAACTTGTCTGTTCTTGCACAAATATCAAATTGTTTTAATTACTATAGCTTTAGAATAGGTCTTGATATTTGATAGGGTCTAGGATTGTTTTCCTTCCTCAATCTTGTATTAGCAGTATTGGTCTTCTCTAATAAGTTTATCAATTTTGATTTTTAAAAAAACCTGCTGGGATTTTGGTTATGATTGCATTGAATCTACGCATTGTCTGGAAAAAATTGACATCTTTATACTATGCCTCCGAATATCATACCTTCCAATAATCATGAATCGTCTCTGCATTTATTTAGTCTTCTTTAAACTTAATAAGAATTTTAACTTCTAGTATAAAGATTTTGAACATATTTTGATATATTTTTCCTTGATATTTGATGTTTGTTGATGCTAATGTAATGATATCAATTTTTTCATTTCACTTTTTTGTTGTTTTGTTACTGGAATGAAATGTTTGTGAATTGAACATATAAGCAATAACTTTGCTAAATTTACTTATTAATTCTGATTGTTTGCAAGTTCTTTACATTTTCTAGGCACATGATCATTAGGCCTGTAAATAATGATGATTTTATTTCTTTTTTTCTAATTGTGTCTTTTTTCTTGCCTTATTTTACTGGCTAGATTTGCAATACAATATTGAATGCAATATTAATAGTAAACATCTTTTTCTAATTCCTAATTTCAAGAGATCACTTTTCAATATTTCCCCATTGTATAAGATTTCTACACTAGGTTTTTTTATAGATATTCTTACAGATTATGTGTAGGTTAATATGTTTCCCCTATTCCTAGTGTTTTTGGAGTTTTATCATAGATAAATGTTGAATTTTGTCAAATGATTTTTCTAAATACATCAAAATAATCATGCACTTTTCTACCCTTTCTTCTTTTTTCTTTGGCATGATAAATTTTACTGGTTGATTTTTCAATGCTAAACTAAATTTGAATATGGGAAAAATCCCATCTGATATTTTATATGTGTAAACAAACGCTAAACTTTAAATGCTCATATTTTATTAAGGATTTTATTAAGGATGTTTGCATCTGTGCTCATGATTGGTCAGTAATTTACCTTTCTTGTAATTTCTTTGTTAGGTTTTGGAGTTAAGATTTGGGTGCTAATCTCATAAAAAGAACTAGAGACTATTCACTCTTTTCAACTTCCTGAAAGAATTGATGTCTGATTTATGTTATTTATTATTTGCATTTATTCTTTATATGTTTGGAAAGATGCATCAATGATACTATCTGGATCTAGGATTTTCAACATTGTGAGAAGGTTTTTAAATAATGTGTTCAATTGTTAGACTATTAAAGAATGACATTTAATCCCTAAATATTTGAGTGTGTGCTATATACCAAGTGTTGTATTGAATGAATGTTATGTATCATTGTAATAGAGGTCGATGAGTGTATTAGTCCATTCCCACACTGCTATAAAGAATACCTGAGACTGGGTGATTATACACAAAAGTTTAATTGACTCACAGTTCTGCATGGCTGGAGAGGCCTCAGGAAACTTACAATCATTGTTTAAGGTGAATGGAGAAGCAAGGCACGTCTTAACGTGGCAGCAGGAAAGAGAGAGAGAGCAGGGAAACTGCCACTTATAAAACCATCAGATATCCTGAGAACTCACTCACTGTCATGAGAAGAGCACAGAGGAAACCACCCCCATGATCCAATCACTTCCCACCAGTTTCCTCCCTAAACACACGGGGATTGCAATTTGGATTACAATTGTTGATGAGATTTGGGTGGGGACACAGCCAAACTATACCATTGATACATGGTGATCCTATGAATCTAAAGTGAGACTACGTTGAAGATACAGAGGTGAGAGGTAAGCACCTACCTGCACTTGTGAAATGTATATTCTGGGGACAGGAGGGCAGACTTGTCAACAAAACAGTAATAAATACAAAATTTCAATTTTGGTGAATTCCAAGCAAAAGTTCATGGTGTCATGAAAGTTAAAAATTGAATGATTTTATCTCATTTAGAAGTATCAGGAACAACGGCCAGGAGCAAACGACATTCGTAAATAATTAATGTTCCCCCTTATCTTTACTTAACACATTTTTATTATTTCTTTCATTTTAAAAGAATATTTTCTTAATATAGCTGTTCTTCTGAAAAACTACTCTTCTAACTTTGGTTGTACATTCAATCACACCTCTATTACAGTCTCAAATGTCCATATTAGGAGGAAAGCTGGATTTTTTCTGGGCTTTCACCTCTCCCTACTCAAATGGGACAGCTTGATTTCTCACTATTCTCTACTGCCATTGCTTCTCCTTACCACATGGTGTCCCTGTTGACAACTGGTCCTCCACAGTCCACAGGTGATTGGCTCCATGAATCTCCAAAGGATTCTAGTCTCAGAATGAAAATGAAACAAGGATGTCAACTGCTGGGATTCACATAATCCAGCTACCTGTGCTCATCTCTCCCAGCTATGTTCAGCCATCTCTCAGTCTCTGAGAGTACTGTTTCAAAATTTTCACAGCAATTGTCATTGTAGCTCTGGAGTGGTACCTTGATGCCTAGAGGTATAACTTCACTTTATAACTTCCCTTTATAACTCTAAAAACTCAAAAAGCCGTATATACCCCTCCTGTCCAATTCACCCTCCTACCCTCCTAAAGATTGTTTGACTAAATGTCCTGAGCCTATACCGTCTAAAACCTCAAAGATACTTGTATAGCCCCTTTCCTACACCAAGGATGCTATTATGTTCAGAAAAAGAGAGGGATCTATTTTCAGATCTGAAGGGAGATTTATCTCCTAACAATTATGGAAATAAGGTTCTAGCACCTCCATCATTAGGTCAAAGAAAGGAAAAAACAAAAACAAGTTTAATTTATGGTATGCGTGTTATACATACACACACACACACACACACACACACACACACACATATGTTCTTTAATTAAACTTCCTTTTGTTCTAGGTAACACTAGTGTGGAGAAAATATACTAATTATTTATAATATTAAGAAAATACTTCAGTTATTTAATAAAAACCATCAGACTGCTCCACGGGCTTTTCTTCTCTGCTATAAACAACACGGTTCTTTAAACCTTTCCTAAGGTCACTATTTTCTAACCATTATTCATTTTTCTCATTCTTCCCTGATTTTTTCCAGTTTGTCCACATCTTTTAAAAAGCATAGTGACCAAAAGTAGCCACAATATCCTAACAAATAGCTCATGAATGCATAATATAGCAGAGAGATTACTTCCAAATGCTTCATGAATTATTCCTTTTAATAAATTCCAGAATCCTAGTTGCTTGGGGTCAGAATCAACACCCCAGGATTTTCTTTTCCGTGTTTGCCTAGTCAGTCCTTTCCATTTATTTATTCCTTTAGTAAATGTTAATCCTGTTTTAAAAACCAATATTTTTGCTAATGTTACCTTCAGTCTAATTTTCATATGTCAGAATAATGGCAAGATTTCTAAATATTACATTCTTCTGCGTCTCAAAGTCTTTATATACGCTAGATTGATTATTCAGTAGTTTCAAATTATTGAGTTTTAAAATACTATAGTACTTTGTATTTTCCCTTCCAAATTATAACATTTACAAAGAAAAGCACGATTAAGACAATAATTCACAATTGCCTTCTGATTTGGGGCAAATTAAATTGCATTTACTCCTACTTTAGCAATAACGCAGCAATGTGGTACAAAACAAAGACCCAGTTCTGTTACAATTGAGCACTTCTTTCAACAAAGTGCTATCACTACAGAGAATTTTTTTTTGTAATTTAATTTAAATAATGTATTTATTTTTGTACAGATGGAGTCCTGCTCTGTTGCCCAGGCTGGTCTCGAACTCCTGTTCTCAAGTGATCTTTCTGTCTCAGCCTCCTAAAGTGCTGGGATTACAGGACTGAGCCACTGCACCCAGCCTCCTTTAGTTTTATGTACCAAGGCAGCTATGTGCATGGAAACAAATAGGTTAATCAAATCATTTCTTTATGTTCTTTATAGCATCATTATTTTACGTTAAGGTCATGGATGTAAATTCTACACCATATCACCCCATTCAGAAAATATTAATAACAAAATGTATTGGATTGTTCTATAATTCATTGAATGAAATACCTTCTAATCCCTAGATCTTGAAATGACTTTAGAAATCATCAAATAAGGCCTCACAATGAGAAATATGAGGTTTAGGCAGTTTTTAAGAGATTCGCCCGAAATCAATTAGTTAGTAATCAAAAAGAGGATTGAAAACTGGTTATTCAGATGCAAAATCTTAAGTTATTTCTTCTACACAACATCATCTCCTGAATTTTCCATTTCAGGAACTTTCAATAAAATGTAGAGTTAAATATGAATAATATATAGAAGTTTTAAATCTATGAACTTAAGCACCAATGAGATGTAGCTTTATAGCAGAAATATGTTTTATTAGTATTGAATAGTTTGTTGTAAATACTATTTGTAATGAGACCCAAATGCATTTTGATATGCATAATCAAATAATGTGATAAACAAGCATTGTCAATGACTGCTTTGTAATAGTGCTGTTTTTTCAACTTTGTCATTCAGTTCCCAATCTATCTTTTTATATAGTGTGCTCTGTAAAGCTGGAACCACAACTCTGCAAATTACACTTCAAGGACTTCTTTACCAGTGGCATCACTTTAAGTTCCACCAATAGGAAGAACTAGAGGGAGATTAGGAGATAGGAGGAGAGGGGAAGGGACTTTGTTACTCCTATTTGCTTGCAGTGCCTGTCACCAGCACCCCAGCAGCGGCAGTTGATTTCAGCATTCAGCCTTTGCAGCTTCACTTTTCCTGCCCAGAGGTATCAGCTGCAGCCAGGCAGTGCCCACTACTCAGAGGTCTGCTACTGGGTTCTGGTTACTCTATTCCCTTCCCTTTCTTTCCCAGCCCTGGGGGTGAGAGCTACTTCCTGCTCTTACTTCACGTGGTTTGCTTCAGTGCTTCCCTTTGCTCCCAAACCCTCCAACAACTGGTTAACAAATTTCCTATATTAAATCTCTCCATATGTAAAAACTTTTGGTCTCCAACGGAGTACCCAAATCAAGAGGAAGCCTTGACATTTTGTTTCTCCTTATTATTCAGAATGTTGTACTTTTAAATTCAGAATTCTCTACTATTTGAGAGAAGGGGAGAAAAAATTGATAGACTTAATTTCTAAGTATCTACCTTCTCTGGAATAAAGTTCTCTACAGATAATCAGTCATGTGAAATAACATATCTTCCACCAAAAGTAGATTCTAAAGTCACGTGCAAAACCAAAATAGGGTCCAATGAAATTATCCTTGAAAATCCCTTAGCAGTTCGTTAATACAGTACATGTAGTTTTGAGTAAAATACTACGTTTAAGATATTTGTATAAAATATGCATAAAATGAACATTGTATTTTACTAGTACCTATGCAAAATATAATTTAAATAATTCTATTTAAATTCTCCATTTTTGAACATTTGTCGAAATCTTACAGTTCAAATTTAGAAGTGGATTTACACAATCTACTGGATCACTGAATTGTGCAACTAAGTCAGGTATTTGTAGAGTTGTGAGAAAATGTAGAAATTAAAACGTTATTTGTTCCCTAGGATATAGTTTTGGAATCCAAGAAACATGATGTTAGCTAGCCAAGTTTTAGTTGTCTAGAAATATAAGACCTTTAAAAAATGCTGATATAAGCATATAAGTACCGTGTTAATTAGAAATGATTTAATGTACTTCCTAACTACATCTGTTTTATAACGATTCCTAGGAGGATTTAATAACTAGAGTGAATTTGAACATAAAATAAATGTTTATAATTGTCTATTAACTTGCAAATGGATATGATATTACTCTGGAAATACTTGTAAAAATACTCTTGTTTTTAAAAACTGTTGCTATTAACTTTTACAAAAGATAGTTTTCATCATATAGATGCAATATATCATAAAGATACAGAAAAAGACTTTGATTTTTTTAAATGCAAGGTTTTACAGGAATTTTTCTATATAGTCTTAAGTTAATCTTTTTTGTAGTTAATTTTTATCTAGATAAATTCTTGTGATTCCTGCAAATGCTATGTTATTAATAATTTATTTTATGGACAATTTTATTTTTACTCAGAATTTACATCACTATCAGTTTGGCTTTTCATATGTTTATTCAACTATGTTATTCTCTATGCATTTATTCTATGATTTTGGAAAAACTGTTTTCCTGAACCAGCAGTATAAACAATTATGGCAAATGATTTACTTATTTAATTATACAAGATAACTAACAAAATTAAAAATATGTAAATTATAATCCAGCTATTACCCTCTCCATAAACTGTGTAATAGTAAAGTGGATATTGAAAACATTATTTTCAACACCTGTGACAAGGGAAAAAGTTTTTAAAAAGAAAAAAATTAAAGGATAATTCAGACCAAAAATTACTTCCTCATAAATATCAAAAATACAGAAAAAATGGCATGATTATTTAAATCATCTTTATTCATATATGGAAAGTCTGTGTTGCTTTGTGTACGTTGCTTGCTATGACTTTTGTATTAGTTAGTCTTTAAAATTCACTAAGCTTCAGACTTTAAATATAGGGTTCTTGACTGAATTAGAAAGCTCTTCTACAACTAATAGTCTCCCAGTATAATAGTTCTGGGCAAAATAGGACATAGATAAAATTTGAGTCTCTTCTTTTACTTTCTTTCTCTATTACTTTGCTTTCCACCTAGGACAACTTGGAGCTCCAGGAAGCTCAGATTGTTTACTTAGCGCCCTGACTAAACCTGTCATCCATAGGTAGTGCTTCAGCATTATCCTTTCCTCTTTATTCCCAGTGACATTCCTCAAAATGCATGCAACCCATCACAGCTGGAGGTAAATAACCTGATAAAAAGATTCATATATTTTCATGTTTATAAAAATTACCCCAGGACTTTACAACTTAGAAATTAATATTTGGAGATGATATGATTTCAGATAAAGTAATACATTTGTAGTAAAATGTTAGTGCAGCAGACCGCTTGGGAACCAATTGAGGAGTTTGAGTTCCTATGACATATATATATTTTTGAATATCCTGCCTTGCAGCTTTGAAAAGTAATATCAAATATAGCAAGAGGGGAAAGTTCTCTGATAAGGATGAGAGAGGGGAAAGATCTTTATGACGGTCTATGAACTTAGAAGTTTGAAAATTTTTACTTCATTGAGAACAACTTCTTCACTTATTAGGTCTGTAAATTGTAATTCTTGAACTGAAAAGGCCAAGCCAGAAGAAAAAGAAAATTAATCTCACTTCAGAGAAAGACATGGATGATAGTCCTCCTCATAAAATGATGTGATTATTTTCTGTTTGGCCACCACAAAGTATATTTTTCAAAAAACTTAAAGATGGAATTTTGGCACGATTTTATAAAACTTGAGCCAGATTATCTTATTTTATTTGGATCCCTGGTTTATCTCAAGAGTTGGAATTCAGGGCCAGCCCATTTGTGAAACTTTCTAATTATCTTCAGAGCCTGAACTAAGCCCTACACATCTTTACAAGAACTGCTTATCCCAGAATCTTGGCAGTTTTGTAAAGAAATGGTTACCTTCAAGAAAAAGTATGTAGAACATAATTATAGTCAAATAGTCTACCTAACAAGACTCACAGTATTAATTATGATATTTGACATGTTCTTACTTTTCATTGTCACAAACACAATTTACTATTAATGAAATAACTCACAAGATGTCACACAATATATGTGAAACAATATTTTCTCAGTTTCAAAAGTTTCTACAGTGAGCAGCTTTGCAACTTGGGGAACTGAATTGTTTTAATGGTTGTATAATATATCAAATATCTTTAAGTTGGTATATACAATGTGGGCACATGTTATTTATTGTCTTTGCTTTATTAGATTACCCCCATTAAGTTTGTTACAAGTGTAGATATGTAGTTCTACCCATTCAGTAGAATTTTGCAAGGTGTTGACCCCTTCATGTTGGGAAAAATATTTTTATTATTCCAAAATGTGGTCCCTGATGATGATGAGCAGGATTTTGCTTGTGATTTTCTTTTGCTACATTCCTTTTTTTTTTCTGAGAATCTCAACAAGATAAGCATGGTTTCAGAGTTTGAAAGAAGTTTGTGTTCAAACAATTATAGCAAATGGTTGACTTATTTAATTATACAACTTGGAAAATTGTAAATGTAGAATAATTATTGCTATTAAGCTATTAAAATAAACTTATAATGACAATTGTGGTTCTAGCATTGAATAAAAAGAAAATCTGAAATAGAGTCCTGATCTCTAGGGGTATACATCTCAAAAATTAGGCACATTTTAACATTATGCATCTTCAAGGAAGTTAATATTCAAATAATACTAAAAATAATAAGTAAAAAAAACTCTATCCAGAATCTACAATGAACTCCAACAAATTTACAAGAAAAAAACAAACAACCCCATCAAAAAGTGGGCGAAGGACATGAACAGACACTTCTCAAAAGAAGACATTTATGCAGCCAAAAAACACATGAAAAAATGCTCACCATCACTGGCCATCAGAGAAATGCAAATCAAAACCACAATGAGATACCATCTCACACCAGTTAGAATGGCAATCATTAAAAAGTCAGGAAACAACAGGTGCTGGAGAGGATGTGGAGAAACAGGAACACTTTTACACTGTTGGTGGGACTGTAAACTAGTTCAGCCCTTGTGGAAGTCAGTGTGGCGATTCCTCAGGGATCTAGAACTAGAAATTCCATTCGACCCAGCCATCCCATTACTGGGTATATACCCAAAGGACTATAAATCATGCTGCTATAAAGACACATGCACACGTATGTTTATTGCGGCATTATTCACAATAGCAAAGACTTGGAACCAACCCAAATGTCCAACAATGATAGACTGGATTAAGAAAATGTGGCACATATACACCATGGAATACTATGCAGCCATAAAAAATGATGAGTTCACGTCCTTTGTAGGGACATGGATGAAATTGGAAATCATCATTCTCAGTAAACTATCACAAGAACAAAAAACCAAACACCGCATATTCTCACTCATAGGTGGGAATTGAACAATGAGAACACATGGACACAGGAAGGGGAACATCACACTCTGGGGACTGTTGTGGGGTGGGGGGAGGGGGGAGGGATAGCATTGGAAGATATACCTAATGCTAGATGACGAGTTGGTGGGTGCAGCGCACCAGCATGGCACATGTATACATATGTAACTTACCTGCACATTGCGCACATGTACCATAAAACCTAAAGTATAATAATAATAATAAAAAAAAAAAAAACTCAAAAATGACCTCTTTATAGCACTGATGTATCTACATATGCAATCCTATATATTGTGTAAAAAGTGCAGATCATGATTCAGTAAGTTTGGGGTGGTGTCTACATGTCTATTTCTCTAAGAAATTCCCACATGATGTTGACACTGCCTGTCCGTGGAACGCACTTTGAATACTGAGGCACTAGAATAGCACCATCCAATAGAACTTTCTGCAATGATGAAACTATTCAATAGCTGTGCTTTCCAATATGATAGGCAGACATAGATAGCTATTGAGACCAGACATGTGGGTAGTGGGACTGAAATTTTACTTTCAGTTAAATCAATTTGCCTATATATTGCCATGAATATCTAGTGACTATCTTATCGGAGACTGCTGCTGAAAACTGCCTGACAGTTAATACGGTATCCCTAGATATCCAACTTATAGTCTAAGAACTAAAGGAAGCTACTTCAGTAAATATATATAATGTTCTGAATAATCAGCTTTCTGTAATAAGAGACATATCTTCTAAACTAGGGAAAACAGTTGATGTTTGGAGGTAAATTTGAAGAATTAAACACATGTTTAGCCCAAAATAGCACTGCTAGTGAAACGCATTTATTCTCAAAAGGAAGATAGTATCACCAACAAAATACAAGTTGGTTCTTATTGAGGGGGCAAAAATATTTAGATGTTACAATGGTTTGTACCCTTCCAAATCTCAAACTTACTTGGGAAAATCTTATTCCTTAGTATTTAGTTTCTCTCATTAAAAAGACTTTCTATTTAATTTTTTCTCTTTAGAGGGTTGATCATGTAAAAAACGATTGAGAAACACTGGTCTAAGTAAGTATCGTGATAAGGTGTACCTGAATTTGAATCAATTCATTTATTTGACAGCTCCCTAAATCGCTTGCAAAATAATATAATTTCACTTTTTAACTGTCAGAAAGTGACATAAATGGGACAGTTTTAGGGGACGACTTTCTCTAAGTGGGACTTGAATTTTTTTTTTCATCTTTTGAGGCAGGTTTTCTCTGTTGCCCAGGCTGGAGTGCAGTGTGGCACAGTACCGGCTCACTGCAGCTTCCACCTCCTGAGACTGAGGCAGTCCTCCCACCTCAGCCTCTCTAGTATCTGGGACTACAAGCGCATGCCACCACGCCTGGCTAATTTGTTGTATTCTTTGTAGAGATGGGTTTCGCCATGTTGCCTGGGCTTATCTTGAACTCCTGGGCTCAAATTATCCACCTGCCTCTGCTTCCCAAAGTGCTGGGATTACAGGCAAGAGCCACCATGCCCGTCCTTTGATTTTTTTAAGAAAGCTTGCCAGACGTTTCTCAGTTTCCTTTGAAGAAACAAAAAGTTAAGGGGGAAAGGAAAGATATACAATTAGTGTGGACTTATGAAAAATGTCACAAGATACATTTGTGATAAAATTAAAAGTCAGTTGTAATTTTTTGACAGTTAAATCAACTTGAGAAACATTAAGATCATTACTAAACTGTTGAGATGCTCACCTCCTTGCTTAAGACTTGAACTGTGCAATTAGTTTAGGAAGTCCACATGTTCTGCCTGTGCAAGCTAAAGCACTCGATGATAAGATTCGTATACACAAAAAACCCAAATGTGAAATATCTGCGGACCAGAATTTGGGGTTACTGCAGTGCTGTGGCAAGGAGCAAAAGCTCTCAAGGATCATGAAGAGGAATTTTGAAATTGCCATTTCCTCAATGTTGTTGGCTAGCCTATTAAATGATAACATTTTCCTAACTGTGAGCTTAAGTAATAACAATTTCTGGTATCAGCGGAGGCATGATTTAGTCTGCACGGATGACTGTCCCCATGTTCTATGGAACATTTGATAGAAATGTGACTTATAGTTAGTGGTGTACTAGTACATGCTTAACAACCAGCTCTTTGGGGAGACAAAATCCATGATTTATAGAATTTTCCAATTGTCATAAAATACTCCCACTATGTCTGACAAGACATTGCTGAATATGGAACTGGAAGAGATGTATGGTATCACTGAATTCTACAGTATTTCTTCCATACAGATACAATAGGCATAAATCACCTCAAAAGAATAGATAATAGTAAAGTACAGTGAAATAATTAAAAGCGATGGGTTTTAATTATTTATTACCATTTATTTTAATATAATGCATTTAATTATAAGTTATATAAATTAATTTTTGCTAATAGTTCTTTTTAACAACTGCTTCACAGAATATCTAACAAGATGCAACAGTCAAATCTTGTGAGAAGGTATCAGTAGGTTCCAGCACACCACTGCCTGTGACAACAAGAAGAGACAGTGGGTTGAGGACAGATTTATACTGCAATAGTTGTAGGACCTATGTGCCTCCAGGACTTTTTATTTTCTTCATGGATAAGGCCTCTTATGAGATCCATAGGTTAGTGGCTTCATTGATCAATACATGTATTAGGTTGGCTTTGTGAACATGACACAATTCCCTTAATATTTTATTTATTCCAGCAGGAAACAATGTGCTTTTATGTTATATTTGTTTATCATATACTTTATTTACATTCTATATTTATTTTGGCCTCAGCATTAGTTTTTAGAAAAGTGTCTCCAACTGTTTTCTGTATCATCGTATCTATTATTAGTAATAATTATGCCTAAAATAGAAGATTTGGTTTGCATGTTACATTGAAAGAAGGCATGAAATCATAATAACACATGAGGTTTGTATCACATTTTACAGCTTATAATGTGTATAACCAGTTGATATACCATAGAAACTTCATTCGGATACATTTTAACTTCAACACAAATTTTATGCCCAGTTGTAGGGTTTCTGTGTCATAGTGAAATCCACTTCAGTGCACATTTATTCAGCATTTACCTTGTATAAAGAAATGTGTTGTATTATATTAAATATGAAAAACATAAATTATTTTGTCATTTTAATCAGACAGGAAACCAAGACACTTATTATAATAATTTGGTCACTTTTGAAGAGCATTGAGAGTTAGAAATTTTAGGCTAGGAAGTTTTTACTGTATATTGAAGCAAAAAAGAATATGAGTGCATAACACATCTTTCTGTTACCCAACACCAACCACTACTACTGTTATAATCCAATATTGAGGATTTTTATTTGTACCTTTGATTGTTAGAAGCAATAATGGAAATTGAAAGGAAAAAGTCTAGGAAGAATTATCTTGATTCACACAATAAAGAAATTGCTCTGGATTAAGAAGAAAAATACCAACATAAAACAGTACAAGAAAAGTTTAGAATTTGGAGATTGGAAGGGAGTATTGGAGGAGTAGCCATCACTTCTGAGGACTCTGCAGAGATCAAAAGATTTGAATAAGTTTAGGAAGTTTCCCTAGGTATTAGGTATTTTTCAGTAAAACTCCTTATTACTGTAAATTTTTTTTTTCAAATTGGATTTGGTTTTCTTCTAGGTGTGTCACCTCCTACTCAATCTTTGATGGAAAAGACAGCAAAGATAGATAGCTACAGTGCAAGCATATTGCTGCTTTTCTCCCCAGTTCTCTGTCATTCATATCCATCAAACTCTAGAATGAGTCTTTGGATATTTGCAGTCTGTGAAAATTTTGGTTTAAATCATCATCATTAAAAATGGTAAGAATTTTATCACACTGAATTATAAAACAAAATATCTTATTTCTATTCTTATAAAACTTGCATTGTTACTTTTTTTTAGTCTTCAAATAGCATAATCTTCTGATCTTACTCCTTTTATTCCCCATATCAAAATGGATTCCAAGTCAGCTGGGACAATAGTGCCTGTGCTACTGATTGAATCACACTGCATTTTAAAGCCTACTTCAGCAGTTTTATTTTGTCTTTTGACCTAGACATCTCTGTATAAAACTTTCTGTCCTGATAATCTATTCCAAATTTCCTGCTTACCTGCAAGAGATTCCTGCAACATATTTTGCAGGCTTTTTCCATTCATTTGTTGAGCTCACAAAATCCCTGCTTAAAATATGACATTGGTGAAAGCTATGAAGAAAACAGCTATTGTTCAGACTGGAAATGTCTGTGGCCAAGAATAGCAATGACTTCTCTGGTGCCATTTCTATCATCAGTGTTCTTATTCCTGGCAATTCAACATCAGCATTTGGGGATTTTATTGAACAAAGGAAAATTGAATTAATGAGCCAAAAAAAATGATCAACATCAAAGACTGGATGTAGTTTGAAAAAGTAAGCAAAAGAATGAATGTGTTCAATGATGTTAGTTCATTGCATGACTATTCTAAAGGATGTCACCCCTCAACCTCTTGAATAAACAAATAGGTTAAGATTTGGTTCTACAATTCCCTTTTTTGAGTATAGATTTGGACATGATCCCAGTGAATATATTACCAAGGCATAATGGAGGATTTTCCCTAAGCTGTAACACTTTAAACCCAATGCCATCCAACTGAATCTTAGAGCCTTCTAAAACCTATTTAATTCATAGCTGTTTTGATTATGCATACAAAGTACACAATCATTTTAACTGGGACTAGCCAAAGGGAATATGTTGAAAAATGTATACTTATAAATCTTTATTAGTCTACATGCTTGGGCTATAATTCTAGTATGATTCTGATTATACACTGCAGTAAGGTAAGGAGCTGAAGACACAGCTATTTTCCAAGGTTCTAGTAGTAAGAACCTAGGCTCACCAGCTGGGGCAGACAGTACAGCGAAAGGTAGACCTGTTAGAAAATATTGATGGACCTTCATGCATGAGCTACCAAAACAAGTATCATAAAGTACACTCTTGAGTCTTTAGGCCTGTAGTTGAGCTGAGATACTCCAAAATGTGGTTCTGGGTGGCTATTCATATCTTCTTGAAATTTTATAGTTGGGTTAGTTGTCATAGTCAAATTAAATAAAGCATTGAGACATTTTGGGGTTATGGTCCAAATTGGTCTTACAAATATTTGCCCCAATTCTGTACCTCACTGTGGAAGCTTGCTATAGTAGGAATGTTGCAGAAAAGGAAAGCTTAAGAAATCTAAATATTAATAGCTTGGAATTCAATGGTGTACACAACCAGAATTTTAGGGGCATTGAAATTTAATCCAAATCCTAGGGCTTCTTTTATTTGAAAGCACTTGATGCAATTTTCTTTGCTTTTGGATGAGGAGAATGCTGACATCTTAAGCTCAGCATCTGAAACTGTACATTAAAAATATAAAAATTGGCCTGGTGCAGTGGCTCACGCCTGTAATCCCAGCACTTTGGGAGGCCAAGGTGGGCAGATCATTTCAGGTCAGGAGTTCGAGACCAGCCTGGCCAACATGGTGAAACCTCATCTCTGCTGAAAATACAAAAATTAGCTGGGCATGGTGGCGCACGCCTGTAGTCCCAGCTACTCAGGAGGCTGAGGCAGGAGAATCGCTTGAACCCGGGAGGTGGAGGTGGAGGTTGCAGTGAGCTGACATCGCACCACTGCACTCCAGCCTGGGTGACAGGGCGAGACGCTGTCTCAAAAAATATATATGTATGTATAATAATATATAATTATAATAATTACATTATATATAATTATATACAATATAAGTATAATTATATATTAAATTATAATTTAATTATATATAATTAAAATCTGAAATTTTGAATATGTGAAACATGATACAAAGCACTTGAAGAGATTATTAATTCCTCTATTTTCATTTTGGGAGATAAATTTTCCTTGAGAAAGAATTTGCCCTAAATTTTTGCTATTGTGTCTTAAAATCATCGGAAAGTGAATATAAAACATGAAAATCCCTGTGCTCAACTCCCTAGAGATTCTGACTTAGTAGGCTGGCAGCGTGTATCCTAGGTGCTTCCATTTTAAATGGCCTACAGAGCACTCTGGAACACACTGCACATTGACCTGCCCTGTTGTAGAATGCATATAATTTTCAAAGCAGCTGTTGCTCTCCCAAATGTCAGGAATTAATCTGTAATGAGCATGTGTGTGTTAAACGAATCAAATTGGGTACTTAATTTAATCTGGTCTAATATTTGATAAGTCTATGAAGCATTATGAGAGAAAATTTTGCATACCCTCCTTTTCGTTTAAATCATTGCTTTTATCTCCATTATCAAGCACCATGACTACTGTGTGAAAAAAAAATGAGGTCTGATAAACGATGAAACCTTTCTCATTTGCAATGTTTTTTGGCTCAAAACATTTTATTTAATGTTTATGAAAAATGCTAGAAATAATTTAAAAATTGTATATATATGTATACTTTTTTTTTTTTTTTTTTTTTTTTTTGAGAAGGAGTCTTGCTCTTTCGCCCAGGCTGGACTGCAGTGGCGCTATCTCGGCTCACTGCAAGCTCTGCCTCCCGGGTTCATGCCATTCTCCTGCCTCAGCCTCCTGAGTAGCTGGGATTATAGGCGCCTGCCACCAGGCCCAGCTAATTTTTTGTATTTTTAGTAGAGACGGGGTTTCACCGTGTTAGCCAAGATGGTCTCGATCTCCTGACCTCGTGATCCACCCACCTTGGCCTCCCAAAGTGCTGGGATTACAGACATGAGCCACCGCGCCCAGGCTAAAAATTGTATATTTTAATAAATCAACATCTGATAGTGTTTTCCTGTCATAATCAAGTGTGTGTATGTGTGTGTGTGAGAGAGAGAGAGAGACACAGAAAACAGAGCAAAACAGAAACAGACAGACAAAGAGATAGAGTATTCTTGGTTGGAACAACTGAAGACACAGGAAACCACGCCTGAACACAATGCAGTTGTAGCATGGGACCACATCTCCAAATAAAGGAAGACCATCAGCAGATGCTGGTTGTTACAAAGTGTGGCTTATGTCTCTTACACAACAAACCTCTACAGATTAGTGATGGTAGTCCACCACTTTAAAGTTCTCTTATGAGTTAGTCAAGTTGTTCTTTAGCAACAATACTGATATTATAGTATGATGTTATGAGATTTGGTGTCTAAAGAAGGCGCCATGGATGGGAAGAAGAGGTGTTAACAAGGTAACTTGGAGAAGAACTCTGTAATTATTAAAAATTCCTAGCTTTTGTAGATGTTTATGGCTAGATGGGACTGTTTCATTCTATTTCTTATTCAAGTGTAGGTAACTGTGTTGAGAATCTAGATGTTTTTCTAAAAACAAAAAAGACAGAAACTATTAATTAGACAATATTACTATCATTGGCCAATTCCTAGTTCTTGCTTTTAAGAGCTAATATTGTATAACATTAATTGTGGTCCAGTTTCAGTTTTCTGCATATGACTAGCCAATTTTCCCAACACCATTTATTAAATAGGGAATCCTTTCTGCATTGCTTGTTTTTGTCAGGTTTGTCAAAGATCAGATGGTTGTAGATGTGTAGCGTTATTTCTGAGGCCTCTGTTCTGTTCCATTGGTCTATGGACCTGTTTTGGTACCAGTACCATGCTCTTTTGGTTACTGCAGTTTTGTAGTATAGTTGGAAGCCAGGTAGCATGATGTCTCCAGCTTTCTTCTTTTTGCTTAAGATTGTCTTGGTTATAAGGCCTCTTTTTGGTTCCATATGAAATTTAAAGTAGTTTTTTATAATTCTGTGAAGAAAGTCAATGTCAGCTTCATCCCTGGGATGCAAGCCTGGTTCAACATATGCAAATCAATAAACATAATCCATCACATAAACAGAACCAATGACAAAAACCACATGATTATCTCAATGGATGCAGAAAAGGCCTTCAACAAAATTCAGCACCCCTTCATGCTAAAAACTCTCAATATACTAGGTATTGATGGAATGTATCTCAAAATATTAAGAGCTATTTATGACAAACCCTCAGCCAATATCATACTGAATGGGCAAAAGCTGGAAGCATTTCCTTTGAAAACCGGCACAAGACAAAGATGCCTTCTCTCACCACTCCTATTCAACATAGTATTGGAAGTTCTAGCCAGGGCAATCAGGCAAGAGAAAGAAACAAATGGTATTAAATTAGGAGGAGAGGAAGTCAAATTGTCTCTGTTTGCAGATGACATGATTGTATATTTAGAAAACCCCATCGTCTCAGCCCAAAATCTCCTTAAACTGATAAGCAAATTCAGCGATGTCTCAGGATAAAAAATCAATGTTCAAAAATCACAAGCATTGCTATACACCAATAATAGAGAGCCAAATCATGAGTGAACTCCTCTTCACAACTGCTACAAAGAGAATAAAATACCTCGGAATCCAACTTACAAGGGATGTGAAGGACCTCTTCAAGGAGAACTACAAACCACTGCTCAAAGAAATAAGACAGCACACAAACAAATGGAAAAACATTCATGCTCATGGATAGAAAGAATTAATATCATGAAAATGGCCATACTGCCCAAAGTAATTTATTGATTCAATGCTGTCCCCATCAAGCTACTGTTGAACTTCTTCACAGAATCAGATATTTAATACACATTTAATATGACTTAACAGTTTCAGAAGTATTTTCATATTTTATTCTTAGATATGATTTTAGAAATTGATAGTTTCCAGATGAAAATATCTTAAATCATTGTTTAAACTGCTTTCATCAAAGTCTTGCTTTATTTTATATATATATATACACATACATATATATATATACACACATATATATATATATATATCTCCCTTTCCTCCCTCTCTCTCTCTCAAGACGGGGACTTCAAATTCAGGTTGTACTTGACTTTTGAAAGTACTTCACTGAATAGTACACAAGGATATGTTGAGCTCCCCTTAATTCTGATAAATTTAAATATTTTCAATATTTCCTAATAAGCAATTCATTTTCTTTTAAATTGGGGAAATTTCAACCTATAATTAATTTTAATAGAATTATACAAGTAAATAACCAAGAGGGAAAAAAAAACTATAACAATAAGTAACAACCAGTAAAACAGCAGAGAGAAATACTTGATTTTTCACAAAAGCCCAGGGAAAAAATGTGTAAAACTAGTACATGTCAAGCCAAGGGAGATATATATATATATATATATATATATATATATATATATATATATGTAGTTTTTGAGACAGACTCTTGCTCTATTGCCTAGGGTGGAGTGCAGTGGCATGATCTTGGCTCACTGCAACCTCCACCTCCCAGGTTCAAGCAAATCTCCTGCCTCAGCCTCCCGAGTAGCTGGGACTACAGGCACCTGCCATCATGCCCGGCTAATTTTTGTAGAAAATTAATTTTTAGTAGAGATGGGGTTTTGCCATGTTGGTCAGGCTGGTCTTGAACTACTGACCTCAGGTGATCAGCCAGCCTCGGCCTCCAAAAGTGCTGGTATTACAGGCTTGAGCCACCATGCCCAACCCAAGCCAAGGAATTTTATAATAAAATTCATGAATAACAATGAAAAAATGTTGAAGTACGTGTTGAAAAGACACACATTAAACTTCTAGTCTTATAAACGGTGTTTTTGTTTTTTTCACTATTTTAAATTCAAAACTTTTTTTCTGTTTTGCTATATATATATGCTCATATCTAACAGAATTTCCTTTTCTGGATAGCACTCTAGAATAGTACTTTGGATATTAATGTCTTCAGGATCTTGCATGAGACCACATTTAGAACATAACATCAAATTAAATATGTAATTAATACAGAGGGAAGGAATTTCTAAAATGACTCAGGACTTTAGAAGGCTTAAATTCTTTCTGCTTATAAATGGGGACATTTTGTTGGTCAGCTGAGAAACGCAAGTTCAATTCTCTTTTAGTCTTGTTACAAATGACAAACCTCAGACTTCATTGATTTGCATCAATATGTAGACATGGTATTGGCAATTCTATTTCACATCCCCTGAATTTTAAGCTGATGCAAACGCAGAAGAATATGCCAATATACTGACAAACCAAATAAACTTGGAAAAAAAAGTCCCAATTCTCAACAACATTAATCATAATATTTTTCTCAAGAATTCTTGAGACCTCTTTTGTGATTTGTTTACTTCTGGTTGTGTTAGAAAAAAAATATTGGTGGACCGTCTTTTCTTTAGGGCAGTTTTCCTCAGTATTGGGATATTGGTGCTTGCCATCCTTTGTCAGAAACACAATGGACTCCAGGTCAATATATATTTTGGAAAAAAAATATTTATTATTCTTATATTTATATGAATAAATACAAATGAAGTATTACCCCTGGTGCTTCTTCCTGTTTTGTTCACCATGTTTCAATTGCAAGCTTTTGCCCATGTGAAGAAAATATACATTTACATTTTACATGTTAATTTGGTAAGCTTTGAAGTTTCACTTTTAATGCAGGATACACCTCCTTCATTTGTTCAAAAGAGATTGATTGAACGTCTAAAATCTAGGAACTGTGGAAGATACTGGGAAAAATTTAAAGATATGTATATATATGTCATTTGCATATTTTTCCAGTAGTTGTTACTGAGTATATACACGGGGCTAAATCTCAGAAATAGAACTAGGATGGATATCGAATTATATTAAGGCATAGTTGCTTCTTTGCAATAATTTTTTTTTTTTTTTTTTTTGGAGATGGAGTCTCGCTCTGTTGCCCAGGCTGGAGTGCAGTGGTGCAATTTCAGCTCACTGCAACCTGTGCCTCCTGGGTTCAAGTGATTCTCCTGCCTCAGCCTCCTGAGTAGCTGGGATTACAGCATGCCCAGGAATACACCATGTCCGGCTAATTTTTGTATATTTTGTAGAGACAGGGTTTCACTTTGTTGGCCAGGCTGGTCTCAAACTCCTGACCTCAAGTGATCTGCCCTCCTTAGCCTCCCAAAGTGCTGGGATTACAGGCATGAGCCACAGTGTCCAGCCTGCTTCTTGCAAGAAGAAGAATGTGTGTGAGGAGAAAGGATCCATTAAAGGGGGAGGTTGTGATAAATTACAGATCGCTCTAAATGCAAATTCTTTTCCAATCTTTCCTCTGAGAAGTGAACTTCAATTTAATCTGGACTGTCTTTAGTGATTTATATTAATAATAGAGTGCATTAGAAGTAATATTGTGGGACTTCTAAGGTTAGGTCATCAAATGACGTCCAGCTTCATCCCTGGCTCTCTGGAAATGCTCATTCTTGGGAGATTTTTCCCTCTAGGAACCCAGTAGGCATTCAGTGAGAGGCTGCAGGGCTTGTGTCCTGGTTAGAAGCCCTAGCTGAGCTCCCAGGTAAAAGCCAGCATCAGCCACTGGCCTGCAAATAAGCCATCTTGGATACCCAGACCAGGAGAACTTACAGGTAACCAGAGTCCCAGATGATGTCTGTCTTCAACTATGGTAGAGACCCCAAGTTACAACCAGGGTATGGTATACTTTAAGTTTTCTAAACAAGCATTTATAAATGTAATTTTATTCCTTCAATATTAACTCACCATCACAAAGTAGGTGCCTGGAGGTCATTTACATTCAGTGTTAATGTATGTTAGAATATAGCATGGTAACGGCTGGGGTTGGTGGCTCATGCCTGTAATCCCAGCATTTTGAGAGGCTGAGGTGGGCGGATCACGAGGTCAGGAGATCAAAACCATCCTGGCTAACATGGTGAAACTCCTTCTCTACTAAAAATACAAAAAAAATTAGCCGGGCATGGTGGCGGGTGCCTGTAGTCCCAGCTACTCGGAGGCTGAGGCAGGAGAACGGCGTGAACCCTGGAGGCACAGCTTGCAGTGAGCTGAGATCGCGCCACTGCACTCCAGCCTGAGCGACAGAGCGAGACTCCATCTCCAAAAAAAAAAAAAAAAAAGAATATAGCATGGTAACAAACTGGGAAATCACAGTGGCTCAACACATCAAGTTTTTATTTCTTGATCACAGTACATAGCCAACTTAAGTTGGCAGGTGGCTCCACTTCATCAATTATAAAAGGATCCAGGTTAATAGATGCACCACTATCTCATAGCTACACATCCTGGAACGCAAGTTCTCCTTGTGTGCTGAGGCAGGGGAACTAGAAAACTGGAGAATCACATATGGGCATTTCAGTCTCACTCTTTCACTTTTGCTTACACTGACATTTAATTGGCCAGAAGTAGTCAGATAGCTCTCACATGTAGGGGACCATGCAAATATAGAAGAGCAATGGGAATATTTGGTGTTGCTGACTCTTCCACCCTCACAGACTTGGATTCCAGTCAGATATTTCATGAAACATCTAATTTACATGCTAATGTTAAGTGTGGACATAGATAAATTCAATGAAAATGTAGAAGCTTGAAAAATAAAAGAAATAAGGGGAACATGACGAAGAATAGAAATAATAATATTAAGAGGGAGAAGAGTGAAAATAAGAAGTGACATTTATTTCAAATTTATGGTACTCTAGGTATGTTCTAAGACCTTAACATGTGTAGGCATGTTCTAAGATCTTAAGATATATTACTTCATTTAATCATCACAACTACCTCTAAAGTAATTATTCTTCTTATCATCTGATATGGTTTGGCTGTGTCCCCACCCAAATCTCGTCTTGAATTGTAACTCCCATAATTTCCACCTGTCATCGGACCGGCTGGGAATCAATTGAATCATGGGGGCAGGTTTTTCCATGCTGTTCTCATGATAGTGAATTAGTCTCAGGAGATCTGATAGTTTTATAAAGGGCAGTTCCCTTGCATCTCCCCACATGCTCCCTTGCCTGCTGCCACGTAAGACGTGCCTTTGCTCGTTCGCCTTCTGCTATGATTGTGAGGCCTCCCTAGCCATATGAAACTGTGAGTCCATTAAACCTCTTTTTCTTTAGAAATTACCCAGTCTCAGGTATGTCCTTATAGCTGCATGAGAACACACTAATACATCATCATTTTACTGAAGAGAAAACTGAAATACAGAGAAGTTGAGTAATTAGCTCAAGGTCACAAAACCAGATGATGCTGGAACTAGGATTTGAACCCAGGCAGTCTCACTCCAGATTTGACTAAAATTGAAAAAAAAAAAAAAAAAAAAAAGAGGGCAACACCTGGAGCAGATCATCTTGTTTTCCAAAGAGCATCACAGAGTAGCATCATTATTATATTAAAATGCTTTAGACGAGAATCTAAGCTTTCTAAACTCAGAAATATCATGGTCTCTCAGGAGTGACTGGAGACTGATATATGATAAGATGTCACTACGTTAATTTACAATGAGGCTTCATATTCTCCAAGAGATTCAGTCTCTTTGTTTAGAAAAGCTGCAAGTGAAGTATAACTCTAACAAAGGTATTTGTTTATTACTTTATAATTAATGGTACAGCTGCTAAGTAGACTGAGTACTCAAGTTCTCAGACTAGAGCAACCTTGCTCTCACGGAAGTTGACATTGAACCTCAAAGATGCCTGGTGATGAGGAAGTGGAACCAGAATAAGTTAATCATGTGACTCCATTCTTTACTGGCATTAAAAAGAGTAGAATGATCCCCTCTCTATGATAAGAATTATATTTGCCACTGAGATGAGTCAAGTGTAGTCTATATTCAAACTGACCATCACCACTCGTCCCCACTCAACAACACCAGAGAGTCTCAAATCTTCTCAGTACACGGCGCCCTTAGTGTCCCCAGTTTTTTTTTAATAATGTTGCCTGTAAGACAAAAAAAATACCTAACAGTTCTTTTATTAAGTAGTGAGGGCCAAACAATTTAATAAGTATTCATGTCCTATAACTCAGTAACCATATGAAAAAAATAAAACATACATTAAAAAATTAATATTTATACATTAGTATTTATTAACCACATTTATTTACTAATGGTAGATGAACACCTACTGGACCTACTCAAGTTCTCAAACTTTGAAGTCAGATTAGACAACAGCACCTAATTTCCTGTTCCGTGTTGATTTTTACAAGGTACTTGACTTCACAACTTAGATTCTCAAGGATATGATATCACTGAAAAGAAGGTAGTCCAATCTACTGTTTTATGTAGCTTGTACTTCCAGCTTCACGAGCAACCTAGTAGTCTGTGCAGTGGCCAATAGATGTCGGGTATGGCTGTGCCTCCTTTGAAAATGACTAATACAGTAATTTTGAGCACTCAGTTGCTCAGGCTACTTAGCAGCTGTTCCATTCATTATAAATTAATAAACAAGTACCTCTTTTTAGAGTTATATTTCCCTCACAGGTTTTCTAATCAAAGAGAATGAATCTCTTGGAGCATATGAAGCCTCATTATAAATCTCCTGAAAAACACCACACTCCAGTGTGAACCTGGGGGCCTTAGACAATGTGTAGACAGGCACAGTCAACATTTGTTTCTGAGAATTTGTCCATACTACCTTGAATGACCAATCTGCCTTTGACTTCACCCATTCTTTCTTCATTTATGTTAATATATTTTAACTGATACTTTGGCCTGGGATGAAGTCCTTAACTTCTACTACTGACTACACTTCTTCTCAGACTTTCTCTTCTGTTTAACACTCAGATGGCAACTTCATTTACCTTGTTGCCAAATTCTTAGGGAGAACTTCAATATTGCTTCCATGGACAAATAAGAGAAACTATGCAAAAGTACTCAAGGATATGGTATAAAACCTACAATTATAAAGTTGGGCAGATCATGAATCTAAAAAGCTTTGGCCTAGACACTGTGCTATTTTTAATATCAGCCCCGTCTCAAATGAAATGTGTATGCTAATCTTTGAGACATCCAGCTCTTCACCTCCACCACTTGGACTTGTTTTATAAAATCAGCAACAACATACATGACTAATGTCTCAGACCAGGTGAGGTTCTCATAAGTATCAAAGCATCCTCTACACCTCAATATACAATGTTTCTTTCCTTCTTCCTCAATTTAACAAAATGTGTTTTATTGTTTCTATCATAAAGAAAGAAAATAGTTAAATAATGAATTTGACTACCTGTGAATATATTTATCTACTCAGTCACCACTGCTTCAGATAATCCACCTTAGAGTCAAATTCTTAGGATGTAAATGAAACACAATGTTTAAAAAGAAACTACAGATTGCTTCTATTCAATTTATATTTTATAGATTTTAGTAATAAAGAAGCATTTAAATTTTTTTTATATTTGTTTTCCCTTTTCAGTGTAGTATCACTCAGGAATAAAAGGCAAGTACACAAAATAAGGGAAAAATATTGGTTCAATTCCTTTTTCCATAAAAATGATCCCACTGATTATAAAAATCCTCCACTATAAAAGATGAAAGGCTATTATCAATATCAAACACCTCTTTTTTTCAAACATCTTTCGTTACCCTTAGCAAACCATTGGAGGGAAGAGTGAAGATCGCTTAGCAATAATACAATCTTCCCTTCAATATGTGTAAAGAAAAGCTAGAACGGTTTTATTTGTTTAGATTATCTCTTAGCCTGTTTCATTAATAGATTCTGATACGTCATCTTACAAATATATTGTATTTATTTTTTAGGACTATTGAATGTGATATTTGATTAAAATCTGGCACAGACATTAGGCAATAATCTTCTGGCTCTATTTCTAGAAAACTGTTATCTTGAAAATTACTCTATTAGTCAGATTTCACTATGGTTACCTGATGAATAAACATTCTCAAAATCCCAGGAGCTTCTAACAACACATATTTACTTTTCTCTTATATTGTATGCTAGTGGATCTGCTCCAAGGCTATGAGTGAGGTTCAGACGTGCTCTGTGCAGCTCTTATCATTCCAGGGCCCAAGTGTGCAGCATCCCTACCTTCTATTCAATTTATATTTTATAGATTTTTTGATGCTTATGTGATGAGAGGCAAGAACACAGGGAGCTGGTGAGAATTCAATGCTCCATGAAGCCCCATCTCAGACTTGTTGCAATGTCACTTCCATCCATATTCCATTGACAAAAAATAGGTGAGTGGTGAAGGCCAACATCAGTGAGATGGGGAAATAGGGTTTTCCCAAGCAGGGGAAAAGGGAGAGGAGAATGAATACTTGTTGAACAATAATGCAATCAACCTCCATCTGTCATGTTCTCTTGCTTCCTTTCATGTACATAATTGACTCATTACTTCTGCTCAAAAGGAAGGTGATATGGTTTGGGTCCATGTCTGTGCCCAAATCTCACATTGAAGTGTAATCCCCAATGTTGGAGGTGGGGCCTGTTGGGAGGTGATTGGATCATTCAGTCAAGTTCTCATAAATGGTTTAGCATCATTCCCCTAGCCCTGTTACCACGATAGGGTTCTGTTGAGATCTGATTGTTTTAAGTGTGTAGCACCTTCCCCTCCTCTTTTGCTATTGCTCTGGCCATGAATTGCCTTCCCCTTCGCCTTCTGGCATAATTGTAAGTTTTCCTGAGGCCTCCCCAGAAGCCAAGGAGACACCAGCATCATGCTTCCTATACAGCCCGCAGAACCATGAGCGAATTAAACCTCTTTTCTTTATAAATTGCCCAGCCTCAGATATTTCTTTATAGCAGTGTGAGAATGGGCTAATACAGAAGACATTGAAAGTCTCATCTAATCATGGCACCAGGATGTAAGTACATCATCTCATGACAATCTCTGCATCAAGTCTTAGTGTGAGTCTGTTTGATTTTAAGACCGATGAAATATAAAGACAAGTTATCTACCCTCACATATACCCTAAATACAATTGTAAGACAAGGCAGATTAATCACAATAAACACTCCATCTGAAAATAGGAAGAGTGGGAGATGCAGAGCAGTCACTGGCTCATGAAATTCTGAAACCTTGCTGGGCAAATGTTGCAGACATCCTCTGTACTGAAGATAGCACCTGTTTTTGTGATTAGGCCCCAGTTTGTCTTCCTGCTAATGGCTCCTCAGTCTATTTTCTCCATGGCTCTTGGAACCACCTTCTCGGAAGCCCTTCCTCTTTAGTTCTTCGGTCAGATCTTAAGAGGCCATTGGGGTTTCTGACACGTAGGGTGGCTGGGATGCTTTCTCAGCCTGCCTCCTGGCCATGGAATTGGCACACAAGTGTCAGTTTGTGTTTAATATAGTGATACTCTTTTTTAAAAAAAATCCAGGCCAGCAGTAGCATTAAGTAATCCAACTTGTTCAGAAAGTTTATTGACTTATGTTCTTTATTCTAGGGCTATAGTCATACCAAAATTCTTTTTGAGCCAGGTATCTGTCACTAGACTTAATTACAAGTACTTCTTGCTTATCAACGCTCTCAGGGACCAAGTCAGTCCTTTGTCACTTTTCCTCAGCCATTTTTTCCAACTGAAAGGAATTATTGGAGGCCACAATCTGAAGTTTTAAAGAAATGTGTGATTGGCACGCACCTTGATTTGTTTTTGCTCTGGCGTTGTGTCTTGAATAGTAATCAATATTTATGGCTCAAGGGATTTCTCAATTTTATCTTTTACTAACAGAAATGAGAGACTACTTCACTCTCCAGTCCTCCAAAATTGCTTAGATTCTCTATATAACCCTCCATTCTCACAAACATTATAGTTCATATCTGAGCTTGTCCTTTGTGTATTAGCTTTAGAAATAGAGCAAATGGCAACAAACTCCAAACACCGAACCCATTAAGTGCACGCGTAGTCTCTCCTATATTGAAAAGCACTTAAAAGTTCAGCCAAATATTTCCTGATCGCCTACCATAGGTTGTCATTTTTCCAGATTCTTGTAAGTTTTCTTACCACACAAACCAGCCCCAATCTCGTATCGAACACTCAATTTCTTTGTTGTCATTGTGAAAAACACTTCATTTCTAGGTATTGATATTTCTAGTTGTAAATTAGTCACCATAACAAAAAGAAAAATAAACAATCTCAAAATCTCAGTGGCTTATATTACAATTACTTATGTCTTTTTCATATTGGTCATTATTGGCTGTAGCTGTGAGCTGCAGCAGTGCTCAGGCCATGAATTGAATTGGATTCAGATGTGCTCCACAAGGTAGAAGGACCTGGTAATGTCTTTTAAAGTCCAGAATTGTCAACCTGCTAGTTCTACCTACATTCTATTGGCCAAAGCAAACCATATAACAAAGCTCAACACTGATAGGATAGGAAAGTACATTTATCTCAGTAGCAAGGGAAGATGGAATATTTGTTGACGGGTAATACAGTTTACCACAGTTGCTAAACATTTTGGTCTAACGACGATGTCAGTCAATGAAAAGAAATTAAGATATAGAAGTATCCATATTATGTGACTAATGATTAGATGCTTTTATGCTTCTAGTATTTACATAATATTTGTAATAATAGTTTAAATAACTAGTTATTATTTTGAAATAATACTAAAGCCTATCTACTCCTTGCTCTTCAGAAATTTCTTTATTAAAATACTGTCCCAATTTTCTTACTGCTAGCACATATCCTGAAGTAAGTGAGCACGCAGTAAGACATTTAGGTCTGTATAACATGAGTTATATGTAATTCAAGATAGCAGTGGGAAGTGATAATATTTCTTTACCTGCAATATCAAAACATATAAAACTGAATCTATCTCTCCTTTGGACAAACTTCAACCTTTTCCAGTCCGTATAGTGCTACACTGAAGTATATTTGGCAAATATGTTGCCTTTTAGTACTACCATAATATTGTCAATCTGCCTATCAACTAGGTTTACCTTGGCTTTCCATTTAAGAAATATGTTTTTCTATAACATGAACCAGGTATAAAATAAAATCTCTTCAACCATCAAACCTGCATTCTTTCTTCCCAGCATCATTAGTGGAAAGTTTGGAATTCTTTCGAGTTATATAAATTTTTAGCTTTTATCCTTTGGATAACATTTACATACACCAGTCAGACTTAGAGCAGACATCCCGAAGCCTACTGCTGAAAGGAAAGTGTGAACAAAGGCACAATGTGCTTCTCTGATGAGGAATTTGGCTTATCCAGTCTCAGCACCTTTACACATATCACTCAGCACCTGATAGTCATTTCAGAATGTTAACAGATCTTTGGCAGTCTGCAATAAGCAACTGTATCAGTGCCATTAGCCTTATACATGTGTCCTATAATTCAGCCATTCTATGACTATTATGTTATCTGTCTGTCAGATTTCATAACTGTAGGGAGAAGGGTAAAAGATTCAATGCTTCTAAAGGAATTTTATACCAGCTGCTCATGTCGGTTGTCTGCTTGTTCATTTTATAACAAGCTTAAATTCATTAGGAGGGGTATAACTACTTTGAAGACAAAGACGGGGGCCATTGCAAGGGTTGGGACCATCTCTCATTTCTTCAGGGGCACCATGTCATTTCATTCACTGATCACAGCAGTTGGACCTGCCCTGGAATGTCAGCCAGAAAATTCTAGAGAGGGAAGATGAAGTAAATTGCACAGAATTCTGATTCTTAGGGATATAATCTTCATCTGAAATCTCCTCTTGGTGCATAAATCAAAGTCAAGTCTAAGATTCACAGGTGATCTAAGACTCAAATACATTAGTCTCGGATTCTCCAATGTAAACCTCAATTCTCTA
This sequence comes from Pongo abelii, assembly GCF_028885655.2. Classification (NCBI taxonomy): domain Eukaryota; kingdom Metazoa; phylum Chordata; class Mammalia; order Primates; family Hominidae; genus Pongo; species Pongo abelii. Next base: position 179,013,493 of record NC_071988.2, on the reverse strand, counting down.
CTATTTTCTTCCACTTTTCATAAGTAAGGAGGAAGACCTTTGCCTAAAAACAAATGACAGAATAGTACCATGAGATAAATATTTAAGAAGGAACACCACACACTCCTATAATAAAATGGCTAAAATCGAAAGCACTGACAAAACCAAGTGCCGATGTGGAGCAATAGGAACTCCCATTCATTGCTATTGGAAATGCAAAATGGTACGGCCGCTTTTGAAATCAGTTTGTGAGTTTCTTCTAAAAGTAAACATACTTATATGTATGATCTAAAAATTGCACTCTTTGGCATTTACCCAAATGAATTGATAACTATGTCTACACAAAATCCTGCAATGAATATGTATAGCAGCTTTATTCATAAATGCTAAAACATAGAAGCAACTAAGACGTCCTTCAACATGTGAGTGGATTAATAAATGGTGATACACCCATTCAATGGGCTATTATTCAACAATAAAAAGAAATGAACTATTAAGCCATGAAAAAGCCTGAAAGAACCTCAGATGCATATTGCTAAATAAAAGAAGCCAATCTGAAAAGGCTGCATAATGCATAAGTCCAACATATGGCATGATAGAAAATGCAAAACTATGGAGACAGTGGTCACCAGAGCTTCAGGCAAAAGGAGGAAGGAGTGGATAAATAGAGCAATGAAACTCTTCTGCATAATTCTGTAATGATGGAAACTTGTCATTATACAGTTATGACCCAACACGCTGTACAACACAAAGAGTGAACCCTAACGTACACTGTGGCCTTTAATTAGTAACTATGGATCAAAAATGGTTCATTAATTATAACAAATGTACCACACTAGCAGTACCCTACCTTGCTGGCACCAGGGACTGATTTTGTGGAAGACAATCTTTCCATGGACCTGGAGTGGGGTTGGGAGGCAGATGGTTTTAGGATAAAACTGTTCTACCTCATATCATCAGGCATTAGTTAGATTCTCATAAGAAAGTTTACAGAAAGCTTTAAGTTTACTTTCTGCAAACTTAAAACTCAAAAAATTAAAGTCTATTGATGTAAGAAAAAGAATTTAAGACCATAGAGCTGTGAAGCGATTAGGTTACAACAAATGGCATCATGATTTAAAATTAATTCAGCTAATTGCAGAAGTTATGCATGAAAATAAATTTCACGACACATTACTTTTTATTTCAAAACAATTCTGGATTTATTCAGGAAAAAAGTTAAAAAGAAGTTGTGTGAAAACTGACACTATATTTATTATGTATTTAAAAGTCTTATATTTAAAAATATATAGTTTGTTTTCTAAAGAATATTATCTTAAATATCATATTTTAAAAGCATTTTGTAATTTAAAATGTTGTAAAAAGTAAATACCCTCTTTTAAAATAATTTTTAAGTTGAAGACATCTTTAGTTACCCTTAAACTGCCTTCTGCCATTGCATTAGTTATAGGTGCTAATTATCTCTTGCCTAGAATACTCATTCATTCATTTGTTCTTCATACATTAAGTACTTACTATATGCTAAGCATTGTCCCAGATTTAATGAAGAAAATGTGATAGAGTTAAATAAAGCAGTATCTCTGACCTCAGGGAGCGCACAGACGCTAATGAGACAGAGTGGTAGACTTTAAATCAAAGTAGGCTTAATTCAGTAACAGTAAAAATCTCAGCAACTGAACAATATTGATGTCAATTTCCAATTTATATCACATTCTAATGTGGATTGATGTGTATGTGGTAGGTGGTGAAATTTGTTGAAGAGAAGCTTGCCTCCATGCGGTGACTCAGAAATTCAGGGTCTTTCTAGCTAGTATCTCTAGCTTCAACATGTGGTCTTTTGGAAAAAAAAAAAAAAGTTGGGGCAGAAGGGAGAAAATGAAGGTAAAATGTACAACACTGTATATGGTGTTTTACTTGTAGGTACAAGCCTAGTAGCTGTGTACATCACATGGCCCCAACCTAACTAGAAAGGAGGGTGGGAAATAGAATCTTTCTATATTGCCAGAAGGAAATTAAATGGGTTAGTAAAGAACACAGTGTTTTCCTGTCACACAGACACATAAGAAAATATTTACAATATAGTAATATATATTTCATATAAATATAAAAATATTTACAATATAAAATTGTATATAATTTATAATATAATGTATACAATATAATATATGTTATAATATGTAATATTTAAAATACAATAAGAAAATATTTACAATATAATATAATATTTACAATATAATATAACAATATAATACAATATATTGTAAATAAATTATATTTACAATATAACGTTGGAGGATGTTATAGCTTTCCACCAATTTTAACACATTTTTGCTTAAAAGTTTCTTTTTATTTTCTCAATCTTTGTCTAATATCTTAAAGTTTGTTCTTCTAAATAAGTTCATTCTGGCATTTCCTCACATCTAACCTCCATTTCAAAGTTTAAAGTAGATTTTTCAGTTACCACAGTAATGCCACCACTACAAATGACCTCCAGGTGACAGTGCTAAAGGATATTTGAAAATCCTGAATTGTAATAACATTATGTGGTAAAATACAGCCCAATATCTCAAAATCACTCAAAGACAGAAACCCATAAACAAGTTCACACAATACTGACTAAACATGGGTGGAAGACATATCTGTTTGCCTGCCAAATTGGTGCCACTGTGTGATGATAATGCCAACACAGTTTACAATTTCCTCTGCCTCATAGTTTTAAACTTATGTAAACTTGATGAATATTTTAAAATTTTATCAGATTCTCAATATTACCAAGTGTGATATTAATGTTTTTAGTTACTTTTTTTAAAATCACATAATAAACTTAGCATAAAATGTGACCAAATTTGTAAACTGCTTTTTCAGTAGCATGATAAGCTACAGAAAAATCTGTGATAGATTCTGTCTTTAGCCACTTCTACCTCCTTCCCATTTTCTGTGGGTAACCCATAGAGAATTATAAATAAGAAGCACAAATCTCATCATGCTACTTCTTTAAGTGAAATGTTCAATACTTCTTCACCCCACCGACTCGATTACCTGTAGGAAAAAGGCCAAACTCTATAGATTTTAAATACAATTCCATGTAACAAACATCTAATCTGCCAGAAGCCAAGTGTTTGCAAGAAACAGAACTGAAAAACTCTTTACAATCTTTGCAAACCTTATTCTTCCATCCGTTTTCTCTACCACTGTCCATCTTTGGCTCTAACATACTTAGCAGTGAGTCATTCCCTGACCACAAGATGTTTCATATATCTCCTTGCCTTTGAGCATGCTGTATCAGCCAGAGTTTAGCGTAGTAAACAGGCACTGCAAGCAGAAAGGGATCTATCACAGGAAATGAAATGCTTCAAAGTTGATTAGAAGGGCGGGTGCAGAGGGAGTCATGGGACCGCTGCTGGACCAATGAGCTCAGAGACACACTTGATGCTGACAGCTAGAGTCAGGTATGCTGATTCTGTCTCCTGCAATTACTATGACTGCCTTTAGCTACAATAGACGCTGGAACATTAAGTCTAGCTACTACTTTAAACCCTAACATCTCTTTAAACTCTGAAATCTCTGTCGCATTATTTGCTAGTTAAAAAGCACCGAATACAAGGTTCCTACCACACAGCCACATTCCAAATCTCACAGGAATGCATCTAATTAGCATAGCCTACTTTGCATCCAGACTTTGGCTACCAGAAAGTGTAGGAAACAGTTTTTGACCTCTCTGCCCCACATAGTTCCCGAAGGCACGTGGAAGTAAGAATCAGTGCGGAGCCGTATCCAGAATGTAGTTTGTTTCTAATGCCTTGATTGCTTTCCTTCCCTATACGATACCAACTCCAACATCCAGCTCTAGTATTTCCTTCTGTGTGATGATTTTCCTGGCTTTAAATCAGGATCACAACATTGCTCAATTCCCAGTAGTACTGTTCTCATAGAAGATATTGCATAAAAGGAATATATAGAATGTCTTGGGTTCTGAGTGAATGGTGCCCCCTAAAATTATTCACCATAATAACCCTGCTGTAGGTCAGACTCCTCTCTGCTTCCACAAATTTACTGTGCTGTGATATTTTGTTCTCGTTGACCCCAAAGAAAGACTGAACTTTCAGAAAGCAAAGCCTATATCTTATTCTTATTTATATATTTCTCTTTTCTTTCTGCTATGCCCTAGTGTACAAAAGGCGCCTTAAGAAGTGTTTGTTAAATGAATTAGTGAATGAATGTATGTAGAAATGAATGAATGAATCAACCAAGCCCTTAAAATACCTTTTAATTATAGATTTTAAATGTCTCTTTTGGTTTGGTATCATGGGAACAAAAAGACGACTTCTGGAAACTTTTATGTGTTTGGAGGAAAAGTTTTGCGAAATTTTAGGTATATAGAAGATTCTTTTTAATCACTTATTTTAAATGTCTAAGGTGATCATCTGGAAAAAAAGCAAAAATACATAATAATTTATATTTGAGAATTACCAGTTGTAAGTCATGTATATTATACTTAATATTGTTAAAGCAAACTAAATATGGCCTGAGAAGGGCTCCGTACTTCTATATTTGAGTCCTTGTGGACAAACTGTAACCTAGCTTAATAGGTAGACAAGATTGAAAACCTAACTTAGAAGTATGTGCTTGTAACAAAAGCTGAGTCTTGGCCAATCCCAGCGGCCATACATCAACCACTCATAGACTGCTAAGTGTTCAAACTGTGTTCAAATAAGGCAAACGCCAACCTGAAACCAATCCATCTATTTCTGTACCTCACTGCCAATTTCTGTATGTCACTTTCCTTTTTTTGTCTATAAATTTGTTCTGACCACAGGGCATCCCTGGAGTCTCTGTGAATCTGCTGTGATTCTGGTGGCTGCCTGATTCATGAATCATTCATTGCTCAATTACACTCCTTTAAATTTAACTGGGCTGCAGTTTTTCTTTTAACGGTATATATGTATGATACTTCATAGCCATGTCCATTTTTTTTTCTGTTTAGGATTTAGAATTAAGCTGGGAACAAAGAGTAGTACCTTAGCATGACTGGCAAAAGATACGATCTGTTTAGAGTTTTGTTGTTACTGAAACTCACTGGGACCATACAACGAGAAACGGGTTTCACTGTGGTAACACACACAGACAAGAGCATAAATTGAAGTTGAAAATCAGTCAGTTCAAGCAGCTCCAAGGATGGCCATCTCCTGTCTCTCTACCTGTTTCTCTCAAGCACATGGCTTCATCACCTCTCTCTTGCTTTCTGTCCATTTGCACTTTTCTCCTCTTGCCAACTTTTAGACTTTATAAAATTATAGAGAAGCTTTATTTTCTGCCTATTTACTCACATTCTTCTTCCTCAAAAGTTTGACTTGCCTAAGATCTTCGTGGTTCTGACTAGATTTTCATGGCATCTCTCTCTTAATCCTTTCAGCTGCTGCTATCTGATTCTGGTTCACATTCAAAATCTTGGGAGAAAGACCATGATTGGCCCAGCTTACCTTTTCACACTAGATTACAGCATAGGAAGTTTTCATATCAGGACTGTGTTCTCAGCCACTATGAGCTGGCTTTTCTTTGAGTTGCTGCTAGAAACATTCTAAGGATTCCATGAATTTTGGCCTAACCAAAACCAATGGGAAGATGATTTCTCGTAACTCCTTATGCAATCAGTAATTCCTTCCCACATACCTGTTTACCACAATTATTTGTTCCCAGTTATTTCAGGTGCGTGAAAGTGCTTCGTTGCTATGTAGCAGACAGTGTCTAGGTCCTTAAGCAATATGTAGTAGAGTCAAAAATTGTGAAAGATTTGAGATTTTATCCTGCTTGCAAGCTGTGTTAGGTTGCCATAGTTTCATGGATGTGCGGAAGACACAGTCCTCCTTGGTCAGAGAAAAGGAAAGTTTATTACTCACAGCAATAGCCATAGCCTGAGTATCCTCATTTTCCTGCCCCAGTTCCATGAACCCCAGTTGCCACAGGTCAGTGTGACTAAAGCCAGTGGTGCCTGCACACACAGTGGGTGGTGTTATAAGAAAAGATTCTCTGGTGTAAGACATTCTAATTATTTGTAAGACTGAACGCACACCTGCACACAACCTTTGCTTGGGAGAGAGACATTATCTTTATTATTATAGTGGACAACAAACAAACCTGCTCTCCATCCCAGTGGGAGACACTATCTCTATTTTCCAAGGCCTTTTGCTGTATAAACATCTGTGAAAAGATAATCCAATATAAAAGCTGTCAGAGCCTCTGCTTGTGAGATATTCATGAGAGACCAGGCGAGAATTTTCTTACATCAGAAGCTTACTCCTTCATAGCCAAAGAGGAATGATCATTTATCTTCATAATTTTTGTAACCAAGTGACAAATTTAATTAACTTTTCTTTTTTTTTTTTTGGTAATAGCAGGCCTTCCTCTCTTTTTTCTTTTTAAATTGTTAATAAATTATAATCATAGGCTGACTCTCTTGATATCAAATATTATTTTGTTCATCAATAGCAAACATAAATTTGCATCAAAATCTTTATTTGGATAATATTACAATATTCTTTTGATGAATATCTGCTAAACAATGTATTATATGAATTTTTGTTTTTATTCTAGGATTTTGCTAGACTTCTAGAAATTTATTAAAATAAATGATACTAATATTTAATATTGCTTTAGATGGTTTGTAAAAATAAATTTGCATTCCTAATTTTTTCTAGACTTCTTAGCAATTTATTAAAATACATGAGACTAATATTTAATACTGATATAAATGGTTCATAAAAATAAATTTGCATTCCTAATTTGTTGCAATGAAATTTACTATTTTTATACAAAAATGTCTTATTTTATAAAATGGCAATAATTAAATACTTTTATTGGCATCTACTAACAGTTTGCTGTCTATGTAGCTATTTTTCTGTGATTTGCAGTAACTTATTTTTTTTTAAAAAAAGAAAACAACATTTTTATAGATGGGAGCTCCCTAAAATTAGACTTCTAACTAAAACTATGCATTTTTTTCATGTAAAAATGCCTATTTGGAGCAGTGATACAAAAGCTTATATTCTCATTCATGGAATGGAATGAACTAATAAAAATTAATAAATAAAGATCTTTCTACTGGGTATTTTTGAGTTAGAGGATATTCCACAGGCATCATGGCCACTGAAAAGTCACATATTTTTGGTTTTGGTGGAACACAAAAAAGCAACAAGTCTTGCATTAAGGAGTAGAAAAGATCTACAAATCAAATTACTAACTCTTGAAAGAGAAATAAGCTATTCATATTTCTATGGAAATCACAAGGAAAAATTCTATATTAAGATACTCCCAATGTTTGAACAAGTTATTTTCTATTATACAGTGCTTTCCTCATCACCTCAATATGAAAAATTATTTATCAAAAAGATCCAATCTATTAATATTCAGAATAAAAATATTATATTATTTAAGGAAATATAAATTTTGAAATAAACAAATATGCATCTTTATTTTATCTTAGGAAAGTGATGTTAGCCAATTTCCTGGTAAAGAAGGAAAGAAAAGTGAAATATATTGAACCCTTATTATAGATACACTAGACCTTTTCATATACATTATCTTAACATAAATGCAACTCGTAAAATAAATACTATTATCAGTAGTTTTAAGAACAAGAAAATAATATCTCACTGCAGTTCTCATGGCTACTAACATGCCAAAATTCACACTCAGACCTTGTCTGCCTCCAAAGCTCCTGAATTCACACAGAGTGCTGAGATTTATATTTAGGGAAGAGAAAGACAAAACTAATTCACATAAAGAATATCATAATCCTCCCTGCTTCATTTAATTTGTGATGCGTGTCCCTGTAATAGAGCAGATTAGTAGAGTAGATCTTATCATGAGCACATGATAATTCAGAACTTCTCTGCATTAAGAATGTATTTCTCCTGGGTTTCTCTATCTTCTTGCAAGTAATGTATAGGTTAATACAGGCTCCAGAGTCAAGCTAAATTTGAATACTTGCTGCACTGTTTAACAGTTGTGTGATGCTGGGCACATTAGGAAAACTCTTTATCTCAATTTCTTATTTGTTAAAATGGTGGTAATAAGAGTAATTTTTTAATTTTGACAGTTGTTGTGGGAGTGAAATGTGATGATACATGTGAAGCAATTTTAACATGCCTGCACGAAGTAAGCGTACACGCTATCTCGTCATTATTCCACTCTTCTCCTATGCATGCATACATGTGAAACCTGAATGTCACTGGGCCAACCTGAATGTCACTAGACTATGCTGTGACATTACTAAACAAACAAATATATCAAATTCCAAAAGTTCTAATAATAATATAGATCTTACTGAAGGGGTGGCCACACGCCATGTAACAAAGCTTCCTAAAAACAATCTTTCAGCTTCTCTCTTCCCAGGTCCTAAGTACGCCTTTATCACCCAATTAACTTAGAAAGTCCCCACTTCTTAATATTGATACATTGCAGATAAAGTTTCCACATGAGTTTCAGAGGGGACAACCATTCACACCATAGCAAGAAGTCTCTAATTTGTCACATATACTGTATCCCAGAGGGTGAAACACCTTCCTTGGAGACTATTGCCTGTAAGCTGACACTTCAGATACACATTCAAAAAGCCATTCCAGGAGTTTATGAGGCCAGCTGCTTATGGTTGTGTGCTATGTGTTACAATCAATGGATGCCATAAAAAATGGGCCTACTATCAAACTTCCCTTCATTGGTCGGATGATATGTGTTGTGAGATGTACCACCCGTGGATCAAGTACTCAGTAAGCCTCCAGATAGTGGTGTTGGCTAAGACTCTGAAGGCAGGAAAGAAAACCTCTACCCAAAATAGGTAGCTATTTCCATAAGGATGAATTCTGGCCCTTCAAAGATAATGGGGCCTTCCACCTATGGTGGAAAATCATCTGCATGTTCTACTTGAGAAATGGTGTCATATTGGGGGTTCAGCGTCAGTCTCCATTGGTGGCAAGTTAGATATTCAGAGGCAGCAGTAGGTTAGTTTTGGTAAGTGAGAATCTGTACTTTTGGGCACATGCATATTTTCCATTTCTGCCATGATGCTCACCTTATCTATGAGTCCCTTGTGCCAGTTCTTGAATGGCTGATGACAAAGTCTGGTCAAGTCACTTGGCTCACATAATTGTTCAATGGCTTTTCCATGGTGGATGCTTTCTGGTGGGCACAAACGTGTGCTTTTCAAAATATCTTCACACTTCATGCTCATTCCTATATATCCACCTACATGCCTCTACCACCCATTTCTCTATCTCTGATTTTTTAATACTTTTCTTTCCAGTACTTTTCTGGCCAGGACATTAGCCACTGGTGAAAGTTTTCATGCCTGCTGTTTCTCTGAGGTACTTCTCTTTCCACAAAAGTGGAGGCCCAGCTTCACCACTCAAAGTGTCACACATTGGGAATATTTTCCACATCCGTGTTTATGTATACACTACTCCCCCAAATCTTTTAAATGTCAGAATCACCACAATGGCCAGGACATGTCCCATGTAACCTCTGGTGAAATATTCAGATGTTGGGCCACCAGCCTGTGCCAATAATTACTTGTAACCCTCATACCACTTGGGGCAGTATCCTTTATACCAATTAGGCAATGAGTGATCGGTCCACAGACACTCATTCTTCTTCCTGCTCTCTCAGTCCATGTTCAATACTAACTGCATCAGATCAGGTCCTTCAGAAAGCAGACACTAAGTTGGAATTAGAAGTGCAAGAAATTTATTAAAAGAAACATCGTGAAAAATAAAGAAAAGAGGAAGCAGGAGTGGGCAGTGAGAGCCTACAGACTACTCTGTTGGTATGACATTTGTGAAAGGAGATTGGCGGGAGGATTGGATAGAAAGAACCTCTGACTGCAGTGCTGCTTTGAGAAAATCTTGGCCGGGCCAGTGGGGAAATTGCATTGTCTATTAGAAGAGCTTCACATCAGGCAGAAATATCTCAACTCCAGTGCCTCTGCCACATTCAGTCACTGACTGAGGGTATCCCAGGGAAAATGTGGTTTCAGTGTGAACACTGCGATAGATTCCAGGTATCTTAATACTTTTTATCTAAAAGCCAGAAGAATTAAAGCAGAGATACAATAGCCTTTGTAAAGAAGCAGCAATCTCTTATGTTAATCAGAAGAGGGGGATGTTTAGTCCCTTTTACGGTTGCAGAGTCGACTTTTCTTGTCTGAGCATTGTTTATGTGAGTTAGGAACACCATGGATGGTCTGCCAGCTGAGCCAGTTTTTCACTTTCTCATGATCTTAACAGTGCATTATATTACCTTTTGTTGTCTTTGTGATCTACTAACAGGCCTTTAGTTACTTAACTTACAGGCAATACAGTCTGTTCACAACTATTTACCGGCATTTGATACTACGTTCCACCTCTCAATTTGGCTTCAACGCACTTTTCTGATTGAATCACCCAGTGGCGCCCTACTCTACACATGTTCTCTTCTAACTGAGCGCCTTACAATTGCCAGACCATGACTTTGTTAATGCTCTTTCCTTGGCCTAAAATAAGTTTTCCCATGTCATAGCTATTCATGGTCTTATTAATTTCTTCTTGCTCTAACATGAAACACTAACTAACATTAGTAAAAAATAATATGCAACTCACATCATGCAGCTACAATAAAAGTGTTGACACTTCAATGAATGACCTTGACATTCTGGTGAAAACAAGTCACAGCACAAGAAAATTTGAAATGTCCTGAAATCACACAGTTCACATTTGAAATAAACAAGATAGAGGTTTCCTTCAATATTATCACAATCCTAAAAATTTACAACATATTGCCAATAACAAGTTGAAAAATTGAAACATCATTTCTAACCCACCAATAATAAGTAAACTTTGACCCACCATGCTATAGAAAAAATGAGCAATGTCTCTTTTCTCTGTATAATTATTTCTCTAGTCTAGCAGGTGTTATTACAAAATTGAGTCACAGGAAGAAGTGAACTTGGCTATACATCAAATTAATGTAGGAGAAATTTAATAGAAGGATGTATCAGATGGTCAGTTTATTAAAATAGTGTATTATTTTTCTCAATTGTATAATGTTTGTGGAATTTGTCACTTTTTAAAAGTTTATGTTTCTTGTGATTTCTTTTCTCTTTCTATACAAAAATGGAGTTTATTATCCAGTTTCATTTTTGTAATTTTGTTTTCTTTTAAAGAGAATGCCTTCAAATTGTATAAGTCCAGGTCTGCACAAAATCTGAATCCACTTCTGATTTCTGCATATATGTTAGAATCATCTAGATGCTCTCTACACTAGCAAAAAACTTTTAAACATATTAATATGGAGTGCTATTTGTGTTTTAAGGTCAGTATGAAAGTATAGTTCTGGTGGGGATGTAAATTTATAGAAACTTCCCAAAATAGCTGGGCGTGGTGGCTCACGCCTGTAATCCCAGCAATTTGGGAGGCTGAGGCAGGCAGATCACCTGAGATCGGGAGTTCGAGACCAGCCTGACCAACATGGAGAAACCCCGTCTCTACTAAAAATACAATAATTAGCTGAGCATGATGGTACATGCTTGTATTCCCAGCTACTTGGGAGGCTGAGGCAGGAGATTCGCTTGAACCTGGGAGGCGAAGGTTGAGGTGAGCCGAGATTGCACTATTGCACTCCAGTCTGGGCAACAGGAGCCAAACTCTGTCCCCCCGACAAAAATAAATAAATAGATAAATAAATAAAAAGTTAAAAAAATAAACTTCCCAAAATAAAAATTCAAAAATTTTACATCACTCTGTGTTTTTCAAAGGAGAACTTTTTAGGCCTTCAAAATATATACCAGACAGTATCTGCAGTCAGTAAGAGCCCTTATACAACTACATCTTGAAAAAAGCGAAGACAAGTTTGTCCCTTTTGATATACTGGCACTGCAATAGAATAGAAAGATAATAGACTGAAAATCACTATACCTAGTTGCTAGTTTCATTTCTACTATAAACTGGATTTTTATCTTCCTTTGGTCAGGGTCTTAATCAGTCTCTTTATCTGAAAAACTAGAGGGTTGGTAAATGTTTCTTGCTATCTAAATCATAGGATGATTATCATCAATTCACCACAGTATATAAAAAAACTACCATTACAAAATACATTCTGCTTTGCACTGTGACACAAAACCAATTAAAAATTTCAAGTATTGTAGCGCCTTAGTGAGTGCTCAGCATTGTGAGTCACTATCAGTGTTTGTCAAGCTCCCACTTAGATGTGTCTCCGAAAATTTTCTATTATATTCAAGGCAACTCCATTTTTAGAGACAAAATGAGAAATAGCTGTAACTGTCCAGCCCAATCAGGCTCTGTGTTTCTTGTAACATAGACTCAAATAACAGGAGCTTGAATAAGATATATATATATTTTTATGTAAAACAGATCCAGAGATAAGCAAGTCAGAGTTAGCAATGGAAACTTCATGAAGTCCTTACAGACCTAAGTTCCTTTTACTTTCTACTCTGCCTTCTCCAGACCCATGATCCAAAATGGTTACTGGAGCTTGTCATAGCTATTCTATTTTGTATTTTATTTTTTTGTATTTTTTTAATATTTAAATAACCATTTAAATATGAAATTAAAATAAAATTTAAATAAAAATTTAAAATGTGTTTGATTTTTTCTATTTATTTTGTATTTTGTATTTTATTTTTATTTTGTATTTTGTATTGTAAGGGAATATGTGTGTTTGTGTATGTGCATGTGTGTGTGTGTGTGTGTTTTGTGTACAGTGTGTATGTGTGTTTTTAAAGTCTATTTTCTTTGAATTACATATTTTTAAGTATATTTTCTCTAAGTGTCACACAACCATTTTTACTACAGTTTATTGGGTAAAATTTAGTCACTCGGTCTTAACTAGCTACAAGAGAGGATGGGCCATGTCCTCAATTTTTCCTGGACTGCGATATGTCCATCGAGCAGTAAGGTTGTTAATACCAAGGAAGTAAGGATAGTGCTAGCAGTCTCTGCCACAGCACATTTACTTTACCTTCTAAGAAGTGATTGCAATTTTTACTCTTCATTTCCAAGAATTTGTTTGGGTCCCAGTATTCATCCTCTCTCTCAGGTTTTTCCTGTTTTCTGCTACATTGCCTTAACCTGATTTCTTTTCATTTTCAGGGAGAATGTCTGGTGATTCTTTTGGACATCTGCCTTATTTCTGCTTTGGCTTCTTCCCAAGACTGTCACTCAAATCATAGTCCCAACTTGGCTCAGCCACTTAAGCCAACTGTCACCATTCATGTGACCCATATCCCCATTCCCAAATCCAGCTCAGTTATTTACAACGTGAGCCTCAACCTAACACTCTGGCTCCGTTTTTCTCCAGGAGAGATTATCCACTAACAGCCCAAGCTTTTACAATGAAGACAAGAACTCTAGAGGAAAGCCTTTTCTAAATGTTACTAAAAGATAAATTTTCATTTTCTAGACCAACTGCTCAGTGACTATATTGTTTCATTTTTACTTCCTTTATTACCAAAAATGTATTGAATAGTTACCATGCGCTGGGCTTTGATTAGCAGAGCGTTCTTTTTCTCTCATATTGACACATTTTTACAAAACACATTCTCAGGACTTAGCAGTAAAAGTGGGTTAATCGTAGATAACTTTTCTCCTCAACAGAACACTTTGCCACATGAAACAAGAGATCACTGTGTACTTTCACAATGCCCTCCCAGTCTAACATTTCAATATTTCAAGACAGTTATAGCACATTTCCTTATTTATCTCCCTAATTCTTTCAACTCCTAGGCTTCAGTTGTTGGCAGGTATACTTTGGCACTTTCCAGTGGATATTCTTATACACCTTCCAGCAGGAATGGCTTCAAAGAATTAGTCTATTTACTGTTACTGATTATGCAACACATCATTTTTGACAGCCGTAACACTACTTCCTGGAATTATGAGAACACATTGTACTTAACTGGCAATTGATAGAAAAAGTATGAAAACAATTTATCAAGGAAATAGTCTATGATAAATTAAAAATAATTTAAACTATTTCTTATGTTAAATACTATCAAAATATATTTCAATAATCTAGAGGATAGAGGGGCAGAGAACATTTTTTCAAAGAGTAAAGTGATGTAATATAGGCTTTTAGTTTCAATGAGATCAAACTCCTGGCTATAAGGTCAAATTCCTGGCTAATCACCAAACATATGAATTTTAATATGAGTCCTGGGGATCAGAAGGTAAAGAGTGACATTATCTGATGGAAAGGGCTAATTTTATGATCCTAAAAATCTGGAAAGTTAATTCTGAGTGTCTTAATCCTCTGTCATCCAATTTTTTTTAAATTAGATAAAATATGAAAAATGTACTTTTTCTTCTAGAACCTTGAAAACACCTCTCCTTCCCCTCTTTTTCTTTATCATCAAGGTCCTTCAAACAATTATTTATGATTTTTTTCACCCAGTTTGTTATCATTTCTTCATTTCACTTAAAATTTTCTGTAAGGTATTACCACAAGTATTATTTAGGATAGGATATAATACAGGAATAAATAAATTCCAAAACTCTATCGGATTCACACACACACACACACACACACACACACACACACGAAGGAGTGTATTTCTTGCCTACAGAAAGTCAGCTGCAAGGCTCTCCAGGGCAGCTCCCTTCCAAATGAGTCAGAGATCTAGACTGGTTTTATCTTGTGGCTCCAGAATCTCCATATATAGCCACCATAGTCTAAGTGGTTGAAAAAGAATGAGGAGGATCATGCAACAGATTTTCATTGCCTCCATCCAGAAGTGACACATGGAAGTAATTTGCACTCAGAAGCTATTGTCATAACTAATCACATGGCTTTGCCTATTTGAAAGAGGACTGGTAAGTATAGTGTTTCACAAATCCACAAAGAAGAGAATTGGCTATCAGAAAGCTTTAGTAATGTCTACCATAACCCTTCAGGGAAACCACCCAGTTTATTTTTAAATAAAACAATATAGTATTTCCTAAAGCCTTATATTTCTTAATTTTATTACCATTTCTTTCTTGGATTTATTATTACTGTTTTAAAATTTGTATACACTCACGACTCCTTTTTAACCCTTAGAAAAGTTTGCAGACATCTTTTTAATAAAATGAAAGCATAATAAAAATTTATCTTAGGCTCTGTGGTCTGTACCTCAAAGAATTCACCTAGATTTTTTTTTCTAGCTCCTCATTCCATACATACTGGCTGTGACTTTTTTGTCTCTGTTTCTGGTGAAGACCGGAAACTGTCTACCTTCACATTCAGAAAGGGCACAGAGAACAGAAATCACACTTTATTGTCCACAATAACAGGAGTTTGCTATTACACTGTCTTCATTAGCATAATTTTACTTTCCCTGGAGACTGTTGCACAGGTAAATGATCTGTCTGTTAATTCCAAGAACTTTCTGAAAGACCTATCAACTTTTCAATGGAAAGCATCAATAATTTGAGCCCTAAGAGTCTTTAATTTCCTCTCCTCAAAATCCTCATGTTGCTGTTTCCAGCAGTCTTTGACTGTTGCATGTGACCATTATGCCATCCTAATCAAGTCCCTGCATTGGAAGATCCAACTTAAACCAAACTTCTCATTTTCAATAAATTACGACCTCACCTTCTCCTGCTTTGAGATACTGCCAAAGCTCTGTGGAGATGGTATTCCTCCTTACAGAGTAAGCAATAAACTCAGCTTTGCCTTAGCAATGGACTGAGTTGGTAATATCTGGGGAGCCAAGACCTTTTATTTCTTACCTGGTTTCTGCCTTTTTGCTTCACTAATTCAGACCAAAGCTTTGTGTAGAATGTCTTCTTTTTTCATAATTTAAATTTTACTACTGACTCCATCTTTTATTATTATTATTATTATTATCTTTGGCTGTGCATTTAATAGCCAAGAGTTGGTCTACTCCAGCCTTTCCCATTCACAAATCCGGCTCCTCGAAACAACCTGAATTTACCTTAACAAATAACTGCTTTTCTAAGAGAACAGAGCAGAACATTTATTAGAAGTCATGAAACCATGTTTTTCCAAGTTACCCATAGTGGATTGAATTAGTGTCTACCAAAAATTGATGTATACCAAGAACCATAGAAGGTGACATTATTTGGAGACAGTTTTTGCAGATAGTGAAGGATCAAGAGGAACTCAAACTGGATTAGGGTGCGTCTTAAAAATACAATTACTGGTGTCCTTAAAAGAAGTGGATGCGCAGAGATTCAGAAGAGAAACACAAAGAAGAAGGCCATATGAAGATAGAGACAGAGATTGACGTAATGCTGCTACAAACCAAGGGAGCCAAAGATTGCAGGAGTCACCAACAGCTAGGAAGAGGCTAGTAAACGTTCTTCCCTAGAGCTTTCAGAGGAAGCATGTCCCTGCTGACACCAGGACTTGGGATTTCTAGACTTCAGACCAGTTAGAGAATAAATTTATGTTGTTTTAGGCTACCAGTTATGGTAATTGGTTATAGCAGCCATAGGAAGCTAATAGAGATTTTTACCTACATTGGAAAAGTTGGAATCATCTTTCATTATTTTCTCTCCCTTCTCTACTCCTATCCCTTCTTGCTCCATAGCCAAAAGAAAAAAAAATTGCTGTCAAGTTACATAAATTTTACTTTCTAGTGGTCTTCTTATCTATGTCTCTGTGCTTTCCAATCTAACCTTCATAGCTATGTTAGATTAAATCACAAAAGTGTTCTTATTATGTAAATAACATTTTAAAAAAATTTCTAATAGTTCTGTTTTAAGAATTAAATACAAATTAATTAACTTGGCAATTAAGACCCTTGAATGACTGAGCAATATTTCCAGTTATTCTAATCTGGAATCCATACTTTTTGTTTCCTTCTCCTTGAGTACTCTGTATCTTGTTATAATTTGTGAAAATTCAATCTTCTCATTAAGTCGTTTCTGATTATTCCAACCTAACATATTAACTCATTTTAAAAAATCCAATAGCTTTTTTGCCTTTAAATGAGGCATACTTTGTCTTTAATATATTTATATGTATCTTCCCCTTGTTCTGTTCAACTAAAACATAATTTATCTACAAAAAACTGTATTTTTTACTTATTTTGTATGTTATGCATATAGCAGACTTATGAATTAAGTTGGTATTTTTTCAGTGAACTTGAATTTGTTAACTAATTTGAAACTGGTAAATCTAGAGACCATGAAATATTGAAAACTTGAAAGAGAAGATACAATTAGCAAACTATTGATCATTTAAGATATGCCACAGAAGGGCAAACTTTCAACACCTGCTCTTTTTTACTTAAGACTAACCTCAGTGTTTATTGGCATATTATATTAAACCTTATACTACAAAGAAATTTTTTAAAGCTGTATGGCAATTTTACAACTATCAGTTATTGGGTTATATACATTTATCATTATCCTGTGAATTTTAAAGACTAGTATCTAGAGCAAGGAAATGTAGGAAAGATACCCGTGCTTCAGTGGAGAACTTTGCATTATCTAGACTCCGGACACTCTCCTGGTTATCTGACTCCTCCCACCATCTTGAAAAACAAAACCAAAACAGCAGTTTTGTCTATAACTGTGCCTTCTTTTCAATATTTCTGTTCTATAAATCTATCTCTTCTTTAGTTTTTTTGAAACAGTAAAAATGTCTGCCCCTTGATTATATGAAATCTTCAACATGTATTCATTTTTATACCTACAGGAGTCATGATTTTACTCTTGTCTTAAAGTTAACTTTTAACAGAAGTGGTTTTCTGTTTCATTCTTTCTGGCATTGTTAGAAATCCTGTTTACCACACATACCATAAGTAGAATGTTGGAAAAACTGGAAAATAATAACAGAAGGGTCACCAAAATAGTAAGAGAACTTCAAAACCTGTCATACATTGAAAAATTGAAAAAATTTGGGGGAAATTTAGTTTAAAGAAGAATAGTCTAAATGGCAAATGACCATTGTTCTCAAAAAACCTATAGGGCTACCATAAGGATAAGTGAGTTTTCTGATTCAATCTTTTATCTGATTTTCAAGAAACTCCAATACTAGACTCTGACACTTCCATGGAAGAGGCAATCACCAGTGACCCCACTCACCCCTAAACCCTAAGGAACACAAACTCCCAAGTACTTGGTCCCTGTGTTCAGAGACAAGGTCTGAGTTTCTGCAGCTTAGCAAACTCAGGAAAAGTAAGCTTTATGACTGCAATTTTTGCTCTGATTTCCAAGTAACTCCAATCCTAGACACTGACTCTTCCAGAAGGTTAAACCAAGCTCAGGTCAAGTTTTATGAGTTTTTAGAGGATAAATTTGAAAAATTGTGTGAAATTTACATATAGGTAAATTTTGACTTGATGTAAATTCAAACTTTTCAACACTTAGAACTGTACAGAAATGGTTTGGTCAGCTTTGTGATATAAGGATTTATTTGTCACTAATGGATATTCAAGCCAAATTGGGAAAAATCTTATTAAAGTTCTTTTACTATTGATTAAATTATTGCCTGTAGAATTGGACCAGATGCCCTATGGAGAATTTTAACCCAGAGTTACTAATTTAATGATTAAAGTACACCTTGGTTTTTGCATGTGCATTTAAGCTCTGGGAGCACCAACACCATCCTAAATATGCTCTCCTAAAGTTACTGTAACTCACCTATTGTGAAGTACATGTTAAGGTGAGACTCTTCCCATAGTCTAGGAGTTTTGGCTCAGAATACAAAGCTGATGACAAGGCACGTTAAGAACCTTTGAAGTAGTTGATTTAAGATAGTCACTTGTAGAAAACGGGATGCTTTTCAGCTTTCCAGAAACATAAAAATGTATCCCCTCATCCAAACGGTTATTTGTTAAGCTGCAGAAATTTAGGTATTTCTGAACACAGGACAAAGTACTTAGTAGTTTCTGATCCTCTGGGTTCATATGAGAGTGATTGGTCGAGACATTCATAATTGATTCTTTCCTAGAAGAATCTAGGATTGGAGTTGCTCAAAATTCAGAGCAAAGATTGCAGCTGCCAAGGGAGTGGCCAGGCCTTAAAGAATTCTGTGGGCAAAAGAAGTGTAATGTTTCCTAAAGCCAGAAGCAATAGCTTGGAAAGTAGCCAGGTGTGAGTCATCAGCAAAGAACGCTACACTAACGCCTGCTCCTCTGTGAATACCACTGGTGCAAGAGTTGAGTGACAATTGTAAGGAAAATGTTAGCCAAAAAACTGCATTGTTTGGTTAGGAAACAGTACTGTGTTAGAGAAGAGGGAGGGTGAAGATGGAAATGTGAAATTCTCAAATCCAACATGAGAGAACTTTATTTGGGCATTTGCCATGACAGAAGGCCCATATTCCACATTGCAAGAGCACCAGTCCCTTAAGAACTTGTCCTTTCACTCTCATTCCTCCACCCTTTCCTCATCCTAGGGCAGCCAGCTGCAGCATGATGAGAAGAGAAGGGGTTGTGGAGGGACAAGTTGGGGAAACAGTGAGGCAACCTACTTACTCCCAGGCTCAACTGCAGAATTCATGGCTGCATCTGAGCTGGGATGCATTGAGAGACTGGAATTATGACATTCAATTGGAGCAACGTTTTAATAACTAAAAATGAGATTGTGCCAATATCTGAAGGCACTGGAAGGCTGTGGCCTCTGTCTAATATATTGGTCAGGCACAGGGGATAAGAGCCTAAAACACGGGTTTATAGAGCTGAGGTGAGGCGAAAAAAAGTTGTGTTCAGCTGGCACTCCACCAAGTACAGCTAATTTGATAAACCTGCTTCAGTTGTCACAGCAAACTTTCCTGTCCAAACATAAGCTAACCTTTGCTGGTGACTCTTCACAGTAAGATATGGATCTGGTGATAAAATGCCCAATTTTAGAATTTTAATTTCATATCATTCAGTGAACAAAGTTCACAGATTTATACTGTTGGGGAAATTCTTCTTTGAATAACTTGGTAAGATATTGAAGCTTTTATTGTTTCCGCCTTTGGCTTTGAAATAGAAAATGCAGTAGTACATTTTGGACATTAGTTATTTAAGAACATTAGTTTAATTCATATGTTGTTGTGTGTCTGGAGGATTTTTTTTCTCCTCAACTTCACATAGGACATCCCACTCTCTATCCACTCTCAGTGTAGACATACAAAGGGGTGGAAGGGAATATTCATATCATAAAAGGGATATTTTTAAAAAAGTTAATTGGAGGTTCATATAGTTTGAATATTCATCCCTACCAAAACTCATGTTAAATTGTAATCCTCAGTGTTGCAGGTGGGGCCTGGTGGAGGTGTTTGTATCATGGGGATCATGGAGATCCCTCATAGCTTGGTGCTATTCTCACAATACTAAGTGAGTTCTCACAAGATCTGGTTGTTTAAGTGTGTAGCACCCCCCACCTCACTCTCTTGCTCCTGCTTTCATCATGCGACGTGCCTGCTCCCATTTTGCCTTCCACCATGAGTAAAAGCTCAGTAAGTCCTCCCAAAAAACCAAGTAGATGCCAGCAACATGGTTGTACAGACTGTAGAAGCATGAGCCAATTAAGCCTCTTACATTTATAAACTACCCAGCTTCAGGTACTTATAGCAATGGAAAAATGGCCTAATGCAGAAAACTGGTTCCAGAAGAGTTGCTATAAAGATAACTGAAAATGGGGAAGCAGCTTTGGAACTGGATAAAAGACAGAGGTTGGAAGAGTTTAAAAGGCTCAGAAAAAGAGAGAAAGATGAGGGAAAGTTTGGAACTTCTTAGAGGCTCGTTAAATGGTTGTGACCAAAATGCTGATAGTGATAAGGACAGTGAAGTCCAGGCTGATAAGGTCTCAAATGGAAATGAGGAACTTTTTGGTAACTACAGCAAAAGTAATGCATATTATGCCTTAGCAAAGAGTTTAGCTGCATTCGGTTCATACCCTAAGTATCTGTGGAAGTTTGAACTTCAGAGTGATGATTTAGTGTACCAAGCAGAAGAAATTTATAAGCAGCAAGGTGTTCAAGATATGGCCTGGCTGCTTCTAACAACCTAACTCAGACGTGGGAGCAAAGAAATGACTTAAAGTTGGAATTTATATTCAAAAGGATAGCAGAGTGTAAACATTTGGAAAATTTGAAGCCTGGCCATACAGCAGAGAAAGAAAAAGCTTTTTGGGGGAGAGAAATCCAAGCAGGCTGTGAAGCAACTACCTGCTAGACAGATTTGCATAACTAACAAGGAACCAGGTGCTGATAGCCAAGACAATGGGAAAAAGGTGTCAAAGGCATTTCAGAGATCTCTGAGGCAGCCCCTCTCATCACAGGCCCTGAGGCCTAGGGGGACTGAATGGTTTTGTGGGCCAGGCCTATGGCCCTGCTGCCTTGCACAGCCTCAGGACACTGCTCCTGGCATCCAGGCTGCTCCAGATCCAGCTTTAGCTCAAAGGCGCCCAGGTGCAGCTCAGCCACTGTCTCTGGAAGCCACAAGCTATAAGCCTTGGTTGTTTCCATGTGGTGTTAAGCCTGTGAGAGCACAGAGTACCAAAGTGAAGGAGGCTTGGCAGCCTCTGCTTACATTTCAGAGGATGTATGAGAAACCCTGGGTGCCCAGGCAGAAGCCTGCTGTGAAGAGAAGTAGCACTCACAGAAAACCTTTACTAGAGAAGTGTGGAGGGGAAATGTAGGATTGGAGCCCCCACACAGGGTCCCCACTGGGACAATGCCTAGTGGAGCTATGGGAAAAAGGCCACCACCCTCCAGACCCCTGAATGTTAGAGCCACAAGCGGCTTGCAACTTCAGTGAGGAACAGCCAGAAGGGCGGAGCTGCCCAAGGCCTTGGGAGTGCACCCCTTGCTTCAGTGTGCCCTCAACGTGGGACATGGAATCAGAGGAGATTATTTTGGAGCCTTAAGATTTAATGACTGCCCTATTGTGTTTTGAACTTGTGTGGGTCCTGTAACCCCTTTCTTTTAGCCAATTTTTCCCTCTTAGAATGAGAATGTTTACCAAATGCCTGTACACCCATTGTATCTTGGGATTTGATTTTATAGATGCATAGGTGGAAGGAACTCCTTTGCAAATGAGACTTTGGACTTTGGACCTCAGGCTTTTGATTGAGTTGATGCTGAACTAAGATTTTGGGGGATTGTTGAGAAGGCATGATTATATTGTGCAATGTAAGGAGGACACAAGATTTAGTGGGCTAAGGGCAGAGAGATATAGTTTGAATATATATCCCTGCCAAATCTCTAGTTGAATTGTAATCTCCAATGTTGGAGGAGGGGCCTGGTGGGACATGTTTGGGTCATGGGGGTGGATCCCTCATGGCTTGGTGCTGTCCTCGAAATATTGAGTGAGTTCTCACAAGATCTGGTTGTTTAAGTTTGTGGTAC
This sequence comes from Pongo abelii, assembly GCF_028885655.2. NCBI lineage: Eukaryota > Metazoa > Chordata > Mammalia > Primates > Hominidae > Pongo > Pongo abelii. Next base: position 178,991,182 of record NC_071988.2, on the reverse strand, counting down.
CTTCCCTGTCCCCACAGCCAGCCTCCGCCAACTCTCTTGCTCCTGCTTTCAGCAGGTAATGAGCCTGTTCCTGCTTCACCTTCCACCATGAGTTAAAGCTCCATGAGGCCACCCCAGAAGCTGAACCGATGATAGTGTCATGGTCCTAAATTGGCCTTCTCTACCACTCTGGGAGAATGGGGCAGTGGGATCAAGAAAGGGATGGCCAAAGGCCAGGAAAGCTGCTGTGAGGGATTCAGAGGACTGTGGGGATGGGTGGGAAAAAAGATTGAAAAAGGGAGGGTCAGTGAAGGAATTGCTACAAGTTTCACCCCTAGAAGGAAGTCTCCATGTCTGGAAACTGAGGTAGCGACAACATGGAAAGAAATTGGAGCCACCCAAAAATCTTTAGCTCCCTTTGTACTCTGTGTGGGGCAAAGTATCCCTCTGCTTTCCTTCTTGGCCTGACTCTAATCCTGTGTTCACCCTGCAACTGGAGTATCTTTCTAAAACATTGTTTGAATCAAGTCATTCTTCCTATTTTTCCTTGCCCCTAGGTGAAAGTCCCAACTCTAGACCGGGCTTGCAAACCCTATCTACCTCTCTAGCCTTAGTGTTGAACTCTCCCATTCCTTAGTCCTTAAGAGCCGGTTAAAATTGCACATCTTCATTTCAATCCCATTAGTAAGCCATGCTCCTTTTTGCCTTCAGGTCTGAACATATGATATTTTTTTCTGATTAGAATGTTCTCTGTATATGTGTATTCTATAAATTCCAGCTATCTCTGCTTAGAAATAATTCTGTCTAGAAAAGCCATCCCTGCTGCCCAATCTCGGTTAAGCTTCCTATCTAATATTATTCAGATGCCTGTACTTTTTCTTTCATAGTACTTGGCACCTTGTGCTAGAGTAGCTTACACACACACCTGCCTCTTCCACCTGAAGCCGGCTCTGTACATTCGGGGAGCTTTTTTTCACTAGTTGATCCTTAGTACCTAGCATTTACCTGGCACCCATTATATACCCAACAAACTGTAGTGAATGGTTGAATATTAGGTTTAGTAGAGAACATTAGATCGTTGAAACAAAAATAAAAAATTGAGGTTCTTACCTCTGATAACAGAAATAAATCCAGTGTTGATCTTCTACAATTCTAGAGTTGATCTCAATCTCCATTTGATCAAATTAGTACAAGGACCTTTATCTGTGTTTCTGTGGTTTTTATATTTATTTTTTACAGAACTTCTACATTTTATTATAAATATTTAGTTATGAATCTGATCCCTCATTAGACTTTCAACTGCTAAGAAACTAAACATATATTTCTTTATTTTCGTATTGGGTTACCCACATAGTAGGTATTCAATTAAGTGCTTCCTCATGTTTAAAGAGTACACTTACAAAAAAAATTCTTTCAGAAAAATAATTCCTCTAGAGGTTAACCTACATCAATACCTTTTTTTTAAATAAAACTCTTAAGTTATAAACCACAGTTCAGCAAAATATTTAAAGTGAGAACTACATTTTGGTTTGTGAACCTAATTGTGTGATATTAACAATAAAACACTGTCTTTTTATGCCTTTATATTAATGAGAAGGGAAAGATGTAAAAAATGAATTATTAATACCTTTAAAATATTAATTCACTCTATTCTAATACTTTTGATCTCTTAATGTATGACTTATAAGAAATAATAATTCCTTAACACCTAAAAGGAAAGCTTTTTCAGGTTTTTGTGGGTATATTAGCATATGTTTTTATCAAAAAATTAAATAATATTGTTGTTTTTCTTACAATGCCATGCAACTGGTAACAGGGAACATAAAGGCTCACTGATACACGTTTCTTATTTGAAATTTATTAGATTCTGGATGTACTCACTTGACTGAATGCCATAAGCTTTCAAGAAAACATTTATTAATCCTCTTCCATTCATCTGAGTAGGGCCTAACTTGTTGAAAAATACTTGTTATTTAATCAAAAACATTCTTAACAATTTTTATATTGGCTTCATAGGACAAAGGGAGTAATAAAACATGAGTGACTTCAATTTGCATAATTGTTACATGTTGTACTCTCAAGAATTGCTTTTCTAATAGTTTCAAGATATAACAATAATTTATTGTTTTTTTTGCTTGTTTGTTTCATTTTTGTTTGTTTTATATTTTTTGAGACGTCTTGCTCTGCCACCCAGGCTGGAGTACAGTGGCATAACTTGGCTCACTGCAATCTCTGCCTCTCAGGTTCAAGCAATTCTCTTGCCTCAGCCTCCCGACCAGCTGGGATTATAAGCATGCAAGCCACCATGCCCGGCTAATTTTTATATTTTAGTAGAGATGGAGTTCCACCATGTTGGTCAGGCTGGTCTTGAACTCCTGACCTCCCAAAGTGATCCTCCCACCTCGGCCTCCCAAAGTGCTGGGATTACAGGTGTGAGCCATTGTACCCGGCCAATAATTTATGTTTTAATCTATGCTTTCACCACAAATATGTCCACAAATTAATATAGCTAATTTTGTTCTTAACAAACATCTATTCAAAAGTACTTTGTTATACTCAAAAGGGTCTTTTGGATATCAGTCCTTATACCAATAGGGCTGACATTACTCAAAATATGTTTGGGGGCTTCTATATTTTAAATTATATTTTTCTTGTGTTTTATGATCACATGTATGTGCATTTATTCATTTAGAAATATGCCTGACTTTGGGATACAACTTCTTTCTCAAGTACCTGGGCAGTGAGGTGGGTGGTAAATACATGTAAACAGATACTTATACCACAGTGTGGTCAATGAAATGATGGAGATGTTCACAAACTCTTCTGGGATCAGATAGGAAGAGTCATCCAACTCAGCATGGGGATTTCCAGAAAGTTTCCAGAGAGAGAGACGATGGCTAAGCTATGACACTAGCCAGGGAGGAGAAATATGTACATGGACATTAGCCAGGGAGGAGGAAATTATAAATAAAAGTATGAAGACAAGAAAGTACATGATATATGGCAGGAAACACATGCAGTTTGATATTACTGAACCTAAAGGCAAAGCTGCAATGTGGAGAGATGAAGGAAAAGAGACAGCCAAATAGATTATTAAATCATGCCACATTATTTTGTAGTGATGGAGGGCAGTTGAATAATTTTAAAAAGGGGAATTACTGGTCAAATTTGGATAGAAGAAGTGTGAATTAGAGAGAGATAAGACTAGAAACAGCAAGATCAATTAAGAGGCAGCTAAAATAACTCAGGCAAAGATAATGAAAGTCTTAAAGAGTGCAATATTAGTAGGACCAGAAGGGAGAGAGTGAATTGAAGAAACATTTAAAAGATAAAACTGACAGCATCTGGGCTACGAGAGAGAGAGAAGGAACTGAGGGTGAGTTCTTAGACTCTAGCTTGGGTGGCTAATCAGCTACAATAATTTATTTTACAAGAGACAGAAAGCTCATTTCAAACTGGCTTTGAAGAAATTCGACTAAAAATCCAGAGGTAGTTCTTGCTTTGGACACAAAGGCTCAAGTGCTCTTAGTGTCTCTGCCTCCACCCCCTCCTTGCTTCTTTTGCTTTCCCCTCAAGTGCTCTGCTGCTGCCCTGCCTACCTCACTGCTTCCCCAGGAGCCCTGGGCCTGCTCATGATCCACAAAGATTTACACGTGGCCAGCCATGGGACCTCCAAGAATCTTCTCCAGCACTATAGCCAATATGTAGGGGCTGTACAAGTTGTTAAATATCTCAATAGCCCTCATCTGAAATGGGACTCATGGCATGCCTTCACTTTATATTAGACATAGGTAATAAAGAGTGCTTTTTTATATGAGATGATGAGGCTGATTAATCATATTTTGTGAAGGGAATTGGAAAGTATTTTGGACACCATAGTAAGATGCATGTGTGCCAGTACATAAAACCTAAAAATGTTCAGAGGCCTGGCACATGCATGAAGTTTTAGGGGTCCAATTATCTGAGGCACACTATGATGAATTTTCCATTTTGAAAGACATATTGTCATTATTTATATTTTCCTAGAGGCAAGCCTTGAGACAAGGCATAAAATGCAACAAGTTCAATTGGAAAGTGATCCCCAAAAAGCACCAGTAGAGAAATAGGAAACTGAATAAAGATACTTTATAAGCAAATTACCATGGTGTGTAAGTGAAAATTTGTCCCATGGGAACTCTAGAAGCCAATAATGCTTGATCCACTTGAGGGGCAAGGGAGCTTAAATGTTTATGTGCCAACTCTCACTAGTAATTGGTTAAGAACTGCTCTTGAGGGGAGTCAATTCCCTGGCACTTCTGGGCTGTCACACAGTTCTGATTACCAAGCAAGTCAAAAAGTTGCATGTGCTGAAAGTGCGAAGTTAATGCTGGAAAGGCGGAGTTGATGATGGGAGCACCATTCAGATCCACTTGTGCCTCCAATGAGTTTATTCTGTCCTGTTACTGCTTCCTTAACATGGTGTCTGATAACAATTTATAATAAAAAGGATTACAGTAGCAGAATTTGTGGAACTGGATGCAGTCTCTGCTGCATCTGTTGGACTCAATGATTCAACTAACATTTATCAACTGCTTCCTTTACTTCCTTCTCTTCTAGTAATCCTCATCCACAGAAAATACTTCTAGTGTTCTAGTTTGCTTTCTCAGTGGCATAACACAGACCTCATTCTTGAGGAGTTAGAGCCTCTGGCAACTGTGCCTCTGTCAAACAGTAGTTACTGTAATTGTCCACTTAGTACTATCATGAGCCATGAAAGCACTAACATGCACTGGAGTGCATCTTTGGAGCTCCATAATCCTTCCTCCTCTAAAATTCAGCATCAATCCTATCTCCTCATGCTAATTAGTGTCAATTTCTTCAGTTAGTATAGGAAACTCCTTTCTTTTATTTTGGTTATGTGGGCATAAAGAGTCCAAAGTGACCAGGAGGCAGTCATACTTTAGCAGAACTCTTAATATTGCCTTTTAATTCCTGCCTCTTATTTAGTAGAACCCTTAAAATTGTCTCTTAATTCCTGACCCAACACCCAGGAATCAGGGCCTCTAATCCAGAAGAGCCCTTCTACCCTTGATTCTGAAACCATATATTCTAGCTATGACATAGCTCCATGTAATGGTCACAGGTTTAAAGTATATATTGCCTTTTGAAGGTTAGACTCTCAACCTACAAGGTGTCATCATCAAGCCGAAGCCTCAGCTACATCTTTACGAAGCTATTCTGACAGTCTAACAGACCAACAGCTTCCCAATCCTTCCATATATGGCAAGATTAGTGGATTCTATTATCAAATGTCCATTGTCTCACTTATTTTACCTTGAAAGGGGTCTCTTGGACTGGGGTGATGTTTTGTAGGATGATTCTAATCTAGACACTGTGAGCCTTTACTAGAACAACTAGAGAAAATAACCAATAAGGCCCTTGAAGATTTGATCAACACGATCAATCATCTTAGATAATAATTGCGAAGTGTTTATTTTTCTGAAGTTTGAACATTCACTCAGATAGACCATCTTATGAGGATGGCGTTAAATTAATACCAAATCCAGAAAAAAACATTCCTAACAAAGAAAACTACAGGCTATACACACAAAAATCTATTAAAAATTCAGTATTTTCCAACTGAATAAGAAAATATATAAAAAGAATAATATGCTCTGACAAAGTAAGATTTATTCCTGTAATTCAAAGTTGGTTTAACATTTGTAAATATATCATCATCCTAAAGGATAGAAGAGAAAAACCACAGTCAGACATCCACATCTGAGGATCCCACATCTGTGGATTAAACCAATCACAGATTGAAAATATTTCAAAAAAGAATGTGGTCAGTACTGAGCATATACAGATATTTTTTCTTGTCATTATTTCCTAAACAATAGAGTATGATTGTGAGGCCAGGGAAGAAGGACCACTTGAGACTGGGAGCTCAAGACCAGCCTGGGCAACATAGCAAGACCCCATCTCTACAAAAACTAAAACATTAGCCATTCAGGGTGGCACACATCTGTAAACTCAGCTTATTGGTAGGCTGAGGTGGAAGGATTGCTTGAGCCCAAGAGTTTAAGGCTGCAGTGAGCTATGATTGTATCACTGCATTCCAACATAAATGACACAGCAAGACCCTGTCTTAAACAAAACAAAACAAAAAAACGTATAACAACTGTTTACATTATATTAGGTATTATAAGTAATCTAGAGATGATAAAAAGTATATGTGAGAATGTGCATAGGTTATATGCAAATACTACACCATTTTATATCAGGCACTTGAACATCTGCAGATTTTGGTATCCTTGAAAGATCCTGGAACCAATTCCCCAGGATACTAAGGGGTTAATGTATATGATTATCTAAATAGATGTATTTGATAAAATTCAATAAATTCTTAGCAAATTAAGAAGACAATGGACGTTTCTCAAACTGATAGAAGTCACCTAGAAAAAAACCCACAGGCAACATCATATGTTATGGTCAAAGTCTGAATAAACACTCTCTGAGATCAGGATCAAGGCAAGAACATATATTCACCTCACTTCTATTCCACGTTCTACTAGATGTTCTAGCTACTATAATGTCATAAGAAAATCAAAGGCATAAAGATTGAGAAGAAAGAAATAAAAATTATCTTTTTTACACATGAATATTAATTTCCTAGAGGTTTTATAACCAAGTACCAATAAGTGAGTGGCGTAAAACAAAAGAAGGTATTTTTCAGGCTAAAAGTCCAAAATCAAGGTATTGACAGAACAATGATCCCCCAACATTTCCAGGGAAAGGTCTGGTCTTATTCTTCCCAGCTTCTGGTGGTGGCTGTCAATCTTTGACATTCCTTGGCTTGCAGCTGTATAATTCCAATCCTTGCCTCCAGCTTTACATGATGTTCTCTCTGTGTGTCTGTGTCTTCATATGGCCACCTTCTTACAAAGGCATCAGTCATATTGAATCAAGATCCACCCGAATGACGTCTCTTAACTTGATTAAATCTGCAAAGATTCTATTTCCAAATGTGTCAGTTCCTTCTCACACCGCTATGAAGAAATACCTGAGACGGGGTAATTTATAAAGGAAGAAGTTTTAATTGACTCACAGTTCTGCATGAGCATGACTGGGTAGGCCTCATGAAATTTACAATTATGGCAGAAGGGGAAGCAAACATGTCCCTCTTAACAAGGCAGCAGGAGAGAGAAGTGCAGAGTGAAGCAGGAAGATGCCCCTCATGAAATCATGAGATCTTGTGAGAACTCACACACTATCATGAGAACAGCATGAAGGAACTGCCCTGAGGATCTAATCACTTCCCACGAAGTCCCTCCCTCAACTTGTGGGGATTACAATTTGGATTACAATTCAAGATGAGATTTGGGTGGGGACACAGAGCCAGACCATCTCACCAAATAAGGTCATATTCACAGGTATGAATGTGTATTAGGACTTGAAGTATCTTTTTGGGTGGCACATTCAATTCATAACAGGACGACATGATTGTGTACATAGAGAATCATAAGGAATCTAAAAAAGACCTATTGGCATTAGCAAGTTAATTTAGCTGGGTAAAAAAGGTCAATATATAATGATATTATTTCAATTTACTAGCTAAACACAATTAAAAAAAGAAGTTAAGAGATACAATTCAATTTATTACAGCAATCAAAACCAAGAAATATTTCAGGGCAAATTTAACAAATATGTATGAAATCTGCAGACTGAAAAGTATCAAACATTGCTGAGAGTAACTAAAGACCAAAATAAATGAAGGACATACTGCTCTCATGGATTGGGTGATTTTACATTATTATGATGTAAATTCTCCCCAAATTTATCTGTAGATTTAAAGTAACCCTAATCAACACTTCAGCATACTTTTGGATAGAATTTGACAAACTAATTCAAATTATCTAAGATAATCAAAGCTTTAAAAAAGAAAAAGAACAAATCTTGAGGACAAACACTATTTGATTTCAAGGCTCACTTTAAAGCTATAGTAGTTAAAAATAGAGGAGTATTGGAAAAAGAATAGACATGCAAATGGTCCCCCACTTATGAGAATTCAACTTAAAATTTTTCAACTTTTTGATGGCACAAAACCATCCTGATTTTGGCATAATATGTAGTATTAAAATATTACATGACAGTATTAAAATATTTATTATAAAGTAAGCTTTGTGTTAGATTATTTTGCCCAGCTGTAGGTTAGTGTAAGTGTTCTGAGCATGTTTAAGGTAGACTAGGCTAAGCTATAATGTTTGCTAGGTTAGGTGCATTAAATGCATTTTCAACTTACTATATTTTCAACTTATCATAGGTTTTTTGGGATATAACCCCATCATCAGTCCAGTGAGGGCTTACAGAGGAGAACAGGTTTAGATCCAGGAAACAAATAATTCAGAAATAGACCTACATATATAGGTTCATTTGATTGTCAGTGAAGATGCCAAGGCAATTCAATGGGAAAAGTAAAATCTTTTCAAACATGGTTTCAGAACAAATAGGTATTCATACAGAAATTTTTTTTTAAAACTTTGACCATATTTAAATGTTAACTTGAAATGGATCATTAACTTAAATATAAAAACTAATCTATAAAACATTCAGAAGAAAACATAGAAGAAAATCTTAACATAAAAACAAAAACTCTGAAATAAAAACATGATAAATAGAACTTCGTCAAAATGAAAAACATTTTCATTTTGAAAGACCATTAAGCAACTAAACAGGCTAACCACAGAATGGGAGAAAATATTCTCAATTAAAATTTCTGTCAAAAACTTATATCTAGAATACTTAGAAAACTCTCACAATTTAATAAGACAATGAAGCCCTAAGAGTCAGGGCTGAACCCAAACTGAAAACTACTGAAGAAAAAAAAAAAACTTGTTGTGTTACTTTTCTGTGGCTGGCATAACAAAATAACCCAGAATGTGTGGCTTAAACAACAGAGATTCATTTTCTCAGAGTCTGAAATGTGAAGCCCGAGGTCAAAGTGTCAGCAGACTTTGTTTCTTCTGCAGTTTCCATCCTTGGCTTACAGATGGCTTCCTTCTCACCCTCTTCCCATGGTTATTCCTCTGTCTGTGTATGTTTCTAGCCTTATCTTCCAGTGTGTCTGTATTAGTGTCTTATAAAGGACACTAGACAGACTGGATTAGGGCACACCCTAAAGACCTTATGTTAACTTAATTACCTTTTGAAGACTTTATCTCCAAACACAGTTATATTCTGAGGTACTGGATTGGGATTAGGACTTCAATTTATGAATTCTGGGGGGACACAATTCAGTCCATAATACTTGTACAGACACTTCAGGAAGGAGTTGTAAATAGTTAATAAGAGCATGAAAAACGAAATAGGGCAGAGTGAAACTCATTAGAGAGTCATGGGGCCATGAGCTGAGTGCATCATGTCGCTCCAGCCCCATGTCCCTTGGGAAGATCAGACACTAGGGTCAGAAGCAGCCTTAACAAGGCTCTCCTTGAGTTGCAAGGAGGTGAATTCCCAGAAAACAGAGCTGCTTGAGGTCAGACGGGGCAGGAGATGCTGCAGACTCCACCCCTGGGGAGGAATTCAGGGGAAGTCTCCTAAGTGAGAGCTTGGAACAGATTCGGTGAAATGAGCTCAACAGCTAAGGTTAGGTACCCCACATGGGGTCCTCATAACTGCTGTCCTCCATCCTCTTTAGAAAGAGACAAGAACAAAGAAAAATGAAAAGATGATCAACACCATCAGGCACTAAAGAGATGCAAATTAAAACCACAATGAAACATCACTACACATTCATATGAATGACTAAAATTAAAAATATTGAGAATACCAATTGTAGAGCAAGTATAGTTCTTATAGTTCTCATATACTGCTGATATAATTATAAAATGGTAAATCACTTTGAAAAACTGGCAGTTTCTTAAAGTTAAATATACATCTACCAATGAACCTACTAATTCCATTCGAAGCTATTTACCCATTGGAAATGAACATATATGTCCTCATGAAGATTTTTACATAGCAACTTTATTTATAATAGCAAAAAAACTGAAAACTACTAAAATGTTCATTAACAAGTAAATGAATAAACATGACATAATTACTTACTATAAAGATAAAATCAAATGCCTGTTAGTAATGAAAAATAATAAAGTGCTACACACAGCAACAATGATGAAACTTAGAATCATTATGAAGAGTGAAAAAAAGCCATAGTCAAAAGAATACATATGGTGTGATTCTACTTATATAAAATTCTAGAAAATGCAAACTAATCTATATTGATGAAAAGCAAATCAGTGGTTGCCTGGGCATCGGATAAAAGGAGGTAAAGACTACAAAATGACAAAAAGAAATGTTGGGGTAATAGAAATGTTCTGTGTCATCATTGTACACATCTGACAAAACTCATAAAATTATACACTTAAAATTAATGCATTTAGCTATATATAAATTATAATTCAGGTCTGGCGTGGTGGCTCACGCTTGTAATCCCAACACTTTGGAAGGCCAAGGTGGGCGGATCACCTGAGGTCGGGAGTTCGAGACCAGCCTGGCCAACATAAACCACATCTCTACTAAAAATACAAAAATGAGCCAGGCGTGGTGGCGCAGACCTGTAATTCCAGCTACTTGGGAGGCTGAGGCAGGAGATTCACTTGAATCCAGGAGGCAGAGGTTGTGGTGAGCTGAGATCACACCATTACATTCCACCCTGGGTGACAAGAGGGAAACTCTTTCTCCAAAAAACAACAAAAAAAAATTTTTTTAAATCTCATTGAATTATATATATATATATATATATATATTTTTTTTTTTTTTTTTTTTTTAGACAGAGTTTCGCTCTTGTTGCCCAGGTTGGAGTGTAATGGCATGATCTCGGCTCACCGCAACCTCCGCCTCCCAGCTTCAGGTGATTCTCCTTCCTCAGCCTTCCCAGTAGCTGGGATTACAGGCCTACGCCACCACACCTGGTTATTTTTTGTATTTTTAGTAGAGATGGGGTTTCACCATGTTGGCCAGACTGGTCTCAAACTCCTGACCTCAGGTGGTCCACCAGCTTTGGCCTCCCAAACTGCTGGGATTACAGGCGTGAGCCACCGTGCCCAGCCAAGTTTTTTTTTTTTTTTATGTGTTGTTTTTTGTTTTTTTGTTTTGTTTTGTTTTTTGAGACAGAGTCTTGCTCTGTCGCCCAGGCTGGAGTGCAGTGGCACGATCTAGGCTCACTGCAAGCTCTGCCTCCTGGGTTCAGCCATTCTCCTGCCTCAGCCTCCCGAGTAGCTGGGACTACAGGCGCCCGCCACCATGCCCAGATAATTTTTTTTGTATTTTTAGTAGAGGCGGAGTTTCACCATGTTAGCCAGGATGGTCTTGATCTCCTGACATCGTGATCCACCCGCCTTGGCCTCCCAAAGCGCTAGGATTACAGGCGTGAGCCACCGCGCCCAGCCTTTTTTTTTTTTTATTTTTAGAACATCGGCAAGTCACTCTTCATTCTCATTTCATTTTAGCTCCAATTATTACCTTACCACTAAAACATCTTTTGTCAAGGTCACCAATAACTTCTATGTTTCCAAATCCACTGTATTATTTTTATATTTTCACTATTCTCTATTAGATACACTCCACATCTCTGGCTACTGAAAATGCACTTTTTTTCTCACCTTTCACTGTCCTGTTTTTATTATTACAACACATTCCTGTATTCATTTTACCCCGTAGAGTTGGCTTTTCCTAGTCCCTTTTACTTAATCATTCTTCTTGACCCAAGGTCTGCATATTAGATATTCTCAAGGCTATTCCTGGGTCCTTTTCTTTTCTCCATCCACTCTATCTCCATTGTCTCCCAGAACCTGGCACAATGCCTGATACTCATAGTTGGTACTTGTTGAAGAAAAGGAGTAAATAAAATAGTAGAAATGCAAGCTCAGAATACATCAGTATCAATACGCTATTATGATTCATGATGTGAAAAGAAATATCCAAGAAGTTAATAATGACACTTTAATTCAAATAGATGCTATGAAGTAAATTTTTTTTATCTGTCTCCTCAATCTAAAAATAATTTTGGTTAGTATACTCAAATCAAATATATCTATTATTTATTCAAATTCCTGTTTATGATTCCTTTTATGTTACAGATTACAATACACATCAAATAAGTGGCAAAGTTAATGATATGAGACAGATGTGGCTATCTCCAGAGCCTACATACAAAATAATAATTTGAATATTTTTAGAGAAAAACAGAGGATGTGATTTACTATCCATAAAAACTCAGTTTATTTGTCTGTATTGTTGAAATTAGCTATGTTTTCTTTGAGAAGGAAAACAGAAAACATATGACTTCAAAAAATATTTTTAATGTGATGTCTAATTCTCAACAATTCTAAAGAAGCCAGACAATAATATTTTAAGTTTATGCATACATAATGGTTGCACTTCTTTTAAAATATGCTTAATAGTCACCATAGTAACAGATGCAGAGTCTCCTCTATGTGCCTCCTGGTGTTATCAATGTGAATAACAGCAGAGTGTTAGAAAGGCAAACAACAAATTCATAGCAGCACATCATGAGATCAGTTTTAATAACTGTAGTGTGTTTAATTTACATTTAAATCTAGAAACTATTAATATTTATTATTATCATATAATGATACAGAAAATATCTTCTTTTGTATCTAGAAAATATTAATATTAATGCAAATATAATTTGCATATGTATAGAAGAATAGACAGATCCATCAATCAATATCCTTTTACACTACTCTGTGGAGTTCAAACAACATTGTCTTGTTCCTGCAGGACCACCAGCACAGGCCAAAACAGAAATTGGCCACTGACATAACTCATATTTTTATGAAAGGATAATGACAAAAGACAACATAAAAATCCTAAATTCTTAAACACTTGAAGAATAATTGGGATAATAGATTTTTCTTAAAAAGGGCACATTTTGACTAGAAAATCTATCTTTCTTCCTTGAGAGCTTCCTTCCATTCTTCTTTCTTAGATTCCACATTCTTTTCCCTGCTCCTATATAAGCTTTTGTTCATTTCCTTGTTTTAAATAATTTTTAATATTTTTAGAGTTATCTATACTCTTCTTCTGGCCAGAAATGTCTTCAAGGCCCAAGTAATACTGTCTTTAGCAATTATCTTTCTGCAAAAAAAAAAAAAAAAAAAAGAGAATATTTTGGTAGAAAACAAATAACTACATATTGAATTAGAAGATGTTGGAAATGGAAGGCATCTTGAAATCAACCAGGGTGAATTACATGTTTGCAGTGATAGAAACCAAGGACCAGAAAAGTTGTTGTTCTTGTTGTTGTTCTTCTTTGTCTTCTTCTTCTTCTTTTTGTTAAAGTCACATATCTAATGGGGATAGAACTCAGAATTTCTGCTTGTGAGTACTTTCCAGGGTACTGTGGTATCCATTGTTTTGAAGCAACAATTGATATGTTTTGAAACGTTTTTTGAACTTTCAAAATTAAATTACTAATGCAAACTCATTCCCACTTAAAAAATATGTGCTAGCTTTTCCCTAGGAAGCTTTCTGCCTGATCAATTCATGAGGGAAATTTAAATGGAGTAGTGGTAAAAACTCCATACCATGTCAGCTGCAAATGTGTCATTTCTGCATATAAAATGTATCAGATGAAACTTACTAAGGGATAAGAAAAATATCATCATAACCAGTATTTTATATCATGTTAAATAGAATAAATGTTTATGAGCTTGAAAAGTCATTAAGTAGTTATATTTTACCTGAGCTCATTAATGTAGATTTTACTACTCTGCAATGAATTTATTTATTCAGTAGAATAAAATATCAATATATCAAAATAATAAATTATTGCCAGATAGGGAAAAAAAGTGGCATGTTTGGTTCATCCCATAGCAGTTTTTCTATTTTTTGGACATTAACTCAGATCTGAAGTCTAATTTCATAGTAAAAGTAATTTCTAAAAGCACATGAAATGTAAAATAAATTGTCATTTAACTAATTTACTTTAAGTATGAATAGTCATAAAACCGCAACACTTCATATCCCATGTGAGCTTCATGGCTCTTAAAATTTCTTCTGTCCAGGCAGCCATAGGCATCAATTACTTAGAGACCACATTCACACACAAATATACATTTTAAACTGTAACATGCAAACTTCAAAAATAATAAAAAAGAATTATATTTGATGTCATATTTTCAAAACATGAAGAAGATACTTTCATAGAAGTTATTTTCCAAAATGATGACATCTTGGATATGACAGATTGGTTACTAAATAGACAGAGACTTGTGAACCATCTGCTATGGAAGATTTCTCTATCAAAAAGAATTAACTCTATTTAAACCAGTCAGACAATATGAGCATGGGCTGTTTGCCAGTCCTGAGAAATAATCTTGTAATATTGGAATGAATGTTAACACAGTATTTATGAAAAGACAAACACAGCATTGCTTCCATTTTGGAAAGTACCTACTTGATCCTCTTTCCAATTCACCCAAAAAATGGAGTTATATGCATAATTTTCACTTATGTGTGAGCTTAGAGGTTCAGTACAGCTTGACTGCTGTTTTCCATAATTTAGAGCTTCCTTTTACAAGATCCCCAACTTTGACTGACAGCCAAGCAAGAAAATGAACTCCACATGGCTCCAGTCACCCTAATTATGTCAGATGTTGCTGCTCTTCCTTCTATTTTTCTTCCATGAAGATTTAGCGTGGGTATATCTGCATTTTGGTGACTTCATATTTTTGTTAATTTCACTCAAAAAATAATTAAAGTGCATGTTAAACATGGAGCACCACATATACAATGTCCGATACTGGAGTGAGGAGGAGGAGGAGAGATTGTTGGCAGATTAAAACAAAAAGAGGAAAGGAGAATTTCTGCTGTCAAAGATTTTATAATCAATTGCAGGGAGGTGTATCAGCAAAACTATAAAATATAACCATAATATTCGGCAGTGAGGTTGAGGATTGGCATACAAAGTTTTTAGAAGGCTAAGAGAGACTCATCCTGGAATTGTGATGGCAAAAAATAGGATGGACTATAGAAAAAGGCTTCTTTATTTAGTAAAAATAATTATTTAGTATTATATTGATTTTAAGATACCATTGCTTATAAAATTCCCCATTTAATTAAAATAACCTTTTGGGAAGAAAAAAATAGTTGTTAAGTTTCTTCTTATATTGAATGTAAGCTATCTGAATTTCAGAAATGTTAAAACAGAAAAAAGTTTATCTCCTAATTAAAAAAATGCAATTACACAATCCATTACATGTTCTGTATGTTTAAAACACACAGGTCATTGTGTCAAAGGCTTCACACACTTTGTCTCATTTAATTCTTATTATATCTGAAGTAGATTTTGTTATTATCAGTTTGTAGTGATGGTGGGTCTCATGCTGGGGAATATGATTGCTGGTATTTATTTCCCCAGTTTAGGTAAGGGGCTAAGATGTTAGCTTCTACGTTTGACTCCAGTTCTTGGATCTTGGCTTGGAGTCTACACTGCCTCCAAATACTAGTTGAACACCCTCTGTTACATGAGGCAGAGTGATGTAATGGTCAAGTGCACGAACCACACAAGCTAAAAACCCAGCTCTGCCACTTATCACTTGCATGGTCGTAAATGAAATGCTTAGCCCTCAGTAGCTCACCTTCCTCCTCTATGAAACTATTACGATTTTATAATATCTATTTCATATGTTTGTTGTAAGAATAAAGCAGTGAATATACGTGAAGTCCTTAGGACAGTACCTGGCACATGGGGAGACTTAGCAATTATTATTTGATAAGCGCAATATGTTAAGTGCTGGGAAAAAGAAGATGAATAAAAAGCAAAATAGGGTCAGGTGCAGTGGATCACGCCTGTAATCCCAGCTCTTAGGGAGGCCAACGCAGGCAGATCACTTGAAGCCAGAAGTTTGAGACCAGCCTGTCCAACATGATGAAACCTCATCTCTACTAAAAATACAAAAGCTAGCCGGGTGTGGTGGCACAGGCCTGTAATCCCAGCTACTCCAGTGGCTGAGGCATGAGAAACACTTGAACCCGGAGGTGGAGGTTGCAGTCAGCAAGGCCAGATCATACCACTGCACTCCAGCTTAGGCAACAGAGTGAGACTCTAAAAAAAAAAAAAAAAAAAAGCAAAATAGAATAGACTCATATAATATACTGGGTTATGCATCATTGTGGAAAAAGCATAAGAAAAGATGCAAAAACTAAGTAGGAACATGTAAGTTGCAGTATGTGAGGAAACTACAAGACACTCAGAGTGTGAGATTTGGGCACTTAAGGAAGAGCAGATCATTGCTAGGAGTATAGATTTTATTCTGCAGGCAAAGGAAGACTGAAAACTTTGGAGTAGGGGATCCTGATCAGGTTTTTGTTTTAACTAGATCAAGCTGATAATCTGATGACAGTTTGGAGAAGCATAAAAGTAACCTAGGTAGAAAGCAGTTGGGAGGCCTTTGTGCAAGGAATAGATAAATCATGGGAGAAGATAGCGTGTATACTTAACATGGGAAAAAGCAAATGCGGATTGATTGGATGTGCAAAAATAAGCGGGAGAAATGGTGAGGGCAACAATAATGCATTTTTACTTCCATTGTAACTTCTTGGGCTCAACAGCTTGCTTTAATGTTTCTGACAAATAGCTATTTTGATAAAGTTCAAGATACTCTCAAGGTTAGTAGCGACAGAACTGCCTCCCCCTTACAATCTCACCTTCACCAAGAAAATAGCCAGTCATCGCACTAACTTTGATTTTTCCTGTTATTGTCCTTCAGAAACTTATTTGAATACACCTTTTGTGTTTCCTTCATCATAAGTTGTCAGAACCAGCAACACTTTAATGGTGATTTTATGGCAAGGTTTTATTGCTAACAAAGGGCACCATATAATCATTTTTCCTTCACATGGTTTCAGAAGATTAATTTTTCATTTCTAGACTCACTAAAAAGAGTATTCAATCAAGATACAGTATTGTGACGTTTTCATTGACCGAATGCCTGTTTCCTGTATGCTTGAGGCATCGTTCTTTTGATATCAGACAAAATCACTGTGATTTATTTTTTGTGGTTGGCAATAGAATTTTAAGTTACATATTTATGACTAGAATTGTGTGGAGTCATAAAATAAACCCAAATGCTTAATATAAATGTATACTTAATAAGTTTGAAATGGTTTTTTAAGGCACAGTACATTTATTACTTGCTAGATGACATGAGGCAATGCAAACATGATGCTTTAAAGTGCCAGTTCTAAAACCAGTTATCTGAACTCCAAGTCAGGCTTCAATACTTATGAACTGTGTGACCTTGGGTAAGCCAAAAAACCTCTCTGTGGCTCAGTTTTTCATGTTAAAAATGGGAAATTCTATTAATATCTACTCAGAGTTTTTGTAGTTAATTTATCAATTGTTTAATATGCAGTACAGGATTCCCTTTCTAGAGTAGTTCATTGTGAACATTTCAGTAAAAGGAGTTAAAAATGTGATAGATCCATAAGATATTAAATGAAAGTAGGCAGGCTACTGTATTCCCAGACCAGGCAATAGTTAATTTGTATACCAGACTAAATAGATTCTGAAAAATGAGAAATTTCTTCCCATTAGCAAGGTTAGGCATGCTGGATGTGGGTGTATACAGTGATAATAATCTTCTGATGGAAATCCAGATAGGCAGAAAGAAAGAATATTATGAAGTTCATTGACTTCCTAAAGTACCGTTTTTACTGATGCATAGTACATAATAATTTATCTCAATAAAAATGAATAATAGGAGCTATGGCAATTAGCTGTGTCCACATTTTTCTATTTAGTTTTATGTGTGTTTTAAAAGCCATTTATGAAGGAAAGAAATGTAAAGAATTTTTTCCACTTGCTGTCCAGTGGGACAAAAATGGCACCATAGGGTCTTTTCATATGGTATACCCCTTCAAATACAAATGGAATGTATCTATGGAATTAGAATTTCAATTGAAGACTTTTGCTTGCCTGAGGGCTTAACAAGTCACTAGTCCGTTCATGCAGCAGTCTTTGTGCTTTGAATAACTCCAACTAATCTAAAATACCTTTGTAAAATTATCAATAGGGATGCAAATTTGCCTCACCATGCCACTTGAAAAACTCTTGGACTAAGTATTTTAAATTAGAAACATGTGGAAGGATGTCTATAGGAATTATATATATAAGAGAGGTCTAGATTCTGACATCTATAGCTAATCACAAATTGATTCCTCAAAAGGAGTAACTGGGAAAACAGTGTATTTCTTCCTAGCCATGATGCTTCAATTCAGTAGCAATCATGAGTAGAAAAAGAGGAATGATAACTCATTCCCTTTGTCCTCAAAGACAAGGAGATAGATTCTTTGAAATAACTGCCCACAGATGGTCTAGGCTTAGGCATTGGCCGGGTGACTAACGTTGGCCAGGATAAACAGGATACTCCCGCTAGCCCACGCCTTGGGTGGGCTTCAACCCCAAGGCTAGCTGCCCGAGGCCTTAGTCACTATCACTGCCTCGGGTAACCCATATTCATTTTGACTCAAACATTTTATTTAGGCTGTCTAGTCAGATAGCTGTGTAATGTTGTATTAGTATTCTTGAACACCTCAGGTTAAACATAGGGGAAGACATTTAGTCATTGTGAAGAAAACTTAGAAGAGAAATGTAAGAAAGCTTCAGGTAAGATGATTTTGTCCAAAGTCCAGGGCTTAAAGGTGTCAAATTGAAAAGGAGTAAAAGGAGAAGACCTGGGGTTAAATATTAACTCTACCTGTCATTAATATTGTCACTCTGGGAAAATTAATGCCATCTTTAAGGTTCAGTTTCTCTGCAGTAAAATGGGAAACCTACGACCTTCCTTAAAGGAGAAGTTGGAAGATTAAATGAGAAAATATTAATATATCTTAATGAATCTACAGTTCCTGGGACATAGTAGGTGCTTTTAAAAATAAATTTAAGCAATAGCAATTCTCCCCTCATTTTAATTTTCTTTTGTTTGCCTTGGCATAACTATAAATCTTTTTGAGTAGCCTGCAAGAGGAAAACATGACTTTTTGTCCTCCTAATTTCTTGTAGGACAATTCAAGGAAGATTTAGATGATGAGAAAGAAGAGAAAGTGGTACAGAGGATGAGAGAAACACAAAGGGAAATTGTGCTGATAAAAACAAATTTTGGGAAAAGAAAATGATCCCTTCAGAGTGTTGCAAGTCTGCTTTAAAAGAAAACAAGCAGGTTTATTACTGCAAAGATGACAAGGAAAGCAAATAGTAATAATCATAATAGAAAGGGGGTCTCTTGATCTATCTTGAACTTCAAAAGCAGTTGAGGATACTTTTAATATTAGATTAGTTAAGCCATATTTTCCTTTCTTCTAGCCAGCCAGCAATACTTTTTGATGTTCACTGCTAAGTAGTGGGCTGAGACTATCCACCTCTTCTACAAAGGCTAGTAGCCAAGGAAAGGACTGCACTTGAAACAATGATCACAAAGTGAAAGGCTCCTTCTCCCATGACCTTTGAAATAAGAAGGTCACTATCTGAGAAAGGAGGGTCTGTAACTGTGTCTTGACCTCTTTACTATGATTTGCCACAATGGGGACAACAGCCTTCATATCCTACAAATGATTTCAAGAGAGAGAAAAATGACACCCTATTGACTCTAAGATATGGACAAACATAGTGTTGCTGTCCATGTTCTTAGGGGATACCCCTTGCTCTCCAGATTGTTTCACATTCCACCAGTGTGACTCAATAGAACAGTATGAGTTTGACCATCTGTTCTTGGCTAACAACAATATTATTTCCTTAGTGTTTACAACTCAGTTATGTACAATTGCTATTTCTTTTTACCTTGACACTCCTCTTAGGACTGCACTTTGCCTCTTTTGAGGCTGTTAGCATGATAACAACCAAATATTGAAAAGTAAAATATGAATACCTGCAACCTATTGAAGGCCTGGGAATTTATCTGGTTTCCTTGAATTCCATCATATTCCTGTATACTTGCCCTAGCCAGTGATTTCCAAACTCTGTCCCCTCTTCTTTTCAATTACCATTAGAATTTGTTTATTCAAACTATGACAATAACAGATACAATAGTACTGCTCTAGTTGAGCAAGTTTAGAAAGAAGCACCTGTTCATTATCTCTTTTGCCAGCCACGAAGACATCTCTGATATGAGGCTAGGAAAGTTGTGCTAGTAATTTATTATCACAGAAGCACACTGAAGATGAAAAAGTCTTGCCATCATTATCTATAATAGCTCAGAGAATTTCTAAAGCAGTAGGGGGATCAAGACAGAAGCCAGTGGCGATTTCTCATGTAAGGAAAAGGAAACTGAGCGGCAGAGAGGATTTCTAGATCAAGGTTGTACCGTTTATTAGTGGTAAAGCCAGACTAAGTCCCTGACCTCCCATTTCCCAGTGAAATGATCTTTTGTTGTGGTGGTTCAAAGGTTACTAGCGCTTCTCTTTCTTTAGGGCTGTTTCTGGCCAGTTACTCCCTCTGAGTTCTGAGTCAGACAAACACTTTTAAGATTTTGGAAAAATCTATGCATACTAAGCCATGATTTCAATAAGGAAATAGCAGCTTTACTTCAAAGGGAAAGGCCACAGAGAGCCAACTAAAGTCCATTTCTGCAGGCCACACTTCTCTTAACTCCCCATCCTCCAAATCCATTCCCCAGGAAAGTCAGAATGACAAAGTGTGTCTTCTTCTAGAGCAGAGCCTTAGCAAAACCCTCTACTATCAGCCACAGCAGGTAAACCCTTCTCAGATTAGCAGTTGATACACTGGGGAGGTAAAAGGTACCTGATGCTAGAAGAATAAAATGTAATGAAAAGTGTCTCATTTCTTGGTTGGAAAAACAGAGTATTGATATATATCTTCGTAACCTAGAGATAGCAAGGTTGTATTTCTCAAGATGAGGTAGTGGGAAAACTGGAAAGAGAAGAGGATGATTCTAAGACAGACTACTGACTTCATTTATTTATTTTTTTCTTTTTTTCCTAACACAGTCTTTATTCCTGCTGTGGTCTGTGGGCATTTACTTTGCCTACTAGTGATATCCCCAGTCCTGCCTTTTATAAATATATATATATATATATATATATATATATATATATATGTATATATAATTGTTACTTGTCAGCCATTCTCAAAACACAATGAGTATTTAGGTAGAACAAAGCTTTCTGAACTTCAGGAATTCATGCTCAATTATCTGCCACTAAAATACTGAAAAGTTCTAGGAAAAGTCTTAATATAACTTTGCACATATGCCTGTGTGTGTGTGTGCCTGCACGTGTGTGTGTGTTAGGATCAAAACAGAAAAATAAAGAGCAAGAAAACGTAGATTTTTTTTTTTTTTGGTGGCAAAAATATGTCCCCATGGTTCCCGCCCCTTTGAGTGTTAAGTGACTAGCTAAAGGAGTAGGTTGCTTTAAAATCTTATTTCACTTAAAAACATTTAGTAGTGACACCCTCTCCCCCAAATTATCATTGTTAACTACCAAGTGTATTCTTTAATAAGAATTTGTAGGTAATACTCTTCATGCATGCAGCAGCAATGGGCACTCCTTGTTAAGGTTTAAGAAAACATGAAAACCACAAAGAATGTTTGAAATTATTTTCTCTTGGTTGGCGGAACAGATGCCTTTCATCAAGGAAAATGCCTTTGGCCAAAACAAAGCCATATTCATTTAAAATATATTGTTTAGTAATTGCACAGACTCTGGATTATATAAAATTTACTTTCAGTGCAAAGATTTCATTTTTCTAGAAAAGGTTAACAAGCAAAATAGAGCAGGAAGACAGGCAGAGGATAATGTGTTAAAAGAATCAACTACGTCAAGGGCAAGAGCAGTTCAAGAAATGACAATGCAAGTACATTGAAAGGAAATTGGCCAATGTGGATGTGATTTTGTCTAGGGGTCATTCAGGAACACCTGGCTGACTTTATTTATAAGGCGATTGTCAAATCAATCTGTAGAATATAGATGAGGTGAAACGCAGAGGTAGAGTATTATTCTAGATCATCTGTGACTTTTCAAATACAACTATCGCACTGAAATTCCAGGGAGAATGTAAGTGACTCCAATAAAGAAATCTGTCAGTCAGTCAAGAGTGTTTATTTATTATCCCCCTGTGCCAAGCACTATTCTAGCCAATATGAAATGATACAAAATAAAGAGTAGTCATCACCCTTCCAATCTCCTGAGAGCAAATGGATTACATTTGCAGACACACACACACATACACACACACACACACCCTCTATGTGGGTGGTCAGGAAACTCAACTATATGGACACATAACAACTTCATTTAGAAAAATGCTGAATAGAAAACTACACTTACAAAATTAGAAAAACTGGAGAATAATGAATTTTATGAAAAATAGATTACAATGGATTCATAAGGCATGCCTTTTATTTAAGTCCCATTATGTTATTAAAATTGGGAATAACTCTTCACCCTCACAAATTTACAAAATATTTTTGGAACATATTATGCAAATATGGAGTCACACTGGTGTTGTGGAGCTGCTAACTCGAATAAAATACCATACTTGATAAAAACCCTTCTGTCCACTAAACTGTAAATCCCTTAAAGTCAAAGATCAGGCCTTATTTACCTTTAGTGTATATTTAGTACTCTGTAGATAGAAGTGGTAAAGGGATAAGAATGAATGAATGAGACAGGCGGGTGAAATTTTCAAGAATGAGACAGATGGGTGAAGTTTTCAAAGGTTTCTAAAAGGGAAAAACAAGAAGACTAGGATATTCCAAGCAGAAAGGTCTGGTTGGTTGGCCCCAGTTGGTGTCTGCGTATAAAAAGAGGGCTTGGCATTTTCTTCACCACTGATGAAGGATCAGCTCCTGGTTTGGTCCAGTAAGAATATGTTCTTGCCCAAATGCCACTCCTTAGTTTCAGGGACATTGCTATTTTGGTTTTCTGTTCCAGCCCAAGTGTTCTTGATGGTCGAATTGTTTGTATTGACTTTTTTTTCACAAGAAGTTGGGTGATATTGCTGATTTGCCTGCCATGGCACTTCCTTGTTTTCATTTTGATTATTACTCAAAAATAGCTTCATTTTAAAATTCAATTTTCTGACTCTCTGCTTGTGCCTTTAACACACTGACAATGATTTTTTGCTTCTCCACAACGAAAGCACGTTGGATCCTGTCACAGACACATTTAGCAGACATGGAACCACCATAAGCCCTGCTTGGCATGTGTGTTTCATTTCAGACTACCTCATAAGAACTTCAGGTCTTAAAGCATCGGCCTCTCTCTCCAAGTCAGCCTGAACACAAGCCACACACAGATTTCAGTTCTTTCTCGACCTTTTTGGTGTAAATGTAAACAATTCTATCACCAGGGGTTCAGGGCAGCCTAGTTTTGTTAGAAGCTGTATTGTAGGAAAGTCCAAGGTTGCAGGATCATTCTGAGTCCCTTAGACAGCATTCTCAGAAGAGCTTGCTATTAGCTTAATGCTGCCCAACTACTATGTATGCTTCACGAGGACAGGGACTTTTGTCTGCTTTCGCTGCTACGGCTCCAACCTCTAAACAGTGCCCGACATAGTAGGCATTCAGTAAATATAGTACTCGTTAAATGAATGTTATTATTTTGGCTGCCTTTACTTTTGCTTTATCTGTCCTGCTTTAGGGAGCTGGAAATTGGAGGAAAGCCTTTGAATTCATTTCCCTTCTTCTTTCTGTTCTGAAACTCTGGTCAAGGGTCCTAGCAAAGACCTTAGGGAGTGGGGATCCCTCTTGGAAACTAATGACAAGTCAGGCGACAGGGGGCGGGAAAAGGAGAGCTGCAGGAAGTTCTTTCCCACTTCTTACTTCTGCAGCACCCTTCACCACCCATCGTGCTCTGTATTTGGGGTTAGAGGTGTTCCGTGGAAGGGAAAGCAGGGGCCGCCTTGGCCGCGTTCCTCTCCTGGGCCACCGGGGTCTTGCCCACAGCGAGTTCCGCAGCACCCCCTGTCTGCGCAGCACCTGTTGACAGCCAGTGGGCGGCCAAGCCCGCTCGCGCGGACGCGTCTCAGGGCTGCCCCTCCCAGAGGCGCCGACCCCCGCCCGCCCCATGGGCCGCCTGCGGGAGAGCCGCTGAGTCTCCCCCGCTCGCCAGGCGTGCGCTCCGCCCGGGCTCGGCCCACGGCCCCCACCTCCTGTCTGCCGCCCGGCGGGGGGAAGGTAGAGAAGGGGAGGGGACAAGCCGGATCCTCCCGGCCGCCCTGGCCTTCCCTCTTCACCCCGTGCGGAGACGCCGCGCGGAGCCCCGAGGTTAGCGCGGAGCCCGAGGCGTGGGGGGAGGGGACGGGGGAAGACCGGAGCCCCGCTGTGACCCCGAGCGGCCGAATTGCCCCAGGCTTTGAGGAGCGGGGGACGAGCCCGAACAAGGTGAACTTTGGTCGCGGAAAACTCAAGCCAGGTGCCAGAATCCGTGCTGCGGCGCTCCGGACCCGGCGCCAACTGCGCTCCGGGCTGGGGAGCGGGAGCCCCGCGGCCTCTCTCCGCCTGCGCCCGGGCCGGCCTCGGCCCGGAACCCCCCGGCCCCGCTCCGGCGCCCCGGCCCGTGGGACCCGCCGCGGCGCCCTCGCCTTGTTTCTTCCCCCTCCCCCTTCGGGGGTGGGGGGTGGGGCGGGGGAGAGGGGCGCCCGGAGAGCCGCATCTATTGGCAGCTTTGTTATTGATCAGAAACTGCTCGCCGCCGACTTGGCTTCCAGTCTGGCTGCGGGCAACCCTTGAGTTTTCGCCTCTGTCCTGTCCCCCGAACTGACAGGTGCTCCCAGCAACTTGCTGGTGACTTCTCGCCGCTCCCCCGCGTCCCCACCCCCTCATTCCTCCCTCGCCTTCACCCCCACCCCCACCACTTCGCCACAGCTCAGGATTTGTTTAAACCTTGGGAAACTGGTTCAGGTCCAGGTTTTGCTTTGATCCTTTTCAAAAACTGGAGACACAGAAGAGGGTTCTAGGAAAAAGTTTTGGATGGGATTATGTGGAAACTACCCTGCGATTCTCTGCTGCCAGAGCAGGCTCGGCGCTTCCACCCCAGTGCAGCCTTCCCCTGGCGGTGGTGAAAGAGACTCGGGAGTCGCTGCTTCCAAAGTGCCCGCCGTGAGTGAGCTCTCACCCCAGTCAGCCAAATGAGCCTCTTCGGGCTTCTCCTGCTGACATCTGCCCTGGCCGGCCAGAGACAGGGGACTCAGGCGGAATCCAACCTGAGCAGTAAATTCCAGTTCTCCAGCAACAAGGAACAGAACGGTGAGTCTTTCCCCCATTCTCCCCCTGCTTGTTTCTCGCTGTGTGTGTTAACGTTGGCATTGTGCGTTGGTATGTGATGTATACCAGACTGTGAAGGTATCTTTGGTCTCTCTTTACATGCAAATGCGCGCTCCGTTCATTGGCATGGACTGTTAAAGGTTAAGTGTAGTTTGCAACTTCGGGAGCTGCCACAAAGCTCCAAGAGGGCAACGTGAGTGCCACTGCAGAGTGAGGACATTCTGGGAGCGATTGTGAACGTCATTTCAAATGCACATTGCAGGTTCGCTCATTGCCAGAGTTAGAAGTTCAAGAACTGCCTCTAAAAACGAATCCAAAATGAATGAGCCTTGGCATGTTTGACTTTACTCAGATTTGGGGAGGGCGAGGGGGGTCGGTCAGGAAATGTATCAGCCGCATTAATTGAAGCAGTCTAGGTCGAAGTCATCAATTAATCAATGAGTAGATAGGCAATATAGAGGTCAAGAGGCTGTGTGGTCGTTTTTAGAGGAACTAAAAAGTGTATTTCTCTTGCTCCCTACTTTTTGTTTTTTAAACTTGCCTTTGTACCACGAAGTTCTTACCTTTCTGGTGGTGTGTTTTTGTATGTGTTAGTGAATGGCTGCTATTTTGTGTGTGCTGGAAACGACTTAATCCTGCATAGGAAATGAGAATTACTTTCAGCTTTCAAGTGTACCTGAAATGTTTAGAAAACTCTCAGATGCAAGTTCCCTTGGGCTGGGATTGCACAGAGCTGGAGAAAGGCTCCTTTCATAAAGCCAGGGCAGCTTCAGGGTGTGTAATTTGCTTAGCCTCTGAACCCATATGATTTACATCATTCAATTTCTAAACTCTTTTTCTCTTCATCTACCATTATGAAGTCATTTTTGAGAATACTTTGTAAATAGAAATTTTATACTGCACATGAAACCACAATGTTCATGTAGGCTGTCTAAAATTGGAATATTTAACGCCCTGTTTACAAGTGGTGGCTCTTACTGTTATTTGAAAAGGAATATACATGTTTTTACTGCTTTGTATATCATCTATTCAGAATGCAAGGATTGTGTCACTTCATTAACCATGCAAAATGAACACAAGTGGCATACCTACAAAATTAAAATAGGATGTGCTATAGTTTTAAGTCACAGTGATTTTTTTTCCTTTTCATATTGGGGTGTTTCAAGGCTTCAACTTTGAATTTAAACTCTGTGAAGTGTTCATGTTTAAGAAAGCACAGAAAGTTTTAGGGTATAAAAATAGATAAAATAAGGATTCTGCGGACTTTTGCAAACGTTATTTGTATTTGCTGTTGCGCAGCAAGACATAGTATCACATTTATCAGCTAATATTAGTGTGGTGCTTCTTACAACTTGCTAATGTGATACCACATGGCACCTGCAGGCTCCTTGAGCTGCTGATCAAAGGGCAGCCTAGGGATCTATCTCTAATCACAGTAGCTGCAGAGGACTGGGAGAAAGTGATCAAAGGAGCCACAGCACCAGCTGTACCCGTGCAGGAAACACATCAGACCAACCTTTGTTCTTTCTCATGTAAAATAATAAATGTCCAGTTCAAACTATTGCTTCTTACTAGCCAAGCTCCTCCATAATGACAACAATGCACAATATTCCTGGCTTCCTGTCTTGTTTTTTATTGTTCCTGTCCCATATCATTTCTCCTATTGCCTTGTCTTATCAAGCCTCTCTTGGCATCTGCCCGAGTCTCTTTGCTAACCTGTGCTTCTCTTTGTCCTTTCCTTTTAGTTCTCTCTTGTGTTCCACATGCTATCATCACTTTGTAAGGGGCCCGGAGCTGTCATGCAGCATGTGGTCATAGGCCACTTTACCCAAGTAGATTCACACCTTCAGGAGAGATGAGTTCATTAAGCCAGGCCACACACATTCTGTTGCCATCTGAGGCTGGGCCATTTCCATTCCTAAGATGCATGATGCTAAAAATTGCTGCTTGTTTCCTAATCTGTGGGTAGAGGATTGGGCTATGTTTGGGGGTTGGTCTATGTTAAGAATGGCAGCAGGAAGTAACTAGAAGTAGAGGAACTGCTTGTAGTTTTTAGCCCAAGGAGAAGTGGCACTGGCTAGCACTAGGGGGCAATATAGAGCTATTTTCTTGCACATGCTCAGGTTGATTTTTATACGTCAAAGTTTCAAGATTTGAGGATAACAGGTGGGTGCTGAAGAAGATTCCCCTGGAATGTAACCAGATTTGTTAGAGCTACTGCCATTACCGTTACTACTACTACTTCTACTTCTTCTTCTTTTTGACTTTCAAATTTTCCATTATGTGGGTAGTCTTTTGCCCACATACTGAATTATGACTGAATTTTGATTGCCCTGTTGCTGTCTCAATTTTGACAGTTGTGCAGTCCTGTAAATACGAACCCTCCTTGAGGATACCACGTAGACGATCCCATTGGCCCAGTTTGTGCATTGCATCATTTTGTGAAAGGTCTTCTCTAACTCTGAAATATCCAAATTGATATATTATGACTACAGCAGCTCATTCTTGTCTCCAAGGACCCCTCCTCATGATACTCTCTTTTCTTGAGTATTTGAGTATTCTAAAGTCCCTAATGGTGTTTACTCAATCAGGTACATCGGGCTGTTCAGTTTTAATATTAACTTGGTGTTTCAAGAGGAGGTAGAATTGGAAATTGATTGCTATAGCCAATGCTGCATACATGGATTTAGACTGGATCATGTGGACATGGTTCAGAATTAGCTTTGAAGGGTTAGTGTTGTTTACACTATTGTTAGGTATCTGGTTTTTGACCTACCATTGGATTGCAATTCTTGCCACTTTTACTGTACAAACAGTTTTATCCTCTAATATTATAAGTTGTCTTCATATACTATACTTAACTTTTAACCTTACTTCTGACCCTGTCTCACATATGAAAACAAGAGTCTTCAGATTTAACTTGAGGAAAGAGATTAAAAGATAACATTGACTTGCTTGGAGGGTGTCTGGCCTATATACTTGTTGCATGACCATGGTGAAAAATACTCATATTTTGTGCACACTGGTTTTAGATAAGAATGCCTATTGTGGAATGATTAAGTTCTGGGATGGTGCTTCTGAGTTGTAGCAGAAAGAATCATACGTTTAGGAACAAAACAAAACCTACTTTGTCTGTTGCATACAGCACAAAGAGATGTCAATGACAGAGTTGTTGGTGGAGGAATGCCTCTTCCATCTGTGTTGTTGGTGAGTGATTTTTAGTTTACTCATAGATCAAGAGCATGCGTATCATTTTTTCTCATTTTCTTTAGCCATTCTGAATTTCGATTTGGAATATGCCGCTATTCGCTACGGTTGGTCTTATCAACATCAGTTATTGTATGTGTTCTTTTTCTCAAGGGCTTTTGTGGCATGTGGGGCAATTTACTTTGGTCTGCTGGTCATGCCCTTTTGCCTGTATCTTGTGTTTATGGATTTTCCATCTCTTTTTATCAGTGCCAGCTTTCTTTTCTTACTGTCAATGCTCCTGTATCTAACAGAATTTAAATTAAAAATGGAAAATTTAAAAAGGTGCCCAGTCCCCTCGCCATCATTTTTAGGTGGCAGCTTCAAATCTCTGTTTGATCAAAAACAGATAACCACAATATTTAGAACAGTGTCCAAGAGTACATAGGCTCTAACTGCAGACTAAAGGGACTTTCCTGTAAGTTTCCCTGTAAGTTTTATTGCGTGACCTTTGTGACATTTATTTTTGTTGTTTAAAGGCTTTTTTACAAAAAAAAAAAAAAAAAAACTTCCTCCTGGTTCTCTGCTGTTTGAAATAGTTGAGGAAGTTGAACAAGTACAGTGCCATTATGTAATGATGAATTTTGTCTTTTCACAGTGGATGATTAAAAAGCTCTATTATGTGGTAATTTTTCTTCCGTATCAATTTTAATCATAGATATTGGATGGATGATATACTTTGCTTTTACCACTAAAAGGTGTTTAGAAAGTACAGAGGTTTGTAGGAAGCCTCAGGGATTAAAATATCATTTGTTAAATAGTTGTAAATAGAAGATGGGATTGGACATTAAACTTCCCTCAGTGCTGCCATCTCTTCTACGACCTCTAGCGCTGTCTCAGGCATGGAAACCTTAGCTTTGTCTACTCCTATTTCACCCTTCCTGAAACTTATTTCTTAAATATCTTCTGTGTGTTAGCTTCCACTTCATGTTTTTTTCAAGCTTTAGATTGGTAAGATTCTAAGTTTTATCTATAAACTTTTGCACCTTTTGTGGAAACAAAATTCTAATGATAAGGTGATATGTTAAATAAGTAATAACAAATCAAGACATTCATAACGTTCATAGTAAAAAAAAAAAGTTTCCAAGACTGATGAAATTTTCCCCGTAGGTTTCTATTTGTATCAACCAAAATGGTAGAAGTCATAAAGTCCCTTCATTTACTTAATCTGATTTTCATGTTTCTAATTTGGAAGCATTATACATAATCAGAATATATAACTCTGTGTAACTCTATGTAATCTCTATATAACTCATTTATTAAGCAATCTCTGTTGCTTCTTGATCTTTTGGCTAAGATCAGTTGTAAACAATCTGTATGTTGTATTAGTTTTCACCACCACTGCCTCCAGCTATGATTTTATTTTTCGTATCTCCCTTTTTTTAAATCTCCTAAGGAGACATCTAATATTTGTTAATCATTTAGTATGCACCAGTATTAGTTACTATACTGATTACCAAAATGTTGAAATGTTGAAATATTTCCAATGAATTGGGAAGAGACTAGTGCAACTCCTCTAAGACAAATGGACCAACATGTGATGAAGCAGAAATTCCAATGCCTGGTACTGCTTAAGGCCTCTAAGATACTTCTGCAACCCTGCTGGCCTCTGTCCTGATCGATCAGTGTTCCTGCCATACTGATTTTTAAGCATTTTGACACTTTTAGCTGTGGACAATTTAGTTCATATTGGGGTTAAAATTTCTATCTTTTTTCCTCTCTGCTTGGCAGCTCAGGCCTGACCCATGACTTGAAGCACCTGGAGTAAGGAAGGGGTATGGCTTCTTTCAAGCCCCCTTCCTGCAGCTCTTTTGGCTTTAGCTCCTCAAGGGTTATGGCTGGGGGAGAGATGCGAAGGTGGACATGGCGCACTCAGCATACAATTGCAACCTCCAGTCATTTGCCCCTGCCTCTCTGGCTAACACTAACCAGCTGCTCTTGCATGGATAACACCTTCCCATCATCTAGATTAAATGATTCACTTCCTCAGAGAGGTCTTTTTTCTGACTGCTAAATCTAAATTAACCACCCCTCACTATCTTGTCAAGGTTAATTAATTAATTATGTAGTACTTAATACTCCTTGATATTCTTGTTTATTAATTAATTAATTTATTATCTACCAACATCCCTCACCCCCACCATAAAATCTAAGTCGTTGAGAGCATGGACCTTGTTTGAATCGCTTCCTGTAGGAACTCCAGCACCTGAGACAGGTATGGCAGAGAGTGTGCCCGATAAGTATCTGTTGAAAGGTTCTGGAGGTAGTTAGTATCTTATTAAAGAAAGACTATGTTGTTAACTCTAACAACAGGCCATCTTTTAAGATATCTTTTTGGTCTTGGAGCTTGCACACTACTGGACTTCTTAAATAGGAAGATAGCTTGTTCATGTATTGGTAGTGATGGTTGTGCCAATCAGAGTACCACGTTTTACTCTTGATAAAGATTATGTTACCAAGTGAGCCAGGAACCAGGCAAATGGATAGGTTTCCTAGAACTGGTTACTCTTTTAAAAGTGTCATTGCTGTGCATAGCCTTATATTTTCTGAAGATGGGGACTGTTGTGTGATGCAGACCAAGGACTCTTGAAAATGTTGCATAGATGACAAGCCTCCAAAATCTGTGTACTTTCTATATTTTACCTATGGCTCAAGGATAACTTGCACAGGCTAGAACTCAGCAACATGTGTGGTATGAGGAATGTTAGAGTTGGAAAG
Source organism: Pongo abelii (assembly GCF_028885655.2). Classification (NCBI taxonomy): domain Eukaryota; kingdom Metazoa; phylum Chordata; class Mammalia; order Primates; family Hominidae; genus Pongo; species Pongo abelii. Next base: position 178,959,950 of record NC_071988.2, on the reverse strand, counting down.
ACCCTAGGAGCTTATGCTCATTGATGTGCAGATTGAGGCCTAGAGAGCAGAAGTTGACTTGACTTTGTCAAGTCCACTAGACAGCCACTATTTTTTTTTTTTTTTTTTATAATTAACAGTTTATTGTGTATTTCTTTTTTTTTTTTTTTTTTTTTTCTTTTATTATTATTATTATTATACTTTAGGTTTTATGGTACATGTGCACAATGTGCAGGTAAGTTACATATGTATACATGTGCCATGCTGGTGCGCTGCACCCACCAACTCGTCATCTAGCATTAGGTATATCTCCCAGTGCTATCCCTCCCCCCTCCCCCCACCCCACAACAGTCCCCAGAGTGTGATGTTCCCCTTCCTGTGTCCATGTGTTCTCATTGTTTAATTCCCACCTATGAGTGAGAATATGCGGTGTTTGGTTTTTTGTTCTTGCGATAGTTTACTGAGAATGATGATTTCCAATTTCATCCATGTCCCTACAAAGGACGTGAACTCATCATTTTTTATGGCTGCATAGTATTCCATGGTGTATATGTGCCACATTTTCTTAATCCAGTCTATCATTGTTGGACATTTGGACAGCCACTATTAAACTGCTAATGTGGTGATACATTTTTCCTAATGTGAGAACCAATTAGGAAAATGGAATCCTAGTTTCAAAATTCAGATGCTTTTTATAAAAGCATTTCTTTATTATGTTAGTGGATTGCATGCTTTTCAGATTGGGAGATGAGGTAGGAATCTGTTGCTTTGGAAATATTTACAGGAACAGTAAGGGAAACAATCTCATAATAATCACATTAGTCAAATGGAATGGTATATATATATATCACTATATATATACTGTATATATGTACTGTATATACTATCACTATATATACTGTTATATATATCACTATATATATACTGTATATATAGTGATACTTCTGTTTCTGTAGGCATCTGACAAATTGGCAAATAACTGGAAATACTACCTTTATAATGGTTACCATTATGTTAGAACCATATTTTAAGCAAGTATATAGATGAAGGATGTTTATTTTAATATTTTGGTTTATTCAATGATGGTGATGAATAATGTGGCTGACATTGGCATGCTTAGTTCCACAAGGAAACTTTTTGGTAATAATTTTAACATTTCATTTAACAGTACATCTCAATGATAAAAGTACCATAAGAAAGAATAAATAAGCATGTTTAGTGAACGCTAGAAAGTATAACCTATTATTTTTGAAATATATTCAATGAGTGACCTTAAATTTTATTTACACTATATTCTATGAGATACTCTATTCAGAAGTTCAAGTTTTTTTTTTTTTTTTTTTGGTCAAGACCCTCAGAAGATAAATTCATAGTTATAAACTTGAATGGCTTGCCTAAAATATTATTAATTTACCTTTTTAAACTTTTGGTTTGCAAAGTTCCCAAATCTGAAAACAAAGGGAGCCAAAAATTATAAAGAGGAACTATAATAACTACATTTATAATTAAAGCCAAGTTGTTATAAGTGATATTTTTGGTAGCATTCGCTAATTTTGCCTTTTACCTCATGGGAATGCATTTTAAATATAGTTTTGTTAATTTTATTTGTCATCAGATTTCTCGTTAGAATTCATGTGCCATCTTCAAGCCACTTTTTGTCATCCCCTAGTGACTGAGTAGGCTCCTCCCTGGATGGTTATTTGCCCTGTTCCACACCAGACTATCTTTGCCAGGCTGGCTTCACTGACTTTGCTCTCTTGCTATTCCGCTTAATTCCTCTTTTATTTTCAGACTGTGTTTTTTTTGTACTTAGCTTTTTCCCTTTTGTATTTGTTTTGTTTTGTTTTATTTTTGAGACACGGTTTCACTGTCACCCAGGCTGGAGTGCAGTGGTGTGATCACAGCTTACTGCAGCCTTAACCTCCCCAGGCTCAGGTGATGTTCCCTTTTCAGCCTTCCAAGTAGCTGGGATTACAGGTGTGTGCCACCACTCCCTGCTAATATTTGTATTTATTTTTAGAGATGGGGGTCTTAGTATGTTCCCCAGGCTGGTCTTGAACTCCTAGGCTCAAGCGATCCTTCCACCTCGGCCTCCCAATGTTCTGCGATTACAGAGGTGAGCCACTGTGCCCAGCCGGCTTTTTTTCTTTAGAATAGTAGTTGGGTTGTTTCTTAGTCCACTGAGGTATGTATTCAGTTGTTGCTGGGGTTTGTGGGGCAGAGGCAGGGTAGAGGTCTGATTCCTTAAGGGAAATCAACATTCTCAAACAGAACAAGGCCTTTTAATGGTAAGTGCAAGGATGTGGATTTACATTTCTGCTATATACACTATGTGCTGATAAACCAGTAAGAACTGCCAGGAAGGACCCGGGAGCAGCAGGATTTAGATGCATTTTAGAGGGTAGTTGGATGGGTCTACAGGGCTCTGAGTAAGCTTCTAGTTTTGCATTGCTTAATAATGACTCTCCAGGAGTGACTGTTAGGTGCCACATGTGTCCTCAATGTTTGCAGATAGTATGCAGTTTATAAACTCTCCGTGAGGTATTAGGAAAAACACCAGGGCTTCACTGGCTAAGTAGCTTAGCTAAGGTCCCACAGCTGGTAGATGTTTGAACCTTGGTCTGACTCCAAGCCAGGACTCAGAGCCACGTGCCTCTTCCTTCATAAGTTAAATGGTCTAATGTTTTATTAGAACATTGTTTTCATTCAGCAAATATTTATGAGCATCTGCTCTTTGCTAAGCTTTGCCCTAGGTGCCGCATATGCAGAGAAGAAGATGCAGACCTGCCTTTGAGATACTTGGTCAGAGGATGGCAGATCCTTCCTTTTACTTCATGGTCTATTAGTTTTGAGCTCAAAGTGCTATGGGAACACGGAGTGCTTTATTTCACTTCAAAAATCCTCTATTGATTTAGTAAGTGGTTGGTTTTGTCTGGAAGGGAAGTTGAAGGAGAAAAGTTCCCACAGAGGAGGTGATGTGTTTTGAAGCGGGTCTGAGAGGGGGAAAAAGAGGGAAGGATCCTAGGCTGAGGGAACAGCTTGAAGAAAAGAATAGAGGCATGAAGAGGCATATATCATGGGCAAGAGACAAGAAACATCGAGAATGTTGAGAGCGAGGAGAGGCTAGAAAAAGTGGAAAGATGTCCTAGACTTATGCATTCAAAGGCCCTGATGCTGTGTGTACGTCCTGCAGGGTTGACAGTTAACAAACAGAACAAAAAGAAAAGTCATCATGTTTAAGATTCCATCAAAACCCTTTCTATTCAGTTCCTTTCTCAGCAGGCAGGCAGTGGCAGAGTTCTGCTTTGGTGTGTGCAGATAACTACTTGTTGCTGGAATGTTTTTCAGTCATCAGGCATGTTTGGAAGTTGTGAACGGGTTAGAAGGGCAGGCTGCACAGCCTCAGTTCCACTCTCCTGAGCTGAGCCTGTGTCCACACTACTCTATATTGCCTTCTTTATGTAAACAAAGAGCTATTTTCACACTTCATTCACAAAACAGATGGCGTGCAGAATGAGGCTGGGTGAAGGATCCGCAGTTGGGATAAAAGTGAGGCAGCTTCCAGGACACTGAATTAAAGTAATGAAGCTGTTACATCACAGGCAAAGAAAACAGTTTTAACACTTTTAAGATCTCAAGTTTGTGGAAAATTAATTGCTATGAGGTTACACTTCATTGAGTATCTGCATCATTTTTCCACTGACGTTCATTCGGGTCCTGTGTATATAAATGCCGGAAAGATTTTGTGGTATTTAAGGATTTGAAATGACTGAATTCTTTTAGTGGATGTACTATCTTGACGCCATGCCATTTTTTGAAGCTGTGCTATTTGCATTCTAGGAAATCCTTGTTCATGAGTGGATACTATTTTAAGCATTTCAATGTTTCATGATAGAAATATACTTCTGTGCTTAAATATGCCCAGTTGGCCATTGCACCTGCCCTTTGAGTCACTACAGAGATCAGAAACCATTAAAAACAGAAGTTGGACTTACGTGGTACTTATCTTCTGTTGTTTCTGGCAGTTATTTTGCTGTGTATTTATAAGGACATCTGTCTTTTAAGTAGTCATAATTATTTATCTTTTTTTTTCTGCTGAGGAATAAATCACAGCTTGTTTCCCATAATGCCGTATATATTCATAGTCTAGGGTGATTAGAAATGCAAATTGAGAGTCATTAAAGCTTTATAATTTATTTTGCTATGGTAGCAGATGATATTTAAAATCAGTGTGCTAAGAAGAAACATTTGCTTAAAGTGTAAGATGTGAACAAATTAGAAGACAGAAGTATTCATTTCTCTCCCTGGAAATTTCTTGCTGGGTCTGGGAAAAGGGGGAAACCTGCAGTGTTCATTTCTAATTTACTGTACTATAAACCTGAGATCTAATGTCAGGCAGGGTGCAAATTGTAAAGAACATAGGAAAAACACAGTAATGATTAGTGTTTTCAGATTGCTCTATGGAAGCGTACTAAAGACTCTCTCTTACTAGAGTGTGATTTGCCTTTGGATTACCCATTAAAAGGTTGGATAAAATTTAGGTGAATTTCTTATAGTAGTTGGTGGTTTTGTGAATACACTAAAAACAAGGGAAAAAGTTGGATAATGCTGGTATGAAAAGTATAGATCTGTACATCCATAGCCTGAGATGGGGTGTCCTAGAGGCAGATCTCTGCTGGAAATATGTTAATTTTGTAGATCATAAAAGGCATTAGGGGATTCTTTGTTTTCAATTGGCAGTGACATCTCTACAACTATGCATTTTATTATTGACTTTACTTTTATTTCTAAACAAAAGTTCACTATTTCTGGAGTTATAAATGAAAAAGAACACACATACATTTACACACATACACATATATGTGTGTGTGTATATATATCTGCATCTAAAGTTATAAGAACACTAGTATGCTATGAGGTCTAGTCTCTTGTATTGTAGAGGCAATACATTTTCATGTAGAGCTCCAGAAATAACGTACTTTTGTTTAGAAATAAAAGTAAAGTCAGTAACAAAATGCATAGTTGTAGAGATATCCCAAATCTATAGTTTTATATATATATATAAAAGATTTATATATATAAAAAATGGCTTCAACTGTATCTTTGCATTGTGTTAGTCACTGTGGTCAAAACTGTCTGTTTCAAAAGCAGCAATCTGAAAATAGCAGGCAATTTCCCAGGTCACAATCTGGCTAGGCTACTGAGAGATGCTGAGTCGAGATACCTAACTGATAAATACTAACCCTTTAAAAAGTGGTTTTTATCTGCGTTTTCTTGAGACTATTAGCAGTCTTGAGGTTTTAAGCCATGATAACGAAGAAAAAATTAGTAATTAAATCATCTCTATTCTTATTTTAAAGAAGTTTTTGCTTCATGGTGGAAAATTTATCTTTAATCTGTACTGATAACTTTTAATAGGCATAGGTTGGGCACCCCATTAAACTAACAGCTTTAAAATGGTTTCCTTTTAGAACTAACATTTACATCCTAGGAAATCAATTAGGGTGTCTGGATTTTACATTTCCCTTGCAATCTTTGTTTGCAGTCATTTCTGAGTGGCCAACCTACCGTAGCAAAACTTAGAGGTGCAAATCTTCTGGAAGAAGTGTAAATGCCACAAGTTTACTTGGAAAAATGGAAAAATAGGACTTATTTAATATATCTGCTGAACATTTAAAACTACATAAAGCACTGGAAATACTTTTGGTGTGTAGGAATGTGTGGTGTTTCAAAACTACAAACACTGTTCTGAAAATTTCCCCGGTAGTGGTGAATTATATGAGACCACGTCCATCTAAGGAAGGCTTGTTTAACTAGCCTGTGGTTCTGGGGCTCATTCAAACACTCTTAAACAAAATAAAGGGCATGGATGTAATAACTTCTTTATGGAAAGGCCATAAAAAGCTACAGGGCCATGTAAACAAATTGGGTCATTTACTAGATGTTTAAGTGATAGATTTGCAGTCCAAATTTAGGGGCGTGTATTATGTTTTATAGGATGGTGACCATGTTCTACCTTGAGAATGAGGTTGCAAGCTTATTTTTTGTTTATTTGTTTGTTTTCGTCTAGTGCGTGGAAATCCGTTATTGCTATTTCGTATTGCAGTTGGAAAGCATACCTAAAATTCTGAGCAATTGCATTTATAAAGCTTTCCAACTTTGAAAAATGGCTAGAAACTCATGTGTGAAGATTGAATTGATCTGATTTCTGGTATCATTAGGTTCTTTTCAAGGAAAATAAGATGATTGAAATAGAAATTTTCCTTTTGGGCTCAGACATGTCTAAACTAATTGTAAAATAATTGTTCTGGCTTACAAGAGTAGACTCATAACTACGACTATGTAAAGTAAAAAATGTAACAACAGTTAGGATTTATAGTTACTGTCACTCTGCCAGTCTTGTAATAAAACTGCTATTATAACCACCATAGTGTGAGATTCATTTGTCTTACTTGAGAAGTGGGCAATAAGTCCTATCCAAGTTATCTTGCTTTTAGCAGAGCCACTTTACTGCATTAGGATATTAATTTACCTTCTCCGAAATTGGGTGTGATGATTGTGCCAAAATGATTCAGTAAAGGGGAGTTGGGTGGGTAGATGTATAAAAATATGTTGTGCTGCACATTAATGGTGATGACTAGTGGCAATGGGAGCTAGAAATAAGCTTGGAAATTGAAGTAAGCACAGGAAACAAAATAATTTTTATGTTGATACCATAACATTTATTCATTCTGTAACTTCTGTCAATCATGGTTGGCTCATTTGGCCTTAAAGGAAGTGATTGTGTAAGAAATCCTTAGTAAAAATCAATGAGCCTTTCTAAGTTTTGAAAACTGATGGCATCATACTACACTGGCAACTTTTAAGTGTTACTGCTGGACGTTTGGCAGCAGAAATAACTGCTTCAGCTTCACAGGCTTAAAAAACAACGGACAATGGTGGATATTATAGTTTTTGTGTAATGTGTGACTTGCTATTTCCTTTTTTTTTTTTAAATGAGTAACTTGATGGCCTTAAGTCTATGAATAAACCTAAGACCTGCATTTAAACTGGATTTTCTGTGATCTTGAAAACAATTCACATCTTTGTGCCTTAGGTACCTGTCTGAAGCTGAGGCATTGTGGAAAATGCAAAGTGAAATTAGGCTTAGTCTCTGCCTTCAAGTAGTTTATAGTCAAAGGGAGAGATAAGACCTGCAGTTAGGTATATTAGAGAATAAAAAGCGACAGTGTCATGTTTGGTGGGAATTCAGAGAAAGGCAAGATTATTTAGTTGAGCTGTTAGAAAAGGCTGAGAAAGGTTGTTAGGGGAGATATATATATTTTGAACAAAGGGGCCAGGAAAGATGAGCGTCATTTGCACGTGCAGAATCAAAGGTGGGATAGGATTTTGGCAGCTGGAAACCTGGTGAGTAGATATTCGCAGTAAGGAAGTGTGGGAAATTCATGCAGTCTAAAGTGCAGTTTGTTTTGAGGCAGACCTCAGAAGCAGGTTCAGTGAGAAGGTCATTGGAAATAGGAGGCACAAAGGGAGGAACATTGATGTATGACTTGGGCTTGAGTAAATAGAAGAGTGATTCTTCATGCTTTATTGTGAACTCCTTTATCGGCCCGCCCATCCCAGCTATGCGGACAGCCAAATTATGAATTAAATGTGATTCCTGATGGCACATACAAGACAGAAACAGCATGAAGGTTGCTGAACAGTGAAGAATAAAGTCAGAAGGAAAAGGAAATCTCAAGGAAGAAATCCCCTGAAGAGGAAGCCATGAGGGAAAAAAAGTCAGTCCATCACAAATCAGGGAGTGAAGGATGCCAAGTAAGGAGAGAGAGAAAAATCACAGAAATTGGCCCAGATGATAAAATACAGCAGAGACTGAAAAAAATGAAGACCAATGAGCAGCCTATGATTTTTCCAGGTTGACACAAAGAAAAAATCTTCAGTGTAATAAGTGGTGTAGAAGAGTGGACGTGGAGTAAAGTGAGGAAGTGAGACGTCACGTTTTTAAGAGAGAAGGAGATAGTGGTTCCGGGATGGAAGGAAGCATGTGTTGTTTCTTTGCTTGTTTTGGAGGTTTGGGGGAGAGCCAGAGGAGAGGAAAAGACTAAATGTGTAGCAAGAGATAAGCCTTCTATTTTAGAAAGTTCTTGTACCATTGATATTGGAACACAGGTGAAATAACTGTAGAGCATTAAGCTGAATACCAAATAATCACAATAAGAACTGAGCTTATTTGGTAGGGAAGTAGGTACTAAGTTTTGGAGGAAGCGATCCTTGAGAGAATTTTTGACCAAGCGAGGGATTCAGCATTCATAGAACAGCTTCTCGCCATTTTTCTTGGAAATCTGTCTTATTGCCACTTTGATGTCCTGGTACCTGTCTTGTGGAAACCTCAGTTCCATTGGAACATCTAATTAACATATATATTTAGAGGACTTACTATGTCTCATAATCTGGGTTGCTCTTAGCACTCCATGTCTGAGAAAGCAACTTCAAACTAATAGATTTTGTCCTGCTTAAATATTATTCCTTTACAATAATTGAAAATATATAATATAGTATGCTAAGTAAGCATGGAATTATTGTCAAGCTAATAAGTACATATTAACATTGCTATTTTTAGGTAAAATAATTATCTTTACATTTGTAAATTTCTGCATTCTCACTGTCATCCCAAACCAGGTGCTGGTTACCTATGACCTAAACTGTGGCAAAGTGTTCTTATTCTTCCTTCTATGACTCAGGCTTTTCCCATGCCATGTCACTTGCAATCGATCATTTGCAGGAGGTTAATATCAGATAATCTTATAATAGAGTTCTGGTTGTGTCTACTCTAGTCAAGCTTGGATTGGTGCTTCGTAAACTGTAATATACATACAAATCACCTTATTAAAATTCAGATTCTATTTTAGTAGGTCTTGAGTGGGACATAAAAGTTTGCATTTTAACCATCTCACAGGTGATGCTAATGCCATTGGACTGAGGACCAAACTTTGAGTAAGGAGAGTCTACATTGTTGTTCTCCATGGCTACTGTGCTGTCACCTCAGTCTTCTAATACAAAATTACACAAAACTGACCTCTGCTCACCCCAGAGATCTGTACTTTCCTAACTCTATGTATTGCTCTGCCAACTCTTTCAAACAATAAATTTAATCCAATACACAAAAGTGCGTGTTGTGATGATTACTGTGTCACATCCTGAAAACAGGTAAACAAAATGTCCTTTGTGTGCTTGATGTTCATAATCAGTGTTGTTTGTATTGCACTAGACATATGCTTAGAATGCCCAAGGACCCAGGGATGTTCTACTTTTGGGTCAGGAAGGGCTTCTCCTGGGGTTATCATTGAGTAGGGTCTTGAAGGACAAATAATTCACCAGAAAAGGAAGAGAGAGTTCTAAGCAGAAGGTGCGGACTTGTGAGAGAGCACAAAACCTATTCAAAAATGAACTGCTTTTGGTGAGAAGATTGAAAAATTATTCATTAATTTTGAGGGCTGTGTCTGACATACTAAGAGCATGTTTAGATGCAAACTCATGAGATGCTAGGGCACCACTGAAGGACCTTGGCTGATGGGTAATGATTATAGCCTTCTGCGCCAATTCCTAATAATAAGGGTGTGTCTTTTTGTTTATGCTCGTATTCTTACACCTATAACAGATCATTAAATATTCATACATTAATCAGGTTTGATTTTTGTTTTTTAAATGTATTTTACATTTTTCGTATTATTGTTTTGTCAGCAAATAGTGATTTTCCCAGCTTTGAGTATAGCTGACAATTAAAAACTGAATATGTTTACCAAATAAAATGGAATGTTTTGATATATGTACACATTGCAAAAGGATTACCACAAACCAACTAATTAATTTATCCATCACCTCACGTAGTTATCTTTTTCTTCTTCGTGGTGAAAACATTTAAGACCTACTCTCTAAACAAGTTTCAAATATATAATTGTTTTCTTTCCAAAATAAAGATACTTCAGGATGATTGTAAAGGACAGAGAAGCTAGAGGCTGGGACAGCAGTTTGAAGGCATTTGCAGCCGTTCAGTTACCAGATAGTGGAAAAATAGCCAAGTGAGTTAGTGCCTGGGGTGTGGAGTGGAAGGGAACCATCATCTCTCCTTCATGCTGCGTGTTCAAAGCCAAGGTGGATTTAAGGCCCTGTCTGACTGGTCCCCTCTCTGCCCCATAAAGCCTTCCCTCTTTCTTTCAGTCTAGTATGTCTCTCTTCTCTAAACTCTCAGAATAGTGCAGAATTGACCACTTTCTACCTTGGATTCTAATTATATATGTGTTTTAATCTCCCATAATTTTCAAGTGTCAGAGAATAAAATGTTGAATAATCTCTAGCCTAGTGCCCCACTGGATGGTAGATGTTTTAAGTGAAGTGAAAACAGCCCACTTAGACCCAACACAGCTTGTTCTGCTGCAGTGTTGGCATCTGGTGTCATAAATCATCATTGATGGGTTCTAAAAGAGTCATATGCCTTATTTCACAGCTGGGGGATGCGCCTAACGTCTGGCTTCATTTTAAGGAACTGCAAGGGGCTAACTGGAGAGCCTCAATCTTTTTGCTTAGACTGAGTAAAATGAATGCACAAAGAACATGATTGGCAAAATTATAATGATGACTGCTTAGAATGTTATTTCCTCAATAAGAAAAAGAAATGTATCATTTCCAGGAAACTTATTTTTAAACAGGGAACTTTAGGATAAAGTTTTATTGCAATCAATTTATTATAGAGAAGAGCATGACCATCGCAAGTTCATTTTCAGTAACTTTGACGTATTTTTTGTTTTGAATTATTTCCCCTTTTGCTCTTTCTAGTTAACATAAGATATAACTCATGTGCTTTTTTATTTTTAGTTTGTTTTTCTTTTTTGCTTTGAGGTTTTGAGATTGACAACTGTGATTTATCCCAGGGAAAGCAAAAATCTTGAAAAAGTCACTCAAAGAATATAGTTTTTTTTCTCTTGGAAATAAAGTTGATTTTCTCAGCTCTGATCCTATGAGATTATGGGCAGAACTAAGTAGTCCTTAGTTCTGGCATGTGGACAAAACAGAAGCAGACCCTGGAGAGAGAGTTCAAAATTCATGGCAGTAAGCACATGTTCGGTATGCCAGTATTTATGGTGTCACAACCAAATTGAAACCATAACCCTCTGCTATTTACATAAATATGGTGCCCAGACTGCACAAGGTTATGCCTATGTTTCCCAGTAAATTTAAGGCAATAGAAATGTTCAGTACCCCCTAGAGACCACACTATTTATTTTCATGTTCATTTTGTTTCTCTCTATGAGGCAGAGTGAATTGTCTTAATTTATATTCATATTTGAAGTCAGTCAGAATGAGAAGGAATGGCATTTAGTGGGTATAGAGACTGGTTTTGTGCTTTCATATGTAATGTGTCCAGGCCATTGTGTCCTGGTATTCTTAGTTCCTGAGCTGGGGCGAGTTAGGGGTATTGATTATTGATAGTGAACATAGACTGCTTCTTAGATGGGTAAAGCTCAGCCTTCATATCTTGTGTCTTATGCTCTTAGAGAACCTGGGTTTCACCACTTTGGTCAAACACAGACACACATACTGTTGGTAAGAAGTCATGTTTTATGTCTTTTTATAGCAACTTTTAAAGTATTATCATTCTAAAGTATTTATCATCTGGTAAAATTTTAAGAACAATGAAGTTTCAGAACCACTATTGGGAGTACCTCTTTTTTTCTCTGCTTTTTCAAGACAAAGATATCTAGTAATTTAAATTATAGTAACATCGTCATGCACTTGTACAGCAATATAAATGAGAAAGATAATAGAAAAACCAAATAGCATATCACATTTGCTGAATGTGAATGCATTCTTAATGAACCTTTTTAGAATCCCAGACTCCTTCTGATCCCTTTACCAGTAGTTGACTTTAGTCTAGAAAACAACTTGGACAGTAACCAGATTGCTAGGTGTCTTTAGTAGGTTGGCTGTTTGATTTGGCTCTTTGAGAGATGGTCCTATATCTCTGTCAAGGGAAAGTTTTTCAAAACAATTGGTGACTGGAAAATGAGGAATGTTTTGTGCAAGAAGGGAGGCTTTCTCGTTTACAGGATAAAAGACATTTTGGAAGAGTAACTCCCAAGTAAGCAAATGAAGCTTGACTAAGTAAATCCTTTTACTTAAGGGATAGAATCCAAGATATTTAAGAAGTCATTTTATTTTTTGAGTTCAGTAATTTAAACATTGTGCTTAGGCTTTTTGTTGGTACTCCAAACATTTTATTAAGATTTCCCTTGGTGTTTCCATAAAAAGACAAAATTCATTATGTTTTATTTGTAAATAATTGTCTTAAACCTAGATGAAAGAGAAAACAAACTTTTCTGTACCATATTCTTTCAGAGTAGTTATTCAGTGTTTTTTATGCCCCAAATTTGAAAATGATCACAAATTTTTCACTGATCTGTTTATGTCTAATTTTGGTGCTGGAAAAATAAAAACAGATTACTTAGGGTGTTTAAATCCTGTGCAGATTAGTAAACAATACCAAGGAAATTTACTTGGTGTTACTAGAAGGTTGAGGAAGATTACTGGCTTTTGCAGTCCATTAGTAGATCAATTTGTTAAATGTTTAGTGCTAGGAATCTCATTTATCAGGAAATATCTTAGGCGTTGGGGAGAATTGGCCTGTGGTATTTACATTCTAGTCTAGTTGCCAAAATTGATTTTCACATTTTGTATGTGACTTAGCTCTTTGTGCTGCAGTAGATACCAGGTTAAAGCATAGTTCATATCTTAAAACATTAATAGATTTTGTTTCAATGCTGCCAGTAATTTCAGTGACTAACAAAAAAATACACTTTCATTAAAATGTTCTTAATGATTTCTGTTTGATTTTCTACATAGTGATAAATGTTGCCATTTACCCCAGTGGTTTAATGACAACAAATAAGTATTACATTTTGAAGAAACTTGGCAGTATCATTGTATGTCAGTGTGTAATAGCTAATCTATAATTTAGGTTAATTCCATCATTAGTTTGTGACTTGAAATTCTTTGTTTCTGACTGTTTCATAACTTCTTTAAGCACAAAGAGGATATTGGTAGAATCAGGTATGTAGCAAAAGCTCTAGAAATACAGTTTTGATTATTTGAAACACTAGTATTTTAAAATCCAGCAGATGCATTCCTTTGCCTAAATATATTGTGTCTTATGCTATAAAGAGGACATATTTTGTTTTATTTTAGTGTACATATTAAAACAGTTTATATCCCAAATAAGCTAATATGACTAATGGTTGTCACTGCCCTAATTCTGGGGAAGAAAGTTTGAATCAGAAAAGTATTCTTGGAAGAAGAATATTGTTTTTTCCTATCTATTTAGGCATTCACTGGAACTTTCTTTACTCCTAAAATTTATGCTTGAAATGGCTCAGAGTTTGTGTATGTGGAGCATATTGGAGGCTGATTGTATCTGTGAGTTTAGGAAAGACTTAACTTGATCCCTTGTGCAATGAAGTCTTTCAGAGAAAGCCAGGCCTTTTTTTTTTTTTCTGTAAGGTAGAATGGATATTCAGGCTCAGATTTTAGCTAAATTAAGAAGGACCTTTCTCTGTCCAGAATAGTATCACAAAATTAAGACTGGCTCTGGAAGAGAGACAGGGGATGCCCTCTTTTCATTGTCATACACCATTTGAATTGTGTTTGATAAATTTGTATCGTGACCTTGAACATGAAACCACTCAGAAATCCTGGTTAATTTCTGCCCCATGTGTCAGTCTCAAAGGGGAGACCTGCCTTTGCCAACAGACCATGCAGTAAGAAACAAAAATATTAAAACTCCACAATCACAACTTACATGGTCAATAATGGTTTCAAAAATTAAAAAAAAATTGATCCTGGCATATTTATAAGCAATCATATATAAATACAGGAACATGTATATTATGAATTTTCTTTAAACTATTTGCCTGCATTGATTATAGAGAGAATGAAACCTCACAATGAAATCTGATTGAATAAATTTAAACACTGTTGTGAGAGCATTGTTTTATTAAGTCACTGGAATGTAAGATACAGGAAGCCTGAAATTTTAGTTGTTGTTATGGAGGTTTATTTATTTTCTCCTACTGCTTTATCTTCAGGATCTAGAACCTTGCCTGGCAGGCAGTAGGTACTCTAACATTATTTGTTTAGTGAATGAAGAGAAGGGTGTAAGAAGCGTCTACCTCTGGATATAAAAATACAATGAGATGAAAGAGAAGTGTATATTTTCCTTTCTCCTTGTTTAGGTTATAAACTATCATATTCATAGTGCCTAGATCAGGGCTTGGTAGTTACTCTGAAATTGAAAGATTCAATAAGTGAATTTTCACATGAATAAAAATGTGAACTGCTGATTTTGTTATATCAATTGTCATTTTACTTTTGCTCTTTTTGCCAATTTCTAGAATTTTTTTCTTATTTATTTCACAAATTTGTAGTCATTTAGCAATTCAACAATTATAAACATTTTGAAGTTCTGTGTATTTGTGGGTATAAATAGATTTTTTTTCCAATTTAACACTGCTTTCAAATTGCTTATTGAACTATAGTGGAGAGGAAAAAAAAGAACTTTTCTTCTACCTCTTAGGTTTAGAAGTTAAACTACAAATTAAACTGACAAAAGACAGAGTAACAGGAGAAAAGGCATAGTAATTTTATTAATATTTTAAATTTTGTGTGCATAAGGGCTTCAAAGTAAGGATGTGAAAATCTTTAAAAGCAGTTAGACTTGGGATTTTCTATACCATTTTAACAAATGATGATAAATTGTGGAGGAGTGACTAGATAATGGAAAGGGGATTTGAGCGTCTAGCACCAATGAAGTTTGGGAAAGTGACCAAAAAACATGGGGAAACTAATATTATTACCTAATCATAACAGATAGTATTATTTTAGTAAGGTTATTTTAGTTAAGTCTGCATATACAGTCTCATTCCAGTGCCAGCTGTTTGTCTGTGCTAAGGGTCACTTTCCTTATCCTGGAATGGAGGGAAAAGGGGCATTTATGTCATCTTCAAAAAGGAAAATTTATGTACTACTTTTAGGCAGATAACTGGAGAACAGAGAACTTTTCCCAAATCTGTTTATTCTTACTTGTCTTCAGCTCAAAATAATCCTTATGCCAAAAAGGCATATTTTAGGGTGTCATACTCGAGACCCCTTCATAGTCATTGATTAAAACATATGACTGTTTCTGATAGCGTATATAGCCTAGGAAAAATGTCATAGGTAGTGCTGGTGGTTGTTGGACATGCTGGTGCTTGTGTACCTTTGAGTGAAGCTATTTTTATTTCCTGTTATGCTTACTGCTTGTTTTCCTGAAGGTAAAGCTGTAAGTTACAAATATATGTGATCCAATTCTTAACAGCTTCTGCCAGGACTAACCCTATATCATCTCAGGTATGTCCTCAAGGGGACATAGGGGAAGGGGAAACAGTTCTGTTTTCTCATTTGTGCCGTCTTTGATTTCCATAGAAAGTCAAAAGTCATTCTAGTAATACACACTTAGGAAATGTGAAGTGCTATGACTCATTTTATTTTGGCTTTGCACAGTGTAGAAAATTTCTTGGCTAAGAAGAAATTCCTTTTCAAACTACCAGTCCTCCCCAAACAATTCTCCTCCCTTCTGAATAGGTAGTTCTCTCTTTGCACAGACATTCTTCTGGGCTTAGCTGCTGTGTAACCTCCTAACCCTTCATTAATAATTTCCTGAGGCCAGTTTGTTATAAAGAAATATTGCAGCACAGTGTGTGAGCAAGAGAGAGAGAAAGAGAGAGAGAAAGAGAGAGAGACACACAGACGCACACTACTTTTTAATGACCAACTAGAATGGGATTAATGCTCTGAAAGAAATGAAAAAAAATGTACACATTAGACTTTTTCCCCATTACTTTGCGTGTTAATCAAGGAGATCACCCCCTTAGGCAGAAGGTAATAAATGCTTTTCAACTTCTCTCCGTTATTCAGAATAAATGGCTCATTTCCATATTGTACACATATTTAAATGCTTTGAGTATTTAAAAGAATAATCATGAATCTTTCAAAGAATTCTTAATAGTAGGAGACCGTTGGTGAGTAAATTTATCTCTTTTTGGCTTTTAACAAAAGAGAGAGTCTCTCTTTTCTTGAAGAAATCACCAAGGAACCGTATGTGTTCAGAGATGGACATTTGGGCTTCCACTCTACTGCACTATAATCCTTTCTCACCTTTCTCATATTTCAGAAGCACAGGACCTCGGTGAATTTCACACTGGTCCCTTGGCTAGCCAGTAGAGCAATAAACCTCCCACGAGAAATGCTGTGAATTACACAGAGCTGTCATTACTCAGGGTATACAGAATAATGATCAAAATGCTGCCTCCACAGAGAAATGCTCACACTCTAATGTTAAGTGAAAAAGCAGGGTGAGAATAAGATTTTAAATATTTTTATGTATGCCCCCATAAATATTTCTATGTATGTAGAGGAACTAGAATGAAATACACTGAAATGTTGTAAGTATTTCATCTATAAAAGCTGTAGGGCAGCGGTGGGGGTGTTGGTACTTTCCTTTCTAAAATACATAGTATTTTCCAAATTTCCTATAGTCAGCTTATATTACTACTATATTAGAAACAATGCTGTGCTAATTCCTTAAACCTAATTTAAACAGAGGGTTCAGGGAAGGCAAATACAAATAGCATTTTCTCCTATTCTAACGGAAAGCACCTTAATATGCCAAGACTTGTTTTAGAAGCCTAGGAGGTGGCATTCTTAAAGGTGGCCCTTCAGGCTTAAGATTTAAAATTGGCTCTTAATTTTATCCCAGAGCTCGATGTGGATATAGTCAAAGCGGCCGCAGCAGTCGGCGCAGGAGAGCCATCACCACAATTAGCTATGTTGTTTTTGGCAGTTTATAAGAAATGTTGTTTTCACAAGACCTAAGAGTTTTGTCTGGGACGAAAGAAGATTGCTGCCAACATTTGGCACCATATGGAGTTTTCGTCTTTTCCTTTTTTTTTTTTTTTTTTTTTTTTAGCTTAGTGTGTAGTCTGTACATCCCCTCTTAAGCCTTGAAGATCAAGACAATATTCTGGGAGGTTTTTTTTTTTGTTTTTTGTTTTTTTTTTAGTACACTTGTTGGAAACATCTGGCAAATGCCATTAGGTTGCACACCATGGACTTCATTTATAGACAAGTGTGTGAGATAAAAAACATGGAAAAAAAATCCCTGCTTTGCAGCTGCATTCTATGGCACACCATCCACAGTGTGTGTGTAGACCGTATAGACTTGCTATTCACACTTATTGAGGACTAGCAGATGGAGAAACTGTAAATTAATTTCCCTTTCTAGGCATAGAATATCCATGAACCATACCAGAACCTGTCCCTTATTGAAGTCAGGCAGTTTCTGATTTCGTTGCTACTTTGCTTTTACCCTAAGGCTGCACATTCACACTCTCCACAGTATATGGACATCATAGTCAATGAAGAATATTTTGTCCTAGGAAATATTATTTGGTTTTTGGAAGAAACACTGCAGATTGTGCTTATGGCACTAAATTGAATCAAGGATTCAGTTTAAAGGATTGAGGGAAAAAGGATGATAGTGACAATCTCGTTTCTTAGACCTCTTTTTGCTGTTATACTTCAACTAAGGCAGTTATTTTGTGATACCACCTCTCATTAATTTGTCTACACATAAATAAGGAACTAAGCAACAAATAAATAAACAGGGAAACAAAACCACACAGTTTTATTTCCTGAATTTCAGTTTTTCTTGTTGCCCTGTCTTTCATTGTCATCCTTCATTTTGATGTTTACTTAGTTTAATTCCATGTTTCAAATGAAAACTACTGTCTGCAGAGTCTAGAACCCCTGAAAGTGCATTAACTAGGCCATGTCAGGGGAGAACTTTAAATTAAAAGAGAATTTTGAGTAGGAAAGTAAATGTGGAGTCTTTTGAGTAGGGAAATAAGTGCCAAAGTAACCCTCTGTGTAACCTGCAGCTAGTTCATCCATAGCAGAGGGTTACAGAACCACAGCTGTTCATACACACAGATCCTGAATAAGAGATGGCTGGGCAGAGGGCTTGTGTGCGTTCCTGCTTTTACCCCTTTTGGTCTTTTATCTTGTTTACTTCTTAGGAGCTAGAATCCCAGGAGATGAGAGGGCGATCTCTTTGGTCCATTCTGCTGACCTCCCTTCTTTATGTCATTTGAGGTTTGTAATGTTGACTCATTAACACTGTTTTACTAGGCTAGCTGAGCAGAGAGATTCCCATTTCTGCTTCCAGCCTTCTTAACACTGAAACTGAGATTTCTCCGCTCCTCCATCTTTTTCACTGAAGTAACATTAAAAATTATTTCAAGCATTCCTAAGTAAACTGGATGATGTCTTCTTACTGCTTTTGGTCTGGAAATTTTCAAGGGCAAGAAAGTCTTAACACATATGAAAACATGAACTGGGAGTGATTGAGATACTGTGTTGCCTAGCCCTCTCCTTCTGGTCTAAGTGAGGTCATTTTCTAGGAGGTGAAGTCATTATCTTAGTCATGTATGTTGTTGGCAGCAAGACTAGAACACAAGTCCAACTCTCAGTCCCGGGCTCTGTCTGTCTCATCATGACGTGTCTTTCTGTTCCTGTGGTCTTGATGATAAATAGATGAACTCTGGAGAAAAGACAGTAGCTCTTCCTTCGGGGACCTTGGCAAATTTGAGCTCACTATTACCTCAGAAAAGGGGTTGTTGTTTAAAATCCTATATAATTTCTAATGCCATGCTCATTAAATAAAATAATACCAAGGCCATTTTTCGTCACAGAGATGGAAACCTCACTATAGCATGCTTGTTTATAATTTTTATTGATAAATGAAATCATCTTGGATGAAATAATATATAGTATACGTTAAAGTGGGTTGGTTGCTTTTCCTAAATTATACTTTTTATATTTCTGTTTACCATATGCTGTGAAACCAAAGCTATTATTTTTGCCTCAATCTGATAACATAGTCCATATTCTAGGTGGTAGATAAAGAAATATTTCAGCATTTACCTTAAAATTCTTGATTTTTTAAAGTTGTTTCCTCTCTGTCTTCTCTGTCAGATGTGAATAATACTAACAACTAGTACTTTCTGTAGGATTCACAGTTCTTTCTGCATATTCCATAGGCTGTTTTTAATAGGCAGGACATAACCTACTTTCATTCAGTTTTTCATAAATATAACAAATGTTATATAGTTTACAAGAAGAAATATCAAGGCTAAAGCCTGTTGTTAGCATGATAACTATTGCCAAATCAAATATGGGAAGAGGATAGAATATGAATTCTAATTTCTTAGTTCCAGTAGTTGATTTGGATCAGATGCGATCAGCTCCTGGCAGCAAAGGGCTGAAATCCTTCTGATAATGAGCCTGGTGATTTAGGAGTCAGATTGGGCTCATGAGTGAATATTATAATAGAGGGAGAGAGTGGTACAATGTTGGATGTTTTTCAGAGAGAATTGAAACTAAACTGCTGAGTCTGTATGGTCATTAAAATTCCCAAGGTGTTTTTTGCAAGATTATGAGTTTTTAGCCAGCATCCTGACCAAATGAGTAATTGCTCTGCCAATCGCTCCTGCAATTTCATTTGTACAAGGTCATTGCATCCACTTCCTGAGCTAAACTGTCACATTAAGGGAGAGTAGCCTCTTTGAGAGAGAGTGATCTCTTTAATTAACAAACTCATTTGCCCCCTGCTTTGGGAAAAGAGACAGTAGTTGCTTAGCATCTATAAATAGGAGCTGTATTTTTTCTGTTTTTTCTTTTTTCTTATAAATCTTTGGTTTTTGGTTTAGACTTCTGTCTAGAAGAAAGCATATTACTGTTGTAAATTTTCCCTACTGATTATATATATATGTATGTATGTGTATATATATACATATATATAATTTAAAATATTAAGAGATGTCTGTAAAATCTGTTTATTATTAACAACTATTTAGTTAGCATTTATGACATATGCAGCAAGATACTAGTCACAGATGAAAAAACAATGAGCAGAATGTACAAAACTTGTGGTCTCCTGGAGTTTACATTTCTATTGAGGGGAGAAGAAAGGAGAAATAACATAAATAAGTAAACTATTGGTATGATAGAAAATGGTCAGTGCTGTGTTTTGGGAGTTAGAGAGTGTGGGGATAGGGCATGTTGTTGCAGTTTGAAATAAGTCACCGAGGGCTGACTGAGGTGACTTTGAGCACAGATCTTGCAGAGATGGTGGAAAAGGCCTTCACAGACAGGGCCAAGGGGAGAGGCAAAGGCCCTGGGTCAGAATGTGCCTGGCAAGACTGAGGATCAGCAAGCGGGGATTGTGTTCTGGAGAGGGGCACGCAGATGAGTGATGAATTTTATATAGAGATGATTATTTCTGCCAAGCGAGAATACACTGTAGGGGAGCAAGGGAGCAAATGCTGTGATGGTGACTTAGGCCAGAGCAAAGTAGGTAAGTGGTCAGGTTTTGGATTTATTCTGAAATGAGAGCCGTTGGCATTTGCTGGCAGACTGGAAATTGGGAGTTGAGATGGATTGTCAGGTGCCAGCCTGAAGGTGCCACCTGTGGGACTTGGCAAGCATTTTTGTCTTCACATGCAGTTATTGTCTTGAAAGTCTTCAAGCTACTTGTTAATTGCCCTAGCGTGGTAACAGTGGACACATGAATTGATTGTGATGATGAAAGTATATAAGACACACACATTGGCGATGGATTTTATTTTTCATTTTTAATCATGATAAGAAGTCAGTGCATGCGAGTCGATCAATAGAAGAGAAAGAAGCAAACATTGCATTGATTTGGAAGCATATAACTAATGCCTAGTGGAAGACAGGCCCTTTTTTTATTTACAAAGGAAGATGTACCAGAATAAAGAATTCCATTTAATGATAAATATAGCTAAGACATACTCAGTACTTACCATCTACTAGACATGCATGTAAGCCTTTAACATATATTGATACCTTTAATGATCAGAGAAAACATTTGAGTGAAATTACTAGCATTAATCCCAATCTAAGAAGAATTTAAGCCACAAGGCCAAGGTCATGTGATTTTCAACAAGGGCAGTCTTGCTCCATGGCGCATGCCCTTAATCATTACAGTGCCTCTAATAGCCACTTTAATTTGTTAGAACTAAAGCTCTAATTTGGCTAGATGCTAAGCAGACTTGCTCAATTTACAGTTTCATTTCTTAAATGTAGACAAGTCAATGAGAGTTCTTAAATACCTTGGAGTTTATTCTTACTAACACAACATATTTGTTTTAATGGAAAGCCTGGACGTTTGGGATGAGGAAAATCCATAGTGGAAGAAAAGGCAGAGTGTGAAAATATGGCTTAGTGAAATTGGGTTTAAATCCTGGTTTATTCACTTTTTAGTTACACGATCTTGACTTCACCACTTAACCCTTCTGAGCAGTTAATTCTCTAATTTGTAAAATGTTAACATTAAGAACTACTTCACAGGGACTTCTGGCAACATGCTTGGTCTGCTTAATAGATTTTAGTTTCTCTGCCCATCTTCTTGGCTAGATAGACTGAAAATGAATGTAGGGGTTTCTGAAAACAAATTGGATCGAGTGAAAAAAAAAAAGGTTTGATACAGGGAGGCCAATAAAACACTCCAATGTAGCTCCACAGGAGAACATTTAAAGCGAGAGTTTTTGTGCACTTATATTGGTGCTTGTCAGAGTTGAAAGTGCGTTTGAATCCTCCCGGATCTTGTTAAAAATGCAGATTCTACATCAGTAGGCTTGGGGGTAGAGCCTGAGATTCTGCATTTCTAATAGTTTGATGTGATGCTGATCCTGCTGGCCTGTGGACTGCACTTTTACTAGCAAGGACATATCAAAATAGATTCATGAAGAAGTACCATGGGAATTTAGAGTGAATAATATCAAGGTTGATACCAGTAAAACAGTTTAACAGAGCTTCTCAGAGATGAAATGAGCTACATCATAGGTATTAATTCCCTGCCCAAGGCTGTATTTGCGTCATTTCTGATCCGTGCTGTTGATATATTGATACACTGGGGGTTGAGCCAGACTTGAATTTTCTGTTACTCATTGGTAGGGGTTACCCTTAAATAGAAGTGAGTGGAGCATTTAAGCATTATTAGTTACATAGGTTCCTGGGCTATAGGGCACCAAACACAGATGTTTTCGAGGGAATTCACTCACTGAAAAGATAATCAGATTAAATGACTACTAATGCTCATTTTAACCTTGTGATAGGACGTTAAGTCACACATCCTCTAGCCGAGAGGCATAATCTGAGATCTGTATGGTATCTGTCTAACACATATTACTAAGCAGGAATCTCAGAATTCCTTAAAGGTTTTAAGAGGAAATTATTCATTGTATTCATAATCATTCATATCCATTTGATTGCTCTCTGACCACAGTATTGCAATTATACATAATTATATATGCAATTATACATGTAGTTACAATATAATTATAATTATACATATATAATTACAATATAATATAATTATATAATATACATGTATATTATATACATATATTCCTTTAATGTATTGCTAGCAGTATTTTTTTTGTCTGTTTTAGGTCTTGGTGATTTGTGCACTTACTGTTTCTCAGAATTTTTCAAAATTTAGCCTCTAAGTTACTAAGAAATGTAAATGGATAGGGCATGGTTATTGACACAAATACATTCTTCTTTTCCCCTCAATTTTCATACAGCTGTAGTGTTACTAGAAAAAAGTATCTATTTATGGGAAGTGTTTTTCTCTTCTCCTGTGGAATCTTAAAGGCTTATTTTCAAGTATTTCTAGAGCTGCCACCTGTTAAATTATAGTGATTCTACGCTTTGTAGATATTTTTTAATCATGAAAGAAGATAAGCTAGAAAAATAAAGTACATTCGATGTTGGAAAAATGTTACAGGCTTTTTGAATCCTGTTTGCGTTGAGCACTTGGACCCTCCTCCCCTGGCCAGCCTTCTGGAGTGCCTGTGAGCACAAAGGAATGGCATGTATTTATACTTGTGTAAATACGATCCTGTATGCTCTCCAGTGAGAACATGCAGGCGGCCCTTTTATGGTCAACAAGGGGTTTTCCCTCTCGTCTTTAGGCAGACCACAGGGCTACGTGCTCAAGAGTGTATTTTCGATACCATCCATCAGAATGCTTTCATAATCTGCCTCCCTTTTATAATATCTTAGAAATGGCTTTGTTATACTTGCCTTTATTCACTAATAGGTCATCCAGGAACTTATGAAGACTTGCATGTAAAACGTCAAAGTTCTTTTATTTTTTTTTTCTAAGCCACCTCTGTTCCTGTTCAATTTTTAATTTAACAGGCTCTTCTTGCAAAATAGACCATGTCACCTTATTATTTTGATCACATATCTCAGGACTCTCAGGATTGTTGGTATTCCTTCAACGAATATATGGTATCTTATTTTATCACGTAAGTAACTTCAAATTTTGTCTTTGATGAAGTCTCACGTATTCATATACCAAAAAGAAATTGTTAACCGGCCCAAAAGTTGAAAGAAGGATCATGAGTGGGTAGTGTTTGGAAACAGCATTGAGCAAACACATTATTTGGTATTTTCTTTGGCCTTGGCATTTTAAAAATAGCAAATAATAATAACATTGATTACAATAACATTATCTTAAAACTGATGCATTCTAGAAAATGATAAAGCTAATGATAAACCACCTTGTTTCTCTCAGCACAATATTCCTGTGAAAGCTGTTGGATGTCCAGCTCTAAACTAAATATTCTTTCTAAAATTACAGAATAAAGTTTGTTGAGAGGCAATAACCTTTCATGGTTGTTGACCCTCATCCTGTGCAGTTTCTCATTTGTAAGAGAATATTTCATTTTCAATCATTTTCTATAAATTTCTTAATTGCATGGGAAAAATGTTAAATAGCATTACTTTTAAACTGTATACATTATTGAAGAACCCCCTCATTATCTTTCACTTACCTCACAGATCTCTATCTATCCCTTCAGATTTCAGCTCAGTAATCACTGCATCAGTATGGTCTTCATTATTAATTCACAGTTTAGTTTACAAATACTTATAGAACACTAACTATGTGCTAAGCCATTGGTCTTTTGGGTCTTAAGAGTCCCTTACACCTGTGCAGACTGTTGAAGATGCCAAAGAGCTTTTGTTTGCATGCATTATATCTATTGATAGTCACCACATTGACATTAGAGCCGAGAAAGTTCAAACATATTTATTTGTTATTCATTTAGAAATGGCAAGGATAAACACATTAACATATTTTATGAAAAAAATATTTTCCAAAGTAAAAACAATTAGTGAGGAGTGTGGTATTGTTTTATAGTTTTGAAATCTGCTTATGTCTGGCTTACTTGAAGACAACTGAATTGTCATATCTGTCTCTGCATTCAGTGATATCACACATTAGGTAGCCCCAGACAAACTTGACTGTACACTTATAAGAAAATGGGAGTGAAAAAGGCAGAAAACACCCCTTATTATTATTCTGAAAAATACTTTAGATGTTACAGACCCACAAAAGGATATTCTGGACAGACACCCAGAAATTCCCAGACCACACTTTGAGAACCTTAGACATTGGGTATCGATCAGTGCACAAAAAGGCACAGATCTCTTCCTTTGAGGGCCTCTGTTTATTCTGCTAGTACCAGGCAATTTCCCTTTTTAATAGTTTAATTTTCCTATGGCAAGGTAGTCTCCAGAAATGTCAGGGACTTGTTTTTGAATCTCACTCATTGTTTTACATTTCCGATCTCCATTATTAAACATTTATTGAGTAAATAGATAAAATCAATTGTCCAGAGTGTTGAATATATATTTCATAACCTATATTTAGGGCATTTACTTTACTATTTAATAATATAGACAAGATTCCAAAATTTTAGAAAAGACTGGCTTAACTCTCTGGATTAAGTACTGTAATTTTTGAACTTTTTCAGGATATTTGGAAATATTTAAGTACCTAGGAAGGAAAGGCTGATCTTGAAATTGGAAAACAATTGATTTGATGTAATAACTAGGTAGATTTCAATATGGTTCTTCGACTTCAAACCAGTAGTTTGATTCATTAAATATGTATTTTTAGTAATTCACATTGTTGAGCAATTAAAGGCTTTCATATGTGAGTAATCTACTTGAATTATTGTTGATTGCTTCAGATATTCTGAGGAAATGAGAAAATCAGCTTTTTCCTTTGCATGTCATTCTATGTAGGGAACAGTGCTTCTAGAAACTAGTGTTGCAGAGCAACTGCAGTTGTTTACCAATTTCAGTAACTTCCTTTCCAGTAAGCTTCTGTTAACTTTATATACTGTAATCCCAAGTAGTTATATTTCCATTTTTATGTTGCATTCTGTCAACGTGAGGCTGGTAGCAGTTTTAGCAGTTTTGTAGTATCTGGGTAATATTTAAGGCATAAGGCTTGTAGAGGAAGGATCAGAGTTAGAAATCAATTAATACTTCTTAGAAGGGGGTGTTAATTTAATTTCTGCTGAGGACACATTGATGTCAACTTGATTTTGAAAGGCATTTTATGTAACAAGCCACAATTTAAATATAAAACGATAAAACATTTTGTGCATATATTTCATTTGGCTAATAATACAAGTCTGATGTGAATTCCACATTGTCCTTTAAGTGACAAATGTGTTTTCTTATATATAAGATTTGTATAGACTCATCTCTTCAAGCCCACTTTTATGAGCCTAATTTTGTTTTTTAGGTTTATGTGAGAAAATCCAGTAAGTGAGAATAAGGCCTTGCTGACTATAGGATTTTCTTTCATGTAAGGTTGAAATTGCCTGTTATTTCTTGTTTCTATATCTGACTCACCGAGTTATTTTTCTAGTGAATTCACATTGTTCATGATGTCAGTATTACAAGTTTATGCACATATTATTGTATAATACAATGTAAGATAATCAGAAAAAGATATAACTTTAAAGCGGTGATCTAGTAACTGCAGTAGAGCTTTAGGGTAGAGCTTGGCATACCATTAAGCCTAAAAAACAATATGTAAATTAAATAGCCAAAGTTCTTTAGTTAATTAATAATACAGGCCCAGCCTTTATTCATCTTAAGGCTGAGAGAGAAGCCATTATATTGTTTGGGTGCATTCATGGACAATACTGAATCACAAATTGCAGACCCAAGGACGGCTGTATTCTGTACTGGTTTTGACCTCTTGTTAATAGGAATTCTCATATTTGATGGGATTGTGGTTTTTACTCCAAGTGAATTTGGTTTTAAAATTTAAAATTACTATACCTATTTTAGTACTTAGATTATTTTTCTAAGGATTGAACAATATAAAATAAATTGTATTTATATTAATAATAATTTATTTATATTATTTATAATTTTGTTGTGCTAGTATATTAGTATGTTCATTAAGAAAGTATTAAATATACAGATCATAGATAACTATTAGATTTTTCCTTTTGAATAAAGTGCCTAAAATTCACTTGCAAATAACCACTTTTAATATTTTCTTACACAGCTTTTTATAACTTTTTACATATGAATACTTATGTCTTTATTTTTCACAAACGTGAAATTTTATATGTATGTTATTAAACATGCTTTTTAAAATCTGAGTTTTGTCGATTTTTAAAATATAAATACTGACTTGTTATTGCCATGGTTCTTACACTCTTTTAGATCATTTGATATTATAAAGAAATCTATGCAATATTTCCTTCCCTCAAGAAATGTATCTGCAAGAAAATATATAAAGTTTTATGGGTCCCAGGACCATGAATCTCTGATTAAGAGCCATTGATCATGTCATCATCAGTTCTTAACTGCTTCATGGATTCCAACTTAAGTTATACAACTTAAGTTTTATTTAATCAGCACCTTATGATTGGATTCTAGGATTTTTTTTATTTA
This sequence comes from Pongo abelii, assembly GCF_028885655.2. NCBI lineage: Eukaryota > Metazoa > Chordata > Mammalia > Primates > Hominidae > Pongo > Pongo abelii. The sequence continues at coordinate 178,933,022 of NC_071988.2, read as the reverse complement.
GCGCTTAGGATCTGCTCTACAGTGAATACCTTGGTATATACATACCTTTTACATATCTTTATATTTCTTTCATTAGAGTGACTTCCTAGAAATTGAATGATTGGATCAAAATTTTACCTTTTTTCCTAGTATGTTATGTATGTATGTGTGTGTGTGTGTGTGTGTGTATTTTCATATAACAAACTAACTTAAAATTGTAAAAATTTGTCCTTTCATAAGAAATCTGTATGTAAAAGTACTATTTCACCTCATTTGGCATAATTCTCCCAATCTTTGCCAACCTGATACTACACAAATTTAATATATTAATTTAGTAGGTTGCAAATGTATCATATTAATATTAAACACATTATTAAAATTGAGAAGAATTTTTATTCCCTGATTTTGTTTCTCTGTAGTTTCTTCATTATTCTCTAAAGAACTTTATCTTAAGGTAATTTATTTTCCATCATGAATCAAGTTGCTACTGAAACACATTTAGCTTTCAACCAATATTAGGGCTGTATTGTATTGTGTAAACACAGGAAATAGTTTAGAGATTTCAGGCACTTTAGAAAATATATTTCCACCATGTTCAGATGGGTGAATCTGCCTTTCTTATTTATTTATTTATTTATTTAGAAAGTTTTTGTTTTGTTGCCCAGGTTAGGGTGCAGTAGCACGATCACAGCTCACTGCAGCGCCAACCTCCTGGGGCTCCTGTGATCCTCCCACCTCAAGCCTCCTGAGTAGCTGGGACTACAAACTGCCACCATACCCAGCTGAATTTTTTGTATTCTTTGTAGAGATGGGGTTTCACTATTTTTCCCAGGCTGGTCTTGAACTCCTGGGCTCAAGCCATTTGCCCTCCTCAGCCTCCCAAATTGCTGGGGTTACCGGTGAGCCACTGTGCCTGACCACCTTTCTTATTTTTAATTATTCAAGTAATTTCTTTGAATTTTTACTTAAGGTTTCATTGTGGTAGTCTGCAGAAGAAATACCTCATATTGGGTTTGTGGTGGAAAGATAACAGGATTTTATCCACCTCTAGACATAATTTTGTGCATTCGAATTATTGAGAAACAAGAATCAATGCTTTAAATGATGATGTTTCCAAGATTGCATCCTTGACCCATTCTCTTAATATATCGTTTTCTTCAGAAATGCCTTCTATCACTATGGCTTCAATAACCATGTGTTTATTGATAATTTCAAATCTCTCTTTTCAGCACACACCTCGCTTTTGTCATTCAGACTCATCTGTCCATATGCCTGCGGTGCTGTCTACGTGGATGTTCGCTTAGTGCTTCAAATTCGACATGTTCAAAACTGATCTTATTTCTCAACTCTTAAATTTGATTCTGGTCATGAATTCCATTGCATAGAGCATAATATTTTTCATCAAATTGTTCACATCAGAAACCTGAGTCCCTCTTCTTCGTTCCTATTTTCAAATGTTTTCCAAGATCTGTTTTTGCTACTTTGTTGACATATCTTAAGCATTCCTTTCAGTCTCCTCTGCTGCTTAGTTCCAGGCAATATGATAGTATTCCCAATTACTGCAGTAAGCTCTAATTTGTCATTCTTCTTCCATTCATCTACTCCATCCCATCCATCAACAATGCTGTCAGACATGTCAGTCTTTTAAAATTTCTTCACAGCTCTGCTTTGCATTTGGATAAAAGTCAAGTTCCTTTGCAAGACTTTCAAATATTTCCTCTTTTTCCAATTGCCTTTTCCTGATTCTTCTCTAGTGTTTCTTCTGTCTTACACTGTTCATCTGCCTCATGATCTAAATACATGGAGAAGAACAGAAAGCTGAGTGCTGGCATTGGTAGGTTCCAGAGAAAGGGTAAAAAACTGTTGTCATTATTGTATTTTTTAAGACAAAGTAATCATTTATTAAACCAACTAAATGTATTAGTTCTTCCCTCTCCCTTGGTTAGGAGTGAGTTGAGAGGTGGAGGCCAAGGGGGAGAGAGACCTGAAGTGTGGTAGAAATTCTCCTCTGAGAGTTTCCATTTCTCCCAATTCTGATCCATTCTTGAGATGCAGTCAAGGTTTGAAGTTTGAATACTCTATGGGGGAACAAGGTCCACCTCATAGTACCTGAAGAAAGATACTTTTTGAAACTCATTCTATTAAGATGTTGGGTGGATACTGATTTCACTAAAAGACAGATCCAACTGTGATGGGAAGTCACAGAGCTAGCAAGTAGCAAGGTGTTTTTAGTATTATCTGACACCAACCAAAGAGAGTGCTTATTTATATTTTAATATTAATCTCCAATGACCATAACAGGAAGAGGAAAGATACTGATTTGTGATTACAACTTCACATGTATTTTCATTCTAGCAATTGTCAGATTTTTCCCTCCCCTGTTTATGACTCCTAAATAGTCAGTATATAGATTTTATAAAATGTGTACTTGACATTTTAATTTCCTTGAGGGCAAGGAGCTTGTATAATTTTGTATTCATGTTGTTTAACAGAAGATCTAGCATATACAGTGTAGTCCCATTTTTCATGGTATTTATGGTCTGTAAAGCCACTGCAAATACTAAATTAATGAACAATGAACTGTTGCTGCTATGGCTCTTACAAGATTAGGTTCCTGCGAGTTCCTGGTCACAACATATTCGTCAGCTGATCAATACAAACCTTATTTTATGTGTGTTTCTGTATAAAGACATCTTATTTAATATATAGTCATGTGCTGCATAACCATGTTTTGGTCAATGGTGGACCACATATATGACAGTGGTCTCATCAGATTTTAATGGAGCTGAAAAATTCCTATCCCTTAGTGAGGTTGTAGCTGTTGTAATGTTGTAGTGCAGTGTGTTACTCACATGTTTGTGGTGATGCTGGTGGAAACAAACCTCCTGTACTGCCAGCCCTGTAAAAGTGTAGGACATAACGTTATGTATAGTGCATAATACTTGATAAAGATAATGAATGACTGTGTTACTGATTTTTGTATTTGCTATACTATTTATTGTTATTTTAGAATATATTCCTATTACTCATATTTAAAAAGTTAACTGTAAGTCAGACATGGTGGCTCACGCCTGTAATGGCAACACTTAGGGAGGCCGAGGCGGGCAGGTCATGAGGTCAAGAAATCAAGACCATCCTGGCCAACATGGTGAAACCCCGTCTCTACTAAAAATACAAAAATTAGCTGGGCGTGGTGGTGCATGCCTGTAGTCCCAGCCACTCGGGAGGCTGAGGAAGGAGAGAACCGCTTGAACCCAGGAAGCAGAGGTTGCAGTGAGCCGAGATCGTGCCACTGCAGTCCATCCTGGTGACAGAGCGAGACTCCGTCTGAAAAAAAAACAAACAAAACAAAACAAAAAAACGTTAACTGTAAGACAGCCTCAGGTATGTTTTTAGGAGAGATTCCAGAAGAAGGCATTATTATCATAGGAGATGACATGTCCATGCCTATTATTGCCCCTGAAAACCTTCCAGTGGGATAAGATATAGAGGCGGAAGACAGTGATATTGATGGTCCTGATCCTGTGAAGGCCTTGGCTAATGGGTGTGTTTGTGTCTTCTGTTTTTAATTAACAAAGTTTAAAGGTAAAACAAAATAAAAAAATTTAAAATTAGAAACAAGCACATAGAATATGGATATAAAGAAAGAAAATACTTTTGTGTAGTTGTGCAATGTGTATTTTAAACTAAATGTTATTGCAAAAGAGTCAAGTTAAAAAACTTAAAAAGTTTATAAAGTAAAAAGTTAAAAAAGTTTATAAAGTAAAAAGTTACAGTAAGCTAAGGCTAGTATATTATGGAAGAAAGTAAAATATTTAACAAGTAAATTTAGTGTAGCCTAAGCATTTAGCCTTTATAAATTCTACAAAAGTGTGCTAGGCCTGAAATTCACTCACCACTCACTCACTGACTCACTCAGGGCAACTACCAGTCCTGTAAACTCTGTTCATGGTAGGAACTCTATACAGGTGTACCATTTTAAATCTTTTATATTGTATTTTTGCTGTACCTTTTCTATGTTTAGATATGTAATACTTACCATTGTATTACAACTGTCTACAGTTTTCAGTACAGTAACATGCTTGACAGGTTTGTAGTCTGGGAGCAGTAGGCTGTACTACGTAGCCTACGTGTGCAATAGGCCATACCATTTAGGTTTGTTTAAGCATGCTCTATGATGTTAGCACAATGACAAAATTGCCTAAAGACACATTTCTCAGAATATATCCCAGTTGTTAAGTGACTCATGACTGTATATTGGTGATTCATTAACATTAAGCGCAAGGCACTGTAATTCATGCCTGAAGGAAGCTTATCTAACACACATATTTTCTCTGTAAAGTCATGTGTTAGTTCATTTTCAAACTGCTATTAATATAAAGAACTACCTGAGACTGGGTAATTTATAAAGGAGAGAGATTTACTTGACTCACAGTTCCACATGGCTGGGGAGGCCTTGGGAAACTTACAATTATGGCAGAAGACAAAAGGAGAAAGGTGAAGAGGAAGCAAGGCACGTCTTACATGGTGGTAGGAGAGAGAGAGGTGGGGAAAGTGCTACACTTTTAAACCATCAGGTCTTATGAGAACTCATTCTCTATCACAAGAACAACGTGAGAGAAAACGCTCTTATGATCCAGTCACCTCCCACTAGGTCCCTCCCTTGATATGTGGGGATTACAATTTGAGATAAGATTTGGGTGGGGACACAGAGCCAAACCATATCAAGGCACATCATGGCCTTGTGTCAAGGAACACTAGACAGCACTTCAGCACTATGCTTTGGGAAATTTTAAACAGCAAAATTACCGAATAATAGCAAAAAATTGAGAACAACCTAGCACTAAATATGCTGCAGAAAGGATGCTTGTTTACAGTTTGGGAGTTGGAACAAGAAGGCAGAGCATATCTTTGCTCCACCTCAGCTGTGAACAGCATCATCTTGGGTGACTCAAAGTTTTGTGCTGCTTTGTGTGTGCGCATGTCTGCCAATGACCACAAAAGATGCGGTGTATTGATTTTGGGGTTGCAAATTAATTGTAGCCTGTAGGTGAATTCACCAATATGGAATCCACAAATAGTAAGGATCTATTGTGGTAAGTTTGGATATTTTATTAAATATATGAGCAGCATTTAATTTCACTTTATGACAAGAATATACAGCTAATAGCTAGTGATATCTACTGTGGGACTGCATTTCATTAGATTTCCTTCATTTAGGTCTTTAAAGAACCCTATGAATTAGCTGACTTTCTTGTACAGATGAGGCAACCTAGATTCAGAGAAGGCGTGGGATTTGCCCAAGGTCTGGCAAGTAGGGAGCAGCAGAGACTAGGTTCTCAACAGACAAGGCTGGCTCCACCATGTGATGATTATAACTTTCATCCCATACTTTTTTTTTGCTTCACTCTTTTTGTGTGTGTGTGTGTGTTAGAAACTTCTTTTTTTTTAAATTATACTTTAAGTTTTAGGGTACATGTGCACAACGTGCAGGTTAGTTACGTATGTATACATGTGCCATGTTGGTGTGCTGCACCCATTAACTCATCATTTATCATTAGATATATCGCCTAATGCTATCCCTCCCCCCTCCCCTCTCCCCCCACCCCACAACAGGCCCCGGTGTGTGATGTTCCCCTTCCTGTGTCCATGTGTTCTCATTGTTCAATTCCCACCTATGAGTGAGAACATGCGGTGTTTGGTTTTTTGTCCTTGCGATGGTTTGCTGAGAATGATGGTTTCCAGCTTCATCCATGTCCCTACAAAGGACATGAACTCATCATTTTTTATGGCTACATAGTATTCCATGGTGTATATGTGCCACATTTTCTTAATCCAGTCTATCATTGTTGGACATTTGGGTTGGTTCCAAGTCTTTGCTATTGTGAATAGTGCCACAATAAACATACGTGTGCATGTGTCTTTATAGCAGCATGATTTGTAATCCTTTGGGTATATACCCAGTAATGGTATTGCTGGGTCGAATGGTGTTTCTAGTTCTCCATGCTCATGGGTAGGAAGAATCAATATCGTGAAAATGGCCTTACTTCACTCTTTGAACACAAATAGAGTGCGTTGTTCCTGAGTTTATACTTCAACTACATAAAGTAAATATTATGCTTGCTTTGATTGCTGAAAGGTAAACTCAAGTGTATTCATTTAGAAAATTAAAAAAAATCCCTTAAAAGTGTAAATTATAGGAAATGTGAAGATGAATTAGACTCCTGATCAAAACAGAGCAGATTAAATGTTCTTAATAATAGATTAAATTAGCATTACATTAGTAAGTAAATATCCATCTCTTACCTCTTTTGTTTATATATTTTCTAAAACTTTGAGCTATTTTTACCTCAAATCATATACTATAAATGTCAGGGTTAGTATTGCAGATGCTCTTTAAATGTTGCTGTAATATATTTCTTATGAGTAATGTATAGGACAATTTTCAAAAGAAGGAAGGCTTTAAAATAAAAAAGATAAAAGTACATTCCACTACCTAAGTTTTCTGTTCAACACATGTAGTTTAACAAAAAAAAACTCCTATAAATGTAGTGTTTAAAATCCATGCAAAGATATGTTCCACTGTAAGTATAAACCATAATTCTGAATAAATATCTCCACTTCAGTTTAAGAGGATAGTTAACATAGCAAATGTCTGGGTGGTCCAAAGTTTCATGAAGCTTGAACATTCTAGGGAGTAGGGGCCAGTAAACTTAGTTTCTAATCTTAACAGCCATGCATTTGTCTATTGTCTTGGCCTTAGTTGTCCCAGCTCTAATAAACAGTTAAGGTGTGATGCTCTTGAAGATTACTGTGGGTTGTTTTTCTTGGATAGTTATGAAAGAGAATCACTGTTGACTCACCTCCCCCACAGGCCAGCTCTGTGAATGTCAAGTGTTCCAAAGCACATGCAATAACTGAAGATGTGAATGCAATCCTGGGTGACTTAAGCCTTCATGGATCTTTGACTATAATTTAAGTTTCCTTCCCAGTAGAAATATAATACTCTTTGTCCCGTAGCTTGGAGGCACTCTTAACAATCTTTTTATTGTCACTGTTATCTTTTCAGAAACTCTACATTAGCCTTCGGAAGGTAAGCCAAAAAAGTTTTAATAACAGGAAATACCTACCATTTTACCCCTAATACAAAAGAATTCATGTTTATCGGTTTCAAGTTCTGGAAGGTCAGGATTCTGAGGCTGTCATGCCTTTTGCTTTCACAATTTTTTGTCAGTTTTGTCTATTCAGAATAATTTTACTGCATTCCACACTTGGCTGGCTACCCTCCATCCCCTCAGCCCCTACCTCCAACAATAGGTAGCAGGAAAAAGAAGTTAAAATACAGTTACGGGATTACTGGGCAGGGAAATTAAAACCAATAATAAGATGATAAGGGAAAGCAAGTGAGGCTGAATTTCATGTATAAACCTAGATTTATACATTTTAAACCTAAATTCTTTTATTTTTATTTTAATTTTTTTTTGAGACAGAGTTTCACTCACCCAGGCTGGAGTGCAATGGTGTGATCTTGGCTCACTGCAACCTCTGGCCTTCCTGGTTCAAGCGACCCTCCTGCCTCAGCCTCCCGAGTAGCTGGGATTACAGGCGTGCACCACCACTCCCAGCTAATTTTTGTTTTTTTAGTAGAGATGGGGTTTCACCATGTTGGCCAGGCTGGTCTTGAACTCCTGACCTCAGGTTATCTGTCCACCTCGGCCTCCCAAAGTGCCGGGATTACAGGCGTGAGCCACTGCGCCCGGCCTAAACTTAGATTCTTAATAATTGTCTTGAGTATAAGGAGTCTCAACTTTATAATGGGATTTCATTTCTGTTTTCAATTACATAGTTGTTTTCAAAATGCCTTATTTAATAAAATGTCTTTTAAGGTAGTGTAAACAATTCATTCTCCACATTGTCCCCGCCAAAAATGTGATATGAGGATTTGCTAGCCTACAGATCCTACAGATTGATTAAGCCCAAAAATCTTATTGCAGTCTTTGGATATCCTTTCAGTTCCTCAGATTTGATGATGTTTGCCTGATTTTGCACATGCTCTTCCCACTGCCTGAAATTATTTTTACACAGGTCTGCCTGGAAAAATCATATAGCAATAAGGACAAACTATATAGGATTTTGTGAATTAAATCTACTTTTGAACAAAAATTTCTTAAATGCAGATTTCTTAAAATCTGCGTACAATGTATGCGAGTTACCCAGTATTCACACAATGGCATATAAGGGAGATGAAAATTAATGTATGCTTTTAAGAAGTTAGAAACATGTGAGTCTAATGACAAATCAATCCAGTTAGTCAACCAGTTCATTTAGCTTAAATCCAGAATTGAATGGCAACCCATTTGGTGTTGTAACATCTGGCATATCACCATGTGTGACCCAAAGATTTTTTTTTTTTTTAACATTTCTACTTGTGTGGGCCTTTGAGCAGGGCTGCACACTTCTCAGGACACTACAAGTTCTGGCCTGTCAACACAGGCATCTTGAAAGGACCATTTGAAAGTAGGAGAGGTAACTGTGAAATCAAATATTTAAGAATGTTATCAACTATTTCTAATATCCATAAGTCACTAAAGGATAAATAGCCAGAGAATATTTTCCATTCTACTCTGCATAAAGATTGAATGCTAGCTCCCTCTTTTCTTATTAGCTGACCTGAGTTAACCCTTACTGAACAGTAAATCATTCAATGAAGGAAGAAGAGAGGAAGAGGAAAGATTTTGTCTCTTTGGATAACTCTTTTGTGTTTTGGTATATTCCGGAAGGCTGTAAGAAGAGAGATTTCATGTGCAGATTCCATGGAGCAAAACGAGTTTTGTTTTTTTAAACGGAGAGTAGTTCTGTTTTTTTATTGGCCTTTTTTTTTTTTGCTATGAATGTTGATTTTATGAACTATGAAAATGGTCATTATAAGATATGCCACTTTTCTCCTTTTTATTTCCTTTCTCTTTTCTTCCCAACTAATATCTCACATAGATAGTTTGGGATATAGAATGCATTTTTTTTTCTGTAATTTCTAAGGTTTGAACAGATACTGATAAAATTTCTTTACAAATATGTAGATACTTGAGTATTTGATTAAGACATTGTAGTACTTTTATTATTGTTGAGTCATTTCCCAAAAAGTTGACTGATTTGTATATTATATCTTTTTGCTGGTTGCCATTTTGCACAATTTTTCTTTTAAAACTATTTCCAAATTGAGGTCTCAGTCTATTTCAGAGTATTTAAACAGCAAGGGTGTTACTGCTTCTTTGACTATTGCTCCCAGCTGACCCTCCTACATTGCCCCTTATGGATTCATGTATAGTGATTGTTTCTAAGTATTCCTTCTATTTGGAAGAGTTCGTGCATACTCTTTATCATTTCTTTGACCATTGTGTTTTATTATTTTGCTTGTCTCCTATGTAAGTACAATCATGTGTTGTTAACAGACAGTTCTCTTAAGAACCAACATCATAGAAATAAACAGTCCTTCAGTAACTATAAACTTTATTCTTAGGATAACCAATATGAGAAAAAGTGGAATCTCTTGTAAGCAATGTTTTCCAAAAGTCTATTATGGCTAAATTCTGTTCTTCAGGAGTTGTATACTATACAGTCTTTAACACCATAAAAGGATGTTTCTCATAGTCTCTTAAAAATGGTAAAAAGAAACCGAAGCAATGGATTTAAATTCAGGGATTTCTGGAGATAAGTGTAGAGCATGGATTGGGGTGCAATATCTCTTTGCAATCTATGCATCTGCCAATCCCCTCCATTTGCCATTCAGGCCTCAGCCATTCTTCCTAGCAGCAAGTACCCTGGTATTTTACTGTTCAGCCAGCTATTCTGAGCCTGTGTTTCACCTATGCCTTACCCAGCCCACGTCTTTTTCATTTCTTTTATCCTGATGCAGTAACTAGTAATCCCATGGTTACAGATCCAAGTGCAATGCATGAATTTTCAATCTTTAAGGTTAAAATCAGGTGGAGCTGCAGTTCCAGCTACTTGCAAGGCTGGGGTGGGAGGATCTTTTGAGCCCAGGAGTTCAAGACCATCCTGGGCAACATAGCAAGACCCATCTCTTAAAAAAATCATATAGATGGATAGATGAATGGGTGCTATTAAATGACCTACTGATATGGTTTAGCTCTGTGTCCCCACCCAAATCTCATCTTGAATTGTGCTCCCATAATTCCTACGTGTTGTGGGAGGGACCTGGTGGGAAATAATTTAAATCATGGGGGCGGTTTCCCCCATACTGTTCTTATGGTAGTGAATAAGTCTCATGAAATCTGATGGTTTTATCAGGGTTTCCGCTTTTGCATCTTCCTAATTTTTCTCTTGCCGCCACCATGTAAGGATTGCCTTTTACCTTCCACCATGATTCTGAGGCCTCCTCAGCCATGTGGAACTGTAAGTCCAATTAAACCTCTTTTTCTTCCCAGTCTTGGGTATGTCTTTATCAGCAGCATGAAAATGGACTAATATAGGAAATTGGTACCTGTAGAGTGGGGCACTGCTGAAAAGATACCCAAAAATGTGGAAGCGACTTTGGAACTGGGTAACAGGCAGAGATTGGAACAGTTTGGAGGGCTCAGAAGAAGGTAGGAAAATATGGCAAAGTTTGGGACTCCCTAGAGACTCATTGAATGGTTTGGCCAAAATGCTGATAGTGATATGGACAATGAAATCCAGGCTGAGGTGGTCTCAGATGGAGATGAGGAACTTGTTGGGAACTGGAGCAAAGGTGACTCTTGTTATGTTTTAGCAGAGACTGAAGCATTTTGCCTCTGCCTTAGGGATTTGTGCAACTTTGAACTTGAGAGATGATTCAGGGTATCTTGTGGAAGAAATTTCTAAGCAGCAAAGCATTCAAGAGGTGACTTGGGTGCTGTTAAAAGCATTCAATTTTAAAAGGAAAACGGAGCATTAAAGTTGTGAAAATTTGCAGCCTGACAATGCAGTAGAAAAGAAAAACCCATTTTTTGAGGAGGAATTCAAGCTGACTACAGAAATTTGCGTAAGTAACAAGGAGCCCGGTGTTAACCTTAAGAAAATGGGAAAAATGTCTCCAGGGCGTGTCATAGGTCTTCATGGTAGTCCCTCCCATCACAGATCTGGAAACCTAGGAGGAAAAAATGGTTTCCTGGGCCAGGCCCAGTGTCCCTCTGCTGTGTGCAGCCTAGGGACTTGGTGCCCTGCTCTCCAGCCACTTGGGCCACTAAAGGGGCCAAGGTTCAGCTTGTCCCATGGTTTCAGAAGGTGCAGTCCCCAAACCTTGCAGCTTCCACATGGTTTTGTGCCTGCAGGTGTGCAGAAGCCAAAAATTGAGGTTTGGGAACCTCCACCTAGATTTCAGAAGATGTATGGAAACACCTGGATATCCAGGCAGAAGTTTGCTGCAGGGATGGGGCTGTTATGGAGAACCTCTGTTAGGGCAGTGTGGAAGAGAAATGTGGGGTCAGAGCCCCCGCACAGAGTCCCTACTGGGACACCACCTAGTGGAGCTGTGAGAAGAGGGCCACTGTCCTCCAGACCCTGGAATGCCAGATCCTCTGACAGCTTGCACTGGGTGCCTGGAAAAGCCACAGACACTCAACGCCAGCCCACAAAGGCAGCCAGGAGGGAGGCTGTACTCTGCAAAGCACAGAGGTGGAGCTGCGAAGACCAGGGGAACCTACCTCTTGCATCAGTGTGACCTGGATGTGAGACATGGAGTCAAAGGAGATCATTTTGGAGCTTTAAAATTTGACTGCCCAGTGAATTTTGGACACACATGGGGCTGGTAGCCGCTTTGTTTTGGCCAATTTCCCCCATTTGGGATTTTGTTCCAAATGTTGCTGGAATGCAACATTTGGGCATGAAAATAGGAGTGCCTGTCCTCGCATAAGTCTGAGGGAAGAAGTCCAAGGGAAGAGGCTAGAGAGTGGAGCCCTTGCCGGGGACCCTGCCCTTCTCTACGCAGTACTTCCCGGCTCCCCTCCTGTATCACTTTTATGGTTTTGTCAAGTGAAAATAATCTCTTTTTTCCTGAGTTTTCTTGGTTCTATCATGGTCAGTCTTTAACCTCTAAGGATCATTAAGATCCTAAGCACTTAGGAATGAGAATTCATTTATCCCACAGTTTCCAGCGTAATGCAGTAAATTGATTTGATATTAAATAGGCATTCATTGAATGAACAAAAGAATGAATTAGCTGTAGTAGTGATTACTGTAATACAACAAAAGATTATTGACATTAGTCAATAGTGTAGTGTAGTGGATCCCTGTCTCTCTCTTTTTCTTTTTTTTTTTTTTTTGAGACAGATCTTACTTTCACCCAGGCTGGAGTGCAGTGGTGTGATCATGGCTCTCTGTTGCCTTGACCTTCCCAGGCTCAGGTGATCCTCTCACCTCAGCCTACTGAGTAGCTGGGATTACAGGCATGTGCTACCACATCTGGCTAATTTTTATATTTTTTTGTAGAGACGGGGTTTCACCCTGTTGCCCAGGCTGGTCTCAAACTACTGGGCTCAGGCAATCTACCTGCCTTGGCCTCCCAAAGCACTGGAGTTACAGGAATAAGCCCTCATGCCCAGCCCCCGTCTCTCTCTTTTTTTTTTTTTAAATATAATACTGCCTCTAGGACACTACATCCAATCTCTTGCCTTCAAATACTGTATATATGTAGATGATCTCCATGTATCTATATCTAGAGTTCTGATGTTTCTCTCTAATTCCAAACCTGTGTAATTATCTATCTGCAGAGATCTCATAGGCATCTTAATTTCAACATGACTAAAACAAACTCTTCATTTTCTTTCCTCAAATGTGCTTTTCCCCTATTCTTCTGCCTTCTTAAAGGTACCCGCCAGTACCATGTGCAGAGTTGCTATGAAGAAAGTCTCAGTGGTTCTGTGTCTTTCCTGATTGCATCCCAGTTCATCAACAAGCCAGTGAACTTCTTTCATATTGACTACCACCACCACTACTCCACCACAGTAGCATCTTGAGCATCCTGAATTGTTTGCTTCCTCTCATGATTGCCACTATTCACTTGGACCAGAGAGTCTTTAAAAAAAATGCACGTAAGAGCCTGTCCAGCCTTTCTTACCCTGGTTTCTGAAGCCTTTAGTGATCTGGCCTTTACCTGCTTTACTGACAAGATTATATACTAGTTTTTGCCTTTGCCCATACAGTTCTGGCCAACTGACTTTTCCTTCCCGTAAGCACATGGAGCTCCAGCTTGTCTGGCAAGTTTTTCAGTCCATCCTGTTCTGATGATTTCCTCAGTCTGGAATCTTTTATCTCTGATTATTCTTTCAATTTAGATTTCAGCATAGTTCTCCTCCTTCCTGAAGCCTCCTGCAGACCCAGCCCTATGTGCTGCCCTGACTCTTTCACTGTATGAGGACAGCTGCCAGCACCTGTATTTCTTTGCCTGCGTCCTGTCTCTTCCTGGCTTGAGCCTCTTTTTGCTGCCCAGACATAATTGGGGAATCTTTCTCCCCTTTTAGTTCTGAACTAGTGACCAATAGTATTTGGTGTATAACTATCCCAAAGCTTCCCCACCCCTTAGGTGGATAGCTCAGAAGTGTGTCCCAGAATCTTCTCAGTGGGATTTACTGAAGTTGCTCACAGTGGTGGTTGTTCATGATAAGGGACCCTTCACTGGTTACTTCATTTCATTGCCCAATTTTTCCTGACTGACATTTCTTCCACCTCCCTAATAAACTTTTTGCATTTTAATCTTGTTGCAAGATCTACTTCTGGGGAAACAAAAATTAAGACACCTTCTGTGACCCCTGAAGGAGCTACCTTGTCTTTTTCACATCACACCATTTTAATTCTCTGCATGGCTCTTACCACCACCATTTTCCTTGTTACTTTAGATACAATTTATTTAAAAACATTTTTTTCCCACTGAATTTTAAGAACTAGGAAAGCAGGGTATTTTTCTTACTTTAGTATGTCCAATAACTAAAAGAGTGCCTTATATATTACAGGTGTTCAAGAAATGATTGATGAATAAGTGGGTAAATGATTTTACACAGAATAAAAGGACCTGATTTCAAGAATACAAATTGTAGGTTGAAACTATTCGGCTGCCCACGAATAAACACTTGACTGTGTGCTATTGAAATTTTAACTTTTATATGGAGCGCTTTGCAGAGAGCAAAAATTGTTAGCTATTCATTTGACCAACATATTGAGTGGCTTCTCTGTGGATTTTAGGCTAGGCTGCTTGGCTGGGGTGGCATATTAACCAGGGCTTTAAATGAATAAAGAATAATATTTGAACTGATGTAGCTTGTTAGAAGAGGGGCCATTTCTTCTCAGGAATAGACATCAGCAATTCCCAATGGCAGTCTTTTTTACTATTTCCTTCCCCACCACACACAGCTGTCTTCCCATTTGGCTCTGTTCCCCCAAGCCCCAATATCCCTGTTTACTGCTTTTCTGTCTTCTTTTTCAGCACTATGAGCTGCATAAGTGCAAGAATGGATTGTTTTTTTTTTTTGCCATCTCTTTGTCCCCAGTTCCTTACATGTATTAGTAAATGATGAATAGATATTTTCTGACTGATATGATGTTTTGTCTCTTGGAGTGTGAGTTTACGTGTTGCATCATCATCCAGTTTCGGGAATTTTATAGGTTATTTTTATGAGCAACTAGTAGCAAATGTTGGTCACTCTAATGATACTGAGTGGAATTTAGAAAAAGAATATTTGCTTTTATATTTCATTTTAAAAGATGGCTTGACGAAAATGGCTTATGAGTTTTCTTTGTAACTGCTTCTTTCTTTACAAATTAATCGCCTTCTACAGCATTTCCTTTAGTTTTAGTAATTAGAATTGTTTTGAAGTGATTAGTAACCACATCCAGTCCTAGTTTTCTGTATCTATTCATTGAATACAATTGAATAGTGTGGCTATTTTCTCTTTATCGTTTTTGAGCTAGTTCTCTTAAGCTATTTCTTTTAAGGCTCAAAGGCTGGAGATGTGAACGATGAGAAAGAAGCAGCTATGCTGGGACCGGAGGCAGGTGCGTCTAGGCAGAGGGGATAGGAAGCGGCAAGGCCCTGAGTGAGGACCAGGTCAGCCTGGTGAAGGAGCAGCAAGAAGGCAGCCTGATGAAGAAGCAGCAAGGGGATCCAGTGGGGCAGAGTGGATCAACTGGAAAGGCTAGCAAGGGGCCTGATTCCGCAGCACAGCTTTGCAGATCATGAAAAGCAGTTTGGAGTATATGCTGAGAAGACTCTGGAAGATTTTGCAGGGAAATAAAGCAATCTGATTTATTTAAAAAAATATAATCTGGCTTTTGTGTAGAGACTATGTAACATGTGGGCAAGCATAAAAATCTGGAGTAAAAGGGGTCAATTGGGAAGTTATTAAGTAATTTAGGAAGAGAAGGTGATAACTTGTGTCAGGGCAGTAGTGGTCAGGGTGAATGGAATTGCTTGGCACTTTTCTTACTATCAGAGTAACTACGATGTATCCTTTCTCACAGTCTCATCCATTCTTTGTTTTTCTTCTTTTTTGACCCAACTTCCCAGCACTCCTCTGCTTCCTCGATCTCTTCACTGGCTCATGTGGAACACCCCCCGACCCCCAACCCAACAGCATCTCATGAAGATATAAGCTGTGTTCACCATCATCTTCTATAAATATTGCCTCTACGTTCTTGTATTTATTGGCTCACTTCTACTGCAGTTCATTCTCCCACCTCTCTGTGAGTAAACTTACAGTCAGAGTCATAAATGCCCAAAGATACTTCCTATCTTCCTGAAAACCACGAGTCTTTTGAGGTCTGTGCCATTTTGTCATACTAGATGGCACTCTGCCCTTGCTCTTGATGTCATTGTAACACTTATCACACCATATGTTAATTGTATGCTACTTTCTAATATTTATAGTATATTAAAACTTGTAAGCTGGAGCTGGGTACATGTTGTCCAGGATTATATTCTCTATGCCTGCTATAGTACTTAGCATATGTTAGCCATTGAATGAATAAATGAATGAATGTTTCCCTGTTTGGGCAGAGGAGGTTATAAAACAAAAGATTCTGTCCTTCCCAATTCAGTACACATGAACAATGTTTAGCTGAATGCATACTTTGTGCAGGAACTGAATTAGGAACCAGATACACACACACACACACACACACACACACACACACACACACACACACACACAATGAATCCTTGTGAGATAGGCACAACACTACAGGTCCCTATCTTCTTTGCTCCTTACAATGTATTTATAAATATCCCTCATTGTAATGATTTTCATTTTCTGATTTCTTACTAGGCTAAAGCTCCCTTAGTGGTGGGGTTGGGCCATGTTCATCACAATTGTCTCCCTACCTAATATTTGCACAAGCAAGCAGTTTATTGCATCGATCACTGCACTGGGACTATAAGGAAATACTAGTGTGTGTTTGTGTGTGTGTGTGTGTTGTCAGTGTGAATGAGAAGTGTGGGAATAGCTGCTGAGGAGGGAAGAATATTGACAAGGCAGCTAATATGTGGGGGAAATATCAACCAAGGAAATGCAAATCAGTAGAAACAGTTATCTGCGTTTGTTTGGACATCACTTTTCTTCATTTATACAATAGAGGGGATTGACCTAGATGACCTCAAAAGACTCTTCCAGTTCTAATAGACCATGATTTTTGCTCAGAGTGATAATATTACTCAGCTGAGAGCTTCGTTGTAAAGGTGTCATACTGAAAACATATTTCTGTGTCTTGGCTTGATCACCCAGGGGAAAAAAACCCACCCAGCATTTGTCTTTCTTATCAACCCTCTCTCTTCTCTTTCTACTTTTCTTTTTTTTCTTTTGTTTCCTTTCCTTTCTCCTTCTCCTCCTCCTTTTAGTAAACTTACAGTCACCAAGTTCTCTGGATGTCTGGAATTGCATTCTCTTAATAACCAAATACATCCCATCTCATTTGTTATGGGAAGTTCAGCACCATTCTCAGTATTTTTGAGGCTGGGGTGTGGGTACTTTTTCTCTGATTATCTGTTGTTCTGAATACATGATGATACCTTGATTAGATTCTGATCACCACCCCTTCTCTCCCTGCCACTCTTAATTCTGTAGCGTTGTTTCACGCATGCGGCAGTTCCTTTCTTTTCTGCTGGCACAAAGCATTTATGGATTATAGACCTTCATTGCAGTCTTAGGGATAAATAAGGAGAAAGCTTAGCACAGCATGGGAAGAAAACAACTTAAAATTGCTTAGGAATCTTAAAATTTTTTGACTGCTCCCTTATAGAGACTGTCTTATTGGTTGTCTTATTCTTTTGGTCCAGCTTCTAGTCATATTCATAGCATTCGAGAGGTTCATTCTCAGTTACAATCCATTTTTCATCTCCACTTCTACCTGTCTCCTCAGAGTTACAAATTTTTGTTACTTGATTATGTAGTGAAATTTAACTTATGATCTGTGACAACTAGACTCCAGCCTACCTTGGCATATTCAAAATTGTTCATTATATTTCTCAAACAAAAGAACCATCTACCAAACCATGCACTTTTAGAATGAGAGAAAAGTAGAAAAAGGTTGGCAATTATAGTTTTTATTTAGGCTTGGCCAGAGCAAATTCTTAGGCATAACTATTCCCAACCCACAGGACAAACTGCAGTGTGTGTGTGTGTGTGTGTGTGTGTGTGTGTGTTTTTTCTTTTCCTGTTAAGCTTTTCTAAACCAGAATTTGTATATTCTCAAAGTATACTTTCTTAGATCATTTTTTTCATTTTAATTGGGGACATCTGCTATTTCAGTTATTTAAAAAATTATCTTGAAACTAAAGACATTTTATTGAGGCAGTGCAGAGGTTGGGAGAGAGGATCGACTTTGGAGGCAGACTCATCTTTGTTCACATCCCATTTACCATTTGTAGTATTTGGTCTGTAGTGTCAATGGCTTTATCTGTAGAAATGGTGGTATTAATGGCTACCTCACAGAGTTGTTAAATAGAGAAAATAAGACAATGTTTAGGCAGGGGCCATTTTTCTATGTAATGCATTTCTTAGATGTAATAACAATTCAAAACAACCGGTTGATGTTAGGCTTTGTGTTGGTATGTTTTGTGTTGGTATAAAGGAATACTTCAGACTGAGTAATTTAGAAAGCAAAGGGGTTTATTTGGCTCACAGTTGTACAGGCTGCACAAGCATGGTGCTGGTATCTGCTCAGCTTCTGGTGAGGCCGTCAGGAAGCTTAAAATCATGAATTACAGAGAAAGGAGAAGTGGGAGCAGGCATGTCACGTGGGGAGAGGGGAGCAAGATGGAGGGGAGGAGGCGCCAGGCTCTTTTTGATCTGACATGAACTCATAGGGTGAGGATTCACTCATTACTGGAGGGAGGGCACCAATCCATTCATGAGGGACCAACGCTCATGACCC
The DNA here is from genome assembly GCF_028885655.2 of Pongo abelii. Classification (NCBI taxonomy): domain Eukaryota; kingdom Metazoa; phylum Chordata; class Mammalia; order Primates; family Hominidae; genus Pongo; species Pongo abelii. The sequence continues at coordinate 178,914,647 of NC_071988.2, read as the reverse complement.
AAACCCTTCCCACTAGACCATACTTCCAAAATTAGGGATCACATTTCAACATGAGATTTAGAGGGGACAAATATACAAACTGTATCAGGCTTGTATGTTAATAAGGACAGCTCTGTTCCTAGATAGCTGAAATATTTTGAAATTCCAATTATGTTTCATACAGATAACTGTCCAAATTATTACTGTCTTGTCACTATCCAAATGACTACAGGAAGTCATAGTGGATGTGTGTTACTTCAGGGGCAGGCAGCTTCTCTGTCTCCATATCCCCAGAGATGCTAAGGACATCTAGGTGAGCCATCTCTCTGGTCCTCAGCTTCTTGTATCCTCTGTGCTGGACAAAAACCAGTTAGGCAATTGCTTGAAGGGTATAGAAAATCTGATAAGCAGGTCTGATAAAGAGGATGATGAAGATAAATAGGAAAAAATGCGTGTGAGGAAATTGAACCAGACTATCACTTGAGCTGTCTGGTTTCTTTCTCTGGAGTAACTCTCCCTCTTCAGCTGGTAGTATCAGAAGACTGTCAGACAAGTTCTTTGTACTGCCCCATTTCTGTATCACCAAATTCTCTACTCAGATTAAGATTATGAATTTGAGGGTCATTTAGGAAAGTTGGGGATCACCTGTATGTAAAGTGCATGCATTTTCCTGTATTCCATTGTCAGTTTTTCTTTTTAAATTTATAAGATTAGTGAGAAAACATGATTTTTAAGGCCAGCCTACTTTAAGGATAATGCTTTGCTTCACTTTATCCAGATATCCTTCTATAAGTAACTATCAAGTACAATAGGTTACCAACTTGTATTCTTTATATCAGATGGAATATGTATTTGGAAAGAAGTAAACTAAACATTGTTAACATTTTTATCGATCTGAAAAGAGGGCATTTAATATGTTCATGCTTCGTAAGTCGTGTTATAAAATCACTGACTTTTTGGCATTAGCTTTATTATAGTACAATATAATTAAATATAATACCAAAAACCATTATGAACCCTACATTCAAAGCAAGTTCTTTTTGGGAAATTGGGTGATACCATTTTTGAGAACTTATTTTACCTTTCAAGGATGTACAGTCTAATAAATTAGTGTAAAATATTGATAAACATTTAAGGAAGCAGTCCCTGACCTTTTTGGCACCAGGGATCAGTTTCACGGAAGAGAGTTGTCCTTCAGACCAGGGGTGGGGAGAATGGTTTTAGGATGAAACTGTTCCACCTCAGATCATCAGGCATTAGAGTCTCATAAGGAGCACGCAACCTGTGTCCCTTGCATATGCGGTTTACAATAGGGTCCGTGTTCCTATGAGAATCTAATGCTGCCACTGATCTGACCGGAGGTGGAGCTCAAGCAGTAATGCTCACTGGCCCGCTGCTCACCTCCTGCTGTGTGGCCCGGTTCCTAACAGGCCAAGGACTGGTACCAGTCTGTAGCCAGTGGTTGGGCCCCTGATTTAAGGGACATGGTCTATAGCTATAACCTTTCTAATTCCCCATTTCACCTTTATTTCTTCTAAAGAGATTGTGTAAGCTTTTTCACATCCTATTTGTTGCATATCTTTAGTGTTAAAATAATTGACTTCTTACAGTAAATCTCCCTAGAATAGTTACTTGTTTTTTATGGGAGTATGGAGGAAAATTATACTGAGTGAGAATTTAATTTAAAACTTTTTTGAAATTTGTGAGGAAAGGAATAGTTATTTTTAAAGAGATATAAAAGGACAACCAAATTTAAAGAGTGTTCCTGCGACAAAAATATAATGACATGTATTTAATTATGATTTGAAAATGATGTGGTAGATGTATTTGATTTAAGCAATGTCAGCTTTGTAAAGTATTAGGTTGGTGCAAAAGTAATTGCACCAACTAATTACTTTTTGTACCAACCTAAATAGATCAAGATCCAAAACAAAATGGACTTAAGTATGCATCTAAAATTCAAAAAAGCATTTTTCCTCATTAATGTAATTTAATTTGATCTGAAAAAATTAAAGAGTCTTCTGAATGTTGAAACAGATAAGTGGTTTAGAGTAGGAACCTACTTGAACATCTAATGAAAATAAAAGATTATTATTTATAGTTTGTACAAAGTTGTCCTTTAGCGTCCTGGAAGTTTGAAAGCTTAAAAACTTTGCATATTAGCAAATTATTCTGTTGAGTGTAACTCATGTACATTAGGTAGGTTGAAATTGGATTGAGTTAATTTGTTAAAGATTTTGCAAAATAAATATTTCACTAACCCAGAAGACAATGGATGGTAGGCACAATGGCAATCTATAATAGGCCAAATCTAACATACTGATTCTGTAATCTGTCCAATAAAATGAGTGCCTCAGTCACTGTTCAGTTCCAAGGATAAGTCCCATGTGGGGATTATTTTTCTTTAACAAGATTTTACTTACTGGTAAGGCTGTTGCTTGTGACAGGGAAAGGCTTTAACACAGTGGGAAATCATACAAATCATAACCAAGACAAATTTGTTTCCTTGAGATGGTGGTAGCTGGATAAAGCCCATCTGCCATATCTCAAAAGTTCATAAAGGCAAAGGAAAATGTCTCGTAGAACTGTGAATAGTTTTTCTAGGGCTGTGTTTGGGATAGACTTGCCATATGTGATAAAATGTGAAGTGTGACCTTTGGGACGATTTCTAGTAATATTTTTCCCGAAAGAATCATTCAATCAGTTCCCCAATGGGTTGAGTGATGAATAGTATTTAAAAATCGATCTTGAAGGCCATCTGTCAAGACTGGTCTCTTATTGGGTCCGTACCATAGGTTGGTTTTAGGGTCATGAAAACTTCCTGGAGTTTTCCTTTTTTTCTTTTAATTTGGGAGGCTATCTGTTGCACATTGAGGATGCAATTTTTCATTTTATCAAGTTGATCATTAGAGGGCTTAAGGGGATATTGAGCTAAGGGCAGCTGGTTCACAGAAGCTGTGGCTTTTGCAGTTACATCAGCCAAGTAATTTACCTTCTTTAGTATCAGTTTTTGAGTGTCCTGAGATTTTCATTATTGCAAAAGACTTAGAGTTTTGGATAGTTTTTAGTAATTTAGGACATAGTAGCTGTTTTTTATCTTTTGGCCAGTAGCAGTTAGAAAACCTCTTTGTTTCCAGAGTGAACCAAAATAATGTGCCACCCCAAAGCCTCAGCAGCTATAAGTGTAGCTAAGTGCAGTCCTATTAATTGACAGTATACGTGTTCAGAGAGAGTAGCAAGTCCTGCCTGTTGGGCAGAAGTGGCCTTGGGTAGGGAGCCACTTTCAGTGGTTTCAGACAGCGAGACAACAGCATAGAGAGCTTGATATTTCCTTGAGTTATTTTGAAGGTAGGATCCATCAGTAAACCAGACAAGCTCAGCATTTGGAGTGGGGGTTTTCTATAGATCCTGTCTAGGGGCTAGTAAGGTATGTGACATCTTGTCAGAAGGAAGAAATAAGGTCTGGATTTATAGAGTTGTGGAAAGCAATGGTACCTTAGAAGGTCTTGTTAGAAGTGAGTCTGCTAGCAGAGAGATGCTGAGTATGAAGAGAGTGGAGTAAGACCTTAATAGGATGAGGGACATAAACAACTAATGGATAGCCCATAATTAACTCTTCAATTGCCTTTAAGAAATTTGCAGTGGCTGTGATGGCTTGCATACAGGGTGAGAGGCCCTTTTGCAACAGGGTCTAACTGTTTGACTGTAAATATCTTAAAGGCCTCTGGTAGTCTGTCTGCCTTGGGGTAAGAACCCCTAAGATCTTAGAATTTTGTTCATGAATGAAATAGGAGAAAGGAGGGTTATAATTAGGATACCCTAATTATATGAGCAGTGGGCTCAATAAGATTCTTCTTAATATTCTCAGAAGAGGAGTAGGCTTCTTTTGGCCATTGTAGAGGTTTGAGGTGGTCAGCTTTTTAGAAAGGAATATAGAGTTAGAGCTATCACAGAGAAACTTGGAATTCATTGTCTACAGTATCCTGCTAATCCCAGGAACCCACAGAGTTTTCTTTTGGTCATGGGGGCAGGAAAAGCTGTTGCTTCTGTTCTTTGCGGATCAAGCAAAAGACTCTCCTGAAATTAGCTGTCTTAAACACTTGTGAGAGAGTTGGTAGCTTTTCTTATGAAACTTTGTGATTTTTTTTTTTTTTAAATTAAAGCAGAGTCTCACTCTGTTGCCCAGGCTGGAGTGCAGTGGCGTGATCTCCGCTCACTGCAACCTCTGCCGGGATTCTTCTGCCTCAGCTTCCTGAGTAGGTGGGATTACAAGCACGCACCACCACTCCCAGCTAATTTTTGTATTTTTAGTAGAAATGAGTTTTCACAATGTTGGCCAGGCTGGTCTCAAGCTACTGACCTCAGGTGATCAGCCTGTTTTGGCCTCCCAAAGTGCTGGAATCACCACGCCCTGCACGCCCCCCACCCCACCTTGTTTTCAATAACTGAAAATAGAGGGACAGAGTTCAGTGGGTTCCTTGAGGATTCCGTCTTTCGTAGTTTTTTCCAATGCTAATTGCATTTCCCCCTTTTGAGAGAAAGACACATGAGCTTTGTGGGCTTCCAGAAAATTTCAGCCAATTAAGTGGATGGGAGCCTAAGAAACTAATGGAAACTGATGAGCACCTTAGAGTTCCCCGAGTTAAAAGGCTATGAGGAGAGATTGTAAACTCATTGGCTGATTTGAAACCCTAACCCTTTGTATTTTGTTGTTACTCCAAGGAAGAGGAATAGAAAGCGTGGTTGGAAGAAGGTTTAGATTTATAAAGTTTTGGGGATTCATTTAATGCTAGTTGCTGCATTTGGTAGTTCATAACTTTTGCAGTTTGGATCTGAAAATCTAGGACTTTAGCAGCACTTTTTGGCCTTTTTTTTTTTTTTTTTTTTTTTTTTTTTGTGGTTTTGGAAAGTTGTCCCACCACATTCAGTAGGTTAGAGGTTTCCGTAGTCACCCAATTTAATTGGTTATTTTTTATTAAGATGCTAATTTACTCCTCTAAACCATTAACAAAGATAGAAATAAACAGAGGGGAAGTTTGATAGTCAATTTTATCCAATCCTGGGTATTGTAAAGAGACTTTCCACAGTCTGTCATAGTATTTATAGACGGGTTCCTAAATACTATCAGGTTCTTAATGCATTGTTGAACCTCTTTCCAGTCTGTAGTTTTGGAAATACTTCAGCAATCTGAGCATGTAATTCTCTGGCTGATTTTGAGCCTTTTAGAAATCACCAGGTTTTGTTTTCATTTCTTCCCCTGGGTCATGTAAAGGGTGATGCCAGCTTGCTTTACTTAACCACATTTGAACATGGCTTTCAGCTACCAACACATGGATCAACTGGTAAAGATTAGAGTAACCTGGTGGATAGGTTTTAGTAAGGAGGTTGAATTATTTGGTGAATCTGACAGGATCAGTTAAGGGACCAGTGATAACTTTGGCAATAGCCCTGAGTTCTTGTTGTAGTCCAGGGAGTATAAGTAACAGAATATTCAGAACCTCTTTCAGTTTACGTTTAATAAGGGTTGGATGACTGGAGGAGATTCACTAAGGGGTTCATCAAACAATGGAAGTTCAGATCCAGAAGGCTATGTAGGCAGTAAGCAAGAGGGTGCCCAGTATGGCAGTGGGATGGAAGGGGTAGGGATAGGAGAAGGAGGCAACACAGAACAAGGACAAGCAGATAGAAGCACACTTGGTTCTGGTTTTGTTTTTAGAAGCTTCTGAGATCTCCCCGCCCACAATTTAGAGAGTTTTTGAGCTAATTTGGCATTGTTATCCCTTAGATTCCTGGAGTATTCACTTCGGCTGTTTAATCTTTCTTTTTAGTCCTTCTGATTGTGTGCAGAGGAAAACACGTTTTGGAAGATCAAAAATCCCCTATTAATTGGTTATTGTAATTCCAGATCAATTCTAATGATGTTTTTCCATCAAGAAAGAAATTTACAGGATAACCCACCATAATTTTTGTGCGTAAAACCAGCAGGGATTCTATAAGGGGATGACTCAGCACCTAATACCCTTAGAAGTAGAAGACCCCATGAGTTTTCACTGAAAAGGGAAAAATCCCTTTGTCAACAGACAGCAGCAAAGGACACCTGATAAAAGCCTGAACCTCAACCAAAGTGAGAGGTTTTGGGAGAGAGGACTCGCCAACAGGGCCTGGGGCCATTAGAGAGGTGATGAAACACAAGGGGTCCTTGCACGTGCCATTCCTAAATCTGCTGTAGCTGTGTAACACAGAGGAGAGGCACTTCATATCCCACTTCTGACACCATTTAACGTCAACTAAGAAGAAGCAAAAGACCAGACTGAAAAGTAGTAAGACAAAGTGTTTATTGGGGTCTTAGGAATTCTAATTCAGGAGACAGATTTGGCGTGAAACCTCAGGAGAGGGAGGGAAAGAGGGGCTTTTAAAAGGAAGCTAAAGGTGAATGCACAAATTGTTTTGAAAGAATTATTTCTGGTAGAAGCGACTGGCTTAGTGCATGATTCCATAGTTCATTGGTTGTCACTGTTCCAGTTGCATCACTTGCAAAATTCAGCTGTTTTTCAGGATATTGTGGTCATTGCAGTTTGGCCTGGTACAAAGGTTCAAGTCCTATTTTTTTTTTCTTTTTAAAATATTTCTTGCAAGCCTGTAGGTCATGTAGGCAGTCCTTGTTAGAAGGGCTTCCCAACTCCATTGTAGGGCTCTGTACCACCATGACACCATTTTATATATCACATTTCACAAGATACAGAAAGTTTTGTTAGAAATAGCTTGCTGTTTAACTGAAGGATGGAGGTAAGGACTGGTACTGGCGAGTTTTTTTATGTTTTAGTGATAGTTGACGCCCAGGATATGTATATCTTTCAGGATGTCATTCACTGTCATTCACTCCTTGAAAAAGAAGGGGGTAAAAAGAGACCAGCTTTTAAGAGCCAAACATTTTGAACCTAAACGTTACATCTGGGTTTTTGCTGTTAGTGGATCGTGAGAGACAGCCTCTCAATTGGAAGCTTATGTCCAAAATATAAGAATGGATGTGGGTTATGTCTTAAAAGACTATAATCATAAAAATGAAGGGAAAGATACCTCTTAAAAGATTTTTTAACCCCTCCAGCTATTTTAGCAGCATTCCTTTTATTTTATAGTCTATAATTTAAAAAACTCTGGGTAGTCTGTATTGCATCCTACCCTGAAGGACATCCAGAATCTGGCTACTTGCGATGTAGAGAAAAATGTACATATTTATATAATATTTAAAGTATACTTATATATTTCTTGTGTTCCCATTTTCTCCTTTAAGATTATGATGATTCATTTTATTTAAATTGCATTTAAATCTCAAGTAGACATAGGAAACCCGCTTAATTCATGGTGAACTTCTAGAATACTGTCAGTTTCAGAACTTAGGAATACTTTTGTGGCTTTGCCCTCCACATACATTTCTCCATGTTATTTTGTTGCCTACCAGAAAGAAAGAAAGGAAGGAAGAAAGGAAAGAAAGGAAGGAGGAAGTGGGAGACAGGGAGGCAAGCAGTCAGGGAAGTTTTCTAAGTACCTGTGCCTCGAGTACCCTGACCACTTCCACATAATGAAAGATTAAGGATTAATAAGCATTTGAGCATTTGGGCATGTAATATACCAGGAACTGAGTTCTTAGATATAGTAGATGCAGTGTTTGTTGAAAAAGACAAGATTTCTGTCCATGAGTTTACCAGCTTATTTCTAGATGTTCCTCTCAGCCAAATGAAATATATGCGGTGTCTAGCTGCTCTCAATTTGGAATATATTTTTTAAGGTTTCCCTTGTTCAATCTTGATTTCCTATCCAGCCCTCTAAGAAGTGAATACCCGTTTTTGTACTAGAATATTTTTTCCTGACCTCCAGAAAAAAATCATTGTCTGAGTTCTAAACTAAATTTGCTCTCAGTTTTCTTTATTCTTTGTCTAAGTCTTAATGAAACTTTCTTTAGTCTTTCAGATTCATACTCTAGTTTCTCTTTTTTAAATATTGAAACCTTGATCAAAGCCACTTAACTTCTGCCAAAAAATGTAGACATTCGTTGTTTAACAATAATTAGTTAGTTCTCCAGTCATCATACTATCATACATAAATTGTAAACATTTCTCCACATAGGACATATAACTTTTGCTCACCAATGCATGTGCATTAATTATGTAGACTTATTTTTAATATTTCATCTGCCTTATCACTCCACTATTTAGATGTCTTTTCAGATTAATTAGCTTTGTTGTGTTTAGGGATTAATTCTGGAATCAAACAAATGGATTTATGTCTTATCTCTACCACTTACTGCTCTGTCACTTGACCAAGTTATTTAACTTCTCTATTCCTCAGAATTTTCATGTATGAAATGAGAGTAATAATATAACACTTAGAGGTTTTTTCTCCACTTAAGATTTAATAAATGAATACAAATAATATATGTGGCATAAAGTCTAGTATATATAATAAGACCTGCACAACCTTTAACTATTATTACTGTTAATACTAGTGTCATTATTTACAAGACTCATCATAACACCTCAAAGTACAGTATTAATTTTATGATTCTATTTCTTCTCGAAAGAGAAGAGAAATAGTTCAGTGTAGTCAAGGAATAGGGGGAATTTGTTTCTGTTTCACAATAAAAGAAAAAAACTAAGCATATGATATCCTCTATATGAGATTTTTATGTGTGTAATACATATGTATGTTTAAATGGATGTAAGAGATTTTCAAATAAAGCATAGTATTTAAGTGAGATATAATACATTTAAGGTTCTTTAAAAATGCAATTCTTCGTTGAATGTCACTCATTAACATGCAAGTTCAATTTTTCTCATGAAACCTTCCCATAAAAATTTAGAAAATATCTAGGGTTAGGCACACAGTACTTAGATATGATCCCAAAAGCACACCCCACAAAAGGAATGACTGGTAAATTTGGCTTCATGAAAATAAAACTTTTGCTCTGTAAAACACCGTGTTAAGAGGATGAAAGGATGAGCTATGGATTTAGAAAAAATATTTACAAACTACATATCTGACAAAGGATTTGTGTATAGGATATATAAAGGGCTCTCAAAACTCAACTGTAAAAACATGAACAACCTAATTCGAAAATGGGTAAAAGACATGAACAGACATTACACAGAAAAGGGAACTACAGATGTCAAATAAGCCTATGAAAGTATGGTGAGCATTGCTTGCCATTAGGTAAATGCAAATTAAAAACCACAATGAGATAGCACCACACACCTATTAGAATGGCTAGAACAAAGAAAGATGGTGGTGATGCCAAATACTGGTGAGGATGTGGAGAAAATGGATCTCCCATATGTCGCTGGTGGATGTAAATGCTACAGCCATCTCAAGAAGTAAGTTGGCAATTTTTTTATAAAAGTCAATATGCATTTATCATATGATTCAGAAATTACGCTCTTGGGCATTTATTTCAGATAAGTGAAAGCTATGTTCTCACAAAATCTATATATGAATTTTCATAGCAGCTTTATTTGTAAAAGCTACAAACTAGAAAACAGCCTAAATGGCTTTCAAGAAGTGGACTGTTAAATAAACTGGTATATTTGTACAGTGGAATACTGCTCAGTGATTAAAAAGAGCAGTTATTGATAAATGCAGCATGGTATTTACTACAGCAATGTAATGATATTGTACTATAGTCATGAAACATGTCGACATTAGCAGAAGAGAGTGAAGGGTTTAAGGGACATTGTGCACTATTTTTGCAACTTTGTGAGTCTACAATCATTACAGAATTTTACAAAGTTAATAACCACAAAATATAATTGTTTTCTAGGGCTGTGGTAACAAACTGCCCCAAGCAGGGAGGCTAAAACCAACGAAAAACAATTCACAGTTCAGAATGCCAGAAATCTGAAATCAAGGTGTGTTTGCAGGGTGGGTTCCGTCTGGACAGTTTGAGGAAAAATTTGTTCATGACTGTCTCTAAGCTGTTGGAGGCTGTGATAGTATTTGACATTCCTCGGCTTGTAGATTGATCATTCTAATTTCTACCTTTGTTTTCTCATGACTTTCCCCCTGTGGCTTTGTTGTCAAATTTCCCTCTCCTTTCTCTTACACCACATACTGGATTTAGGGTACAATGTAAATCCAAGATGCTCTTATCTCAAGATTTAACTTAAGAATCTGAAAAGACATTATTTCCAAATAAGTTCATTTTCACAGGTTCAAGGGGTTAGGACTTGGACGTATATCTTTGAGGGAATACTGTTCAGCCCATTACAGTAGTCAAGGACACAGTAAAAGAAAATCAGTCATAATTCTATTGTTCAGAGACAACCCACTGTTAACATTGGAATATATTTATATGTGGATATTTGTGGAAATACATGTGTGTATACATGAGATCATATTATATCTAATGTTTTATATCTTTCCTATTTACCTTTGTTTCATAAACAGTTTTCCAGGAAAATATAGTAGTAGTTCACTGAGTGACATGTACTTATAATTATACAGATGTAAATTACACTCTCCCAAATGTGTTTGTATTTCTGGCTCACTTGTTTGTTTACTTTCTCCTCTGAAGTTTATTTTCTGGCCATAATATATGCAATGCTAAGAGAGAATTCTGTTTGTCCCAACTTTGGAAAAGTTTAGGTAGATGAACTTGTGGAATGGCTTTTTATAAAAAGCAAATTTCACTTTATTTTAGGAATTTCTCGTCTTAATAATAGCTGTTTGAGATGTAATTCACATACCATAAAATTACCCATTTAAAGTATCCAATTACATTGTTTTTAAAATATTCACAGTTGTGCAACTTTCGAATATTTTTCTCTTCTCAAACTCAGAATATTTTCATTATCTCAAAAAGTAATACTTGTTAGCTGTCACCTCCGTATTCTCTCAAATGCTGGTATTTATTCCCCCATATACCTTATTCTCTTAAGCAAATACTGATTTACTTTGTAGAAATTACCTATTCTGTACGTTTTACAAACATGAAATTGTATGTGTGTGGTCTTTTGTGACTTCTCCTTTCCCTTACCGTAATGTTTTCCAAGTTCATCATTTGTTACATATGTCTGTGTTTTCTTCCTTTTTATGGCTGAATAATATTTTCTTGTATACATATGCCACATTGTGTTCAACCATTCATTAGTTGGACATTGGATTATTTCCAACTTTGTGATTATTATGAGTAATACTCTTGCACTTGTCTGATTGTTACATAAGTCTATTGAACTATAATTTCAAGCACGAGTCCTATTAAGAGATAACTGGCTTGGATGGGAATAATTAAATGTATGGTAGGTTGAGGTAGCCAGAAGTCAACACAGAATTACTGGATGGGAAACAGGTCATTGAAAGGATTGGGTGTTTGCAGAAGCAGAGGTAAGATATCATCACAGTTCTACTAACATTTTGCCACATAGGTTATTTTGTCCAATGTTGTGATGACAATTTCCTGGTGCCAGTTTTGTTCTTTGTATTACTTAGAATAAGAAAAAATGCCGCACTTCTGTTTTACTAATTGGCAGCTATTATCATTTATATAAATATTCTAATTCTAATTTGGCATTTCTAGATTGAAATAAATATTTATTTATTTACACAAATGAGGATAAATAAAGGAGGTAAATTATCTAATAAATTGCCTTTCACGAAGTATTATATATTGAAACCCAACTGCTCTAGGTAATTAGAATAATGTGATAATGCACCATAAATCTCTTAATATTTTATTATTGATCTATTAATATTTTATTATTGCTTTAAAGCTAAGCTATGTTTTGTTAAATGAGATATAAAGGAAAGCTGCTGCTTTTTTTGTTTTTTTTTTTTGGAAGGGAGTCTCAGTCTGTCGCCCAGGCTGGAGTGCAGTGGCACGATCTCGGCTCACTGCAACCTCCGCTTCCTGGGTTCAAGTGATTCTCCTACCTCAGCCTCCCAAGTAACTGTGACTAAGGTGCATGCCGCCATGCTCATCTAATTTTTGTATTTTTAGTAGAGACGGGGTTTCACCATATTGGCCAGGCTGGTCTCTAACTCCTGATCTTGTGATCCTCCTGCCTCGGCCTCCCAAAGTGCTGGGATTACAGATGTGAGCCACTGTACCCAGCCAAGGTGCTGCTTTTATATAACACTGGAGGAGACAGTAGGAAGGACTGGACATGTTTGGTGACCTGGAGTGTGGGGGCATCTGCTTCAGGATACAGAAGCCCTAGCCAGCATGCAGGCTCAATCCAAGAGGTTAGGGCCACTTGAGCCCAGGTTAAGGACCCCCCAGTCACAGCCAGGAATGCCTAGCACATGCCTGCTTATAGGTAACCACCACATCCATCTTGAGATGCCCACACCCAAAGAGGCCTAGCAAGAGCTCCACCCACTGACTGAGATTTGACACACAAGTCTGAAGGTCCCAGCTCCCTCGAAGATTCTTTTCAACCATGAGGACTAGTGAGTGGGGGGCCTTCAATGTCTCTAGACATTGAGGTGAATTAAAAGATGCAAATTCAGACGAAACAATCTTTATCTCATTCATCTTAAGAGATGAAACCCCTAAACCTTTATGTTCCCTTTCTCCAGGTGTAGATTGCTAAAGTAAACTCTATGTATCCTTGGATTTTCTTTTGTTTGCATGTTTGGCATGCATTTTATATTATGCAGTCTCACTCATTTGTTAGCAAATGTGTGTTTTATGATTAGAATTAGGTGCTAATGTAAGAAAATCTGGCTAAAAAATCAACATGTATAAAAACAGTGGTTTTATTTTTTACATTACAAAGATGTGAAAGACAGGTGTTACTTAACAAGGCGTGCATTTTAAACATCTCTTTAAAAGTCTATCAGTAATCTCTTTTTGGTCCATTTTTATTTTTAAGTCAGGGTGGTGGTATACTCTCCTAATCTAAGATACTGGGCTCCAAATATTTACATATTCTGAGTAAAATAAATAGATTTCATAAGCAGTAGATTATTATTTGTTTATTAGACAAAAGTACATTTTCTTCCTGCAATAAAGACTTAATTTCTGTTATAAAACATGTTTTGGCTGCATCCACGTTAGTTCATCAATGTATCCCTGCAAGGTGAGATGGAAGGGGCAGAGCTGAGATCCCAGCATAAGTCAGCCTTTCTATTACCAGTGAGGCTTTCTTTGGAAGTGAGTGTAAAATTAAAGAGTATCGGATATTATTCTAGAAACTAAGGGAAACATATGATTAACTTTTAACTTTTATTAATTTTTGTTCTGACTCCCTCAGAACAATGACTAGAGTAGCCAGAAACCTAAGTCTGCAAAGAGGAAATGCTCTTGTAAGAGCAATATGAACCAGAAGTCTATTTACGCTGTAATTATATCCCAAAGCTTCAAAGATAAACCTTTGTCCATGCTCAGGATTTTTAAAAGTACATCATAAATCTTTTTTAAAACTGTCCCCCTAAGCTACCTTCCAAGAATTCTTAATTACAATGTAGTGAAAAACCAGGAAGTCAACTCCTATTACTCATCTGTCTACTCTTAAAATTATAGTTTTACATCCCATTGTATCACGTTTTACAAGTGATTATAAAAATATAGTAAATCAAAGGGAGAAAGTGATTATTCCTACTTTACACTACATAAAAGAATAAGCCAAACCACTCCTCACAATGAGCCATAAACATTCAAGAATTTTAAACAATGGAATAGAAATTGAATTTACTATATTTAACAATGGATATAATTGAAATGGAAAAAAGGGCAGAGAAAGCTTAAATTTGTCGTATTCAAAATTTATGACGTTAAGAAACCTGAGCAAGCAGTATTTTTAAGTGATTTATATTTAATTGTTTGGGTACACCGAACTTATGAAATATTCTTGTTTTTAAAATATTCTTATTTGTTTTGAAAATTTCTGATAACTTCAGAAGTGCTAGTATGTAAAATGTGTGTTGTATGTCTATAACATATATACATAAACATGCATATGTGTAGATTATAAATGTATGTCTCTGTGTATACTTAACACAAGTATCTGATGAAGCATCTTTTAATACTGGGTTTCAAGTGTTACTTTTGGTCACTGACACTTTACATAACAGGCTTGTAAGCAGAACTAGGATGTATTTTTGAGGTGATGTATCTACAGTATATTAAATGTGATATAGTACATGGCAATTATGTTGCTTTATTGTTTCAGATCTAGAATGTAGGTCTTGTGTGTAGATGTAAGCCCTTGGGTAATACAGCATAATCTTTCTAATGTAATTAAAATAAAGCTGAGCTCTTCAAACTCTAGATGGACTTACTTTGGTATCTGGGCCAATAGTGTTTCTTTGAGAATGAAGCAGTGATTAGATGCAGATATTCTGAATGGTTGACAGGAGAGAGAACTAGAGACATATTTTCTACTCCAGGTTGAACTGCTTGATAGTTTGGAAAATGTTGATCAGAAATATATTTTAGACAGAATGTGAAGCTTTGAAATCACAGGCTTGGGTATGCATCCTGGCTCTAACACTTCAAACTCTGTGTTATTTGGGTTAATTTTATTAATCTCTTTGAGTCATGATTTCAGTTTACACATTGCACATTATGGGCAACTATCTCATCTTTGAGAAAAAATGAACATAAATGATTATAAATTGGCACATAGAATACAAAAGTGATAATGTGGTCACTATGAGGCTTTTATTGAGAATTGAGTAAAGTCATGAATAGGAAACATCAAAAACAGTGTCTGTCATATAATGGACATTCAAAATATGGTGTCATTATTCAGTAGGTGCTCTCAGATTGCCAAACTTTTATTTGCTAAGAAATTATGATTAATTCATTCAATAGAGCTTGAAGGTTATATTTGAAATTAGTATTTATTTCTCAGTCTAAGCCTATCTCAAGATGATCCCAGCTCCAGCGTCTTGATCATTTTTGTATTTCCCTTATGTGCAAGGGCACAGAATCTGGTTTTACCAATCCCATAGTGTCCGGTGTAATGCTAAGATACAGGAATTTAAGCAAGTGTTCCATCAACTCAAAAGATAATTTTCTTTTTAAGAGATGATCTCCAGGTAATTTTATTTTTAACATGTGCTTGTATTGAGCAAATATTTATTGGGCAAATATTATATGCCAGCAATTCAGCAGCAAACAACATATCAATTCTCTGCTCTCGCTGAGCCTTGCTTTGCAGTGGGGATAGGCAATCAGTAAACATTTAAGTGTAGATATGTCAGTTGGTAATGAGTGCCAAAAACAAAAATAAAGCAAGAATAAAGGGTTAGTGAACCTAAACGCACCGGTTGGCAGGTACTATTTTACCAGCCTGGGAAGGGTTTGCTGAGGAGGTACATTTGAGCTTCAGGTGAGAATAGCTAGTTGGAATAACTAATACACATGCACAAATATACACTTGATGGTGAAATTCTCTTAAATGTCTTTGTATCTACTAAGATGTGTCACACAAAAATCTTAAGAGATTATTCATTCTTATTTGGATCTTGTAAATGAGGGAACTAGTGTTTTGAGCAATAGAGAAATGAAGGCTATTTTTATTATGTGAAAGATAAATTTCTATGGACAAGAGAAATAAGTGCAGGACACTTCCCAGGTGTTATTTTATTTAATGTTCACGGTGGTTTTAGAGTGTATTTAAGGTATAATTAGCCCTATTTTAGCAGTGTTAGAAGCACAGTAAAATTAAGTAATTTGCCTGAAGTCAGTATTAATGACTGACCATAAAAGGCTTTTAATTATGATCTCTTTCCTTTTTCCAGCTTTTATCCATGACTTTTCATGTTAAATTAGGGCACCAAGAGATGAAAATCCAAGTCAGTTGATAAGGAACTCCGTTTTCTGTCCAATGAAAGATTCACTGATATTGCCTTATTTCCCTCATCCCATTTTGATCCCAATTTAATCCAATTTTTCTGTAAATTGTATGCTGTAATATCATTGCAAGAATATGGCACTTAGGCCCACTTTCATTTACAAAATCAATTATTGTATTTTTTGTAGTTGTTTTAAATTTACAGGTAACCTGGTTTTGGATACTAACAAGCATTCAAAGGCAGGCATCGCTTTGAACATTAAATCACACTAGTGAGATTAAAATTGGCCTTTAATACAGCTTTATCATGATCTTTGGGTCTAGAGTCTTGCTTCCTTTCCTCTTCCTGCCAAACTATAGGTAATGGTTTGTCTTCCTACACTTTGCTATATTTTAAAATTAAGCTTGAAATTATATCAAGAGATTCTACAGAATTACCCGTTTTACAGAAATGGATTGTTGGCTGGTATTTGGGAAGGCACACTAATTGCACACTTGGATTTATTTTTGTTTCTGATTATTTCATTGGCAGGTATACTGTCTTGAATTGCCATGTTTATCTTATTTTAGTTTCATTAGTCAGAATTCATTCTTTAATTATTGGATCTCTTTTATTCTTAATATCTATTCTGAGCTTGCTATGTGTTATTTTTTAGTTTTAAATTTTAAATCATTTTTTCTAATTTTTATAGGGGAAACCATCTGCTGTGTTATTTGGTACTGTGTAATATTTGTTAATACGTCTAGATGGGGAGAAGCACTTAATTTTACAGTCTTGGAACATTATAAATCCTTGTGGTCAGCTCTTTGTTCTATCACCTTTGGTTAATTTGGTCTTCTAGTTGTTTTCATGAAGTGCATGTTTTCCCATTAGGACTTAAATGTATACATGTATATTTTATTTATTTGTTCATTTTCTTATAAAATGTTATTGTTTAATTTGTTGTATAAATTTTCATAATCATATTCTCTGTATTTGTATGTAAGTTTAATATTTCATGTCACTACAAAATTAAGGTTTCTTTGAAGTAACTGCCCTTTTCACTGTAATACATATGTGATCTAGTTTACACACACACACACACTCTCTCTCTCTCTCTCTTTCTCTCTCTCTCTCTCTTTTTGTCCTTATTGGTTTTGATGTTCTCTTTCTTCATTATTAGTGTCATGACGGTGGGATTTATTTGACATTTATGTTACTCTAAAAACTGAAACTTAGTAGCGGCTCTATCAATTGATTTTCAGGAGCTAGGTATTTTATTTATCCGATAAATAATTATCAAGTGCCTGTTTTTTTGCTCCGCATAGTTGAAGATCAAGAATTTTACAGGGACCTAAAAAAGAAAGAAATATTGAGTGCTAATGTGCTAATGCTAGGAAAAATATTTCAGGCAGAGCGATCAAATGAACCAAAGCTAAACATCTGTGCCACATGAATATTTAGGTTCCACACGTGATTGGTTTGGCTGGGGTATAGAATGCAATGGGTTGCTAACCACCGGTTCATCAATAGGAAATTGCATGAGTAAACTGTGGTAAATTTGTACAAAATACTATTCAGTAATGATAAAAGTATTTTAATTACATTTTACACAAAGTAAACGTAATATTAAAATTATTAAAAAGTAAATTGCATATGATTCTTAGTTTCATAGAATTTATGTAACATGTGGAAACATGGAAAGCAATAAGGTATATTGTTTATGAATGTACACATGTTAGAGTTAATATAAAAACATGCAATACATGATTAAAACCAGATTCAAGACAAAAGTTACCTCTGAGGAGGTAAGGAGGGATACAGGATTGTGAAAGGAAACAGGGTCTTCACCTGTGACTTTATGTTAGTTTCATTTTAAAATTCTGAAGCAAATTTGACAGAATATTAAAACTCATTAAATCTGGGTAGTAGATACCAGTGTTTATTAGAATCTTTTCTGAACTTTTCTATTTGTTTGAAATATTTGATGACAAAAATCACAAATATATTTTATAACAAGATATGTAGAAGACAGCAGTTAAAAATAAGCTCAATAAGTAGTCAGGAGTCAGATTGCAAAGTATCTTCTGTGTAGCATGCTAGGTTTTTGGATTTCCTGTATAAGCATATTTACTATTTTGGACTTTGTTACTCATGTTTATGTTGAGGACTCCAAAATCATTCAGCTCAACCCAACCCATCCTGCTCCTCTGAATGTCAGATTTCTCTATCCTACTTCCCTTATCCTGGCATCACTGTCAATGTAGCATGCTCAAAGCTACACATGTTATACCGTAATCTACATACCTGGCCAGGCTCCATGGCTCACACCTGTAATCCCAGAACTTTGGGAGGCCGAGGCGGGCAGATCACTTGAGGCAAGGAGTTCGAGACCAGCCTTCCAACACGACAAAACCCTGTCTCTACTGAAAATGGGAAAATTAACCCAGGGTGGTGGTGCACCCAGCTCCTCAGGAGGCCAAGGCATGAGAATCTCTGCAGTGAGCCAAGATCGTGCCACTGGCACTCCAGCCTGGACAACAGAGCAGGACTCTGTCTCAGAAAAATAAAAAGTAAAATAATAGTAATAATGAAATAGATACCTGGCCATTGCCCTGCTCTCTCTCTCTCTCTCTCACTACCAATATATAAGAAATAGGTAGGAGTTGTTCTCCAACTTCTTATTTCGTTTCCCGCTGATGTATGTCATGTACTCTGTGACCATCCTTGCCGGCGTTACTTGAGTCAGTCATTCTTTCCTGGTCTCCCTCTGTGTCCCTGCTGGTATCCCTGACTTGGACTTACCCTCTTCATATTAATCCTTCACATGCTTTCTAGGGAGCTTCGTTAAAAGTCAGTCTGATGTTTACATGTGCTTGCTCCTTGCCGAGAAACTTCTCATGACTCCCCAGTATCTCTAGGAGCTTTTGTAGAGTTCATGGGTGTCTCAATATCAAAGCCACCCATGGTCAATTTAAAAGATGTGGATTCCCTCCTGTGGATACTGATCTGAAGAAACGGAATCTCTATGGGTGGGTCTCAGATCAGTATTTTTAAGAAACACACCAAAGGATTTATGTGCATGATACAATTTGAGAACCATCAATCTAGCAGAGAAAATACAAGCTCTTTTGCTGGGTATGGAAAGCTTACTCTTCACTTTTCAGTTTCATCTTTTGCATTCTCTCTTTTGTACACTCACTTCCCTGCCTTCTTCTCTTTTTTTCTTCCTCCCTCCCTCACTTCCTCCCTCCCTCCATCACTTCCTCTCTCCCTCCCTCCCTCACTTCCTCTCTCCCTCCCTCCCTTCCGCCCTCCTTCCCTCCCTTCCTCCCTCCTTCCCTCCTTTCCTCCCTCCTTCCTTCTTCCTTGCTTCCTTCCTTCCTTTCATTCCTGTTTGAGACAGGGTCTGTCTCTGTCGCTCAGGCTGGAGTGCAGTGGCAGGATCTCCGCTCACTGCAGCCTCAACCTCCCAGGCTCAAGCCATCCTCCCACCTCAGCCTTCTGAGTATCTGGCATTTGCTACCATGCCCAGCTAATTTTTAAAATTTTTTTGTAGAGACGATGTTTTGCCATGTTGCCCATGCTGGTTTTGAACTCCTGGGCTCAAGCAATCCACCCACCTCAGCCTCCCGAAGTGCTGGGATTACAGGTGTGAGCCACCCCACCCACTTCCTATCCTCTTCTTTAACTAGTTCATTCTTGTTCATCATTTAAGACTGAATACAGCAGCATTTAATCTCACAGGCTTACCTGTTACTTCTCTGACTCCACCCATTGTGTGTATTACTCTACCTGTCCTAGTTTTGCTGCCCATTCCTTCATTTAAATGATTGTGATTCCCAGATTAGGAGATTCTTGTTTACACAACATGTATCAAGGTAACTGGCATGTGGTGGACCTTTTAAAAAGTTCATTAAATGCATGGCATTGCTCTTTAGAGGACAGGGAACCAACTAAGGATTTTGAGCCTGGATTTTAGGTATGACATTCAGGAATTTTGGGAAAAAGAATCAAAACTGGAGATGGTGAATTCTAGTAAGAATTTATAAAATTAGATATTTAGGTGATCAAGATTGGAGATTGGGATTAGTTGAAAGTAGAGATGATTGGGTAGATGAGAAGGATGAGACTTTAAGTTTCATATATCTTTGATTCAAGTTTTCTGTTTATTACTTTAATATAGATGAATAATATTTATTTAGAGATGCAGGTCATGTTCTTAGTTTATAAATGAATTATGATAAGTCAGATTACCAGAAGAGTAGAAGGTTTCGGAGGGAGAGAGTGCTCAGCTATGTCTGGTTCTGCAGAAAGGTCTACTAAAATAAGGACTGAAAATTATCTTTTGGATTTTGCAATTAGGATGTCAGTAGATGCCATAAGAAAAATAATTTTAATTAATTAATTAATCTTTTTGAGATGGAGTCTCACTCTGTCACCCAGGCTGGAGTGCAATGGCACAATCTCAGCTCATTGTAACCTCCACCTGCTGGGCTCAAGCAGTCCTCCTGCCTCAGCCTCCCTAGTAGCTGGGATTACAGGTGTGCGCCACCACCCTCAGCTAACTTTTGTGTTTTTAGTAGAGACAAGGTTTCACCATGTTGGCCAGGCTGGTCTCAAACTCCTGACCTCAAGTGACCCATCTGCCTTGGCCTTCCAAAGTGCTGGGATTACAGGTGTGAGCCACCACGCCCAGGCTAGTTTTAATTTATCAAATAAAAGTTAAGAATAGAAGTCATTGGAGTTAGTAAGTGAATGGTCCATGAAGACATACTCACAATGAGAAGCAACTCTGTGTTTAAGAAGCTTGAAACAAGAACAGCAGGACAGTAAGGCAGTATCGTCATCCTTTAGGATCTGTGACTCCCATGGATACTGAAGTCCAAGGATGCTCAAGTCCCTGCTATAAAATGGTCTAATATTTTAATATAACCTACACATATTATCCTGTACACTTTACATGATTACTTGTCATACCTGATACAACTCCTACACATCATTTTGAGGATTCAGTATAGTACTGGGTACAAGACAAATACAAGTTTTGTATTTTGGAACTTTATGGAATTTTTAATTTTTCTGAATATTTTCAATCTGTGGTTGGTTGAATCCACAAATGTGGAACCCATGGATACGGAGGGCCAATTATACTATATTTTACTGGTTTTGTTTTGTTTTAATTATATGTGTAACCTGAACATGTGTAAATGCCAAAGAGATGGAAAACCTGGAAAAAGAAAAGTTCCTTAAGAACCTTGGTACATTTTTGGTATTAAGAAGAATGGGGCTGAGCTCAGTGGCTCATACCTGTAATCCCAGCACATTGGATGACCAAGGCAGGTGGATCACTTGAGCTCAGGTGATCAGGACCAGCCTGGAAAACATGTGAAACCCCATCTCTACAAAAAATAGAAAAATTAGCCAGGTGTAGTAGCACACACCTGTAGTCCTAGCTACTCTGGGGGAGGCAGGAGGATTCCTTCGGCCCAAGAGAAGTTAAGGCTACAGTGACCTGTGTTTGTGCCAGTGCACTCCAGGCTGGGTGACAGAGCTAGACCCTGTCTAAAAAAAAGAGCAAAAGAAAAAAAAAAAGGAACGGAAGCTTCTATTATCCTGAGCTGAGCATAATAAGAGGAAATTTAAGTTGAGTAAGGGGACAAATGCCTCTTCCTCTGGAACAAAAGTGACAGAGCAAACACAAGTTGCAGTTGCAAATTGTACTTGTGAAGAAGTGAAAGTGAGAGGGCTGGGAGGACAGATCTGGAAGGCTTGTCCATACCAAATTTTTTATTTATTTTATTCTCACTTATAGGTATTTGTCAATACCTATCACTTCAGTAGTTATTAGTTATCACTTCCAAGTGTATTTAACTTGTTTTTTTCCTTAGTCTGTTCAAGGTGCTATAACAAACTACCATAGAAAGGGTGGCTTATACACAACAGATTTCTATTTTTCGTGGTTCTGGAGGCTGGGAAGTCCAAGATCGAGGTGCTGGCAGATTCGGTGTCCGGTGAGGGCCCACTTCTCAGTTCATAGATGACCATCTTCTCCCTGTGTCCTCACATAGCAGAAGAGGCAAGTGAGCTCTCTGGGTTTCTTTTATTAAGACATTAATTGCCTTCATGAAGCCTCCACCTTCATGGCCTAATTGTTCCCAAAGGCCTCACCTCCAAATGCCGTCACATTGGGGATTAGGTCTCAAGATATATGTGTTGGGAGGACACAACATTCAGTCTATAGAATACTGCCTCTACTGCTCCAATTCATCTTCTTACATGCAAAATACATGGTTTTTAAGATTACACAGAGCTTCATATCATCCATCTCGTGCAGACGGACAGCTTTATGGTGTGAAGCTCATGATTTTGTTTTGTTGTAAAGCCACTACCATCATTAGTTACTTAAGTTCTTAATTATAATGAAGAGTTAAAGGGGCTCTCTTCAGAATGTAATTTTTTATGTGTTTTATTCATTAGACAGTATCTTCCGTTTGTTGATTGAGTTGCTCATAGGAATATCTAAAAGTCGAAATAGCATGGCACATGTATACTTATGTAACTTACCTGCACATTGCGCACATGTACCATAAAACCTAAAGTATAATAATAATAATAATAAAAAGTCGAAATAATTTCAATTATCAGTAACATGTAGATATAAAAATGCTAATATCTATTAATGTAGATATTGATTACAAACTTTCTCAAAGTCTATGTAGGTTTAACATTTAGTTGACTCATTTTCTCCTATTTCAATTCATTTTTAATGTAGAAAAATATATATATAATTTTGCATCAGCCTCTCTCCTGATAGAAAAGGTGGGCTCACTCAGTCAGTTTAATATGAGCAAAGAATCACATGATTTCAGGGCCAGAAAGTGTATGTGTAGAGAGAGGGAGGGCAGAATGAAAATTTAAAAATGGTTAACCTAAAGTGTGTTGAGTTCGAAATAATGCTTTTGACACACACACACACACACACACACTCTCTCTCATATTCTCTCTCTCTCTGTCTGCCTGTGTGTGTGTGTGTGTGTGTGTGTGTGTGTGTGTGTGTATTTATTTATTTATTTATATAGTTAATTCAAGCAGATTCTTTTGGTGAATTATTAAAGAAAACACAACTTTAAAATTACTAAAAAAGTGAGACTTATTTATTTTTTAGTCAAATGTCTTTCTGTTTACCTCAATAAAACCTGAAGAATTAACCTCACTGCCTCTTCACCCCCAAATAAGTTTTCTCTCCTACTTCCTATTTTACATAGAAGTATGTACATTTTAAGATTTCTTTATTACTGCAAAGAGGTATTGACTGGGATTCTTTAATGTGCATATTAAATTATTCTTCTCATAAAGTGAGTGAGATCATTTCTGCCAAAAGTGATGCCATCATTTTAACAGATGGTCAGTAGACACATTGTTACTCTCTTTTTGGATCAATTTCTTGTTTCTAAAAGGAGAGAATACTTGCTTCTAAAACAAAAAGGGTCTGTTTCCACATGTGGTACTTAGTGATATTTAGCTTCCATGGTTTTCTCATGAAGTGTCTTTTAATGGCCGCCTATATTTTCATGGGTTCCTGTGCCTGAATGGCTGAATAACTTCCTACCTTCTATCCCCTTCAGTTGCCATAGTAACTTGCTGTTCAAATAACACAGTGATATCTGCACAGTTTCTTCTGTCTTTTCACCTCTTGATGCACATAATACATAAAGTTATGTATAGCTTTTCTAAATATGTAACTGAAATTTTGATTGTCCATCTTAAATATTGCATCAACTCTTTAATTAAAATTTGCCCAGTTTAAATTGAGATTAAAGGTGTTCTGGGTATGTTGAAAGTCATGGCTATGATACAAGGCTGGAGGAATCCTTGTCAGGTGGCATTTCTCTTTTCAGTCTAACCTTTAAAGCTGTGTCATGACCAGGAGCATGTAAAACTCCTAGATTCCTAGGTTTTTCAGCTGTAAAGTCAAGATACCACACACCTGTCAGGGTTGTTTCGGAGAATAAATGAGAATGGACTTATGAAAGCATCTAGCACTCTTCCAGTCATAGGCCAGATACTCATAAACATTGGTGGAGAGTTGTTAATCCTCAAAAACTTCCTCAAAACAATAGTGATTTTTATATCTACCTTTAGGCATTATAATTATTAATTTATTTTGAATTATCCTAATGAGGATTAAATTATACTCTGTATGTTTCTGAATTATGTATTTGGTAAAGAGGTACATTATGTTTGATGTGTTGATGACTTTAATTAATATTTAATTAACCAGAATTCTTTAATCCTGATATCATTTTTATTATTCATTTTCTTTGTAGTCTGTAATTAAAATGATATAATCATTTCCAGTCTTACTTAATTTTTGTAGAGATTTAACTAAATTACCTTCTTTTGATTCAGTCAAATGAAAGTGGCTTAAGTATTTTTTAGCACCATTAATGTTAAATATGTTAATCATGTTTGCTTTTCCAGTAAATCAACACTCAGCTACACTCACTGTAACTTTCCTGTTTTGGTATTTCATTCTTCACTGTTCACTTACTCTCTCTCTTTCCTGTGTGACCCGTGTCTCATATTTTTGTTAAAACCACTTATGTATTTTATGTATATGTTATATACAGGTATACTCACATATACATAGATTTTTTCATCTCTTTGAGGAATAAAGGTAGAATTTATTACTTTCAGCAACTCTGATGACACCCACTTTTTTTTTTCCAAGACAGAGTCTTGCTCTGTCACCCAGGCTGGAGTGCAGTGGCACAATCTCAGCTCACTGCAGCCTCCGCCTCCCGGGTTCAAGCAATTCTCCTGCCTCAGCCTCCTGAGTAGCTGGGATTACAGGCACCCACCACAACACCCGACTAATTTTTCTATTTTCAGTAGAGACAGAGTTTACCATGTTGGCTAGGCTGGTCTTGAACTCCTGACCTAGGGATTTGCCCACCTCAGCCTCCCAAAGTGCTGGGATTACAGGCATGACCCACCGCTCCCGGCCAACACCCAATCTTTTTCCATTGATTTGCTATCCCAACTTTTGTATAAAATTACTTAAATTTTTGTATATCATATAGAATTTGTTTGTTAACATTATGATTTTATTTAGAAATAGAAGACCTTGAGAACTAAGTGAACAGTCCTTGCTGGTTTGGTCTGTCATTGTCCCTTATTAATAGTATAGCACCCATTTACTATCAAAAGGATGTCTGAACAGTCACTTACATAGTCATCCTGTGGGCCCTCCCCTTTAGGATGCGTATAGTAGTAGCTTCTGTGAGAGGAACAGGAGAAGTGTGATATGTTATCTGAACTCAAATAACTTCTACTGTCTTACAAACCTGAGAGTAACAAATATAAAATGAACATTTCATAGTTGGATGTAATTATATACTCGTTTGCATGCAGAATTAGTAAAATGCATTTCCAGGGGCTGTGAAAATCCTGAGGGTCATAATAACTAGAGATTCTTCAAAGAATGTGGGAATGGATCCAAATCTACAAAAAATTGATAGAACCTAAATCTGAATCAAATGGACTAAAATGAGTGATGAGCCTTTTGTTTGGTTTTTGTTCATTTTATTTTACCTTTTTAGAGAAATTCTGTCTTCTGACTCTTTAACCATAGAGTTCTTTCAATTTCCTATGCAGTGGAATCCCAATTATTCTGCAGCCTCATGCTATCAATTTTATCTTCTATTTAACATATTTCCTGTTGTGCTATCTGCCTCTGAACTAGAGGATTAATTAGTTTTGAATACATAATTTTTGAGTTTGAAATATTGCTATCTATTTAGCTCAGATTAATTGCTTTATTGCTGAATTTTTTAAATTGTATTATAAACTCCTATTGTATGCATTATAGTAGTGATGGTACCAACATTGCTGTAATGATTTATTCATAATGAGCAATACTATGATATAATGCTGAAATGGTGTATGACATGTTTATGGAGAGAGACTTAAATACTAGGCTATAGCATGAATCTGGGGGAGAACTGGATAATAAAATTGCCCAGTTAGGAAGTTAGAAGGATAATCTAGATGATAAAATCCTACATTATGTATTTAGACTATAATTAGGCTATTTGTTTCTCAAAAGGTTTTGAACTGTCCAATAAAAAGTCAAGATTACTCAGATAAAATATAGTTAATCAAAATTCTAAAGGGGGATAGTTAATACACTTAAATTGTTGCTAATATACTTACAGTGATGAAGTAATAAATTTAGGCATGGATATATTTTTAGCCATGGAATAATGAATGTGAATAGCTGATCAATTAGTATAACCATTATTTTGAGGCACCTGATACTTATCAGTCACCTTGGAAGATGTCAGGGATGAAAGGTGAATGATACATGGTTGTGAACTATGGGAAACACACAGTCTGAGGAGAGGCTTCAAATTCTGGTCGTGTGAGAGAAGAAAACTGATAAAGAGAAAAAATTATGTAACCTTTGGCATGCTTTTTGTGGATGACTTTAACATATAATGTGTGTTTATATATAATATGTCTATAAAATTCACATTTTCTAAGATAAAGTTTTGAATTTCTAAATTGTAATTATTTTGATTGCCTCTTTAATTTCTTAGTGTGCATCATTGCTGGGCAATGAAGCATGCTAACAGACCAATCTGAGCAGTAATTGTCCTTGCTTAAGCAAGAATTTTTTTTTTTTGATGGTAGTGAATGATTTCAAAAATACATCTAGGCTGGGTGTGGTGGTTCTTGCCTGTAATCCCAGCACTTTGGGAGGCCGAGGTAGGAGGATCACTCGAGGCCAGGAGTTCATGACCATCCTGGTCAACAGAGTAAGACCTCGTCTCTGCAAAACAAAATAAAATAAAATAAAAAACTTTAAAAATCATGCACCTGTAGTCCCAACTGCTCAAGAAGCTGAGGTGAGGTTGCTTGAGCCCAGGAGTTAGAGGTTGCAGTGTGTGATTGCCCACTGCATTCCAGCCTAGGTGACAGAGCAAGACCCTGTCTAAAAAAAAAAAAAAAAAAAAAAAATCTACTTAGAGCGTTTTTTACTTGTTTTGTCTGTATAGTCTGTCTTGCCATAGATCACCTGAATGAAGTTAAAATATGTATTGCTACTGCTTAATGTAATAAAAAGAATAGCTCCTTACATTAACGAAACTAGGCTGTCTTCATACCTTAACCTACCTTTTTTCATTAAAATTCTCTTGGTGACTCACAGAAAATTTAAAAAGAATTATGACAAATACAGTTAGTCTGTTTCCAAATAGAGGATATTGCAATGCCAAATGTAAGGCGTAGATCACTGGGAAGGGATTTTATAAGGTCCTGGTTAAGACTTCTCTGGTGGTATGTAATAAATCTGTGTGGTAGGGGTGGGTAGTGAGGACCTTGTCAGACATCTGCCAGCTATCTACATAGTTTCACTCCAGTGCACTTAGTAGGAAGGTCAAGTCCTCTAAAATACCAGCAAGTACCCCGGTGTTGGAGCCTAGAATCTTGCCTTGGACATTTGACGTAAGAAGTATAACAGCTTTAGTGATAACTATTGAGTACTTAAACTGCAGCAAGTGATACTGTGGTTCAACATGCTTATGCAGTTCAATTGATGTCATCAGCTGTAGAGAAATTATAAATCCAACCAAAATCCTTTGCCTGAATGGTCTTTTATGGAAGTCCTCTAGTAAGGCATGTTTAAGTTTCTGTTTATTTTAAATTTATTATATGTTTATAGTTTTGTTTTCTCTAACTTTTCCCACCATAATAATCCTTTGGGATTTTTATATACTGTTTTTGGATTTCTGTTTCACCATTCGTCAAAGATTAGGACAGCATTCTGTTATGATTGTGTTTCATTTCTATTTGAGAGTTGTGGTAAAAGAACTGGTGGTACCATCAGGAAATGAAAAAAATAATTAAAAATTGCAACAACAAAAATAAAAATAAATCTTAACTAAGAATGTTTCTGGGGAAGAAACCATTAATTCTGCTTTTGATGTGTTGAGTTTTAGTTGCTATCAGGATTTCCAAGCTGAGTAGAGAAGCATATATCAGTTTTGTTAATTATGCTTTAATTAATGTATAACCTGCTGAAGAAAACTGACTGTGATTATTGCAACAATATCTGCCACTATTGGTTCCCAGCATTTACTGGTGCTTTATTTATACTTTTTATTTGTTTTATGAGGTAGGTGTTATTTTCCCTCATTTTATAAAAATTCGGTATTTTAATTGATTCGGATTATACAGCTGGTAGAGCTAGCATTTGAACCCAGTCAGGAGTATGTTTAGAGCTTACACAAGGCTTCTCCTTAACCTGAAGCCTGTGGCTTAGTAAATGCTGGTTTGATACACAACCAGCAAGTACTTCATGTCTAGAATACTCTATTCATTGTTATCATGGCATTTTGAATAAGAGTACTAGTTTAGGTTTATGTTCCAGTTATTCAGGTATGAAACCTTTAATGTACATTGACACCCATGGAAAGTTTCTTTTTAGGGGGAATGATCACTTTTAATCAAAGCTTTACCTTTGGCATTATGAATGGAGAATTATTCTGCTGTAAAGCCAGCTACCTTTAGTCACCGCTATGTCTTAGGACACATATTAAAGCTAGGAGAAAGGTTTATATTGTTCAGCTGAATCTGTACTTAATGTTATTTATCTGAACACTGTAAAAGTTTGCTGAAAGGTTAATCTGAGGTTATTTCAATTTGTCTTTTCTTACTGGCAGGGTGGAAAACACTATTTCTCAAAGCACTTCATAAGACTTTCAGGACAATGTCCTCAGCGATGCCAAACCTCACTGAAAAGGATTTGAATGTAAGCTCCAATAGAGAATCATGCTAGTCTTAAAAATTTTACCCTGTTCTTATAATCTCCTGAAACAGTTTACAAGTTAAATTTAGTTTATATTTTTACCAAAACACTTGTGCGTGTAGAGGCACATGCTGCAAAACAACATTTTGGTCAACAACGAACTGCATATACATATGAAGATGGTCCCATAGGATAATAACACTGTATTTTTCCTTTATTTTTTCTATGTTTACATATGTTTAATTACACAAATACTTACCTTTGTATTACAGTTGCCTACAGTATTCAGTTTAGTAACATGCTGTACAGTTTTGTAGCCAGAAAGCAACAGGTTATACCATAATAGTGCAGGTGTGTAGAAGGCTATTACATAAAGGTTTTATGACCTCTATGATGTTCAGACAACAACAAAATTGCCTAGTGATGCATTTACTATAACATATCCCATCCTTCAGGGACACGTGAATGTATATACACACACACACATACACATATTACCAAATGGATACATAAAGGGTTACCTACAGAAAAATTTAAACTTTGAAATAATACTCTTAGGGAATGCTACCTTTTTAAAAGATATTCTTTAAATTTATATTTACTATTATGTTGCCTTAGCAATATTCACATGTAACATTGCACATTTCACTAAGGGATTTTTTTTATATTAGCATTTTAGTCAGCACATTTGTTGTCTATTTACCCTGTGTTATGAGTTAGGTAAAAAGAGATCTTGTTCCTGCTTTAAAGAGATCTCAGTTTAGTGACAGATAAGTAAACCAACCAAAGAGGGTGCATGTACCCCGGTAGCCTGGGTAGGAAGAAGCCTTCACTCTCAGTAGTTAAGGTGATTATGGGATGGAGGACTGTTCAGGAAGGACTGGTCAGAAAAGCTCAGACTTGTGTAAGTCTGGAAGGGTGGGAGGAATGAGTTAGGTGGGAAAGGGCATTTGAAACAGAGACAGCAGCGCGTGCCAAGTGCTGAAGCAGCATAGCCTGGCATGAGGAGGTACACAGTAATTTGACTCAGCTGGAATGATGGGTGCAGGGGGCGAATCCTCATTTTCAGACTCACAAGACCTCAAAGCTAAAGAAGGAACATGCTGTTTTTTTGCAGTGGACAAATCCCTGCCATTCTGCTTGCCACTTTCTGGATGAATGCTCAGGCATCTCTTCCTTTCTGATTACATCCCTGGCTGCTTTTCTATGCCACTCCATGGATTACTGCTTCAAGTTTATACCCCCTTCCCATATGATACAGTCACCTCACTTGACACATGTAGGTTCCAGACCGGTGCCCTCCCTTTCTGTAACCTCATGAACTAACAAGGTGTAGATATTTAATACATATTAACCCGGATGATAGCATGTATTAACTCCGAGGAGCTGCTTACTTATAAATAAGTAAAAGAGTTAAAAAATAATCATCAATGAGTTAATCAAGTAAGTTACCACATAGCTTTCCCCCTGATAAACCAACACTTGGACCATTAAACATTTGTTTTATTCACTATGCATGCAGCTTTAGTTATGACTAAACTTTTTTTTTTTACATTTTTTTTCTTTTTATTATTATTGTTATTATTATTATTATTATTATACTTTAGGCTCTATGGTACATGTGCGCAACGTGCAGGTAAGTTACATATGTATACATGTGCCATGCTGGTGCGCTGCACCCACCAACTCGTCATCTAGCATTAGGTATATCTCCCAATGCTATCCCTCCCCCCTGCCCCCACCCCACAACAGTCCCCAAAGTGTGATGTTCCCATTCCTGTGTCCATGTGTTCTCATTGTTCAATTCCCACCTATGAGTGAGAATATGCGGTATTTGGTTTTTTGTTCTTGCGATAGTTTACTGAGAATGATGATTTCCAATTTCATCCATGTCCCTACAAAGGACGTGAACTCATCATTTTTTATGGCTGCATAGTATTCCATGGTGTATATGTGCCACATTTTCTTAATCCAGTCTATCATTGTTGGACATTTGGGTTGGTTCCAAGTCTTTGCTATTGTGAATAATGCCGCAATAAACATACGTGTGCATGTGTCTTTATAGCAGCATGATTTATAGTCCTTTGGGTACATACCCAGTAATGGGATGGCTGGGTCAAATGGAATTTCTAGTTCTAGATCCCTGAGGAATCGCCACACTGACTTCCACAAGGGTTGAACTAGTTTACAGTCCCACCAACAGTGTAAAAGTGTTCCTATTTCTCCACATCCTCTCCAGCACCTGTTTCCTGAATTTTGAATGATTGCCATTATAACTGGTGTGAGATGGTATCTCATTGTGGTTTTGATTTGCATTTCTCTGATGGCCAGTGATGGTGAGCATTTTTTCATGTGTTTTTTGGCTGCATAAATGTCTTCTTTTGAGAAGTGTCTGTTCATGTCCTTCGCCCACTTTTTGATGGGGTTGTTTGTTTTTTTCTTGTAAATTTGTTGGAGTTCATTGTAGATTCTGGATATTAGCCCTTTGTCAGATGAATAGGTTGCAAAAATTTTCTCCCATTTTGTAGGTTGCCTGTTAACTCTGATGGTAGTTTCCTTTGCTGTGCAGAAGCTCTTTAGTTTAATTAGATCCCATTTGTCCATTTTGGCTTTTGTTGCCATTGCTTTTGGTGTTTTAGACATGAAGTCCTTGCCCATGCCTATGTCCTGAATGGTATTGCCTAGGTTTTCTTCTAGGGTTTTTATGGTTTTAGGTCTAACATTTAAGTCTTTAATCCATCTTGAATTGATTTTTGTATAAGGTGTAAGGAAGGGATCCAGTTTCAGCTTTCTACATATGGCTAGCCAGTTTTTCCAGCACCATTTATTAAATAGGGAATCCTTTCCCCATTTCTTGTTTTTGTCAGGTTTGTCAAAGATCAGATAGTTGTAGATATGTGGCATTATTTCTGACGGCTCTGTTCTGTTCCATTGATCTATATCTCTGTTTTGGTACCAGTACCATGCTGTTTTGGTTACTGTAGCCTTGTAGTATAGTTTGAAGTCAGGTAGTGTGATGCCTCCAGCTTTGTTCTTTTGGCTTAGGATTGACTTGGCGATGCGGGCTCTTTTTTGGTTCCATATGAACTTTAAAGTAGTTTTTTCCAATTCTGTGAAGAAAGTCATTGGTAACTTGATGGGGATGGCATTGAATCTGTAAATTACCTTGGGCAGTATGGCCATTTTCATGATATTGATTCTTCCTACCCATGAGCATGGAATGTTCTTCCATTTGTTTGTATCCTCTTTTATTTCCTTGAGCAGTGGTTTGTAGTTCTCCTTGAAGAGGTCCTTCACATCCCTTGTAAGTTGGATTCCTAGGTATTTTATTCTCTTTGAAGCAATTGTGAATGGGAGTTCACTCATGATTTGGCTCTCTGTTTGTCTGTTATTGATGTATAAGAATGCTTGTGATTTTTGTACATTGATTTTGTATCCTGAGACTTTGCTGAAGTTGCTTATCAGCTTAAGGAGATTTTGGGCTGAGACAATGGGGTTTTCTAGATATACTATCATGTCATCTGCAAACAGGGACAATTTGACTTCCTCTTTTCCTAATTGAATACCCTTGATTTCCTTCTCTTGCCTAATTGCCCTGGCCAGAACTTCCAACACTATGTTGAATAGAAGTGGTGAGAGAGGGCATCCCTGTCTTGTGCCAGTTTTCAAAGGGAATGCTTCCAGTTTTTGCCCATTCAGTATGATATTGGCTGTAGGTTTGTCATAAATAGCTCTTATTATTTTGAGATATGACCCATCAATACCTAATTTATTGAGAGTTTTTAGCATGAAGTGTTGTTGAATTTTGTCAAAGGCCTTTTCTGCATCTATTGAGATAATCATGTGGTTTTTGACTTTGGTTCTGTTTATATGCTGGATTACATTTATTGATTTGCGTATATTGAACCAGCCTTGCATCCCAGGGATGAAGCCCACTTGATCATGGTGGATAAGCTTTTTGATGTGCTGCTGGATTCTGTTTGCCAGTATTTTATTGAGGATTTTTGCATCAATGTTCATCAAGGATATTGGTCTAAAATTCTCTTTTTTTGTTGTGTCTCTGCCAGGCTTTGGTATCAGGATGATGCTGGCCTCATAAAATGAGTTAGGGAGGATTCCCTCTTTTTCTATTGATTGGAATAGTTTCAGAAGGAATGGTACCAGCTCCTCCTTGTACCTCTGGTAGAATTCGGCTGTGAACCCATCTGGTCCTGGACTTTTTTTGGTTGGTAAGCTATTGATTATTGCCACAATTTCAGCTCCTGTTATTGGTCTATTCAGAGATTCAACTTCTTCCTGGTTTAGTCTTGGGAGGGTGTATGTGTTGAGGAATTTATCCATTTCTTCTAGATTTTCTAGTTTATTTGCGTAGAGGTGTTTGTAATATTCTCTGATGGTAGTTTGTATTTCTGTGGGATCGGTGGTGATATCACCTTTATCATTTTTTATTGCATCTATTTGATTCTTCTCTCTTTTTTTCTTTATTAATCTTGCTAGCGGTCTATCAATTTTGTTGATCCTTTCCAAAAACCAGCTCCTGGATTCATTAATTTTTTGAAGGGTTTTTTGTGTCTCTATTTCCTTCAGTTCTGCTCTGATTTTAGTTATTTCTTGCCTTCTGCTAGCTTTTGAATGTGTTTGCTCTTGCTTTTCTAGTTCTTTTAATTGTGATGTTAGGGTGTCAATTTTGGATCTTTCCTGCTTTCTCTTGTGGGCATTTAGTGCTATAAATTTCCCTCTACACACTGCTTTGAATGCATCCCAGAGATTCTGGTATGTTGTGTCTTGGCTCTCATTGGTTTCAAAGAACATCTTTATTTCTGCCTTCATTTCATTATGTACCCAGTAGTCATTCAGGAGCAGGTTGTTCAGTTTCCACGTAGTTGAGAGGTTTTGAGTGAGATTCTTAATCCTGAGTTCTAGCTTGATTGCACTGTGATCTGAGAGATAGTTTGTTATAATTTCTGTTCTTTTACATTTATTGAGGAGAGCTTTACTTCCAAGTATATGGTCAATTTTGGAATAGGTGTGGTGTGGTGCTGAAAAAAATGTATATTCTGTTGATTTGGGGTGGAGAGTTCTGTAGATGTCTATTACATCTGCTTGGTGCAGAGCTGAGTTCAATTCCTGGGTATCCTTGTTGATTTTCTGTTTCGTTGATCTGTCTAATGTTGACAGTGGGGTGTTAAAGTCTCCCATTATTAATGTGTGGGAGTCTAAGTCTCTTTGTAGGTCACTCAGGACTTGCTTTATGAATCTGGGTGCTCCTGTATTGGGTGCATATATATTTAGGATAGTTAGCTCTTCTTGTTGAATTAATCCCTTTACCATTATGTAATGGCCTTCTTTGTCTCTTTTGATCTTTGTTGGTTTAAAGTCTGTTTTATCAGAGACTAGGATTGCAACCCCTGCCTTTTTTTGTTTTCCATTTGCTTGGTATATCTTCCTCCATCCTTTTATTTTGAGCCTATGTGTGTCTCTGCACGTGAGATGGGTTTCCTGAATACAGCACACTGATGGGTCTTGAGTCTTTATCCAATTTGCCAGTCTGTGTCTTTTAATTGGAGCATTTAGTCCATTTACATTTAAAGTTAATATTGTTATGTGTGAATCTGATCCTGTCATTATGATGTTAGCTGGTTATTTTGCTCGTTAGTTGATGCAGTCTCTTCCTAGTCTCGATGGTCTTTACATTTCGGTATGATTTTGCAGTGGCTGGTACCGGTTGTGCCTTTCCATGTTTAGTGCTTCCTTCAGGAGCTCTTTTAGGGCAGGCCTGGTGGTGACAAAATCTGTCAGCATTTGCTTGTCTGTAAAGTATTTTATTTCTCCTTCACTTATGAAGCTTAGTTTGGCAGGATATGAAATTCTGGCTTGAAAATTCTTTTCTTTAAGAATGTTGAATATTGGCCCCCACTCTCTTCTGGCTTGTAGGGTTTCTGCCGAGAGATCCGCTGTTAGTCTGATGGGCTTCCCTTTGATGGTAACCCGACCTTTCTCTCTGGCTGCCCTTAACATTTTTTCCTTCATTTCAACTTTGGTGAATCTGACAATTATGTGTCTTGGAGTTGCTCTTCTCGAGGAGTATCTTTGTGGCGTTCTCTGTATTTCCTGAATCTGAATGTTGGCCTGCCTTGCTAGATTGGGGAAGTTCTCCTGGATAATATCCTGCAGAGTGTTTTCCAACTTGTTTCCATTCTCCCTGTCACTTTCAGGTACACCAATCAGACGTAGATTTGGTCTTTTCACATAGTCCCACATTTCTTGGAGGCTTTGCTCGTTTCTTTTTATTCTTTTTTCTCTAAACTTCCCTTCTCGCTTCATTTCATTCATTTCATCTTCCAGGGCTGATACCCTTTCTTCCATTTGATCACATCGGCTCCTGAGGCTTCTGCATTCTTCACGTAGTTCTCGAGCCTTGGTTTTCAGCTCCATCAGCTCCTTTAAGCACTTCTCTGTATTGGTTATTCTAGTTATACATTCTTCTAAATTTTTTTCAAAGGTTTCAACTTCTTTGCCTTTGGTTTGAATATCCTCCCGTAGCTCGGAGTAATTTGATCATCTGAAGCCTTCTTCTCTCAGCTCGTCAAAGTCATTCTCCGTCCAGCTTTGTTCCGTTGCTGGTGAGGAACTGCGTTCCTTTGGAGTTGGAGAGGTACTCTGCTTTTTAGAGTTTCCAGTTTTTGTGCTCTGTTTTTTCCCCATCTTTGTGGTTTTATCTACTTTTGGTCTTTGATGATGGTGATGTACAGATGGGTTTTTGGTGTGGATGTCCTTTCTGTTAGTTTTCCTTCTAACAGACAGGACCCTCAGCTGCAGGTCTGTTGGAGTACCTGGCCAGCCATGTGAGGTGTCAGTCTGCCCCTGCTGGGGGGTGCCTCCCAGTTAGGCTGCTCGGGGGTCAGGGGTCAGGGACCCACTTGAGGAGGCAGTCAGCCCGTTCTCAGATCTCCAGTTGCGTGCTGGGAGAACCACTGCTCTCCTCAAAGCTGTCAGACAGGGACATTTAAGTCTGCAGAGGTTACTGCTGTCTTTTTGTTTGTCTGTGTCCTGTCCCCAGAGGTGGAGCCTACAGAGGCAGGCAGGCCTCCTTGAGGTGTGGTGGGCTCCACCCAGTTCAAGCTTCCCCGCTGCTTTGTTTACCTAAGCGAGCCTGGGCAATGGCGGGCGCCCCTCCCCCAGCCTCGCTGCTGCCTTGCTGTTTGATCTCAGACTGCTGTGCTAGCCATCAGCGAGACTCCGTGGGCGTAGGACCCTCTGAGCCAGGTGCGGGCTATACTCTCCTGGGGCACCGTTTCCTAAGCCCGTCGGAAAAGCACAGTATTCGGGTGGGAGTGGCCCGATTTTCCAGGTGCCGTCTGTCACCCCTGGAAAGGGAACTCCCTGACCCCTTGAGCTTCCCGAGTGAGGCAATGCCTCGCCCCTGCTTCGGCTGGCGCACGGTGCACTCACCCACTGACCTGCGCCCACTGTCTGGCACTCCCTGGTGAGATGAACACGGTACCTCAGATGGAAATGCAGAAATCACCAGTCTTCTGCGTCGCTCGCGCTGGGAGCTGTAGACCGGAGCTGTTCCTATTCGGCCATCTTGGCTCCTCCCATATATCTGACTAAACTTTTATAAATAAGACTTGCAAGGTTACCATTTAGACGTAACATGCACTAGATTCCATTCATGGAGAAAGCCAGTTGGCTGCTGTTGAAAATTGGGCAACCGACAAGATTAGAAAAAAAACCAAAACCAAAACAATGCCTGTTAGCTTCAGATCTCCTTTTAGTTTTGGAGTTTGCTGTATTAAACTGTTCCATTACACTTTGTAGAATTGTGTGGAGTGGAGTTCTGTTGATCTCAGAGCTTAATACCCATGACAAAAAGTTCAAGTTTTGTATGTGAACTCCTACTTACAGTATTGTCATCATAGACATGAAGAATGTTAAAAAAAGGCAGTATGGCAATGAAGAGCACTAGCCTTGAAGGTGACCCAAATTGGAATCCCAGTTTTAATTCTTGGCCAAGTGTTTTAACTGTACTAATTCAAAGTTTTCTTGCATGTGTCATGGCAATAATTTCTGTTCTTTTTCATTAACCTTGGGAAATTATTAATATGAAGATTATGTGACATC
This sequence comes from Pongo abelii, assembly GCF_028885655.2. Classification (NCBI taxonomy): domain Eukaryota; kingdom Metazoa; phylum Chordata; class Mammalia; order Primates; family Hominidae; genus Pongo; species Pongo abelii. Next base: position 178,877,959 of record NC_071988.2, on the reverse strand, counting down.
TTATTTTTGTATGTATCTTAGAAAGTATAAAATGTGATATGAATTAAGTTGGTATTAATAGAAAGGTATAATGTTTAGGGAAAATATCAGACCTGTTTGTGAGATTTTGTAATCACCACGGGGTATTTGAGTAGAAGAAAACATGAGAGAAAAAATAATAACTGTGAATAGTGTTAAGAAATCATGGCTGAGAAGAAGGTAGGCCTCTGTCTGGGTAAGAAAACTAGATTTTTGAAGATAATAGCTTTGAGTGAAAAATGAGAGGTTTGTAATCATCCAGAATAATGGTGTCTGAATTCTTCAGCCCTCAGTAGTAGACACACGACGTGTTTGTTGTCTCAGAATTCTGAGGGCAATTCACAAAGAAATTGTTGCAAACCATGAATCATTACACAACATTAGAATACCTCAAAAGAGTGAGTAACTCAAAGCTTTTAACAGATCTTGAGAAACTTGAAATAATAGGCATGTTTTTTCTTGGGTGAGCAATCTCTCTAATTATGTGAGAGTTGTGTGTGCCCTTTCCTCCTCCACCATATTATGAATGTTTAATGTAGAGAATTACTGAAGGTTTGCACACCAATTGGTAAAAAATGCAAAAATCACCAGTAATAAATATACAAAATTGTGTGGGTAGGGGCAGGGACATTGGAGAAAAAATGAAAGACTAAGAAAAAAGTGATGTGAATTTTAGAAAAACACAAAGATTAAGCAAGGTTGAGTGTTTTGAGAGGAAATCAAAGCAACGGGTAGAAGAAACCAGTAGCATAGTTGACTTTTTTAAACTGAGAGATTTCTCAAGAAAGATTTCTTGATAACAGAGTAAGAAAAAAACATCCTGTGATGGGGATGTTCTTTGTAGAATATTTTGATCTCCAATTTAATTTTATGTCTGAATTTATAATCAGAAAAGGTCTTGTTTCCTTACGGTTTCATCAAACTAAATTAAATTGTATTGCTTAGATGGTATAAATATGTGCACAAAGTTGATTTCTTGAACACTGTATAGTGGCCAGTTGGCTAATTGTAACTCTAAATGACATCAAAATATGAAGTTTTGTTTTTATTTATATTGTTCTCTAAATACCAGGGTGAGTATGATGTTTCTGATAAGTACATAAAGAAAACATGAACTTATAACTGGAGCAATAGGGCAAGGCTACATCTTTATTACTTAACTCTCCAGTTGTAAAAACAAGTACTACTGTTGACAACTCAAGACACCTCTCCATGGGTGCCTCCGTAATTGTCATAAATTTAAATTTATTGTAATGTTTTAGACCTGTTTGAACTATAGTACACAGCCCATTATAACCATGTTTGAATTGTATTTATCAATCTTTTTCTTTTTTTTTTTTTTTTTAAAGACAGGGTTTCACTCTGTTGCCCAGGCTGGAGTGCAGTGGCAGGATCTCAGCTCACTGCAGCCTCAACCTCCTGGGCTCAAGCGATTCTCCCACCTCAGCCTCACAAGTAGCTGGAACTGCAGTCACATGCCACCATTCCTGGCTAGTATTTTTTGTATTTTTTCACAGAGACAGATTTTTGCCATGTTGCTGGTCTCAAACTCTTGAGGTCAAGTGTTCGGCCCACCTCAGCTTCCCAAAGTGAGGGGTTATAGGCATGTGGCACTACACCCGGAAGACAATAAAATATTTTTTAAAAGTGAATTATTTGTGAGGGAGATATCTATTAGAAAGCTTTTTGAACTATTCACGGAATAAGTTTCAATTTTCTATTTTTTTCTACTTGTTTAATATTGAATAAAAATGTATTTATTCTTCTCCTGATATCAATCAACTTGGACTCCTACATTTTCTTTGCTAATGATTGATTCTTTTTTGGAATGATGTGATTACTTTTGTGACATTGTCACTTAAACAATTACTAAGAAAGAGTTAAAATATGTGACCTCGGGTAGACTCTTAATGTTCATATTTAATGAAAACATGCATAACCAGTTCTTCCTCCCCAAAAATATGTAAAATTACAAATGAAAATGGCATGATGACGTTAAAATGAGCAGCTTTGTATATTTTCTGCCTTGTTACTAAACAGCAGAGTTAAAGGAGGTCTCCTTCTTATCAAGTTAACAGAATTTAAATAAATAATCTATATAGATAATTCTTATAAATTATTTGTTAATGTAAATCAGGGTTTTAGACCTGTAGTAAGCTGTGATGCTATGATATAACATCCTGCATGATGTTATTCATTTTTACATCTTAATGAAGTATCATCTTCATTAGAATATTTGAATATAGAAATGTTTCTTTTTCATTTTTAGAAATAACTTTCTTAATAGTGGCTCATATGGCTTTTAGGATGTGTATTATGTGTGAATACATACAAAAATTCTAATAAAATATCCTAACAGCAGTTAGGATACTTCTAGCCACAGGTAAGAAAAGACCCCAATCATAGCTTAAATATTGTTTATTGTCTCATATAATAAGATGTCCATAGTTGGCACAGTTTCAGGGTTAATTCAAGGGCTCAGTGGCATCATCACCAGGTTGGTTAAATCTTTTATTTTTTCCTGTCATCCTCAGCCTGTGAACTTTAGACAGTAGGCCTGTTCCAGCATCACCTCCTCACATAGTTGTGTCCAGATATAGAAAAGGGAAGTTTCTCCACAACCATCTCTTTGCAAGTGCAACTTCTCCATTATTGGTCAGAGTCAGATCCCATGATTCTGTTTAGAACAGTCACTAGCCTAGAGGAAATGAGGCAACCATTAATTATATTCAACTGTGATCCAGAGCTGGGGACATGTTTGACCTTCATGAAGGTCATGGTCAGTTTGAGGTGAGAGAATAAAATCAAGGTTCTGCTTAAAGAGTATGCTGAGTGTAGGATGATAGTTTGGTTGGTAATAAAAGTATGTCTGCCAAATAGCAATTCAGAATATTTTCTAGAATCTACTAAACAAAACTTTATTTTGTTTTAAGCACACAGTTAAAAAATATTAGTCTAAACTAGAAGTACAAGTTTCATGGGTAAAATCTTTTGGGATGAAGTAGCAGTTAACCTTTTGGTCTTTTATGAATACTCCACTTATTGCAAGAGAGTTATAGTACATTGGCACTTTACTAACAGAAAACTGAAATCTCGAAAAAATTGCCCTTCCCACAATGTTATTACACCAATAATTTAGATATTGTGTATAAGAATTTGCCAGAACTTTCACATTTTATCTTCTAATACCTCCTTTTCTTATTATTCCCCACTGTGTTCCATTTCTGCCCTCTCTCAAGTGTTATTTCCTGCTTAACTTTTGACTTTTTAAATGCAAGATTTTAATAATTTAACAAGCATTTTAGCTGATAATTTTCACTGCAGGAGCTGTGAACTGTAATGCAAGAGTAAATATCAGTCTAAGAGCTAGGATACCTAAGAAGTGCCAAAATTATTTTGTTATATTGGAAGTTGTAAATAGGAGGATAGAGGCCTGAATTAATTTTATTTATTTATTTATTTATTTATTTATTTATTTGGACAAGATATTGCCCTGTCTCCAGACTAGAGTGCAGTGGCAATTATATCTCCCTGCCACCTCCAAATCCTGGGCATAGGCAGTTCTCCCACCTCAGCCTCCTAAGTAATACAGGCACATAACACCATGCCTGGCTAATTTTTTGTGATTTTTGTAGAGGTGGAGTCTTGCTGTGTTGCCCAGGCTGGCCTTGAACTCCTGGCCCAAGCAGTCCTCTCACCTCAGCCTCCCAAAGGTGTGGGATTACAGATGTGAACCACTTAGCTTGGCCATGGCCTAAATCTTATTACACAAAATGAAATGTCAGCAAGTTGACAATAATAAAAGCATACTCTAAATTATTGCTGAAGTTTATATTGTTATAGACATTGATATTTAAATAGTTATAAATTAAAGGCATTAAGCCATATATGCTGCTTTTAAAGGGTGCACAAAGATTCTAAGCCTCCTTTTAAAGAATTATTACAGTCTACAAAATTTTAAAATTTTCATTTTCATTGATCAGTGTATTAAATATAATGCCAATTATTTATTTTAGGCCATTGATGTAATGCAATGCAGTTGCATTGATGGAATTCACTGTATCTTAGTAAAATGGAGAGACAAGATGAAATAAGCACACATATATCTTCTATTATGGAGTAGAACTGAGGCTAAACTGTGTAGTGTTTGGATATTACTAAATGCTTAGGTAAAGTGTGTGTGTGTGTGTGTGTATGCACATACATGCACAAGTATATTTTTCTCCCCATATTCTATTTCTGCCTGGGTTACGACATTCATTCTGAAATGTCTAACACCAAAAACATTATTGTTATGATCTCTCCAAATATGAAAAACAAGTAAAAGAAGCTAAAGAACAAAAGTGGGGAATTTACCTATATAATAATTGAGTTTATATTAAGAGTTTATTTTATGGAATTAGAAATGAGTTTGTGATAGACTGGATGCCATGTTTTATATGTATCTTTTTAAAACTTGTTTGTAAACAGGTTTGAAAACTTGATCCATCATGCAGTAGAGTCACGTATTCATTAATCTTTTTGCATGTTCAATGAAATACTTTCTATTGAACTAGTTTCCTGTTATGTATATGTGGTATCGGTGTATTTGGATATAGACAAATTGAATTTCACAGTGTGTTTTAAGTATTTAAATTCTTCTTTTTACTTTTGAAAACAATTAGCAAATCAGTATACAAATACTAGTAAAATGTGTTCAAAGATAATGTGGACAAATACAAATATTGAAATTTTTCATTACTTTTACTTCTGCATCTTTTGCATAGGAAGTATGAAAAGGCAGTATGTAGTGGTTGTTTCACTTCTTTGGATGTAGGTACTCAACTGTCTAAGATATTAAACTGTTAGATATATGGCTGGAAACTCCTATCTGTGAGTCAGAGTTTTCTTCAGGCTGGTAAAATGTAACTGTCTTCCATGCTAGGTTCGGCGTGATCTGGAAAAAGGCACATTCTTTATTGCCAGCCCACTGAATTTCTGAATGATGACCTTGCAGCCCATACAAAGTCCTTCATGCAAGCCTCGACTGGCTGGATATGGGGTCTGTTTCTTGTCTCTTTTACCTTGGAATCAGCCCTGAGGGTTGACCTTACACATTTTTATCATTCTAGCTGAGAAAGAAGGAAGTCAGGTAAGAAGATAGGAAATGCCCTTCCCAAATAGGCAAAGAAGGCACCAGCTCTCTTTGCTGTGTTTGCATTTCCCTAGCTTTCCTCCTCATCTTGTTTAGCTTTCCTTCTTGGAGGCATTCTTTAAGTAGGACATGAGTTCCTTGAGGATCCAGAGAAGAATAGTTGCTTTTAGTTCTTGTACTAAAAATCAAGAGTGGGTTAATTCTAAGTGGCCCATTTTGATAGAGATCCTTAATTTCCTTCTCAAGATTTGTGTGAGCATTGTTTGTGACCAGAGACCTTTATCTTGAGGATATACATGGATTCAGGATAGATAGTCTTAACATAAGTGAATGCCAATTTAGAAGTAGCACAGAATCCCTAAATGACCCCCCTCAGGTATAATAATGTTTTTAATTAAATTTTCAATCAATTGAAATAACAATTTAGAAAATAATGGTTTAGATAAACTCCTATCCAGGTTTTCTTTAGGGTACAATGAGAGAAAGAGAAAGAAATCTCAGATCATCAAAGATATCCTTAATAAAGTTAAGAAAACACACTAAGACTACTGTAATTCAATGATGTATAGTAGTAAATGGTCACTGGCAGTATTCTAGTTAATTTGTTTTCTTCTGCATATTGTAAGTGGGCAGTGTAATTAATCAAAGCAATCAATCAATGCTAACTTAATTTGTATTTTTTAGGTATTTCCAAAACAATCTAACATAAACCTTGCCTCAAATTTATTATTCTTGGGGTAAAGTAAGGATGAAAGATAATGCAATGTAGCAGGCTGTGATGAGCTGTACACTAAGAGTCTAAAAATCACCTGGGTTCATTTTTAGTTTCAGTACCCAAAACCCAGTGACTTTAATCCAATGACTTTAATACAATCTTTCCACTGAGTATAATCAAATATGTTTCATATGTAAACAGAGTTGGACCTAGTGATTTCTAAAATCACTAAAATCACTAAAATATAACACTATAGAAAAGCACTCAGTTTAGACTAATATAAAGACAGAATCAGAAAAGTGCTTAGAAATGGTACTACAGCTAGAGCAGGGTTGACTTCAAGTGAGAGTTACTCAATGGCATTTTCTTTCTTTTTTTTTTTTTTTTTTGGAGACGGAATCTCGCTCTGTCGCTCAGGCTGGAGTGCAGTGGCGTGATTTTGGCTCACTGCAAGCTTCACCTCCTGGGTTCACACCATTCTCCTGCCTCAGCCTCCCAAGTAGCTGGGACTACAGGTGTCTGCCACCGTGCCCGGCTAATTTTTTGTATTTTTAATAGAGATGGGGTTTCACCTTGTTAGCCAGGATGGTTTCGATCTTCTGACCTTATGATCTGCCTGCCTCGGCCTCCCAAAGTGCTGGGATTACAGGCGTGAGCCACCGTGCCCGGCCTGAGTGACATTTTCTAAGTTAAATTTTTGAACCTGAAAGGTGCAGATGTCAAATAATACAGTCACAACTCAATTAAACTTGTGCTTAAAATTGTTTTAAAGAAATATATTTCAGAATTTACTGTCACTTACTTTTAGTCAAAAGATTGACATAGAATACAATGTAAGCATTTTTAAGAAAGGCTAACAATCCCTATCAACATGCAGTTGTCTATAATTACTTTATAAGTGTTATGGGTGATACATATTAACCTTCTATACCTGATGATATATATATCATCCAGGTGATATATATAAACCTGGATGTTTATATATTAAGGACAGTAATCTTAACTGTTTCAAAGTATGTTTTTGAAATCTTTCTTAGGTTGTCTTATACTTAGAACATTAAATGTAAGTTTAAGAATAATTACCTAAATATTGTACTTTTTCTTCACATAAGGTAGATTCTGTGATGAGCTGTATTTTTGTTATTTTTACTTTTTGGCACTAGGGAGAGAATTGTCTTAAGATTTTGAAGTCTTGGAGAAATTTGTTTATCTTAAAATACTTTGGTCAGAGCGTTCTTTGATTAGAATTATGAATAACTACACAAAGCTTAAAGTTAGATAATGAATGCCAAGCTTAGCGGACTCAATTTTCAACTTAAAGAATTGATTTTCTTGACAATGTATTGTTTTAGTTGTGGAATAATGAAATTGCAGGATACTTAGGACTTGGGAGACTTACTATTATAGATACAGTCATACTTCCGATTTATTGCCTGTTTGCATCCAGAGGCAGTAATAAAACAGGAGTTCAATAAAGGGAGTGTATTAGTCCATTTTCATGCTGCTGATAAAGACGTACCTGAGACTAGGAAGTAAAAAGAGATTTAATGGACTTACAGTTTCACGTGGCCGGGGAGGCCTCACTATCGTGGCAGAAGGCAAGCAGGAGTAAGTCACGTCTTTACATGGATGGCAGCAGGCAAAGAGACAGAGAGCATTATGTAAGGAAACTCTTGCTTTTTTTTTTTTTTTTTTGAGACTGAGGCTCGCTGTGTCCCTGGCTGGAGTGCAGTGGTGCGATGTTGGCTTACTGTAACCTCTGCCTCCTGGGTTCAAGCGATTCTCCTTCCTCAGCCTCCCAAGTAGCTGAGATTACAGGCACATGCCAGCATGCCCCACTAATGTTGTATTTTTAGTAGAGACAGGGTTTCACCATGTTGGCCAGGCTGGTCTCAGACTCCTGACTCCAGGCGATCCACTGCCTCAGCCTCCCAAAGTAACTCCCATTTTTTAAACCATCAGATCTTGTGAGAGTTATTGCTTATCATGAGAACAACACAGGAAAGACCTGCCTCCATGATTCAGTTATCTCCCGCTGGGTCCCTCCCACAACACGTGGGAATTGTGGGAGCTACAAGATGAGATTTGGGTGGGAACACAGAGCCAAACCATATCAGGGAGTCACATAGATATTTTGATTTTCCAGTGCAGACAAAAGTTATATTTGCACCACCCTATAGGCTATTCATTATACAGTAGCATTATATCTAAACAACAATGTACATACCTTAAGTAAAAAAAAAACACTTTATTGCAAAAAATCTTAACAATCATCTAAGTCTTTAGCAAGTAGTAACCTTTTTGCTGTTAGAGGGTATTGCCTCAGTGTTAATGGCTGCTGACTGTTCAAAGTGGTGGTTGAAGAAATTTGGGGCGGCTGTGGCAGTTTCCTAAACTAAGACAACAATGAAGTTTGCTGCATCAATTGACTCTTCCTTTCACAAAACATTTCTCTGTAGCATGTCATGCCGTTTTACAACATTTCACCTACAGTAAAACTTTTTTCAAAATTGGAATCAACCCTCTCAATACCTGTTGTTGCTTTATCAACTAGCTTTATGTAATATTCAAATCCTGTGTTGTCATTTTAACAGTATAACAGAACATCTCCGTCAGGAGCAGATTCCATCTCAAGAAATCACTTTCTTTGCTCATCCATAAAAATAACTCCTCATCCATTCAGGTTTTATTATAATTTTGCAGCAATTCACTCACATCTTCAGGCTCCACTTCTAAATTTCTTTCTCTTGCTGTTTTCACATCTCTTGTTATTTCCACCACATCTTCTTCCACTGCACTGTTGAACCCCTTAGAGTCATCCATGAGAGTGGAAACAGCTTCTTTCGAGATCCATCTGAGGAATCACTATCTCTGGACAGCCATACCCTAAATAAATGGATTCCTTAAATAATAAGACTTGAAACCTCAAATTACTTCTTGATTCATGGGCTTCAGAATGGTTGTTGTGTTAGCAGGCATGAAAACAGCATTAATATCCTTGTACATCTACATCAGAACTTTTGGGTGAGCAGGCGCGTTATCAGTGAGCAGTAATATTTTGAAAGGAATCTTTTTTTCTTTCTGAGTAGTGGGTTTAAAATCTTCAGTAAACCATGCTGTAAAAATAGATATACTGTCACCCAGGCTTTGTTGTTCTATTTCTAGAACACAAGCAGAGATTTAACATAATTCTTAATGGATCTAGTATTTTCAGAAAGGTAAATGAGCATTGATTTTAACTTCAGTTCCCCAGTGGTATTAGTCCCTAACAAGAGAGTCTACTCATCCAGTGTATCTTTGAAGCTAGGCTTTGACTCTTCCTCTCTAGCTATGAAAGTTCTAGATGACACCTTGCAACTGAAGACTGTTTCACCTACATTGACGATCTGTTGTTTAGTGTAGCCACCTTCATCTGTCAGCTTAGCTTATCTTCTGGATAGCTTGCCACAGCTTCACTTTGTCCTTTTTTGTTATGGAGACAGCTTCTTTTCTTGAACGTCATGAACCAACCTCTGCTGGCTTCCAGCTTTTCTGCAGCTTACTCATCTCTCTCACCCTTCACAGAATTGAAAAAAGGGTTTTTCTGTGGATTCGATTTTGGCTTAAGAGAATGTTTGTGGTTGGTCTGATTTTTCTGTCCAGAGCACTAAAACTTTATTTAGCTCAGCAACAGAAAGTTGTATCCTTGAAAGTCACCCTGGTAATTAATATATGATCAGAAAAGTAATTGACAATTTTACTTTGTAGGTTCCTGGGGGCTTTGAAAGAACTATGTTTATTTCAGGAAAGGAACAATAGTATGTTATTATTTGAAATGAAAACAGTAAAAATCTGCACTTTCTATTTAGTAGCCAGAAAATGTCCATAAATCCTGTTTTAGGGCACTGGAATTTGGAGTAAATGACCCATTGTTTGTATAAAGATTTAAACAAAGACTGATCAGCAGCTTTATTCTTTATTATTAATGTCCTGTGCTTGTTAGTAAAACCCAATTGCTTGGGTTTTTGTATCCCTGGAGAATTTATTTTTGTTTTCTGTGTCACTGTTAGGCTTCTTACTAAAGAGGGATTCAAGTAAGAAAATAACTTAAGAGAAGCAACAAGAATTGAAATCTATAAAGCTTTGTTTTCTCAACTTGGCACAACTGCATCTGCCTTTGCAGTCTGGGATTGGATGATTGATTTTATATCTTGGAAGCTCATTTTTATATGAGTGTGAAATGAGTCTTTCAAAATATACTTTGTGAAGATAACATTAATTAGTTACTGTCATCAACCAACAGGGACAAACCTCTCTTTTTTGTGATTTCTACAGGAGGATTGATTTAACTGTTAAATTTTGTCATGTTTTTCAAAGAGCAATAAAGAATCCCCCAGGAGGAAGAACGAGAAAAGAAGCAGCTCATTTTTGAGGCTATGCTATGTACAAAACACCTTATAAGGCAACTGACAGTACCTACCTTTCAGACAAATTATCTGAGTCACAGAGAAGTTACATAAATTAGTCGTGATCACATAGCAAATGGTTGAAAAGATTTAAAGTCAAACACGTTTCCATTATTTAGGACCTATAAAGTGTCAAGCATCATGGTAGTCTTTGGACATATAAAGTCAACACAGGGCTATGTGGCAGGAGTTACTTCTAGGTAAAAGTCATTGTTCTCTAATTCTAAAACTCTAGCCCTGTTAGTGTATTATAGAATGGTATTGGAAATGGAGCTTATAGACTATATAAAGAATCTGTAACAGAGGACATGGAAGCAGGGAAGTTTTTTTAATGTTAGACCAATTATTTGTATTACATCTGAAATGCCCCAAAATCTGAAACTTTTTGAGTGTCAACATGAAGCTCAAAGGAAATTCTCATTGGAGTATTTTGCATTTTGCATTTTCTGATTAGAGATGCTCAACCGCTAAGTATATATAATGCAAATATTACAAAATCTGAAAAAATTCAAAATCTAAAATACTTCTGGTCCCAACCATTTTGGGTAAGGGCCACTCAGCCTGTATCACTGTCAGTTCTGTACTGGGAAGCCATACGTGTTTTTGAACAAAGGAATTATGTTATTTAGATTGACTATGTTAATTTTAGTTTTTAATAAAAATTTACAATTTTCTGGTGAATTTTATCCCTAGTAAAATTTAGTCTGTGATATTTTGCTTACATTCTACTTTGCTAAACCATTTCCTTATTCCTAAGCACGGAATGATTGGCTCTGATGACTGGACTTCACTGCTCCTTGCTCTCACCCTCCTCAGCAAATTTCAGTTTTACCTCCTCTCCTCTCACAGTTTTAATTCCTAGATCTAAATTACAGATAGCCATCTGTCTACCCCCCACTCATGCACCTATTTACTAATTTCACAAATATTTTTAAGCGCTTTCTATGTGCCAGGCCCTGAGTGCACAAATATTCGTTAAGTGCTTTCCATGTGCCATGCCTTGGGGCATGGTGGTAAGTAAGGCAAACCTAGTCCTATACCTAGGGAACTTACCTTCTAATTGAGGAGGCAAACAAGAAACAGCTAATTAGTCTAATTGCTTCATTATATGTGCTAGGAGAGACAAGGATAGCACGTTAGGAGAGCATATTACAAAAGGGGTGAGAATAGGGAATTATCCTAGCAGGGTAGATCAGGGGGATGACATTTGTGCTGAGACCTAAAGAGCGAATAGAGTTAATCAAGCAAAAAAATGTGGGATGCAGGTTGCCGGGGAGAGGTTGGGTGTCAGCTGGGGTCACCAAAGGGATGAACTCAGAAGAGGAAGTATATTTTGTTTTATTTCCCATCTGAATTTTCTAGCACCATAGTGTCTGCACATTTAGATTTTATTAAATAAAAATGTAAAGTAGTATATTTCGCTTCACTTCCTGATTGCACCTTCCTAGAATATTGGAATTTATATTTTAACTACCACAGTGCCTCGAATAATCCTTTGCATAGAAGATTTTCTCTACTGGTACTTGATTTAATATACTAACATTTTTTGCTAGATTTGGAATGGAGTCGGTAAAGAAGAAAGAATTTTTTTATAAAAATAACTTACATAGTCATTACCCTATTATAATTTCACGATTGACTTATAATTATTTAGTTATGGTCATTTGAATGTGCTACTTAAAATTTGTCATGAGTAATTTTTAGATTAAAGGAGAGTAATGTTGAAAATGAAACTACTTGTATACTTAGAAAGGTGATTACAGTTGACAGTATTTTATTGTACATTTTAAAATAACTAAGAGCGTAAAATTGGATTGTTTCCATAACACTGAGAAAGGATAAATGCTTCAGGTCATGGAAACCCCATTTTCTCTATTATATATAATAATGTGATTATTAAGCATTGTATGCCTGTATCAAAATATCTCATGTACCTCATAAATATATACACTTATTATTTACCCACAAAATTAAAAATTAAAAAAAGAAAAAGGAAAACAGAAAGGTGTGTAGAAGCTATATCACTTAGTGGTGTCAAAATTTTTAATTTGAGATGTTTGGATAGATGGACCACTCTTTTTCAGGTTGTATTGTTTTTGGCTGTTGAAAAGCAGAATGCAGATAGATTCATTTTATTAACTGTAGAGTTCTTATACTTTTGAAAGAGAACAAGTTATTGTGCTTTAGAATTGTATTGACTTTTTTTTTGTTTTGATGGTGTCTTAACGAATAAAAATAATCTCATTAGCAACAAGAAAAATTCCTAGATTTCGTAGCTTTAATAAAGATAACTCTTATCTCACCAGGTAGTATGAAAAATAACATACAGTTTTAAGATTCCAGGGTTCTCACCAGAAGCTCTATATTATGAAGAAGAGACTGTTGTTATAATTTTCTATATAAAGAAGAATCAAGCAGGGAAATTAAGGAGAAATCCAAGCAACCAAGACCTTTAACAGTGTCCACAATGACTGAACTTTTCATAGGCTTTCTCAAACTTTTTCATTTTCGTGCAATATATAAACCCTGCCCCTGCAGTCATGTGTATTTACCTATGACTTAATTTTCTCATCTGTCAAATGGGGTACTAAATAGTACCTGTTTCAGAGTGTATTGGAAGATTAAGTAATTTGAAGTTTAGAAGATGTCTAATACGCAGTGAGTACACAATTAATATTAGCTATTGTTTGCTCAGTAGTCCAAATGATCAAGTAACTTTTTTCAATAAGGAAACACATCTTTTTGAACCTTTCGTAAACAAGTTCTTTAGTTGTTTTTACATAACTAAACAAACACTTATTTGGGTTAATTTGGTTTCTTTAAGGAGAACCTTGAAGAACTTTTCCCCAACATTTTATAATTTAAAATATTGTGAGAAAGTGATGAGAAATAGATGCTTTTCCATTAAGTTTATAAAGGACATAGGGAAACTTTATATGCACACTCAGGTCATTATTTTGTTTTGTTTGTGGTTTTTCAATACAAGAAAGTATTTGCTTTTGATTCTTTTTCTGTTCCAACTCATGTTTTCTTCCTCAGGAGCAGCTGTCATTCTTAGGTACAATCTCCTTTTTTTGTGTACTCTATTAACTTCTCTTCCGTCTCAGAGTAATTGGTTCCTCAGCATTTTATTGATGATATGGAACAGCTTTTGAAATAATTTCTTCATGTTTCTGTGCAAAATCATTCTTTTTTTCCCCCCCAGCAGGGTTTTGCTCTGTCACCCAGGCTGGAGTGCAGTGGTACAACCTAGGCTCACTGCAGCCTCTGCCTCCCGGGTTCAGATTACAGGCATGAAGCACCACACCTGACTAATTTTTGTATTTTTATTAGTAACGGGGTTTCACCATGTTGGCCAGGCTGGTCTCAAACTCTTGACCTCAAGTGATCTGCCCACCTCAGCCTCCCAAAGTGCTGGGATTACAGGCGTGAGCCACCGCGCCCGGCCTTAAATCACTTTTGAGGTAGATGTTTTTCTTTCTGATATGTCAGGACAAAATTACCTTTTCTTGTGCTGCAGCATTTTTTTCATAGTCTTCATATATTTATTTTACTATTACCTTGCTTGAATGAAGAAACATCTGGTGAGACTAGGTTTTTACTGGCAGATAAGATGTGTGGACTTTCTTCTAATGGCTCAACTTCCACATGAGTGATGGTCATATTCCCTTTCCACCTCTGTAACTAGAAGGAAGGTTGATAAGCTTAGATTCAGCCCAGTTCTCAGTGGCTAGCATCATATGAAATGAAGTCAGGGTGCCTTTAATCTCTATTGCCTCTGATTGTTATTGTGTTCCACATGGTGACATCATAGACATCTACAAATTCCACCATATGCAGTTACCAGGGTCATCCCTGAATACACCCTGTTCATAACAGTTAACTTGCGGGTGTACCTCCTGCACTGCAGGCTTAACAGCTGCCATCGCCGTTTCTTTCTTCTTTCACTCATCAATTGTTTTTGCTTTTTTTTCCTGTTAATTGCAATATCTGAATAGCCATACACATAAGAGGTTGTGAATAGTACTGTGGCCATTTAAAAGTAATGTTTAAAGTAGGGAAATAGGCCAGATCTGGTAGCTTGTGCTTGTAATCCCAGCATTTTGGGAGGCCAGGGTGGGCACGTTGCTTGAGTCCAGGAGTTAGAGACATGCCTGGACACCATGGCAAAAACCCTTCTCTACAAAAAATACAAAAATTAGCTGAGCATCATGAGGTGAGCCTGTAGTCCTAGCTACACAAGAGGCTGAGGTGGGAGGATGGTTTGAGTCCCATAGGTAGAGGTTGCAGTGAGCTGAGATTGCGCCACTGCACACAAACCTAGGCAACATAGTGAAACTCTGTATTTAAAGAAAAAAATTTAAAAAAGGGAAAATGTATTTAGTCTTTTATAAATCCAGTGTTTTTGGCTAAGAGGCAATTGAAGGGAAGATGTTAAACATCTTCCTTCCTTTTTCTCAGGTGTGTTGGCTTTTTTGTTTCTTGAGCTAAATCATAGGTAGGCTACTGATTGATTTTTTATTTCAATTTCATTGACTTTGTTATTTGTAGAAATTCTTGGCAAAGCGTATAAGGACTGTTTTGCTAGTAATAGGTTTCAGTTATATTTGAGTTTTCATCATTTTCGGGGACTATCTTAGAAATCACTTTATACTTAAGCCTCTCAAAGGAGAGGCTTAAGTTGGAGTGCTCAAAACTAGCTATTTAATAAATGGTTAAACTATTCAAATAAATGTTACAGAGCTGATGATCTATAATATTTTTCCTTCTTAATTCTATGAAAAAGGTAATTTTATGGTGTCTATTAAATTTTTCCTTTTGTATTATGGTTAAGACAATTTATTAACTGTATAATACACAGCTATACTTTATCATCTGTGACATTTTGTGAACATCCCATAAGTTAATGTCACATATCAGAGATAATGTTCAAAGCTGTTTATTTTCTAGAAAATACTTTATGTCTAGTATTTGACCATGCCACACTGCCATCAGTATTGTAAGTCTCCTGAGAGCTACTGCTGCACATGATGATATACGCGTATGACACAATAAACACCAGATCATAGTTGTAATTCATGGATGAGGTTGGGCTTTCAGTGTTTTGAGCAGGAAAGACTTGATAGTTTCAGACAATTTAGTGAGTAAGGAGACGATCTTCTGGAGCACTGGGATGTAAGTCATCTTTGAATTACTTTGTATAGAGGACTGTCATTTACTCAAAGCTGATATTTTTCATTTCTTTTAAAAGGCAGGACCTGTCAATTAAATTCTTCCAGCAAATGTTGTGAATTGCAAGATAAGTCCAAGGACTGTTCTGGCAGGGATCTTGGGATTGAAACAGTGAACACATTAGCCCTGGTGCCATGTTCATGGACCTTCGAGCCGTTATTTTACATTGAAGAGATTGCATTACATAGTGTCACAACTTTTACCAAACCATATCCTTTTGTGCTATTATTCAGTACATATTTTTTCTTACATTGGGCAAGGAATTTTTTCTTAAATGAATAGATTTCAAAAAAGTTACAGGAAATGTCTATGGGAACAAAATGTGATTTATGTATACTGAATATTTATTAATTATCAACAACTATTAAGATGAAGAACATGCCCTTTTATGTAGTGCTCGAAATCATATTAAGAACCATTAATGGTACAACTACCACACTTTCAGAAACAGTGGTTCAGAATCATTCTGGAACCAAATACCCGGAAGGAGATTGTCTATCACTATAACTTCAGGAATTTGGGAGTAAGGGGTGGGCACTATTCTCAAACTGTTCTTCCTGAAACCTGTCCCTAGTGAGCTCCTAAGATTGATGAGTAAAAAGGAATTGAAAAACACTAGTCTTGCAAGTGGGGTTTGTAATAAATAATATATTTTTTGTGTCTTTTGTAATCTCATTATACATTTAGCATTATATATGAGCATTCTTCTTATTGTTTTAGTTTGAGACAGGGTCTTTCTCTGTAGTCCCGGCAGTGGTGCAGTCACAGCATACTGCAGCCTAAAATTTCTGGGCTCAGGCGATCCTTCTGCCCTCAGTCTCCTGAGTAGCTGAGACTACAGGTGTACAACACCACACCTAGATATTTTATTCATTTACAGTAGAGATTAGGTCTCACTGTGTTGCCCAGACTGGTCTTGAACTCATGGGCTCAAGTGATTCTCCCACCTTGGCCTCCCAAGTGGTGGGATTATAGGCATGAGCCATCGCACCTGGCTGACAATCTTCCAATGTAAAAACTTTTAACAAGAGACTATGAATACAAATAAATTTTTAATTTCCTAGCAATCCTAGAACAGTTGTGTACTTAAATGTCTATTTGGTACAGAAGCATTTCTTATCAAAGTCAAGTCATTTGAGATTATTCAGCAGAATTAGCATGGAATGTTGGAATATATAATAAGACATATTTTGTGAGCTTAAGTAATTTCCAATCTGGTTAAAGAGATGAAACTTAAAAACATACTTTAATTAAAGAACCATGAAGGCCTATAAGCTTAAGTTGCGAAGTGTGTGAGTCTGAAGGATGTGCATCAGGCATTCAGATGGGATGAGAGGAGTGTGTACTAAGGGTCCGGGGCCGTTGGGCAAGAAGTCAGACTCTGACACTTTGAAGCCTTGAGTCAATGGCGTGTTCCAATTGGAGTGCATCAAAGCAATACCACCAATAATGTTTGCTAATGTATGTGCTAGAAAAAATAAATTCTTAATCAGTTTTTTTTTAGATTTGAAGATTTCGTCTTGTTTGACTGTCTTCTGTGCCATAGCATCATTGCTTGGATTTCTCAGAAATCCATATCTTTGCCATATTGTTTGAAATTGGGCTTATGTACACATACACACATACATTTAAGTATATTATATTAGCATATATTAAATGACAAGCACACTAAAGGACAGCAGCTGTGACTGTCATGGTTTAATCAGAGTGTGCAAAGCTGGTATTTTTAATCCATCATGGTAAATAAGAGTTTTAGTCATCTTCTATTGTGTATAGTCTTTTATTAAGAGGTTTTCTTTTGTTGTTGTTGTTGTTTGCTCTTTAGTTTATTAATTTGTTTTCCTTAAAATTTGCCATTGCTTTATTGGGAATCAATAAAACCATAGATTTATTAGGAAAACTATTTGAGAAATAGCCTTAGCGTTATCTAGTAAGCAGTAGTACAGAAGTATAAGCATGCCGTCAATACATCTTCAGGTTCACTTTTATCTTTCTGTGTGCAAAACATGACTGGGATTCTAATGTTTGCTTACAAGAATATTTAAATATGATACACTGTCCTGTAACACTTCTAAATCATCCATAGACTCAATTTAATCTGGAATAATATTTTTAAAATAGTTTTTAATTAAGCTCAACAATAAAGTACTTATATAGTATATTCTAAGCAATATAGTCTTCTTAATAAATTATATTCCCGGGTGTATCTTGACTAATTTGCATTTGAATTAAAATATTTTAGGCACATTTTCTATTTAGTTTATGTATAAAAATATGTACATATTGAGCAAAAATTGTTGAAGGCTTTAAAATAAGCCGAGATTGATAATAGATAAGGTCTTTTACACATGACCCATTTATACCTGGTGTATTTCTTCACCCATTTTAACTTTTTGATTGTATGTGCATCATTTCTTATCTTCAGTCAAATTTGGAAATCAAAATCTCAGAATAATGTATTAATTTTTTGGTTAGACTCACTGGGTCCTTTTAATTGCTAGTTTTCTCGATCTGCAGTCTTTGCCAGGGGGGAAGAATAAATCTAATCCCTTGTAGGCCTGTTTATCTATAAATTCTCTAGTTTTGTTCCAGTTCCTGCCATTCATTTCTGTTTTAGTGCTAATATTTTCAAGGAGTTTCTTGCGCACTTCCCATTATAAGCTGATTAAAACCCCTGTCTTGGCATCTACTAATAGAAGTTGCAGCTGCTCCTATAAACTGAGCAGTTAATAGGAAGGAATACGAAGGATTATAGCCTTTTCCTTTTCACATTGTTTTTCTTGCACCAGACTTTACACAAAAAGCTCCTGCTTGTGAAGAATCATTTTGTTTGCCTATAGGATTTTCTCTCTGCATTAACTTTTAGTGTTTTGAACCACTCAGCATTCAGTGTTTTTTACTCTCTTTTAAACTTTAAGTTTTCTTTTGTGCAACTTCTTCAATGAAACTTTCCAGTCGCTTTACAGACGATAGCTTTTTTTGATCCTCTAACTATAGCAAGACATAGTATACAAATACATTACACTATAACTGATTTCAACTTTGGAAAACTGTGTGAACATGTATCAGTGAGAAAGTCACTTAGTTACTTTTAGGAAATGGCTGTGTGTGAAAAGGATTTTTAATCTTCTGTGGTGTTTATGCATCAGTTGCTTAGGGTTGAACATTCTTTTGAAGCACTCATCCTGTATTTTGTATTAAATAAATTTGGATTAATAAGCCTTTTGGAAGTGTCTTTGTAATATTAATTTATTTATAAGTGAGGAGGAGAAGATCCATTTAAATACAACAGGGATAATACTTTGTTCAGGAATTATAGAGAAGAGTTAATTCCATAGAAACAGAATAAAGGAAACTATGAAGTAGAAGATAATAATATATCAGGTCCTCATCTTTTCGTTCAAGACTTAAGACAAAAATGTCTCCTTAAATTCACTTCAGCCTTGTGGTTTTCTAACGTTATGAAATATTGTCTGTTTTGAAACACTTTAAGGTTTATTTTCTGATGAAATTCCTTTGGAGGCAATACATGGGTAAGAGGTGGAAGGAGAGGAAAAAAAATCCTATTAAGCTATTAAGAGAAAAAAACTTGTTAAAGTGTTATAAATATATAGAAAGAATTGAAAGGAAGAAGACATGTTAGAGAGACGAAGTGGGGAAGTAAATGAATCACTTTGATTAAGTGGATTCTTAATTTATTGCTGGCTACTAACCATGATCTTAGTTTTCTTAATTTTCGTTGTGATACATGAAACAGAGAATGGGGAAAGTCTGAACCTTACAGTAAGTGATATTTAGAATCTTAGCCATCAACATGGGAAAATACATGTACCATAAACAAAAGCTGGGTTTTTTTTAAGTTTGGGAGTTAAATGTACAATAATATCTTTTTGACATTATGAAAGTTATATTTTCTTAAATTAGATACAAAAGACTCAGAATTTGACTATATTAAAATTAAAATGTTTATTTGTGTATGTGTGTGTGACAAAAACCATAACAATACTTAAGGAATAAAGTCAAATCAGAACCAGTATTATTCTCAATCTTGTTCACTGAAAAGTTTAATTTAAAAAGACATGAATAGGCATATTTGGTGGAATATTTTTATTTCCTCAGCTGATTCTTTAAGAAAGTATGAAATTATCAGTATTCATTTTATTATAGAAAATTTGTTTCAATTTTAGTGCAATATCCAGTGGTACACAAATGTAGTATTGATTGAATGTAGTATTGATTAAAGATTAAAAATTACAAAACTCTTGCATCAAAGGGCTGGAAAACTGAGGTTTTCTTAGAGGAGGATTACTGTATGAGAAAGCTAAATAATCCGTATTGGAGACAATTGCAAAAACAACAGTAGCTATGTGATAAGCATTATTCATATGCTAGGATCATTTTTTTTTTTTGAGATGGAGTCTTGCTCTGTCACCCAGGCTGGAGTGCAGTGGCGCAATCTGGGCTCACTGCAAGCTCCGCCTTCTGGGTTCAAGCCATTCTCCTGCCTCAGCCTCCGGAGTAGCTGGGACTAAAGCACCCACCACCATGCCTGGCTAATTTTTTGTATTTTTAATAGAGACGAGGTTTCACCCTGTTAGCCAGGATGGTCTCGATCTCCTGACCTCGTGATCGGCCTGCCTCTGCCTCCCAAAGTGCTGGGATTACAGGCGTGAGCCACCGCGCCTGGCCGATCATTTTTATTTAAAGCCTAATTATATTAAATTGAAGATCCTTTCATCAACAGAAGTTCAAGTAAAAAAAATTATCAGATTTTGAGGCTTACTGGCAGTGAAATAGTGCTTCCATTAATTGAAATTAGAAACTAATGTAGAGGAGAAACTAGAGTTCCTAAACTGATCATGAGTTTGCAGTAGGATATATTGAGTTTGGGACATTTTGGAATGTGATTTTGTGGTTTGAAAAAGAATTCTGAGCTATTGCTATAGATTTAAAGAGCATGTGTTTGTGAAAGTATTTGAGAACACCAAGGATTTATGATTATAGAAAGAAGACTGAGGATAGAATCTTGAAGAAGAACCAACTGCAGGTATAGAAGGATACAGTTCTATAGAATATCTAAGATAGTAAAGGAAGTAAGAAGTGCTGCCAATAATACAATAAAATATAGCCATTAAAAGATCAATTAAGAACTAGCAGGTGGTTCACTGATAGAAAACTGTTATAACAGTTTTCTGTTATAGTAGAAAACAGTTGAAAATATCTGTATTGCTTGCTGTTTAAGTGGTACTAAAAAATAGTATGCTTTGAATTTTGGGAGAGTTGCTTTTACATATCCTCTTTGGGTTTTCCTAGGATGTTTTTGTTCATCGTAAAGCATCACTAGGTTGATCTTCTACCAGAGGTACTGGGCCTTTCTTTGCTGTTTTAAATGTTGGTGACAGATAATCCTTAATGGGTAGTGCTCACACAGGATTCTTTCAGAACAATTTATTTTTCCAGCACTAAAGTCTTCTTTGACTTTGAAGTGACCTGTGAAAGATTTAGTTTCCAACTCAACAATTAATTTTGCATTACATAAATATTTCATTTGAAGTTTCAAAATGCTCGCCTTTATTTTTGGTGACAGGTATGATTGTCACTAAAACTTTCAGATTTGTGACATTCATAGGATTTAATATACTGCATTTTTTGTCAAAAATTATTTAATTTCCTTTTATCACATTACTTTTGTCGGTGAATCAAGTGATTTGGTCTTGGCTGGGTGCGGTGGCTCACACTTATATTCCCAGCACTTTGGGAGGTCAAGGTAGGTGGTTCACTTGAGGCCAGCTGGGTGTGGTGGTGCACACCTTTAATCCCAGCTACTGGGAAGGCTGAGGCAGAAGAATCGCTTGAACCCAAGAAGCGGAGGTTGCAGTGAGCCAACATTGGGACCCTGTACTGCAGCTCGGGTGACAAAGCAAGACTCTGTCTCAAAAAAAAAAAAAAAAAAGTGATTTGGTCTTTTTAAATTTGAATCTAACTTCCACATTTTTTCTTTTACACTTACATAAATTCTTAGCACTCCCATCAATTCCTTTGTTTGGGGTTTTCTATTTTCAGTTTTATGAGCTTTGTTTAATATGAAAACAGTATGAAACCTAGTGATTATCAGAAGTTTGTGAACAGCAGGAGCGATAAGTCACTTAAAATATGGACCTCATGATGTTGTGTTGATTATTTTTCAATTCTCTAATCTTTTTCTAGATGAACTGCTGCTCTTCTTAAGGTAACAGCAGGGTATGGGGGAATTGATACATAAATACTCTTGAATTGACAGATAAGTACACTTGGCTTTGGTGATGATGTTAACATAGCCCTGTGTGCACCCCTTTCACTACCGTGACCATCACCCATTACCACCATCTCCTGAAGCAAAAACAAATCTTAAAGATTGTGAATGTGAAGACATTGCATGCTTTTAAAAGTCACTTAGTTTAAGAGAAAGAAGGATCACCTGGCATTATTGCCTAGCACTCTGTCGTTCACGTAGATTGCACTGGTGTGTGTAGAGCAAAGGGCTGGGGCTTCAATGCAGCAGGCTGGCTGCAGGTTGTATGCCCTGTCAGTGAGTATTTGTTGATTGTTGACTGCATATTTATATGTAATTATAAAATCTAGATCTACTTAGAATATGATCCATACATGATTTATTAAAAATTTCAGCTTAATATGCATGCTAACATAATTACTGATTTTAAAATGAAATATTAAAAAAATTACAGTTAAACCCCTTTATAAGGATGCCTATTAAACTGTACTTTTTAAATAACATACTCCATTGTTATATTATACTTTTTTATGGAAAGGAGTAAGTGAAAAATAAGGCGATCCCAGTTATTAACTGTCTTCTCCATTCCACTTACAACACTCAGTAGCAGGTACAGAAGTGATGATGATTCCAGAGCATTATATGAGTCTGACTCCAAGGAAGATTAGAGATGCATTCACTGTATACCATTTTACCATACATTTACTTTACTGTGCTCACTAATGGATTACAGGAGAGAACCTATTTACGATACTATTGTCAAGAAAAACTGTTTTAATTAATATTAAGCAAAAAATTAGATTACCTATATAATAAATATAGATACTACTGGTTATTTCTTTAAACTTCCTTTAATATTCTTTATGAAATAGAAGGTTGATGGTATTGGTCAAATGGTACAAAGTTTCAGGATGAAATGAGACTTAATGTACCACATGGGTACAATAGTTACAATAATGTAGTGTATGCATGAAATTGGCTAAGAGGATAGATCTTAAATAAACACACACACACACACACACGTCCCCCCACCCACTGCACACGGTAACTTTGTAGAGGTGAGAGATATGTTAAAGTAAGTCTGGTGAAAGATTTTAATTATGTCATTTCAACAATTCCTTAGGAACTAAAAAATACAACAAATGCAATCGTTGTGTTTGTTACTACTTTTCAGTCTGACCAAATGAGCATTTTTTGCTGTTAAAAAGAAAAAAATGTGGCACATATACGCCGTGGAATACTATGCAGCCATAAAAAATGATGAGTTCATGTCCTTTGTAGGGACGTGGATGAAACTGGAAACCATCATTCTCAGCAAACTATCGCAAGGGCATAAAACCAAACACCGCATGTTCTCACTCATAGGTGGGACTTGAACAATGAGAACACGTGGACAGAGAAAGGGGAACATCACACACCAGAGACTGTTGTGGGGTGGGGGGAGGGGGGAGGGATAGCATTAGGAGATACACCTAATGCTAAATGACGAGTTAATGGGTGCAGCACACCAACATGGCACATGTATACATAACAAACCTGCACGTTGTGCACATGTACCCTAAAACTTAAAGTATAATAATAATAAAATTAAAAAAAAAGAGTAGAGGAAAACTTTTTATGGTGTTTTGTTAAACGAAGCACTATCAATTTAATCAAAACAAGAACGAGGATCAAATCAAATCTATTTTATGCTACCTGACCCACCTACATGGCTCAAGAGAACCACTGATCATTGTAAAACATATGAACTCCTGCTACAACTCACCGCAAGGGTACTGTTTACAGTTGTCAGAGAACGAAGCAGCTTTGTCATCAATCTATGCCTGTGGTTTGGACCTTCCTCCCTGGTGGGGTTCACGATTTTTATTACTTTTTTTTCTCTTTGTTCATAATGTCTTAATCTAGTTAGAAGTTTTCTAATTGATAGAGTGGTGATGGTAGTGTCTTTTACAGTATAGCTTTAAGATAATTCACATGAGCTACTAACAGTTTCTGGCTCATTCTAGATGCCTCCAAATTGTTAACAGCTTTTGTCATTTGCCCTTAAAAACTACTGGAGTAAATTCATCCTTTTAAGGATGTGCAATTGAGTTATCTACTATATTCTTTTTTATACACATTTTCTGATAAAAAGCTTTTTAAATTTCTCCAGAAAAGTTAATATTTTTTAAAATTATGTAATATAAAGAATTCCTAGATTGTTCTAAATTACACATTGGATGCACGTTTTTCCTGACAGTATATCAACTAATTTTATAGAGTTACATTGGAAGTATGTGAAATGATATCCCTGTGTTCATGCTGGACCACTTTGTGTATGCGTTTGTATCTGCGTGTGTGTGTGTGTGTGTGTGTGTTTGTGTATGCACACATGTATCTTCTAATCCTAAAGTGAAAAATTTATCCGTTGTTTTGCTTCATAATGAAGAAGTTATTTTTGGAGAAAGGGTTCTTAACCTTGATTTCATAGATAAAGTGGTTCATAGATGGCTTCTAGAGGTCTGGTGAATATTTTGAAATTATATTCTATTGTGTGAACGCTGAGAGTGTATATAATTTTAGATTGTACAGATATATAATTTTCTGATTTGACCATCCATACCTTTCATCAGATTCTCAAAACTTTCTCAAGCCATTGGTTTAAAAGGATCAAACATAACTTTGGTTTTTAAGTGGTTGGTTCAGAAGTTTAACATACTTGAGGAATTTTGAAGGCCAGTTTTATAATTGGAGCAATTATAAAGGAACAGAGGATTATAGACATTATTTAGCAAATCATGTTAAGGTTTGTTTTTGTCTCAAAACTTTCTTCATCATTATATTCTTCTGTCTAGGTCATCCTTGCTGGCATGCTCTTTATCATAATGGTGCTACTATATTGTACTGCCATACCACAACACCAGAACATCAGTTCTAAACGTTACCTTTCAATCCCCACATCCAGCACAGAAAAAGGCCATCTAAAACAAGTTTTCATCTTGGAATTGTGGTGAGAAGGGGAATTGTGAAGAGAAAATCTCAAATTTGTTGTTGATTAGTATACACGTTTTTCCCAAGTCAAGCCAAAAAAATGGCATTTTATTTTTAAAACAGTATTTGACTTTTGACTTCAGAAAGGAAAAAATAATTTCTTCATGTATATGATACTTTTTTGAAGTTGCTAGTTTTATTTCAGAGATCTCATATATCATGGTAAATTAATTCCAAGTATGAATTTAATATAACTCTATTCCATAGAAACAGATTTTATGACACGGTAATCAGTTGCTGGTGTCTTTTTGTAGAATATGGGGGATCTCAGTCAATTCTTAACACAGTGGCCTTCAGTAAGCAATGATAGTTCACAAACCAACCCTTATGTTACCCTTTTTATCCACCAAATTTTATTTGTAAATATGTTTGCAGGTGAAATATAAACTTTTTTCTTAGGCAGTTTAGCCAGTCAGCAAATATTCATTGAGTGTCTATTATGTGTGAGGCACTGTGCTATGTGTTAGGAGATACAGTAGTTAAAACAAACAAACAAATGAACTAAACCAAAACAAAACAACAACAACAGAAAAAACAAGAAACAAACAGAAGCTTTGGCAAAAAAAAAAAGTGATTTTATTAATTAAATTATGCACAGATACTTTAAAAACTAAGTAATCAATTAAATGGATATATATGTGAAACTTGAATTCATTGTGAGGGATATGAAATGTTTACTTTAATAAAGATTCAGTTTTTCATATTTTAACCCTAATCAGTAAACACATTTGAAATGATCTCTTGTCTTCTCTAAGTTAATATGAAATTTACCACTTTTTAAGAGTATCAAATTCGGGAAGTGTATTTATAATTTGAAGTAGAATTAATGTTAACCCTACTGATTCAAGCAGTGGAGTGAAGCCAGAATCCAGCAAATCATTAATAATTGGTAAAGTTGTCTCTTACTTCATTGGTAATATTAGAAACACCCCACAAAAAACCCACTGAAAAGCAGTAAAACCATTATTAGGATCATGTTAGTTATTAAAGTTATTAGGATTGTTACTGTTTTTGTTTTACCTATTTTAAGATAAAGTACTGTAAATATAACAGCTGTTGCCAAGTTTATGAAAACAAAGAAAAAGTTACACTCAGTGGGCTGAGTTGAATAAAGAGGCAATAGGAAAATATACACTTGTGAATTAATCACACAAACATCCAGGTTGAAAATTTTCCTGGAGTAGTGCAATATAGTGGAAAGAAAATAGTATTTAGACTCAAAAGATTTGTACTGAAGGTTTATGTTGTCATTAGGAAAAATATAGCGTCCAATTTTTCTGAGGATATTCACAGTGTATGTCTGTTTGACATAATTAATAACATCACTCTCTTTTATTCTCAAAAATGTATTGTTTAGACAGGATATTATATGATGACCCCTATTTATTGTGACAACTAATTCTGTTTTCATAAGAATTAAGTGTGCATGATACAATTAGTTTTTATTTGTTGTTTTAGCTGGTAAAAACTTACGTATGAGAAAGTTTTTTGTAATCGGAAAATCATTGTAAGAACTATAAAGAGATATATAGGCCGGTTGTGGAGGCTCAGGCCTATAATCCAAGTACTTTGGGAGGCTGAGGTGGATGGATCATGAGGTCAGGAGTTCAAGACCAGCCTGGCCAAGATGGTGAAACCCCGTCTCTACTAAAACTACAAAAATTGGCCAGGCGCGGTGGCAGGTGCCTGTAATCCCAGCTACTACGGAGGCTGAGGCAGGAGAATTGCTTGAACCTGGGCAGCAGAGGTTGCAGTGAGCAGAGACTGCACTCAGCCTGGGTGACCCAAAAAAAAAAAAAAAAAAAAAAGAGTTAAATGTTTGTATTCATTTGGGCAAAGTGATTAAGGTGACTATAAAATAGAGTAGTTTTATTTTTAGCATATCACTCTTAAACAATTAGCATTGGTGTTTTTTGGATTATTTGTATAATGTCCATTCTCCAAAAGTGTGTTGTGTTGAAATCAACTCACAGACCATGACAACAAGCAATATTGAAACTTTGATTTTGCCTGTGATAAGAGATTTATTTCATTGAATTAAAATTCAATGGGTTTACTAAACTGAGTGAGAAAATGGAAGAATTATTTTGTAGTTTCATCAGTGTTCAATTTTGAATGTTCTTCAGTTTATTCTCTTTATCATCTTCAAGAGGTACCTCATGCCTTTCTATTAGCTTTGAAAATGAAAATAATTTTATTATTTCTGTAAGTCATTATCAGCAGTCACAGATTTTAATGTTCTTCCCTATTAATTTGATCTTAAGTGTGCAATTCTCAAACACTTCTGTGCGGCTCTATTCATGAATCCTGTTTTATTTCAGAGAATTTATTTTCTTTCTATAAAATGGTTGCACCTTTGCTTTTAAAATTTCTTCCTGGAAAGCTATTGGAGGACTTGTATTAATTTGAAACAAAAGAAAACAAAACCAATTTTTACACTAGCAAATGAGTTTCTAACTTCAAGGTCCCTTTATCAATAGCAAGAAGAAACTTATTCTGCCTAAATCTGAGAAGTCTTTAACTCACCATCGGGAGGACTACAAAACCTTGGCAAGCAAGAGTCACCTTACCATATGGAACTTTTAAATATGTAGTTTCTGGGACAAGATGTTAAGGGATAATAATTGCTACTTTGCAGAGTTACTAGAAGCATTAAAAGATAATGTATATGAAAGTATGTGGCTAGTAACTTGCAATTTTGAGTAGATACTCAATAGCTATTAGTTGAGTTAATGAGCAAGATCTGGGAAGAATGAAGAGTCAAGGGAATAAATAATGCTCTTTCTTTTATTCCAAATAATGCTCTTTCTTTTATTTTTTTCTATGCCAGCCAAGACCCGCTCCCTTAAAGATTAGTACAAATGTCCATGAATAAAAGTTCATTGACTGAGATAGTCATTTTTACAAGCTTATGTGTCTTTCCAATCATTCAAATTTTTTTAACTTCCAAAATCTGAAATTGAAGATTCTGAACCACCTAGATTAGGATTCGAGGTCACCAAAAGACTCAATTTTACTATCTCCATCTACTGGCAGGGAGGAACTATATCCAAGCATCTGGACTGGCATAGAAAAGAGGAGAAAGAACATTTAAAAGGTAAGCAAAACGTATATTTTTATTTACTCTGAATTTTTAAACTTTTCTTATCAGAAACTCTGTTGTACTTTCATGTAATTAAGGTTGATACAATGAACCATATTAGAGCAAGAGAATTTGTTTAGGTAGTACAATACTCTTATCTGATTCTTCAACATGAGCAAGTATGGATGTGAATGCCTTCCTTTCATAATGGGAATACCTTCTGTCTTTGCACTTATTAAGTTTCCACGTAGTCATTCCAATGCCCTCTTACTGTTTTCACTCATATTCCTAATAATCTTTAAACTGCAAAAATGTCTACATTCCCACTTCTGTATATTCTCTGACATGTTAATTTTACCTGGCAAATTATTTTTATTACCATCATTTAGAAAGAGTAGAAGTATGTTTCTCAAAGTTGAATTTATTATTCTGTTGTTTCTTATATTTTTTCATTGTCTGTTTATAATTATTTTAATTGGGCAGAAAGAACTAAATAAGTTTCTTGTTAATTGACCAGTAATAATTATATCAGTTCTTTTTAAAATTGATATTTTGCTTCTCCCTCAAAAATCTTGAAATTTCCTTGGTTTACTTTTCACTATGATCAAAAGTTGCAGTATGATAACTGCTATAAAAAATGCTCTGAGGGTTTATGTGGTTGTGCAGTAATAGATCTTTAAATTTAAATCATATATTTTAAATAGTTTCATATTTTAAGTCTTACATTATGCATTATGCATATCTTTCTTTAAAAAGCCACATCTACACTTGAGAAAAGAAGTAAAAGACATTTGTCAAGACAATTAGTATTATTACTATTGCTGCAATTAAATAAGTATAATTTGTGCATTTTTTTTCCCAGTTAGTTTTCTCCTCTGCACCCCGTGTCAGTTGTTTGTTCATATCTTTGCTTTCTTTCTTTAGATAGTGGTACATTTCTTTTAGAGGGATGGATGGATTTATAAGGAACATAGTGGAGAGTTTTCAACTACAGAATTAGATTTCATGGAAAAGAATTGTCAAGGAAATGGTATTCCAAGATGTCTGTTCACTTGCTTGAAGGTCGTGAATGCAGCCGGTCCATTTGCTGGGTAGGGGATTACACTCACATAAACAGTGCAAATGCCATAAAGGAGGACACTCAAATCTTCTTGTGGCATCTGACAATGTCCAGTCTGACAGATAACTCTTCAAAGTTGGCCCTGAGATCAGAAGACAAGGAAGTAGGTATTTTTCAATAATGTTGAAGGAATTAGTGATAATGGGGTGTTAGAGAATACTCTCACCTTGCTAACAGAATTTTGGTGAGCCTCATAAAGGCAGTTCAGTCTCTGTTTTGAATAAAAGCATATGTCTTCTCGAATCTGTTCATTCTGTCTCAACTCCTCTTTTAGTCCCACTGTCCCTTGATCTTCAGATCAATTTGAAAGCTGTTGTCATAAAGCTAGCTGTTGCTGAAGAATTTTGCTAGTTGTTATAGTCAAGCCAATTCTAGAATAAAGGATACTTAAAATCTTCATGTTTAAGCTTTTCACTCCTTTTTTTTTTATAGGCCAGCTAGATGATAAAAATAATGTGCGCTGAGGTGGAATAACAGCACAATTGGATATTCTCATTGGTATTAAAAATGTCTTTGCTTTGAGAAATAAAATTTAAGCAACCTGTCTTCCCACAAACTATCCAAGCTTTCTTATTTATTTATGGTTTTAATTTCTTTAAAAACCTAATGTTTATATTTTTCATATTTTTACATCACTTTAAGATTGACAAAAATTGTTACAGGTTGGGAGTGTGGGGTAGGGAGGTAATTTTTCTAGCAGGACTGAATGGATAGGATATTCACGAGCATATTTTGTTTAAACTTAGCCTTTGAGGGGCAATCATGTCCCAGGATAATTGCACTTTATTTATACCTGATGGAGTTATGTGGAATTACTGCTGAAACCAAACACCTTGCTACAAATATAACTTCTAAATTTCAAATATCGTATATGCAATTGTAAACACTTTAGCACTTATTGACATTATTTAATCACATAAGATAGAAGGACATGATTTGTATAGAAGTGACCAAATTTAGTATTTTTCTTGCCCTCAATTAGCATTCCTGAGAAAATCATAGGTTCATCGTGTATACATTATATACATTCACTTTTGAAGCTAAAATGCTAAATGTAACAGGAAACAGTAAACTCTCATTTTCAGCATTAATATATTAATCTGAATATAGTAAGACTAAAATGAATATGTTTCTATTTTCTTATTTTTTAAAATTCATTTGTTTTGCTCAATTCCGAGCTTAAAAAGAGAATTTTAAGTATCTTTTAAATATTCATTAAAAGCATAAACTGATGGGCTTATTTGCATTTTTTTCTATGAAATAGTAAATTTGTTTTGGTTATCTTTTTGTTGTTACTTTCATTGGTAAATTTTAAACATCTTCCTGTCAAAATGTCAGTACTTTATCTAGATGTTGTATGCTCACACATACAACAAGCAATTTAAAATATGGAAAGTAATAGGTAGCTACTTTCCATATTTTAAATTGCTTGTAAATTCTGCTCTGAATGTTGTAAATTATATGTCCAACACAGATAGAAAACTAACAGATGCTTAGTCTCCAAAACAGATGAAATTCTTTATTGAAAATATTTTCCTTAAAGTTGTTTGTTTAAAGGATATATAATGTGAATTTGTGGTTAACCACATTAGCCAGTTTTTGCCACAACAGTATTATTAGGTGTAAATGTATTATTCTGCTTCAAATATTTTAGAGTGCCTAATATTTTATGTGAACTTTCTGATTTTAATTCAATAAGAGAGTTGATTACATATTTAAAAAACCAATAGTGAACCTTTAAGGTGAATGCTTCTTTTGTAATATGAATTACTCCTAATTTTTTTTCTTTCACATTCTGGTTTTGGCCTCTTTAATGTACAATTTAACAGAATAAAAAACTTATAGTATTGCCAAACATGTTTCGCTAAGTGGGGTGTGCAATTGTGTGTGTATGCAATTATATTCATTACTAATTGGTATGTAATAAAGGCTTTGAGGAGATTCTGTGTGTATATACTTGGCCATTTATCCTATTTCGTAATAGGTAAGAAGATTATTGCTTATTTTTCTTCCATAATTGAGCCTTCATTTTAAAATGTCATATCCCATTGTATAGAACAAAAATAAGATTATTTTTTACCATTACCTTAAGGCAAAAATACCATGTTGTCAAATCATTAACATTTCTATATCACATGCTTCAGTGCCAGAAAAATTTTATAGATCCTCTCTGCTGAGTCTTTTATGATGCAAATTGGGATATTTTCAAGGGCAGAAATAGTGGCACTCATAATAATAATCGCACCAGGATAACAGACTTAAATGAGGCTATTCCAGGTAAACCCAAACGTATATTCACTGTATAATTATTTTGGCTGTAAGTATAGGAAGTTCTAACTCTTATTGGCTTAATAATAAAAGTTGTTTATTTATTTACAACACTGAGAAACCTAGAGTTGCGGTGATTTTATTGTGTTATTTGAGACGGGATCTAGCTGCATTTTTCAGTACTACCGTATATCTGCCCACTTTTGTGCATCAACTTTTTCATTAGACTAGAATCCATTAGGATGGCTAAATGGGTGCAGGAGTTCGAAATCTCACTTCTATACCCGAAATTGTCTTGTCCCCAACTTTTGGGAAAAAGCCATTGTATTTACTCTGATTGGCCTATCTGAGTGATCCACACAGTAAGAGAAATGGGCTTATATTGATTTTCCAGGAATACTTCTGGCTAGGGTCAGTTCAACCTTTATTCAGTGGCTACTTCATAGTGGTGTTGAGGGATGATGAGAAGATGCTTGCTATATTAACATTCCTTCATTGCATATGGAAGCTTTGCTGTGTACTTCCTGAACACAGGCCCCCATTTCTTACCAAAGCTTATAGACAAGAGGCTAGTGGTTGAGTTCCTGTACTTCTTACTAGATTCATGAGAATTTCAAAGTGTTTTTTAAAGACAGCATCAAGTCAAAGAAGTGGTAAAATTTCTACAAAGTTGCTCCTTTTCCTCCTTCTTTAATTAAGCTGTAGAAGGAAATCAGAAATTTGAAATCACTATTTAAAAATCACTGCTTCTTGCTTAATCAATTTGATGTTCATAAAATCAGAAGGCTTATACAGATGACCAATGATGTGTTATGTCTTACATATGTCTTCTTTCTGATGACATCAGGAAACCTAGTATGTGTGGGTAAATTTTCTCTCTCATTCTATTTCAGTTAAACAGAATATGATGGCCAGTGTTTTTCTATTTACTTATATACTGATTTGTAATTCTTTTATACAAATATCATTTCATTTGAACTTTAAATCAACCTGTGATTATCTCCAGTTTATTAAAAAAAAAACCCTCAGATATCAAGTGGCTTGCCTAAAATAACAGATTTTATTATCAAATGGATCATATTTTACAGTTTACATAAAATAATGACTACAACTGTGGCATTCTCAAGGTGTGGTACATTATAAAATGTGTTCTATTTTCAAAATAAGTAGATATATTAAGAAAATGGCAAATCTCAATAATGCATACTCTAAGTCCTATCACTTTCTGCTGAAATATGTTTGTAGGTTATTACAGATGAACTTTGAGTAAGACATCAAATGTAAACTAAGGGACTTTATTAGGGTCTATAAATTGTAAATCAGATTATCATATACAGCGTCTGGAAGTTCAGGAGTGAAGGATGAATTGTTGAAGTAATATGTAAAATTGTTTTCTGCCACATTTGTATAATGTCAAGTTTCTTTAGAGTATCAATAGGTATTAGGTGGTGCCATGTGCCAGGAACAGGTTATGGGCTTCAATAAATACAGCTGATCTTCTAGGAATTGTAGTGTGGTAGAAAAGTGAATCCATAATTATGATTAAAATATTCACTCCTAAAGGGAGTGTACACCAGGAATCAGCTATTGCCTTCCAAAAGAGGTAACATCTGAAACTGGCTCGTTTACTAGTATAGCTGGTCCAGGAATGAAACCAAATTAGAACCCTAGAAGTTATCACATGAAGAGGACAGGGCTTCGTTTTTAAGCACCTGTAGAAGTACGTGGAACATAATAGGTTCTCAATATATAATTTTTGGTTATTTCTTAACTTCAGGAATAAAGTGATTAACTATCTTCTGGGATAAGCTCAGGAGCCACAACTGGACATATTCTAAATAAGTGTAGTAGTTCCGTGGTTTACTGAATATAGCAATCACTTTTTTGCTTTTCCTTAGTGAATATTTGTTTGTGTAATTGGGATAGTTGGAGGTAACCAACACTAGCTTTGTTGATTGTTTTATTGTGCTATTGTCTTAAAGATATGGGAAATGATGATAAAGCAGAAACTGGAGTCGGTTTTCCCTCTAGTCCATCATTATACTTTTATATTAATAGAATTTAAAATACTAAGCATGCAAATGGAGTAATTCTATATAGTTTGCAATTAATGGAGAGAGATTTGTTTGCTCTGTGGACCTCAAGTATACCTTCTCTCTACAGAATCAAATAAGATTAGGATGAAATTACTCTGGATTTCCTAGGCAAAAACACACCAGCTCATGGAGCCAGTGAAACTGTGTATATATATATGCATATGTATATGTCAATGATTTTAACTAACAGTTGTTAAAAGTGAATTTTGTTAGTGGAGAATTAAGGAGATTGAAAGCAGATGCAGAAATAGCTATATCCACAAACTAGCAACATTAGGATATAGAAAAATTATCACAGGTGAAAAAAACAGTGAGCATAGCAAAGTGCAAATTAAATGGGTGAATGTTTGTATTATCAACTTATAGAGTAAGAATTGGGAATACATGCATTCACTCTAAGAGAAATGCATTTTTACGTAGTTTGAAAATAACACATATTTGCAAGCAAATACATCCAAAATGTCACAGGACATCCGTGAGGCCGATCTGTTTACTGGTGACATGTTGCTACAGTCTTGCTTACGTGAAACAGAGGAGCAGAATCCACAACTGCCAAACTAAACCAAGATTAGAGACCTACTTCTTTTTATCTAATTTTAATCTAACATTTCTTTTCTGCTAAAATCAACTTAAAACATTAGCATAAAGACATGGATGATTTTTAGGAGTTGTATATTATCCAGAAACTTCCTCGTTAGTGTTATCTTTATTAATAATGTAGCATTTTGAAGGATTATAATTTGAATTGCATTTTATGATTCTCTTAGTACCACCTTCTTTCACCCATAATAAATATTTTTTTAAAGGAACCAAGAGTATGTAATGCATGGTAAACATTATAGAATTGCTTTGATTTTAAGTGCTTAACTGGCTACTTACAGATATATAGTGATTCAATATAACTGAATTGTATATATACACATATAGTCAACAATTTTACAGTATTTACATTATTAATCTCTCTTCTTTTCCTTTTTTAAATTTTTTATTCATTTTAGTTTCCAGTACCTCTACCTTAAGAGGAGTTGGGTATGGTAATCTGAAATTGTCTATAATTTTTAAAATGTAGTATTTATACATATTTTCATTTTTCATGTCAAGCTCGTTATCTAAGATGTACAAGATTGATTCTTGTTAAAGTATACAAGTATGCAGGGATCATGTGATAAATATTTTAGTGATTTGACTATAAACTTTTTTTTTTT
The DNA here is from genome assembly GCF_028885655.2 of Pongo abelii. NCBI lineage: Eukaryota > Metazoa > Chordata > Mammalia > Primates > Hominidae > Pongo > Pongo abelii. The sequence continues at coordinate 178,843,343 of NC_071988.2, read as the reverse complement.
GGTAATTTGAGTATACTGTCTGTTGGATATAGGAAAAGCAAATGTTCAGTAAAACATTCTCAAGTGGGTACTTTTCTTATCCCTAAAATACTAGTAAAGTTATATGTTCAAAAAAATGACTGTTAAAACAACAGAATATAAGCACAGTGTCTTAATTTGGTAAACTTAATGTTTGTTGTTTCTTTTTCTTTCTTCTTCTGATTATAGGCCTAGTTGCTTGAGATTTACATAAAACTTTGACAGTCATCTGCAAATCATAAGTGGTTGGTGGCAAACCTCCTTGCATTTCAAGGTGAATTTTTTGGGAGCAGCAATTTAACTTAAAAGAAAATTTACAATTTTCTTTTTTTTACCACAAATAAGGCCCAGATTTTCAGTCTTTAAATTATGTTTAATTATAGTCTAATTGAATAGTGAATTATAAAGGAAAAAAAAGATGTAAACACAAACTTAAGTATATATATTTTAGCTATGCGCTTTATGACTGAAGATATAAAAATAGAATTCAGATCTTTTAATAGCCGTGTAGTTTTCTCAATTATATGCCAAACACTGCTATATTTGTAATGAGTGCCTTGGATAAAAGGCATTTGTTTTGAAGCAAAATAGGGTAGATGCTAGGTTTTAATAAATCTGATTGGAAAAAATAATCCATTGAGAATACTAGTTGCCAAAATCAGAAGGACTATTGACATAAATTACTGTAAGTACCTCTGAAATATGTAGATTATCGGAAGAAACTTTGGACAATAGGGAGAAACTCATTTTTGAAAGAAATATTTGAAAATAGTTAATGAATTTAAGTTTCAAGAGTTTATGATTATTACTTTCTTTTTAATGTTTTGCTTTTTTATTTTTAAGGCAAGGTCTTGGTCTGTCGCCAAGGCTGGAGTGCAGTGGTGCCATCACAGCTCACTGCAGCCTCAGCCTCCTGGGCTTAAGCGATCCTTGATCCTTCCACTTCAGCCTCCCAAGTAGCTGGGACTGAAGGCACATGCCACCATGTCCAGCTAATTTTTGTATTTTTTCTAGAGACAAGGTTTCACCATGTTGCCCAGGCTGGTCTCAAACTCCTGAGCTTAAGGGATCCACCTGCCTCGATCTCCCAAAATGCTGGGATTACAGACAGGAGCCACAGTGCCTGGGCTAAGCATTATTTTCTTAATAAAATTTGTCTATGTGGAGAATTCATCTAACTTTATAGTTCCTTCTATATTCTTAGGAGATACACTGGTGCTAAATAATACGCGTAGAAAAGGCGTTAATTATTTTATATATATTGTTACAGCCAATAGCAGTATCAAATATTAGCCTCTATTAAGAGGAAACATGTTCTGTGTAGGGTGCTTACTGCTGAGGAAAAATTTTAGCACTGAGAAGATTGGTAGCATTCAGTTATTTAATTATATCTCATAAATAAAACATTACAATTATTTGGGGTAGTTTAGGATTAAACGGGTTGTTCTTTAACCTTAATCATAGTCTTAACTAATACACAACCCTTGACATTATGTCTTTCAGGAAGTTTCCTAGAGCAACATTCTTAAATTGTATTTATTAATGTGAAATAATGTTAACATATTTTGATTAACATAAATACTAAATGAAAAGTAGCTGCAGTTACTGTAATTAGTGCTGACAATTGTGAGCAAAAAGAAATACCCATAATTCAAACAGCTTTGTGTGCGATAGAAGGTGTATTAGTTTTCTAATATTATGTAAAAAATTTCTACAAATTTAGCAGTTTAAAATATCCTTTATCAACTTCAGTTCTGTCAGTTAGAACTCCAGGCACCGCGTGACTGGATTCTTGTTCAGGGTCTTAGAAGGTTCAGATAAAGGTGTCCACCAGACTAGACTCCTTTCTGGAGGCTATGGAGAACAGTCTGCTTCCAAGCTGACCAGGGTCCTCAATCTTTTAGAACTGAGGTGTTCATTTCCTTGCTGGCTGTCATCCTTAGACTGTTCTCAGCTTCTAGAGGCTTCCCACATCCATTGGCACCCCACATCCATTGGCACATGGCTTCCTGCATTTTCAAAGCCAGAAATAAAGAATCACCCTCCTGTTGAAGTATCTCTCACACTTTGAAATTTCTCTGGGTTTAGGAAGGACCCGGTTTATCTTGTGGGCTCACTTGATAAAGTTAGACCCACCCAAATATGATTAACTCAAAGTCAACTAACCTAATCATGGGAATAATATCCCATTAGATTTCACACACTCAAGGAGAGGATTATGAAAGAATGAGGGACACTTGGAGATCATTTTAGAATTCTACCTATCATAAAGGAAGTGAGATCACTGGTGTGAAGATAAAAAAAGATACAGACTTTAAGATATTGAGTAGAGAGAAAGAGAATAGGTTGGTGGAAAGGGACTTAGGTTTCCGGAAGTGAAATAAATGAAGAAGAGGAAATGACAGAAAACTATAAGACAAAGACAAAAGGAAGAAAGAAGAAAAATGTAGGGTTTAATCTAAAATGTCATTTCATAGGACTTAGTAAACTCCGTTACACAGCTGGATGGCACGTATCCAAAAAACAGTGAATACAATGATACTTACCTTATTTTGGAGAGTAATTAAGTATATATAAGACAGTGGATGCTGAGGGGCAAATGAATGAATAATGGTGCTTATAAAGTAATGGTAATCTCTCCATGATCTTACTGCAAATACAGTGTTCAGTGTTGTGCAGCATATCTCCAAATTATGAATACCAATGAGGCATTGCTAAAGACTGTTGTGATAGTGAGTATGTAAGTTGCACTATAAAATTGTCAGATATCCTACCATGCGTGTCACTTCATGTGTTCAATGTCCAGTCCAAGGCTTTTACTTTTTTAGAAATAAAATAGTATTAGAAATTCAATAAGGGATATTTAAAAGTTTTTTGTTGTTGTTGTTGTTTGTTTTTGTTTTTTCTCATTGGAAGTTAGCGTCCTTACACGGATTTTTTTTTTTTTTTTTTTTTTTTTTTTTGAGACAGTGTCATTCTGTAGCCCAGGCTGGAGTGCAGTGGCGCGATCTCTGCTCACTGCAAGCTCCGCCTTCCGGGTTCACGCCATTCTCCTGCCTCAGCCTCCCGAGTAGCTGGGACTACAGGCGCCAGCCACTGCGCCCGGCTAATTTTTTGTATTTTTAGTAGAGACGGGGTTTCACCGTGGTCTTGATCTCCTGACCTCGTGATCCACCAGCCTTGGCCTCCCAGAGTGCTGGGATTACAGGCGTGAGCCACCGCGACGTCCCTTACATGGATTTTTATGGCCTGGAGCCTATAACTAGCCTAGTTCTTACATTTTTTGGAGTGGTTCAATGACTGCTTATTTTATAACTTATCAGTTGTGGGTTTCATCTCATTATTAACTCTCAGCTGGTTGGGTATAGGAATACTTCTTTTCTCAGCAATGCCAACTTGCCTTTTCACTGAATTCTCTCCCCAACATTTTAATAAAAAGAAAGAGCGATATTATTAACAGTATATTTTAGCATTTCATAAGTGTGAAAAGGTACCTTGCCTAATAAACTTGGAAGCCATTTTGTACTATACTCTGCCCTTGGAGATTTAGAATTCATATTTGTGTATTCATGCATTGAGAAGTCCTGCAACATTTTTTATATTTTAATATTTTCATCTACTGCTAATAGATCCCTTATAACAAGAAATTGAGACCATTATTTTGATCTTGCTTTACTTTTCAGAGTCATTTAAGATTTGAGGTTATTTAGTAATTCCAGTTCATGTGAAGCTCTGAACTTGTATTGCATACCTTTTTTGTTTTTCCCAGAAGTTATGGGTCCAAATAATGAGCTGTTATTAAGAACATTCTGCCAGCCCAGTTCCTAAAGCAATGGTAATAAAAAGAGGTTAGAAGCTATAAATAGTGTGTGGTATGGTATGCTAATTGACATTTCAAAGATCAGTGAGAAAAGCTGAAAATAGTCTTTTCTACTAACCCACTTCTACCTCTTTTATCCTCACATTTCACTTTCTTCAACTATCTTAATACCCTTCTTATTTTGCCACATATAAAATTAATGCAAATCTTTGAATAATTAGTTGACTGTAGCTCTGCAGCTTTTATTTTTAAGTTAGAGAATTAAAATCATTATTTGTATTTTTAAAAATAGAATTGTATCTAGTTTATTTTTATTCTAAAATGTCTCATATTTGATAACTTCTCAGAAATTTAATCTTAACTCAGCTTTATTGTGATTTTAGGACTCCAAAAGAGTTTGTAGTTGACATTTCAGTAATTAAATTCCTTAAAAGAGTAATTTGCTATGTTCTTTCAAGTATAAATATGAAACAGGTTTTTATTCAATAATGATAAAATAATCTTTTTTCTGGATCAGTTCTGGAAAGTGTGATATTTGGCATATATCATATAAAACACACTCAGCACTTGTCAGAGGTAAAGTGCGAATAATAAACACTTGCTTTGATACCTATAATTTTTGAAATCTAAATTTATGTTTATGTCTATGTTTTTGCTTTAGGAGTACAAGATCCTCAGCATGAGAGAATTATTACTGTGTCTACTAATGGAAGTATTCACAGCCCAAGGTTTCCTCATACTTATCCAAGAAATACGGTCTTGGTATGGAGATTAGTAGCAGTAGAGGAAAATGTATGGATACAACTTACATTTGATGAAAGATTTGGGCTTGAAGACCCAGAAGATGACATATGCAAGTAAGTGATCATACTTGAAATCCCAACAATGTAACAACTGTTAAAGTCTTTCAAATTGCTTAATTTTGATGATCTGATTTTAAACGACATCTTTTGTTTTATTTTTCTGATGATCTAAGAAATTTCCAGCCTTATTGAAGCTATGTTTTATTTGAAGTCTTCATTTAAAATCGGAAGACACGTTGTGCATACGAAGTCATTGTTTTCTACCTACTTCTAAAATTATTTAATATAGTTTATGGTAAAAAAAGCATATATGGAATAAAACCATTTAAAATAAGGAATAGAGAATACAAAGCTGTATAAAGGAATGTAGTTGTGCTAGAAAACCTAAGTTGCGGTTAGTGCTAAAAATCTTATATTTGACCTTCCTCATAGCCAAATCAATAAAATAAATGATAAGCTACTGAAAGAAAAAGTTCTATCCACGGGTACATATTACCTGGATACATACACATGCACAGGACTAAGAAGTTTGAATATTACATCACAAAGAAAAAATATAGTTCAGAAAGCAGCATTAGATATTTAGGCTAATGTTATGCCTTGCCAGGTAGGAATTCGTCATAATTATCCTAGAAGCATTCATGAACCAAAGTCAGCTGGAGTATTTCACCCACGCAAAAGACCACCTACTGTATGTCATACAAATATTACTCTGTAAATCCCATATGAATACACTTGTCAAGGTTGGGTGGTCTTACTGAAGATTTTTCACTTCAATGACATTTGTATAACATGAAAATATTTTACTTGAACTTCTTCACTGGATTTTTTATTTTCTCTTTGATATACAAGTTAAAAGAGAATTTTCATCTCATGGTATATTACAGATAAATATTTCAGTACAAATGAAATAAACTTTGTACTTGCTGTCATCACAGTTTTTATCTTTAGCATTTACATAGTTACATATTCTTCACATTTGTTCTTTCTGTGACTGTGCATTTCATTTTGTTTTTTTCCCTTACATCTATAATTTTAGACTTTGAGAACTAGAAGCTACCCTGATTATCTTTAGAAGACGACCAGAGGAGTAAAGCAGATGCCCTAGATCTCATTCAGATTTTGTACCTAAACAAATGCTAAACCCATTTTTCCTAACACCTATTTAGGCAGTTTTTCATCATGCTGTACTGTACCTCTTGTCTTTTTTTATATATAAACATAATCTTGTCAAAAATTACAAGGGGTGTAAGATTTTGCCCTACTTGCAAAGTGGTAAGTAATCCTATCCCTTTTGTGGATGCTAATGGAAGACAGGAGACTTCTGGGTCAGAGACAAAGGACTTCATTACAAAAGTAGCAGTCACTGGAGTATTATTAGCACTTTCTTGTGCTTTCTCCTAGAGTTCCAATTCCCACAGGTCAACACCAAGAGAGCAATGTGACACCCGCTACTCGTATTCCTTCCTGATTACACCTTCTTCTTGTCACTGCAAATATAATCATTGTCCTAAATTTTGTTACTCATTCTCCTGATTTTCTCTATAGTTTTATAAGAAGTACATATTTCTCTATGCATGATCTTACAAAAATAGCTAATTCCTTGGCTGTTTTGAAATATGTATCAATGGAGTAATACTATGTGCTTTCTTTTATGATTTAACATATGTTTGAGAACAAGCAAAACTAAAAAAAATTATGCTTTTAAAATTAGTTCATATCGAGGCAGATAGCTTATTAGATCATTTGTTGTCTTTGATGTATAATATTTCATCATAGAAATAATCAACCTTTTTTGTGTCTTCTGCTTTGATGAATGTTTGACTTGTTTCCAGTTCTCCTTGTGCAAAAGAGCAATAAAACTTTGAGACTTTCTGACAATGGTTTCAGTGTTTTAAGACATTTATATTTTCAGCTTTACTAGGTAGAGTTAAATTGTTTTTTCAAAATTATCAGTTTATACATTTCCCAACAATATACAAAAATTTTTGTTGCACAGCATTCTCACCAACTTCTGATCTGTCTTTTAAAAAATTGTAATATGGTTAAGTGTGAAATTGTACCTTATCATTGGTTTTATTTTGTTTTTCTGATTACTAATAAGGTTGAGAAATTTTTATATTTATTATCAGCCATTCATATTACCTTTTTATCATGCCTGCTCATGTCTTTTGCTCCTTTTGTATTGATCTGTTTGGCTATCTAAATTTTGCCTTTAATTTTTCTTTATTTATCTGGAATTTATTTATGTTTGTGGTATGAGGTTTCTCAGGAGGGTATCCAATAGTATGCCAGCATCATTTATTGAATAGTCATTCTTTTCCCCAATGAAGTGCAGTCAGCTGGCTTGCAGATCGGGTTTCTATATGTAGTCTGCTCTGTTTCTTCTGTTACTTTGGTCAATTTTCTTTTTCTTAATTGAATGACACTGTCTTAATTGCAGTAGCATTCTAGAAGCTTTGTGATAAGCAAATCTCACCTTATTTTATTCCCATTTTGGAGCATTCTGGCTGTTTTGCTTTTTAGTATAAAAATAGGTTACAGAGTTCATTGAAAGCTACTGTTTTCAACCTTGAGAAATAGGTTGTAAAGTTTATTGAAAACTACTATTGTTATTTTTATTGTAAGAACATTGAATGTATAGATCATTTTGAAGAGAACTGATATCACGGTAATAATGACTCTGTCCTTTATTTACATTGCTTTATTTACAGATGGAGAACTTTATTTACATTGCTCCATTTATTGGAGTCTTATTTAATGTCTGTATGGTTTTAAAATTTTATTCATAACATCCATTATTTAGAGTTAGTTCTAGATTCCTTATAGGTTATTGCTAAAATCTTTTTTTGACACTACAGTTTCTAACTGTATATTGCTGGTGTTTAGAAATGCAATCAATTTTTTAGTATTGATCTTGTGTCTAGAAAACTTAAGCTTTTTCATTTATTTTGACAGTTGTTGTGGAAATTATATTTTATTTATGCAAAAGATGATATTGTTTGTGAGAAGAAAGATTTTTTTCTTCCGAGTCTTTTACTGTTCCTTTTCTATCTCTTATTATGTTGTTGATTGAATTAGTATATACCTTTGTCTTCTTCCTGCTTTTATTCTTTGTTTTAACTTAAACTTTAAGATTTGGAATAACTTTAGATTTACAAGATGTTGTAAAGATAGTACAGAGAGTTTTGTATACTTTTAACCCAGGTTCCTCCAATGTTAGCATCCTACATAACTTTGGCATATTTGCATAACTAAGAAATCAGTATTCATACAGTATTATTAACTAAACTACAGGTCTTATTTGGATGTCAGCAGTTTTTCCAGTTTATCACCTTTTTCTGTTTCAGGATCTTTTTCAGATTAAACTCGTTGCATTTAGTTGTAATGTCTCATTAGTCACCTAGAATCTGTGACTGTTTCTCTTTCCTTGTGTCTCATGACTAGACAGTTTTGAAGAGTATGGTCAGGTATTTTGTAGAACGTTCCCCCAGTTTAGATTGTTCACACGTTTGTCATGCTTACACTGAGATTATAAGTTTTGGGGAAGAATTCCAAATAGGTGATATGCCTTTATCATATCAGGAAGTACATACAACCAGCCTTACTTATTAGTGATGATGTTAGCTTTGATCACTTATGTATGGTGGTATCTGCTGGGCTTCTGCTCTGCTACAGTAATATATTTTCCTTTCATATTCTATTATTTGGATGTATGTAGCTAACTCTAGCCCACACTCAAGGAGATACTGATTACACTCCACCTCCTAAAGAGTGCATGCATATATTATTTGGAATTCTTCAGCAAAGAAGGTTTGTCTGTCCTTCCTTTTTTCATTTCTTCCTTCTGTCATTTATATTAGTAAAAATTCATAATATTTATTTTATTCTTTGTGTTGTAAGCAAAATCTATCATTATTAACTTTCTTGCTGAAATTGTTCCGTCTGTGGCCATTGGGACTAAAGGGTTTGCTGTTAACATGTCAATATTGATTATGATGGTTGATGAAGGTTTATGTTTTGTTTTCCTTCAATTTACTTTATCATTTGAAGTGCTTTCCTTTGTTTTTATTTTGCTAAGAGGCATTTTCTCCTTAGGGAAAATATCTTTATTATTCTTTTGGATTTAAAAGTAAGCTGCCAACATTATGACACTTTGTACCCACTGTGTGTTGTTTAAGAACAAGGATATTTCCCTTCGAACATCAGTACCAGTATCATGTGAAATAAATTTAACATTAATATGAAACTCTTACCCAATGTTTCCCATCATCCTCAAATGTTTTTAAATCATTTTTTCATCTTTTTGTTTTAATAAAACATTATAATTGCATTTGGTTATTGTGACTCTTTCGTCTTCTTTAGTCTGGAAGAGTCTTCTTGTCTTTTCTTACCTTTCATGACATTGATATTTTGAACAATTCCTGACCATTCTACAGACTGTCTCTCAATATTAATTTTTCTGAATATTTCTTCACAATTAGGTCTCTCAGTATTAATTTATCTGCATATTTCTTCATAATTAGGTCCTGCTTAAATATATTGGTCAGAATGCTCTTTGTAAGTTTTTCTGGTTGCTTATAATGTCACTTTCTTGCATTATCAGTGACATGAGTTTGATGACTATCCACCAGATTTCTCTGTTGTGGATTTGCTTGTTTTTTCACATTATAATTAATGTGATTTATGGGGATATACTTTAAAAACATGCAAATCTTGTTCTGTGACAGTCTATCACCCAATTTTTTTAGCATCCATTTATAAGTCCACTTTTAAAGACAGTTATTCATTTTATGTTTTCTAGGCATTTTTTTTGAAGTTTTCAGTTTTATTGTCATTAGTATTTTCACAATGTGTCCTTAATAGATTTTAATTTCAGCTGCATCTTTATGTCTTTTGTTTTATTGCTAATATTGTTTTGTGCTCACTCCTCATTTTGCTTTGCTTTTCTGTTTCCTCACTTAGTCTTGCCTATGGTTTGGTTTATTCATTGTTCTTTCAAAGAAACAAATTTGACTCTGTTATGACTGTTAAAGAATAATGTTTTCAAAAGGTAAAATTATGACTTCTCTGTAGATATTAAGTAAACATGTATTAAATGTTTTATTTAACTTATTAATAAAGGGGTCAATCAGATGTTATAACCAGCTTAATAACAATTCAAAGAACAGACACGATTATAGATTGGGAATATAGAAATAAATGTGCAAATGGAGGCAAAATTGGCCTCTTCCACAGTGAGGGAGAGAAGTCAATTAAACTTCCACTGGACATAGTTTATTTATATGTCTATAGAAATTAATTATTTTTATTTGATATAAATCACTTATACCTTACTGAGTTGTAAAATAGTTCAAAGGCAATGAAAGGTGCTGAGCTCCGATAGAATTGGAATTCGATAGCCAGGAGGGAATTATTCAAAGCAGAAATTATGAATAATTTTCCACAAAGCACAACTCTTTCTCCATATGGCTAGCTTCTCTCTCTGTATATATATATATTTTTTTTAATTTATTTTCTTACATTCATTATGTCCTTTGTTCTCTTCTATTATGAAGTATTTTCTAACTTCTGAAGTTGAATGTTATTTTAATTGTTTTATTTTTAAATTGTTCATATAAACTTAATAATTTCTTTATAGATATTCTGTAGATGCACCCTGACAATTTTGATAATGTGGTATTTTATTTTCTGTCCAAGATTTTTACAATATCTATTGTTCTCTTCTTTTAAAGCATAGATTATATAGAAGCAATTTTTAAATTTTCACATATATATGAGTTTTTAAAATGCAGTTATAGATTTCTAAGTTAATTGTGTTTTGAATAAAGAATTAGGTTGTTTGAAATTTAATAATTGCTTCATTTGCTTCAGATATTTAGTTTTTTCAAATATTCTTTGTTCAAAGAATGCATGTTCTTGCAGTAGTGTATTTATGTTCCTATTACATCAATTTTTGCAGTTGTGCACAGCATCTGTATGTTTTCTGATATTTTCTTTGTGATATATCAATTTCTGAGACAGTTGCGTTAAATTATTTTAATAGAGGTTACATATATTTGCAAATTTCACCTTGTTGGTTTGTTGAAAGCTTTATATCATTTAAAATTATGTTAGTTGATGCATACAATTTCAGAAATGTAATATTCTTTATTGTTACTAATCTTTTGTTTTAGCCTCAAGAAGTATATTATGCCTAATGTTAATGTAACGACATCAAGTAATTTTGGTTATTTTTGTCTGGCATTCTTTCTATTCTTTTACTTTCAACTTTCTTATGTCCTTGTTTGTATGTGTCCAGTCATGTTAGTATGTGTGTCTGTGTATGTTATAGTTGTCTCTCTAGAAAGGAACATGAGTAGCATTAAAAAAATTCCAAAGAAATCTTCATATTTTCACTGTGGAATTTAATCTAGTACATTGATTGTTTGTATGGATATTTTGGATTCTATTCTATTACTTATTTTGTACTCATTTTCTGTTGCTTCAGTTTCCTTTCTTGCATTCATTTAGCTTGTTTTCTTATTCCATTTTTTCTACTAATTTAGACAGTACATCAATTTCTGTTTTTATTGACTATTTTAGAAGTGCACACTGAACTTAAAAATATCTAAAGCCAATCAGTGTTTTCCCTATGCCAAATACATAACTGAGAACAATTTAACTAACTAAATGCTAGCTTCTAAGACACCATGACACTATGTTGAGAAAACAGAGCTGAGTTTATTTGCTTTCTGTGGTGATGGAAAACTTTACCTTGACAGATTTAATAGTGAATTGGAGGAAGAAAAGCTAAACCAGATTTTGTTAATTTGGAGTTTGGTCTAAGATGAATTTTTCAGTGTGGGGACTTGATTAGGATTGGGCAAGAATCAGGATATAATAGTTCAGAAGAAGCAGAGATAGCAAGGCAAGGATTTTGAGAACAGGAGTTCAGTAGTATTAGGTAGTAAACTGTTGATGCTTCAGTTGAAGGAATTAACAGTTCTTTAGGGAAGTTCCTATAATGAACAGTAAAGTTATTGTCTTTGGCAAGAATCTCCTGGAGTCTACTGAAGACAATAAAATAGATAAGTTACTGTAAACAGTGAACTGGGTAGGGTAGGTGGTTTTGGCCCTTATTGTCCAAGCTGGTTTTGGTTCTCACCACAGTTACTACCACTCCTGAGAATATGTAACTGGGTTTTGGACTGTAATTCACAATTTCAGTCTTGTTCATGATGGCAGGAAAAAGACAGGATAAACAAACAAACAAAAAATTCAGTACCTCTTTAAGATATGTTGTGGGAACCCTACTATAAGGTCAGCTAAGAACATTTGCCCGGTGTTGTGGAAGATGCTATGGTTCCTTTCTGTGGTATGCCTACCTCAGCCACTGGCAAGGGGAAGGGGAAGCAGACTGGCTTAAAGTGTTCATTACATATCCCCAAGACTTGCTTTAGGAGCCCATCTGTGCTGGAGCACATGCGTGGTGGTTACTGTCTCTTCCTGTTTGGACTGCTGTAACAAACCATAAACTGGGTGGCTTATAAAGCACAAAATTTTATTTCTCACAGTTCTGGATGCTGGGAAGGCAAAGATCAAGGCACCACCAGATTTTGTATCTGGCGACGGAGGACCGGCTTCCTGGTTCAAAGATGACTGTCTTCTCTCTGTGTCTTCCCATTGTTAAATGGGTGAGGGATCTCTCGTGGGCCTCTTCTATAAGACTCCTGATCCCGTTCGTGACCTAATCACCTCCCAAATACCCTACCTTCAAATACCATCACCTTAGGGGTTAGGATTTCACATATGAGTTTTGCAAGGACACAAATATTCAAACCATACCAGTGACCTAAACAAATCACCAAAGCTTTAAGGAAGAAGAGGAGGGTGCGTTGTCATTGTGTAGGCAAACATAGTGTCTGCTACAGTGCTGTGGCTTTAAATAGAAGTAATCTAAGTACTGAAGCATAGAAAGATTAGTCATAATGAGGAGATATATGGGAATGTAATGTATATTGGGCCTTGAAGAATAGGCAAGGTGTCAGTAGCTGACTAGTACCTAATGGATACTCAGGAACAGTTACTGAAAATAAAATAACAGGTGGGTTACAGATAAATGAAAACTACAAATAGTGTTAGACTGGAGATAAAGAAAATAATTTGAGAACAATGTGTTTCTCTGGAGCCTGAGATGCCTTGGAGGTGTGGTAAGTGGTGGGTGTGTAATGGTAGAGAGGATCAAATTGTGAAGAACCTTGACTACTAAGCTGAGAGATTTGAACTTCCCTTTTTAGGCTATCAGAAGAAATGGTTTTGTTGCAGAACAGGGTCATGTACTGGTCTATATTTTAGGAAGAGAATGCTGATAGAAGCATGCAGAGTATGTTGAAGGAGAGATTGAAGGCAATCCCTCCTTGGAAGGATTTTGTTATTTTTCAGTTGGAGATATTTTGTTATTTCTCAAACACAAAACTTTAGAGGTATATATTTTCTCAGACTTAGAGCTTGGCTAATTTTTTTCCTGCTTGATGGATTAATAGAAAGCATGTTGCTCTATTACCATTACTTTTTTATTTGTTATCACTCTGGGTAGGAATGGGAATAGGGTTGCCTGTGCACTTGTGTGCAAAGAAAACCTTTAAATCGTCCCAATGCTTTTTATTTGAAAGATATATTATCTTTTGCCCCAGAGCACAAGCTGTGGGAGAAACAAAATGACCAATTTCAATATTGCTGACGTTATAACCATTTATATTGAAGACAAACCAAAGAATAACTTAGAGTGTTAAATGTCTATTCTGTTACAGAAGAAATGGCCTTTCTCTTTTTTCTTCGTGTTGAACAGGGAAATTTTACATGGGACCTGAGAAGAGGAGAGACCAATATTGCATCAGATCTAGAAATAATCATACCATTCTGCTAGAGATATGCCATAATAAAATAACTTTCCTGAATAGATAAAGGCTTACATTGAAACGTATAGGGATTCATACAAGGAAGTGTTAATTTGAGACTCTTTTATCAAATGACCACAGATAGTTAGCTAGTGTATTAGTCCATTCTCATGGTGCTATAGTGAACTGCCTGAGGCCAGGTGTGATGGCTCATGCCTGTAATCCTAGCACTTTGGGAGACCAAGATAGGTGGCTCACCAGAGGTCAGGAGATTGAGACCAGCTTGGCCAGTTTGGTAAAACCCTGTCTCTACCAAAAAAAGAAAATGAGCTGGGCATGGTGGCACGTGCTTGTAATCTCACTTACTTGGGAGGCTGAAGTGGGAGAATTGCTTCAACCTGGGAGGTGGAGGTTGCAGTGAGCCAAGATTGTGCCACCGCATTCCGGCCTGGATGACAGAGTTAGACCCTGTCAAAAACGAACAAACAAACAAACAAACAAACAAAAAACTGCCTGAGACTGGGTAATTTACAAAGGAAAGAGGTTTAATTTACTCAGTTCCACAGGGCTGGAGAGGCTTCAGGAAACTTACAATCATGGTGGAAGGGGAAGCAAACACATCCTTCTTCACATGTCGGCAGGAAGAAGTGCTGAGCAAAAGAAGGAGAAGCCCCTTATAAAACCATCAGATCTTGTGATAACCCACTCACTATCATGAGAACAGCATGAGGGCAACCACCCCCATGATCCAATTACCTCCCATCTGGTCACTCCCATGATGTGTGGGAATTATGGGAACTAAAATTCAAGATGTGATTTGGGTGGGGACACAGCCAAATTATATCATTCCTCCCCGGACCCCCTCCCAAATCTCATGTCCTCACATTTCAAAACACAGTCATCACTTTCCAACAGTCCCCCAAAATCTTAACTCTTTCAAGCATTAACCCAAAAGTCCAAGTCCAAAGTCTCATCTGAGACAAGGCAAGTCCCTTCTGCCTATGAGCCTGTAAAATCAAAAGCAAGTTAGTTACTTCCTAGATACAATGGGGGTATAGGCATTGGTTAAATACACCCTTTCCAAATGGGAGAAATTGGCTTAAACATAGGGGCTATAGCATGTAACATGTAATATAACATGTAAGTCCAAAATCCAGTGGGGTAGTCAAATCGTAAAGTTCCAAAATGAACCCCTTTGACTCCATGTCTCACTTTCCGATCATGCTGATGCAAGAGGTGGATTCCCATGGCCTTGGGCAGCTCTGCTCCTGTGGCTTTGCAGGGTACAGCCCCACTCTCAGCTGCTTTCAAAGGCTAGCATTGAGTTTCTGTGGCTTTTCCAGGTGCACAGTGCAAGCTGTTGATGGACCTACAATTCTGGGGTCTGGAGGACAGTGGCCCTCTTCTCACAGCTCCACTAAGCAGTGCCCCAGTGGGGACTCTCTGTAGGGGATTCAACTCCACATTTCCCTTCTGCATTGCCCTAGCAAAGGTTCTCCATGAGGGCTTCACCCCTGCAGCAGACTTCTGCCTGGAGATACAAATGTTTCCATAGATCCTCTAAAGTCTAAGTGGAGATTCCCAAACCTCAATTCTTGTTTTCTGTGCACCCACAGGACCAACACTACATAAAAGCTACCAAGGCTTGGGGCTTGCATTCTCTAAAACAACAGCCTGAGCTGTACCTTTACCCCTTTTAGCCATGGCTGGAGCTGCTGGGATTCAGGGCACTAAGTCCCTAGGCTGCACACAGCATGGAGACCCTGGGCCTGACCCATAAAACCATTTTTCCCTCCTAGGCCTCCATGCCTGTGATGGGAGGGCTGCTGTGAAGGTCTCTGACATTCCCTGGAGACATTTTTCCCATTGTCTTGGTGATTAGCATTTGGCTTTTTGTTACTTAAGCAAATTGCTGTAGCTGGCTTGAATTTCTCTTCAGAAAGTAGGTTTTTCTTTTCTACTGCATTGTCAGGCTGCAAATTTTCCACACTCTTATGCTCTGTCACCTCTTGAATGCTTTGCTGCTTAGAAATGTCTTCCACCAGATACTCTACATAATCTCTCTCAAGTTCAAAGTTCCACAGATCTCTAGGGCAGGAGCAAAAAACCGCCAGTCTCTTTCCTAAAGTATAGCAAGAGTGACCTTTAATCCAGTTCCCAACAAGTTCCTTATCTCCATCTGAGACCACCTCAGCCTCGACTTCATTGTCCATATCACTATCAACATTTTGGTCAAAGCCGTTCAACAAGTCTTTAAGAATTTCCACACTTTCCCAAATCTTCCTGTCTTCTGAGCCCTCCATGTCTCAAGGAAGTTTCAAACTTTCCCACATTTTCCTGTCTTCTTCTGAGCCCTCCAAATGGTTCCAGTCTCTGCCTGTTACCCAGTTCTGAAATTGGTTCCACATTTTTGGGTATCTTTACAGCAGCACCCCACTACTCCCAGTACCAATTTACTGTATTAGTCCATTCTCACACGGCTGTAAAGAACTGCCCAAGACTGGGTAATTTTTAAAGGAAAGAAGTTTAATTGACTCACAGTTCAGCAGGGCTGGGGAGGACTCAGGAAACTTAAAATCATGGTGGAAGGGGAAGCAAACACGTCCTTCTTCACATGGGGGCAGGAAGAAGTGCCTAGCAAAAGGGGAAAAAGCCCCTTATAAAACCATCAGATCTTGTGAGAACTCACTATCACAAGAACAGCATGAGGGTAACTGCCCCATGTTGGGAGAAAAGCTGAGTGTTGGGAGAGAAGCTGAGGCAGGGCTTGCATATCTGACATAATGTAAAAGAGTCTTGGAACATGTCTGGGGTCCAGGGTCTAAAACCTCTCCTGGCCTTTGGAATGTGTCTAGACTTGCTGGCTCCTTGCTTCTAGCACTCCCATTATCTCAAGTAGCCATATGTTTCAAAGAAAATGCTAAACTGTTACAGCTTTAGCTCATTCGCTTGATACACTGCTTCCTTTCAAGCCCCACGTCCTCACCATCTGTTTCTTTGTTTGGTCACCAATAAATCGCATGGGCTTCCAGAACTCAGGGCCTTCACAGCCTCCATACTAGCCTTGGCCCCCTGGTCCCACTTTATCTCTTGTCTTTTCTCATTCCTTTGACTCCTCCGGACTTCGTAGCCCCCATGGCCTGGTGTTGGGTTGGATCACCCCAACAGCCCCAGTGATTCAATTACCTTCGACCTGTTCCCTCTCACAACATTTGGGGATTATGAGAACTAAAATTCAGGATGATATTTGGGTGGGAACACAACCAAATCATACCAGCAAATGACTGTAACTAGTAAAAAAAGGAAATGTTTAGATTATGATACTGAAGATTTTAGGCATAGACTTTATTTAGTATCTAAAATGATGCCATCAAATCTGTTGGTATTTTTCTCTGCCTCTGTCAATTTCTCTGTTGATTTTTCTCTGCCTCTATAGATTTGCTTTCTACTAGTTGACTTCATTCTCTATCAGGCTGTCCTCATAAGATAGCAGAGAAAGTCATGAAAGTGTCAAGATATTTAGCACTTAAATGATCTTTGAAAGAGACAAAAACTTTTCCGCAAAAGCTCTGGGAAGAATTGTGATTGGCCTGGTTTGGACCAAGTATCCATATGTGAGCCAATTGCCATAGCAGGAACTAAGAATACGTGTTACTCTGATTGGCAAGATTTGGGTTACATGCCCACCCTGAGAGCCAACTGTTGTCCTGTGATTGGTGGAGAAATGACCCCTGAAAGCAAAACATTCTTTTTTCTTTAGGAGGAGGAAGAGGTGCTGGTGGTACAAAAATAAACATCTCTACTATTGGTGTTTAGGACAGATAAGCCTTGACAGGCAGCTTTCAAATTTAGTTACTGTTTTTACTATGCGCACTTCTGGACACAGAATAAAGTTCTCTTTAGAGTGAAGATTTTGCCAATGCCCTTTCCAGCAACTCTTTTGAATGTAGTTAGTCCAGTGGCATAATTTATAGCTTTGTTGTCCTTTGCACTCTGTAGCAATTACTTTTGTAACTTAAAAAAAAAAAAAAATCATTCCCAAGAGGGCTTAAAATAGAGGGTGGGGATCTGACCAAGTCTGAGATCAAGGGATTCTGCTCTTGGCTAATGAGATGTTTTGGTTTTATATTTTGAAATGTTCAAAATCAACATTCCAAGTAGAGAAAGAAAGTGTCCTGTAACTCCCAACCTCCTGTCTGGCTCAACCACTGTCTCACTAACCCTTTACCTATTTTCCTGCCTCTTATCCTCTCCTCTTCTATTGTCAACACCTCCCTCTCTTCTCTAGCTTTCTTTCTCCAGCTTGTCTGTTTGATATTGCACAAAGATCACTTCCTTGCATCAATTAGAAGAGTTTATGCTCTATGAGGATTTGGGGGATTTTGGAATGCCATTTTTTGTGTCATGCCCTTACTTTCCATAATTGCCTTGATACCACTGAAATAATGATGCAGTCTTTTATTTGAGTCTTCCAGTTGGCACAATGGCTTAAATATGGACAATTTCTAGAACCAAAGAAATATTCGTGTTACTATCTGGCTAGCTAACTAGTTATCTATTGTAGCATTTACCAGGAAAAAAAAAAGCAATGGCAATAGAACACTAATTATCATTATTAGTAGTATTACTGAGACAGAGTCTCACTCTGTCACCAGGTTGGTGTGCAGTGGCACAATCTCGGTTCACTGCAGCCTCCAACTCCCTGGTTCAAGGGATTCTCCTGCCTCAGCCTCCCAAGTAGCTGGGATTACAGGCATGTGCCACCACGCCCAGCCTAGAACGCTAATTATTAAAGATAAACTACTTCTAACTGTATAAATTTAAAAATACACTGTAATAATTCTGTTTTGGCCTTTCTTGTCTCAACCTCATCAATGTTTTGTTTAGATATACCTCCAGTATTGAAATATTAATATCATATTCCTATATGAGCTTTCAAATAACATTTTCTGAAGTTCACCTGACCTTGTTAATTCTTGACCCTTGGAGTACTAGATTCTGTTCAGGTTCCAGCTGTCTTTATGGAACTACCTCACTCCTAAAGAAGCCAACCTTTAAATAGGCTACCTCTTCAGGCTTTTATAATGCAGGCAGATTCTGACTTAAAATTTATTCCTAACTGACTGATTGATTGTTTTTCATTGTTATTTTATTTCCCCTCTAAGGATTTTGTCACAATGACTAAAAAAAAATCTTTTACAAAAAAATTTATTCTTTTCCTATACAGTAAAGAAAGGTTAAATTAACATTTAACAAAGTCCTTCCAAGTTAAGTGTAAAGCGATTTCATTGCATTTGATTCACATGTGAAGGTACAGAATGGAAGTAAGGACTTCCTTCCCAATTTCATGTAGGTCATACTTACACCTTCATTTTCAGCAGAAGAAATGATATGAATATTATGTCCTAGTCAGTGTTTACTGTAGGTAAGGCAGCATAACTGTGAGTCTCAGGAGGATGATTCTTTGAAGGCAGAGGCAAGTATTATCATTAATCAAAACTTTTGGAAAGAAAAAAGAAAAAGGGTTTTCAGTTGGTATATAGACTATTTCTTAGAAATCAAGGAGAAAGTTATTAGATTAAAATATGTAAAGAAAAATTTATGAAAAGATCCTCATTTAAATGTAAATTTTTTTAAGTTAAATCAAGGGGAAAACCTTACCTTAATTTAGTGCAATGTTCTAAAGCAGGGTTTATGTAGTTGTGACTTGCCCACAGATTCACTGAAACTTGAATGTTGGTCATGGCAGACGCTCATATCATCCACCCCCTGGCTTAAGAACATTTGGTGAGACCTCTTTGTATTCACCAATATTCATGCAAAGGTGGGAAATGAAGGAGGAAGCCAGAGGTTCCTGCTCCTGTGGGGTAAACTTGTCCTCTGTGAACTCCAGTTCAGAGCACTAGATTATGTCATACTTCTTTTTATGTAGATATAGAAATACGATCTTGCCTAGAATACTGTATACCTTCATTAATTTTTATCAATAACATGTTTAGGTTGTCAGTACACCGAGGTTTATGTTCCTGTTCCCAGTAATTAAAATCCCACAGGAGACTCTGAGGAGGGAAGATTGTTCTTCATGCATCAAGGTAAAATCCTGAATGCATTTTTCAGTACACGAAGTATTGGGATTGCTAGTTTGGAAAATGAAGAGATTTTTTCCAGGTGCCATACTGATCACTTAGATTTTTTGGTAGGCAAATTGGCAGCATATTTACATGAGAGAGTTAAACTGACTGGTAAAAACACTGGCCTGTGATGTTTCCAGTTCAGTTCTATCACTTACTACTAGGAATATGGCCCTGGTTAAATTACTTTGCCTATTTTACCATTGTGTGCTTAAAATATAATAGGATTTTAAAAATATAATGGGATTGGGTTATTCTTAAAATATAGTGGGATTGGGTTATTGGGTTAAAAGAAAGGGATTGACTTCCAGATGAAGATTCAAATCCCTTCCAGCACTAGAAGGTCTGGTTCCCAGGATTATCCACAAATATACAGAGACACTAACATTTTTTTTTTTGCCTTCATCCAAGCATTCAATATTTATAAAAGTTCTTTTAAAATATTCAAGTTTAAGTAATATGATTCAGATTTCTTAAAATGTTGACTTATGTATGATCCCTTGGATTAAAATTCATTTTCAGCTTGGCTGAACTAATTGACATTCCCAACAATGTTGAATAGGAGTTCCCTTTTCTCTGCAGCATCTATTATTTTGTGCTTTTTAATAATTGCCAGTCTGACCGATGTGAGATGATTTTCATTATCTCATGATTTTCATTTGTATTTCTCTGATGATTAGTGATGACATTAGTTGTAAATGGTAAATGCTTCAACTGCTGATAAACTCCATTTGTAATGAGCTTAAGAAAATCAGTTTTCTGGAAGTGTCACTTCTGTAGCAGCCCTCTCTGACCCCATCCCACACCTCATCTAAATGAATAATGTAACATTTTACCTAGTCCCATTCCTTCATATTTTTGAGCTTTGAGAATCTTTTTAAAAATTAAATATAATATGGCAAAAATTTTACTGCTTAAAAATCTATCAAGCTGTTCAGATGTGGTTTTTTTGCCATTTTCAGACTAGCTATATGACTCAAGACCATGAAAAATTGCTCATTGCAGTGAAACCCAGTATTCTTTTGATTCAACATGCTACTGACAGTTATGAAGTAGTAAAGGACTTTCTATTACCTATAATGCATTTTGGAACTTCAGTGCCCAAAGATTTTTTCCCCAAAACAGTTATTCCTCTTAGCTGTTTCAAGGACTTTGAAAATGTTTGAATAAATTTTCAAATCTCAAGTAAGCTTTTCTTTCTGTCTGCTGAGAGACATAGATCGTTTCCCCATATGGCAGCTGATTTAACCCCCTACTCCTTTCTCACCAGAAATCTCACCAGAAACCCCACGCACTAACTTCAAAAACATCGTCTACTTCTTGACCTTTCTATCTGTAGCTCTCCATCTCAGTCTGTCAGTTTGAATAAGCAAACTAGTTCATGATATCAAAATATTTGTGTAAATCGAACCAGTCATAATTTATTGCTTCTAAAATTATTTCGTGGGATTGTGGTAGGCACTGTTTTTGCTGAGGTATTGGGGTTAATCTCAGTGGAAATGAGGCCTGCACTGTATGTTATCTTAGTGTATTTTGAGAAAAAAAATCTCAAATTGCAGCAGTTTACCTACTATTTATCTGGATTAAGAACATCCAAAAAAGTGATTATAATAGTTTGATATCATGCTGCAAATTGTGACACTCCTCTTTAAAACTTAGCAAGATTCAGATATTTGTTTGTATGTCTTAAGATCTGTAATATGAGGACTTTCCCAAGAGATAAAAATGGTCTAAAATTCTATTCCAAGTTTTCTGTGTAATATACAAAGAAAGAAAAAGAGAGGTATGAAATGAAGGAGGGAAGTAGAGAGTAAGGAAGGAAGAAAGGAGGGAGGGAAGAAGATAACCTCTCAATGTTTCAGGCTATTTGCACTGCATTCATTTTCTGATGCTCTCAAGTTATCGAGAGCCTGGGTAGAGAACCCAAGCAAATAGTTGCTATGTAATAAATGCTACCATATGTTGATTCCTACTATTTGCCAAGCCTTGAACTAAGTTGGTTATCCACAACTCTAATCTTTACAGCAGTCGTTCAAGGAGTAGGTATCATTATTCCCTATTTTACAAGGAAGCTTACTTACAGGCTGAAAGAGGATATAAAAATTATCTAAGTTTAAAGAGCAAGTAAATGGTAGAGATGGTATTCACACCTTTGCTCTAAGATATGCTATTATATAAGAATAAAATTATCACTTTTTCTATTAGCTGTTAAATTATTTGCTAGGCAAAACAAAAAAGTTACTGTCTTTCCTGTTCATAATAAAACTAAATAAAAATAACACCTTGTTAAAGAGTGTAAATTATTAAGTAATGTAAGTATAATCACGTGAACAATTTACTCTTATTTAATGATTTTGACAATAAAGTATGTGGTTTACGGCACATAACTCCATCCCAAAACTGTTTGCAAACAGGCATTTATGGTCCTCAAATATTTTAAGATTGGTGCAAAGTTAAAGTTTATTCTCTCTGTTTCATTGTGCAGCAGTTAGATTATGTGAACATTTACTCTTCTATAGTCACAGACTTAATACGTGCTTATTGAATATCCACTACTAAAGAAGCCTGAGTTACACAGTAGAAGCATTAACATAGTCTCTGCCTCAGTGAACCTTTTAACTAGCCGGAGATATCTGTGCTTGTGAAACAAGAAAGAAACAAAATCTTATTAAATTAAATGCTGTGTTGTGAAGAATAAAACATATTTGCAAAAGGTAGAAGTCTGAACAGAAATGCACAGCCTTGTGGAGGCCATCAGCAGGCCCACTGCCAAGAAACTTCAAAAGTTGATATTTGCCTTCAGAAATTCACCACTTGAATGTGGCCTTTTGCTGGGATGACTTAAAATCTGATTTGAACAGTACATTAAACAGTGATCAGTTTCTCAGTGACAGATCCATATGAACCAAACTCTCAAAATACCAACCCGTAAGCCAGAATTAAATGGATTACATTTAACTGAAAAGTATAAGTCGTCCCCCAGGGACCAGCCAGTCAGAGGATTGGTTGCAGGACCGCCCACATACACCCAAATCCGCATATACTATAGTCCAGCAGCAGGCCCTGCAGACCGACATATTGGAAAAGTCAGCCCTCTATATACATGGGTTTTGCATTCGTGAAATACTGTACTTTGCAAGTTTGGTTGAAAAAAATTCCACATAATACTGGACCCACACAGTCCAAATGCCTGTTGTTCAGGGGTCAACCATATACTACTAAAAATCCTGGTTAGTTAAAGAAAATAATGGCCGTTGATGGTTTTGTATGTGGTATATGTGGCTAATATACCACTTGTGTTTTAAGAAAGTGGTATGGGCCAGGCATGGTGACTGATGCCTGTAGTCCCAGCACTTTGGGAGGCAGAGGCGGGTGGATCATGAGGTCAGGAGTTCGAGGCCAGCTTGGCCAACATGGCGAAACCCGTCTCTACTAAAAATACAAAAATTAGCCAGGCGTGGTGGCAGGCACCTGTAATCCCAGCTACTCAGGAGGCTGAGGCAGGAGAATCGCTTGAACCCAAGAGGCGGAGGTTGTGGTGAGCCAAGATCATGCCATTGCACTCCAGCCTGGGCAACAAAAGCAAGACTCCATCTCAAAAAAAACAAAAGAAAGAAAGTGGCATGATGAAATGAGGCCTATTTTTAAGGAAGATAAGCCTTGAAGTGGTGTGGAGAAATAGCGCATGGAGGGAGGAGAAGAAAGAGTATTGGCTGTAGATGACTTATGGGAGACAACTGGAATAATTTCTAATATTAAGTTAATGAGGACCAGTGATAATGGCATTTCCATATTAAGAGAGAAAATAGAAAAAAAAATTTAAAAAGACAAAACTATTTGAAGTAACAGTTTATAGGATGGGGTGTGTGTAATAAATAGACCATGGAATTAAAACCCAGCAAGTTGCATAACCTGTGTAAACTAGTGTGCCAAATGTATATAGCAAATCAAAGTGCTCACTGTGGGAATGGTGAGCATGTGAGAAGATGAAGGATGATTGACATTATAATAAGGTTTGAAAAATTGTATCTAATTTATTACTCGAAGTACAGTCTAGTGTCCTTGTTTTTAAAAAGCCAGTTGCATTTTTTTTTCTTTTTTCAAGAGACAGGGTTGGCTGGGTGTGGTAGCTCACACCTGTAATCCTAGCACTTTGGGAGGCCGAGGTGGGTGGATCACTTGGTCAGGAGTTGGAGACCAGCCTGGCCAACATGGTGAAACCCCATCTCTACTAAAAATACAAAAATTAGCGGGGCATGGTGGCACATCCCTGTGGTCCCAGCTATTCAGGAGGCTGAGGCAGGAGAATTGCTCTAACTCGGGAGGTGGAGATTGCAGTGAGTCGAGATCATGCCACTGCACTCCAGTCTGCATGATAGAGCAAGGCTCCATCTCAAAAAAAAAAAAAAAAGACAGGGTCTCATGTTGTCTAGGCTGTCCTCAAACTCTTGGGTTCAAGGGATCCACCTGCCTCAGCCTCCCAACTAGCTAGGAATACCGGCATGTACCACTGCACCCAGCTAAATTTTTAGAAAATTAGGTGTACTTGTATTTAAGGTGAATAACCACAATTAGAGAAAAAATGAAAAAAATGTTCAAGAGTACAAATATTGGTTATGTAGGGATATTTCAACAGCACAAGTATAATTTTGACTAGTTGGTTGCCTACTCTCTGCATATTTGTGTATGAATATGTATGTTACTCTATTATGTATGTGTGAATTCACTACTCTGTCTATCCATCCCTCACTCAACAGTCATATAGTCCTCTCTATGTATGGAGGAAATACCATGCTAAATATTGGGGATACAAAGATTATTAGATGGGCCCCTGGCCTCTGGAAAGCATTGAATAGTAAAGGGATAGGCATACAAAAAATATAATTCTAAATAGTCATGGGTGTGGTAGGGACCATGCTGCAAAGACATTGCAATCTCTGCCCATAGGACTCACAGAAGGCATCTCCGAGAAGTAATATTTACCTGAAATCTGAAGAAGTTGAAGTGGGCCAAGTGAAGTGGAGAAGGTTATAGTATTGGTAGTAAATAACTTAATTGATCACATTTGTCAATATTGAGCATGGAATCTTTTGTTTTAAAGAATCGCATGCTCAATATTTTGAAAGCCACCATTAGATAGTTTTTAAGAATATCCAATGAAATGTACCACCGTATGTGCTTGGAACCCATTAGTCATAACTTGGTGATATAAAGTACGTTCTTGACCTATGACAGGACTATTATTGCTGGAGTTGCTGTACCAAAAAATGTGATCATATTTGCCGTCTGGTGAAATATACTGTCTCGCCCAGGTTGAGGTCCACAAGTGACTAAATGACCAAAATGACTAAAGCCCTAAGTAGCCCACAATTACTCAGTTGCCCGTAGGTCCACTTGGAGAATGGAAAGTTGTGTTTCACCAGATCTCTGAACTGAAGTTCGTGGTGGTGGCAGGGAAAGGAAGCACAGTGCTTTATCTTTTATTTTCCTTTGTAGTTTGAAGTGTGTAAGTTCTCATATCAACCAAATGGAATGGTATAATGCTAGTGCCATACTGTCACACAGTTGATAAGGTCTGAGGACATGAAGTTGTTTTTTTTTTTTTAATGCAGTTCCTGTCTTCAAAGAGCTTATTTTTAGAATTGTATTTGCTGTATATTTTAAGACACTTAAATATGTACTTTTCATATTTTAATTCTACTTTATATAAAAATACAAACAACTTAGTAATTGAAATCAGAGTAAGTAAATTGCTACAAATGGCCAATTGTTGGACCTCAGTTTTGCTTATATGTGTAACAATTAACACAGCTTTTCAGATACATTTATGAAGTAATGGGCCCTGTTTCTATTTGGTTCTATTAAATTACTGAAGTAGTACTAGTGGGAAGGTTCTCACACCACTAAGTGGTTTGAGACTCTTGTACTTAATTTTTATTTTTATTGTCTGTAAGATTAATAAAATTGAGAAGTGATGCATGATTGATCCTTGGTGTTTGCAGAGAGGGATATTGAGGCTCAGTGAAATAAATGGGTAGATAAAAATTCTGAATATGTGAATTTAACTCATGAGATAATAATAGCTTTTGTTTAAAAGCTGTCCTACCTCTTCTGTCAAGGAGAGAAAAATCTAAGAAATAACATCTGGAACAAAAGAGGAAATGAAGTGAGTGATATATTTGAAACTGTCAAAAACTGCCAAATTTTCTGGTGACACAAGAGACTATCAAACGATATGGTAGGAATCCTAGATATTAAAGCATGTTGAAGGGGTAATTTTAACAGGATAAAGAAAGAAAGAAATAGAGAGCAAGAGGAAAATTTTAAAGTGAGAAAAAGAAAATAAAATAAACCTAGGGCCAAAAAATCTCTGCCTAGGGATATTGCCCAGGATGGTAGATGTAGCCAAGTGGGCACTCAGCCTAGAATTTCTTATTTCCCTTTTCATGCTACAAAATATGAAGTAATCGCCTTAGCAGGACTTATTACAATGATGAAATCACCTAACAATCTGAAATGCTTCCCTTTATATGAAGATATTTGTTTTGTTTTGCTTCTTGAGAAATGGCAGTCTTTCTTTTTTCTTAATTCCTCGTTCAACAATCCATTTCTGTGAAAATATAATCCTGTAGATTCCATAAACCCCTTGGCATTGGAAATAAGAGTGATGATCCTAGTAGATCATAAGAGTTAGAAAGTTGTTTTCCTACTTTTAACATGTGATAGGAATAAGATGACTTCTATTTCTAATTTCTCAAATTCTAAATTTCTCATAATAGAAGTTAAATTATTTTTATTTTGTTCAATATCTGAAGTCTCAGAAAATATTAATGTCTGTACTTCACTAAATTTCCATTAAATAGTTTAGTTTCCACAGAATCCCATTCTCTAGTGAAGATTGATTTTCTTAAAATTGCTAAGTAAACTTTATTTTTAAGAAATGTGTATACCCACTTTAGCTAATTCTGCCTCTAGAGTCTGAATTTTTTTGGATATTTTTATGTTGTTTACAGTATTCCAAGAGATTAATTTTATAGATTGGTCATGAATATTCTTAAAGTATATACAAGCTTACTTAGGAAGTAATATATAAATGAAAGTGATGTAAGTAGAATTTTACCTGTTCTATCTGTACGTTAAATATACCATAAGAGCACACACATGCTAATTATATTTCCAGAATACAATTATGTATACATGCATATATATACACACACATATACATAATTATATATATACATATGTATACATGCATTATTTTTATAATGGTCACTAAAGAAAAGGGAGAAAAAGCAAAAAACCAGTCAAAATTTCTGATAGCTCTTTGAGTCATCCTTGTAACTTAAATTAGAAAACAGAGGTAAATTTCTTTCCTAGAAATCTGAAACACTAATGGAGTTTTCATTAGATAATTAAAACCTCTTCCACTTTTTAAGCACGGTCTTGATGCCGGCTGTCATCTGTCATTACTTCTTGAAACTGTGCTGATTGGCACTGTATCTGATAAGAAGTAAAGGACATAATTCATATCAGAAGAGTGAGATGGGGCATATGTCAGATGTATCCCAAAGTGTGCTTTTGTGTTCTAAATGGTGACCTTTTAAAGTGTGATTTGCATTGCAAAATGTATAAGAAAAAGGATTTTGTCCTGTTAGAAGGCACTTGTGGTCTGCAGTAGTCAGAGATCTCCAGAGCCAGAGTGCTCCCTCACCCATCAGCACTTCGGAAGAGTTTTGTGAAAGTGACAGAGTGAGGAAGAGGTATTATATTATATAACGTTTCCGGCGGAAGTAGCTTCATTTGCCTCAATGGGACGAGAGCTTCTCCTGATCTTTGGCCTGCATGTTCAGAGGAGAGGCCTTGCAAAGTCCAGGACTCCACTGTTCCGCGCATTTGCTTTGCCTCTCAACACTCCCATATGTACATGTGTGTTTTCTTATTTCCTAATAGCAAATCTTTGAGGACCTCATCATATACTGGTGTTTATAAGTTGGTTCCCATGGATTGGATCTTACTTGTAGAAAATTATTGTCTTTGGTGATAACAGTGCTGTATTGACCTTGGAAAATAATAAAATTTTCTGGCAAATGTAGTAATGGGTATGTGTGTGTATGTATGTATATATGTGGGTATTACATAAGCATGTAGTCTAAGCTGCATGTTTTTTGACATAACAGCACACATCTAACTAAATGTGATTTTGTTCTTAAACAAGAAAAATAATAAGATTAAAAAAAATGGCCTTCAAGACCATTGGATTTAGTTTTTTATTTTGCTGAAGAGGAACATCAAGTCTAAGCCATTTTTATATTGAACACCTACTTCCTTAGAATCATCAGTCATCAGTCAGCATTGAAATGCTCTCTGCTCATTTTCTTGCATTTGTTGAAGTACAAGTCTATCAATCTGTTTTTTGTTTTTTTTTTTTTTTTTGAGATGGAGTCTCACTCTGTCACCCAGGCTGGAGTGCAGTGGTGTGATCTCCGCTCACTGCAACCTCTGCCTGCCAGGTTCAAGGGATTCTCCTGCCTCAGCCTTCCAAGTAGTTGGGACTACAGGCGCCCACCACCACGCCCGGCTAATTTTTTGTATTTTTAGTAGAGACGAGGTTTCACCATGTTAGCCAGGATGGTCTTGATCTCCTGACCTTGTGTTCCGCCCACCTCGGCCTCCCAAAGTGCTGGGATTTCAGGCGTGAGCCACCGGGCCCAGCCAGTCTGTTCTTACTAAAGGCAAATTTTGAATAATGAATTATCTTGGATAAACAGAATTTTTCTTAAGCTTTAGAGAGTATTTTTTCAGATGCATTTATAGGAAACCATTTCATTATAGAATAGATATTCACTAAGCATAAATGCTTAAAATACTTCAAAAATGCTCATATTTGGGAACTGTACCTGAAATTCTCTAATATCCTAAAAGGAACAATGTTTTTATTTCGCTTTGGTTTATTCTAAAACAAACTCATTGTTTTTCATTTTCATGGACATCACCAAGACCTAAATTTGTATATATAAATGAAGAATTAAAATGGCTTATGCTGCTGGTCAGCTGTTTAAATATTTTCTTTTAAAATCAGGCTTGAAGTCATGGTATTGCTTTGATAAGCCTTTAATAAATCCTTTTCAGATTTTATTATCATGCTACTTAAATGTTTCTCTCAGCTTTTTATAAATCCATATCTGAAGTCCATCACCTTTTGCAAATGTAGCAATAATACAGAGTAGATGAAAGCTGAAAGAACCTAACCTATAGTAAATCCTTTAAAGATGCCTTGATTAATTGTAAAATGATAAAAATTTGACTCATTTTCACCTTAAACAGAAAATAATTTCCTTTACAGTCACCAAAAATTGCAATGGCACGGTGGCTTATTCCTGTAACCCCAACACTTTGAGAGGCCAAGCTGGATGGACCACCTGAGGTCAGGAGTTCGAGACCAACCTGGCTAACAGGGTGAAACCCTGTCTCTACTAAAAATACAAAAATTAGTTGGGCGAGGTGGCAGGTGCCTGTCATCCCAGCTACTCAGGAGGCTGAGGCAGGAGAATCGCTTGAACCTGGGAGGCAGAGGTTGCAGTGAGCCGAGATCGCACCACTGCACTCCAGCCTGGGCAACAAGAGTGAAACTCTATCTCAAAAAAAAAAAAAAAAAAAAAAATTCCAACTAAAACCTGGATATGGTGGCTCATGACTGTAATCCCAGCCCTTTGGGAGGCCAATGTGGGAGGATTGCTTGAGCCCAGGGTTTGAGCAGCAGCCTAGGCAATAAAGACCCCTTCTCTAAAAAAATTTGAAAAATTAACCCGGCCTGGTAGTGTGTACCTGTAGTCCCAGCTACTTGGGAGGCTGAGGCAGGAGGATCCCTTGGGGCTAGGAGTTAAAGGTTGCAATGAACTATGATTGTGCTACTGCACTCTAGTCTAGGTGACAGAGTGAGACTGTCTTCAAGAAAAAAAAAAAAAGAAAATTGCTTAATCATACTAACATGGTCCTGACTTTTTATAGATATGTTTAGGCAACACTGTTCAGCTATACAAAGAACATAATTTGGTTGAGAGGAGAACAGTGTACGAAAGAAGGAGCAGCCTATAGAATCTCTTCTGATAGAGGGTAAACTACGAGTTTCTTATACCTGGAACACTCTTGCCATTGGGTTCGTGGGAGAATATATTTATAGCCCTTCTTTCTTTTCTTCTTCTTCTTCTTAGTATTATTATTATTATTATTATTATTATTTGGAGACAGGGTGTTGCTCTGTCAGAAGGTCTATAGTGCAGTGGTGAGATCATGGCTCACTGCAGCCTCGACCTCCCATTCTCAAGTGTTCCTCCCACCTCAGCCTCCCCAGTAGCTGGTACTACAGGCAGGCATCACCAGCCTGGAAATTTTTTTTTTTGTATTTTTTGGTAGAAACGGGGTGTCACCATCTTTCCCAGGCTATTCTTGAACTTCTGAGCTAAGCAGTCTGCCCACCTTGGCTTCCCAAAGTACTGGGATTACAGACGTGAGTCACCGCGCCTGGCCTTAAATTTTTATGCCGTTTAAGTACGCCTTGATGTGGACATTCCCATCTCTATATTCCTAGATACCCTAAACTCAGTAGTTGGAATGCATTTGAGGAGGGCCTACCCTTTTCCTGCATCTGCCTACCTCTACTGTGTTCAAAGTAGAAGAAGAAATGGCAAAATGATAATCCATGAGGTAACAATTTTACTTAAATCTAAATATGTTACTTTTATTTCTTAAATTTAGTTTCTCAAATTTCTTTCAATAATGCAGTGATTTAGTTGTCGGCACATGTATTAAGGCATTATGTCTATGAACTGTTACTTAATTATGACTAATTTAATAGTGACTCACTGTATATATGCTCTAGAGACAGCCACATACCGCAGGGCATCACACCCAGCAGACCTAAATATTAATGAGGTTTTTATAAAACTAATTACAAGAAAGTCTCTCATGGAGAGTACAGAAAGTGGTCCTTAGAAGAGAGAGGAATATGAATAGTGTCCTTTGTCATGGAAGCCATCTCTCAGTTAACATTAGATGTATTAGATGCCTAAATCTTGGCATTATTTCAGTAATAGTACAATGGTATGAGGTGATGTTTCCATAAAAGTGCATATCTACACATAGGTGGTAGCTGACTGAAGATAGATAATCACATATTTCAGGAACTGATCAGTCATAGGAAAGAAATGCTGAGCCAAGTAGGTGAGCACTTTTTATACATGAATACATTTAATCGTATGGGTTACAAAATGCAGAAACAAAAATTAAGTACTCAATATTTTTGCTAGTTGTTGATGAATCTGTCTTCTACTACAGTGAAGGGAGTGAGTGTTAATTATAGCAAATGTGTATATATATATATATATGCTTATATTGTTCTAGACGGGTTAAATTCAGGACAGTTACTCCCACAGATAAGAAAGGCAAAAAGCCTAGTTTTGGAGCCTTTTTAGTTGAAATTAGTGATCTTTGCTCACAGTGTAGTGCAATAGGCTACTAAAACTTATTCCTACGGTCTAAGGAAAACTTTGTACCCTTTGATCAACATCTTCTCTTTCCTCATCCATTCCAGCTCACTTTAGCCTCTGGTAACCACCTTTCTAATCTCTGTTTCTATGAGAGCAACTTTTTTAGATTCCACATATAAATGAGATCATTTAGTACTTGTCTTTCTGTGGCTGGCTTATTGCACCTTGCATAATGTCTTGTTCCGTTCATGTTGTCATGAATGAAAAATTTTCTTCTTTCTGAAGGCTGTGTAGTATTCCAGTGTTTATATATACTACACTTTCTTTATCTGTTTTTTTGTTGATGGACACTTAGATTGCTTTAATATCATGGTTGCTGTGAATACTGCTGAAATGAACAAGGAAGTGCAGATATCTCTTCAACATATTGATTGCAGTGGATATATACTGAGTAGTGGTATTGCTGGGTCATATGGTATTTCTATTTTTCGTTTTTTGAGGAACCTTCACAGTATTTTCCACAATGGCTGTACTAGTTTACATTCCCACCAACAGTGTTCACAACATGAGATTGTACCCCATAAATTCACACTATTGTATTTTTCAGTTAAAATTATTTTTTTTAAAGTAGTGATCTGTGCTTGAGGAGCTTTGTGATCTGCTCTGCCACAGAGGTGAAGTCTTCCATAGGTTGCATGTATTGTTGCAATAATAGCAATAGTAAGAATAGAACAAAACAAAACTATCACTTATTGAGTAACTTATTGTTAGGCACTATGCTAAACACTCTATATACATTCTCCCTGTGTTTAATGTTCGCAACAATCTTGTGAGTTATTTTCCCTATTTTACAGATAAGGGTCTGGATAGTTTAAATTAGATTTTTCACAAGTGGATAATGAATAGTCACATTTTATTTTATTTTTATTTTTAAACTTAGAGAAGGGTCTTGCTATGTTGTCCAGGTGGGTCTTGAACTCCTGACCACAGGTGATGTGCTCACCTCCGTCTCCCAAAGTGCTAGGATTACAGGCATGAGCCACCCTGTCCCTGGCCAGTAGTGACATTTTAAACTGGACAATTCTTTGTTCTGTCCTGTTTAGCTAGAGAAGTATCATATAATGGTGAAGAATATGAGCTCTGGGCTGGGTGCTGTGGCTCACGCCTGTAACCTCAGCACTTTGGGAGGCCGAGGTGGGCAGATCACCTGAGGTCAGGAGTTTGAGACCAGCCTGACCAACATGGAGAAATCCCATCTCTATGCCTGTAATCCCAGCTACTCGGGAGGCTGAGGCAGGAGAATCACTTGAACCTGTGAGGCGAAGGTTGCAAGGTTGCAGTGAGCCGAGATCACGCCATGGCACTCCAGCCTGGGTAACAGGAGCAAAACTCCATCTCAAAAAAAAAAAAAGAGAATATGAGCTCTGAAGCTTAGAGTAAGGTTTCTGCTCCAGGTCTATTACTCTTACCTATATGAGTTTTCCCTTGTTACATAATCTCTGTGTATGTCTAAGATGGGTATAATAACCATAACCAGATGGGGCTGTGTTTGAAGACTGGACGAGTTGATATTTATGAAGTTTCTGGTTCATAGCATGCATTACATGTTGATTTTTATGTTTATTATTGTATATGAATATTTTACAAGCCTTATTGTGATTTTGATAAAAATAAATTCATGCCTTTTTGTCTTTCAGTAATATTGTATGTGCTTCTTCATATAGTATTCACACTTTATTGGTTAAATTTATTACTATGCACTGTTTTTTTTTTTTTTTTTTTTTTGAGATGGAGTCTCACTCTGTCGCCCAGGCTGGAGTGCAGTGGTGCAATCTCAGCTCACTGCAAGCTCCGCCTCCGGGTTCACGCCATTCTCCTGCCTCAGCCTCCTGAGTAGCTGGGACTACCAGGCTAATTTTTTGTAATTTTAGTAGAGACGGGGTTTCACCGTGTTAGCCAGGATGATCTCGATCTCCTGAACTCGTGACCTACCTGCCTTGGCCTCCCAAACTGCTGGGATTACAGACCACTTTTTAAATTTCACTGTGAAAGACATTTTTATCCCTGATATTCAGGTTTTGTTTTTCTCTGTCTTAAAGAAAAATTTTTGATATTTCTATATTGGTCCTAAATTCAGTCCCTTTACTGAATTCCCTTATTAGTTCCAGATAGATTATAAAAGCCAGAAGTTTTGGAATCATTTTTGACCCCTGTCATTCTCTCATACCCCACACTAAGTTCTGTCAAACCTACCTTAAAAGTATATCCACGTTGGCAGCCAGGCACGGTGGCTCAAGCCTATAATCCCACCACTCTGGGAGCCAAGGCAGGGGGATGAGTTGAGGCCAGGAGCTCAAGACCAGCCTGGCCAACACAGAGAAACCCCGTCTCTACTAAAAATACAAAAAATTAGCCAGGCGATGGTGGTGCACACATGTAATCCAGGCTATGCCAGAGGCTGAGGAATGGGAATCGCTTGAAGCCAGGAGGCAGAGGTTGCCATGAGCCAAGATCATGCCACTGCACTCCAGCCTGGGTGACAGAGCAAGACCCTGTCTCAAAAAGATAAAATAAAATAAATATACATAGAGAGTGGTGGTTCACATCTGTAACCCCAGCATGTTGGGCGGCCGAGGTGGGAATATCACTTGAGCCCAGGAGTTTGAAACCAGCCTGGGCAATATAGTGAGACGCTTATCTCTACAAAAAGTTAAAAAAAAGAAAAAAAATTCAGGTGTGATGCGTCACACCTGTAGTCCCAGCTGCTTGGGAGGTTGAGGTGGAAGAATTGCTTAAGCCCAGGAGATCAAAGCTGCAGTGGGCTGTAATTGCACCACTGTACTCCAGCCTGTATGACAGAGTGAGACTGTTTCCAAAAAAATTGTATACTCACACTCTCTCACACACATTCACACACACACACATACACACACACACAACAGGCAACATTCCTTGGGATGTCTCAACTTTCATACTATATATACTTCAAGCCATCTTGTCCCACTCCTGAATTATTGCCAGGCTCTTCTAGCCTCTGTGCTTACCCAACCACAATCTTTTCTCATGGGAATCTATTATTAACTAAGGATTGTTTGTCTCTTCTGTATCTATTACAACTTTTTATCTTATTCTGTTACTAAAACAGCTAGAGCCTTTTTCCAAAATATTGGAAACTAATGGTGAGAATGGCCAGCCCTATCCTTGTTCTAACTTTAATGAGAATTGCCTTTAATTTGATCCAATATAATGCCTGTAGTTAGTTTCTGTTAAATAATGTTTTACCTTGATTTGAAATTTTATGCTATTCACAATTTACCCAGTTTTTATCTAAGTTGTTGATTTTATTATATTGTTTCAGTGTTTATGAGTATGATCATATATTTTTTCTCCTCTTACTATTCTGAAGAGTCATTCTTAGTTCATCTTCATATTCATGAACTAAAGCCATACTCAGTCATAAAGTATTACAGGCGTAACCTTGGAGATATTGTTGATTAGGTACCAGATCACTGCAATAAAGCAAATATCACAATAAAATCACGTGAATATTTTGGTTTCTCAGTACTTATAAAACTTAAGTTTACACAATACTGTAGTCTATTAAGTATGCAGTAGCATTATATCAGAAATTTGAGTTGTCATCTTTTTGCTCACATCCTGCCTCAATGTGGTGGCTGCTGACTGATCATGGTGGTGCTTATTGAAGGTTTGAGTGGCTGTGGCAGTTTATTAAAATAAGACAACAATGAACTTTGACATGTTGATTGATTCTTACTTCCATGAAATATTTCTCTGTAGCATTAAGTGCTATTTGCTAGCCTTTTACCCACAGTAGAACTTCTTTCGCAATTGTAGGTCAGTTCTCTCAGACCCTGCTGCTGCTCTATCAACTAAGTTTATGGAATATTCTAAATCCCTTGTTGTCATTTCGACAATGTTCATGGCATCTTCACCAGGAAAGATTTCAACCTTGAGAAACCGATTTGTTTGCCCATCCATAAGAAGCAACTCCTCATTCATTCAATGTTTATCATGAAATTGCAGCAATTCAGTTACCTCTTCAGGTTGCACTTCCAATTCTAGTTCTCTTGCTATTTCCACCACCTGTGCAGTAACTTCCTCCACCAAAGTCTTGAACCTCTCAGATTTATCCGTGAAGATTGGAACCAGTTTCTTCCAAACTCCTGTTAATGTTGATATGTTGACCTCCTCCCATGAATCATGAATATTGTTAATGGCATCAAGAATGGTGAATCCTTTCCAGAAGATTTTCAATTTACTCTGCCCAGATTCACCAGAGGAATTACTATCTATGGCAGCTATTACCTTGTGAAATATGTTTCTTACATAATAAGATTTAAAAGTCAGAATTACTCCTTGGCCCATCGACTGCAGAATAGATGCTGAGTTAGCAGGCATGAAAACATAAATCTCCTTGTATGTAAATCTCCTTACACGTACATCTCCATCAGAGCTCTTGGGTGACCAGGTGCATTGTCAATGAGCAGTAATATTTTGAAAGAATCTTTTTTTCTGAGCAGTAGTAAGTTTAAAATATTTAGTAAACCATGCTGTAAACAAATGTGCCATCATCCAGGTTTTGTTGTTCCATTGATACAGCATAGGCAGAGTAGACTTAGCATAATTATTTAGGGCCCTAGCATTTTTGGAATGGTAAGTGAGCATTAGCTTCAACGTAAAGTCACCAGATGCATTAGCCCCTAACAAAGGAGTCAGCCTGTCCTTTGAAACTTTGAAGCCCGGCATTGACTTTTCTTCTCTAGCTATCAAATTACTAGATGTCATCTTCTTCCAATAGAAGATGTTTGATCTACACTGAAAATCTGTTTTGTTTTTGTTTTTTTAGCATATCCACCTTTATCAATTATCTTAATTGATCTTCTGGATAACCTGCTGCAGCTTCTCCATCAGTACTTGCTGCTTCACCTTGCACTTTTATGTTATGAAAATGGCTTCCTTCATTCAACCTCATGAAGCAACCTCTGTTGGCTTCCAACTTTTCTTCTGTAGCTTCCTTACTCTTCTTAACCTTCATGGAATTAAAGAGAGTTAGGACCTTGCTCTGGACTAGGCTTTGGCTTAGGAATGCTCTGGCACATTTTGGTAATTTGTTCAATTATTTCAAACTTTTTCATTATTATGTGGCAAGGTCCTCTCCCTCTCCTTGAGCCTCCTTATTCCCTGAGATACAAGAATATTGGAATAAGGCCAATTAACACTAAAATGGCCTCTAAGAGTTCAAGTGAAAGAGTCACTGTCTCTCACTTCAAATCAAAAGCTGGAAAGAATGGGCTGGGCGCGGTGGCTCACGCCTGTAATCCCAGCACTTTGGGAGGCCTAGGCGGGTGGATCACAAAGTCAGGAGATCAAGACCATCCTGGCTAACACAGTGAAACCCGTCTCTACTAAAAATATAAAAAATTAGCCTGGTAGTCCCAGCTACTCAGGAGGCTGAGGCAGAAGAATGGTGTGAACCTGGGAGGCGGAGCCTGCAGTGAGCCAAGATCACGCCACTGCACTCCAGCCTGGGCGACAGAGCGAGACTCTGTCTCAAAAAAAAAAAAAAAAAAACAGCTAGAAAGAATGATGCTTAGTGAGGAAGGCATGTTGAAAGCTAAGATAGGCTGAAAGCCTAGCCTCTTGCACCAGTTAGACAAGTTGTGACTGCAAAAGAAAAGTTGTTCAAGGAAGTCATGAGCACTACTCCAGTGAAGACACTAAATGATATGAAGGCAGAACAGCTCCATTGCTGAGTTGACACAAAATGTGACCCAGGGACACGAAGTGAGCACATGCTGTCAGAAAAAAATGGTTCCAATAGACTTGCTTTTGACACAGGGTTGCCATAAATTTTCAATTGTAAAAAATGCGGTATCTGTGAAGAGCAAGAAAATGCATTATGAGTGTATATCTTTTAATCAAATCCTATTTGATTACATTTTACTTGGGAATTTTTGCGTTTTATTCTATGTAAGAGTGAAATTAGTCTTAATTTTTAATATCTAGTATTGCCATTTCAAAGAACTTTGATGCAAGATTTAGCCTAGAATTTTTTTTTTTTTTTTTTTTTAAGACAGAGTATTGCTCTTGTCTCCCAGGCTGAAGTGCGGTGGCATGATCTTGGCTCACTGCAACCTCCGCCTCCCGGGTTCAAGCAATTCTCCCGCCTCAGCCTCCTGAGTAGCTGGGATTACAGGCACCCGCCACCACACCAGGCTAATTTTTGTACTTTTAGTAGAGATGGAGTTTCACCATGTAGGGCAGGCTGGTCTCGAACTCCTGACCTCAGGTGATCCGCCCACCTTGGCCTCCCAAAGTGCTGGGATTACAGGCGTGAGCCACCACACCCAGCCCTAGCCTAGCATTTTAAAATTTAATGGGGAGGATAGCTGCGCTGGTCAAATAAAAAATTGTTTATATAAAATTGGAATGGTATGTTCTTTTAGAGTTAAATAGAACTCTCCAATGAAACTCCATGTTACTGCATCTTTTTTCTTAAAAGAGAGAGGGAGACAGGGTCTTTCCATGTTGCCCAAGCTAGTCTTGCACTCCTGACCTCCCAAGTAATCCTTGACAGTCCTTTTCATTTCTTCTAGAGTTTTAGTATCTTAACTTTTTCTACTTTTCCAGTAAATAGTGATACTTTACATTTTCTTAGTCATCTATTTTATCTAATTTTTCAGGTTTAATTAGCATAAAGTTACATAAAATATACTTATACTTTTAAAATATATTCTTACCTGTGATTATATCTTCTTCCTCATTGCTAACTTTGTAAATTCTCGATTTATTCTCTCTCTCTAACCCCTTGTTGAGAATCAGCTTTTTGTTTAAATTCTGAATTTTAACTTTAATTTTGATTATATCTCTTACAGCTTTTGTCTTTATTAATTTTCATCTGATATTTTGTTTTGATTTGCTTAATTTTTCTAGCTTTGTAAGTTGACCTCATGGTTTATATATTTGTAGTTTTTTTTAGTAATATAATTTTAAATGATCGGTTTCTCACCACATAATATTTGTAAGCATTTCTCACAAGTAGAACTCTTCATGGTTTCATGAGAATTACCCATTCTTGTGTTGTGAGTCCTGTGAAGCATGCCTGTTGGCTTTACTTACACATTTCCATGTAGGTTTAAAACTCTTCATAAGGAATTTAGAGTGGCTGTTAATAAATATTACCAAATTAATTCAAATAAATTTCTATAAAATTTATAGGCCCAAATTAGCACGTTGACTATTCAGTTTTATCTGTAGGGCCCTAATATTTCTCCAGTCCCTGAAAAAGACCATTTGGCAAATCCGAATAGAGATACAGAAATTCTCTGCAGTTAGGCCTTAAAATAAAGCAGATATAATTATATAGGCATATTTTAAATATAATAAGCAATATGGCTTAGCACTTAAGAGCATGGGCTCTAAGGTTTGACTCCTGAAAATGAAGCCTTTGCTTTGCAGTTAGTTGCTGGTGTGACCTTGGCCAAGTTACTTAGCTTTTCTATATTTTGTAACTAATAGACTGGATGGAGGAAAAGTGTTAATTTTTATGATTGTTGTGAGGATTAAATGAGTTACTAAATAAAAAGTACCTAAGAAAAAACAGTGTCTGTCACATAGGAATCACTTAATAAATGTAATTATTATTATTCTTTTTTAAATTATTTTTATTATAATTTAAAGCATAGATAAACAATTTGCTGTTAAAGTGGTAATCTAATACTTCTATTTTTGTGTACCAGTTGCATTCTGCTAAATTAAAGTACAAGCCAATACACACTGTAGAATATTTGTCATCTTAATTTTATTACCTTTCTCAGCAAGCTCAGACTCCAGTTGACATTTGCAGGGCTGGGCCTTTTTAAAATCCACATTCATTTGTTGGCAGGGTTTCTTTCACACTACCGACAGGTTTGATAATTCATGGGGTAGATTTAATTGACAGGGTTTTAGTTAGCATGAACTAGAAACAGCCCGTTTTGCAGGCTTGGCTTATTTTTGCTGAAAGAAGCTGAGTGTCTGACAATTATGTTTACTAATGAATTCATTTCTTTGGTATACTCCTTA
This sequence comes from Pongo abelii, assembly GCF_028885655.2. NCBI lineage: Eukaryota > Metazoa > Chordata > Mammalia > Primates > Hominidae > Pongo > Pongo abelii. Next base: position 178,804,121 of record NC_071988.2, on the reverse strand, counting down.
AAATTCTCAGGAGTAAGAAAGACGTCCTCATGGCCTCACAGTTTTCTAATTCCCACATGAGAACGAAAATTTTGTCTACAACACCAGACTTGTTTGTTAAACATAAAAGAACATAAATCCTCCACAGGTCCCCAGGGGTGTGTTAGAGAAAGGGAGTGATCATTATAAACCACTTAGCCCTGTATGCTCTGTATCATGTTGCCATGAGAAAGTGATGTTTGATTGGCTCATAAAATAGGTTTAGTAAATCCTTTAAATACTGATGTGGCCAATTGTGCACATTGGAAATTAATACCTGAGAGTGTATTATAAGGATTACCATGTCTCCAGAGCAGTCACCTGGGCATGTGTAGATTTCTGAATTTAAGGAGGACTCTGTTTTGTGATTTCACTTTTATGTGTCAATATTGTTTAGTTTTATCATCCCCCTTTCATTTGGCTGTGGCCCACAGATACGTTTTTCATCATTGTTTTCTCTCTTCATTCTCTTCTTGATGTTTGAGCTATGTTAGCATATATCAGCCAACCAACCTTTGCTATGAATCCCATATTCTGCAAATGGTGTTATGTCAGAAAATAAGAAAAATATCAAGTTGTTAAAGCAGACGACTTGATTTAATGCATTATTCTTTTTCTATCCTCACTATGCATTCCCAAACAAGTTGAAAGGAAATATGAAATGAAGTGGCAACGGGGTGTGTGTGTGTGTGTAAATAATTATTTCATTAATAACTTTAAATTCCATAGACATCTTAATAGTTATTGTGTGTGACCATAAAAATTAATGGTAGAATAATTGCATGAATTTTAGAATTATATATTTTTGTATGACACGAGTTCTGAGAAAATCTTGAAATGCCTAATTTACTATGAAACAATTAGTAGCATATGCTAAGTTCTACTGTTTTATAGACAAAGAACACAGTACCTTATTAGATGTTTGTTTCATTTCAACTTTATGGAGAACAAAACTATATAGATTTTTCAAAGCACTGTCATAAATATATGCACTAGACTTGCATGAGCATGTAAGAATTAGTTGCCAGCTGTCTCGCTGCAAATCCAGAAATTTTCATAAGGATTATTTCCTAAATGGTATCAAATTCAGTTGGAAATCTTCATGAAATAAGTAATAATATGCTCATCACCCTTCTCCTATTTACAGGACAGTGGATTTTGTTTCGACATAAATTAGATAAGGCAAAAGTTAAGATGTTTTTGTTTCTTAATAAAGTGTTAACATTTTGATCTAGATATTTCTGTGTCATTAAAGTCCTTTTTAAAATACTTTTAAAGAAGTTACAGATCATATAACATACGAAGTAGCTTATTTTTAAACAGAAATAAAAAGAAAATAATATATAGTAAAGTAGCTATTTGAGTTGTTAATTTTAGACTTCCTGAAGAGAATATTCTTTTCTCTTTAGGATGCTTTTTATATTAGAAAGATTAAAATGGTTATTTTGAAAAATGGTCTCAAGAAAACTTTGTACACAATGTGTTCTGCTGAAGCAGTTTATTGAAATGACTTCATCCTGGCCAAATCCAATGATACTTTTTAGTTTTCACCTCTTTGATCTTTCTTTGACACTTGGCATTATCGACCACTCCTGCTTCAGGTGAAATTCTCTCTTCTCTCTTACCTTAACGCCTGCACCCTCCCTCACAGTGGCTTCCCTCTTATTTCCCTGACTGCTCCTTCTCAGGATGCTTTTGTTAAAGGATCTTTTCTGTTGACCCACACTTGAAATGTTACTGTTTCCTCGAATTCCTCGAACATGTGGTGATTACCTGTCTGTGCTACTCCCCTCTATGAAGCCTCCAGCGGCTCTGCCTCTTAAGTGCAAGGGTGGCCAACTCAGATGCCAAAGGGCAAATATAAGTAAATGAAGATAATCTGGATTTTTTTAAAATCATAGAAAGTAGATAGAGATTTTTAAAAACTAGAAAGAACACGCCTCATCTGAAGCTTTTTTCATTTAGTCCCAGCCTCAGTTGCTATGAAGGCCAAGTATTCATTCCTTCACTCATCAAATACTGACACAGCGTTTACTATGTGCCTGGGGTGTAGGTGCTCAGGATAAGACAGTAAAGTAAACAAAGATATCTCCTTTGCTGGAGCTGACACGAATTCTGGAGATGAGCCCTTGTGGAGTCACACAAAGCTAATGATATTTATTATTACCAGATCTTCAATTTTTTTAAAGCCAAACATCCAGGTTTTCTATGAAATTCCATTTTTTAAAACGTTGACAAATTTTTTAAAGAGACATCGAGCCCATTGGAATGTGCCTACATGTTTTCAACATTGGCCTACCAAATAACAATCCAACGTCTTATTACCATGTAATACCAAGACCTTCTCACCTGCATCTGTTTGTCCACCTTGACCTCCATCTGATTTTTGTTTCCCACCCTCGATTCACAATGGACCATGCTTAGCCCTGTCTTTCTTCTTTGCATCTTATGTATTGTACTTCTTGCTAGAATGCATTTTCATCCCCCACCCCTCTCACCCTTCGTCAGTCAATACTCTGAAAGTCCAAGTGTCAAGTCCTTTGTAAGCTGACCTTCATCTCACTGTATAAAATTGCTCTCTTTCTTCTACTATTCCACAGTATTTCTTACATACTCTAATTAGAGCACTTACCAATGTGTTTTATAGACCCAGAACTCAAGAAAAGCTTTAGTTTTGTGTTTGTATCCTGAGAATCTAGCAGAGCAGTTTTCGTGAAATCAATATTTCATAAATCCCTGTCGAATGAGTGGTGGTAACCTGCATCACATAGGCTCGTCTCCTAAGCACAGAACAAACAGATCCTTATGAATAGAAACTTTGTTTCATGTGTAGACAACCCTGATATAAAAATTACCATTTGATAAAAATGATAATTATCAACTTTTCTGCCAGATAGATCTGAAATATCTACTTACGTCTGCTATACCCACCATCCCGGAACCACACACATACTCAGCCTAACCCTTCCACATCCCGCACACACATACACTAAAACTCCTGAAATGGTTATACTGGCTGGCTTATGTATATGTAACTTATAACCCTGGACTTCTCATGTGATATAGCAAAATCGTATCTCCTCTTTGTCTTTGTGTTTTCTTATTTACTGCTTTTAAACTTCCAAGGTCATGTTAAAAAGTAGGTGTGCAGAGGTTGGAGGGGTGCAGGACAGAGATGGGAGACAAACTTTCTTGAGTGGCAACTCTGTGCAAACAATGTTTTAGGTGCTGCATATGTGCTGTCCCATTTTTCCTTTCTTCAGATGTCTCTGACTTAGGTAGCATTATTCCCAGTTTACCAGTGAGGAAAATGAAGCTGAAGTAGTTTAAGTTCCATGCCTTAAGAGAGTTTTGGATACTTCAGATTTATAAGTATAATTGTTTCATTATACACTTTGTCTTTTTTCAGCAACTTTTTCTTTCATATATTTAATGTTACGTAAAATGTAGTATTTTTGGTAGTCTGGTATCTACTGAATTTAAAATTTCGAAAAAAAATCTATCAGTGGCTTACAACCATGTCAGACTTCCTTTTAACAAAAGTTTTACAATGCCCTGCTTAGTATTCTGAAATGCAATTCATAGAAGCAATTATCTGTTTATATGTGAAATTGTTTTAAAAATAAATATATTGTCTGCATGTTATATAAATCTATTAAAATAGCAAAGTAATCTATATTAAAATAATATGTTTCAGTATATAAATGAACAGTAACAATTACCCTAGAAAAATAAAGGGAAGATGTTAGCATCTTTTAAGTCGGCTCATTGTGAATGTGACAGCTATAAATATAGACTAATATGAATATGTTTGTTTTAGTTGGGATGAAAATGGTATAACCAGTATTCCTGTTAGTGACGTGTTTTTCCAAGTGAGTAACTCTTGGTTAAGTTTAAAACAAAACACAGAAAATTCCCTCAATTTACTGTGTAGTTGACGTTCTTTAGAATTTATCTTAACTAAAACAGTGCAAAACATATATGCGTTTATACATGAGGTGATGTAAGATTCCAAACTTAGATGAACTGTAGTAGAATTTGCACCTGCATGAAATGTCCAGTGAAATATTTGAAAGGCATGGAGGATATGGGGCAAATACTCATTTTCAGAACTTTCCAGTGTTGGGCATTCGTGGACCTTGCCTGCTACATTTCAATCACTCACTTCTCTCACCCCCAATCATTGAGACAACCTAAAATGTTTCCACAAATTTCTGAAACAGTCTGTCATGGGGCAATAATGGTCTCAGTGAGCACCACTGATCCAAACCTTCCAAACCAAAAGTTGACATGTGTTTAAAACAATCATTTGTTCCTCTGTTTAAGATACTGTGTATAGTGAAATGTAAAATAGAAATATGTAAGAACTGGTTCCTTTCTTCAAGGATTAACAGCCTAAGAAGATGGATCACTTATACACATATATGGTTAGTTAGAAATATGTGTTTATCAAAAAGAGAAAGATGACAGTGAGCTGAGAACACCCAGGAAGGTCACAGAAAGGAAGAACAGTACCAAGTGAGGTGCGAAAGATGCGTATACAATGAAGTGACTCTAGGAAAGCTTGCATCACAGATGAGGAAAGAGAGCCAAGGCCCCTGGCCAGGATGAAAGAGTTACTCTCAGAAAATAAAGGGCAGTAATAATAGGAATTAAGAGTGGAGTCACACTGTCATGTCCAAATGAAAATTATATTCAATAATTCATGAATCGAATGTCAGATACGGTTGCTCCTTACAAAATGTTTAAGTTTTAGGATGGTTATTTAGTGAATTTGGAATTCGTAAACAGAAAAACTAAGGACTCCAAAGAGACTCATATTTCTTCAACTGGGCCCTCATTTTCAGTTGTGTCTCTTCTTTAGAATTCTTAATTATATGTTCCCGGTTAAATTTTGGATTAACTCATTGCTGTGGTCCGTAGAGTCATAGCATCCACAGACATGAAACTTGTAATTGCCAGAATAACAGATTATGAAATGATGTCTCTTTCCCTTTGTCTTTTTGCAGGTATGATTTTGTAGAAGTTGAGGAACCCAGTGATGGAACTATATTAGGGCGCTGGTGTGGTTCTGGTACTGTACCAGGAAAACAGATTTCTAAAGGAAATCAAATTAGGATAAGATTTGTATCTGATGAATATTTTCCTTCTGAACCAGGGTTCTGCATCCACTACAACATTGTCATGCCAGTAAGTACCACTTTCAGATCCCCTTATTTAATTGGATCAGCTTTTTGTTTCTTTTTATTTTTCTCCTCTTACACATGAGAATCAGAAAAAAATCAGAAAACGAACCTAGCTGGGATTTCATTTTTATGTAAATAAAAACTCTGTACATGCCAAGCCAGCAATTCATTAGGCAAATTAGAAAATATGAAATCAATATTTACCATTTTATATTATATTCATGTTGCATTGTTAAGCAGAAATTTCCCTGTTTGATTGCTCAGGAGTCTATGAAATATTATCTAGACAACCGATTAAATAAAGGAAATGTAAGAATTGGTTAAGGGTATAGCTAAAAAGAAACAATAAAATGCAAACTGAATTTTGAAAATGATAATTTATTCATTTAGTAATAATAGAATCATTTATCATGTATGATTGAAGTTAAAGGAGAAATCTCTGAAGTATGTTATAAATGTTATAAATTGTGTATGTTATAAATTGTGAATCTTGATCAGTTTTATTATGTAGGTTATTTAAGATATCCCAAACTCTATTCCATTCTGAAATACTTTTTGCCAGTATATATTCTGTACCATTTTCTTTGTTCCTTTCCAAAACCTTTTAAAGTTTAATATCATACTTTAATATTTTTAAATTTAAATTTAATAAAATGTAACAGTTCTACCTATAAATGAAAAATGTTAATGATAGACAAAGATGTACATTTTTATTAATAGGTAATAGTTTAATACTGATTATTTGCTTGATTAAAGCCACTAAGAATCTGTTTAGTATACTTTTACAGTATCTTGTTTCACAGAACTTAGTGAGTTTAATATTTTTTAGGCTAGGGTGGCATTGAGGGCCGTGGATACACTTTCACAAAGTGAAATATTTCTCAAATATTTAAATATGGAATATAGTAATTGTAGTAGAAATCATACTAGCAGGTCTTTGTGAGAGCAAAGGTTTTGTTCATCCCAAACATGCGACAAAATAAACTTTAAATTAAGGATATTATTTATATTTTAAATGAACTTCTGTCTATATTATATTAATTTAAATGTGTATAAATACCAATCTACTGTCCTCCTATAGAATAAAACACAAAAGCTAACATGTATAAATATCACTACTGAAGGTTTTTTTTTCCGATTTTATGACTACATAGATTATCTGGTTGTGTAACCCAAGGAGTTATATGGATTAAATCAAATATGTAACGATAAAAGCATACTATATGTGTATATTCCACATATACATAGTAGACATAGTATATGTATGGTATTTATAGCAGCTAGCTCAATTCTGAGCACATAATAGTCTCTCAGTAAATACTTGAATGCTGAGTTGATCATGCAGTTCAGTCACCCAGCTTAACTAATAGAGGATTCACTGTATATGTGTGAAAGTTGTCAGATTCATGAGCCTTGTGATGAAGTAAGAACCCAACGGTTGATTGAAAATGCCATCCATCCTCTTGGCTAAGAAAAGTCCTGTCACCAGGGTTGACCTATTATCAGAGATTTACTATGACTGAGACCAGACACCACATCTGGGAGACTTTAGGCCACATGTATGTCATTGGTTCCATTGTTGGAATTAAATTCACATTTTTAAATGATTGTTGAAATAGATTGGTAGATTGTCAGTATGGACTTCAATGGGCTATTGTCAACTCTCCTGGACTCTATTGAGCCAGGCTTTGTGTGGCAACTACATTGACCTATACTGGGCTGTAGATAATGGAGATATGTGGGGAGAAAAGGCATAGGAGTTCTTGTAATTAAACTGTGTTTAGGAAAACAATAGGCTTTTGGACTGGAAGAAACAGGAGAGCATGAAGGTAGGGTCCTACATTGACTAATAAGTATAACTTGGTGATTTTAATTTTTAAGATTGCTTTCTGGAGAAATTATATAAATTTTACAATCTCACAAGCTTTGTTTTTTCTGTGTTTAAATTTACGTTGACAGTTAACCTGCCATTTCTTCAGCTGTCCTTTGTCTTGGTTCCATATATCCATTCATCTCTCTACTTACAGCCACATCCATTCTACTCTTAATAAACTGTCTGCAGAAGGGTGAGATCTGATGAGTTAGAATTTGACAAGTGGTTATGCTGTTAAGCCTTGCAGAATGTTTTGAATTATCATTGTGTACTCCTAAATTACACCCCTCCCTCCATGCACCCCCTCCACCCCCCACACTTTACTAACAGGGTGCAATCCATCAATCTTATCTGTGTATCAGATTAATGAAAGCCTAAAGCAAGAAAGTGTGCCTCCTGGACAGCAGACTTAAAAGTTCTTGAGGCATTTGCTCAGGGGCAAGGGTCCCTCCAAGCCCCTGGTTCATCTCTGATGCCTTTATTTTTCTCTTTTTGCTCTGCATAAACTTCATATCAGCACACTCAGTTCCCCAGAGGCAATGGTCTCATTGATTACAAACCTACCTCTGCAAAATTCCACTTTAGGTTCCACTGGCCACAATGATTTCTTTGTAATAATAAAAATAATATTAACTACTAGTTTATAGTAGACAATTAACTTTCTGCATTGAGGTTTGTCAGGAGTGCCTAGCACAATGCCATTCACGTTGTAGCTGCTCATTAAGATTTCATAGAAATTCAGCCATTTCATCTTAGAGTTGTCTAAAACCTACAGGGAGCTATACTACCTTCCTATTTATTATATGTCACCTTTGTTCCTCTCACACAACAGAGATAATTCATAAACCGGAAAGCAGTAGACTCACAGGAATGACACCAGATATTCTGCTGTCCTAATATATTAGGCTATATTACCAAAGACACATTCTTGCATTAGTTAAAGAATTGCCCTGGTTTTCTTTTTAGGGGAGGCAGTGAGGAGTAGGAATTAGTGGGACATCCACTGAAGTTAAAGAATTTAGTGCATACTAATGATTTTATGAACATTAGTATATACAGTTAACATTATCTGCTTTTCATAATCCACCCAATGAATATTTTGCAGGCATTAATATACAGAAAAAATTTTAAGTGAGCTTAATCACATTTTTTTCTAGGACAAATTATGGGTAAAGTTTACTTTAAAATTCTTTATATTTCACAGGTAAAGAGATAACCCTGTAGCCTTCTTTGGGAATATAAATGGATATCTGGTTCTGGTCAACATTTAGGACTCCTTGGTTCTGATTACCATGTGTCTTAGAGGCAGAGTTTTAATACATTAGTTAAAATTTTCAGAAACAGTTTTTGCCACACAGGTTGCCATTAAAAATTATGTTCTCCCTTGTAAGATGATTTACCCACTTTTTTTCCTCAGTTTATGAATAATAGAGCATATAGTTAAATAAGAGATGACTTGTTCATTTGAATAAAGTGATGCTGTTCTAATATTTAAAGATTTTACGTATTTATTATAAATATCAGTACTTTCCTTTATAATGTTAGGATTTCCGTATCGTTTTCTTGATTCATGGGTACCTTAACAATAAGACATAATTAAAGTTTCTCTCTCCATTTTTTCATTTGGTATTATAAACTAAACCTAGTTTTAGAAATAACTTTAGCATATGGTATTTACTTGAGGTTATAGCTAGTTATAGCTTTTTAAAACAGTGGTACTAGAATTGCTACATAATTTTAAAATTACAGCATTTCAATGATATTTTAGAGAATTATTTATGGAAATATTATTCTCCAGTCATGCTCCATTAATAACTAATAAAAAATAAATCCATGCAAATTGATGCCAAATGATACATACAGTGTTCAGCTTTTGTGACTGTGCCTAAGGAGTTAATGTCTTTGATTTTTTTCCCTTTCTGCTAAAAGAGAAAAAAAAAAAAAAAGACCCGGTAGATTAGCAGTGAGAGATTGTTTGGGAAGAAATGAAGCAAAACTGAAATAAAACAGTGCAAGCTTGTTTCTGTTTGGAGGCCACACACAGTGAGAGCCCAGAACACATTTCAGATCTTTTAGAAAGAAAGGAAAATTTCTTGTTTAATTTTGGAGTAATTTATAATAGATTATATATGTTTTACTCTGTGTACTGTAGCATAAGCACCATTATTTAAAATGTTAAGAAACCTAAAAAGGCTGAAATAATAACTTTTCCTCCAGAATCAAAAGACCTTATTAAAAGTTTTATTTCTCAGTTCTAAAAGTAAAAAGTACTACATAGTTTTTGGTCAGAAAACTGCTTCAATTAAACCATACCTATTTTTAAGTAAAATATACAAATCTAAATCTGAATTTTTAAAGTTATTTTAGTCTTATATTTAGAACTATTCTTCTTGAGTACAGTGCTATTTGTTGTTTTTTAAATGTCTGTGAGATTTGAGGATTTTCTTATTCTCCCTCCAATTTGGTTAACATTATGAAAAATGATTAACACTGATTTTTCTTAAATGGTTTTATTGAATATTGTATTTTTCAGTCTCTTAGTCTAAGGTTTCTGATCCAAAGTAATGATAATGTTTACAATAATTTATTTACTTTTTTCCATTTACTGAGTATATCAGTTTGTATTAAGAGAATTAGAAGTTATAGCCACTATACAAATTGAGTCCATGTATATTTACCCTCTTTTTCTTTGCCTGATAAGATGGGCAGGGGGTGGATGAACTGAAGAGTACTTTAACTCACAACACTGCAGTGAACCTCATCTTCCTTTAAGTTGCCTCCTAGTTTGTTCTATCACTTCTATGATTTTACATTTTAAAAAACTGTGTATAATCAATGATACTTGTTTGGATATTGAATCTTGTTTATTCTTGTTATTAAATTATATACAAAGATTAAATAATAATATAATATAGTATATAAGTATTATAGCCACATTATAACCCCCACTGTGTGTTTTTCTTAATGGTGATTTTGTAAATGACTTATCCAGAGTTCAGACAGCGTACTGGCCAGCATGCCCTGTAGAAGGGTGTAGGGTTTCTGTGGGGAGGGGTTAGAAGGACACTTGATGCCTGAGGTGCTATTAAGGAATGCATGACTGATTGCCAAAGTGGTTATTAATTATGCAGGATACGGTGAACAAAGCGGCACAGTGAATATTGAAGTGAGAGGGGAGAAGAGGAGGGAGGATATTTTTTTTTCATCCCTTCTGACATATGCCAGTAGGTTATTTCACTGTTAATATCATGTAAAGAAAAGTCTTAACTGAAAGCCAAATTTGCTTTTGTGTTCAGGTTAAGAAAAACTCCAACCAACTCTCAAACAAGGCTTCAAATATATTAATTCACTTTATTTCCTAGGAAAAAAAGCAGCATGCCTGGAATAAAAATACTTAGAGCAATGTAATAACACCAGTCCTACAGAAAAAACATTAGTGGCAGGATGTACTCAAGATTTTTTAAAATGTTAAATTTTCATAACTTATTGCATTACATTCCCCTATTGTTAAACCAATTCTAATAAGCTGACATTTATTTGAAAACTTGCTTAAAAATAGATTTGTATTTACCTCAAGGAGAATTAAGAGAAAATTTGATACTTAGAATTTTTTTGTATTTAGAGACTGGGAGAGGTATTTCAAGTATTATTTATCTGTACTGTAGTCTGAAGCACTTGTTGAGTGATTAGATTTTTATTAAAATATACAATATACTTGTATATTTATGCAAAGAGTCGAGATGACAGTATTTTATTGCAGCTAGGAAATTATATAATTGCTATAGAGACTAAACTCTTACTTAGCTAAGAATTGCTTAATATATTTTTCAATTCCACTTCTACTCCATGGGCACAATGCTCTCTTTCATATGATGATCATGGTGTCTATGTTTCATTTCTACTGATTCCTTTTGTTCCGATTAATTTCTTGCTGTCTAAGAAAAAATTTCACAGATGCTATGATTTGTAGTTGGAAAGAAAAAGGCAATCAGCACTATGTAGGAATGGTAAATGGCAGGCAGATTATTGTAAGTCATTTTATAAGAGGGTTGTAAATAAAATCATAGATTAATTGAAAGCTTGAGGTTTGATTGATTCATATTTTATAGCTAAAGCCACAAAGATTTAAAAGCTTGGAGTTAAAATGGCAACCTCACAATTCTTTCCATCTAAACCTGATGGAAAGAGTTGTTTTCTAGAAATAAGTATGGTGCAAGTTAAATATAAATTAAATAGTTTTTCTTCAATATTCCTACCCATTCAACACCCTAAATCCCTTAATTGATCAGATATTTGTTGAGAAAATTCAAAGATGTATATAATATCTCCCTTGGTCTATGATAACTTATCTCGTTTTGGAGGAAAAAAATATGTACCTATAAAAATACAGTATGTGAGTGTCATGTTGAGTGGTTTGGAAAGATTTTGAGAAGGAAGATGGGAATGTGGAGAGCAGAGGGATGTCATAACCCTTAGATTAAAGAAAAAAATCAATAAGCAATCAAACAAAAAGTCCAGGAACTATTCAGTATAAATTTTTTCTCAAATGTGTTATAAAAATCTCTCAAGAGCTTATTAAAAATGCTTGTTACCAGATTAGTCAGAGATCCTCATTTTCTTGGTCTGGGGTGATGCTCAATTATCTGTGTTTTTATCAGATATGCTTGGAGATTCAGTTGCTCTAAACTATAGTTTGATCAGAATACAGTTACTTTTTTTTTAACTTGCCAACATTAGCAGTTATTTATTTATTTGTTTATTTATTTATTTTTACAATTACTTTTATTTCAAGATTTTGGTGAATTTTTTTATGTTCAAACAAATGAATTTTATATGAATAGATTGGAAACTCTGCACACATATTTAATACGTGTGTTCTCTTTATTTTTCAGGGTTACAAAAAGAATGGGACTTTCCCATAAAATTAGGTAGATATATTTCAGTTTCTAGCACTTGTATTTATTGTACCAACTCTTCCAAGCAATATATTAAAGACTATCAATTTTGTCAACAGTCAGTGTCTGCTACCCACAGAACTATGAAAGATTGTCCTCTGCTGCCTTTTCTGTTCAACACTAAACTTGTTTGGTAATTCACAGATGACATAGTTCCAGCATTGAAGCACAGTTCTGGAATAGATATTCATTCATTCTACAATGTTAGACACTGTTAGTAAAATAAGACATTTCCAGTTGTCAAGAAATATTCTTTCATTTTCTATATACATTTTTTACATTTAATTTTAATTTTGTCAGTTAATTTTGCACCTGTTTGTAAATGGCAAATATTTCTCTTACATTTGTTACAAAAATAGCAGTTCATACCACTTTCTCCTTCCTAAATGATTTTTCTGCCTTTCGTAGGCAGGCACTTCCAATTTTTTGAACTGACTGTTTCGAATTTACCTCTACGACTCTATTTAACATGCTTTTATATCTACTTCTTCACTCTTTTACAAATTACCTATCGATTTCTCACTGGAAGATGAAGCCATCTTTCACTTTCTGTCACCCTCCTGCCTTTACCACACATACAGATACTTCCCAGCACCCCATCCTCTATTATATCTTGATTATATCAAATCCAAATTCATTGTGTACATTATGGTGGCTCTGTAGTCATTTTTCACAGCTGAGCCATGAACTATATACCATGACTACATTTCCGTTTCTGTTCTTTTTATGTTTCCCTTAGAATTATTTTTTGGCTTGTTTAGCTTTTATATTCATCACTGATTCATCCTGAAACTGTTCCTCAGATTGTGTAAATCTCCTCTCAGTACAATCAGACACATTTGGTTTTCTAATAATTTCGTCTTCTTCAAGAAATCTTTGCTGCAACCATCTGGCCTGCTCCAATGTGGACTGCTCACCCTTTAGAATGGCTGCACAACCGTCATCCTTGCAATCTCCTTCTGCCATCATCCTGAGTATTCCTTTTGACGTTTTCTTGCATTAGATCCTCTGTTTGCTGGATCTTTTGTCTTCTTGTGTCTCAATTTACTTCCTTGTTTGCGAAGAGAGTAAAACTTCCATGAATATACTGAGAAAATGGAGCATCAGAGATAAAATTTTTGCAGCCTTGCATAACTTAAAATGCTCTAAGTATTAACCCTTAAACTTAAATGAATACTGATTAAGTCTAGAATTTAAGTTGGCCGCTTAAAAGTTGATTGGACATTCTGTGCATGTGGATGGGCTTGCCCACTATTGTCTTTACTGTATTGCATGCTGGCTTAGTCAGTTTCCTGAAAACATTCTTGATTTCTCTCATCTCTTTTCTAAGAGTATAAATCCTGGTTACCAATCTTCTGAACTAGGAACTGAGTTGATTAACACTGAGATATTTGGTATTGTATATATCTAATATATGTAAGTTTTGTGTATGTAAAAAGTATGTGTGTGTGTGTGTGTGTGTGTGTGTATGTTTCTACTCTACCTTCTCCATACCCTGAACTCTGCTTGGGTTTTCCACAAAACAAATCTGAACTGTCTTCTGCCAAGAGGAAAGCAGATTTGGGGTATCTGACAGTTTTGTTAACAGATTTTCAGTCATTCTTTCATTGTTCCTTTATATGTATTTGATTGCTTCTTGGCTATGCCCCTGCCAAATTTTGCAAAGCCCACTAATCCAATGACGACACATCCACCTCCTTTTTAGTTTTTGGAATCTTTTCTGATTTTCTTTGGCCTTAAGGGTGTAAGCCAAAAAGTATGTGAGACATATCTCAATCAATTTAGAAGTTTATGTTGCCAAAGTTAAGGACATACCCAGAAGAAAACAACACAGAATCATCAAAACAGTCTGTGGCCCATGCCTTTCACCAATGATGAATTTGAGGGCTTCAGTATTTAAAGGGGAAGGGTGGGCTAGAGGGGAGAGAGAGAGGATATAGTAACCACATGTTGCAAGAAAAAAGGGGCAGGTAGGAAAATAGACAATTATGTATTTGTCTCGGGCTCACTAATTTGGCTTTTTGTGTAACATAAGGTGGACATAGAGTAGCTAGCCACCTGTGAAGATATTTAACCTTTTATCTGTCGCTATCTACTTAGGAACAAAAGGAAAAGTAGTGCCTTGTATGACAGAGGTTTCAGCTTAATTTTTTGTTTTTAGCATAATTAATTGGGATTCTGAGTTTTTATTTTCGTTTCACAAGGGATTATGCATTTTACAAATACCTTTAGAATTAATAATTTCAGGAGAGAACAGAGCCACAATTACCACCTTTGCATTCTTTCTTTCTTAGTGGAATTCATATATTGATGTTCATATTAAAGATTGACTTTATATTTGATTAACAAAATATTCAAAACACTGCACAAGTATATTAACGACATAGTATGTGCCAAGTGCCATGCTCTATAAATGGCTTCCAAGGAAGAACTCTCCATTTCCCTCCCATGCCAGATAAAATAAACCCTAGTAGGAGATGCTTTGCATGATTATCCTAATATTGTGTTTACTTTTTTAATGCAAGAAAGGCATACGTAGAGGTTGATACTGTAACTTTCCAGGGGGTTCTTTTTGTCAAGTGTCCAGATAGAGCTGATTTATCAAGACAGGGGAATTGCAATAGAGATAGAGTTTAATGCACATAGAGCCAGCTAAACAGGAGGCTGGAGCTTTATTATTACTCAAATCAGCCTCCCCAAAATTCAGAGGCTAGCTTTTTTCAAGGATAGTTTGGCAGGCAAAGGAATGGGTGCTGCTGACTGGCTATGGATGCAGTCATAGGGGCATGGAAAACAGTCCTTTTACCCCGACTCTGCTTCTGGGTGGGGGCTACAGGACCCGTTAAGAGTCTGAGTGGAGCTATTGGTCATCAGAAATGCAAACATCTGGAAAGACATCTAAAAGACCAATCTTAAGTTCTACGATAGTGATGCTATCTGCAAGAGTAACTGGGGAAGTTGCAAATATTTTGACCTTGGGAATAATGGCTCATAATCCTTTACTTCTACACCTTAACAAAGTTCAGGCTTCTGTCATCCTCCTAACCTCATAGTGTTTCATTCATTTTACAGTGACAGTTGAGTTTGGGGAAAGGTGTATTAAAACTTAAGCTATAAGCTAAATTTCTCCCAAAGTTAGCTTTGTCTAGGAATGACTAAGGGCAGTTTGGAAGTTAAAGGCAAGATGAGGGTTGGTTAAATCAGAGGCCTTTCACTGTCATAATCTTCTCACAGTTACAATTTTTGCAAAGGCAGTTTCAATATTAATGAGCTATTTAGCATATCTTGAACTCTTTTATAACATTAATGTAAGTCTAGTTGTATCCACTAGGATGCCAACTCTGCTTCATTCATAATAACATGGCAAGTGTCATCAAACAACTTACCATATGATCCACACATTTGAGAAAATGCTACTATCATCAGTATTCTCATAAATAATCAACAATTGTTTGGCTATTTTAGTAATGCTATTAATATATTTAAATTCTTTGAACATTAAAACTAGAACTTTTAAAATTTTACATATCTCTCTAATTCAGATGTTATAATTGTATTTTTATTTATTTAATATTAATTTGAAATCACTTGAATCTGATTTTATATATAACTTTCCATTTTTATGTCCTCTGATAATCTTAGAACAAAGCTAAAAGATAAGTGTGATTAGTGTTATATACTTCTAAAGATGTTAATTTTGAAAGGCACATATATTTTAAGCTTTTGGAAAGAAAATGTTTAATGGTATCAATTTGAAAATACTTGAGTCAGGCAAAAGAGAATGAACATAGATTAAAATAAGTGTGCCTTATGGTGGTTTTTAAAAATATATTATTTAATCCCCATATTGAAATATTACTACCATTTTATAGATTAAAACTCACATATATAGAGTGAAGAGAGTTCTCTTTAAAGCCAGACTGCCTCTTAACTGGTTTGGAAAATAGAAGAAAGATCATTGGGAAAGAAACAGAAAATTTAAGATCTCTTCCTACCATCTTTGTTTTCCTATTAAAACACCTGTATACTATTCGTGTTGATTATGATGTCATGGATAGTTTGGTAACTTTGAAAAAATGGTGAACTAATTAGAATTTACCAATTTTTTTTTAGTAGTGATAATGGTGATAAATATTGAGGGTTAAACTGTAGTGTCTCCACACAGTAATCTTTAAAATTCAAATCCAAACAAGAAGCTTTTTTAAAAAAAGTCACCTGGAGTCTAAGAAAAAGTAAAAATGTGAATGCAGTCAGTATTTTTCTTATCAGTCATATTTCATCAATATTAGCAAAATTACCCAGTTCCATGATGTATCTTAGCAATCTTGTCAGTGCCAAATTTTTCAGAATTGTATTCTTATAGAAACTTGTAAGGCTAAAATTTATGCTAAGAAATAGGAGAATAAAATTGGAAAGCATGTATTTCTAGTGAATAGGCTGTCTTCTATTAAACACCTACAGAATGTGTCACTCTGGAATGCAAAAGACTCAGAGCATTTTTAGTTTGAAATTATGCAATCTGTGCACAGTATTTGAAATATCATAGGCACTCCTACAGTAAGTTTGGAGGAGAAAACACAAATCTAAGGACTAATACAATTTTTTTTTCGGCTTTTTGCAATGTGACCACATGTAGGCCACCAAAGGCCTCAGAAAACTGAGGGGGCAAATTCCAAGATGTCTTTGTGTCTTGGCCCCAGGGCAAAGGTCCTGTCTCTGCATAGATGTCACCACTCTAGTTAAGTCAGGTTTTGTGTAAGTGTGAATAAAAGCCATTATGGAAATACCTGGCTGATACCTTTCCTTGTGCTTCTTCACCACAAGTAATTATTCAAGCACGAGATCAAGGCTGTCATCTCTTGCTTTAAAGGAGTACATGAATTATCTTAGGTTCTTCCAAGGCAGGTTGCTTAAGAAAGCTAAAGTTTATACTAAAAACTTTGTTTTATGGGAAAATAATAGGAAAGACATTGAGGTAGCAATTATCTAAGACTCTAACATAAAATCTGAGGTAGGCATTGGACATAACCGTAGAAGGCTCCAAATCAGCCCAGACAGCTTCCAATACCTCCTCTGAAATTGGGTTTTTAAATTTGTGTAGCATTGCTAAAGAGGAAGTGCCTTTTTTTCCAGTGGAATAACGTTCTGATAGAGTTGAATTTTAAAAGGGCACTTTTCTGCTGGGTACAAGTTAATGAAATAGCATTAAGTGTAATTAGTTTTTTTAGAGAAAGAAATATGCAAGCACTGAAGTGTTAGAGAGACAGAGAAACACTGCATGCCAAAACTTGACTTTCAATACCTGAGTGAGGAGGTATTAAAATATATGACACATCCTTTGGATGAGATTCTTGAGAAGCCATCTCAAGCATTCTGACACTAATATTTTCCTTTCTTTTTGGAATATGATGAGTGATGTTTTGTGGTATCCTAATCCTATTACTGATAAAAGTAATATGAAGAACTCTGACTTCTACCCAGGCCTACAGTGTTTTGTTTTGTGTTAAAGTCAGGGGAATTCTAATAGGATTCCCAATTACGTAAAAGAGGTTCACTTGCCATTCACTGTTTCCTCTACCTTGCTACAGTCTTTATTTGGCATTAAGAGCAATGGCATAATTTCATGTCACTGAGCAATTTGCAGATTTTAACTCTCTGAAAGGTCATAGAGGCTTTTGGTGTGATTTTAGACCTTGCTGTTGTAATGCCCTTTGCATCTGATTTTTACTTCTCTTAAATGAAGTTTAGCCTAAAGCTGCCTCTTTAAGGTTTTTGTTGTTGTTGTTTTGTTTTTGTTTTGTTTTGTTTTGGTTTTTGTGACGGAGTCTCGCTCTGTCGCCCAAGCTGGAGTGCAGTGTTGCAATCTCGGCTCACTGTAACCTTGGGCCTCCCGTGTTCAAGTGATTCTCCTGCCTCAGCCTCCTGAGTAGCTGGGATTACAGGTGCCCGCCACCATGCCTGGCTAATTTTTTTGTATTTTTGGTAGAGACAGAGTTTTACCATGTTGGCCAGGCTGGTCTCGAATTCCTGACCTCAAGTGATCCACCCACCTGGGCCTCCCTAAATGCTGGAATTACTGACATGAGGCACCGCGCCTGGCCTCCTTAAGTATTTTAATGTTGGCCTAAAGGTTTCTTCTTACATAATGAACTGTAACCTAACTGGATGTGTAAACAGACTGTAATCTACTCTTGTAAGGAATAGCCAAGTCTCAGCCAATCACAGCAGCCGTACTTCAACCACTCGCAGGTGACCAACTCCAAGCTTGTCCAACCCATGGCTCGCGGGCCCCATGTGGCCCAGGACAGCTTTGAATGCGGTCTAACACAAACTCGGAAACTTCCTTAAAACACTATGAGATTTTATTTTTGTGATTTTACTTTATTTCATTATTTTAGCTCATCAGCTATCGTTGGTGTTTATTGTATTTAATGTGTGGCCCAAGAAAGTTCCTCTTCTTCCAGTGTGGGACAAGGAAGCCAAAGATTTGACATCCCTGGAACTTTAAACCATGTTCAAATGCAGAGCTGTGACCAATCCGGCTGTTTCCGTACCTCACTTCTGTTTTTTGTGTATCACTTTCCTTTTTCTGTCTTTAAATTCTGTCAGACCACCTGACAGTGCTGGAGCTGCTCTGAACCTATTGTGGTTGAAGTAGGGTGTGGGCAAGGGGTGAGCATGCTCCCCAATTTGCAAGTATTTTTTTGCTCAATTAAGCTCTGTTAAATTTAATTGTCTGAAGTTTTGTTTTTTTTGTTTTTGTTTTTTTTTTTAGACTGATTGTCGCTCTGTCATGCAGGGTGGAGTGCAGTGGCACGATCTCCTGTAAGTGATGCTCACTGTAAGCTCCGCCTCCTGGGTTCACACCATTCTCCTGCCTCAGCCTCCCGAGTAGCTGGGACTACAGGCGCCCGCCACCACGCCTAGCTAATCTTTTTGTATTTTTAGTAGAGATGGGGTTTCACCGTGTTAGCCAAGATGGTCTCGATCTCCTGACCTCGTGATCCTCTCTCCTCGGCCTCCCAAAGTGCTGGGATTACAGGCGTGAGCCACCACGCCTGGCATTTTTCTTTTAATACTTTCTTCTTTATCTTGCAAGGTTGTAGCAAATTGTGACTTCGCCTAAAGTAAGCATTCATTTGACTTAGAGTTATATGTAATTTTCTATAAGTTTATATTAAGTTGATTAAAAAAACCAACAGCCTATCCATAGTAATAATGATAGTATGCACCATTTCTTGAACACTTACTATTATATTGGGTTCCTGCTATAAGTCATCTCATTTAGTCTTTTCAGTAACTCTATGCTAAATCATCACCATTTTGCCTAAGAGGAAATACACTCAGAGAATACAGCTTGGCTGAGGTTCAGAGCAAATAAATGGGAAAAATTATAGTGAAATCCGTAATTTCAACTACAGTACAATGCCTCCCAACCAATATTGCTCGAAAAGAACTTACTTAAGTTTTATTTTGAGATAATTGTAAATTGACACCTTTTGTAAAAAAAAAATACAGAGGGGTCCTGTATACTGTCCACCTTATTTTCCCCAAGGATAACATCTTGCATGAATATATAATAGTATATCACAACCTGGAAACAGATATTGATACTTGATACAATTCACCAAACTCAATAGGAAATTATGAATAAATAAAAACATGAAAAACTACGGGGGTACTAAATAAAAGTATTATATAAAAAGATTTCATTTATAAGTAAAAAAATGATTAGTGCATACTTTTAAAAATGGCTCAATCAAGTATATCAAGAAGGAGGGTTTAATTTTGTATCACTAAATGGCTTTAGAATATTAACTTAGGTCAGGAAGAGAACTTTTTTTCTGAAGTAGGTGATCTCATAATCTTCATCTAAAACTCTGCAGTGTGGTGCAGAACCATCATCGCAGCTTAGAGCACAACATCTATCATAGATTAAAGATTACAAAGTCAAAAATAATACCACAAATCACTCCTCTTGATGTGGGATTCAGAGTAAACGTGTGAAACATAAATAGTCACTATAAATAAATCCATGAATGAGGCTTTGCTGCCTCCACGACAGAGATTAATGAAGTTTTAGGATGTTAAGAGCTCAAGATATAATCTGTAGCTTTAAACTGATGTCAAGATTCAGAACTGATTGCTTTAAAAGCCCTTCATTTTTCTAGAAAAGATTGATGACTGTAGTGCAGCTAAATCTCTCCCATGCAAAATTTATGTAATTTGGTTCCAACAGGTATCTTATATGGTAGTTTTACATATTAAATTTAATTATATAATATGTAAAAGTTAAACTGTTTTCAAAGCAACCCACATTAATACATGATATTTTCAAAGTATTTCTTAATTTTAGAATTCATTGGAAGCCTGCTCATGAACATATCTGGGGTTTGTAGCTGGACCATTAGTTACCTTGAGTAGTTCAGATGGAGAATCATAAAAACTATATACATATCGGTAAACATTTCATTTTAATTTTACCACTCATCATTTAGGGCCTGTACTTTTTTTTTAAACAGGGATTTGCCAACTGGAGTTGTGTTGTATTTCTTCCAAAAATTATAGCCACAATGCCTCAATTATGACTTTCAGTTTGGTTTTCTTTGAGTTAAATTGAAAACTTAAAGATACCTGTTAAAGCAATCTAAGTGCAGAAATCCTCCATGATTTTATGAGGTTTTCCTTCTTGTATTTCACAGTTATCTCTCTCATACCTGACTTAACAGCAGTTTTTTATAGTAACTCATTTTATATGGAGTCCTTCCAAGGCATTCGTCTAAATTTTCAAAGAAGCAATAAGTCATATTTAATTGGGTTACATAATATTTGAATAATTTAGTAATTAAAACAACAGGTGCTGCTGACATAAATACTTTTGGGAACAAATACAAGTGTCTCTTGGTAAGTGTAAGGTTTAACTGGTGGAAACAGAAAGGATGCCAGTAAGCAGTAGTATTCAGTGAGTTGTCAGTGTCAACAGTCAGTATGCTTCACATGCATGGGTGAAGTGGTTAAACCAGGTCAGCGATGGCAATAGCTGCTGTCCTTTGTTCGGTTTCCATCTTGATACTGCATGATATGTCATTGGAAAATTGTAAACTAAATGCATGTGGTCAATAGAGAAGTGATTGGTAATGTGTCTTGGTATATATATATCCAAGTAGCTAATAATATGCTTGACAAAATGTTGACATTTAATATATTCTTGTTCTCGTCCATGATTTTTTTCTATAATTAGCTTCACTAGTTTTCAAGCCATTTTTCTATGTAGTTGCAGGCTACTTTGAGTTTGAAGGAGTGAGTGTTCTACTAGAATGATACCCTTTAATAGAATTCCAGATGAAGATATATAAATGGATATTTTTATCTTATTAATAAAAGCAAAAGGTCTTTTAAAAAATATTACTCACCAAAGTAAAGAAAAAGCCGTTTCCTTTTCTTCCTGTCTTCCTTCCTCCCTCCCTTCTTTTTTTTCTTCCTTCTTCTCTTTCTGTCTTATTTTTCTTTCTCTTCTTAAATGCTTCCCTATCTTAAGCTACTTCTTGGTTTGTGTTACTTTGAAAGCTAATATTTCAAAATTTTGTCTGGATTTCCCTACTCTAATGCTTCTTTAGGAAAGAGGCAGACTTTTTTGTTCTTAAATTCTTCTCTAAGTTAAAACAACTCCTTAGTTAGAATCACACATTCTATTTTCTAATATATACCATGCTCTTCCAATATAGAGCATGTCCTGATTTAAGGAGAAAGATGGTTGAATGTGTAAGCTGTAAACAGCTAAGCTGCTTCAGCTATCCCAATGTGTCAGCAATCCCAGGGCTATGAAAAGATCAAGCTGAAAAAACACAGTTTAAAGTTATCTCAGGTTTATTTTCCTTACAAGCTGCCATAATCCACACATAGTGCGCAATCAAAGGTGCTTGAATAGGACAATGTTTTATGATACAAATTATATCATCCATGTTAACAGTAGTACTTACTCTTCTAAGACCTTGGATGCTACTAAGGTATTAGTAGCTCCTCAGTTACTGACCTTAACCAAGATCCTTTACTGAATCTCACTCTAAGGGTGTTGTGTTCTTATAACCTTGAGTGCTTCACATTTGGCTTGAATTCCCATCCTACCACAAATCTACCTATATAAACCTGGGCAATTTTTTTTTCTTTTACTCCAAAAATGTGAATAACAAAAATTTCTGCCATATATTATTATGAGGATTACTATGAAATGCTTAGCTCAATGTTTAGCATGTAGTAGTCAACAAGTATGTGTTACCTTTATTTTAAGGTCAGGTTTATTGACATGTTCTGATTCCAGGCCACTGCCCCCTGATCGGTATTTAAAAAATTTTTTTGCCCAAGACCCCACTACAAGGACAAATTTTAAAGTGTGATCATGTATACACACACATATAACATTTTAAAGTGTTTTATATATAAATATATGCACATAATGCATATATATTATAAAATAGTACTTAACCTTACTATATGAAATTGTTTTTTTTTTTTTCTCAAGAATGCTGGTCACAATGCACTAAATTGATTTCACAACTCCACTAAACATGTCACAACGTGAGTTTGAAAAGTCTTAGATTGTAAAAGGTGTATCATTTGTACATGAAAAAGTATGCTCTTTGGTCATTTTACGTCCCTTTCTGGGAAAAGATTGTATAATAACACTAAAATATGTAAAGATTAATTCTTATAGTCCCCAAAATTGATATTAAAAATAGTTTCCATTATAACCTGCTACATCTAAAGTGGATTTTAGAAAATCTAGATTTTAAAGTCTACCATCAGCATCTGACTCCTTTTAAGAATTTGTGCTCGATGATAACTTTTCAGAATTTTACTGTTTAATGAAGATAGGAACTATTTATTGAATGTCTACTTGTATTCTATGATATTAAAATAGACAGCTTGTTGAAATTATGCCTTGTGGTTGAGTTTGCTTCCCCCTTATTTGAAGAACTCATCAATCTTCTAGTACAGGAATTTCAGGTTCAATTAGTGGTTTTTGATTCAACACTCCGAGTCCATCTGTCCCCTGTAACTGTTTGGTGCCAATGGCAATGCGCGGAGGTGAAGGTGAGGGTTTCCTTCATACCTTCTGGAAATCTTTAAGTTTTCAGGGAAACAAAAGAAGAGGCAAGAGTGATGACTTATGGATGGCTGTCTCATTGTAGTGCTTATGAAATGCAGGTGTGTGAAATTTGTTCTCTGCATTATAATTGGAAATGCAGATTAAAGGTTTTGGAAACCACAGTTATTCATTGTTTAGATAGGTCTGTAGACTTCCTGAACTAGGCACACTACATGGAAATGGCCTTTAGTGGTATTTGCTTTGTGTATGAATGGCATTTCTGCCTGAAGATAATGTATTTTTGGTAGAAATAACTTGTCATTCAATTGAAACATTTTGCTTGTGAGATACTGGAGTTTCAAAAATTTCTCTGCTCATGTATGCACACCTGTTTCCCTGCTTTTCTGTTTTCTGATCTTGACATGTTTGTTTTTGTTTTTAAATATGTGCTCTGTGATTTTTTATGGAATGTGACTTTTACGTTCTAACTCAATTCCAAATTGGCTCAAGTGTCCCACCAATACACTGCTTGTTTAATTCATATTATGAATAAATTATATTGACAGTTGTCTTTTCCTTCATATATTTGGATTGTACCTCCAGTGAAACCCGTATTTTTTACACTTTTATCCAAATTATATATTATATAGATATTAGTATTTATTTAATCACTTTCCTAACCACTCACCCACCCAGCTTCAGTGTGCTACTTTTGAATTTAGAACATTAAGAATTTCAGTTTACTGGTCATATTTGTTTTAAGCAGACAGAGATCCTAGGCCTTTTCCTTGGACCTTGGGATTGAGAGAAATTTTTTACAGATGTTAACCATGGTGAAATTGCTTTTGACATATCCCTGTTGATCTCTTTGAATAATAAACGGGAGGATTTCATTAGGTATATCAAAGTTTCCAGGCTTTCCCGAAATATATTTGAAAGTTCATGGCCAAATGGAGATTAGGCTTTCAGGCCAGTCCTAGGCAAGGTGTTAACATTGCTGTTACCACACTCATATGTATTACTCAGTGAGGACATGTTTTTAATATGTTTTAAGACTTGTCTTTGTAATGCATCTTTGTAAGGTTACCACAACTAATGTATTTTATTACTCTTAGGGAAATTTCAGTGTGGTACGTGGGATGCTAAATAATTAAAGCTAAATAGTTAACATGTAGGAAACAAAATAAATACATATAATTTTGTTTTAAAATTTAAATGTGTGAAATCTATGTTTGCACTGCTTTGCATTTAGCAGATTTTCCCCCAGTTAATGTGTGAATCAGTTCCTTGAAATTCAACCTTTATCTTAAATAATTATTCTTTATTAGGTCATTGTAGTACATTCTTTACATTATTACCTCTGTTTTTTTTTTTTTTTTTAACTTTCCTAAAGCTGTTGTTACTATATGCTTGATTAAAAGAAAATTTATTTTTGAGATTCTCTGAGCTTGGATATTTTAAAGCATGTCAGACTCAGCATAATCATTTCTGAGTTTCCAGGTTAGTAATAAATACATGATAAGCTGGATATCAACAATAATAATTGTACTCATTTACAAGAATGATGGCAATTCATCCAAATGTCTTGAGATCAGAGCCTGTCTTAACCTTAGTATTTTCACTTTATAGCGGGGTACCTAGGACATAGTAAGCACTCTTAAAATTTTAAGTGAATGAATGGATGATAGATACATCTTTCATTGGTGTTCTGGTGGCAGAGACAAATGTTCCTGTGACAGCAAGCAGCACAAGGTCATTAAGTAGTACTGGCTGGGAAAATGCCAGGCTTTGCATTGTATTGTGGTAAACCAAATTCCTGAAGCCCAAAGCCAGAGAGCCGCAGTCCTAAGCTCCATATGAATGTTGATCCTAGGAAAAATCCCTGGTGGTTTGCCTGAGGAATCATTGGCACCTTCAAGATGTGCAATTGATGCCAATGTAGGATGTAAAATGCAAAAGCCAGGCAGGAAAAAAGATTCAGATCATATGGAGTAATAAAAAACATCCAAGTTCCTACCCTGTGCCAGAGGAACTTAATTTATTGGCTTGCCCCGTTCTCAGTATGGCATCACAATAGCTATACCTAATTTGTATTGTGCCTTTCATGTTACAGAATATTTCACATGCACGAACGTGTTTAGTGAATAATTATGATGAAAAAACCCCAATAAATAATTGGTATAAGTTTTGGAGTTCACGTCTTGAGGTTAATATTTTTGTTGAGAAAAATTGGGATGGATAGAATTTGCAATAGACATACATTGTTTGCCGATGACCAATTTAGCGGGGAGATTGTCTTGTATTGTTAATATTTAAATATGTTTATTCTATCCAAATTCATAAAGTTTCAACATTTGAAGAAACCTTTAAATTGTTTTTGCTTATCTTCCGTCTGATTCACAATCTCCTTTCCTCCCAAACAAAATGACTTTGTGACTATGGCATAAAATATAAGAATTCATTGTCTCTTAGCTCTTAAGTCCATTCCATTTTTAACTAATATTGTTTTTAGAAAGTTCTTTCCTGTATTAAACAAAAATCTTTCTTCTTTCAACTTCGTCTCACAGGTCCTTATCTTTCCGTTGAAGCTACTTGCAATAATTTTATGACCTTCACCATTGCTAATAATGCATGCTTGATTATTATGTTTTAAGATACAATTATGTGCATTATTTTATTTGAGCTGCAAAACAACCCATTAAATTAGATAGCTTATGTGTTATTATCTGTCTTACAGATACATACACTAAAATACAGAGAAAATAAATAATTGGCCAGTGATCACGCTCATAAAATGATAAATGGTGAATCCAGGGCCTATGCCCAGATCTTCTGATTTAAAATTCCATGTTCTTGCCATGATACTACACGATACTATGTTTCCTCAAAGTATTCTTTCTTTTTTTTTTTGAGATGGAGTCTCACTCTGTCATCCAGGCTCAAGTACAGTGGCATGATCTCGGCTCACTGCAAGCTCCACCTCTCGGGTTCACGCCATTCTCCTGCCTCAGCCTCCTGAGTATCTGGAACTACAGGCACCCGCCACCATGCCTGGCTAACTTTTTTGTATTTTTATTAGAGATGGGGTTTCACCGTGTTAGCCAGGATGGTCTCGATCTCGTGACCTCGTGATCCGCCTGCCTCGGCCTCCCGAAGTGCTGGGATTACAGGTGTGAGCCACTGCACCCGGCCAGTATTCTTTCTAATTTTTAGTGATGTCTCATAAAGTCTTTACTGCTTCAGATTATATATCCTCAGCTTCTTTAGTTTCTCGATTTTGTCAGCCACTTCTCAAGTGACCTGATTTTCAATAAAAGCAGCTAGATGATGAGTGCTAGCTGGTGTGTATGTGCATGTGTGTGCACACATGCAGATCTTGAGAAAAGTTCATAGACTTCTGGCTGGTATTTATAAAATATTTTGTAGTTACACCCAGTCTTTGAATGCCCCCGTACACACAGCTATTTTTTGTTTAGCTGAGTCTCTCATCTTAAGTAAAATTTTATGTATTTTCATAAACAAATGTGTACATCATGTGCCTTCTCAGAGGCAAAGAGTTTTCAAGTGAAGAATTATAGGCCTCACTCTTTATTTTCTATGTTACTATTTTGTCAAACCAGAAAAATGTATTTTTTCTAGGCAGCTGTTTAAGAATCATAAGTTTTTCTGTCTGCACTCTGTATTTGATTAGAGGGAAAACCTCACATCTTACCAACTTCATTCATTCTGGCTAGCACAGAAAATAAATGTTTTCAGATTGTAGCAGTGGATTCAATAAAACGAAAGTATTTCCAGTGCTCACTTAGAAACTGCTTTGCCCAGTAGATACAGGATTATACCAGGATCTAAATATCAAAGGAAGAGGTTACCCTTGTGTCAACAATTATATAATTCTATACTCAAAACCCAAGAGCAAACTAACCACTTCCTAAATTATGAATAGCAGTAGCACAAGCTGAAACCACAGTTGATCAGTGCATATAAAACCACAGTTTTCCTAGTACTTGTATATAATTATTTTCATAATATTTTGCACATAATCAGAAGCCAGAAAATATTTCTGCATCAGTGAATAAGAAAGACATTTAGAAAGATAAATTCTTTTAAAGTAACCATTTCTGAAAAACGGTTTTAAAAACGGCATTATATTTGTTGCATGAGCATTCATATTTAACCAACTTAAATAGTCCTCTTTAAAACTGATTTCTCAGAAACTCTACTGCTTACACTGAATGTTTCAAGTCCCTTGAAGCTAATACTTTGAACCAAATACCCTTTCTTTGAAGCTAATTGGTTAGAAGATGATTAAAATTCGGATTTGAATTTCACTAGTTTTCCACATTGAATAAGAAGCAGCATTGAATTCATTGTGAAGACAGCCAATTGCTCAGGTCAAGTAAGGATTTTTGGCCCTGCTAAGTTTCTGATACTGAAATTTAACTTTTTAATTATTATAAACTTTTATCAACTTGTCTTCAAAAATTTCTAAAATACAGACTCATGAATTTAATCTCTCTTAGCCAAGTTCTTAAAGGGCCTTAGTAACAAAAGTTGCTATTGATCTTGGTAGCTTTTTGGGGTTCTGGAAATTCTCTGTGGATACCCAGGTATTCTTCCTTCAACTTTGCTGTGTATTTGTCTTTCTTTGCTCTCAATGTGTTCTGTGTGTGTGTTTTTTTCTCCTATCACTGCAGCATTTGCTTAGTTTGACTTCTTATTGGTGAGACTCCTTGTCCGAGATTATTGGCCAGCACACTTGATTTAAGAACACTCTGGAAATACTCAACCACAGAATTGTGCCCCCACACCATGAATGTTGTCCATGAATGAAATCCTGTTGTCATTCTCTAGACCTGCTTTAGAGTCATATGTTCTGTAGTGCTGCTGGGCAGACATTCGGCATCTTCTTTGTGTATCTTCTCTACTCCTCTCCTAGACTGTTACCTTACATTTTCCCTCTCCTCAAGCCTCTGGCATTATTTCTCCCATCCTCACTCTTAGATGGTAATTTTTTTTCTCTGTCACAAGGAGATTACAAGCAATCAGAAAAGGACTTCTGAACACTTTCCTCACGCTACTTATCTGCATGTCTCATTAGCCCTGAGCAGCTGACTTTCCTCCCGGTGACCCTAGGCGAACACTGTCTGTCTTCCTTACTCCATCTCGTTCATCTCTTGACCACTCAGGTGTGCCTCCTGCACTCTTCTCTCTCTCTCCTCCTCCTTCTTCTTTTTTCCATTGGCCATTCTATTGGTTCATTACCGTCAACACATCAATAAGGCTATTACTTCTCCCATCTTTAAAGAAATATGTGCTTCTCCTGATCCCACATCGTCATCCAGCTACCACCCATGTTGTCTCCTCCCTTCTCAGCAACTGCTCACGACAGTTATGTTGCGTTCACTGCCCTCTTTTTATTCTCTTCTAAACTCATGCTCATCATATTTTTTGCCTTATCATTTGTCAGAATCGCACTTGGTACTCCATGATGACGTATTGCTAAATTCAGTGGAAAATCCTCAATCCTCCTCTTATCAGACCTATCATCAGTGGTTGACACAACTGATTATTCACTTCTTTTCGCTGAACACTTTGACACTGGGATCCAGATCAGCACTCTCTCCCTGTTTTCCACCTATCTCTCTGGCCGCTCCTCAGTCCTCTTCACTGGTTCCTCCTTCTCTCTCTCTGAACTGGAATTATGACAGTGTTTCTAGATTCAGTCCCTTTTTAAATAGAGATCACTTTATAACCATGGTACCTCTTCCTAATAACGTTCATTTGACAACCTTGTCCAATCTCATGACTTTTAGTAATATCCATAAACCTCTGGATCTCAAATTTATGTATCTAGCCCATCTAACCTAGAATCTTCTCTTGAATACCCACACAAATGAATATATATTACATAAATGGTGACAAGATAATCAAGAGCCTATTAGTGTGGTTATGAATGATCATATGTTGATTAGGGTAATGGTGATTAGTTTCACAGTACTGTATCTGAAATCAGCTGAAGCAGTGAAGGTTTTAGGGAAATAAAGATGATTTCAGAGCATTGTACACTTGGGGCAAAGCGATACAGAATAGAGGGTCAGGGTAAAGAACAAGGCAAAGAAAAGAATGTAGGAAGATATTTTTCAATTGACCTTGAACTCTGTGGGAAGATATTGATCAGCTGACCTAGAACTTTATTAAATCTCACTGTGACTTTGCACCTCCTGAGTATTCTAGCCCTGCCCAATGTAGACATTAGATTCTACATGGAAAAAATATGCATTATTTTAATAGTTCCGTAAGTTGATCCTAGTTGATAGAATTTTACCTTTTGTAACTGCATGAACGTTACACTTTGAAGAGTCGGTCATCTCTCACCTGTACTGACAATGCTGTTCAGTCACCCCTTTATCTGATGCTGGCTGCCCCCTTTCCAGACTGTTGTGCACCCAGTAAGATTCCTTGCATATCAGATTGAGAACTGATGGATCTACTTTTAGAAGTTTATTAAACTTAGGGCTGGGCACAGTGGCTCACATCTGTAATCCCAGCACTTTGGGAGGCCGAGGCGTGCAGATCACCTGAGGTCAGGAGCTCAAGACTAGCCTGGCCAACACGGTGAAACGCCATCTTTAGAAAATACAAAATACAAAGTGCAAAAATTAGCCAGGTGTGGTGGCAGACACCTGTAATCACAGCTACTTGGGAGCCTGAGGCAGAAGAATCCCTTGAACCCTGGAGGCAGAGGTTGCAGTGAGCCGAGATTGCGCCACTGTACTCCACACTCCAGCCTGAATGACAGAGTGAGACTCCGTCTCAAAAAAAATTCAGAACAATAAGATCTTAGCCTTGGTGTCCTTAGTCTCTGCCTATGCAGAATGTGAATCATCCTGTTTGCTTTATAGTTTATATCACAGTGGCAATCATATCCCTGAGCTGTTAGGGATCAAAGTTTCTACATTGTTCTCATGTACACCAAAAATTATTGAGAATAAAATGGACCACTGTACATACATAAAGTGTAATCATTTATTTAACAGTCTTCCAATTATAGAACATTTAAGTTTTAAATTTTATTTTTAATTTTCTCTATTAATAATGCTACAATGACTATCCTTGGATTATACTTCTGATTATTTCCTTAAGATAAAAATTCTGAATATGGAATTACAGGATCTGAAAAAATGGACATTTTTAAGGCTTGTGGAAAATATTGTTGAATTGTCTTTCAGAAATACTTTGACATTTTACTCTTCTTTACAGTTCATGAGAAAAATATTTTTGCCGTCTTGATCTACAATTGACATTAACTCTCCTCTGTCTTCTGATTTCTTTTTTCATTGGCCTTCTTCTTTTCTAATTGCAAATATACACATATTTCTGTACTTATTATATTATGCTTTTTTCTAATCTTTCTTCTCATAAATCTATTATTCTTTCTTATTTTTTTCTCCCTGCCAAACTTAATGAAAAAGTTCTACTTGCTTTCTCCATTTCACTGCTTTTTCTTTAACCACCCCTTTTCTTCCTTTCTTACTTCGATGAAACTTCTCTATTCCTAAGGTCACAGAACACCACCTGTGGAATAGCTACAGTGGCCTACTTTTACTCCTCTTTCTTGTTGATCTTTCCATCACTTTGATGTTATTCTCCCTCTCTACTCCTCAAAACTCTTTCCTCCTTGGGAGGAAAAATCACTAAGACCTCCAGGCTCTCTTCCCGACCCTTAGATTGATCTATTTTGAGACACCTGTGCTGGTTGATCCAGTGCCTTGGCCATTGGTCTAAGTATGGGGAAATCCCATTTTCCTGTCTTCTATCCTCTTCTCTTTTCATGTGTGCTCTTAGCTCATGGCTTTAACATTTGACATTTGTATATGTTAATGATTATCATTCTCTATTCCAAGTGAGTCCTCTATATTTAATGCCACAAAAATGTTTGCAGTTGTCTGCTGGATATATGTATGTCAATACACCTCCACTTATTATAAATTGACCCAACCTAAACTTTTCCTTCTTTCTTACCAATTTTGCCTGTATTAGATAGTTATGTCACTGTTAACGCATTCTCTCAAGCTAGAATCATTTAAAATTAAGCATATCTCTTCTCTCCCTGATTCCCCATCCCACCAGCCACCAATTCCTGTTGGTTCTACCATGGTCATGTACTTTGCCACCCTTCTTTTCATTTGTTTTCCTCAATGGTGGTAATCAATCAGGTCATAAAGCATACTCTTTTTAGCACTTCATTAATATTCTGTCAGATCCTGAATACTATTGGAGATCAAAATATCCAAAAGACATTAAGATTTGGCCCCACCATGAAAGAACTTCGAGGCAAGTAGGAGGGACATGTGCAACAATTTCAATTTGATGTGGTGCTAGACATATGAACAGAATGATACAGGATCACAAAGGTCGACCAGCTTAGAGGTAGTCGTGTATATACAGAGAGAGGTCTCACTAGTGGAAGCCTACTGGAGAAACTGAGTCTTTATTAGTGAGTAGTGATAAGCCATATGACAAGGCAATAAAAGCAGTTATTATTAACAAAGGGCAACATCAGGAGCAAAGGTTCAGATGCCAAAGCCTTGTTCATGGCTCTCACCAGAGTCTGCACACCCCCTTCTCCCAACCCAAGGTACCTCCTCACCTAAAATAGAAGTAGAAAGCCAGAAAAATTAAACTTTTATGTATCCCACCTTCCTTAACATCTCTTTTGACTCTTGCACTACTTTGTGATTAAATCCAGATTCCATAGCATGGCACAAACAAAGCCTTCCCAATCAGACCCCAATTCATTCCTGCAGCCTCACCTTTCACTGTCTACTCTCCCCCTAATAGCACTGCTTTGTCACAGTCTTCATCTTTTTCTTCACCCAACACCATTTTTTTCCAACTCAGTTTCCTTGTAAATATCTAAAGTGCTTCTTCCTTCTAATCTATATAATAATTACTTTCTAATTCTCTAAGCTGTAGATTAACTTTGATCTCTTCTTTGTATCCCCTCCTTAATTCTCTAGGCAGAATTAATCGCTCTCACAGCACTTGGGTTTTTACTTCCGTTATAGTCATTACCTAAATGACACAGGTTTTTCCATCAAGAGATACGAACCTCACAATGGCTATATTATTCATATTCTTCATTCGTTGTGAGCACATGACAGGAGTATAATATAGTCTACTGAATGATTTAACTTTTTATCTAACCCTGTTTTCAGAGCCATATCTTGCTTGTATCAATAGAAGAAGCCTTCTCAGGTGTGTTTGAGGTGACCGTACCAACTTTTCACAAAAATACTCTATGTTCTCTGTTGCCCCCAGTGATCGTTTTGACCTGCCCAGAATTCTGACCGTGAGACACAATCTCATTTTAGTGTGGCGACTGACATGTAAAAACATGACCAAAGAACATATAACTGTTTATGCTTTTATTTTTTGAAAGTGTTCAGATCTGTGCATGAATACTAAAGATTTTATGGCAGAATAGGGATATCACAGAGTGATTTAAAAATGTAAAAAGAATGCCCAAACACTTCACAAAATAATTATCATTTATATTTTTCTCCATTGTTGAAATAGGAACGGCATGCTAACTAGTTACTTTACAGAAGTTTCTTTTAATATAACACCATACACTGTAATTAAGATACCAGTGACACAGTGGGCCTCAGAGTTGAAATCCTGCATTTTGCGTAGGATTTTTTGTTGGTTTCATTTCATATAAAGATTTTATAAGCAAAGAATATGAATTCAGAAAACTGGCATAGGAGAAGTGAGCTAAGGATATTATTATGCTTATTTTTTAAGTTCTTTAGCACAGAGGTATTCATGGCCATAAAGATTAATTTGCTGATGTGTAATGCCCATTTCTCCCTCCAGAACAGCTACTGAATATAAATCTGTTTTAGAAGAGAAAAAGTTTGTTTCAGAATTTTCCTTGTGGGGCTGGACAAGCTCTGATTTGCCACATAAGTCTAGAAAGAATGTTGGGTGGAGATGTCATTGAACGCTGCCTAATGAGGTCATGCCACTCCGTGTAACACAGACCAACATCAATCATGAGCTATATTTTTAAAAATAATTATTTATCTTTGCTAAACTTGGTACAACTTGGATAATTAAATATACAATAAAAATGTGTATGATAATCCTTAAATATGTATAGTGCTGAATTGTTTATTAAATTTTTAAAATATGCTATTTTGCTTAATCCTTATAACAGTTTTCCTAGGTAGGTAGAATCATCCCTCCTTTGAATACCTGTTCCTACAGACACACACATAAATGAGGTGTTCACCATGTAATTTTGACAAACGCCCCATATTCTGTGGCTAGTAGGTATGCCTCCCCTACCCTGAAGAAGAGAGTACTGTTTGCATTGTCAGCAGTAGGAGACTTAGTGAGTGCCTTCTGACCAGATAAAATGTACCTGGGAGGGATGAATGGCAGGTTGCAGGAGGCATACTGCATTAACCGAGGCTTATGAAATCTGTACAAAGCCCTTCCATTGAGTTCCACTGTGAATAATCTATAGAATGTTTAAAATAAAGGCCATTTTTTAAGTTTGAAATTTAAAAGCAGGATATTTTTCTAGAAAAGTAATTGGTATTTTTACTAATACTCTATCGACCATTTGTTGTAGAATGTGTACATTTCTGTTATTTAATTCAGACAACAATGGCAAAGGCAAAAAACAGGGAGACCAGTTAGAAGACTGTTTCACATGTTGGCCTGAATTGTAAAGTGGCAGCAATGGAAGTAGGGAAAATGGTCAGATTCTAGACATAGTATGAAGATTGAGCCAAGATAACTTGATGTGGGATATGGGTGTAGCACAGAAAAGAGAGGAGCAAAGTACGACTGCAAATTACGGAATTGGCATTTACTGAAACGGTAATAATGTGTTGGTAAGAAATAGGAGTTTTCTGGTAGTCCATGTATAAATGATACGCAATGCTTTGAAACTATAGAAGATCACCAAGGGGAAGAATGTAGACAGAAACTAGAAAAGGTCCAAGCAGAGATCCTTGGGACACTCCAGCATGGAAAAAGAAGGTGATAAGGAGGAACCAGCACTCAGAGCTAAGGAGAAGCATCTTGTCAGATAGGAAGAAAATCTGCAGAGCACAGTGTGTGAAAAGCCACTTTCACACACTGATTGGTCAGTTAGTAAGACTGAAAAAACTGACCATTGGATTCAGCCATGTGGGGGGTCATTGCTGACCTTTGCATACATTCTAATGGCTTCCACTGAATTATCTCATTTTTCCCCTCAAAGCAGTTCACTGGGGGATTTTTCTGTTGCCCTCCCAGTTTCAGCTACTTAACACTCTTTTTATACTGTCAAGACATTTTAAAGTAAATAACTGTGTACCCTTGTTTCTTACTCAAAATAAGGCCTTCCACTCAAGGCACATACAAAACTAGAATGAAGTTGAGTGTATTATCCAACTATTTAACTTATTGAACATATAATTGACAATGTCTACCAATATAGCCACTATTCCTGAGCTAGATTTCCACAAAACATTCCACGATTTCCCTTAATGGTGGTTGAGTGATACATTGAATAAATATTGTACTGTAGGATAAATTTCTGTAAGAAAGTGTCTTCAGAGATTTTGGGTTTGAGGTATATATTCTTTCATGTTTTGCAGTGAAGGTGTGTTTTTCTTCCAACAGTTCTTAGTTTATGTTTTCTTTCATTGGAAGTTCATCACTGTTATGCGTTTCTTGAGTATTATAACAAAGCAAATCCACAAGCATTCAATATAAGATTAGGAAGAAAAGTCCTGCGATACTTTGTTGTCAAACACTTGCCACTGATAGACGTTATTTTAGCTTTTAAGGCCTGTCACATTGTTTATTCAGAGGAATCGTTTTTCAAATTTTGGTAAAAAAAAAAAAAAAAAACCTTAATTTTGGCTTCCCACAGATGCCATTGTGGAAAGCATTCTTAGTACTATGTTATTTAGTCATCCCATGGAATTCTAGTTTTCAACATTGATTATTACTTATAACCCACAGTTTGACCTAGGAAGTGGGAAACTCTGTGTATTGACTCTGACTCACCAGCCAACAATGAGCCTGCTCTGTGGTGGAGTTGACTTCTGTGGAGACCTTCAGCGCTAGCACTAGGGTGAAATTTTTTCTTTAGCTTGTAGACCACCAGTGCTTTAGGTGAAAAGGTGTTGAGAGTAACAGTGTTTTAGTTTGTGAATCTGGTTAGATAGTAATGGTTCTCCAGTTTCATGATGACGAGAAAAGTGAGTCCATAGCAGTTGTTTCATCTATCAAGTTGATAAGAAGGTCTACTTAGTACATAAACATTACTTTTATTTAAGACAACACTTTTGGCAAAATTAGCCATCTCTTTTTTCATATATCCATTCTTCTCAGGAAGACTTCTGCTCTCCAGGGTTTTTCTGAAACCATGAAACTCGTGGCCTTTGAAGGCCAGTTGCAGGTTTGAGCCTTAAAAAGTATTGCTTTTAAATGCTGGCTCATCACTTTCATACTGTGATGGGTTATATAGATATGTCAAGTTTTATTCAATTGTCATGCTCTTTTAATAAGAACCCCTCAATTTTAAGCCTTGATGTGAATATAATTGGCCACCTTCCCTAGGATTTCTCACTTAAATATATAATCTGCATTACTCACACAATATTAAAACATCTGTTCTTGAGTAGGAATGCAAGCATTTGCTTTTCATTGCCGGCTTAAAAATAATTTAAAAACATGACCCAGATAACTTTTTGAATGAATTCGGGTAAGAACATAGGGAAAGGCAAAGAAGCGTGTTTAAATGAATTGTTTCAGGACATTCTTGTGTCTTTACAGAACCTCCCGTGAGTTGTTCCTGGCAGGCATTTGTGTCTGCATGCCCTGTCGGCTGCTTAGGCTCTTTAAAAGTAAGACTTCTGTACAATATATCAGTTTGACATTACATAAATGAGATTGGAGACACCTTTAAGAAGTGATGTTACCCAAGGCTGGACATTTATTGTCTTCTCTTAAATACCAGATCATTTTATAATATTGTTTTGTTTTTAACTCCGACAATAAAACCTAATCTGCATTCCTAACCTTCTGTTAAGTATGAATGAATTGAAAACTTTCTTATCAGTTTGAAGTGTACTATATGCAGTTGACTAGGAAAGTTGCAACATAAATCTTTGTAGGCCCTAATAGTTTTGCAACAGTTGCTATGCTACTCAAGGTAAACATTTATATGTGTGTATTTGTCCAAGGAAGATTCATTTTAAGTGTGTTTTTAAAATTGCACTGGCCACAAAAATCCTAATAAAATGTCAAGCTA
This sequence comes from Pongo abelii, assembly GCF_028885655.2. Classification (NCBI taxonomy): domain Eukaryota; kingdom Metazoa; phylum Chordata; class Mammalia; order Primates; family Hominidae; genus Pongo; species Pongo abelii. The sequence continues at coordinate 178,767,682 of NC_071988.2, read as the reverse complement.
TGGTTTTTTAGAGGTAAGTAACGACTGATTGTGAAATTATAAGTAGTTCAGATAGTACTATTCCAAACAGGAAGTCAGCTTTTCTTTTTTCTAAAAAAGGGGAAAGATGTTAACAAGTGCAGAAAATATTTAAGGTAGCCATAATAAAATACAAAACAGTAAAACACTGATTTTTGAAAAGAACAATGGAAAAGTCAATAAGAAAACTTCACTTTTGCAGCCAAACTTGCTGTCTTGAGCTTGTTCCTATGGCTACGATCTTGTCTGAACTCCTGGGCTGCCAGTTATTTTTCATTAATAAAAATAGAAATATATTTGTTTTTCAGTAATTCTTACATACTAAGTTCACTTTTTTCTGGTCCACATTCACCAGGATTTGTGTGATACTTGTTTGGTTACTTGTGTGATTCATAATAGCAGATTCTCATTTTGGCTTTGTTTTGGCAAGAGAAAACTCTCTTCTATGATGCAGTATACTTGGCTTCTCACAAAGGCAAGAATTTTCTCTTGTTTTGTTTATAGTTCTCACCTCACAGGTTTTTACTTTTGTTCATTTGTTTTATTTTTTATTTTTTTATTTTTTATTTTTTTGAGGCAGAGTCTCACTTTATGACCCAGGCTGGAGTGCCGTGGCCCAATCTCGGCTCATTGCAACCTCTGCCTCCTGGGTTCAAGTGATTCTTGTCCCTCAGCCTCCCAAGTAGCTGGGATTATAAGCATGGCCAACATGCCCGGCTAATTTTTTCTATTTTTAGTAGAGATGGGGTTTCACTATGTTGGCCAGGCTGGTCTCGAACTTCTAAACTTCAAGTGATCCACCTGCCTTGGCTTCGGGAAGTGCTGGGATTACAGGTGTGAGCCACTGCACCTGTGTGAGCCCTTACAGGTTTTTAAATAAATGCTTGTTGAATGATTGAATGGACATGGTGTAATATTATCCTTTGTTTGCTCCTATAATAGTTAAGTGGAGAAGTTGATGGCATGTATTAGCATTCTAGGGCTGCATTAACAAAATACCACAGACTTAAACAGTGGTACCTTAAACAATGGAAACTTGTTTTCTCAAAATTTTGGTTGCTAGAAATTGAGATCAGGGTGTCAGCAGGTTTGGTTTCTTCTGACACCTCTCTCCTTTACTTGTAGATGTTCATTTTCTTCCTGTGTCTTCAGATGGTCTTCCCTCTCTACTATGTCTATGTTAAAATTTTCTCTTATTATAAGAACACCAATCATGTTAGATTAGGGTCCACCCTAATTACCTTATTTTACTGATCTCTTTAAAGACCATGTCTCCAAATACAGGCATTCTGAGATACTGTGAGTAGGACTTTAGTAGAATAGAAATTTTGAGTGAACTCTAATTCAGCCCATAACACAACATGTGTCTATATTCATTTAAACATTTTTGGTATCAGTTTTCTAAGCATGGAACTGTTTCCTTCAGATTTTTAGGATCATACTGCTTCTATCTATAAGCCAGAAATGCCTTTCTAGGATATTTGATGTCTTAAAGAGCAGGGTAAACTTCATGTACTCTCAAAATTTTATATATATATATATAAATGTAGAATTATCCCACAGTTGTACCACAGGACAGTGTTTCCCAAAACTCACTGATCTGCTAAAACAACAAGGAGAGTTAAAAGAAAAAAAAATAGAGTTCAGTCCCATTATAGACTTAGTAAGTCAGTCAATTATTTTGAAGCTCTCAAGATAATTTTGCTGAAGCTGTGTTGGACTCCCTTGTATCTGATAATTCAGTAGAATTTTTAAATGTAAAAGCTGGCAAGAAAGTTGAAGGTCATTGAATATAGCTACCATATTTTGTAGTGGAGGAAACTGAGGCGCAGATAGATTATGCAATTTAGTCAAACTCTCTTCCCTACATGTGAGTATCTTTGGGATTTAGAGTCCAGTTCCTTGACTCCTGATCATAGTTCTCTCATTATCATGTTGTCATTCAGAGTAACTTTCATCAGAGAATTTTAAAGACCCAATTTTGTATGGGATCCTTATCTCATGGAGCTGACATCTTAGAAATGTACTGTTTGGCAGGACACTTCATCACATAGATTTTAGATGCTTTTCTGCTCTTTGACAACCTGTCCTTACAAAGTAATAGACCTAAAAGGGTCTAGGCTAGGGCCACACCATCACCAAGGTTATCATTACTGCCCTGCAGGTGATAACACAGAAGCTTTTCTCTGGCTGAATAAGGGTTTTGGTTTAGTTGTCTACATTGCAGAACACCAAGAAACTCTGCTTCCCGTTTGTGTCCATTGCTATCCACTAAATTGTCTTAGCACAACCTATAGCTTAAAAGTACACCATCATATTTTTATGAAGAATAAAAGACATAAACAGGGAATGTGAAAATCCAATTCAAGTCAAGGCATATTTTGCATATTCTAACCAGTTTAACAGCCCAATCATAAGGGTTTTTAAATATCAAAGGTATTGTTAGAATTTTCTAGATACTAATTATGGGAGAAAATGCCATTAGTCTGTAATGAACAGTGTTACTTTGTTAGAGAGAAAAGTAAAACTTAAAAATTCAAAGACTTTTTTTTCTGTAACTTCTTTTTTTCATTGCTCCCCCTTTCTCTCTGAGAGTCCTTTAAACAACTTAGAAAAGCAGAACTTTGAAACTGAACAACTCGGCTCTTCCTTGAACCAGTGGGTGGAGGGACAGTCATGAGAAGGCCCTTAAATAGAAGCACCACTTCCCCTGTTCTGTCCAGGGATTGATTCTTTGAATCCTGGGAACTTATGTTCATTCTTCTTTCCTGTTTTTTTGGGTGGGGACCACTGTGTGTGGGGTGTGGTGGGGAAACAGTTGTCTTTCTAAATTTATCAAATTTTAATTTAAATATTTAGAAGCTTAGAGATTTGTAACACCAACTGATCTATACATACAGTAACAGAAGATGCTTTTCTCCCAACCTTTAACATTTGAAGGGATGGGTATGCAGATTGCAGATACTTCACTGGACCCAAGGTGTGCATCTTTTGTTTGCCCAGTATTACAGGCTTATCTTGTTTTGCCTTCTTTTGTGTTAATATTTTGAACTTCATCTCAGCAATATTCATTTCAGTTAGAACTTTGTATTGCTTCAAAAGAAATGCTTTATTCAGAGAGTCTCCAACAGACTGGAAGCAAAATAAGCCAAATCATTCTTGGATTACAGTCTAATTGAAATTCGCCTACATAACAATTATATTTTATGCTTAAAATATACATCTTCCCCCTGACAATTTAATAAATAATGTATACTTTTTGTATTAACTTGCTAGCAACCACTTATTTTATCTGTACAGATTTTGAAACTTTCCATTTGTAATAATACTTATTCTTTGACTATTACTGACCCCTTAATTTTTACTTTATAAAACATTTATATACATATATAGGCTTATGTTTTTGAAATATGCAAAAATTTGCATTAACTTTTTACACCATAAATTTAATCAATAGTAACTTGCTTGGCTAAATTAAAATTAAAACCGTTTTTAGGTCAATGTTTATATCTATAATAGAGTTTTCAGTCATAGTTCTGTCAAAGCAATTTTGTGTTCCTTGGACAATTATAGAAAACACTGGGTAATAAAAACATATTAGATTTAGTTCCTACTCTCAAAGTTTAACAGTCTAATGGGTAGAGCAAAAATATCATAAAATAATTAGAAAATATCTTAGTCCTAATATTTTAGCCAGATCCTTGACATTATTGAAATTAAGTCTTCAATAGTAACCATTGTACTGCATATATATGTACTTACACATTTCCATGTATCTTTGCGTATCTTTGTTTATCCTGTAACATCATGTCATAAACCTCAAATATACAAAATAAAACTTATTTAAAAAACAAAAAGATGAAAGGAGTAACAGCTGAGTGGAGACTTGGAAAGTACTTGTGAGTAATCCAGGCAAGGAAGGAGGCCAGACATTGTCATTCCACTGTGCTTTTCTCATAATGCACACACAGGCCCTGGAACACTGTAGTTACTCAATAAACTTTTGTTAAAAAAAAAAAAAAAAGGATGAAATCATTGTTGGCCCAAGGCTGCCACGTTCATTTCTGCCTATTATACCCTGTAAGAATGTTCCCCTGTGGGCAGTGGAACACCCACAAAGCCAGGAGCCCCATGAGGGTTCTGCCTGTCCAGAGGAAAGGTGCTCTTTTTCCTAGTTTACTGTTCAGCTTCTGCTCTTCAAGCCAAGTGCTCACAGAGCAGCCCACAGAGGGAGTCTCTTTCCAGTTGACCCAATGAAGATAATATGGACAGTGATGACCCTGTTGTGCAAGGTTTCATGGATGAATTGGATTTTTGAAAAGGTCATTGTAATGGTAAAGATTTATGATGTGGATCAACAGGGGGAGAGTTTTTGCATGTCAGGTATGGGGACAGATTTAGCATAAGTTAAGTTACAAAGTCTGAGATGATATTATATGTGCAGTAGTCAGTGAAGAGACTAGATTGATTGGAACAAAATATGCATGTCTCTGATGAGTAGCGGATTAGAGTGGAAGGTGAGCAGAGGTCAGTTTTTGAGGGCTCTGAATGCTGTGTAAGGAATTTGGATTTTATCCTCCAGATGAGAAATCACATAGGCATTTGTCCAAATTCATCATAGGATCAGTAATATCTTATTTAGTAGATTAACCCAGGATTATGCAGCATAGAACAAAAGGAGAGAGAAATGATTAAAGGTAAGGAGATAAGGTTAGAAGCTGCTATTTATAGTACATGTTTTTAGTATCGAGCCCAGGATGGAAGTAATGAGAATGAAAAGGAAGAGCGGATGTGTTAGTGTTTTCCTATACATGGGCATTTAGATTGCTTCCAGTCTTTCTAATCATTGAACATATTTCCATGTGCATAAGTGAAAGAATATTCAGTGTTTATCAGTTACATCAGCTAAAGTGTTGTGCCTACGTACACTAACTTCTGCAGGCAGAGCAGAGGAATTCCAATTTAATCACATCCTCAGTAATCCTTTTTAAAATTCTTGCCAATCTCATCTGCGTGAAAAAGTATCCTTTTTTCGTATGTGAAATAATATCTCTCTTTGGATTTCTCTGATAATGAAGTTTAGCATATTTTCATATGTTTATTGACCACTCAAGCTTCTTATCTGTAATATGCCCATTTTTCTTCCATTGCATTTGTCTTTATTTTTGTATATTCTGGATACTAATCTTACGACAGTAACATAGTTTGTCAGCGTGTTCTCCCAGTGTCCCTCTGATCTCTTAATCTTGTTTATTAGGCATTTTATATTAAAAATATATTGTAGGCAATTTATTAAGCTGATCTTTTATGATTTAGACATTTTCTATCTTGATTAATAAGTTCTTTAATGTCAAATGATTTCTAACTGTATTTTGTTCTAGATCTTTTGGGTTAATTATTTCTTATTCAATTTTTAATTTATGTGACACTAATTTGCATAATTACCAGGTAATTTTTCAGATTAAGAAAAATGAAAAGTGGAAAAGAAAAGGAAAATTTGGTAAACTGTATTATAGTTTTCATTCTAGGTTTATAATTGAACCATGAAGATATTTTTAATTCTTTTACATGACCAAAAGATATCCATATCCTTCACGGTTGGTGGTAATGAAAATTAATGTCTTTCTCATTGATTTTACAGGAAATCTATCAGAGTTCATCTTCGTGAAGTCTTTGCAGAGTAGTTATTTCTAATTGGATTCAATACAATTTTCCTTCACACATATTTCCAGCCTTAGTCTTTATAATTTTTTGCATATGTCCAGAAGGAATACATTGTCATTTTTAAAACAGTTAACACAGGATTCATTTTACTTTCAGCAATTCACAGAAGCTGTGAGTCCTTCAGTGCTACCCCCTTCAGCTTTGCCACTGGACCTGCTTAATAATGCTATAACTGCCTTTCGTACCTTGGAAGACCTTATTCGATATCTTGAACCAGAGAGATGGCAGGTGGACTTAGAAGATCTATATAGGCCAACTTGGCAACTTCTTGGCAAGGCTTTTGTTTTTGGAAGAAAATCCAGAGGTAAGCTCCCTCTTCAGATTAGAACCTCATTTAATTTTCTTAACAGCTAATGTTTCAGATTCTTCTGCCACAGCTTCTAAAGGGTAGAGTTTAAAATTCATCAGTGATATATTCAATACATTTTCTTATCATTTGAGCATATTTATATATTGAATAATAATATATACAAAAGGAGGAACTTAGTTATAACTCAGTGGGTGTGGAAAATTGAAAGGGGGATACTTCTGAAAATTCCAGGTATATATTATCTTCAAAAATATCATTTTGATGAAGTCCTTCATTGCATTTTACAAAAATCACTGCTTACTCAAACCTAGTACTTGGAATATGTTGATTTTGGGACTCAAAAGAGATTATCATAGCTGCAAAGCCAGGTTAGGGATAGAAAAAGGGGATCCTCTACAAAAATGTTTGTCTACAGTATCTCCCATGGGTCAGTATTATATGACTTTGCATTTTCTAAGCCTAGACAATTCTAAAAACTATGAAAAATGGCAACGACGCAACATAAAATAGAATTCGTAGTTTTCAAGGCAGGATTCATAGCAAGAAAACAAGAACCTGAAAGAACTCACACCATAATAATTTTTAACTATATAAATTTGCTGTTGAAATAATCACTTTTGCCCATATGGGTGTATCTTTCTCTAAGAGTGAAAGTGATGTTAATTAAACCTAATTCTACATGGCCAAGAAATTGGAAGTAATCTTAACTGAGTTTTCTATAAAATTACCTAATTTTTTTAGTAACATTGGAATTGGAAAGCATCCGTAGCAGACACAAATGAAAATGTATAGAAATAACTGTTTAATTACAATGCACTCAAAATATCTGTTTTAGTCTGTCAGAAACATTGAAATCTACCGCTTGGGAGAATGCAATGACAGCCTACAGAATTTATATGAAAGGAACAATGTTCGGTTAATTTGAGCCATTCACAAGGGCAGATTGCACCAGACTTGCTCTTCTAAACCTTGTCAGAAGGAAACCCGATTCCTGCCCTTTCCTGCTCTAAGAGTTGCAGCTTTTTTGGATCATGAGCTTCAATCTCAGCAGGTCATGTTCAGACTTGCCCCGCCCTGCTATTTCACTATGCCAACAGACGTGGTTTCCTTTTGGCTATATTTGAAATCAGTGTTCAAGTGCCTGGGCAGTTGAGTCCTGTCCAGATGCTGAAAGCTGTTACATATTTATAAGATTTGATCTTGATGAATAACTTGATGAATAACTTACGAGCAACACTTCTTCCCTTCCCTCCCACTTAGGAACAGGAAGATGAAGATCTGCAAGACTAGCTGAAATATCCATGAATTGAGCCCTTGTTAGCAAATTTGAAGTTGATTATCATGTTGATCTGTAAGAAGCAGGGGCAGTGAATCAGGTTCTAAACTGAGATCTAGTTTTTTGACAGCTGATTTCTGGATTTGGGCCTAAAAACCTCCCTTCTAGCCAAGCCTTTATGCCTGAAAATGTACGCCTGGTGCTCAAAGATTTGGCCAGAGGCTAGCTTGCATTCAAAAGCATCGGAAGCTGAACAGATCTTTCAGATACTCATTTAACACTTTCAAAATTGAAGCCCTTTGCAGTTTTCCAAATTTATTAACTTTTTAAGCATGCAGTAAGTGTGAGAAAAGCAGTGTACATTTTTGGAACTTTACATAAACTAAAATACAGGTGTGGGATAACATCTATATAGACAAAACCAACTCCCCTCCTGAGAGTATCTCTACAAAGGAATAAGGAGTCAAACTTTTAAAAGCTTCTAATTAGACATTGAAATAGATTTCCCACAGAATAAACATCACAGTGTTACCACATTCATCTTAGAAAGACCACCCTCAGATTACATTACAGTAATAGACTGTCTTTGGACTGAATATCTTAAAAGAATGAACAACTAACAAAGAAAAATATTACTGTTTTTTGTAGCAAAATTTATAATATTAATGACATTTGCATTTAAAAATAATGATTTTTGTTGGTGATGTGCTCAAAATCTGCATTCTTTAGAAAAACAAACTAATACCTGTATTTGTTTTCTTAGGAGATAATTATGAAAAGGAAAAAAATCTGAAGACCAACTTTTACAAATATTTGGCAGAGGGAAACTTCCTTAATATTATAGTTAAGCTATTCAAAAAGTATGCTTTGGTACATTATCTTTCTTTTTTCTTTTCCTTTTTCTCTTTATTTTATTTGCCTTTCCCCCTCTAAAAGTACTATACAATGTTTCAAGAATATATGACATATGACTTAACGAAGCTTATATGCATTTGAAGCCTTAGCAGTAGGCAGCATAAATTTCAAAATGAAATGCCAAATTTAAAATCCTTAGTTATATTTTTAGAAAACTGTGGACTGCATAAATGCTTTACTTTTTTTTCTTTCACTTTCTTCCTCTAGTTCAGGGTTTTCATTCATACCTTGCTACTGCTACAAAAAAAATACTGTATTTTCTAAGTCAAGCTTAACTAGTGCGTAAAAAGGGCTTTTGACTTTTGTGTCAAACATGATAAATGAGTGGAAGCTAAGTTAAAAGTGTGTTTAAATTTTCACATTGTAGCAGGTATCACAACTTACTTCACTTGGGAAATCTGTCTAACCTTTTATTGTGGTTAAGTAAACATTTTAAAGGGAACATGTACAATCTCATTTTCTATTATGAAATAGCATATTTAAAACTGCTTGACATAGGTGAATATGCTTTGAGAGCTGAGAGCTTCTTCACTCACATTCTAAAGAAGTATAATTCTTAAATAAGCATTGAAGACTTTGGCAACCAGATTTTGTGTTTGTGCATATTTTAAGTCTTCTTCCTCCTTGCCCAGGCATTAAATACTAGAGAAAAGCTTCAAATAAGCTCATATATAGTTTTAACAACAAAAGAGGAATGTATGCATATACTATTAGATCAGCAAAATGAAACCAGGTAAAATATGTGATACCATTTAGCATAATGAGCTCATTACTTTTATTAGGGATAAGTTGGCCTATTCAGAGCATTTGAAAGATTTGCTCTTAAATATTTAAAAGCTTTGCTTTCACAGGATCATTTTCAGATTAAAAAGAAATCTTTCAGTAGCCAAATGAAACAATGACTTTCCCTTGAGTTAGAAAAATAATTTTTTAGCTGAATAAGGTGTTGAAATGGACTCATTGAATTAGGATTTCTTTGGTGCTTTCCTATACTTGACTCAGGTTTTAGTCTATCATATAGTTTACATACATTTATAATTTACAATTACCTATGCATAATTTTATAATACATTTCTTAAAATACTTAAATTATAGAAGACAATTAAGACAATTTAAGTATTAAAAACACCTGATCACATGTATGACAAATCCAAGAAAATAAGCATTTGATTCTTACCTTGTCACTTAAAAATTAATAAAAATTAGCTTTTAATTTAAAAAATTGGATTACATCATGATTATTTCTACTTGAAGCCATCTTTAACCGGAAAATAGCTTTCTTTTTTTTCATTCATGTCTGTGTTATCCATATTAGTGGAAAGGTGTTTAAGTAGGTTTATTATATTTTAGATGCTATTTCTAAATTTTTAAAAAACTTTATTAGGAGAAAAAAACCCTGAAGGCATATATGGTATCTGAAAGTATTCAATCTCATTGGAATTGCTTTATTTGAATATTTCTAGGGAAAAAAAATAGGCTGAGATATAAGGCAGAAAATAAATTATATTAGAAGTGTTTATCCTAATAGTAATTACCTACTATTCATGTGATATGTATAAATTCACATTGAACATGGCATGTTATTTTGATATAATTTTCCTGAGGCAGAATCATTTTGTAGTTAAAAACAATGGTTCTTTGAGGATTTACTGCAACAGAGAATATTTTGTTTGGTCCTCAAAAGTAGGTATTCTTTCATAGAATAAAGCACAAACAGCGTAGTTAACCAACTTGCTAAAGGAGTAGAGGCAGGGGTTGTAAATCAGATAAATTAAACATTTCTTCCACCCATTAGCAGGGGAAGGATAGATATCTGAAGGAGTTTAGTTTAGTTAGTCTGAATTTCCAAGATGGGAAATCATTCAATGCATTTGAAGCATTGCCTTCCGACAACTTCTGCTCCTATAAAGTATGTCATTTTTTTTTTCACTCATGGTTTACACAGCTGTCTTCAAATGTGCATTCTCTTCATGCTTTTTTTATATTTTATGATTGTTATTGCCATAGAGATTATAGATAGAGCTGTTGACACATTTCAATAAATTGTTCTTCACTAATTGTATGACCTAAAATCCTTTTAAGAATTATACTTGTTTTTTAATCAAAGCATTCATCATTTTGCATTTTATTCTTCTCTCCGGTGTTCTCCATGTCTATTTTTTTTTTACTAAGGTTAAAACGTGTGGCCTTTTTTGTCTGTATAAAGTTTCCTATTTATAGCTTTCAACTGTTTTGTTGGCTCTGTTCTTAATATTACACAATGGCATCTCTTTACTGGTCGCTAAGTCATAATGAAGCTTTGTTTACTATGAACTAGAAGGTCCAATTTGTAGTTGTATATCTCTAAAATCTACTTACAATAAGAGCGGATATTGTTATGGATATTGTTCATGAAATAACGTAAGATTTCTTTATGAAAAGAGCTTAATGAAATACATTCAGGCTGAAAGCATCAACATCTATTTTTCTTTGCTTTCTTTTATACCATATAGTGGTGGATCTGAACCTTCTAACGGAGGAGGTAAGATTATACAGCTGCACACCTCGTAACTTCTCAGTGTCCATAAGGGAAGAACTAAAGAGAACCGATACCATTTTCTGGCCAGGTTGTCTCCTGGTTAAACGCTGTGGTGGGAACTGTGCCTGTTGTCTCCACAATTGCAATGAATGTCAATGTGTCCCAAGCAAAGTTACTAAAAAATACCACGAGGTAGGTATACAATTTTCTTTTTGGTTTCCTTTGGGTATTTTATGTCTTAGAACAAAACAATTAATCTGAAATGCGTTTATGTTTGGAAAAAAGATGTAGTATTCATGGGGAAAAAAACGAGGTATACAAACAGTTTATGTTTTTATTTTTTAAAATTAGCACCTTTAATTAAAATTCCAGATATTAGGGATTTAGAAAGCTTATTCTCTGGTAGTATGACATGAGTGGTCAGTGAAGTTTTTGCCTCTCATACCAAAAATAAAGTGTTTTCTGAGGGAAAAAAAATGAGTACAGTTTTTCAACTTTTAAACTTTTCAAAATATGAAGGAAAAATATTTCAAAGACAAGCTCAGAGATAAGTTATTGCCTGCTTTGGAGAAAGGAGAGCTTTGATATTTATTTTTCTACTTGGGACAACAGACTCCTAAGATGACATATTCATAATTATAATAAACTTTGTATTATTCATGTTGCTTCAAATAACATGTTAAACTTTGTGTGGATGTTTTAACCTTTCATCTCTTTATTCTTTGGAATGAAAGAAAATATAATATGACATGTTAGTAATTATTGTTTTTTAGAACCCTGGAAACCTTAGAACTTGTACACTTAATGTTTTTGTTAGTGATGGAGTCTCCCAATTAAATCCCAACACCTCCCCCAGCAGCATCATACAGCATCATTCTATCAGGAAGCCATCCTTCTTGATGAGTCAACTTGAATTGCTACAAAACATTTACATTAGACCAAGTCAAAATCTGCCCTTCTGACATCATTTCAATATGACTGCCTTTCCTTTCATTTTTTTCCATTAAATAAGAATACAGAATAAATATCTACCTAATAAATAAAATGATTTTTCATATGCATCAAGATTTCAGTGAAATCCTTAATGAAGTGAAAGCCTAGCTCTAGAATGGAAACAGGTTCCTTTGTCTTCACGAATCCAGTGCTTTTTTTTCCACTTTATCAATTGCCAACACAATATTGGTGAAGGGCAGGAAAATCATGTCATAGGAAGTGTAGTTTATGAAACCATGCATGTTTAGGTTACCTAACAGATGAGGGTTTCACTGAACACTTTATGCATATGAAAAATCATTTTATTCATTAAGTAGATATTTATTTCATGTTATTTTATTTAGTGGAAAAAAGTAAAGGTCATGAAGTAATTTTTAAATGAAGCCAGAAGGGCAGATTTTTATTGGTGTAATTTAAAGGCTTTGTAAAATTTAAAGTTGACTTTTCAAGATGGATGGTTTCCTGATACATGTATAGTACCTGATGCTGCTGGAGGAGGAGATGGGATATAATAATTGAAGAAAACTAAAAGATACTATAGCATGATAATGTTATTAATAAGATTCTTACTTTCTGTGTCAATCACTGGATCTCTTTGTGGGAAGACATTTTAGCCAAATAAATATATTTTCTTAATGATTTTTCTAAGTTCCACCTAAGAATTTTCAGAAAAGCAAGTCAGTAACTTTATATATATATAAACTTAGATGTTGTATCTTCATTGAAATGCTGGTGTCCTACCAGTCCTAGCATGACTAATTCATCCTCAGCGCATCTGTAGGGCTTCAAAGGTACTCTATTAGAGAACTTTTACTATTTCAAAATTATTGTCTATTTTTCTTTGTTTCTATTGAATTGAGAGCTAAGGAAAACAAAAGTCACATTACAGTGTAATGCTTGAGAACACAAACTCCAAAGCTAGACATCCCAGGTTTGAACCTAACATTTGTTTGCTGTGTGACTTTGAGCAAATTGCTTAGCCCTCGTGCCTAAATTCCTCATCTATAAGGTGAGTCTCCAACCCTCATGCTTTATTGTGAGGATTTAGTGGGTTGATATTTACAAAACACTTAGAATTAAGCCTGGCAATTTTCATGCCATTAATATATATTAGCTGCTCTCTCACTCATCTTTGCTTTTTCACCGTGCCTAGTCTTATTCTTTGGTTATGGCAAATGATCAATAAAGATTTAATGAATTTTGCCCTGAAGCAGGAAAGATATTCTGGCCAAAAGATCTACAGGATACTCTGACAATAGTAAAATATTTGTTCCTTTTTCTCTGTTCTTACTTGGCTCAATAATTTTCATCTTGTTTATATTTTTATATATTTAATTTTTTATGAAATAATAGTCTTACGTTCTTACATTATGTCTGTTTGTTTTGCACAAACAAACCTGAAAATGTATAGCATTCATTTGCCTGATTCTAGTACTGAATCCCTGTTCCCAGTGCTCTGTGGTTCTCAAAAGTTCAAGGCCATTTTGTTTGAACGTGTTGAGCAATGGTCCATGAGCATTTGTTCCTTGCTGGTTCTCTCTGTGTCTTATCTACTATCTTCCACAATCTCTGGCTCAGCTTCTCCCTGGACATTCTTCTTCACGGACTTATCATTTTAATTTCAACCTCTCCGTCTAAATTTTCTGAGATGAACGTTAGCCCTGTTTCGTTTCTGGTGGCATAATCTATGTCCTTTTCCTCTTTAATATTGTCTGGGACCTGCTGATCATTTTCCAAGTCTACTTTTCTCTTCCAAAGTCAAAACTTTCAAAACGAATTAAAAACAAGAACAACTAATTGTATCCTCCACCATTAGAATTTCTTATCCAGGACTTAAATTTCTAGAACATTGAGAGATTTTTCTGCTATTTGTAAATCTCCATGAGCATCAGCAGACAAAGACAGGAGACTTTGATTCAGCAAATGCATCTTGGCATATGCATGCTAGAGGAAGCAAGGATTGCAGCCTGGCCTGACTGTTAGGACCATGTATGGTGGCCTCTCTAACCTTTACCTTACATAGTAATTTTTTTTCCCTTGCTGAATGGGAAAATGCATACAGGTGGACATAGGAATTGAAGACGTTGGCTATGCCAATATTGCAATTTATCTTAGCCACCCACCCAACCTCATTCCAGAAACAATTTGTAGCAAGAGTGTGATAAGGAATAGTGCCAATATCTGAAATGTAGTTAGTCTGACACACTAAATTGTTCAAAAATAATAAATCAGTACTAACATAAAATAATATTCAGTAGCCATTGAGTTAAATTTCACTTTAAAGAAATAAAGTCAAAGTAATTTTTATTTCAGAATTGTGAAATAGATGAGAAAACTACTTTAAAAGTTTATAATTTCTAATTGTTATTACAAGGCTTTGAAGTTTATCTCTTCAGGAAGAAAGTTACTAAATAAATAGAATGTATGAGCAGTGATATTCTGAGTCTATAAAATTATTATCTATCTCTCTAATAATTCATCTCTGGGCTAGGTACAAATAAAGGCTGTGTCACTTACTCTGTCTAAGCCTCTGTTCACTCATGTGTAAAATAGGGTAATAATTGTAAATTACTTCATAGATTCTTGTAAGTTAAAGTATGTAAAAACGTTATTATTGTGCCTGGCACCCAGTAAGCATTCAAAAAATGTTAGCTAATTAACCTCTGATATTACCACATACTCCAGTGAGGTATGCATTCTCTGTTTTTCTTTTAAGTCTTTAAATAGAACAGTCATAAGACTTGACTTGTGCCTTTTTGGATTAATGAACATTTTTAGGAATGGTAGCTTTTAGAAATGGCTTTATGAGGTTATCTATGTCATATCCAAAAAGTAGAGATGCTAGAAAATTTCATATTATTTTGTGCTCTGGCCTTTGTTCATAATCCAAACAAAATACAATTTCCTAAACTTTATTGTTTCTATCATAAGAAATAAAATGTAATACACTTAAATAGGTAGCAACACCAAATACTTTAATTAATATTTTATAGAGTACACAACTGCATCTTTTTGTCTTAGTATTAAGAGGAAATATGTGTAGTATAAGTGTCAATCTTGCTGTATTTTTATTAAAACCTTGACAATCCGAACTGCAGATAACTTTATTTAATAGAGGCATCATTGTTATTATTGCCAAACCTCTTCTCACTGCACAGTAGGATCCAGCTGCAGGAAGTTAGCTGTGACTGGGGCTGATGTCTATGAAGTACATCTAATCCATCTCATCAAGTTTATAGAGGACTTGAAGTGTAGCCAAGAAAATTAATGAGTGGCATAATTGAGCAGACTCAGCTGTGGAGTGATCATGTTTCTTTCCACAGTATTTCTGCACTTGAGTGTATTGCATCAAGTATAAATATTTGTTAAATGTGTGAATAAATGAATGCGTGCAAGAAAGCGACAAACAGAAAAACGAATTTTGTATTGGTAGTTCCAAAATACTTAAGGTGAAATTCTAAAATAGGCAGATAAATAAAATAACAATTGCATGGTGAGTCTTTCCATTTAAGTACTGTTCCTTATTCAGAGACAGAATGCTTCCAGATTGTTGGCGTTAAAATGTCTGTGCTTTCATGAAACGATGATGATTTTTTTTTTTTTTGGTGGGAGAGTGTTTTCATAATGCATGCTCTAGGAAAAATTAAAATGTATGTCTTTCTTGGGCCCCAAGATTCTTTTCTAAAATGTTACTTGTTTGTAAAAGCAAGTCATAGACATTCGTTGATTTTTAAAAGTGGCTTACTATTATTCCCTTTCAGGTCCTTCAGTTGAGACCAAAGACCGGTGTCAGGGGATTGCATAAATCACTCACCGACGTGGCCCTGGAGCACCATGAGGAGTGTGACTGTGTGTGCAGAGGGAGCACAGGAGGATAGCCACATCACCACCAGCAGCTCTTGCCCAGAGCTGTGCAGTGCAGTGGCTGATTCTGTTAGAGAACTTATGCGTTATCTCCATCCTTAATCTCAGTTGTTTGCTTCAAGGACCTTTCATCTTCAGGATTTACAGTGCATTCTGAAAGAGGAGACCTCAAACAGAATTAGGAATTGTGCAACAGCTCTTTTCAGAGGAGGCCTAAAGGACAGGAGAAAAGGTCTTCAATCGTGGAAAGAAAATTAAATGTTGTATTAAATAGATCACCAGCTAGTTTCAGAGTTACCATGTACCTATTCCACTAGCTGGGTTCTATATTTCAGTTCTTTTGATACGGCTTAGGGTAATGTCAGCACAGGAAAAAAACTGTGCAAGTGAACACCTGATTCTGTTGCCTTGCTTAACTCTAAAGCTCCATGTCCTGGGCCTAAAATCGTATAAAATCTGGATTTTTTTTTTTTTTTTTTTTTTTTTTTTTTGCTCATATTCACATATGTAAACCAGAACATTCTATGTACTACAAACCTGGTTTTTAAAAAGGAACTATGTTGCTATGAATTAAACTTGTGTCATGCTGATAGGACAGACTGGATTTTTCATATTTCTTATTAAAATTTCTGCCATTTAGAAGAAGAGAACTACATTCATGGTTTGGAAGCGACAAACCTGAAAAGAAGAGTGGCCTTATCTTCACTTTATCGATAAGTCAGTTTATTTGTTTCATTGTGTACATTTTTATATTCTCCTTTTGACATTATAACTGTTGGCTTTTCTAATCTTGTTAAATGTATCTATTTTTACCAAAGGTATTTAATATTCTTTTTTATGACAACTTAGATCAACTATTTTTAGCTTGGTAAATTTTTCTAAACAGAATTGTTATAGCCAGAGGAACAAAGATGATATAAAATATTGTTGCTCTGACAAAAATACATGTATTTCATTCTCGTATGGTGCTAGAGTTAGATTAATCTGCATTTTAAAAAACTGAATTGGAATAGAATTGGTAAGTTGCAAAGACTTTTTGAAAATAATTAAATTATCATACCTTCCATTCCTGTTATTGGAGATGAAAATAAAAAGCAACTTATGAAAGTAGACATTCAGATCCAGCCGTTACTAACCTATTCCTTTTTTGGGGAAATCTGAGCCTAGCTCAGAAAAACATAAAGCACCTTGAAAAAGACTTGGCAGCTTCCTGACAAAGCGTGCTGTGCTGTGCAGTAGGAACACATCCTATTTATTGTGATGTTAACGGTTTTATTATCTTAAACTCTGTTCCATACACTTGTATAAATACATGGGTATTTTTATGTACAGAAGTATATCCCTTAACCAGTTCACTTATTGTACTCTGGCAATTTAAAAGAAAATCAGTAAAATATTTTGCTTGTAAAATGCTTAATGTCGTGCCTAGGTTATGTGGTGACTATTTGAATTAAAAATGTATTGAATCATCAAATAAAAGAATGTGGCTATTTTGGGGAGAAAATTATGTGTGTGTGTGCTCAAGATTCATCTCTTGGACTCTGAGAAAATGAAAGATAAAATTTTGTGTTATGATTTTCATTATGCAAAAGCATACGTCAGTTCAAAAGACAAAAAAGGGAAGATCCCTGTGAGCCTTCTCTGCCTCTTGTTTCCAATGCCTTTGAGCAGTGGTTTTATTTTTCTTACTGGTCTTAATACAGATTTCTGGTAATTTAAGTTTCACCTGACTTGAAAGTTGTTGTATGGTTTATGAAATGCTTGGTGATAGGTGGTATGGTAGTATGAAACTGGAAAAAAACTTTCAGGTTCCCACTCGTGTCTTCATTGTCACTGGCAACTACTAAATGGGGTGAGCATAAATTGATTTGGTGTATGGATTATTTTACATTGCACACTTCAAGATATGGTTCCTCAGTTCCAGACATAGATTCGTATTCAGGGCTGGTATCTTCAGCATCCTTTCCTCAGCCTTTCAACTTGCCAGAGATGTCTAGTGTCCAGGGCCTTCTGTCTTCAGACTACTCTTCAGGCAAGCACCCTTTTCCTGTGCTTTGACACCTGCAGTTCTGCCCTGCCTCCAACTATGTGGAAAACAAAGAAACAAAATGAGCCTATATGTTCTGTCTTACTTCCTTACCTTTTCCTAGTTTTGTCCTATCCATATAGAGGCCAACTAGATATATGGAATATGCAAAGTAGTAAGTAGTTGGCAATTTACAACTTTCATTAGTATAGTAAAGACTACTAAGTCTTAGTAAATAGCCTGTTTAACTGTGTTTAATCCATTGTTTCCAATCTTTGAACGAAATATATTTCCCTTTTTTAATATTTATTTTTTGTTTACTTATAAAATCTTGACAGCCAGAAGAGTTCATAAAGGTAGCAGTCCTCAGTTGCCAGTCGGTGAGTGGTTACCATGTGAGGACTAACCACTTTATAATCACTTACTCATAGATCATCCTGTGTATTTTACTAAACACACACACACACACACACACACATAAATAGTACATGTGACCCTAATTTCTGAGAAGTCCAGTAAGTATTGACTGTATTGACCACACACTGTTTTGTGTATGATATCTGTGTTTCAAGCCTTTGTCCTTGAGCCATGGGCTGTTTGCCTAGTGATGTTTACTAAAATAGAAGCAAGCCTTAAATGTCATGAGGCAGGTGTTCATGTCTACATTTTTCATTTCTATATCTCATTTCTACATTCCCCCCCTCATCTAATAATTCTCATGTGCACTTGGAAAAGGTGCAAAGACCAAAGTAATGAGAAGCTGCACTGTGAGAAACATCCTGGCTATGACTTGGTTACCCTCAGTGCATCCCTGTCTCCAGGTGCATTGACGATGGTTTGGTTACCTTCAGTGCATCCCTGTCTCCAGGTGCACTGACTATAGTTTGGTTACCTTCAGTGCATCCCTGTCTCCAGGTGCATTGACTTCTGCTTGTGATTTGGTTTAAGAAAAAGCAGAAAATGCAAGTTTTACACTTAATGTAATATCCTTATCTCTAAAAGCATAATGTGATAGCCTCCCTTCTGATATGTCAGACTGTTTCAATTATGTATTATAAACACAGTTAAAAATTAAAACATCCTTTATATTCACAAGAAGGAGTAGGAAAATTGAAAATACAGCAGAACTCTTAGTTCAGATGCTGTAACAAAATACTACAGACTGGCAAGCTTTTAAACAACAGAAACTTATTTCTCACCGTTGGATGTTGGAAGTCCACCATCAGGGTACCAGTATGGTCTGGTTCTGGTGAAGGCTGTCTTCTGAATTGCAGACTGTCATCTCTGTGATGTCCTCACTTTACAGAAAAGATGGTGAGATAACTCTCTGTGGACCTTTTTGTATGGGCACAATCCTATTCATTCACAATCCTCCACCCTCATGACCTGATTACCTCCCGAAGATTCCACCTTTTAATACCATCCTATTGGGGGTTAGGGCTTCAAATATGACTTTGCGGAGACACAAACATTTAATCCATTGCAATAGATCACTTGCTTTACATACTGTTTTCCCTACATGCCCCATATGTAATCTATCAGGAAGTCTCATTGACTTTGATTTTTTTATCTTTCTTGTATTTGTCTCTCCCTCTCCATTTCTGTAGCTCCTGCCCTAATACAAACCCTCATCACGTCTCACTGCCTTTATCCTGCAACAGCTCCATTTTTTGACTCCCCCTCTCCCTGTCTGTTCTCCCTCTCCTCTGATCCATCCTTTACTCCACTAACAGAGGGGTCTTTCAGACAAATCTGATTGTCACTTGGGTGGAAATTTTATGATGCAACTCCACATGATTAAACTTTAATCTTTGTATCATGGACAGAATCCTTCAAAATGCCATTGTTTACTATTTTCTGCTCGTTTTGTACCATTAAACATAATACAACTATTTTCTGCTCATTTTGTACCATTAAACATAATACAATTCAATATTATGAATACTTGTGATTTCCTGAAAATACCAATATCCCCTCAAATTTCTGTGCTGCCCCATGCTGTGTTTTCTGTGGAGCACTGTCGGAGTGTTGTTCCTACACTTACCTATCTCTGTCACTTCTGCTTAAGTCTCAGCTCAACTGGACTTCTCAGTGAAGCTTTCTTTCCTACCTTCAATCCCACTGGCACCATTTCCATTATGCTTCCAGGGATATTCAATTACAAATATAGTCATATCATATTATAATGACTTGCTCCCATTTTGATTTCTCATTAGACCCCCAGTCTAATTGCACTCCTAGCAAGAATTATCTCATTCTTCTTTCCCTCAATGCCTAGTTAGGAATTTAATCAAATTAGGGGTCAGAAACAATTTACATTGATGAGTAAGTAAATATACAAATGAACCAATGTGTTTTTCACTGAATATGAAACAATTCTAGAGTTCATAGATATCTCTAAACTTCAGCTACCTAATCTATAAAATGAAGTTAGTAGATTGGAACTGGGTGTTTTTTAGTGGTAAACAGTCCATTCTACTAGTACTGTTGGGGCATCTGCCAAAAGGACTAACCCTAACCCTAAAAGGAGCAAGCCAAAAAGTCTTGCTCCTTTTGGTGCAAGGTGATACAATTACTTTTTGTTTAACAGTGCTTTGAGACTATGTTTGGTTTTCCAGTGAATGACTTTCCTGCCAACCGTATCTCAGGTACCATGACAGATATCTCAGATAACTCTTTTTAAAGTCACAGAGATTAACACATTTATGTATTATTTGTATCTTAGACACTTTTTCCATAGTATGATTAAATACTGTCAGAATTTAAAACTATATTTAAAATATGAATATATGAAAATATCCATGATTGATGATTTAGAATTTCCTTATGAATAATCCTGACTGATTGAAAAAATGCTGATTGATTTTTGCATCATCAAACCTAGCATACAACTCTAGTGAGTGTTTCCTGAAAATACTGATGTCTCCATGTATCTCCATGCTAACACATACTGTGTTCTCTTTGTGGGGCACTGTTCCTGCACTTACCTAGCTCAATAATTTCCTCTCACTTTACTAAAATACTAATTATATCTCTTTATTCTCTGCCTCAGAAGGCATTTACACACCACCTATACCAGATTCAGTTTCTTCCAAAACTGCTAACCTATTACAGTAAATCTTATCCAATATAAATTTATATGCAATTTAGAGAAGAATTTAACCATTTCTGTAGAGAGTATGTATTTTCAGATTAATAACTATAATTTTTTAAAATTCCACATGCAATCCCAGCTGGCTTTTATACAGAAATTGACAAGGCTGATCCTAATATTCATGTGGAAATGCAAGACTCCCAAAACAAAATCTCGAAGAAGTGCAAAGTAACACTACTCGATTTCAAAACTTACTACAAAGCTACAGAAATAGTGTAGTAAAGTTAATAAAGTTAGACACAGAGATCAATGGAATAGAATTGAGAATCCAGAAATAGATCCTTAAATGTATAGTCAACTGATTTTTGACAAGAATTACAAGAAAATTCAAAGGTTAAAGAATAGTGTTTTTGGCAAATGGTGTGAAGACAACAGCATATGCACATGGAAAGGAATAAGATTGGAACCTTTCCTCATACTATGTGTAAAAATTAACCCAAAATGAATCAACGACCTAAATGTAAGAGATAAAACCTTACATTTAGAAGAAAATGTGTGTGTCTTTGTATTAGGCCATGGTTCTCAGGACACCAAAAGCACAAACTACAAAAAAAAAAATGGATGAGCAAGATATCATCAGAATTAAAAGTATTTCTGCTTCAAAAACACCACAACAAAATGAAAGTGTTGTTGAGGATGTGGAGAAATTGGAACTGGTATATTGTTGGTGAGATTATAAAATGTTCCAACCACTTTGGGAAATGTGCAGTTGTTACAAATGTTAAACATAGACTAAATATGACTCAGCAATTTCATTCCTAGGCATATACCCAAGAGAACTGAAAATTCTGCACAGGAATATTCTTCACATTTTTCACAATAGCCAAAAAATGGAAATTGCCAAAACATCAGTCAACTGAAAAATGGTTGAACAAAGTATGGTGTATCTAAACAATGGAATATTATTAGGTAATTAAAAGGAATGAAGTACTTATACACTCTACAGTATGGATCAACCCAGAAAACATTATGCTAGGTGAAAGAAGCCATTTATATTGTAAGATTCCATTTATATGAAATATTCAGCATCAACAGATCAATAGACCTAGAAACCAGGTTAGTGCTGCCAAGGGCTACAGAAAGGGGATAAATGGGGAAAGACTGCTAATGGGCTCAGGTTTTCCCAGAGTAATGAAAATATTCTGAAATTAGATAGTGGTGATAGTTGTAAAAGTGTGAATATACTAAAAACCAAAGATTAATACACTTTAAGAGGGTGAATTTTTCAATATGTGAATTGTATCTCAATAAGGCTGTTTTTTTAAAAAAATTATAGTTGTATATAATGTAGTATTTAAGAAATATAGCTTTTTCTCCCCCTCCCCCCAAACGAGGAATAAAGTAAAAGAAAAATCCCCTAAATTCTGTCACCTCAGTGTACATCATTTCACGCTACTCTCTATGAATAGAAGAATATAGGTAAAAAAAATGGATGATGTGATAGAATCATTGGTCTCAGTTCTGTCGCATATAGTAATATTTGACATCTGTACTTTTGCCATGGCCTAATGGTGATGGGAGTATATTTTCCCACTTGTTGAATTCGGTCTTTGTCATATGTCTTGCTTGAACAAAAGGAGAAAATAGTGTCTGTAATGTGTGTTAAGGCTTCAAATGTGCTTGCACAGATGGGCTTGATTTCTTTGACTTCTGCTGTCACCAGGGGAAAACATGCAGCAGATTTGAATCCAATCCATGCTGTGGTGTCATATCCAACTGAGTCCAGACAATCCACAGACCCTTCAGTGAGAAATTCATGCTTCTTGTTGGAAGCTACTTGTATTAATTCTCACTCTGCTATAAAGAAATACCTGAGACTGGGTAATTTATAAAGAAAAGAGGTTTAATTGACTCACAGATCTGCATGGCTGGGGAGGCCTCAGGAAACTTACAATCATGGCAGAAGGGGAAGCAAACACTTTCTCGTCACGTGGTGGCAGGAGAAAAAAGTGCAGAATAAAGGGGTGAAGAAACCCTTATAAAGCCATCAGATCTCATGAGAACTCACTATCATGAAAACAGCATGGGGGAACTGCCCCCAAGATCTAATCACCTCCCAGGAGGTCCCTCACCCAACACATGGGGATTATAGTTTGGATTACAATTCAAGATGAAATTTTTGGGTGGTGACACAGCCAAACCATGTCATTAATAAATGTTGAGAGTGTTGTTATGCAGCATTATTTGGCAATGACTGACTAATAGATATTATTTCATTTAACATGGGGTCACATCAGACATGGTATTTTTTAGTGAAACTTGAAACTTATAAACAAAAAATTGAAATGAAGCAGGAAAAACATGCATTTTGGAAAATGTTTTATCAGCGTGAGATATAACTTTCTAAACCATCATTAAATCTGCAAAAATTATTGAAAACATTAAAAGCATGGAATTATTTCCTGAGCACCTGCTTTTATTTCATTCAGTATGTGTTCATTTGCTATTAAGAAAGAAGAAGAAATAAGCCCTTTGAATAACTTAATTGTACATTTTAAAATAACTAAAAGAGAGTAACTGGATTGTTTGTAACACAAAGGATAAATGCTTTAGGGGATGAATAGCCCATTATCTGTGATGTGATTATTACACGTTGTTTGCCTATAAAAAACACCTTATGTATCACATAAATATATAAACCTACTATGTATCCACAAAAATTAAATATAAAATTTAAAGAAAACAGCTGCAAAAAATAAGCCCTCTGACATCTTAGCCTACCTCTTCAACAACTATCTTCATTTTTATTATATTGTTTGTTTATTATTTAATAAACATTGAATAACAATATACATTTAATATAAAAAAGTAAAAACATTTAGTAAACATTTAAGTTATGTTTATGTCTTAATAAACACTTGTATAATGTGAAGCATTAGGGGAAAATTTCCTCTGTTTTTTAGGTTATTTCTCTTTCCAAACTTGTTTATTACCTCTGCCTGTATGTGTCTCTCTGTCTCTGTTTCTGTCTCTCTCTTCATCCTCCCTTCCTCTCTCCCTTCCTTTCTTCTTCCTTTTCTTAACATATTTGCATAATTCCCATGCCTTTATTTTTTTTTTCTGATTATTTACATGGTTCATAGTTTATGTCCTGGTTACTATTTACTCTGATGTGGGAAGAGTGAATTCTTGACTCCATTTTCACTTTTCTAAAACAGATTTGCCAAACTGAGCTATAATTGAATGATTAGGTACAGTCTACTTAATCTTCTATTTCATTTGGAAAAAGGAGCTTAAGAACAATTGGAGGAAAGTGCAACCTTTTGATGAAGGAATTCTGCTCAGCTCTGTCACAATATCTTTTGCTGGGCTTAACTCTGGTAGAGGCTTGTATCCATTCCTCATGCAGTGCACTAAGGGAACGGTTGAAGCAGGCTTTGGATCTTATTCATCACTCAGCGTGAAGATGTCGAGGCAACACTTTCATCTGAGGGCATCAGTCCCAACTTTTCAATACCCATGCTTCACCTGAATCTCCCCCAAAACCATGTTCTCTTCCCCTCTACTTGAAATAGAAAAAAGAGAATGCTACCTCCTCAAACTGCTTCTCTTCAAGCTTGGCTGTATTAGTGAGGATGCTTAGAATTTTATCTCAGGACTATGAGGTTAGAATGAGACTTATCCTAAGTCTCACCATCAGTATAAGCTACTCCTTCATTCCTAAATGATCATGTTCTAAAATGTACAGCATGAAGTGTGTCTCTTTCATTGAATTCTATTAGTAAATTAACTCTTTGTTGGAATTTTGTTTCTGTGATTCAGCTCCTTTTCACTACTAATATCCTGATGTTAGAAAACATTTTAAGATCATAAATCGTTATAATTTACCAATAATTTTATTTTTGCTTGAATGCTTATTTTTTGTTGAGGTAAGTTATTTTCATTTTATAGTTATAAACTAAATAGTATATGACCCTATACAAACATATACAGTCTATATTTCAGTCTTGCCATAGATTCAATTAAAAATGTTATTAATGCTACTTCATACTAGGAAGGTTATGGATATTCTGCCCATCATGGAGAGCATTGGGATATCACCCTAATCTCATTTGTGACATAGGCTCTTCTACAGAACTCAGGTAGGAAATACAATAATTTCCTAAGCTAAATTTAAGATATTATCTACAAGTGTTTTTCATCTGTTTATGAAAAATCAAATTAGTATAAATTTTGTAATGATCTTCAATCCAATTTATAAGTAAATATTTTACTAAGTTCAACTTTTAACTTTGTTTGAAGATCTCAGTATTACTCCCTTAAATGACAACTTCAATATAAGTCTAATTCATGACAGCCAACTAAATACTATTCAAGTTCATATTAACCAAGGGATTGTAGGGGCAAAAATCAGTTTTTATATAGTTATTCTAAGAAGTAGCTGCCTGGACTTGCCAATAGACAACCAGTTCCAATGACATCCCCAGACAGAGAGATGTATATAAAATATAATTTGTATTAAATAACCTGGTTTCTAACATAACCAAAATGTCTATATATTTAATAATAATAAGCAATAGACAATTTTTGAGGAGTAATCTTTAAAATCTGAAAAATAAGATGTATTATTGCTGTCTCATGTTTAATTTGAACAAGAATTAAAATTAATGTATCCTAACCTTTAACTTTTTTTATATAGTACCTATATTAGTGGTTGTCTTCCAAATTTCTAGATTGATAACCTTAATTTCAAATGTGTTCATAGATCAACAACTAAACCATGTCACATATATTGAAGGAAAAATCTATTACAAGGAAAGTAGAAATTACATGAATAATTCACTGACATGAGTTTGATTTGCTTTGTTTTCAGTCCTAAAGCAGCAATCTGAAAACGATTTTGCCGGCAATTGAAGTATAATAGTGGTGGGGCAGGGAAGAGGAAGAGGACTGAGTCTGCTTCTTCCGGCCTAGCTCATCAAAGAACTAGAGCTCAAGGGACTATTGTACTTTTCCACTGTGATAAGTAAGAAACTGACCTCAAGCACAAAGTATGACATGAAAAGGCTTAAGCTTACCAATTTTACTTTGAGTATCTTTATATATGTTCTGGAAGATACAATAATTCAACCAAGGAATTTTGATTATCATTATATATTTTGATGGCTTATTGTGAATGATTCGTTAAATCAAAGTCTTACTGTATTACATAAAGTTTATCTGTTTTGACAATATATTTTGTCATCATTGTGAAATAAAAGCACACAAATTGTTGTTAGCAAGACATAAGTCTTATTGCGATCTTAACTGGCATGGTCATAAATCACAGTGATTTGTTTTTTAAACTGTCTTTTATCCAAAGATGCTTAAATACTTCATAATGATTTCTTTTGTGGAAAGCTTTTCATCTTAATTTTTGCAGCTGGTGATTCACTCAGGAAGTGGGAATGTGACATGACTGAATAATTGGTCAACATCACACACAATGCTGTAAAAAACATTTGAAGAAAAGTATGAGGTTCATATTTGGTTTCTATTTATGGGAGAAGGCAAGCTATTTTGCACAGACATACATCTGCTTTTAAATTTAGCTATAAGGTTCCCTGAGTAAACAAAGCCTATGTCCTCCTTCTGTAAAAGCAAGCTTCATTTTTAGTTTGGAGCTGTGTTAAAGGTGTTTCCCAATATCTACTTAGGAAAACCTCTGTCCTAGGTGCGCAGCCAAACCCTGGGATCAAAACAGGTCATGAAACCCTCTACCCTTTATCCACAGATGATTGCTATTTCCATCAGGCATGATGAGGGTTGCATAAAGTCATGAATGAGCCACCTCACCACCCTGTAGTTACAGCTGATCGACTTTCGGTTCAAAGACACTTAAATACTTTGACAAGGAATGGCTTCAAACTTTCAGCCCAGCTCTTCTCTTCCTCAAATTTTATGGGCAGCCCTAGGACATCAGTCATCCCATAGAAGTAAATTCATCACACCATGCTCAAAAAGCAGTCTAAGATTTCACACCCAGTAACTACTCAATTAATTTTGAATTGATACATGTAGAAATAAATATCCAAATTACTTTTTTCAGGCCTTTAATTTTTTAAGTTGGTCAATGAGGTAATTTACAGTAACTTAATCGTGTGTAACCATGGTTAAATGCCTCCATAGTGTTTTGATGTAATTATAGATGCAAATTCCTGATATTTCTCAGAAACCCTCCTTCCCATGCCCCTCCCCACAAAAAACTAAATTTCCCTTTTTGTTTGCTTAATGAGTTGACCATCAAATTTGTCTGTAGAAATGTACATAATTTCTCCAATTTATGAGTGTAAGCGATAGAGTTAAAATTACCCTTTAGGTCATCAAGTCTTCAATGCAGTAACTAGTTTCACAACATAATCTGAGTGCTACATACATTCTGCCTCCAACTCTCCTCTTCATCTGTTAGATCTGTAAGTAGTTTGAACCAGGTAATCTCAGAGATTTCTTCCAGCACTTAAATTTAAAGCTTTGTTTGAAAACCTTTGCAGAGAGAGAAGACATTATTCATTGGGCTGGGATTCTGTTGGACAATCCACAAACAACAAATCAGCCTCCCTAGAACTTTCATTTATGAGACTAGGTCCTAACCTTTTTAACAATTAAGACTATCTACTTCAAATAAAAAAAACAACTTCCAAATTCTTCCCTTGTTGTAATTTCCACAAGTAAATCTTACTAGTGCTTGTAACCAGACTTCAGATACTGTGCTTTGATTATTGTGTTCTATGTGTTCCCTACTTATCTTAAAATTGGTTTGCAAGTTACAAAGAACACTGAAACTAGAACCTCCTTTGATGTAGACATAGTGATCCTGTTAAAGCAGCCTACACTTACATTAGCTGATCTAGCACTTTGCTACTAGAAGTGGAGTTCACACACTAGCAGCATCAGCAGTAGCTGGAGTTTGTTAAGAACTCAGAATTTGGGGCCCTACCACAGACCTACTGAATTGGAGTCTATATTTTAACAAGTATCTCAATGATTTCTATCTACTGTAAAGTCTGAGAAGTACTGAATTAGTAGAGTGATACAAGTGTTGATGTGCCTTGAGCTTGTAATCAATGACAACCACCAGTTATTTTGCAAGTCAGAATTCTTGAACCTGATGTTGATGCAACTGACTTTTACAAAAGAAATGCATGACTTTATATTGTAAGGCTGTCAGTGAATATGTGTGATACTACTCTTCTTTGAAACTCTTTTTTCTTGTTTCACAGTATACCCTTATTCTTGCTTCTCTTTCATGACCTTAGCTGTCAGTGCACGACCAGGCTGTCAGTGAATATGTGTGATCCTACTCTTTTTTGAAACTCTCTTTTCTTGTCTCACAGTTTACCCTTATTCTTGCTTCTCTTTCATGACCTTAACATTGCATTCCATCTCCTATGCTGATTGCCGTCTATGCATTCTTGTTTCTTTATATGCTTTTCCTGACTCCACCCTTGCACTTCCATGACTTCAACTACCAGCCATACGTTGATCAATTCATACTGTATACCTCTAGCCCTGCTCTTGTCTCGGAGCTCCAGCTCACTTCAGTGGAACCACCCACCTGACGGTTCTCTACCACTTAAATGGAATTCACACTTATCCATTTCCTTTCTCACACCTGCGTCTACTCTTTGGTTTCTCAATTAGTGAGTTACTGGCATCCACCTTACCTCCTAAGTCTAATAACTTAGGGAGCATCCTGAGCACCCCCCCTTTCCATGCCCACTGTGCATCCTGTCAGCTACCTCAATTCCACTATTGTGCTGGCCCTTTCTGTACCCTCTGCTTCAGCTTAGGCCACTATTGTTTTCCAAGCTTTATTATAAATTTCTTCCTTTTTTTTTTTGAGACAGAGTCACTCTGTTGCCCAGGCTGGAGTGCTGCAGTGGCACGATCTCTGCTCACTGCAACCTCCACCTCTCAGGTTCAAGTGATTCTCATGCTTCAGCCTCCAGAGTAGCTGGGATTGCAGGCATGTGCCACCATGCCCAGCTAATTTTTGTATTTTTACTAGAGATAGGGTTTTGCCATGTTGACCTGGTTGGTCTCGACCTCCTCACCTCCGGTGATCTGTCTGCATTGCCCTCCCAAAGTGCTGGAATTACAAGTGTGAGCCACTGTGCCCCGTCTATTATAAATTTCTTAACTGGTATTTCTTCTTGCCAATGATTACTCTTTCTGCACTACCTCTGCCCCTTCTCCAGCACCTCAGTCTCATAAAGACACAAAACACTATTGCTGCAAAGATGAATTTAAAACACAGATCCCTCCTTTTCTCAAAAACCTCCTATGTCACATCATGCAGTAAAGCTCACATGGCTTTATGCTACTCTGGATCCTGACTCTGTACTAACCCTACTCATCAGTCATTTCTTCCACCATGCCTTGTCTCAGCTCAGTATCTTCACAGGTGCTATTTATTCTGCCTTAAATGTCTTTCCCTTTTTCTTTTACTGCAAAACCTATGCTTTTTCTAGAT
This sequence comes from Pongo abelii, assembly GCF_028885655.2. NCBI lineage: Eukaryota > Metazoa > Chordata > Mammalia > Primates > Hominidae > Pongo > Pongo abelii. Next base: position 178,738,432 of record NC_071988.2, on the reverse strand, counting down.
CTAGCTCAAATGTTGTGTGTATGCTTCATACATTGCCTTAAACAACAGTTACCTTGTGCTGTTTTGCAGGGGCTTTGGAGTCAACTCTCAGTCCTGGCAGTAACTACATGATTTTTGGCCATTTATTAATCTCTTTTGATTTATCACATTGCTCATGTATAGAGCAGAGATCAGAGGATCTCTCCTGAGAATTAGATTATGAAAATAAAGTATTAAGTAAAGTGGGTGTTACACACTAGATCTTAGTAATCACTTGTGCCTTATAGGCACCTGCAACCATGGTATTTGATTTCTTCTCTCAGTAGATTGTGAACAACAACCTCAAGGAAGCACAGGTCCTACTCAACTCACAACATCTTCAGCTTATCCTAGAATAGGCACTCTGAAAATGTTTGCTAAATCAAGATCTTCTTCAAATATGATGTTTTGCTTCAGTGCCCTTTTAGTAATTACAATACAAAAAAAATTCTCAAACCCTAAGTTCTCAACTGTGCTGTACATGGCACGGTTGTCTATGGCATAATCCAGCAATATTCCTCTTTTGATCATTATTTTTTTAAACCCAAATACACCTCCTTTTCTGCTTTCTTCAACAGAGAATATTCTTACATTTCCACACTCCTCTCATTAATTTCATTGTACTCATTTTTGTCATAGCCATAAAATATGTTTTATAATCCTTTACTATTTATCCCACTTTTTTTTTCTTTTTTTTTTTTTGAGATGGAGTCTTGCTCTGTCTCCCAGGCTGGAGTCCAGTGGGGCGATCTCAGCTCACTGCAAGCTCCGCCTCCCGGGTTCACGCCATTCTCCTGCCTCAGCCTCCCGAGTAGCTGGGACTACAGGCGCCTGCCTGCCACCATGCCAGGCTAATTTTTTGTATTTTTAATAAAGACGGGGTTTCACTGTGTTAGCCAAGATGGTCTCGATCTCCTGACCTCCTGATCCACCTGCCTTGACCTCCCAAAGTGCTGGGATTACAGGTGTGAGCCACCCCGCCCGGCCTCAACCCATATTTTGTTTATTGAACAAACAAAATTATTCTTTGTATTCCTCTACAAATATTTTAGTCAAAAAACCACTCTTACCTCTGTTTCTTAGACAATCCCTTCACTGAGGTTCTTTCTAGGAGATATTTGTCCTTTTCAACGTATTCTGTTTAATCTCCTGCCATCTTGAGTTGCAGACTAATTCAATCATGTTACCAGCTCACGGGCCAGAGATGTATTTTGACAGAGATTGCCTAAGAAAGTATAGAGGTGAAGGATAAACATATCTTTTGTTTGAAAAAAATACATGCAGAATTTTTCCATTAAGATAAATTACCCCATCCTGCATCTCAATGGGTTGGCTTAGTATTTTCTTCAGGTTTAAAAATTTGTTGTTCATTGATAATTTGTTTTAGGAATGTTACTGTGTTTCACAGATTCTTCTTTCTAAGAATAATTCTATTGCATCTTTAGATAAAAACAAATTATTTAGCTATAAATCTCTACAATTGCAATGTAAATCAATGGGAAAGCAATATTCAATTATAGAATTTTCTCAGGAATTCAGCATTGCTCTCAAGTAGAATGTTTCCTGTTTCTCAAATTCTGCTACACAAATCCATTTATGAGTTTTAGTACCTAGAGCAAGTGCTCTTAGACTGAGGCCAATTGTTGTGCTTGAAATTATCTGTGAACTTCAGAATGTGGTACATAGCCATTTTGTAAAAACTAGTTTTCTAACACTGTTAAAAGGCTTCTTGACTGGAAAAAGGTTATGAATCAGTGATGTAACAAATCAATGCGCTAATGATTTTTTAAATTCTGAATTTCTGAAAAAGTAATAGGAATAAGCCTGAATTTGTAATGAAAGTATACAGAAGACTGGATCTATTGGAAGAGGCCGCACTGCAGGAAGCAGTATGTTTCACTTACAGATGATCTCTTTCATCAACACTGCAGTTGTTAACTTGTATGTTAGTCCCAATGAAAGCAGATCCTGCAAATAAGTGCCTGTGGGAATCGGGCTCGCAGCCTCACTACATTTAAAACGTAAAGTTCAAGGATATTTTCATGCACCAACCTACAGCAAGGTGAATTTCACTTCCTTGCAGAGCTACAGGAAGATTCTCATGGATTAAGTTGCCAGATGTGTGTCAGTGATAATTACAAAGAAAGAAAACAGAACCTTCTTTGGTGAAATTATGGGAGAGATGACAGAGAGTGCAACAAAAGCTCAAGCACATTAACCTCCGGTCAATTTTAAACTCACCTCCAACATTGCGACCACCTAATTTTCACATGTTCAGATTTGAGGCCCTCCCCTCCCCAACCTCCCTGTCCTCTAAGAAAGCAAACCTCACCACGTGCGGAGAGGAAAACCATATGGCTCAGGCAACATAGTCCCAATTTAGATGGGATAAAATAGGAAAAGAATTCTTGCTGGAACATGCCTCCAACAGGTTTCTAACTTCTCAGTAAGCTGTGTCCCTGATGTGAAATTTTTCCATTTAAAATTTGGCTTCATATTTGTTTCAAAAAATACACATATCCTTCAAACCATCCAAAAATGAAATTTACATGTTATATTTCATTTCTCAACATATGAAGCAAATGTGACAACAGCAGAAAGAGCCCCCCTTGATAAAGCCTATCACTGAATGTAATTTTTTTGTTTTGTTGTTTTGTTTTGTTTTGTTTTGTTTGAGATAGAGTCTTGCTCTGTCACCCAGGCTGGAATGCAGTGGTGCCATCTCAGCTCACTGCAACCTCTGCCTCCCGGGTTCAAGGGATTCTCATTCCTCAGCCACCTAAGTAGCTGGAATTATAAGCACCCACAACCATGTCTGGCTAATTTTTGTATTTTTAGTAGAGATAGGCTTTTGCCATATTAGCCAGGCTGATCTCGAACTCCTGACCTCAAGTGATCTGCCCACATCGGCCTCCCAAAGTTCTGGGATTACAGGCGTGAGCCACCGTGCCCAGCTGCAAATTTTGGAAGAGTATTTTGATTAGACTTCTCTTAATAAAATATTTCCTAATATGAACTCTTGGCATAATTCTTTCCCATTACCTCTTATAAGCTTGATCTTAATGTCAGTATTTCCTGCTTTTTGCTATTAATATAATAAACATTTTCCTTGTCGTTAAAGTTGAATAATTTAGTTGAATGGTTTCATAATCTTTCGTTCCACGAATACATAATCATTTATTTAGATCTTCTCTGTCTGTTAACATTTTATTTATGACTTTTTATTGTTAGATTAACATCTTTGAGTCTACTAACAAGTGGATTCCCATGGTAAGTATGATGATAGTTGGCTAACATTTAACATTTATTATGAATAAATTATAGCAAAATGAATGATGGTACAAATAAACTTTTTTATTTGTCTCTTCTCTTACATGAGTGTTTTATCAGCCCAAGATATCTTCTTCATGGCTGAAACCATTTTCCACAGCTTGAATTATGTACAACATTAGGACATTATTAAGGAGGCAATAAAATAAAGTAGTTTGATCTCTTTTGGGGGTCTCCACTGCACAAAAATTTCATCTGCATTGGAAGTTACTTTAAAAAATTCCAAATATGTGCATACTCCACATGCTTCTTTTCTTGTATGTAGAATGTTTGTCTGGATAAATAATTCTCCCTTTTTGTCTCTTTGAAAATGCTTTAGTCAAATATGGAGCCCATTAAGTTTAAAGTTTATTTTACTGTCTGTTTAGCTTAATATTTTTAATTATTATTTTTATAAAATCAAATCAAATAAATTTTGGTTATTTATGGAGAATGTCTGACCATATGGCTCACCTTTGTCAAATATTTATAGTTTGATACTTGCCATTAATACAGTAGTAAAATTACCTATATTTTCCCTATAGTCAGTTGAAGATTTTTTCTCCTTACTTGTCACTTAAGGAATTATTTCTATACTTGTGTAGCTTTTTTGCAATGGGTAGACCTAATCTAGCCAGTAAAACTAAAAGACCCACAATATAAATGTTAAAGCACTATCAAGCTTAAGAGAGAAGAGTTGTAAAACCTCAAAGAGAATGAGGAACATGATCGGTTAAACTCCAATAAGAAGCAGGTGTTAGCTGTGAAAAATTTTCTTGAAAAATCTTGTCAATTTTGCATTAATATAAAATTGTGTTTTTAATGTCAAGGAAATCTCAGTATTTTCCATGAGAAGTAGCAAGAAATAAACACTGCTTTATGAGGTCATGGATTTACTAATATTCTATTCATAGAATCTGACCACACAGTCATACATGCACGAACATACAAACATACTCTCTCACATACACAGCATGCACACCCATGCACGTACATTTGTACTTTATCAAAATGTGTACGATGCGGAGTTTAGAAGGAGATTCAATACAGAGTATGGTTTTTCTTTTCTTTTTTTTTTTTTTTTGACATGGAGTCTTGCTCTGTCGCCCAGGCTGGAGTGCAGTGGCGCCATCTCAGCTCACTGCAAGCTCCGCCTCCCGGGTTCATGCCATTCTCCTGCCTCAGCCTCCCGAGTAGCTGGGACTACAGGCGCCCGCCACCCCGCCCGGCTAATTTTTTGTATTATTAGTAGAGACGGGTTTTCACCGTGTTAGCCAAGATGGTCTCGATCTCCTGACCTCGTGATCCACCCGCCTTGGTCTCCCAAAGTGCTGGGATTACAGGCGTGAGCCACCGCACCTGGCAAAGAATATGGTTTTTCTTTTTTTTTTCTTTTTATCATTATTATTATTATTATTATTATTATTATTATTATACTTTAGGCTCTATGGTACATGTGCGCAACGTGCAGGTAAGTTACATATGTATACATGTGCCATGCTGTTTTTCTAAAAGTACTGAAAACAGTTGATTCTTGCACAGCACAGGTTTGAACTGCATGAGTATACTTATACATGGATCTTTTTCAATGCATATATTGGAAAAATTTTGGAGAATTGTGACACTTTGAAAAAATCTCACAGACAAAATTCATAGCCTAGAAATATTTTAAAAATTAAGAAAAATTTAGATATGTCATGAATGCATAAAACATATGTAGATACTAGTCTATTTTATGCTTTACTACCATAAAATATAGACATAACAAGTTAAAATTTATCAAAACTTATGGACACACACACAAATTATACACCTTGCCATTCATAGTTGAGAGAAATGTAAACAAGTGTAAAGAGGCAGTATTAATTCATAACTACATAAAATTAACTGTTGTACATAGTGTACTTCTGTAATAATTTCATAGCCACCTCCTGTTGCTATTGCTGTGAGCTCAAGTGCTCTGAGTATCCACTTAAGAAGCTGCGTGACACTAATCATCTCTGTGTGAGCAGTTCCTCTCTCCAACAAATTGCTTATCACACTAAAAAGTAATCTCTTGCAGTTCTTCTGTATTTTTCATTGTGTTTAGTGCAATACTGTAAATCTTGAATAACATCATGTGACCCATACCAAGTGCCACTACTGATACTAGGAATGCTCCCAAGAACCAGAGAAAGTAATGACATTACAGGAAAAAGTTGAATTGCTTGATATGAACTAGAGATTAAGGCCCACAGTTACTGTCATTCACTATTTCAAGATAAATACATCTGGAATGAAGACCATTGTCAGAAAAAAGGAAATTTGTGAAGCTGTCACTGCAGCAATGCCAGCAGGCATGAAAATATTGTACTTTTTGTGAAATACTTTTTTGTCTCATATTGAAAATGAGCTTTTATGTGGGTGGAGGATTGCTATAAGAGAGTCATACCTACAAACTCTAATATGATTCAAGAAAAAGTGAAGTCATAATATGCCAACTTAAAGCAAAAGGAAGGGAAAGATCTAAATCTGGAGAATTTAATGCCAGCAAAGGATGGTTTGATAATTTTCAACAGAGGTTTGGCTTTAGAAATGTAAAGATAACATGAGAAGCAGCTTTTACCTACCAAGAGGCAGCAGGTGAGTTCCCATTAAGAAATCCATTAAGGAGGAATGATATCCTGCCTAAACAGACTTTTAGTATTTTTATCATGCATAATTTATTTTGAAATCAATAAAAATTCTGTGTTGAGGAGAATCAGTGATCCTAAACCCTGTCCTGATTAAGGGTCAACTGTGTGTTTTGGAACTGTGCCTGATGCTTAATGAAAACTCAATGAGGAGTTGCTATTGACTGGTTGAATAAGTAACTGAGTAAATGAATGAAAATACTAATATAAACCAAGAATATTCTGAGGGCTAAAAATGTAAATGCCTAAAGTAAATAAATTAATGCTCTGAAACATTCACATGTAATTTTTCCTTGACATACCCCGCTAGAATCTGTTTTATCTTATGTGATTCAATCTTGCCTTGAATCGAACACACAAATCAAGTGTTTAAGATATTCTTTGCGTCCAAGATTTATCTATTTGACATTTTTTCATGTTTCTTTCTCCTATTCTAGCTAATATTCTTTCCTGTGAGATATTTATACTGTACCTTACATCCTACAGGCACATTCTAATACTTTAAAAGCTACTTTAAGCATTTTGGAACCATTTAGCTTTTCTTGTTTTCTCTCAGTGCTACAGGATGGAAAGGGACACTTTCTAATTAGAAACAAGTAATATTCTTTCCATGTATAACAGTTCATCATTGTACATTACCATAGGGAGCTAAATCATTAATATTGTATTTCTAAGAGAATTTCCTTTTCCCTTTTTACCTAAATGAGAGGTGGGGTTGCTTCATTTCCCTTGACAAATGTTTGAAAACCAGAGCCTCTGCTAAATAGTTTCCAACTATCTGAAATCTGCATTTCGTACGTTAAACTACCTTCTTAATGTACTTTCATGATTGAATTGAGCTCACTGTCATACTCACGTCTGTCTGATGGTGAATGATTTCCATAAAATTGATGTTTAGCATCTGTCTACACTTTACCACTATCTCATTGTAGTAGGACTGATAATATGTTTCTTATAGTAATTTCAGCACCCCAAGAAGGTATTTCCTGTGATAATGTTTGCAGGCATCGTGAAAGACAATAAAGCATAAAGTTCATAGTTAGGGCTCTAAGGTCAGAGAGAATGTGGTTGAAATTCTGGCTATATCAGTCATCAGCCGTGTTACCTTGAGAAAGTCACTCAACTACACTGTATGTCTCAGAGTCCTCAACTAAAAAGGAAAGGGGTGATAAAAAATACCAACCTGATCAGGTTTTTAAGGACTATACAAGAAAATTCATGAGAAATTCATTTAGCTCAGTGCCTGGAACCCTGTACGCATACAGTAAACATTAGCTATAAAATGTTCATTATTAATTGAATTCAAATTGCTGTCTATCCTAATACCTAATTTTGTATTTCTTTAGTGCATTGTCCTTAAAATAATAGGTTCTTGTGACTGATTGCTTAATTTCTTGCTCTGTTCCCTATAAACTGCGGAGTATTCTCATTGAGTTCTTGGATCCTGGTGTATATAATACCCATGTCTTTTCTGTATGCTTTCTTAGACACGACCACAAATGGTGAGCAACCAGTGCAGGCTATCTACCCATACATGCAGCTCTTCATGGATGATAAGAAAGTATAAGGCCACAATAATTAAGTCTTCATTTTAGAATATTTTAGAGGCCTTTTCCTAATCCTGGTGTATAATCAATTGCACTTCAAGTAATCATAGGGCTCTTTGGTCCCGCCACAGGGATAGTTGAAGGGAGAAGTGAGGCCTGACAGTCTATGAGTTGTGGACATTAGCATATTTCTTGGGAAGGAAGAAAAAAGGAGAGGGTAGGTGAGCCCTTGAGAACTCTTGGGAATTGTTTCAAGACTACTAAGTGGGTAGAGGGGATCTGGCTTTGGGCTCAGGAAGAAGGATGAGGAAATGTGAGAGGCTAGAAAACAAGGGATTTGTAATATTACCAGGCATGCAATGGTTGGCTTTCCACGTTACATTTTCAGAAACCATTTTAAAATTCACTGCTATTAGCATTACCCCTTAGTATTCAACATAGAAGTTCTCTGGAGCAGGTCATTTTTTTAACTAAGATACATAAAAGAAAATGTCAAAAAGGTTCCCCCCCCCCAAAAATAAGAAGTGATTCAAATTGAAAGGAAGCAGTTTACATTGTTCTAAATGAGAATCATGTGAATGTGTTGTTTTTGTTTTTGTTCTGTATTTTGGGGATTTTTTTTTCTCTCCCTAGGAACGGGGTGTTGCTTGATCACAGTTTATTGCAGCCCCGAATTCCTGGCCTCTAGTAATCCTCATGTCTCAGTCTCCTGAGTAGCTAGGGCTGTAGTTCCCAGGCCCTGAGACATAATAGAAAGTTGGCAAATACTGAAAAATAACAGAAATCATGCTTTGAGGTTTACTCATTAAATAAATTATGGAAAAGTTACCTTCATAATTTATGTTATTGATACAGTCAACAATTTAGCTATAGCCATTGTTACATCTTTTGAATGTGTCTCATTACAGCCAATTATTGAGTAGCTATGAATAAAAATATTCTCTGCTAAAATTATAAATTTAGAATTAAGTTTAGGATCACCTCCTCTTAGTAAACCTATACCTGGAGTTTGAGGCTCAAATAGCAATACTTACACCTGCTTATAATGGCACAAATCTATAATTTCTTTTCTGACATACAGGGAGCCCATTATGTTTTGGAATTTAGAATATTTTAAACCTTAAGAAGACAAAAGAGTGGGACATATTCTGGATATGGCTTGAATCTGGGGCAGCACTCCAGATTCAAGCAGTTCAATATTTCTGAAGCAAAATGCACAAATAAGCACTTAAACAAATAAACAAAATAATCAATAAATACTATAAATAACCTCATCAGTTCAAGTTGTATGTTTTTCTAAGCTAAATTTAGGTTAGGTTTTATGGCCAAGTGAATTTAGAAAGGTTTTTGAGTTTCAGATTTGCTTGGATTTAGGAATTGAAGATGAGTGACTTATAAACAGCATCGTTGCATAGACCTTCCTTGTTTTTCAATTATCTTTTTTTTCAGAATTAGTGTTTCTCAGTATATCAGGTCCAGTGTCTCTTTTCTAGTGGAAATAACTTATTACTATCTCTTTTTGCTGCTGACATAAAGCACAGAGATAATGTAACCTAAAACCTAAATACAATAATATATTTTTTAAAGATCAATGTAATAACTTATGTAAAGCATAAATAAAAGGAAAGAAATGAATAAAATTAACATATGTAACAACATGTAAGTGTTGAGATTCTAGCCAATCTAAAATACAATAAAGTATTCCAATATCTGCAGCTATGGTTACAATCACTGACTGTGCCATCTATGAATGTAGACTGATAAAGTTCACTTTATCATCTGTGCCCACACCTAGAGTGGCGTACCAGGCATGATTTTCAAAATGTTCAACAACTCTTGGTAAAGTTCATCTTTTTAAGGAATATATTTTTTATGTTTCATGGTAGCTGTTTTTCTGAAAAATTCAGTATTTCATAAAATAGTGCTTTTTTGGAAAAAAAAATTTGGAATTGTATGTGAAATGTATAATGTTCTAAGGTCAGATCATTTCAAGCTGGGCTTCCCTGCTCCATGAATGAGTGGCAGGACACTGGAAATCCAGGCACTTGTGCATCATGCAGGACTGTCCTGCCGTGCACACTGCTGAACATCTCTCCTCCATGGCCCTTCCCACTAAATGTCAGCAGTGCTCCCTTAATCATGTTGACACAGAAAACTGCCACTATACATTGGCTGAATGCCCTGAGCCTCCCGTGAGAATCACTGACCCATCTAATCCTCACAGCTACCTAATAAGTTCATTTTCTTACTATTGGTTTATAGAGGAGGTCATTGAGGAACAGAGAAAAACAAAGGAATTACCATTATTGAGTGGCAAAGCTGCATTTTACCTACCAAAGACATTTTAACTCCTAGTCCAATTCTTTTCACTATATAAGGCTAATACTTATAATCTGTAATACTTACTTGTTCTTTCTCATTTTTAAATTCTTATGAGGCAACTCTGTCACCTTGTGCTTTCTATCCCCTTCCTGAAACTACTTAATTCATAATGTTACCTACTCCAGATTTTTTGAGTAGTGGAGAAATTGGTACTTGATGGTCAACTACTAGGAGAAAAAGAGTTATTTGCATTTGAGAATTCAGCCTATTTTTGAAGCTGCCCTACATTCTATTTGAAGATAAATGACCTAGTGAGTGATTTGCCACCTAAAAGAAAGCCAGGCCTCCAAAACACTGGGTGATTGCATTCATTATCTATTCCTGTATAATAAATTACTACCCAAATTAGTTGTTATATCAGAAAGCTTCTGGGGGTTACGAATCTAGGATTGGCTTAGCTATGTAGCTCTGGATCTGGCTCAGAGTCTCTCTTAAGGTTTCATTCAAAACATAGACTGTGGCTGCTTCATCTGAAGGCTTGACTGGGGCTGGGGGATTCACTTCTAAGTTCATTCACATACTGTTGTGAGGAGCCCTCAGTTCTCCACTGTTGATCACAGGTTCTTAGCATGTAAGTGTCCCCCGACCATGACATGATCACTAGCTTCCCCAAAGAAAACAACCCTAGAAAGATAGAGGACAAGAGAGGAAACCCATTCTTGCCTTTTATGATTTAACCTTCAAGTTACAAACCATAACTTCTGCCTTATTGTATTTGTTAGAATAGAGTCACTTATTCCAGCCTGTACTCAGAAGAGAGGAATTTGGTTCCACATCCTGACAGAAGGAATAACACAAATTGTAGACATATTTTGTTTTAACCACTGTAATGATCAATTCAGTTCTAAGAATCTTTTCTGATACTTAGTTTCAGTAGAAAACCTAATTCCAGTCTTACTGGTCTACCCAGATCCCTTCAGATGCCCTTCACGTTTTTGTTTGTTTGTTTGTTTGTTTCTGCACCTGCCATCCAGCTTCTGCTTTGCTGCTAAAGGCTGGCGCTTGCCAAATTTAGAGGCTTGCTCTTGGCTACTGCAGAGCCTCACATATCCAAAAAGCCAGAATACTGGATGAAGCTTTCCATGCCCCAAACACACACACACACACACAGACACACTCATGCATGCACAGACACACACATGCATGCACACACACACACACACACCCCAACAATCTGTAGCCAGTGACTGACTTCTATAAAAGATTTTTTTTAAAAGCCTACCTCTTTGCCCTGTGGCGGAATAGACTCTAAGGTGTGTTTTTCTTTTCAGAACACCCTTTGAAATCAGGCTAAATCTGGGCTTCATCCGAAATTGTATTTTCGCTTGGCTTTTCTCCTTTTTCTTTCCTGCATCCTCCTGAACTGGTTCCTCCTGAGATGTTGTTCTTCATAAATTACTTGCACCTGAATCCTTAATTCAGACTCTATATATGTCACATTTTCTTTACCTAGAACTTTGTAAAAATTTAAAGCCCTATATTTATGTTACACTTGATATTTTATTTAAAGGTATTTTGATTGTATAACATAAAACAGACTCAAGCTAGCTCAAGTGAAAAGGAGGAGTTATAGAAATATAACATATAATCTTATAGCTATTTGTCTAGGGCATATTTAATATGGCCTGGAGTCACAGGGACTTAAAGAAGGGAACAGAGTTTCCACCTCACGTGGCCACTTTCATCACTGTCTTGATAAGTGGGTTTATTCCATTATTCTGATTTCCCAAAAGAACCCATCAGCTTATGTATCTTAACCATGGTCCTATGTAGGTGTTGCTATGGCTTTCTCTATTTTTATAAACTCTCCATTCCATTGCCAATTATCAATTCCTCATTTCTTGCTTTGTTTCTTGTTTTAATTCTCAAGACACAAAAATCCTGATGAGTCAAGATTCTATATAAAAGCCAGGCACAGAAAGGAGTGGAGTCATTTGATGTTACCGATTGGTTTGCAGGAAGCAAATGGTGAGACAGAATTTTATATAAAAGTGGTTTATTGGCATGTGTTCTCAGGATCGACACCTCTAGAGGAGAGAAAGAAGCAGGATTGGACAGCAGGAGAGTCATGTTCCGATGCAGTTACAGTGAAAGCCTCAGCCAAACCCGGACAGCTCTGAAGTTGGAATGCCTTTCCCATTTCTGAGTTAAAAGCAGGAAGCTGAGCCTTAACCATCCTATATCACCTGGTCATTCCGTGCCAGAGGGTGTAATCTTGGAAAGGGTGGCTCTCTTCAACTAAGGACAATCCAGGGAAAGGACTCACATGCAAGATCTCAGCCACCAAGACTCCCAGCAGCTTTAGTGTCTCCATCCTGAGAGGATGAATCTGTGTACCCCAGCATCCACCAACACAAATACAGATTTGGATTAGATAACCTTCCATAGTCCAGCCTGAGTGCGGTGGATTCACGGCCTTTGACCCAGTCAGCAATCTGCTTGTGCATTGCCGTCTTTGAAGCAGGCTTGTGCACAGGACTAATCCCCTGCAGACTCTGACTGGGGAGAGAAATAAACTACAGGCAATAAAATTAGTGATAGGTCTGATGAAGATTCAGAAAATGGTTTAGGACATGCACATTATTTTGTAATATACTTTAGAAGTCATTATATGTGTAGAACAGTTCGCGTTATCTGAAGTTCTGCAAATTTAGAAGATGGAGGCAGTAGTCAGGCATGATGTGCAAAATCGGCTTTATACACTAATCATACCATAATAATACACTTGAGTTAAATCCACATAAGTCCTTGCATGCTTTATTGTTCTGAGATGAGAAGGATCTTTAATTTAGAATAGTCCCTTTGGTTCTTGTCCCTTTAAAACACACTGAATGCATATATTTGCTCCTTTGAAAATGTAAAGCCAAATGTTTGTTTAAAGTACATTATAATTCCCTTTACCATCATTTTTTTTTAATTTTTAATTTTAATTTTTATTTTATTATTATTATACTTTGGGTTTTAGGGTACATGTGCACAATGTTCAGGTTAGTTACATATGTATACATGTGCCATGTTGGTGTGCTGCACCCATTAACTCGCCATTTAGCCTTAGGTATATCTCCTAATGCTATCTCTCCCCACTCCCCCCACCCCACAACAGTCCCCAGAGTGTGATGTTCCCCTTCCTGTGTCCATGTGTTCTCATTGTTCAATTCCCATCTATGAGTGAGAACATGGTATTTAAAGAAGTAAGTGCAGCATCCCTTCCAGTAGAAAAGCCACGAATAAGACTCATCATATAAATATTTTGCTCTATGCTACTGGCATTAACGTATCACGGCTATAAAAAACAACACTCAGTCATAGTGCCACAGTTTTGCCATGATCTTAAATAGGGGAGCTGAGGTTTAAAGGATTGTAAGCACAAAAAGATACTCGAGTGATTTCTGAAAAGGAATAATTGCAATGCACTTGCTTTCATTCTCTTCACTCAGGAGGAAAAGAAGAGTAACAAGTGTATGAAACGCTTCCACATGCACAAGGTGGCCATGTACACTTTGAGTGGCCAGGCCTATGCATATTCTGGGATCTTGCAGAGTCACTGTGTCATTTGGGGTGGGGAGGGGATGAGGGTTTACTTGCAAACCAAAAAATCCTTTCTGGCTATCTTACGTGGAAAAAAAATGAATGAGAGGAAATTAGGTTGTTCACTGACTCTCGGCAAGAGCCAAAGATTTATGTTCTATTTTTCTCTGCTTGCTCTCCTCATTGTTATTTTTCCCTCTGCAGTTAGCCTGTGGTGAGTGCTACTAATTTTTGAAAAGTATATTTGACTATGATACTTATTCATTGAATTTGTGATATTAGAAAGACAGTTGTATGCAGAATCCAAGGAAAAAAGTATTCAAAGTATTTCCCTTTGCTCCCGTGATTCGTCATTCATTCATTTAACATATTTTTAAGATGAATAGTATCATTTAACATGTTTTTAAGGTGAATAGTATGCTAGTAATTGCTACCTGAAACATATTATGTAACTTGCAAATTGTTATGTCTTAGGGAATCAATTTCAATGAATGTTCCCTGAATATTGTATTTCTTGGCACATATTCTGTTTTCTACTAATATTCTTTTAATGTTTCTTCTGTTTTATAAAATTAGATACAAACAAATAAAAAAATGAAAAAATAAAAATCAATTTTATCTAATTAAATTATTAATCATTTCAATTTCTCTCTCCCTTTTCTTCTTCTTCCCCCTCCTTTTCTCCCTCCATTCCTCCTCCTCTTCTTTCTTTTATCCTTTTCTACTAAGTCAGTCAGTCAGACCTTCAATAATGATTTATTGATCACCAACTGTGTATCAGACTGTGTGGGCTGTGCTGGAAATCACATAAGCAAATAACTTCTCATCACCCCAGGCATAAAAGGATTCATATTTCATTGGAAAATATATAGTTCCGTAATGTAATTTCACATTTATTTGTTGTAGTGGGCATCTGTTATTAATTCCCCAGGATCAATCTCCCCATCTTTCTGTAAGAGTGCCCTGGGCCGGGCATGGTGGCTCATGCCTGTAGTCCCAGCACTTTGGGAGGCTGAGGTGGGTGGATCACCTGAGGTCAGGAGGTCGAGACCAGGTTGACCAACATGGAGAAACCCCGTCTATACTAAAATTACAAAATTAGCCAGGCATGGTGGCACATGCCTGTAATCCCAGCTACTTGGGAGGCTGAGGCAAGAGAATCGCTTGAACCTGGGAGGTAGAGGTTGCAGTGAGCCAAGATTGCGTCTTTGCACTCCAGCCTGGGCAACAAGAGTGAAACTCTGTCTCAAAAAAAAAAAAAAGAAAGAAAGAAAGAAAGACTGCCCTGAAGTTATTTTTGGGAACATCCCTTTCCCATTTAAATCTTAAAGTTCGGTTAGAAGTGATACCAATCACAGATCCAATGACAGACACTGCTGGTTCTATTTGCCTGGCAGCAGTAATTGGCATATAACCAAATTGAGAATGAAGGCAAAAAAAAAAAAAGGAGAGAGGGCCTAGTGATGGCCATTTGTGATATTGCTTAAAAAATGGAATGAGTTCTAAGCTTTGCCTGGAGCCAGAATGCTCTACTGACTTTTGTCTTCTCTTTCCCTCTGTCACAATGACAAACAACATTAGAGATCATTGCTTTTCCTTCAACAGGCTACATCAGAGAAATAAAAGTAGCAAAGGAAGTAGAGAGAGGACCCATATACCCTTCATCCAGTCTCCCCCTGTGGTTATGTCTTATATAATTGTAGTGTGATATCAAACCAGGAAACCAGCATTGGCAGAATGTGTGTATCATGTAGACCTGTGTCATTTCATTACTTGTGGAAATGTATCTAAGTGCTCTTAAAATCAAGATAAAGAACTGTTTAATCCTCCCAAGATGACACTCAATACAACTCTCTTATTGTAACACTTATCACCACCACCCCCCTACTATTCCCAATCCTGAGCAATAATTAATGTTTCACAGCACTATAATTCTAACATTTGGAGATTTGTAGTCTTTCTGAGCATATTTTTTTTTGCATAGGTTTTTTTTGTGGTTGCTCTAAGTTTTTTACCATAGGTTATTATAGATATATAATGTATCATAGTCTATTGATGCTAACATTTTGCTAGTCCAAGCGAAAGGTAGACATTGTGCTTGTCTTTATTCCTTTACCATCACCCATTTACAATATAATTGTCTTAAGTATTGCTCCTATATACGCTGATGACTACATTAGGCAGTTTTATAATTTTTGCGTCAACCATCAAGCATAATTTAGACAACTCAGGAAAATAAAAATACATAATATTTACTAATGTTTTTGGTCCTTCTGTTGTTCTATCTTTCTTCCTGTTGTTCTAATACTCCTTCTTTTGTCATTTTATGGCTGTTTAGAGTATTTCCTTCAGGCAGTCTTTTAAGATAGGCTTGCTGGTGATGTTTTATTTTTAGTTTTTAATTTTCTATCATGTGAGAATGTCTTGCTTTCTCCTTCACTTCTGAAGGATATTTTCACTGCATATAGAACACTGTATGGACAGTTTTATTTTGTTTTTTCTTCTGTCAGCACTTGAAAAATGTTTTACCAGTTTCTTTTGGTTTCCATAATTTTACATGATAAATCTGCTGTCATTTGCGTTGATTTTTGCCCTATAAGTAACATGCCATTTCTAACTGCTTTTAAGATTCTTTCTTTGTTTTTAGTTTTCAGAAGTTTTCACATTTTTTTTTCTTCTTGCATTTATCTCGTTTGGTATTGGCTCAATTTTTTGAATCTGTAGGTTTATGTCTTTCACCAGATTTGGGAAGTTTTCAGCCATTTTTATTTGAATACATTTTTAGCCCCACCATCATTCTCTGCCTCTAGAACTCAGAGGACATAAATGTTAGACTTTTTATTATAATCCCATATGTCCTTGTTCACCTTTTAAAATTTGTGTGTTTTCAGTCTATTTCATCTCTGTAGCTCAGATTGAGTAATTTCTATTGGTAATTGAGGGTTTTGATTTTAGCTTTGACTTTTTTCAATCTTAAGATTTTAATTTGGTTCTTCCTTATATCTTTTATGTCTTTGCTAAAGTCCTCTTTTTTATTTCTTTCACTTATGTTCAAATTGTGGATGGCTTTTAAAATAATGACTGAGATCTTTGCAAGATAATTCTAACATCTGTGTCTTCTCTATGTTTGTGTCTGTTGATTATCCTTTCTCATTCAAGTTGAGATCTTTCTGGTTCCTGATACACTGAGTGATGTTTTAATTGAGATCTGGACATTTTTGTTGTTATGCTATTCTCATGCTTCAGCCTCAGCCTCCTGAGTAGCTTGGATTACTGATGTGCACCACCATCCCTGCCTAAATTTTTGTATTTATAGTAGAGATGGGTTTTGCCATTTTTCCCAGGCTGGTCTTAAACTCCTAAGCTCAGGGAATCCACCTACCTTGGCCTCCCAAAATGCCAGGATTACAGGCATAAGTGACTGTGTCCAAACTGTATCTTATTTGAAATAGTGCGTTTTAGCAGGCTTTTCTTGACACCTCTTTAGCAAGGGAAGTGAGTATTGCTTTTCTACTTCCAGATGGGAGTGGAAATCCGGATTCTTCACATGGCCTCCATTGTCATATACAGAAACAGAGGATCCCTGCTATTGGTTGGTGGGAGTAGACATTTAGGTTTCCCAGTAGACCTCCATTGATACCACTGTGGCTGGAAGGGAGAATGTGCCTCCTTATTGCTTTCTATATGGGCTCCATGACACTATGAGGGGTAGTCCGAGTACTACTGAATTGTAGTGAAAGTCTTGACTCTCCACTAGACTTCCAATAAACCACCCTAGTGAGGATGAGGAGGTGTGTCTCATTATGAGACACATAGGCTGGGTGAGGTGGTGTGGGCATCTAGGCTCCCCACTCAGCCTTCTCTGACACCACCCAAGGGAGAAGGTATCTTGCTATAGCATTATGAGGGAAGTTTAAGCTTCTACTTGCTACTTGCTGACAGTGATGGGGGTGGATCAGTTTTTTATGTGGTATTCGGCTGCAGCAGAATGTTTAAGTTCTAAAATACATCTGCCTTCTAAGATGCTCATTTCCTATTCCTTTGTCTAGAGACAGCAGGCTTGTCTTGAGGCTTCTTTTTTTGGTCTGACTCTATTGGCATTTTTAGGTCATCTGCTTCTCCAGTAGCTCATATATCCAATCTGATATTTATAAGGCAAAAAGAAAATCCAGGTCACTGGCCACTGTGTCATTCTTCAGATCTCATGGTCTCCATCCAACTTGCCTTCTTCTCTTCACCCTTCAGAGGTGTTTTATGTTTGTTTTATTTATAACATTCAGGGTTATTACCTGTCCTAAGTGAGAAGGATAGGGAAAACATATCTACTTTTCAGAAGCAGAAGTCCAGAATACTTTTTAAAAAAATAAATATAATGGCAATTTATCAGAATTATTTCATCATGAAATAGTTATTATATTTGTTATCACTTGCAGAATTAATATAGATCATTTAATTAAAGAAAACAATGGTTCCACTGCTGTGTAATAGTTAATTTTAATGTATTTGACTGAAAAAATATGTGGTGGTTTCCTTTATTTCATCTCTATTGTGGTAATGTTTGACTCTATTTTAAGCTCCCAAGCATTCCCTTAATAGTGATTTATAAGCAGTCTAGCTTCATTTCATCCCAGAGAGCTAACAGTCAAGAAAATACCTCCTAATTCTTTATCTAAAGCCTCCTCAAGATTTCTGCCCTATGATGCAGTTTATTTCATTTTGAGAAGTGATGTTCTTGGATCTATTGCAATTCTTTGAACACACTGACCTTTTTTTATTATTCTTCAATTGCTGTCTATTGTGCTTATTTATTATTCTAATTCTGTCTAAATTAGCCTCACAAAAGGAACCTATAAAATGAAGTATTTCAAAAATTAAACGCTAATCATTCCGAGAGTAAGTTGGCCTTGGTATAATTTGCATGGTGTTAGCACTTGGACAATAAGGGTCATGAAATGGAGAATGATTTAAGAAACAAATGGAAAGACTTGCAAAAGTACTAGCCTGTCTTTGGAGAAACTGCCTTCCTGTTTCATTTTTCAGACCATTGTTACTTGTTCTTGTGTTGGCTTTCATGAAACAAATTTATGTATTTATGTATTTTTCTTTCTTTTTTTTTTTTTTTACTACCAGAGTAGAGTACTCTTCGAGGTAATCTGAGACTTTTAATTTTCTAGCCATATATATCTGTTTCCTTTTATTAATGTTACAATACACTGTCTGCCAGAAACTACGCTCCCAGAAGATCTCCTGATAAGGTACACACATAGAAAAATAAAGAAATGCACCATATTTGATGGGAATGAGGAAGGTGGGAACAAATCCAAAAATGTGTATCCTAAAAACTGTTTTAATAAGAAACTAATTTTATTTCTTATAAGGTTGTTTTAAAATATGGTTGCCAATTCTTTAGCAAATGAGTATAAAATCCTAAATATTACTTATCATTTATTTAATAAATATGAAATGGTGACTTCTGATAGGAAAAGCATTGTATTTGCACTGTGTAGGGTAGAAACAGAGATAAACAAATGACGTACACTTCCTGCACTTCTCTAAAGAAAGTGCTAAATCTGGTTCAAACCGAATTGAGTGTGAAGTGAGGGTGGCAGAGGGTATGGAAAGCAGTGGAAGCAGGGTAAACAATTTGAGGAAGCGATAAAGCACAAAACAGAACTCTGGAGTCAAAAAACTATGCCAGAAGGAGTAAAGGATAGTGCTTGCAAATGGAAATTGAGAAAGAAGGAGCCTTCAAGAAGAGATGTTTTGTGGAGAGGTGGAAGGATGAGAAAAGTGACTTGGAGTTGAGTGTCATATTTTGACAGCTTTGGAAATTGAATGTAGGAGTTTCTATTTCACCCTGAGACCTTAAGAACTCTTGACGAGTTCAGATAAAAAGCAAACATGATGAAAGTGTCATTTTAGATTACATTTTGCAGAGGTGTTATTCTATATGTGGGGAAAGTATAAGACCAGAGGCAGAGCATCCACTAAAAATTAATATGGCAAAATCGGTTTTGAGTCCATCAAATCTAATAATAACAAAGGGAATAAAAGGGGAAATGATAATGAAAGAAATGTCAAACATCTTTGTTCCTGATAACAGACATGTAGGAAAGGTGAATGAAGAAGAGGAATGGCTGGGGTGCAGGAATAACCAGCAAGGGATCTTAGTGTCATTTGTTGTTATTCTTGAAAGCCAATTTGTAACTTGTTTAAATTGTTTGATGAGAAATTGGAGATAACATTTTGGAATATTTATTCAATAAACTGGCAATGGGAAGAACTAGAGAAATAATAAGGCAGTTGTAGAAGACAGTGGAAATCAGTGAATACATTTATCTGACAAGTGGAGGGGGTCAAATGAAGTAAAGAGAAGGGAGTTATTCAATAAAATTAATTGAAGATACCTAAGAGACAGTATGAAGTGGAGAAAATCAAGAAATGTGGGATCACTCTCCTGGTGCAGGTAGAATGCATAGGACGGACAGAAGAGATGACCACTGAAAGGTAACATGTGAATTTATTTCCCGCTGAGATAACAAAAAATAAAGCAAAGATGAAAGTGGAATTGTATCTTGAGAGACAGTTTCTATAACAGTGTCACAGATTTGGGAGTCGAGTTCAGTTTCTTCCTTACTAGTTCTGTGACTTTAGGCAAAGTAATTACCGTTCTAAATTTCAGAAGTTTTCTTATTTGTAGAAAACTAGTAGTACCTATCTGGTTTGGTTATTGTAAGGAATAAATAAAATAAATCACATAAAGCAGTAACACAATTGCTGGCACACTGCATCACAATAAATGATATTATTAGTGTTGTTGTTTTGGAAATTTCATTTTGGAGTGATTCACTCATGCAATTCTCTGCTTGAAATAGTATACAGAAAAGTGCTTTCCTTTGCTCTCAGGGTTCTTCTGAGAATGTTAATTCCCCTAGACAACATTCGTATTTTAATAAGGTCCTCAAGTCTAGAGGACAGGATGGGGAAGAAAAGAAGAAAGCTTTTCTGTTCCTCAAATGGCATTACAGAGATGAACACTTATTATGCCTCTCTTTGTGTAAACTGATCCCTCTCCATACCACATTTGTAATAGGATTTATGAAATTTTTTCTAATTAGTTCCACTCAGTTAAAAACCCATTTAATAATATGTTTACCTTTAAATCATTTCAAAATCTCTTAAAGTCACATAGTGCTTGTCACTTGCATTTCATTACAGCATGGGAACAAACTCCTGCAATGTTGGGGTACAAGAGAGAGTACCTGTCACATCCTTTGCCATTCCTGGTTTATTTTTCTGGAGGAGCATGCTCTCAGAAGCCCGAACCTAGGGAATATACGTATATCGTGCTGGCAGAATTATCTTGAAGATTCTAACTTTTAAAAATGGAAGATTAAATTAGAGGATGATTGCTAAATTTGCTTGGTGTCTTTCAAGTTCTGAATTAGTATTACAAAGATTAATTATGAGAAGGAAATATTTGCCAAAACTGGTGAATATGTTTTGAGCCCAAGTTCTTTTTGGAGTATTAATTCACTGATGTAAATGTATGTTTTAATTTATATTCTTATACTTGTTTATGCAAAGATGGCAAAGGCTGGAGAAAATTCATTTCATATCTTGGGACCTTAAAATGTTTTTCTAATCTGTAAAACAAAGGTTTTAGTCCAGATCTTAAAGGTAAAATAAAATTAAGTGAAAATTAGGCTCCCCTTGGACCTAAATAACTTGTAGGAATTTAGTTATCTATTCATTTACATCACTGCTTACAGCAATGACTTTGAGGATAATTAAAAAGAAGTATTGGTAGAAATAGTAAAGATTCTACTGAATATAAAATCAGAATAAAAAATCAACTTGCATATCTTTATGATTTATTTCTTTTGTGGGAATTTTCTAGTTTCTGCATCATAGGGCAGTGTTTGGTAATTAGGGCAAGTGACAGCTGAAAGGAACTGACAGTTACCACCAAGCACAGTGTAATGACGGAGTGCTCGGTGAATGAGCTCACACCTGGTTCATATGCAGAGACTCCCTAGTCATCACTGCCTCAGTGATTCTGCAAATCCAGCAGGTTGAAACTTAAACACGGAACATATTTATTCCTCAGTAATAACAGATCAGTTACCATCAAAGACAAGATTGGAATCTTGCATGGCAATATGTCATGTCCTATTTCTCCTCTGGTGCACAGAAATCCAAATGTATTTTTTTTTTAAATAATTTCAACCCTTACTTCAGACTCAGCGGATACACATACACATGCAGGTTTGTTACCTGGGCATATTGTATGATGCTGTGATTTGGTGTAGAATTGATCCCATCACCCAGGTCCAACTGTATTTTTAAATTGATTTATTAATTTGGCATCTTTCTTTAATAGATCAAAAATTTAAAGAATACTTTAACACTAAGATTTTGTTCCCAAAAATCAACTTAGTTTACACTTTTTAATGATGAAATATTGACTAAAAATTAAAATATTTTGTTTGCATTTTAAATTTTGGTTATTGAAAACTAAATGATCTCTGTGAGCAGCAGTTTCTTAAAACTTGCCAAACCTATGGCTGTGTCTATTAATTAGATGGTTTCTAATAAATGAGCCTGATTTTCTCATTAAAACTATTTCCTTCTTTGCAATCTTTTTGAAAATGACATTACAAACTTTTTCCAGACTGGGTAATGTTAATAGCAAATTTCTTCATTTACTTAATGGTTTAGATGTAATTATTATGGTAGATCTGGTTTCCTGGAGTGCAGACTGGAGTATCTACTGGCAAGGCAGAAAGTTTATGAGGGTGTGTTATGAGGATCAGCACTGACTGGGGGAGGAAAGGTAGCACAACTGAGCAGGGGGAGATGGCAAAGCTGTGATGCAGTCTCAACAAAGCCCTCAGCCAACTCTGTGGGGAGCTCTGGAAGTGAGATGACCCTTCAGAATAGTTCTAAATTGGGATGACTTAGATGTCAGGCTGATATTCTCCTGCACTGAATGTGGGCTTCTCCCAGAAGTAGGCACGTCTTACTTCACCAGAGGCCACTTTTGGGTGGGAGAAGGCTGACAGTTAAGGTCTGGAACCTGACTACACTCACAGAAGCTAGAGATAATTCACACCTAGGTTGGGACACAGATAACTGGGTAGGGGATCATGGTTTCCAGTACAAAGAGTTAACACTATGAAAAATACATGGCTCCTAAAGAATCCCAGACTCAGCAATCATCTTAGAAAAATGAACTTAGTAAAGTTTGTGTGAGAAAAGTGCAAATAGCTAAAAAAAATGAAAATCACTTAAATTATCATGGTTGTTGAGATTATAATAAATTCTTCCACTCAAAGAGTTTTATAGTCTTATTTGCTTTCTCTACCTATTTTCTGCTAGGTAATTTTAAAAAAAAGGTTTTTGAAAACAAAGTTATATAAGGATAAACAACATGGACTGTGGAGTTGATTGACTGTGTTCAAACTTAGTTTTACAGCTTACTAGCTGTCCCATCTTGAACAACAACATGTTAGAACCTCTGTTATTTCTACACATGAGAACAATGATGAGGTGAAAATTAAGAGAGATGGCAGTTTTTAATAGATTCTACTTTAATGCCTTTTATTTTGAGGTAGCTAGTGTTTATTTCTTTTTTTCCAAGTACTGCAGATCAAATAGTGTTATAGGATCCTTAGGGTGATGCTTTTCCAGCTGGAAACCTCTTTGGCCAGTGGTGCCTTTGCCTGAGTTTTGCTCAGGCCATTGGGCTGACTTGGCCTGGCAGGCTGCCCTTGGCTTGTACTACCAGCCTGGATCCCATGCCTGCCAAGGGCAAGTGGAGTGGTGAGGGGTAGGTGAGTGAGCAAGTGTCAGGTCTGGACACTGCACACAGCCAGGCATGCCAGCTGTGGCAGGGTGGGCAGCCCCAGGTGCTGGCATGGGCTCCAGCTACCTGTGAGGCTGCAGTTGGACCAGGCGTATTGCAAGTAGCTTCCACAGTTGGCACCAGGGAACTCAGTGGCAACCAAAAGCTTGGAGACCCAGTAACCACAGAGCCCCGAAGAGAGTGTCACAGCCCTGACTTGGGGAGCTCCTAGGTCTGGGCCCCTCAAAGGTCTGCAGCTTTTCTCTCCTTCTTCTAACCCCCTATGTGGAGAGCAAGGGGCATGTTTCAGCCCTGTTTCTGTTACCGCTCTTTTAGCCCCACCATTTGGTGGGTCCTGATCTTGTCTTGCATCCAGGAAGAATGAGGTACTCGGACAAGTGGAGGGTGAAAGGCTAAGAGGAACTTTATTGAGCAACAGAACAGCTGAGAGAAGACCTGCACTGGGTAACTCCTCTTCGCAGGCAGGGTGTTGCAACAGTGTTCAACTCTTAGCGGAGAGGAGACCCCGGAATGGGCATCTCCTCTCCACAGCTGGTCATCCCATTGGGTGTTTGGCTCTCAGCAGAGAGGAGACCCTGGAGTGTGTAGCTCCTCTCTCCAGGTAGGTCATTCTGTCATCTCCTCCAGTCTGGATGAGTCCAGAATTTTTATGCGCTTCAGCGGGGAGGAAGTGTGTGCTTATTTGTTCATGGGGAGCCATTCTGGTCCATTAGTCTGACCCTCAGGCTTCAGACTTTCCCTGGCTTGAAGGTGGTGCCTCATTGGGACCTGCCCCTTTCCACCCAGAAGCCTGTTGGCCTCCTGCCATCATCCACAGCACCCAGGCTGTTTGTGCCAAGGGTCACCTGCAGGCCAGCACCGAGCTGCTCTCAGCCCCACCTCCACCTCCCTCCCATGCTTACTGATGTCCAAAGTCCAGAGGCGGCCAAAGCAGCAGGGGGTATCAGTGCTGTCCTCAGTGTGCACACACCTGGCTGGGTGCAACAGTGCCCAGGCCTGGCCTCAACTTTGCTCTGAGGCTCTAGTGTGCTCCAGGAGCAGGGAGAGGCCAGGCAGCAGCAGCAGGCCCTGTCGAGCCTTCGGAGGCAGTGGATGGCCTTCCTGCCCTGGAGAATGCACAGATGCCGGGGTCCCCAGCCAGGGCTGGGTGGCTGCAGCTGTGTCCAGGAGGGCGGGGCTCCTGCCTGCTCCCAGGCCCCAAGAGCACAGGGAGGCCCAGTCCACCCCTGAAACTTAGGCAGCTGTGACTTGGGCAGCTGCAGCTGTGCCTGGGAGAGAGGGGCTTTTGCCTGCTCCCAGCCTCCAAGAGCACAGGGAGGCTGTGGTCTGCAGCGGCAGCTTGGGCAGTTGCAGCTGCGCCTGAGAGGGTGGGGCTCCTGGCCATTCGCAGCTCCCAAAGGCTCCTTGGAGCACACAGCCTCCACTGCACCTCCCCTACTGCAGTGGGCGTCATGGCAATGGCTACTCCAGACAGGTTGCAGCTGCCATCAATAGAATTCACTATTAATATCAATATTAGGAACTTTGCATTATTGTGTTACATTAGACATCACTCTTTTCTTTCTGATAATAAAAATCTTCTTTGATAAAGATGGTGTATCTAAGAAGACATTGGAGCCTACATGTAGGGAGTTCAATTAATGCTGACAAATGAATGGTTGACTTTTACCACAACGAGGCAGCAAATTTCTAAATGGTTAGACAACATTTGTAGCAAAAGAATATGGTGGGCAATTTTATTGATTATGATTAAACGTTCCTTATCTTTTTTCTACCATAATTAACAATGTAGGAATTTACAAATATTTCACAAAATTAAAATGACTTCATTACAGAATTATTGATCAAACTAAAAGATTCCTCAGAAGAAAGATTGTTGACATTCTATTTGCAATTGCTCGCATCCTCCACAAGAAGTGGTGATATAGTTAGACAAGAGGGCCACAAGAGAGATTGATGGCAGGAGTGGTCCATTTTTAAATATCAGAGCCTTTTTTTTTTCTCTTTTTAAGCTCTACATTTAATTCATTCTTGCTGTCCTATGGCTGAGAAATAAGATATTTCTGTCCCTTATTTTCCAAAATGCACCTTTCTTCTGACCTTTACTTCTCCAATTCTTTTCCCTCCATATGCTTTTGAGTCTGAGTCTAACCAAACCATTTAGTGAAAAAGTGAAGAACCGTCAGCCAACTTAATGGGTTAATTTTGGAGGAAGAAGGTGTGTGCATACTTTTTCAGGGGCCATTCAAGAAAATTTGTGGGGAAAGAAATCAGACTGGAAGACAGGGTCTGGATCATGAAAAGCCTTGTATGAAATGGTAAAGAAATTCAGTTTTTTCCTTTGGCAAGTGGAGGACAGTTAATGAATTTTGAATAGGGGAAAGATTATATTTACATCTAGGAAAATTAAAGCTATAATCATAATAGTCCATTTGCTCTAAGTTTTGGTATCTAAAGCATTAGATTTTTGTGACCTTAAATACTATTTTTAGTGGACTCCTTACTCTATAAATGACTCTGATATAGTCAGACTGATATTTCCTTCATCTTACAACACACCCTTGGAAGTTTGTTGTAAATATTTTATTTCGTTTAATACATATTGAAGGGGGATTGAATGACTTTAAGTATTTTCCTGAAACACCAAGAGTTTACTCTCAGCTGAAGATGACATGACTGCTTCACTGGAAAACGTTTCAATTTCCTCCCGTGCAATTCAACTCCTATTTTTAACTAGAACTACATTTTCAATATATTGCTAGCCATTT
The DNA here is from genome assembly GCF_028885655.2 of Pongo abelii. Taxonomy (NCBI): domain Eukaryota; kingdom Metazoa; phylum Chordata; class Mammalia; order Primates; family Hominidae; genus Pongo; species Pongo abelii. The sequence goes on along the minus strand of NC_071988.2, from coordinate 178,712,340 downwards.
CCATATGCATGTGCCTCTCATACTGCTCTCTGAGTATGATGAAAATCAGCTCATTTCTCTGTCTTTTAGCTTCACCATTTATTAGCTCCTGCTGCATTCCACTTCCAATCAAGCATAGAATCCTTGACAGTCTACTTTCAAATGAATCTCAAATATTTGCCCTTTTTTCCATAGTGATCATTATTATACTGGTTCAGATCCTCATCATTTTAATTCTGAGCTGTTGAAATAGCCCCTTGACTCTAATTTCTCATCTCTCCAATGCACTCATCACACTGCTGTTATCATTATCTTTCTAAAGTACAGCTTTGGTCATGTCACTCCCCCGAAGAGCCTTCTGTTGTCCCACAGGATCAAGTTGAAACTTGTTAGCGTGCAAAGTCAGTCGAAATCTGTCCACATTCTTTCTTCAGCAAGGTCTCAGAAAGGGAACTCTCTGATCCACATACAAATAAATTTGCTGATGAGAGTAAAATTAAAAATAAAATCTGAATGGAAGAGGAAGGATTAAAACTGCCCCATGGTATCCTGTTTTTTTGATTCTTGGGCAGAAAGAAGGGATTGGTTATTTGAGGGTTGTTGCAGACTGTTGCCAGACAAAGGGGTCCTTTAGTACACCAAGTTTAAGGATCCAGGGAGCAGTTGCTTTGTCTGATACCTTAAAAATTCAGTGGAGCAGACCCCCCCCAAAAAAAAAAATCAAAAAACTGCTGGAAATGGGTGATGTCAGAGCTCTGAAAGGGACATAAGTTGGGAGGCAACAATGATATTTATGCAAATTAGAAAAGGGAGATGGAGACAACCCTCCAGTGGGAATTGTAGGAAAAAAATAACTCTTGTGGAGACACACCTAAAAATTCTCTACCAAAAAAGTATTTTCAAAAATTGAAAATAACTAAATTAACTGGTTTGTTGCATTCCAGAATTTAGGTCTGGCACTGGTGTGAATTCAGAGAAATGCCCCAACATTCTACTGTCTGTGTGTCCTAACATGCTCTCCATCACCCCAAAGACCGCGTAACCCCTGTTGAACCATACTGGCATGCTTGTAGTGGCCTACATGCACCTTAGGACTCTCACACAATGAATTTCTTTACCATGAAATTCCAATACTTTCAAAATTCAAAAAGCTCGTATTGAGAACCAATTAAGCCAATTTCTGTGTCCTTTTTCATAGAGAACAGTAGCCATTTGTAAGTCTGAGTTAGAAGAGGGTCAGATACCCCTTACTACATTCAATCCTTAATGAACACAAATCTCAAACCAAATTTGATCTCTCACATACACTTAAAAAACACATTTATTAGTAACCAGTCATAAAACAGTTATAAGACCTGTTCTCTAGGTTCAGTGCTTCAAAGACCATGTTGAAAAACTTTTCATTGAAGGCAAATGCAGAAGTATCCCAGCAGCAGCCTTCTGTTCTGCTTAGAGTAGCATTAGGCTTCCAGAAATCCAGATAACTATTAAGGAGCAAGCTCTGGGCACCATAGTATTCTTCTTCTTGGCTCACCTAGGGGTGAATGTAGAATGCATTTAACTGTCCGTATAATCTCCCCTGTGAGATCACACTTCTCATATCCGTATGCCAATAAACTTCTAATTTCTCCAATGCAAAACCCTTTTCTGATATTCACTATTTTACTCAGCAAAATATGTAATATTATTTAAGGTAGATATAACAAAACAGTAGCAGTAGTTGTCTCTGTGTGCCCTTTATGACACAATGCTAGCTGGCACAATGCTGGCTGACCACCGCTGGAGTGTGGGTTTTTGCTTAGAACAGCTGATTGCCCCTTACTTATATTACTCCACGCAGATGTACTTTAAAGTTAGTTACAGAAATCAAAACAATCTGGGTCATATCATGGTGCAGAAAAAGCATATCTTTGGGGTGACCCTCAGTGCCTAGAAACCTGGGAAAAAAATAACTCAATTGGAGAAAACGCTATGAATTTCCTGACCCCCAAAAATCCTTGGAAATCAGGCAGATTGGGATTAAATCTTAGCTTCATCACTTAGTTCTGAAACGACCTTGAAATAACTAGTTAATTTTACTGATCCTCTCTTTCTTCATCTATACATTAGGCTAAAGATTTAGGCATGTATGTATTCTATAAGCACAACATCCAGTGGTGTGCTGGAGCTGACTTGAACCTGCTTACAAGCATCCAGTGGCAAATTTTCAGAAATTTTACAGGATAGTTATTAGCACAGCTATTGGGAAAAATCATACTATACATATATGTAATTAAATAGATTATATAAAAAGAGACAAGGCAAACTCAAAGTTTGTCACTTCCCAAATACTCTATATCTTACTATTTTTTCAAGTTCTTATGTTACTTATGTTCATAGTATAACATTGTACAGCTGTACATCTCTTCCCAACTTCATTGACATCAGACAACTTGGTAGCTTGGAATCAGGCACAGTGGCAGTATTTATACCATGGAAATCACCAAGCACTCAAAAATCAGGGCTTGATTCATCATCTTGTGTATTGTTTCTAGACTAAAGAGAGGGATGAAAAAAATGTCAACAATGTGGAATAAACTTAAAACTATGTAATGTTTTTACTATGTTCTGAGTGCTTTACATATATTATTCATCTAATTTTAATCACATCTCTGTGATCTAGGTAATACATTATTATTTTTTAAGATGAGGAAACAGTACCAGTGTTTAAATATCTTGTCTAAGATCTCAAAAGTGGTAAGTGATAGAGCTTGAATTTGAACCCAAGCAGTATAGCCTGAAAATTAACTTCTACAAAGAAGTATTGATTTATAAGAGAGAGCTTGTCTTTTGAGAGAAAATAAACTTTTTCTGTTCTAAAATATAAAGAGCCTGAAGAAATTAGAGCATGTAATCTATCCATAAACCATAATGTGGTTAGAATTCATGATAATGTAAGTTAGGTTCCCTCCCAACAGAAGATGACGTTTTACTGACTGCAGGAGGAAAGAAGGACAAGAGAAAAGCTCACCACTCTAGGGTTAGTTATTGTTGTGGTCCCATAATATTTCTCAAATAGATTTGAGGGGACTGGGTCCCAAATGCTCTTGGGAAGAGAGAAGATCCATGTCTCATCCTTAGCCTACAGCTTGGAGAGAAACAAACCTCCCAAAGAAGTCTCCGCCAGAGTTTATTTCACAGCTTTGAGTAAAAATGGCAGCATGGCATGGGAGAGATCCATGAGACTCTGGGGTCTCCGTGGCCACAGAGGAGCAACTCAATAATTTCCCAGAACTTAGAGAGAAGTGAGGGGATTGAAAGGGTCCCTCAGTCACAATGAAGGCATGCAACTGGCCGACTTGCTGCAGGTACTGAAAGTGATGTTCAAAGACCAGACAGAAGGATTGATAAATCCACAGAAGCAAATTGATATGTAACACCTTCCATCTTCCATACTGATGTTCACAGTTTACTGATTTTTAATTTAGAGTTATGGAGTTAATTTCTAATTTCGCTGTGTTTACCTGGGGGAATAATTAAAATGTTATGCATCAGAGAGAATAGGGATTTAGAGAAGATATTAAATTGAATCGTAGAAACAGATACTAGGATTCTTGAAAAGTAGAGTTAGAAACTACAAAAATGCTCTCCTCAAACAAAGTATATATGTCTATTTAGGATCTAACAACTGAGAATATGAAAGAGAATATCTCAGTGAAAATGTATTCATTGAATATCTATATGTATATATGCACACATGCCTGCAGACCCACCCTATCTTTGAGTGTTTGATTTATTATTTACTTGTTTATTTTTTATAGAGCACCATACTTTACTGGAAAGTATTGTTAACTTTTTTTTTTTTTTTTTTTGAGAAGGAGTTTCTCTCTTATTGCCCAGGCTGGAGTGCAGTGGCACGATCTCGGCTCACGGCAACCTCTGCCTTCCCATTTCGAGTGATTCTCCTGCCTCAGCCTCCCAAATAGCTGGGATTACAGGCACCTGCCACCACACCGGGCTAATTCGTTAACTTTTTGAAGCTGCCACTGTAGCTGAGAGTGCAGGTCTGGGGCCAGACTTCCTGGGTTTAAATACTGACTCTGCTTCATACTACTCGTATGACCTCAAATGAATTGCTACACCTCTCTGACATGCAGTTTCCTTATCTCCAAATCCTCATAGTGTTGTTAGGAAAAGCAAATGTGCTAAGATGTCTACATACATTCCAGAGTATGTTTGCCATGTTCTCAGAAGTGTTAGTGATGGTTATTCTATGTGACCTTCATTTTACTGAACGTCGTGCTCAACTTTCTTTCCTTGTCTTCATTTTGGTCACCCATGATGTGCAGTTGTTGACAACAGGCATGACCTCTGTATTCTGCAGTCTGGAGTCTGCATGACCTCTGGAGTCTGTATCACAATTGGAAGAGAAATTTGGAGTCTTCCTAGAAGTAGTTCTTTAGAGCATAACAGTCTACAAGATCTCACTCTAGTCTCTCTACTCTCCTGTCTACCTTGTTTATCAGGCTTTTCATGGAAAGTGATCTTTGAAAACAGTAGAAAAGCAATTATCTCATCAACAGTGATTCCCAGGAGAACACATTTTTAAAAACTGTTGTTAATAAAACAAAAATAAGTGCTGGAAAAAGAAAGTTACGGAATGCCTTCAGTCATGAAAACTCATGTCTGCTGTGCGTTCCTTTAAATTGATGTTGTGGATGGTGCTGTGTTTTCCGCCTTTCATCATGTTCTCTGGTTTCTGCATCGCAGAGTCTGGTTTCTAATGAATGATTTTGCTGTTTATGCTTTGAAGTCATGAATCCATTTTCTGATCTTCCCATTTTGGAGGGTTTTATTGTTTTGTTTTGTTGTAAGAAATGGCTTTTGCCTTTTGTATAAGTCTTTGTGAATTTGTTAACGTTTAGTGAATATTCACTTCTACATTTAAAAAAATGAAGTATCAGCACCTGGATAATTGCTTCTGTTTATCAACATATCACTTCCTAATGCCTCTGGTCTCTAGAATGACATTCATAGAAAGGCCAGCAAAAAACATGTGCAATAAATGATGCTTTTAATAGAACAACCAACCATAGATCTTATGTGCTTTACTAATACTGTTGGTTAAAGAAGGGCAATGAGTAGCTTGATTTTCTTACTCTGGGATTCTGTAGTTACTGAGTTATCAAAAGAACATTGATTAAAATTTAAATCTAAATTGAGGTCAAACTACAAAATAAAAAAGCAATCTAGATTTAAGTCCCCTGAAGATAACAAATAGAGATTTAGTTTCTGTTTCTTTATTTGATAAGGGTTCAGAATAGTTGTGAAAGTTTTATTGCAAATTGTGGTCATGGAATTTACAAAATAATTACAAATCTGAAGGTACTTGAAGTTAGGTTAGTGGTCTTTTACACTCTCTTATTATTGGGAAACCCTAAACTCTGATTTTTGCAGATAAATTCAATTCCAAGACTACATAATCTGAAATATTCTACAGAAGTAGATTTTGAGGTAAATTGGCATGAAGTATATTTAAAACAATTCAAAACATAGGCTAATACTGTGCATTAATTTTTCTACTGTTAAAAGGAATTGCTTTGCTTTTTGTTCTTTGAAAGTTTAAAGTAGATCACAGTTAAGGAACAGAATAGAAGGCTGAAATAAAATCGAGATTATATATTTAGTATTACATATCCTGATTTTTTGGTAACATTTGATTTCCTGTTGTTTCAGTGACTTATACTTTTCAAAAAAATTTCCCAGAAAATAAGACACTACTCTCCGTGCTTTTTATTTAGAAGTAAGTACTTCCTACTGAGGCTAATATTGAAAGAAATTCTGAAAACATAAGAAAATAGAGACATGAATTCTTGGCCAATGTGAGGTCTTTAAAAACATGGTAGAGTGTAATGAAGTCATTTACCGTCTTGTCAAAATGTCAGTTTTGTATCTTTTTGAGAAAGAAAATTTGAAATCCCATATTCACTGGGAATAATGCATCTGTTTGTGAGACTCATCTGATTTAAGGAAGACTTGGGGCCCAAGTTTCTTCATGTATAAGATGAAGTTCATTAGATTATCCATCTAGCTCTGGTATTCTTAATTTTCCTAAGAATTTTAAGTGAAAAATAAGCCACTGTATTCTAAAAGAAAATATTTATCAAAGATGCTTCTAATAATTTTTCTTCCCCTATTTCCACCACGGTAATTGTAGAATGACTTTAAAGCAACGCTGTAATTGCTGCTACTGAGCTGGTTGTTACCTGATTAATTTCGGGCTATTGCATTCCTCGCTGAAACTTCAGAATCCCATGGCCATCACCAAACAATTCCCTATAGTGCTAGCAGTGTACATTTGAAATTTGGGAAAACACTAGGGATCATAGCCCACCTGGAATAATCTAATAGTAGTTGCCGGTGTAAAAAGATAACATAAACAACTTCTTAAGTGTCTAATTTCCATGACTCCCTAAATGCACTGCCCCCTTAAATTGCCAAAGTTTACTTTATCCACAATGTCTGGTGCTTGATATCATTATTGTTCTTTACATATGTGTATTCATTTCAAGACTACCTCCCTCTTGCTATTACAAAATTTCATTTCTTACCCTAACGCCAATTCCTTCTGTCAGGTTTCCCTATCTCTCCAGTGCATCCAACAACTTAATGTTCAGTGGAAGAAATTATTCTTCATGAAGTTCTAATAGCTGTTTCAGCAACAGAAGACAATTATACAAGCATTTAAGATCGTGAAGATGGGAAGGCAGTGTGGTTGTATGCTCTCAGTTGTTGAGCCATGTGTATTTTTTCCAGCCAGTTTTATTCTGCTTTAAATTAGACATTTCAATGTGATTAGGCTTTCTTGGATAAAAGCTAGGGAAAACATCTCAAAAGACATGGAAATGATCTTCTTGGCTTCCTTTCTTCTACCTGAGGCTCAGTATACTTATCCTACCTTAATGCTTTTTAATTAGTGGAAGATAGAGGAAGACATGCGCAAGTTTATTGTTTTGGCTATTTAAATAAATTTTTTTGGTCACGACAATAACAAAATGTTGCTAACATTCAATGGAAAAGTTCTAGAGATTCTACCTGTCTTGTAATGCAGAGTGTGATCCTAAAACCAAATAAATGCTTTCACATTGTTTTTATTTTTGTGCTTGTCTTTGGAAAGCTCCACTGGACATTCGCATTGATGAAAACTCAGATTGTGGTTATCTGAGCCTAGAACCTTAGTCCACATACACACACATATGTAAGTACAAAGTATTTTTGAAAGAGGTAACATGTATTGAATATTCTGGGACTGCATGTACCACAGAAAGAGCAGGATAAATTAACTTTTCAAAAATGTTATCAGGAGTTATTTACTATTTAGGAAAGTCAGATGGCAATGTCATTGGTGGAACTGAATCGCCTATTTGACACATGTCCATATCAATCTGCATTTATAACTGTCACATTAACCCTTATTTTAAAATGTCAAAAAGAGTCATAATATTTACTGAATACTTTCTTGCTTTTCTTAAATACGAACTATTCTCTATAAGTATGTAAATACATTCGACTGCTTCAATATAGTCTCCAATGTTGTGTCAAGCATTTACATATAGAGTTATAAATTATTTTATTATAAAAACTTTTAAAAATTTCACTTGTAATAATATTAGAAAGTTTCACTGATTTGAAAATAAATTATATATGATTAAAATGTATTATTATGAATTTTATTTTAATATAGTAAAAGTTAGTGACATTATAAAATAATTACTATAAAAAAGATGTTAGTTCTGATAATATCTTTAATTTTTTAATGTATATATACTTTTTTATCCCGGAAATAATAGAGTTAAATAACAATAATCTTCTAAATGAGAGTTTGCATTCTCAAGCATTTTTATGAAAAAGAAAGATATATAGATATATATGGAATCGTTTGAGGTAAACTATTGGGTGAAATATGGTGTAAGAAACTAAATACGTGCATAAAGGGCATAGAGAGTCACCCTCAGGAAATGTGCGTGTTTCCCTGAGATTTTCTGTTAGTAAGCTGAAAGATGATCTATAGCAGGGCCTCTACCTTCCTACTTTCTTGCTATCAGTATTTTTCCATGAAGTTGAATTATAGAGAGGGTGGGTGTAGTGCGCATTCTCCAGTTATTAATTTTGTATAAAAACATTGGACTGTTTATATTTTAGTCTCATTATTATTAAATGTTGACCATATATCTCCAGAGTTACGAAAACAGGAGCTAACATCATAAACCTTGTATTCTAGTCTCTAGTACTAGTCCAGACTCTTTATTTTTTTCACTTTTTTTTTTGAGACAGAGTCTCACTTTGTCTCCCAGGCTGGAATGTAGTGGCACAATCACAGCTCACTACAGTCTTGATCTCCACCACCATACCCAGCTAATTTTTAAACTTGATGTAGAGACATAGTCTCACTATGTTACTCAGGCTGGTCTCGAACTCCTGGGCTCAAGTGATCCTCCTTCCTCAGCCTCTCATGGAATTACAGGCATGAGCCACCATGCCCCACCTTCTAGTCCTGACTTTCCAGCTTAATTATTAGCAGTGATCTTTGGCAATTCATCCCTCCATGTCCAACATTTTTAATATGTACGTACCTCCTTTTTCTTGCAGATAGGCGCAAATGACATATAAATGTAAAAACACTTTTTAAACATAACATGTTTTACAAACATGTCAAAGGCTTTCTTGATTTCAGAACAGGGTAGAATAAGTTGTACTTGTTTGTTTGTTTGGTAATAAATCTACTTGTTGGACTCCTCTTATTATTTCTATTCTATCTTTCCTAAAAACGTCCTAGAGATTGCCAAGCAGAAAGAACAATTCACCTTCAACTGAGATTTAAAGTAAAGTAAAACTAAACTAAATAAAATTAAAAAGTAGCCAATATCATCAGACATGAAGCTATGAAATTTAAAGGGAAAGAAAGATGTGACCCAATAATTTTACAGGTAATCCTACTCTTATTTACATGTTAAGGCAACAGGAAAGCAATCTTAAACCTGTTAGTCAAAATTTACTCTCCCAGACTCTTTTCTACTGAGCTCCAGTCACCCAAGGAAAAATCAGAAAGTGTTTTAAAAAGGTTGATGATGAGCACTCAAAGCAATTAAAACGATAGAAAAGGGTTCATAGATAAAAGTAATTAAAATTAGAATACGAAAGACATAAGATAAACATTTCTTTAAAAAATTTGATTTTACAACAGATTGTGTCATATTCTAGCAATCTATTTGGTCCTATAGAAACCAAAAGAAGAGTGGCTCTTCTTTTTTTAATCATAAGAATAATTTGAAAATACTTTAATGTAGTTTATTATAAGATTTAAATAAAATTATACCACCAAAATTTTCAATAATAGCATTAAATAAAGTACAACCCAAAAGACTAGATAGAAAATAAACAATAAAGCATTGAATAGGATATAGGCTCAAAACTAGGTAGTATTATTGTAACAAACATAAATTCTAAATTTCATCAGTAAAAGTTGAAAGGGTACAAATTACACACTTAAAATAAAATTATGTAAGGTAAGAGAAACAACAGGCAATGTTTATGTAATAAAACTTTGATCTGATATAAGAAACAAATGGATAGAAATAATACAGCCAAATTAAAATTAAGATCAAAATTATTACCAAGATAAATATCAATACGTAATTGACAAAAATCAATTTATACAGATGAAATTGAACATAAGTTTGAAGTTACCTCAGCTAAGCTTCCTATTTCAAGGTCAGGGCCCTAATAAAGATATAGCAGGACTCTGAGTGTTGAGATGGGGTGTGCGAATAGATGCAGTTGAGATGCTTCAATTTCCAGATTCTTATGAACCGTCTTGGCCTACACCAGAAGCCCATTCCCCATTATTAGGAGATGGTACCCCCCATCCTGTTCAAAGACCAGGCAGAAGCCTCATGTAACGCAAGTGCCTTATAAGATAATACTTGCTCCATTCAGGCTCTGCCTCTTTCCTTGCACCTGACAACCAAGAAAAAAACAAAGAAACAGATTTCAACATAGCTGAACTGTGTAAGTGCAGGTCCTGCTAAGGGGAGGTATGGACCATGCAACAAAGAAACTGCAGGATCTAGCTAATAGGTACCTACCCAGAATTTGAGAGAGTATATATGGGATTGAATTCTCAGAGTGTTAAATGAAGGTGGATGAAACATAAAATTGGAGAACATAGAGGATACACTACAAATGATTTAACATGTGGCAAGTATTTGAGGAAAATGTGCTTTCATGTTGATGGGATGACTCTTGGCAACCTGGAAATAAATGCTGGCCATAAGTGACATTGAAATGTCAGAATTGCTATGCAGTGAGTGGAGTGGATGTACTACGTAAGGCCAGAACATTTCCCAACCAACTCTGTTCCATGGGAGAGCCCAGAGGTACTCCATTTATCAAAGGGATAAAGAATATACAGGTGAGAGGGTGCCTACTTACTACTACTTAGTCAATGCTATATGTTCTAAGTTTTGTTATGGAATCGTTCCCCCAAGGGACCAGATTTCTGTTCTGATTACTACTGCTCTGAAATATATTATCAATGGCTTAAACAATCATTTTATTCTGCTTATAGAGAGAGGTACACTAGTTTCTACTCCATGATGCCTAAGGCCTCACATGGGAAGATTCAAAGGCTGGAAATATCTCAAAAGCTGGGTACTGGAGATATATGAAAGCTTATTCACTTATATGTCTGGAGACAGAGCTGGGATGATATGAAGATCAGGATTTCTGGGCCTCTATGCATGAACTTTACATGTAGCTTAAATTCTTACAGTATGTCAGCTTCAGAATAGTCAGTTTTCTTAGAAGGTAGTTCAGGCCTGCTAGAATAAGTGCTTCAGTGGTCAAGCTTGAAGCTGTATTACCTTTTTGACCTAGATTCAGCAGTCATACTTTGGAAATCATCACTTTTGCTGCATTCTTTTGGCTATTACTTAGTCATAGTCTGCTTAGAATCATAGCCCTCATCTCTCGATGGGCAGAGTCAAGGTCAGATTTTAGAGAAGCATGTAGAATGACAGATATCATTGTCTTCATTTTTTAACAAATAATCCTACCACAGAGTGACATCAGCATCATTGGGAAGCTCAGTGATGTCGGTCCTTATCTAGGACAGGACTGATAGTAAGAGGTGCTATCACAGAACTGGCCTTTATTCGGGCAATGCTGATAATAGGATTTCAAAATAATAAAGGCCAGGTGTTTACAACTATCATGATCTGTAATGAGATTAGAGTGACAGCCAAGAGGGCCCAACCTTTGGTTAGGTATAGAGATAGTATTCTGGACACATGAGTGAAGGGCAGTCAACAAGCTGACCACTTCATTTATATAATGAAAAGAAATCAAGGATGAATAAGCAGAAGACAAAAGGTAACCACCCCAGTAAAAAGTCATGATTCCTTTCCCAGTTTCTGTACCTGAGCCAACATTCAGAGCTGGAATCCGTTAACTGAAGGAGAAGCCGTATTCCTATGAGCAGGGACCTTGCAACACTGCAGCAAGAGTATTCAGTAGTAATTCCCCAGTCTTCCCTAAAGTGATTTATAAACATTAACTTATGTAACTGTGCATTGCAAAGAGAGAAATACCCAGAGCTTTACAGGATTACTGGAAAAAGGGTCTGACTTAATATTTGCATTCAGGGACACAAAGTCCCAACAAGACCCTCCTGTTAGAATGAGGGCATGGGGCGGCCAGGGAATAAGTGGAATCCTGGCTCAGGTCCTGCTCACAGTGGAGCTAGTGTGTTCATAGGCCTACCATGTGGTCATTTTTACAATGTCTAATGGAATGCGCATATTTGGTAGTTGACAGAATTCTCAATTGTTATACCTGGGGTAATTGAAGTGGGGAATGCCTCTGAAACTGCCTCTTTCTCTCTAAGACAGTAAACCAATACTGCATCTTGGGAGGGAAAGGCAGAAGTAAATGCCACAGAATGTGGGTGGTCTCTATTCTATTCTCATTTAATTAACCAGTCTGGCCTTTCTAGAAACGTGATAGGTCATGATGGATGACAATGGAATTCCACTTACTTAATTAGATAGTACCCTCAGTTGCAGCTATGCTGAATGTGGTATCTTTGCTAATGCAGATTAACAAAGATTCTGCCACATGACATGCTGTCACTGATCTGATGAATGCCTTCTTTTCCATCCCTATCAGAAAAAAGGATCACAAGTTGTTTGCATTTGTTTGAGGCAAACAATATTATACATTCACTGTGTGGCCCAAGGTCTATGTTGTATTTCCTGGTATCTGCCCTAATACATTCAAATGGGGACCTAGACTGGACACTCTGTGGTATATCACATTGGTCCTGTCTGTTGAGGACATCATGTTAATATAGCTAGATGGGTGCAAAATGTGGGTACTGTGTTAAGACACGTGGATTTTTTAGGGTGGGAGATAAACCCTATTCAGGGACCTGTCATGTCAGTGAAAAGTTTAGGGGGGATAGTGGCCTAGGGAAAGCCAGGACATCTCCTCCTAAGTAAAAGACAAATTCTAGCATCTATTACCTCCCACAAGAAAGGTAATTGCTCTTCTTTCAGAAAAGAAAAGCAATTCTTGGTAGACATTTTCAGGTTCTGGAGAAATCATAGCCTATACTTGGAAGTACTCGTCTAACCCATATACTAGGAGATATGAATGGCTGCCAGCTTAGAGTGGGGCCTATAGCAGGAAAGAACTCAGCAACAGGCCCAGGCAGCAGCAAACTATATTTTATTCAGAAAGCAGAAACTGAAATGGTCCTTTTTAGAGATCTAACCATGGAACGTCAAGTGACCAGTTTCATGTGGCCAGTGATGCCCACCTTGAGCAAAATTATTCTGACCCACCCAGTCATAAGGTCAGGCAGGCCAAGCAGTAATCCAGTATAAGAAGGAAGTGAAGCCGGGTGCAGTGGCTCATGCCTGTAATCCCAGCACTTTGGGAGGCCGAGGCAGGCAGATCACCCGAGGTCAGAAGTTCGAGACCAGCCTGACCAACATGGAGAAACCCCATCTCTACTAAAAATACAGAATTAGCTGGGTACAGTGGCACATGCCTGTAATCCCAGCTACTCGGGAGGCTGAGGCAGGAGAATCGCTTGAAACCAGGAGGCAGAGTTTGCAGTGAGCCGAGATAGCACCATTGCACTCCAGCCTGGATTTCATAAGTCCTAGGCATAAGCAGGATCAGATGGCCCAAGCAATCTACTCAAAAGGTGGTGCAATCCCTCCTTACTATCTCATCTACCACCTCTTGCCTCTGGCTTCAAGTAGCGGCTGAGGTCCTTTTGACCATCTGATAGGGAAGGAAAAAAGCCAGCTTGCTTCATGAATTGGTTTTCTGAGTATATCAGTGAGAACTGAAGATGAGCTGCTACTCATTACAATCCCATTCAGGGCTGGTCCTCACTAAAAGTGGTGAGGGGAAATTTTCCCACTGCTCAGAGTTCTGGGTGGTATACTTAGTCATCTACTTAGTATAAATAGACAAAATAGAAAAGAATACATAGGGGCTCATGGATGTTGATACAGATCAAACAGCGTTCTGCAAAAGAAAAAATGGGAAGATATGGGTTGAAGAAGTCTGGGGAAAAGGCATGAGAATGGATCTACAGGGATAGGTGTGCAGGAAGAATTTCTTGTCCTAACAATGTAATTTAATTGGCATCATATGGAAACACCCACTAGAAAGCCCCTGTCACTGAAGAGATATTGAACCCAGCTAGCTTCTTCCATTGGCTACCTCAGTGCTGATGTACTAAATATTTGGAGTCATATGGAAGTGGAGATGGAGTCTATTAATGGGCCTGATAGCATGAACTCCCACTCACCAAGTATGACCTAGCTGTTGCCCCTGCTGAATGTCCAGTTTGCAGCAATAGAGATCAGCACTGAACTCCTATACGGTATTATCTAAGACCAACCACCCACTTTGTGCAAAGTGACTTATTGGACACTTCCACCCTGACAGGGAAGCAAATCGTTTTGCTTGGGATTGACACTATGAGTCTGCCTTTTTGCACACAGGACCTTGGCCAGCACCAATATTAGAGGGCTTGTAGATTCTCTGATCCACCAACATAAGATCCCAAATAAGTCTGCATTTTACCAAGTGTATTAGTTTGCTAGGTCTGCCGTAACAAAATACCACAGACTAGGTGGTTTAAACAGCATAAATCTGTTGTCTCATGATTCTGTGGCTTGGAAGTCCAAGAGCAAGGTGTTAGCAGGTTTCGTTTCTTTTGAGCCTCTCTCCTTTGCTTGCAAATGGCCACCTTCTTGCAGTGTCCTCACATGGTCTTTTGTCTGTGCATGCATGCCCCTTTGTCTATTTGAGGGTCTCAGTTTTCTCTTCTTATAAGGACACCAGTCAGACTGAATGAGAGGCCACCCTAATGTTCTTATTTAACTTAAACACCTCTTTGAAGGCCATTGACAGTCACACTCCGAGGTACAAGGGATTAGGGCTTCAATATATGGATGTTGTCAGGAGGGACAAGGGAGTGAAATTCAGCCTGTGACACCAAGGAATCGACTCTAGAGTGAAGAAAGAATGTCAGTAGGCACATGAGCCTATCACATACTGCGCCATCTATAATCTACTGGCCCAACAGATAAATGGAAGGGTCTATAGAAGATGAGCTTAAGTCACCAGTTTGAAGGTGACAGCCTGAGAGGACTGACATTATATGATTCTACGACCTGAGAAGGTAAAATGCATGGGTCCAGGAAAAAAAAAGTGGAAGTACTAATAGTATCAATAATTTTAGTAACCTGTTCTGTACTTTCTGTCTTCCAGCCTGAGGCTCTATGGGTGTAGAGATCCTCATTCCCCAAAAATACTTCTGACAGGGGGCATGGTAAGAGTCCCATTAAAGTGTAAGCAAAATATATTGGCTGAGCAATTCAGGACCTTCATGCCAAGCTATCAGGCGGTAAGGAAATGAATTACTGTATTGGCAGTGGTAATTGGACTTGACTTCATCTGGAGAAAATGGGCTGCTGTAATATGATTGGGTATGGAAGACTATGTGTGGTGTCAGATGATCCCCTGGGACATCTTTTGGTGTTTCACCCCCACTTTGATGGCAAGTGGACAATAGAACAGTTGTGGCCTGAGAAAGGGCTAAGATTCTTAGGGAATGAAGATCTGGGCCATTCTTCCAGTCAAGACTCCCCAAATTGCCATCCAAGCATGAGGGAGATTCAGAATGTGTGAGACAACAGAATACAATGAGTAAAAGTTATGACCTTGACACCAACTTCAGTGTCTGGCTATAGTTTTTTCTACTGACCCTTTTCTTATGAGTTCCCTGGGAAAATCTTTCCAGATGGGCTGTACTTACCCCAATTTGCTCTAAGAAGCCACTGTCTCTATCTCCTGCAGTTCTTCTCTGATCTTAGTTATTTCTTGCCTTCTGCTAGCTTTTGAATGTGTTTGCTCTTGCTTCTCTAGTTCTTTTAATTGTGAGTTAGGGTGTCAATTTTAGATCTTTCCTGCTTTCTCTTGTGGGCATTTAGTGCTATAAATTTCCCTCTACACACGGCTTTAAATGTGTCCCAGAGATTCTGGTACGTTGTATCTTTGTTCTCATTGGTTTCAAAGAACATCTTTATTTCTGCCTTCATTTTGTTATGTACCCAGTAGTCATTCAGCAACAGGTTGTTCAGTTTCCATGTAGTTGAGCGGTTTTGAGTGAGTTTCTCAATCCTGAGTTCTAGTTTGATTGCACTGTGGTCTGAGAGACAGTTTGTTATAATTTCTGTTCTTTTACATTTGCTGAGGAGTGCTTTACTTCTAACTATGTGATCAATTTTAGAATAAGTGCAGTGTGGTGCTGAAAAGAAGGTATATTCTATTGATTTGGGGTGGAGAGTTCTGTAGATGTCTATTAGGTCCACTTGGTGCAGAGCTGAGTTCAATTCTTGGATATCCTTGGTAACTTTCTATCTCGTTGATCTGTCTATTGTTGACAGTGGGTGTAAAGCCTGGCCCCCTTACCTCAGTGGGATGTCAGAAGAACCATTAAAGATATAGAGCTCCTGCTGGAATCGTCAGAGGTCTCAGTTAACACTGCAGGATGACTCAATCTTTCCCTCTGCCCAATCCTGACTTTTTAATGGGTATTTCCCTGAGACCTTTCCCCAATAAACTTTCTGCATGCCCCTCTTCATCTCAGAGTCTATTTCCATGGAGCTCAATCTATGATGGATGCACGTTACGTTCAGATAGTCTACTAACAGTCAAACAAAATAAATTGGGAAATGTTTTCAGTAGTAAATTGAGAACTACATTCTTCGAATAGTGGAAAGAGAATCCTTCTTTAACCCTTCACCTATTCTTGAACAAGTCTGTGGATGATTTGAACAGGCTATAATTTTGTGTTGCATTATGTTAAAGTGAATTAGTGTCATTTTAAAAATAAATTCTACACTAGTAATTTCAAAGACAACTTTCTCTACTTTCTAAGTTCTTCCCTCCCCTAGATATTGTTGATATTATATTATTTAGCATGTAAAATCATATTCTGTTATCGTTGCTACTTAAATCATTCTCCCCAGTCTCATTACCATGAGGGTAGAGATATTATTTTATGCTTCTCTTATGAATCCTACAGATTCATAAGAGACGTACTTGGCACATCATTGATTTCTTTAATTGATGGATTAACCCAATTTACATAAAATTAAAGCATGAATTTTCTTCCTTCTTTTAGATATTTTTCTTTCTTATTCAACCCCAACTTTAAAATTTTCCAGTCAAAAATTCACATTAACTTAACTTCTCCAAAATGCATAGCATAATTCATACACTGTTTTAACAACCCCCTACACAAAAGCAAAGTATCATTATCAAACACATATCTGTGGCTTAAATTTCTGACTCAGAGTTTTAGTAAATTCTTTTGGGTAATATCATTGTGTCACTAAGCAATGTAGTGCTGTAATGTTAATTATGTGCCATAAACGTGCTTTTGCGTGGGGATCCTGAAATAGTGTTTGAGGTTCATATCCTTTCTGCTACTCACATAACATCTACAGTTCCTGTTTTGTCTGCCTGAATCTATTTAATGTCTTACTGCTCTTTTTAAAAATTTTATGGTGAAAGGGAAGCCCTAGTCTTAAATTCTGAGTATGCCCAGCTCAAATTGAAATAAAAGGCAGCCTTCTACATTGGCCAATATTTTCTATGTCTCAAAGCACCAAGATGGTTGACATCCAATTTTTAAAACACTATAAATCAAAGTATTACTGAAAAAATAGAAGTTATGCTTATTTTCTAAAGAAAAAATAGTAAAACCAAAATACACATTTCTTCCTTATACCCTTTATACACACATACACGCACCCACCACACAACACACATACCCAGGTGTACCATCTTAGTCAACAGTGTACACAATCGTTGTGGCTTCCAAACTTTGATATCTTCAGAATCACCTGAGGGAGCTTAGAAAATAAATTCCTCAGGTCCTGGACATTCTAGTTTGGTAAGATGGTGTGAAAATTGGGCATATGGATTTTTTTTTCCCTAAACTCGGTGATTCTGAGTTACACCAAGTTTGGTCCCAGTTGAAATAAAAAAAAAATAACAAACTAGAAGTTAATATTTCACACACAAATTATACATGAAGAGTATTTATTTGTTTATTTACATTTGAGATGAAATCTCACTCTGTCACCCAAGTTGGAGTACAGTGGTATGATCTCGGCTCGCTGTAACCCCCACCTCTTGGGTACAAGCTATTCTCCTGCCTCAACCTCCCAAGTAGCTGGGATTACAGTTGCCCCCCACCACGCCTGGCTAATTTGGGTATTTTTAGTAGAGATGAAGTTTCACCATGTTGGCCAGGCTGGTCTTGAACTCCTGACCTCAGGTGATCCACTGCCTTAGCTTCCCACAGTAATGGGATTACAAGCGTGAGCCACCACACCCGGCCAAATTATACATGAAGAATTTAATGTCTACTTCTGATAATGTAAATTTTGTTATCTCTCTCTCTATATATATTTAAAAATTTACTTTGGTAATAAAGCCGAGGCTCTGAGATGATCCATATTAGAATATTGTTTATTTTTGTCAGAATGCAGTGTCCTTGTGGATAATTTCGTATAACATTTGGGATTTCCCAGGCTGTGTTGGATAAGACTTTTTTACAATAGTGAAAAGTTCAGCAATATTTTGCTTCTGTATTATTCAAGGTTCACCAGAGAAATAGAACACACACACACACATACACACACACACACACCCTATATCTCAACAGGTTGAATGCAGAAACATAAGATAATTCAGATGCCTTTTATTAATCCAGATACTAAAGAGATTTTTCAAAAATATAAAACAATTCCATTCAGGATTTTTTTGTGTGTAAAGAATAATTTTTTAATAAATGTTTGTGTTTAACAGGTAATAAACGTATCAATATTTTAAAATTATCTAATAAACATTGTATTGATTTCTTAAATTTAATTTTATAATAATTGTTCTTCAGAGGTTTTAGTAGATGTTAAGAGCATAAATGCGTTGAGACACACAGATTATAAATCCACTGAGCCAGGTTATCCTGTCTAAGGATAAAGCCTAAAGTCTATAAATCTTGGTGGATTTTTATTCACTGTTTGCAAAAGAGTGAGTGTGTATATTTTGTATAGCTTTAATTTCACCAGTGAAAACACATTTTAACACTAATGTGGTCCTTTACTGTAGTCACAAATGAAAAACCTTTCTGACATTTATTGTGATTAGAAAAGCCTGATGTGTTGGTATAACCTATTGCTCTTTGGCTACAAACAATGACAGGGATGTCCAATCTTTTTGCTTCCCTAGGCCACATTGGAAGAAGAAGAATTGTCTTGGGCCACACGTAAAATACACTAACACTATCCACAGCTGACGAGTTAAAAAATTACAAAAAACTCATAATATTTTAAGAAAGTTTATGAATTGGTGTTGGGCTGTATTCAAAGCCATCCTGGGCTGCATGTGCCCCTGAATTAATAGGTCAGAGGATCAAAATAGCAGAAATATAGGATGATCAAGTCTAAAGATCTAATGTATACATGGGGACTATAGGAAATAAAATTGTACTGTATTTGGGATTCATATGAAATGAAAAGATTTTAGCTGCTTTTGCCCTGAAAACAAACAAAAAATGGATAACAATGTGAGATGATGGATATGTTAATTTGAGTTACTATAGTAACCTTTTTACCATATATTTGTATTTCATGACATCATGTCATATATCTTAAATAAAATTTATTAAGAAAAAAGAATAAACAGAAAATAAAATTTACTTTCATTTTGCTCCTATCAAAGCCTGGTATCTAAAATGAATTCCTGTTCAGAAGTGTTCTTATTTTATAATAGACGAGATTACTTAGGGGATTCCATTTTGTTTTTCAATATTATATTTAAGCATTACATGGAGGACATTTTCTGTGGGTTGTCTACAATGCAATTATCCTGTTTTTTCTTAGAAGATGAGTGATAATTTTCCACTTGATCTTAGCCAAAAGGCCGAGAAGCGATTATGAATGATAATTTTTCATAGTCTGTTTACAAAGAAAAATTTGATGGTTTCAACAAGTTGATAAGGACATTTTCTTTCTTAAATGTGTTGCTATTCAGAAAATGTGAGTAGAATTCATTGAAATAGAAAAAAATAATTTCAAGTGCTAAAGGATAATTATATCAGTGAAAGTATAAATATAAAACAGATTTAGGATTGAGAGAGAAAATAAGCATTTTCCCCTCTCTTTGTGGTGCAATGTTAATTACTTGTGGCCACAGAAATGAAGAAAGCTTGCCTTATAATTCATGTTTTGAATTGTTTATCTTATATAATTCTCCTGGAGTAAGTATATATCTAACTTGATTCCATTTTACTTTTCTCGCAATACAGCTAAGAGCTTTCCTTATACCTTAATACATATGGCTTCTAAATACATGACCCTTTTGTGAAACTGGAAACAAATAACATATTAAAGATGCTACTGGTACAGTTGATCAGTGTTTTTTTTCAAATATTTATTTTAAATAGAAAACTTAAGAAAATTCTACAAAGACTATTAACACAATTCTTACCACAAAGAATACTTGGCATTGTAATATCTGAACTGCTCAGTGAAAATCAGTCCTGAGTTTGTTTTCAAATATAAGATACATAACTTACTGCAGCAAAACTTTGGGGTCTTACTGGGCTGCATTGGGCTGCCCAATGACATAGGAAAATTAAAATGTACTCTGATTGATTATATAAGGTACTTGAAGCAGAATGTAAAATTTTCTTGTAGGACTTGTTAAATTACCAAAATTCTAAACTCAAGGTTAGTAGAATGCTGCTTATGCCACAAATTTAATGCTAAAGTTTAATATCTTGAAATTTGATATTAGGATTTTCATTAAAATAAACTTTATGTATACATTTTCTGTATAAGGAATATAGAATATCTATAACAGATTTTCAGAAATTTTATGACACGTGTTCCTGTAATGGAAGGACAGCATATTTCAAACACAATACTCTGGTTCAACTGGAAAAGAAGAACATGAACTAAGAATTTATAAAATGGCAAAGTTCAAATTGTTGGCTCATAAAACTGAAAGATATTGAACAATTATTGAAGTCAAGGCTCAGTACTATTTGTTCTGATGAATTCAAAATAGGTATAAGGCATGTTCTCTAAGCAAGAAACCAAAGCAAGACCCAAATGCAAAACAAACAAACAAAATAGCTGCAGTCTAGGAACAGAGTTTTCTACTATTAGCAGCATAATCTCATAAATGTCCAAAATCATATGAAAGTAATATTGTAGGACTAAGGCGGGCTTTTTTTTTTTTTTTTTTTTTGGCCATTGATTATATAGAGATTTGCTGGCTTTGGGCCTTAAACGATGTGAATAATTTAAATAAAGCGATCAGAAAGGGAATTTCAGTCACAATCAATAGTATGGGATGTGGAAACTGGTGCTATTGTGGAAACTGGTGCTATTGGTGTTAAGGAATACTGGGAAATAAGGCTAGAAAGAGAGGATGGGGTCAGAATGTAGAGTCTCTTGAATGTGATAGGTAGGTTTTATCTCTGTCAACTCTAAGGAACATGAGATTGTTATCTCTTATGTCGCTTTAGCTGTCATGTCAGGAAAGGCTCAAAACAATTGGATAAATTAAAATTTAAAACTAGCTCCTCCTTCTAAATACTTCTGTCAAGGTAGGAAAGCAAAAGCAGAGATAATTGTCATAGTCACAGGGAGGACAAGGCTCAGTGTTGCCTCGGAGAGAATTAGGATGCTGGTTGGCAGTGACTCATCCATCCTCTTTTGTAGCCCACTGAGGAGCCTTTGTGTGCCCACATGCTATTCACCATGTTCTTGCATTTTCTGTCTTAAACAACTTCCACTTACTTTTTGTTAGAAACAGAACTAGTATTCTTATATTATCAGCTGCCTCATATAAACAGTTTTCACTTTTATCTACTGAAGGTTAGATATGAAATTGATGATCCCTGGCCAGGGATCCAGGTGAAAAGTGAATTTGGAGAAAGTCACCTAGTACGTAATTCAGGAGAAATTACCTATGGATGCAGATAATCAGGTCAATTGGCTCTATATACCGTTAAGAAACCAGCAGAGCAATGGCCCAAGGTTATAGAGGAAATTAGAAATATTTCCCATGATACAGTGCTTGTTGAACTTCAATGTGTGTACTGGACCTAGAAAGCACAGGTCGGCCTTGTTAAAAATGAAGATATTGATTCAGTAGGCCTAGGTGGGGCCTAAGATTCTTCCTGTCTGAGAAGCCCCGAGATAATACTGCTGCTTGTTCACGAACCATCATTTAAGTAACAAAACTATGCAAAGGCTTATGAGGTCTGACTAGATGAGAGAGAGAAAGAAGTATAATCTTCCTATATCATTATTGGACACACATCTAAGTCAGAGTCTACAATCTCTCCTGGCTTTCCCACAGCCTAGTCATAAACTCAATTCTGAGATATTTGATTTGCAGTTTAAGGGCAATGGTACCCATTACATGAAATTTTTTGAACGATGGAATGGTACAAGAATCCTTCTTTACGATATGACATGTGGACTGGAGGAAGGGAAGAATACAGGCAGGGATGCTTGTAAGATGCCACTCCTAGAATCTAGGTGGAAGCCAGGGGGATTATAAAGGATGAGGTTGGTCAGGTTTGTCTTTGAATATGGAAGACTGTGGAGGAGAAGCAATGATTACAGCATAAAAAGAATTTAATAGAAAGTACAATAGAAGAGCAGAAAACACTCTTCTTGGGATAATGTGTTATAGTATTCCATGGAAACATTCATTAATTTTCCATTTTACTGTCCTGTCTCTTTATCTCTTCATTTTATCTGGTGAAGATAAACATAGTGCACTTTGGGCCAAGTTCACCTTTTTCTCCACACTTTCCTGCTTCGTCAATTGTGAAAAATGAACAACTATGAATTACAGTTACTGGGGCAGGGACAAAAGGCCAAAAATATGAAGGTTGAAATTTATTAGCAACAGACAATTTTCTTTACCAAAGAGAAAAAAGAAAATCGTTGTTTTTTTTTGTTTTAATGGAAACTTATGGTCTTGGTTCTTAAGCAACTACCTTTAGTAGATTACCTTGCAACTTCACATTGGAAGTATAATAAATGGGCAATGTAGGACAGATAAACCCTCTGATTTCAGTGGAAAATTAAGGGAAATTCAATACCCTTACAGTATTAGCACTGTATTTACAGCTGCCCCTGTCCACATGAATACATGCTCCCCATGGACCCAGATCAAAGGTGTGGTCACGGTGTGGCAGAGCATGGGACCACATAATAATAATTTTACAGATTTAGCAGCATGTTTCAAATGAAAGTGATATAAGTTGTAGGTGTTCATAAACATGATACAGGATTCAAGCTGCTGTCAGCTTGGAGCTGGGCTGCTATGCTTATGGCTTTTTCCTGAAATAGTCCCCATGTGGACCATTCATAAACATTGGTGGATCCCTTTTGGGAGTGATACTTCAACTCTGTGCATGTGTGTATGTGTATATATGTGTACACACTTGATACGTTTAATTCATTGTGTCCATTTTGATATTAACCCTCCATTTCTAGTGAACATTTTATCTATAGAGGCTTTTAAGCTTTCTACAATGTATTTTTTCTTGTACTTCTATTTAAATTTGATTTAAAAGCTGCTTAATGAACATGTAACAAATACACCACACACACACACACACACACACACACACAGACACACACACACAGTGTCTGAAAACCTAGAGGTGGTACAATTTTGAAATGGTGCAAACTCCTAAGCCTTTTAGGCAGAGATTAAGGTGAGTTAAGGCATTAATGCTCCACCTACCAGGGTGATTGACAATACCCCTTGTATTGTCCTTTCTTAATTTCCAAACACTTAACAACTCTGTGAATTCCCAGTCTCCTTTATTGTTGCACTACTCTTATTTTCAACTAGATAAATAATGCTTAGGTCCTAACAAATGACTGTTATCCATATAACTTCTGGCTCTATCTCAATATTAAAACTTTGAATCAAGAAAAGGACTAGTAATATTTAAGACAATTTAATTTTTTTTCCTATTGTTGCCTGGTTCCAGGAAGTCTGTTCTGTTAGGGCATTTGAGAATATTGTGGAAGACAGCTGCTCAGCATTTATAGGATAAGCTGTGTAGAATTTTCTCTGGAAAGAATGAAACTGTTCATAATTGATTTCAAGTTTAATAATGTATGTTAATTATATATTCTACATTTTTATAAATATATATAAATAATATCATAAGTTTAAAGTGGCATATGAATATATTTTAACTACATAACCATTACTGTTAGTATTTTAGTAACTGCCATACTCAAATGTTGACTAGTATGAATCCATGTGCCTATTTTAAAACAATATACCACAATCATGCTTACTGAGTTTCATTGACCATAGTTTTTTCCGAGGTTAAAACCACTAGCTGTGGGAGTTTTCATATTACAGGTATTGCTACTATAATTTTTACTGCCCTTACTTAAAGACTTAGAAGGAAATTATTGAAATTAATATGGTATGTGTTTCACCAAACACTATTACTGTTAGGCTTACCCAAGGCTTTTTAAAAACAAAGTAAGGCAAGGAAGGACATGCTATCTGGGTTATCTCTTCAGCCTCAACTAGCAACGTATACACATGGAATTCTCTGAGATCATACAAAAAAGGAGTGATGTTTGTCTCATTCCAGTTGTTATAGTTTTGCCTGGGTCTTGAACCATGAAATACTCTTAAATTTGAGAAGATCCTAAACTATTTCTTGGTGCTTTTCACCATGTGTAGGATGAGGTTCAGTTGTAAAAATTGTGAATACAGCCACATGCCACATAGCAACGTTTCAGTCAACTATTGGCCACGTATACGAAGGTGATCCCATAAGATTATAATACTGTATTTTTACTGTACCTTTCTATGTTTAGGTACACACACATTTATCGTTGTGTTACAACTGCCCACAATAACATGCTGCATAGGTTTGTGGCCTCAGAGTAGTAGGCTTCACCCTACAGTGGAGGTGCATAGTAGGCTACACCATCTAGATTTCTGTAAGTGTACCTTACGATGTTTGCACAAAGATAAAATCGGCTAAGGGCACATTTCTCACAAGATATCTTCTTCATTAAGCAACACATGACTGTAAACAGATCCTTTTGCCTGTGTATTTTCCAGGTGAGAAATTTTTTTTCACTCTATTTACATTATCCTTGCAATAAATCCCATTCTGTGTGAATTTTCTCAAGGTCATTGTTTTTTTTTTTTAACTTTATTTATTTTTTCAGCTTTACTGAGATATAATTTACAAATAAAAATTATACTTATATAAGGTATATAACTTGATATTTTGATATATGTACACATTGTGAAATCATCACCGTAATCAAGTTAATTAATATATTCATTATCTCACATAGCTACCTTTTCTTTCTTTTTCTTTTTCTTTGGTTTTCTGGTGAACACACTTACGATCTACTGTCTTAGCAAATTTCAAGTTCTGGACATCTAATGTATAGCATGGTGACTGTAATTAACAATACTGCAGAGTATAATTAAATTTTTTTTTTTTAAATCACCATGAACATTGCTAGTTTTCTTTAGGCAAAATTGACACTTTTCCCCAGCCCATAATTTAATTTTCAAATGTACTCTTTCTGATAGAACCTAAAATATTTAAAATAGCATGAGTTAGTGAAATATAATAAAATTTCTGACATTTTGTATTTTAATTAAAGACTTCAAATTTATTTAATTGGCAAAATAAGAAATAATTATATTTGCTTGCTTCTACAATGAGCTATTGCACAAACGACTGAATTCATCTAATGTGATACAGTTAAAACCATTTCCTAATTTCAGGGCTAATAGAGTACATAGCTTTTTTATCTACTTATTTATTTGTATTTATATATAATAGTTGTACATATATTTGGGGTACATGTAATATTCTGATGCCTATATACAATGTGCAATGATCAAATCAGGGTAAGTGGGATATTAGTCACATCAAACATTTATTTTTTTCCTGTGTTGGGAAAACTACAAATCTTCCTTTCTGGCTGTTTTGATATACATAATAAATTATTGTTAACTATAATTTCCCTACTGTGCTATAGAATATTTAAACTTATTCCTTCTATCTAAATGTATTTTTGTACCCCTTAACCAACTTCTCTTCATCCCTCCCTCTCTGTTTCGCTTCCCAGCCTCTGGTAACCACCATTCTACTCTCTAGTTCCACAAGATCCACTTTTTAAACTCCTACCTATGAGTGAGAACATTCAATATTTGTTTTTCTGTTCCTGGCTTGCTTCATTTAACATAATGACCTCCAGTCCCATCCGTTTTGTTGTAAATGACAGAATTTTATTCTTTTTACGGCTTAATAATATTCCATTGTGTATATATACCACATTTTTTTTGTCTATTCATCCATTGATGAACACTTAGACTGATACCACATTTTGGCTATTGTGAATCATCCTGTAATGAACATGGGAGTGCAAATATCTGTTCTCTATATTGAGAACATATATCCTAGAGTGAGACTTTAGAACATATATCCTAGAGTGAGTCTTTAGAACATATATCCTAGAGTGAGACTGCTGCTGGATCATATGGTAGTTCTACTTTTAGTTTTTTGAGGAATCTCCCTACTGTTTTCTAGAATGGCTATACTAATTTACACTCTCACCAATGGGTTTTGTTTTAATTTTATTTTTATTAAAATTTTATTTTTATAAAATTGTATCTGTTTAAATCAAACTGTTTCTACTCTGCATTTTCCACTTCATTATTAAATTAATTTAAAGACACCTAAAATGAGAATTTTTCACTGACTTCAAAATCTTTGAAAATTAAGATGATGAAACGTTCATCCACTTTTTTCTTATTTTATACAATTTTTTTAAGAGGTGAGGTTTTGCTCTGTCATCTAGGCTGGAGTGCAGTGGTGATATCATACCTCACTGCAGCCTCAAACTCCTTGGGTCAAGGGATCCTCCTGCCTCAACCTCCCAAGTAGCTGAGACTACAGGCATATACCCCTATGACTGCCAATTTAAAAAGATTTTTGCATAAGGATAGGGTCTTGCTATATTGCCCAGTCTGTTCTTGAATTTCTGGCCTCAAGAAACCCTCCCACCTTGGCCTCCCAAAATTACTTTGTTTTTTCCTAATTTTATTTTTTTTTTTGAAAAGAAACCTACCTGATGAAAAGTTTAAAATGATCTGGATTTTATACTTTGCAGTCTTTTTTTTGGAGTGGAAAACATGGTAAGCACTGGATCTTAACAAAAATTTAAACACTGAATGCATAAGTCTTCTAGCCACACACTATTTCTTTGTTATTTATTCTAACAAAATATTTTAAATTTTAAAACATTTGGAGGCTTTTAAAGATAATCTTTATTTACTTTTACAAATATCTTAAAGAAAGATATCTTAAAATTTCTACTTTTTTAAATCAAACACACTTAGAATTTTACAAGCATGGAAGTATAAAGCAAAGGCATTTTAATCTTCCCATTCTGACACAATTATATCTCTGAACTTTAACATTTTTAATTGAATAAAATATAATACATTTTAGTAAGTTTTGTCCCGAAATCATTCCTAAGAAACTGTGTTAAAATAATGACTCTCTTTTACAAATATTTTACCTTCAGTGTTTCCTTACTACCATTGACTAGATGTGGGCTTTCTATAGGAATGTTCAAGGACTTTCCTCCTCGCAGACCCGCAGGGCCCGTTTCTCTTTTCTGGAGAGCAGCCAGGTGTCACTTCATTTTCCTGTCCCCCAAACCCTCCCAAGCCTCCTAGTCCTCAGGAAATATCAAAGTTTTTTATTCCCTGTTTTCAATATATTCTTTGGACCAAATTTGCTATTTGAAATAGTAATTTTGTTGTTAATCACATTTATATGAAAAAAATGCTACAAGAATTGTTAATTTAGGAATATGTTTTAGAACAGTGTAAGTTTATCCTACAAAGTCATGAGAATAGCTTGAGTGTCTAAAATACACATTTTTCAGCCTGCTGCAATTTCTGGATTATGGAACAGGTAACCCCAATGTGGGTAGACACTTTTTCCTTAATAGTCAAATACTTTTAACCGTGGAAAGATTTGGAATTAGGTATAGCAATACAGAAAGTAACACTCTGATATTTACATTTTCGTGTTAGGTTTAGAAATAATTTTTGTATTTTAGATATCATAAATGCTTGTGAGGCACATTAGGGTGTCATTTATCCACTTAAAACATGCAATTGAATAATTCATTTAGATTTTTGATTTAAGTTAAAAATAATCTCACAGGCCGGGAGCAGTGGTTCACGCCTGTAATCTCAGCACTTTGGCCAAGGCGGGAGGATCACCTGAGGTCAGGAGTTTGAGACCAGCCTGGCCAACATGGTGAAACCTTGCCTCAACTAAAAATACAAAGATTAGCCAGGTGTGGTGGTGTGCATCTGTAATCCCAGCTACTCGGGAGAATGAGGCAGGAGAATCACTTGGACCCAGAAGGTGGAGGTTGCAGTGAGCCAAGATCATTCCATTATACTCCAGCCTGGGTGACAGAGTGAGACTCCATATCAAATAATAACAATAATAATAATAATTTTACAACTAATATCAACACATTTAAGAAGGCTTAAAAATAACTTATATTTATAAATTTAATTAGTAGATTTATAAGACATTTTTAAGTGTGTGGAAATGCTTTGTTAATTATGACAGACAATTGCAATATTGCAATTGTAAGAAAATGGACTAGGTGGATTTCATAAACGCATGTTGAAATAACTTAGGGCATTTAATTGATCAAAGGTTAAAAATCCCTATAAAATGAAATAATATTTACAAGTTGGATTTAAAACTTCCAGAGGAACTTTATTCTTGAATTGTTTGTAATTTTAATGAGTTAAATATTAATTTAAAATACAAGCTAATTTTTGTATATCTTTTCTATATTAAAAAAGTGGCCTGAAGAACACCAAAAAAAGCTCACATTGACAGTGTAAAGAGTAGTGTGAATATTTCAGCTAAGAACTAATGATAAACGTGATGACAGCAGTGATGAGGAAATGGTGCAGAATTATTAGAAGAAGAATTGTCAGTGGCCTGAAATGTGAATAATTTTATTCCTGTTGAAATAACATTGAGTATTTATTCAATATTTAGAGGATTTGGAAAGGAACCAATTTGTATTCAAATAAATTATAAGCATGAACAAAATCCCTTAGCACTCAGTTTCCACTGGAGGAGGCAGAAGCAGTGTTTTAGATTTATATTTATTTAAGACATATATATTTTGGGTCAAAATATTTTCTGTTTCTCTGTGTGTGCACTTCAGTTTTGCTTGTTTATTGGTTGGCTGATACTTCTGTGCGTGTCCGTGTTATTTTTAGACAACTTTTTGGGATGTATTTTAAAGGGTTTAAGGTTAAGATTGAACATTTAAATCACTGGTTTCTTGCACACTACAGCATATGTTATTGGCTTGCAGAGTTCTACCCTATTGCCCACTGCAGTTGTGTACGCATATTGAGAAAACACTGTGTGAAGATCGGTTGGCGAATTAATTTCCTCTCCAGGTTGCTGGCTGCTTAGAGGAGCAGGACAAATTTACACTCCCACTCACATAAAAGATTACCCGTGGGAACATTATTTAACTCTCTGACCCTTTAAAAGGGCCCTGGAGAAAACTCATCAAGTTGTTAGACACAGAAGCTACAAAAGGGGAGTCAAAGAATTCTCGTGATTTTCCAACCTGGGTGATGTGGAGCGTGATGATGTGCCTAAACAGACACAGGAAATGCTGAGGAGTATGGACGATAATTAGTTCATATGGAGTAAACTGAGTTTGAAATTCCAACTAGCTTGTGGTTGGGAAATGCAGGACTGAAGCACAGGACAAAAGCCAGCATAAAAGAAAAAGATGTAATAGTTATTTTTTTGGAGATAATATTGAAGCTGTAAGATTGTTAAGAAAGAGCTTACAGAGAAGAATAGATCTCTGGTAACAATGGTGCATAGTGGACTGCCGGCTGAAGAAACCTCAGTGAAGATGGGCACAGGGCCACTGGCATTAAACTTTGGCGAGATTCTGCTGATTGAAATAGTGGCTCATACAATGTGTGTCTGTGTGTGTGTGTGTGCACAAACGCGCATGTGCACGTTTAGTATGAATGCATATTTAGTAATGGGTTATTACACATACAAATCTAGATTTCCATGTGGTCCTGAAGAATTCTCTGTATGGCATCACTTTGTTCGAGCTGAGTGGGATGGGACATGCATTTTTCTGCTTGACCTCAGTTAGCGGCACTCAGATAATCTATGTTACACTGCATTGCTTCCTGCTTGTCTCTGTTCACCTTTATGTTTTTGAGTTTGCAATCTATGGCCCCTTGAATCAAACAGAGAAAACGTTCAGGGTCAATTGTGGTGCTAAATTTGAAGCTAAACTGTTTATAGTAGATTTATTTTTGGGGGTAAGCATTTACTTTACTTTGTACGTGTTGTGGGTTGAATTGCATCTCCCCGAATTGACTCACTGGGTTGTAGCCCTCAGTACCTAAGAATGTGACGTTATTTGGAAACAGGGTCATTACAGGTGTAGTCAGTAAAAATGAGGCTGTAACACAGGAGGGTGGGCCCCTAATCCAGTATGATTGCGCCCTTGTTATAAGGGGAAATTTGGACACTGACATGTGCAGAGGAAGAATGCTATGTGAAGATGAAGGCAGGAATTTGCAAGCCAAGGAAAACCAAAGATTGCCATCAAACCACCTGAAGCCAGGAAACAGGTACAGAACAGATTCTCCCTCACAGCCCTCAGGAGGAACCAATCCTGCTGACACATCGATCTTGGATTTGTAGCCACCAGAATGTTAAGACAATAAATTTCTGCTTTTCACGGTACCAAATTTGTGACAGTTTATTAAGGTAGTCCTGGCAAACTCATGTAGATGAAAAGTATGTTCTTCCCGAAAGGCAACTTCTGACTCTAAAGAGCACAGGTAACACTTTTTCCCCCCAGTGACCGTGAATTATCAAACATGAAAAAGACAGCATGCCTAGGAATAACATTTGGCACATTTAGAAAAAGATATCCATTAGTGGACTGTGTGAACAAATCTCTGAGCTCAGAAAGAGAAGTCTCGGTTTGAATCCTGCTCCTCAGGATTACTGTAAATTTGGAGGCTTGTTACTTGATTTCTTTTAGCTTAGGATCGTTTCTAAATGTGAGTCCCAGTTGTATCTATTTCCATAGCAGTGCTTTAAGGAATAAGTGAGAAAAAACAGGTAAAAGGACTAGCATAGTGCAAACACAGGATAAAGACTCAATGAACTGTAGCTAATATTGTTATCAGCTATTATCAATCTCTCTTACTGTCTTAAGAATCAGACATCAGAACATTAAAGTTACACATTAAACATTAAACCCTTAGGACTGTAACAATTTTGACTTTGCTTTTTTGGGGGTCACCATTGATTTCTTACAACATACTTCTAAAAAAGCTGTGGCTTGCTGGTGTACAAGTATGAGTATAAAGAAAAGCATAGACTAAGCCAACTTAATTGAAGTTGAATATTCTGGAAAATTTAATGTACCTTTAAATGGTTCTTGCTTTAAAAGTAGTGTGGAGGTCAAGTCCCCGGAGTGAATTGTACATAGTGGCTGCTAATAACGCTTTACAGGTGTCTTATCACCTTCTACATCATAACTGGTTTATGAGTTTGTTTTTATCCCTGAAATGTGAACTCCTTGAAGGCAGAGACCTTGTTTGTCTTTTTTTCTCTCTAGCCTCAACACACAGTGGCATAACTAATGTGTTCTGAGTAAGTTGAGAGCAACCCTCAGTAAACAAAGAAAAGAGGTAATACTACTTAAAAGACGGTGTTATTTTGTACTTCCCCCAGTCTAGTGAAATTAACACTATACTTCATAAAGTGCTGGTTAGGATAAAGTTATAGAAAATATTTTCTTTAACTCTGATTTTGCTTCTCACTTTAGTAAAATGATCTATACTTTCTTAGGATTAAAGAACATTTTTGAATGATACATGTTAATGGGTACATTTATCTGGGTTATTTTCCAGAACTTTTCCATAATAGTTACAGTTATAATTTTTGAAATGCTTGGCTACACTTATGTTTAGTTAAACGTTATTCAGGCTCTAAAGCTTGTGGTAGACACGCATGCATTAAAGTTAAAAATTGGCATTTAACATATAATTTTATTCTCTCTCATACACTTTATAAATCCCATTTTTCTAATACACTTTAAAGGCAAGTGGAGCTGCAGAGAGATATGTGCGAAACAAAACATATGGGTTAATAAGTTGAAAATAAGATATCTGAAACAAAATGTTGTTTCCTGCTTAGGTCAAGCTAAATTCACTGTTATTTTTTTTCACCTGTTATTCTTAAAAGTACAAACCAGGAATTACAAGAACCTAGCTGGCATATAAAATCAATAACCAAAAAATATATATTTTAGTCCAAAGTTCACAGGAAAATATTCATTTTATGATCTAATAAATGTAAAAATGTGTACATGTATACTATGGTAAAATAATTCAGGACTTTATTTTTAATTTGTAAAGTATTTTTAGAATTGTATAAATAAGGAACAACCAGTGTTTTGTTTTAAACTGTATCAGCTTTCGTCATTGAAAACTATGTTTTGTATTCATAATGATGAAAATTTATAGCTATTTGTGTTTTTGATATCTTACGGAGAATGAAGTGACCTCAATTCGGTCCTAAAGAACAGCTGGCAACATTACAAAAATACCTAATCCACGTAGCATTTTATTTATAAGCAGAGAAATGAGTAAGTGTAAAAAGCCATCTTTACTTTTATCAACACAGAGTTTCTGGTTGACATGG
The DNA here is from genome assembly GCF_028885655.2 of Pongo abelii. Lineage (NCBI taxonomy): Eukaryota > Metazoa > Chordata > Mammalia > Primates > Hominidae > Pongo > Pongo abelii. The sequence goes on along the minus strand of NC_071988.2, from coordinate 178,679,870 downwards.
GAACAGGTGGTGTGGGGGGGGTTACTATTTAAGGTTTCAGTATCAGTTGAAGACAATGTAAAAGGCGTGTATGTGTGTGCACGCATGTGCATGCGTATTTGTGGGAGAGAGACAGAGAAAGAGAGAGAGATAATAAATAGATTTTCTTGTGATGAATAGAAATCAATTTTGATCAGAAAATTCTTTAAATCAAAAATTTCTCAAGCATCAGTTGGGCAAGGCAATCTTCTTTCAGCCCCATGCGTCCTTGTACATACTTGCTGGGTATGCCAAAAATGGAAGACCTTGACCTGTCTTCTTAACCTGAAGCATTTCTTACGATTGCTTTTGTCCTTCAGGCTTGCTTTGTGCTTACTCAAAAAGCAGTAGATTTCCCAAGCTCCCGTTTGTCAGTTGTGATGATGCAAAGCCACTGCATGCTTGGTATCCTCCTGGCCTGTTGTGCCTTCCTTGTGGAACCTGGTGGGTAGGGGAATCAGTGCAGACTTGATGTTCATGCTGCTTGCTGTGCTACTTGCTTGTCTCTGACCCAGGAGACTTGTTTCTTCTGCCAGTATCCATGAAACATTGACAAGTTTACTAGGGGAAAACCCCAGACCCACTAGTGTCTCTGAAATGAAATTGGAAATTGTACATAGTAAAAAGGGAACTAATGAGAGGGGCATAGAAGAGAATTTTGTGTTAAGAATATATATATATTTTTTAACTTTTGAGACATGATCTTGCTCTGCCCCCCAGGCTGGAGTGCAGTAGTGCAATCATGGCTCACTGCAACCTTGATTTCCTGGGCTCAAGGGATCCTCCTGCCTCAGCCTTCCAAGTACCTAGGACTACAGGTGCATGTCACTGTGCCCAGCTAATTTTTTGTATTTTCTGTAGTGGAGGGATTTCACCATGCTGATCTTGAACTCCTGAGCTCAAAAGATCCGCCAGCCACGGCCTCCTGAAATGGAGGGATTACACGCCTGTACCACCATGCCCAGCCAAGAATATCATTCTTGACAATCTCAGATGCAACCACAATATAGCTAATATTTTTTTCAATCCACCATTTTCTTTTGGTATAAAAATCTTCAGTGGAACCAAAATTAGTTACAAAACAATTTCAACTTAATTAGATATAACAAAAACAAATCTTTTGTACTGAGGCATTATTACATGCTAGTCTTTTTCAAAGAAAATATTTTATAACTACTTTTACAGCAATTTAGAAGAAAAAACACATCTGGAAAGCCTTTTAAATGAATTAAATAGCAGCATATTTTGAGTTATCCAACATCAAGATGATATTTTATAGTTTGTTCTGAGCAGTATTGATTTGAAAGTTGAACTGTCTCCTTTTTGAATATAGTATGGAATAATAAAACACCTGTAATATAATTTTACCAATCCAATTTTTCTTTTATGAACAGTTTTGGAGACAGCAAGCTTAGGTTGAAAGCACTGGATTGCAGGTACTCAGCATGGAACCTAAAGTATCTCCAAGAACTGCAATAAATATGTTAATATTTGGAGATAGAAGATTCTAATTCCTCTGTGGCCTCTTAAATTAGCTGCAAAATGATATTCTCATGTTTGAACTTTTAAAGAAATGCTGTCAGAGCTACTTAACATCTGTTAAACTATCTTTTAGTTTAAAACAAAAACGACTGTATATTGATTTCTGTCCCAAAGATTATGCCACCAGAAACACATGCTATTTTATAAACAGGGAAAGAAAATAGGTGTTATAAAAAAAGAAAGTGTGGGCCGTATACTTAAAAATACTACATTAGCAACAAAAATGAGAATAATCTTTTGGTCCATTAATTTCGCATCTTGCATCTCTTAGTATTTATGATGTTTATGGCTCAGAACTCTTATTTCATCATGAAGAAGGGCCTAATGGGGATCATTGCACACAATAATAATGAGTTCCTGGCTTATTTTTTCTTACACATTTTCTGTTTATTCCTCGTTCTTTTTACTCTGTGGTTTAATGCATGCTGATTATTGTTAAATTTACTTATTTTCCTCTTTCTTCATGTGGCTTTTAGGTGCTACTTTATTTTTTAACCCATGCGTTTGCAAGGAATAAATTTAGGGGTTGTCTTGGAATTTTTTTTTTTTTTTGACAGAGTCTCACTGTTTCACCCAGGCTGGAGTGCAGTGGCACGATCTCAGTTCATTGCAAGCTCTGCCTCCTGGGTTGAAGCGATTCTCCTGCCTCAGCCTCCTGAGTAGCTGGGATTACAGGCACCTGGCACTGTGCCTACCTAATTTTTATATTTTTAGTAGAGATGGGGTTTCACCATCTTGGTCAGGCTGGTCTTGAAAACCTGACATCATGATCCACCCGCCTCAGCCTCCCAAAGTGCTGGGATTGTCTTGTTTTATTGAGTAGGTTGGGATGGATGAAAGAGTAGTGAGAAGAGAAGCAAATGCTTCCTTATTAAAATGTATTGATGTCCAGTGTCATTGGGATGTAGCAACTTGTCTGTTTATGACGAAACGATCTTTGGATTTTGTATATTTTATGAACAATTTCTTGACACTTTGCTGATTAAACAAATGCACATTGTCAAGACTGAACTGTACCACATTTAATCTTACTAGTGTGAGTGAAGTCTATCCCCATGTCTGCAGCTTTAATAAATGAAATATTTTTGAATTTTTGTTTCATTCTTTAAATTGGTTTTCAAAGTTCGTGGAAATGGTGCTTGTCATTAAAAACAAAACAAAAACCACACCACTCTAAGTACTGGAATATTCAAGTTCCCCCTGACCCCCATTCTTTTGAGAAATCTATTGAGGTATAAGAGAGAAGAAAATATGAAATAACAGCTACCTCTCTTTCAGTTTTCCAGGTGAAGGGTTGCTTTCAGACACATAGAATTTCCTACCACTAAAAAGGGTTGCCACCTCATCAGCAATTATTTAAAAATAAAATTGTTTTTCCTCTACCTTTTAAATAAGGATTTAATGACTCTAAATATTAAATAAAAGATCCTGACTCTTTCAATCACTCTTCATTTCCGCATTGGTCTGCCTGATTATCCTGAAATAAGAGAGGCCAACTCTCTGTGAACTCCATTGCTGCCTTTCCAGAGAGATCTTTCTTGAGAACCTCATCTGAGATTGTAATGCTTCCCACCTGCTTTCCTGCTTGATCCCTTCTGTTAGCACTCAACACAATCTAACATAATACATGTTATGCACACTTGTTTATTGTGTCTCAGTCCTAGAAAATAAGCCCTGTGAGGAGTTTGTCAGTCTTGTTCCATGTTACCTCCCAAATGTCTTCAATGGTGTCTGGCACACTATTAGTGAGTGCTCAAAAGAAAGCGTTTGAATGAATGAATTCACATTACTCTGTTGTTTTGCCGATGATTTGCAGCAACATGACAGTCTCTGTAATTTTTTTCAAAAAGTAAACATCCTTTTTTTTTTTTTTTTTAGAGAGAGTCTCAGTGTCACCTAGACTGGAGTGCAGTGACACGATCTTGGCTCACTGCAACCTCTGCCTCCTGGGTTCAAGCGATTATTGTGCCTCAACCTCCCGAGTAGCTGGAATTACAGGTGTGTGTCACCACGTCCAGCTAATTTTTGTATTTTTAGTAGAGATGGGGTTTTGCCATAATGACCAGGCTGGTCTCAAACTCCTGGCCTCAAGCGATCCACCTGCCTCCCAAAGTGCTGGGATTACAGGCGTGACCCACCTTGCCAGGCAAAAAAAATATAAATTTTTATTTAATAGACTACAACACATTTTTTTTTAAAGCTTGAAAATGTGATGCTGCAGTGCCAGGTTTTTTTGTTGGTTTATTTTTTGTCTTCCATCTCAGGAAAACTTGTATGCCCTCATTTCCTTTAAAGAATTATGTAGTCACATCATGACACAGTTGAGGTGGCTGCCAGAGGACTCAGAAACATATGAATGGGAAGGTTATTTAGAGACATTCCCTGTGCCCTTCATTCCTGCCGTAGAGGCTGCACCTTTCAAAGGGCCTCCTTCTTAGAAACAATCACTGCCCCAGGAAAATCAATGAAACTGCTTGACATCTTCCAAAAATGTATATTCCTTTGCACATGGAAACATTTTAAAAATAGAGTAATTGGCTTCGGACTTTTCACACCAAAGTGCTGCTAAAAATAAACACGTATTTCTTCTTATCTTCCATTACATAAATCTTTCCATGTAAAAATTCCATTAACTTAAATCCAGATCATAATCTTTTTCTTGATAAGTTAAAGAAAAATTGTAAAAAAAAAAGAAAAAGCAAGTCAGTGAACCAATCATATGATTTACTCCATAAAGGGACACGAAGATTTATCATTTGAAATCCATACGAAGATAACTTTTCTTTTCTTCTTTTTTCTTTTTCTTGATGGAGTCTCGCCCTGTCACCCAAGCTTGAGTGCAGTGGCATGATCTCAGCTCACTGCAGCCTCTGCCTCCTGGGTTCCAGCAATTCTCCTGCCTCAGCCTCCTGGTAGCTGGGATTACAGGCACACACCACCACGCTGGGCTAATTTTTGTATTGTTAGTAGAGACGGGGTTTCACCATGTTGGCCAGGCTGGTCTCTAACTCCTGACCTCAGGTGATCTGTCCGTCTCAGCCTCCCAAGTGCTAGGATTGCAGGCGTGAGCCACCGTGCCTGGCAATATTGAGGGTAACTTTTCTACTAACTCTTGTTCTGCCATGACTACAAAGGGTGATCGAATCATCTCCATCATTCTGGAGAGAACTACCCTGTGGTTGATAAAGAAGCACTTCAATAAGATATGTGAAAGCATTTCTAATTATTTGTAAACATTATAATGCACATATTAAAGCTTATCGCCTCACACAGTTTTGTAGGTGAGACATAGATCAAAGCTATCACTAGGAACGATAGTATTAAAAATGTCTATTTCTGAAAACCTGTCATGGTAACTTTCCTGGTATTTGTGCTTGGCAAAACTTCTGAGGCACATTTAGAAACATCAAACTATTTTTAAAATGCCATTTTTCATTAAATTTAGCAAAGTAACTCCTGTTTTAAACAGCGAGCAAATTCCTTGTTCTATAATGTTACATTGATGTGCTTATTGCTGCTTGTAAGCATTAAAATATAGTTTACCATTAATTGGAAGTAAATTAGTATCCATTCTGTATCCTCCAGAGCTTGCTGTATCTGACACTTTGACACCAGCATCACCAGCTTTATATTTGCTACACATATCTAAATGTATGCTATTGTTAATATCCACATTGCCAGCTACTGCATAGGAACACAGCTTTCCTTCTAGGGAAAGTAGTGACATTAGATGAAATTTTATACTTCCTAGTGCTAAAATGTGAAAATGATGCAGCCCAATATGTTTCCCATCCTTTGCCTTCTTGTTCAAAAACTTTACAGCCAAATGTATTGCTTGAGTATGGTAATCTACTCAATTCAGATGTCTAGAGCAGTTACTCCAATTTTCTTCAGGAAACTTTGTTATATTTATTTGTAAGTGATTTATATCATATTGTACTTTAGTTTCTAGTCTGGTTCATATATTTTTTCAGAATCTCAATCAAATGTGAACAATAAAAATGAGTTTACAATGTCATTATGAATAAACATGTACTTACCTTTAATTCCAACAATGAATAAAATTTGAATTGCATTGGTAGGATAGTAGACAGAACATTCTGAATGCATTCCTACTAGGAATATATTTTCATTAAACTTCTTCTTTTGGTGGCTAAATATTCAGATGTCTTTTCACCCCCGAGCTCTTCATTAGAGAGTTTTTGACCTTCAGGATTAGTTGTCCTAATGTTTTATAGCATGTGAATTTCTTCAAATGTTTCTACTGAACCCTTATTTTTTGTAAACTCACTTATTTAAAAAATAACAACAGTGTACATGTATAATAACTTACTAAATGATAGAACAGCATAAACCTGCATCTTTGATAACTTTAATAGTATTCCTGTTTTACTATGTCAATCTGCAACTCTGGATTGACACATTATGAAATCATCAGCATGAGGTTTTTATTTTCTTTCCCAGCCAAAATGGATTTCTTTGTAAGTGGTATGATTTCCCATGAAGCCATGAATTTTGAAACTACTGAGCACCATCAGCAGTTCCTTACTCTGAGGATTAATGGGAAAATATTTGGAGTTTTCTAGCTCTGACTGAAGACTGGGTGAAATCAATTATTTAAGCACTATAAAGCAAGGGCTTGGGTCTCAGACAACGATTACAAAGCAGACTCACTTTAACACCCAGAACAACCATCTGGATCTTGTTGACTCCTTTACCATGGCAAAAGGGTGAATGAAATATAATTCCTGTCTGCTGATGACATGGAGATTCCTTCAAGCTAAGGGCAGCTGGAGCTCTCATTTGCACACACACACACACACACACACACACACACACACTCTTTAGTTGTACACATGTTAAATATAAAGAATTTCTACAGCTTTCATTAAAGCAATAAGAAAAGCAATTGATTTTTCTACTGTATCTGCAGTGGTCTTCTGGATCTCAAACATTCAATTTGTGCAAAGTAATAAATGTCAGTGCTTTAAAAAGGAAAGTATCATGCTTCTTACTGTGCTCTAGAAATAGTCAAATGCTATGGAAAAATTTATTGAAGACTTGTGACTTTTGTAGAAATTTTGACTTTTAAATGTTTAGAGGAGATGTGTTTTCTCATGCCTGCGTGCTTAGCAGGTTACTACCCAGTCTTTCACATTGTAGGTATGTGAATTGCTTCAAATAAATGGATGTCAGGTTGCTAAAAACTTCTGAAACAAAGAAAATCAATGCCTGCTTTTTAGATGGTATTAGAGAAAATGGAAGGTGAGTAGGGAGGAAACCTTAGAGGAAGAGGGAAGTTTTCATAAACAATCGTGTTTAGATCTCTTATGTGGAAGATTAGCAAAAGCTTAGTGGCTTTGAAATCTAATAATCACATAAAGCTCCCCTCAAAGCAGTTGCAGCTTTTAGTGCCAGGTTTTCCTGTATAGATCAACTTAAAGTGATATATCAAGATCAAGGTACATTTCAAAGAGAAATTCTTTAAAAACAAATCATGGTCACTGCTGATTAATCATTCAAAATCATAAATCTTGTGTGGTGAGTTAACAGTGACTAGACATAGTCACTGAACTAAAAATGTTTTTTCCTCCTCCTTGTACAGTAGGTAGTGATCACCATGAGGTTTTAAAATCAGCCCAGTCTCAGTGCAGCATCTTCTGTTGTCTATGGTTTAGACTAGAACACTGAACTTCAAACTTTTATTCATTCACCTCTAAAGGAATTTCATAAAACTATGGATTACTTCACACATTTAGCTGATCATTTTAAAGGTAGAACATAAATTTAAATATAGCAACTGAAAAAAATTTTCAGCATATTGTAAATGATTGCAATGAAATTAAAACTGTTAAGTTCATCTTCTGAAATGTTTCTTAGAGAATTTAAATGCTATAGCAACTTGATATGCATCATCATCTATTTTAAAAATGTATACATCCTGGCTAACACGGTGAAACCCCGTCTCTACTAAAAATATAAAAAATTAGCCGGGCATGGTGGTGGGCGCCTGTAGTCCCAGCTACTCAGGAGGCTGAGGCAGGAGAATGGCGTGAACCCGGGAGGCACAGCTTGCAGTGAGCCGAGATTGCACCACTGCACTCCAGCCTGGGCGACAGAGCGAGACTGTCTCAAACAAACAATCAAAAAAGAACATTTATTTTTGAATGTCTTCTATTGATAATCCTATCATACTTCTATGCAATAAGAAAGCACGTACATGCATATGTATGATTGAAATGTAGTATTTTCAGGTTTCCTGTGATTACAAATCTGAATACTGTTCTCTGAACTGAGTTTTCATTATAATTAATTGGTATACCTTTCATAAAAACTACTAAAATACATTAAAATTCTTAAAACTAAGGAAATGTAAAAATAAAAATTTTGGTAGTACATCTCTTAATGAGATGGATGTTGTTTTAAAAAACTAATTTATATATCTAAGTATGACTTCTTGCTAGATTTAGACAGTGTTCAAATGATGTTCTAATTGTTCTTTTTCTTCCCTTAGATGTACATATTCAGAAACTTTGATACATAATTAACTAAATAGTAATAGAAAAAGTTTTCTTATTAGAATTTGGCATAATTATTTGAAGTTTTTCCTAGTTATTATTCCAAACTATGTGGATTATTAGAAATAATTTTGATAATCCATCACTACCAGTTAGGTTTTTCGATTTTGTGCAAAGCAAACAACTGGAAACTACCTGACTTACAAAAAGATTCTTTGCCTGTCATTATTTATTTCCTCTCTCAACACCAGCATAAATATCTTTATACTACTTTTTGGCTTCTCAGAAACTTTTTTACCCTGCATTAATGTGTCAGTAACTTTGTGATGGGCACAGAACTATCTTGAAAAGGAAATGGAAATGAAGATCTTGTACCTCAGTTGAAATTTTATTCTCAGCAGCATCAACTCAAGATAGTACATGTGGGAGTTTAAGAACATGGACGTTGAAAATCTGGAAGTTTGTTTTTATGTAGACTAGATGCATAGAAAGTCTTTACATAGACCAGGTTTATGCATACAACTCTTCTAAGACAGCTGATTTAGAGCATTTAACATACCATGAAGAATTTATCTTCTTTAATTTAGGTTTGATAACTGTGTACTCATAATCAGAGTTTAGGTGGTTTTTATTTCTTTCTCCAGTACACATATCCTCTTCTCAAGGAGGTTAAGAGGAACTCAGAAAATATCAACTGCTCCTGTCAAGATATTATGGTACAATAAAACAGTACTACATCTCTAAAGAAGTCTCATAGTACTTGTCTACAATCTGTCTTTCAGGATAGCATTATATAAGAATTGTTAAAAAATGAATTTAATATTTAGAGAAATAAATAGTATTTATTGAAAGATTTGTTTATTCCAAGTATAAATGGAGGAAATATTGGAAAATGTTTATCTTTAAATTTGCCAATAGCTTAAAATAAATTCTGTATGTGAAAAATCCAAGTAAATTAAACCCATTTATCTTTACTGTGGTGTTTATTTTGACCATATCTTTGGTCAATATTCCTATTTCTAGATTAAATAACATTGTTAACCTTTATTCCCACTCCGAAGTCTATTTATGTCTTTAAATTTTGGTTGCTAAACATTTTCCATCTCTTTGAAGTTTTCACTGCTTGTTAAGAAAAACTTCCTAGCATACTCACATATTTATAATGAGAAGCATGTTATTTTTGTACTATGATTGGCTGTTTCCATTTCCATTTAAAATGTACTTTCTAGTGATGTTTAATGTTTTGTTTTCTTTTGTGTGTGTGTTTATTCTTTTGGCTGCCATAGCACATGAAAACATTTTCTTCTTAGAAACTGTGACAACAGCTGTTTTTTTTTTTTAGTATCATAATCAAAATCCATGATTTTATTACTAAAATTAATGAACAACTAACATACCTATGCATGTTATTCTCTCTATACATATAATATTACGTAGAATTCTTCTCACATCTGTATCAGGAAAATATAGAGAAGTTGCACATTTTGCTCAAGATTATACTTCTAGATGATGGTTGAGATAGGATTCAAATCCAATTGAAGTGAGACAATCAAGATTCTAGGCCAGGTGTGGTGGCGCACGCCTGTTATCCCAACATTTTGGGAGGCTGAGGCAGGTGGATCACTTGAGGTCAGCAGTTTAAGACCAGCCTGGCCAAAGTGGTGAAACCTCATCTCTACCTAAAAATACAAAAATTAGCCAGGCGTGGTGGTGGGGGCCTGTAATCCCAGCTACTCGGGAGGCTGAGGCAGGAGAATCGCCTGAACCCCAGAGGCGGAGGTTGCATTGAGCCGAGATTGTACCACTGCACTCTAGACTGGGTGACAGAGCAAGACCTCATCTCAAAAAAGAAAAGAAAAGTTAACTCCAAAGATCTTCTCTTTTTTTTTTTTGAGATGGAGTCTTGCTCTGTCGCCTAGGCTGGAGTGCAGTGGCGCCAATTCGGCTCACTGCCAGCTCCGCCTTCCAGGTTCACGCCATTCTCCTGCCTCAGCCTCCCGAGTAGCTGGGACTACAGGCACCCACCACCACACCCGGCTAATTTTTTTTTTATTTTTAGTAGAAACAGGGTTTCACCATGTTAGTCAGGATGGTCTCGATCTCCTGACCTCGTGATCCACCTGCCTCGGCCTCCCAAAGTGCTGGGATTACAGGCATGAGCCACCACACCCAGCATCAAAGATCTTCTCTTAATCATAAAACTGGAGTTAGAATTCTTACAGCTTTGGAGCCATTCTTCCATGTTTCTTAATTTATCCATGCTATGTCACTAGCATTGTGACTTTATCTGCAGACTGATAGTATCAAATAGTAAGAATACAATTTTCAGGTACGTCTAAAGCCATATCTTCGCTAAAATAAAAATTATATATTTATTAGTTATACATTCTGATAGACTGGTAACTGAAATGTTGTTTTGTTTCTTTTTTCCTGAGTCTTTAACTTCATACCTGATTAATAGTTGAATCTCTTTAAGATTATGAACTTCATTTTTTATTTTTTATTTCCCTCTCACGACTCAAGTCCTACCCCTGAACTCCTGCTGGATTAAAAAGACTTTACAATTTTCAGATGTTGGGGGTTTTTTTTTAACTTTTTTTGGCCAAATGGTATCTGCTTCTAGGTGCTCATTGCTGTATTTCAGGTACCATTGTAATATCCATTTCTTTACTTTTTCTTTATTATGACTCCCTATGTATTCCTGGGATTGCATGTTCCAAGTGCCCAGCTTCCCATTAACATTCATAGATTTCTCTTGCTTCTTAATATCTGCTTTACCCAGTTATCATATATTGTTTCTGCTTCTAGTAGTCAGGTAATATCTCAGAATTTGTGAAAAGAACAGGGAGTAAAATAAATGCACAAAAGCTTTCAGTGTAGAATTGGCAGAATATAGAATAGAGATGCTGAAAAACATATATAAAAAGAAGTAGAAATTCAAAGGCAGATGGCATCTGGCCGGGTGTTACAATGTCTGTAATTTAACTTTAAAATATTTTAGCATAGATAGTGTAATGCTGGATTTTTCTTATTTAGGTTTAGTTACAACTCAGTTGCTGAACTCTGAATTCTAATATGAATGTAAACTCCAGGTGTTGTCAGCTAGTGCCCTCATGAGAAAGCCCATGTTCCAGCTACTACACATGCTCGTCTCTAGCTTGATCAACACAACAGGCTTTTCTAATCATGATAAATGTCAGAAAGGTTTTTCATTTGTGGCTACAGTAAATGACCACAATAAGGGTTAAAATGTTCTCTCAGTGGTGAAATTAAAGGTATTCAACATATGGGGATGAGCTTAAGAATTTTCAACACATGTTCACTCTTTTGAGAACAGTACATAAGAATCCACTAGGCTTACAGCCTTTATCATTAGACGGGATGACCTAGCTCAGTGGATTATAATCTGTGTGGTCTCCACCCATTTATGCTCTTAAAATTTATTAAAACCTCTAAAGAACTTATATTATGAAATTAAAAATAAGAAATCAATAAAATATTTATTAGGTAATTCTTAAATATTGATAAGAAGCTTATTACCTGTTAAACATAAACATTTATGAAAAATAATTTTATTCTTTAAAACCAAAAATGTGGTAAAAGTGGCATTGTTTCATATTTTTGAAAAATCTCTTTAGTATCTGGATTAATAAAAGAAATCTGGATTCCCCTGTGTTTCTGCCTTTAGTCTGTTAAGATATGTTGTTTTTGTTGAAGCATATGAAGAAAATCTGACCTCATATCTCATCTGACTTATGTCACTGGAAGAAAATGTGCTTTACTATCTTTGCAGATAATTTGGATGTTTTTTCCATTGATATTATATCACAATATAACATGTGGTATTTTATTGAAGATTAGTTACAATGTGGAGTCTAAAACTATATCCATGAACATTGTGTATTCTGTTCCATTAAAATCTACTGGTCTATCTTGCACTATGAGTGGGTCTTGTATCCATGCATGATTTTGTAGCATCATGCATTGGTAATTAGGAAATGTTGGTTGACTGACTATCCAGATATTACAAATGTTAACATATTTCATTATGAATATAAAGAAAATCACAGTCATTAATATTTCCACTAATCTCATCAAAAAAATTTAAATATTAGGATACTGTCAGTATGGTGAAGAAGACAAGATTTTCAAAATGCTAAATTTTTCTTGAAGCCTCAAATTTCATCACTGGCAGCAAATCCTGTTAGTTGCTATCTTTGAAGCAACAGGCTGACTTCATTTTTGAGACTGTGTCTGCCAAGTGCCCAAGATTGAATAATCATACTTTGCCTTTTAGTTCTTTCAATTAAATATTCCCTGATTAAAACACCCAGTTCAGCTTTAGCTCAAGTACACATGTGCTTTTCCTTGAGACAACCATTGTACTTCAGTGTGAAGCATAAGGGCTTTCTACACACTTTCCATTTTTCATTTAGAATATTAAAAGACATGTACTCAAGGGCCTGGATGTAATAAAACTAATCAATTTCATTGTTTTCTCAAGGAAGCCCTCAAGGAGCCCTCCTGCCTCCTCCGCCCCATGAATGCTATGGAGTCAAGAACACAAGACTTCTAGCACAGTTCAATGCTGTCTTGATTTGTATTAAGGCTCCAACACTTTTACTCACTGCTGCTTTTGCTTCATCAATGTAAATGTTGAAACACTGAAAGAAAACAAATAGCATCTCAATATTATCACAGAATAGTTTTGGCCTTGCAGATTCCCCAAGAAACCCACAGGGATCACATTCTAACAACTCCTATCCTAGCTGTAATTTTAAAATCTCATTGTGTCTAGCCAGCACCAGAGAAAATTCAGATTTCCAGTTGTTGGTATTAAGGTAAACATAATCTTGCTTCTGGACTCTCGCTCTGGTTAAAGTGAAGGTTTCTCGCTTGGTGGTGCCTGAACCTCTAAGAAGACAGAGAGCTAGGCTTCATTGAACTTACAGAAGTGTGAACAGCTAAAAATTGTTGGTGGCTGGTCTTTTCTACCAAAAACAGCCGAAAAGAATTTTGCCTGACAAATCTGAATAAAGTCGGTTTATAACACTTGTGAAATCACTCATGAAAAAGAAAGTGTTTGCCATCTGCACTCATTTACTTGTAAGGTATAGATCCCAGCTTCTCATAGCAACAGAACCTACCCCCTAGGGTTATCAAGAGGAATAAGAGAACTATATCTTTTTATTCTTTTAAGCATGTAGAAACTGGTTATTTCAATGCTTGACACATAATGAGCCCTCCCTAAGGCTGGCCACTACTCGTATCATTATTGCCATCATCACTATTATTGCACGTCACTTGGAAGGAATTTGAATTGGTCAATAATATTTTTTTGCCTGGCATGAGAGCTATACAGAGAAAGGAGGAGGAATATTTTAGGAAGTCAAAAATAATTCAGTTAGCTTGGAACCCAGGAATGCCCAAAGGAGAATGGTAAGAAATGAAGGTAGAGAAGTTGGCTAAAGAGTCCTTTACAAGTTAGGATGAGGCTTTAGAATCCAGTTTTGCAGGTGCAGGTAATTGGGAGGCCATTAAAGGCTTTTGAATGGTATGATTGGGGTCTGCTTTATCAGATTAACCTGGTAGCAAGATGCATCTTGCATTTCGTAGAGGTAATTCAAGATAGATACAGAACCTGGACGCATGGAATGTACCTTGCCATTTTGACACAATTGTCTATCAGATTTCAATGTTAAAAACATAGTGTGAGTCAAAGTTGAGAAAGAGTAAGCCTCAAATTAAGGAAGGTTGCCACTGAAAGATTAATGTGGTTGGAAATTCTTTGGGTCATAGTTAGTTTTGAGCCAAAAAAATAAAAATAAATGTAAGGCAAACATTGTCAAATTGTTTAAGTTTAGTGCCTACACAAGCTTTTCTCAGTACTATTTTAATATCCTAGAAGAGCTATAATAGTTGGTCACAAAATTATTTTTTAGGCCAGATACATATGAGTTGGGCAGGGATTCCTTTGTTTATCATGGTGTCCATATAGTTTTCTGATGTCTAAAAGAAAGATGGATTACATAAAAACAGTATGTTAGATTTGATTTTCTTTTTCCCTTTACTTATACAAATTTAATTACTAGTAACTAACCCCATATTGCCTGTAGCCAAGGAACACAGTGATAGTGAAATTTAAATGCTTGGCTATGAAGATGTATTTAAGTCATGATATAAAAATAGCCACGTGGTTTTAGTCACTCTTCCTGAGTGAGAAAAGAAAGCAAAACAAAAGAATAATCTCCAAACTCACTAATTCGCCATTGTGATCCTCTAGAATATCCCCTTTCTAGATAACAGCTCTCAGTGAGGAAGACTGAGGTGATGAGGTGGCATATTTATTTATTTTTTCTAGCCACAGGAGAATAGACCACATAATTATGTCAACCTATTTGTCTTTCTCTAATATTTATATTTAAACATAAATTTGTGTTCATCATGTGTGGCTGAAAACACTGCTATTTTCCAGTTCAAATACGGCTAACATGATTAGAGTCGGCATGGAGAAGAAAAAGTACTCTAAATGTGACTGACTAATTAAGTTTGCTTTTCTAGTGTGGAACAAGAATGTACTTCCCAGTGGGCTCCATGTATTGGCATCACCCAGCTGTTTGAAGAATTTTCTTGATGAAAGCAAAGACCGAGGGAGAACAAGGAAAAACAGGTGGTGTGTCAACAGCAAAGTTTCAGTGTGACATCTGCAGGTGGCTCTGTGGATCCAAGGTCAGGGAAATTGACTTCAAAAGAGTCTTCCTTGGGATGCCAAGTCTTCAGAAACTAAATGAGAGTGGAGAGAGTTAAAAGAGCCTTAAAAATAGAGAAAAAGGGAAATAAGGCATATCAAGGCGTTCATAAACTTTAGAAAAGGATTTCATTCTGTTCAAATATGTCTATTTATCTCTCATCTATCCAATATACATATTACTCTTCTTTTTTGTATAATATTAAAACTGCAGAATACTGTATGTTTCGTTATGTCCATAATCACACACACACATACACACACACCTCAAAACACCTATGAAACCTTTTATTGTCTTTTATTGTCATCTCACACCAAACCAGTAGGGTGTGCTCATAACTCAACATTTTACTTGTCACAGCCCCACCCTGACCCTGTGGTGTTTTTACTAATGGTAAACAAAAATAGCATATGTTGTAAGAGACAAAACACCCAATCTGCATGTTGCTCTTGCATTTGGTTTCATGGCTCATTAAAATGACATATTATGATATACTTGCTTTGGTTTCTCTGCTGAAATGTTGATCAATGTGTTCTTCGGTGAAATGAAATGTTCGTCAATGTCTTCTGGTGAGTAATCCCCCAATCACCAAAATTTCTGTCTTGTCTCCTGAATCTTTTCTTTTGGACAGCTGGCATTATTCAGAATTGGTTATAGGAATCCTTCTCATAAATAAATACTTACACAGAATGATAAGAAACTAAATTATGCTGCTAAAACATGTCTATATTTCATCGCGTAGCACTTAAATGAACAATGCAGAAGCCATCTAGTAACATATTCCACTGCTTTTTACTTTTAAGAAGCAGACCTCATTTCTCTTGCTGGAAAGTGAAAAAATATAGTTTGACAAAAACTGACTTGGAGTAGAACTAAGAGACAAAAATTAAGCATGAATACAAACAGTTCTTTCCAGGATAAAAATAGTCAGCAGAACATTGCATTGGCTTTCCCTTTTGACTTTGTAATTTGTGGATGTAGAACACATTTAGTGGACTTCATGGGCTCTACATGTAAAAAAGTTGGCTGAAGGATGCAGACAAAATGGATAATATGAGCTCATCTGTCTCCAAACACTGTTTGGTTAATGACTGTGTAGACTACAATTGTTTAATTGTACCTGGAACAGCTAAAAAATGACTAAGCTTAAAAACTTCAAAGCATATTCACATTTGGATTGGCCAATAGTATATTTGCCCATATTTCTATGCAAGGTCAAAGTTAGGGGAGGATATATCTAGATATTCTATGACACCCCACAGGTCTCATATATGTAATTCTTCATTGAGAATATTTAATATGCCTTTTTAACAAGGTGAAAACAAAAGCACACAAAAAGAGGTTACACCAAATATGAGGCTTTGTAATTATTAAAACCTTTACTTAAAAATGAATTTGTTGCATTGTGAAAAATGCAAGTCATGATATGCTATCCATGCTCTTCCTTTCACCTCCTTTCTTGCAGTTGTCAGGTGAGAACCATCCTAGTGGTTCTGGCCAATGGACTGTTAGCAGAAATGACTTGTGTCAGGTCTGGGTTGGGATAGTTTAGAATCGGTGAGTCTCTTTTAATGCAACCAGTCTTAAAGGCACATGTTCTGAATGGCTGGATATTGCCTACATTAGGGCCATCCAACACATGTCAGTCTCTATGGAGTGAGAAATAAACCCTGTGTCTCTTAAGCTTTAACATTTTGTGGTTTGTCTGGTAGCAAGCGTCAAGAATCGTGATTAAAATATAACGTGACTAGTTTTTAAATAAGTATGTAAACTATATTTTTATATAATTGTTACAAATAAAAGTGTTTAATTCAATTATTGCTTATTTATTTACAAATAGATAATGCATTAATAGAGTTCATGATTTAAAAGTGGAATGGGCTATAGAGTGAAAAAGCCCTTTTCGATTTCTGAACCCGTGATCACCGATTTCCAATCCGTAGGGACAGACAATGTCAATAGTTTCTTATATCTATTTCCAGATATATTCCACATATATTATATTCATTTTTGCACAGATGAATGCATATTATATACTATTCTTTATTCTTCTTTTGGTTTACAAGAAGTCTTCATATATTAGGAGTATTGGCCTTTTGTCTATCATATGTATTGCAAATGATTTTTCTCACAATTTCATTTGTCTTATGACAAATGCTTTTCTAATGAAAAATTATTTATTTTAGTTGAATTTATGTATCAAACTTGGAAGATTTCTGAGACGATATTTTAAAATGCTTACCTGCTTTTGTCTCTATCTTCTGTCGTTTTATTTCCTCACAGTTAAAATCTTGATATACCTGAGGAGAGTATCTAATTATGCATCCAACTTTAATCTTTTCCTAATAGCTCCATAGTTGTCTCAATTCTATTAAATACTTTGCTCACTGATTTGAAATGCAACCTTTATCACATCTACTTTTCCATAAGTTCTTGAAGCTATTTCTAGATTCATTAGTTCATTATATTGACGTGTCTCCCTATTTGTGTGCCAACATCAGTCTTCAGTTCATGCTAATAACTTCTACACTCATTGCTTCAGTGAAATTTCTCTTGTCCAAAGAAGATGTTTAATACACTGTGGAAGTCCTGGCCATATGTGGCAGGTGAGGAAAATGGGATGAGAGCTATCAAACAAGTAGGAGGTGGTGTGGAAAGGGAAGGCCTCTCAGAATCACTGTATTTTTATTTATTTTTTGAGACAGGGTCTCACTCTGTCACCCAGGGTAGAATGCAGTGGTGCAATCTTGGCTTACTGCAACCTCTGCCTCCTGGGTCCAAGCAATTCTCCCATCTCAACCTCCCGAGTAGCTGGGATTACAGGCGCCGGCAACCATGCCCAGCTAATTTTTGTATTTTTAGTGGAGACAGGGTTTCACCACGTTGGCCAGGCTGGTCTCAAACTCCTGGCCTCAAGAGATCCACCCGCCTCGGCCTCCCAAAGTGCTGGGATTGCAGTTGTGAGCCACCGTGCCCGGCCAGAATCACTGTATTTTTAAATAGTAAGCCTGAATTATTATTTTTTCTTCTTTTTAATACTTTGGGCTATAGAAGTGAGGTTGTAGAGAGTACTGGGAATGTAAGCTCATTGGTAGGTACCTACATCTTTCTATATCTTCCCATTCCTGGTAATTTGAATCTGCTGATATCGCCAACTCAAGTTAGGAGTGGAAAGTGTCTGGTTACCCTTTTTTTTTTTTTTGGCTCAGAATGACTCATTTCTCCCCAAAAAAATTAATAAAAAATATTTCAGAGAGATTATAGTAATACACATTTTTAGTTGTTTAAAGTTCCCCTTGGAAACTGACTGAATCAGGGTAAAAATATAGTCTCATAGTTTATCTGATACAGTTTACATCACTCATTCAATATTTTGGATATCTCAAGTATGAGAAAGACTTTGAGAAAAGTAGATAATTTTAAGTAAGAGCCTAAACAGGCTAGAAAATATTTTTAAAATAAGACCTAACTCCTAAAAAGGAAACTCAAACAAAGAAATATTGTTTCTTTGTGATTTTCTGTGTGGTTTAGAAAATGTTAAGGAAATTGCACTCAAGATCTCGACTATAAAATTTTAGGCTTTAAAAATGAAGTTATTCTGAATCAGCTGTAAGTAGAGCTAGTAATCTTATTTTCCTTGTAAACAGGCCACTTATCATCAGTCTCTTACCTTGGACTTTGTCCTTGTTTTTGGCTGTTTGCTTTAATCTGACTGAAATATGGCAGAATAAATTATTGGTGTATAAATGTTCACAGAATTTCTTCTTTCCTCAATCTATTGAAGAGAATATTATAACAATCATCCCTGTTTTGCTCCTCTTGAAGAATAAGCATATCAGTTCCCTGTTGTATAACAAACCATCTCAAATCTCAGGAACTTACCATAATAAGAATTCATTTAGCTCATCAATCTATGGCCAGATATTTAGGCTAGGCTTGGTGGGGGTATTCTCATCTTGAGTGGTTTGATGTACAGGTCTGGTGTATACTGGCTGCCAGCTAGGTCAGCAGCCATATCTGAACTGAGAATCTCCCATCCTCCAGCAGGCTAGCCTGGATGTATTCTTATAGTGCTGTCGTAGAGCAAGAATGAGAACAAACCCAGTTAGTCAAACTATTTCCCAACCCTCTGCTTATGTTCCACTTTCCAAAATTTCAGCGGCTAAAGCAAATAACATGGCCAAGCTTAGGGTGAGGGTAGTGGGGGCTATAAAGTTTCGTGCCAAAGAACATATTCATAGAGAGGAGTGAGGAACTGGGGTCGTTCATACATCAATTGATCACATTGAGAAATAACAATGTATTGAAGGAAGAGATGTTAATAAGTAATCATAATTAATAGTTGATGCAAAATGATATAAGGAGCAGGAAAGAGAAGAAATCAAAGCATCATGAACTGGGAGTAGAGTACGATTTTTTTTTTCTTTTTGGGCGGGGAGAGAGCATGCATGAGAAAGAAACCTGCCAGGAAAATGGAATGGAAACAAAGGGTACTTTAATGGGTGTTTCTAAAGACTTTTTATTTGCAGTCACTTTAATGTCATCCAAGAGGTCATAAGAAGAAATTCCTCTTTAATCACTTTTGGCTCTTGAGCTGTAATTTGTATGTGTCACAGCTCCATGACTAAACTGCATTGATCTCTAGATTCAGAAGTGGTTACTGCAGACACTGTAGCTTGCATGCCCACAGTCATACTCCTCTTTTACATTTTTAACAGATACATTATTTTTGTCCCAACTGCAGCGTCCTCTGGGAAGTCAAATGCCTCTTTGAATGCGCTGGTTGTTAAGTACTGTAAGCTCCAGACCCATCCTCTGTTCTTTTCTTTATGATTGTTATGGCTGGAATTCTGCAAGCCATTCTTTTCCTTTGCCCGCTCACTCCCTGTTAGGTCCTGCCAATAGGGAGCACTAAAGGAAGTGAAGAAGAGACACGCACCTCCCTGATTGCTTGCTGTAATAATTCGCTCCTCGTCTCAGCATTTGGTTTAAGTAATAGCAGTTGGTACCAGTTTCCAATTTTTTCTGTATTTCAAGAAGTAGCTTCATCATGCCAGCTCAGAGGTATCAGTGCCAGATGGCTCAAGTTCCCTCTACAGAAGTCTGAGTCCCAGCTCTGTAGGATGTTCCTTTGAACTGTTAAGGCACTAGCACCAGCAGAAAACTTCTGTTTTAGGCTTGAACTGGTATCTGACCAAAAGCAATTTAATTAACCTCAAGGGGCCTTAGTTAAAGAGGTTCTAAGGTTGCTATCATTTCTAGTATTGTCTCAATATATTTGTCTATGCGATGCACTCCCCCTTCATGCACAAAACTGATTGAAAAGTGAAAATTTTGAAGTGTTTAATTTAGGAATTATTTCCTTTGTCTATGTTATTCTAGACAGCTGATCTGATAGACTTCTTAGATTCACTAAATTATCAGGTTGCTAAGAAGAGGAACTCTTTAATAAAAAGTAAATGTAAAAGGTAGAACAGAACACATTAATTTGGAATGAAGAGAGCTTGCCTATGTAAGAGTATATTGGAAATTAAAGACAACACTTGTAATAGAAGAGAAATTTTGATGAACACTAAATTCACTTATTCCTCACAACTGCAAATAAGCCTTTTCTGTTTCTGATTCAAAAAGCTTCGAAGAGTTTAATTTTAACTTTATAGCTTTCTAGATTTGTATTTCCCTAGTTAACAGTAAACCCTTTCTGATTGTCTTCCTTTTTATATAATCCTCTAACAAAATGTACTTATAATTGCAAATATTTGCAGTAATGTATCATGGTGGTATACATCCTGAGTAAAGTGGCTACTGCTGAATCTATTACTTATATTAAACCATGAATTGTTTTCTCGGTGCTAATGGGTAGCCCCTTTCCCTAGCAATTAACATAAATTTGTGGTGAACAAAGAGCTTATGGAAATGGAAAAAGCAAAATTCATATTTGCTGGACTTTCTAGAATGGCATGGGGATGTGGAGGGAAAGGAATGTGACTTTGCCTTTCTTTTGACTTATTAATGATTCTGCATAGTCTATGTGCCTGGAGACTTTAATAGCAGACACATTTTTATAAGCAAAACAGCATGCTTTATATTGGCAATGCTATCCGGCATCTCATGGGCTTTCAGCTGTATTTTTCATTAGAGAATTTCCAATAGATTTTATTTAAAACTCAGGGATAGATTGTCATATCAGTTTTAAAATAGTGAAAATTATTTGGAAAAAACCAATATAATCATAATATAAACAGCAGTTTAGTACTAGAAAGCCTTACATATTAGTAGCTTTTTGTTTTTTTCTTTGTGTTTTGTGAAAGTAATTTTTGAAGTAATATATTGAATCTCAAAATAGGTATAATTAAAATTCTAGAATTTGCTTGTAGGCGGCTAAGTATAGTGAGATCTATGAAATTTATATAAAATGTCCTAAATATAAAAAATGATGTTGAATCATTAATAATCCTATATGACTTTTAATCATTAACTTTAGGAATTATAATACATTCATCGAAGCACTTACATTTAACAATCACAAAGAACTCCAAAAAATAATGAATACATTGTAATACTCTTAGTCTGTTTCCCTTTCCGAGAAAATGTGCCGCCTCTCGATTCTTCTTCATATCAGTTAAGGGCTCCATCAATCACTCAGTTTCTTTGCTTTGATCTTGGGGTCATCCTTATTCTTTCTCTTGCTATAATGGTCCATACCCAATGTAATTTAAACTTTTAACTAAACTACTTCCAAATATATCACAAAACTGATGAGTTTTCCCTGTCTTCCCATCTATTACCTCATATGTCACTTTGGGTTTGTCTGATGTTTCCTCACAGTGAGATTCAGGTTATGCATTTTAGGCAGAAATATCACAGAAGTGAGAAGTGATTCTGTGTTCTTCCAAATGAAGCATTAGGTAGTATGGTGATTTGTTTGCCTTATTTATTTCATTACTGAAGATTTAACTAAAATCATTTGATTAAAATGGTTTCTTTCAGGTTTCTCCTTTGTAAATTTACTAACTCTCACTTGTAATTAATGTATATATTGTGGGGAGGTACTTTGAGACCGTGTAAATGTTGATTTTCTCACTAAATTTTTACTTGCTGCTTTTAGTGTTCATTGATATACACTGGCTGAATGAAGTATTCCTGTGATTATCAGCACATGATTATCTGGTTTCATCATGACTTCTGTATTTATTAGTTGACATTCTGTTCTAATAGGAAACTTTCTTATCTCACTCACTTAAAAATTAATTAATTATTTCATTGGTTCATTAGTTAATAAAGTACGGGCAAAATAATTTCTATTTTATTCATTGGGTTGTGTTCTGTTATTTTGATGTTAAAATGGCATAAGGGTACTGGAGCAAAGGAATATGACGTCTTTCTTTTGGCATATTAATAATATCAGTTGTCTATGCACTTGGAAACTTAATAGCAAACATATTTATAAGCTAAATAACTGATACATTTATTTAAAAAGGCTAGAGGATAAATAATTTCACAAGATGATTTGAATATATAAGATTCATATGGAAGTTTTGGATCTAAAACTTACAGTAACTAATATTAAAATTTAAATGAATTGTGTTAAAAGCATATTAGCCAAAAAAGTAGAAATAACTAGTTAATTAGAAAACATGTCCATAGGAAATATTTAGAATGAAGAATAAGAAAAAGTAATAATTAAAGATGGTGTTTAAAAAGAAAATGCAGAAGAAGGGAAAAGTAATGAGCTGGAAGGTACCTTAAAAGAAAATATATAAACTTAAGGCCAAATAGACAGAAGGGCAATTCGGAAAATATCATGAGAGAAATGTGGGTGGGATATGGTGAAAAGTTTGCCTATCTGTATACTTATATAGGCATATTAATATCTCTCTCTCCATGTGACTGGCATGTAGGAGGGAGGAGAACAAGATAAGAGACAGAAGCAGCATTTAAAGAAACACTGGTCAGGAAATTTTCAACTTTGAAAGAGAACATCAACCTACAGATTCAAGATGTACTTCAGACCTAAGCACCATAAGTACAAAGAACATCAGACCAAGGCGTAGTCAAGACGATGAAACCCAGAAACGTACAGGGCCTGTTAAAATAATACAGAGGAAAAGACAATAGCGTCTTCAAAGGAGCAACAACATTGGCAGCTTACCTTTCAACAAAATGATAAAATCTAGAAGACAATCAAATGCTATATTTAATTGGCTGAAATGAGACAAAAATGCCACTGCAGAATTTTACTCTCAGCAAAATATTCTTCAAAATTAAAAGTGAATGTTAATTCATACCATATACATAATGGAATATTATTCAGCCTTTAAAAAGAATGAGATCTTGTCATTTGCCACAACATGGATGGAATTGGAGGACATTATGTTAAGTGAAATAAGCCAGGCACAGAAAAACAAATGCTGCATGTTTTCACTCACAGATGGCGGCTAAAACAAATTTAACTCAGAGAGAGTAGAATGGTAGTTACCAGAGACTGGGAAGGGTAGTGATAAAGAGGGGATGTTTAATAGGTACAAATACAAAGTTAGATAGAAATAATGTGGTGTAGTGTTTGGTAGCACAATGGGGTGACTATAGTTAATCTATTATATATTTCAAAATAACTAAAAGAGTGGAATTGGAATATTCTTAACACCAAGAAACAATAAGTGCTTGAGGTAATGAACACCCCAATTACCCCTGATTTGATCATTACACATTATATGCTTGTATCAAAATATCGCATGCACTCTGGAAATATGTACAACTAATATGTATCCATAACAATTAAAAATTTTAAAAAGAAACTTAAGGAATCACATCTGCTAAATTTCAAAATAATACTAGGAGATCCTCCTCTATTCTTACCGTTTGTGTTACCCATCCAGGCCTCAAAAGAGGTAAAATTAACATTTTCAGTGATATGATACTTTTCTGCTAGCAGACATTCACTAAAAGAAATGCTAAAGAAAAATTTCAGGCAGAAAGAAAACAATTGTAAACAAAATTTTAGATGAATTGCAAAAACGAACGAAGAAAAGGATGAATATAAGGGAGTAACTATACATTGATATTCTTTATTAAAAATGAATAATAATGCTATATGACACTTAATATGTGCAGGATTAAAACACATGGCAAAGTAGCACAGGTTAGAGAGAGGGTAATTGCAGACAAAGTATTACAGAGCGTGTTATGGACAACATCGGATCACCTTCTCTTTCCCTACAAATTCATATGTTGAAGCCCTAAACCTAAATGTAGCAGAATTTGGAGACAGCCTTTTAAGGATGAGGCAAGTGAGGTCATAAAGGTCTTACAGGAATGGTGTCCTTATAAGAAGAGGAAGATACACCAGAACTGTCTCTTTACAAGCACAGAAGAAAGGTCATCTGCAACCAAAGGAGAGAGGCATCAACAGATCCTGACTGTACTGGCCCTTGATCTTGCCTTCCAGTGCCCCACACTTGAGAAAATGCATTTCTGCCATTTAACCTACTTCCTCAGTGGTATTCTTTTATGACAGCCCAAGCAGACTACAACAGAACCCTTGCATTATCTGGGAATGAGAAAAAGTACTAATTAAAGTAGATATTAATAGATTAATGGTATACAGCGTAGCAGGCTAACAATGAAAATAAATAAATAAGAATGTAATAACAGGTAAATATTGGGTAAAAATTGATATTAAAGCCTGATTATTCTCAAAGAAGACAAGGCAGTGTAAAAACAGATCAAAGAATAGATGAAGCAATTTGAAAGATACTGAGATAATGATTTAAACCCAAATATATCATAATTTACATTAAAAACAATTGAATATGTCAATGAAAGACAACGACTATTAATGACATTTTCTATGTTCTTAGGAAGGACATAGGAAAGTTAAAACTAATGTTATAGGAGAAGATACATCATAGAAACACTAACAGCAGTTAGAAAATTTTTTGTAATGGCCCAGGTTGTAAATATTTTCAGCTTTGTGGGACACATATGGTCTTTGTTGCATGTTATTTTTGTGTGTTTTGTTACATCCCTTTAAGAATGTAGGAAACATTCCTAGCTTATAGGATGTACAAAATCAGGCTGTGTACCAGTCCATCTGCTATGGACTCAATGTTTGTGTCCCCACAAAATTCATATGTTGAAATATAATCCTAATTATGATGATATTCAAAAATAGTGCCTTTGCAAGGTAATTTGGTCATAAGGATGGGACCCTCATAAATGGGATTGGTGCTCTTATAAGAAGAAGCAAGAAAGCTAGCTTACGGTCTTTCTGCCATGTGAGAGTACAGCAAGAAGCTGACAGCCTGCACCCAGAAGAGGACCCTTATCAGAATCTGACCATGAACTTGGACTTCCCAGATGCCAGAAATGTGAGAACAAGATTTTGTTGTTTATAAGCCACACTGGCTATGGCACTTTGTTACAGCAGTCTGAACTAAGACACCATGCATTACTGATTCCTGATCTATAGACAAATTAGTGTAGCTATGTTAATAAATAAACAATATAGGCCCTAAGACACAAAGTATTACTAAATGTATTGGGCAACATTTCATAACAATATAAGGTTAATTTAACAAGAAGATATAGCAGTCTTAAGAATGACTATATGTAACTATTAATATTGTCTTAAAATATATAAAGGAAAAATGGACTGAACTAAGGAAAAATGGAAAATTCTACATCTTAGACAAATCATTGTAGTAGCTATTAGAACACAAAACAAAAATCAGTAGAGATATAGAAGACATAAATGGAATGTCTAACACACTTGATCTAAAACACATTTATAAAACACTGATTCCAACAATTTCATTTCAAAAAGATTATGTCAATGGAATTATACAGTATATAACCTTTTGGGATTGAATTTTTTCATTCAGACTACTTCCCTAGATATCCATCTGAATTTCTGCCTGTGTTAATAATTTGTTCCTTTTTAATATGTAATTTTCAGTTACTTATATGTTTATTTTTATTGTGATAAAGAACACATAACATGAAATCTACCCTCCTAGCAAATTTTTAAGTATATAGCACATATTAAGTATTTAAGCACATAGCACATATTAACTCTAAGTACGTTGCTGTACAGCAGCTCTCCAGAACTTTCTCATCTTGTGTGACTCAAGCTCTATACCCATTGAACAACCACTCCTCATTTCACACTGAAAACCATTTTACTTCCCGCTTCTGACTTTGACCATTATAGACACCTCATCTAAGTAAAATCATGCAATATGTGTCCTTTTGTGACTGATTTATTTCACTTAGTCCTCAAGGTTTATCCATGTTGTCGCAATTGTATTTTCTTCTTTTATGGCTGAGTAATCTTCCACTGTATACACATACCACATTTGCTTTATCCATTCACCAATCAATGGATATTTAGGTTGTTTCTACCGCTTGGCTACTGTAAATAGTGCTGGAAAGAACATGGGTGTGAAACACTGAAACGCTGGACAGAGGCTCCTCTCTTTCCCTCCCAAGGGAGAGGCTGCCCAGCTATATGGACCTCTAGCTGTTGCACCTCCTGTCCTCTGGAACAGCAGCAAGCCACAAGCCACCAAGCTCTCTTGTGTTCTCAGTGCTCTCCAGAAACCTAGAGCAAGCTGATCCCCAGCAGTGCTCTGAGACAGAGAAGACATAAACCAGTCTCTTGGGCAGCCCCAGGAAAAGTCCAGACTTTGCATACATGTTTCACTCTTCTCTTTCCCTCCCAGGGAGAAACCAGGAACTAAGAGTTTTCTCCTGATCATGCCATGCTGAGCTGGGAGGAGGGCGGGTGGGGAGACAGTATGGAGAGTCAGTGCCGGGAGTTTTCCTACTGCCTTTCATGTGGCTGCTTTCAGGCTCCCCTGGGGTGCAGCTGCCTCTTAACTGTTCTCTAGATTTCTCAAAAAGGGAATTGGTCTATGTATCTGTCGTTGATTCAGTGCCTTCTCGGTGGCAGGAGACTCCCAGCCTTTCTTTCTGCCATCTTTCTGATACCAATCCCAATTTTACCCTACTTTTACCCTAAAATGTTAGTCTGCCATGATTTTAGGGATGCAGGAAAAAAAAAAACAAAACCCTGGGAATCCTAAAGCAGAGACAATGAACTTTATTACCCACATTAAAGCAAGCTGTACAAGCATCAGCTCCCTAAGCAGCAATTCCTACAGGATGTCTTGAAGAGGGCCAGGTAGGGCTTCTACATTGGCTGAATTGTGTTACAAAAGAAGATCGATGAGCTTGGAAAACCGGAGTTGTTCATACTAGATATTAAGAATGCCTACTTGCTT
Organism: Pongo abelii; assembly: GCF_028885655.2. Taxonomy (NCBI): domain Eukaryota; kingdom Metazoa; phylum Chordata; class Mammalia; order Primates; family Hominidae; genus Pongo; species Pongo abelii. Next base: position 178,652,759 of record NC_071988.2, on the reverse strand, counting down.
TTGTAGATAGAAACAGTCTTCCAAGACTTTAAGAAAACTTGCCCTTTTGTTCTGGAGGAAGACAGCATCTCTATCTTCCAAAGCTGTTTGCTTCACAAACATCCTTGAGAATATATTCCGGAAATAAAAGGAGTCAATACTTCTGTTCTCAAGATGTGAAGAAACATGAGAGGCCCATGGAGAATCATCATCCAATAATATTAGCCAAAATTGCAAATTGTAACACAATACAAAGGAGTGAAAATATTCAGAGGGTGTTCTCTGGCCATAGAAGAAATAATCTAGAAATCAGTAAAAAAAGTACACCTAGATAATCCTTAAAATGTTTGGAAACTAAAATGTACTTTTCTAAATTAGATGTACGTTAAAGAGAAATCACAATATTATTTAAAATAACTTATTTTCATTTAGTTAAAAATATTAAGAGTTGTGGAATGCAACTGCAGAAGTACTTAGAAGGAAATTATAGCAATACATGCACATATTAAAAATAATAACTGCTAACAATTACCTCAGTTCTATTCTCCAGGTCCAGCAGAAACCATGGCAAATTAACACCAAAACCCTAAGATAATAGAAATGATAAGAAACAGAAACCAATAACAACCAGAAGCAAATAGCAAAACCCAATAAACCAAAATATTATTATTTGAAAAGGTTAATAAAATCAAAGAACTCCCTAGTGATATAAATTATGAAAAAAGAAACTCAAGTTACCAGCATAAAGAATGCAAAAGTGATATCATTATAGATCCACAGACTTTAAAAGATAATAAACAAATGTATTTAAATGAAAAAAACCTTGGAAAATACAACTTTCAAAAGTAGACACAAAATCAAACTGAAAACCTCAATCGTCCTTAAGAAATGGAGTTCACAATTAAGACCTTTCTACAATGCAATACCACATAGCAACGAAAAAGAATAAACTACTGCTACACACAATAGGGATGAATCTCATAGACATAATGATGAGAAAGAAAATGAAGCTAAATATGTAAGAGTACAAAATGCATAGCATCATTTATATCAAGATCAAAAGCATGCAACACTAATCTCCAGTGACAAAATTAAATATGGTGGTTACTTTCGTGTATGTGGTAATGATTACACGGGGGCCTAAGGAAGGCTTCTGGCGAGCAGACAATGTTCTGTAGTTTGGCCTTTATCTTGGGTATGTGTGTGATGATCAGGCAAAAATTAATCAAACCTACCTTTAGGATTTGCATTCTTTCCTGTATATATTCTATAGCTCAATAAGCATTAAAGTCAAAATACAAACTACCAAAAAAGTATAGAGAGGAAATGGCCTGATTTCTTGAAGTTAATGTCTAAGATTGCCAAAATGTTCTGCCTTCCTCTGTCTGTACTTTTTATATCAACACTGCATTAATCTTTTGGGGAAGATTATAAAATAGATAATCATTATTAAACTCCATTTGTGAGATTGGATTATGTCAGTAAAGAATTAAAACCCTAGTTTATTTTTAGTATTTAGGCCATCTAAATTCACTAGCTGACTTCAAGGAAGGAAAAAAAAAATCAGGGTTTATGAGGAGTCTCAGCAGGGAGTGTTTATATTAGATACTTAGCACTGTAGGATGCTGTGAGTTGGAAAACATAGGCAGATCCAATTAACAGATTCTGCACTGTGGCAACTGAACGATATTATGCTTTGGACAGCTTTATGTGTGAATGTGAGAACATATTCTTAAGAAATGCTGTAACTTTATCCCATATAACTTCATAAGAATTTCTCTATAGGCTTGGGATTTGCAATAAAAATAGAGATATGTTGGCTTATTGTTTGTGGAATTTTCTAATAAAATTTATTGAGAATCATTATTTAAGGGAATAACACTGATTTGTTCTTATCTGATTTTGAAGAATGAGAAAGAGCCTGTTCCCCTGTATAGGACAAAGGAATGGAATGTGTTCTTTCACTGCTACTGTCCCTATCCTAATCATTTGGACCCCCATACAATTGAGGGGCTTGCACTTATATGTGTGACAAATTAACAGAGACTGCTGCATGTGGCCAGCTGCTTTTGGATGAACTGTTGGGCTACTCATCTGACTCTCCTAAGTAATCCATTGTGTTTGAAAGGACTCATTCATAATGGCAGACTATAGATTACTGCAGAAGTGTGAGTTTTCAAAAGGAAATATAATCTACTCATGAGTCCCAGAGTTGCAATTTAACCAATGTTCTCTTCAGAGATTTGTGGAATTTGGATCAGAAACATTACTTCTAGAAACGTATCTTGATATTTCTGACTTTCTTCTTTATACGACATGTTTAGGAACAATGACTCTTAAATTGGTATTTGTAGGTCTCTAGAGAATCAGAGCAAATGCCAAAAAAGATTGCACAAGCCAAAGGTATGGAAACCTCAAAAACTGTGTGGTGGCACTCATATCCATTATCTGATCACAAAATCTCCTACCACTACATTTGCTAGTTTTTCTCATTGGCTAACACATATTCAACAATGTTTGCTAATGTGTATTTTAGGGATTGAAATATAGCATTCCCTGCTTTTTTGTTTTATATATCATTATCTTCTCCAAAGGTTGTTAGTGAGGAAATCAAGATGTGTGTGTGTTTGTGTGTGTGTGTGTACATACAAATATGCTTGTGTGTATATGTATATTTCTTCGAAGTTTTGCCTTGTAAAGGGGTTGAGGATAAAGTGAGGGCGCAACTAGGAAAAAGATTAAAGAATAATTGGAAAAGTTGCTGGAGAGTATGGTGTACAAAATGGAAGAACAAGTTTTCCAGAGTAGTCATCCTTAGTAAATATATCTTGTGAAATTCAAAATGTCAGAGCTTATGCAAATGAAAAAAAAACTCTTAATTATTATTTCTGGATCAATCACATTTAGGGTAAAGTATTTCAATGGAAATTCTGTGTGTGTTGGTATAGTCATTTTTTAACTCATATAATTTTGCAGAAAAATAACCTGTATTTAAATTACAAATACAAATACAACAAAAATTATGAATAAGGCATTTAAATAAGAACAAAAGGTGAAACAATTGCTAGAGGGTAGTTTCTGATGTTGAATTTGGGTATCAGCTTTCTAAAACATTTGCTTTGATGAGAGAAGCTAATGTTTCTAGTGAAAAGTAGTTTAAATTTTATTCTCTAGAACCACTAGTGCTTTCTGTAGGAGGCATGATAGGGGATGAGTGATTAAGCAAAAGAAGAAGAAAAGTATAGTGAACATATGCATCTTTTTGGCTTCTAAAAAGGTAATTGTTTAGTTGACAGGATTTTTCCACACTCAATTGAAGCAGGTATCCCTTTTCAAAATATTACTTTAGATTCTTTGTGATTTGTTTAATTTCAGAATCTTAAAAGTAGGTTGTATTACCTAAGGAATCCTCATCTCTCAAAAAATGTTATTTTAAAAACTGTCAGTAATTCTTCCTCAAGTTTTTTTTTTTTATTTATTCCAGAACAGGGCTGTGAACCAATTAAAAGTTTAAAGAGCTATCAAAACTGCAATATCCCAAACAGCTGAGATTCAGTCTGCAGAAAGTAATTTCTTTGAGGGGAAATAATTGGAAAAATATTTCATATGCTACTGCATGGTTTTCATTGGTTTACCATGTAAATTTCCATAGACGTTTTGGAACACAGAGTGGTATTTTTAATGTGAAAGCAGGAGGGCTTTGTTTGCCAGGTGAATATTTCAGAGCTTGCAAAGCTCTGATAGAAAACAGCTTTAGATTTGGATAGAAGCAGTATGTGTGAAAAGTTATGATGCAATCAGAGAGAGGCTTTCTGTGATAGCATTGATTTATACATAATGTTAGAGATGATCATACAACCTGTTGTTAACAATTGATTCCACGGTTGTCAACTCAGTAATTTTTAAGGAGGTGGGATGGTGACATATGATGAGCGTTCTGATTTTGAACAATAAATACTGCTAAATAACCTGGACGAGGGGATTTTTATTTTAATGAAAAAAAGAATAGAACTGCAACAGTGCTTAAACTCTCTGAGGATGTCAACAAACCAAATTCTACATTGTAGTCTCACCCTGGCCACCCTACTTACAACGAGTCTCACCATCCACTCGTAGGCATCCTTCCTCTCCTCTACTTTTTCTTTGTGCTATTCACCCTCTAACATGTTCCAAAATTTAGTGAATTTCTCATAGTCACTGTGGTTTTTTTGCAGTCTTTCTTCACTAGAAAGGGCAGGGATCTCTGTTATGTTCACTAATGTGTCTCATACTTAGGATGGTGTCCACGACACAGTTGATTCTCAGTAAATATTTTTTGAAATTAAAGTGATTTTTGTACATACATTGGGAGAGATGAAAATAATAGATAACATTTATTGAGCCATTTCTATGGGCCCGGTACCATGTGCCTTAACAAAGTATAAGTTAAGTCTTTTCTTTTGTTCCATTTCCTCATTTAATCCTCATGAATAACCTTATGAATTGAATTTAAGATGGGGGCTGAGGCTCAGTGAAGTTAAGATCAAATGGCCAGTAGGAAGCAGAATCTGGGATTGAACTCATTTGTCCAACCCCAGAGCTTTTGCTCTTCACCACGAAGTGTACTTCTTTAGATCATATTTCATTCTTTCCAATGCTCGAATTTAAATATGTATGTGTCAATTCTACTTAGGCTTCAAGGACTTCCAAATCATAATGAACAATTCTAGCAACAATTGACAAATTGTTTGTCTATGGAAAATTGGCATTCCTGGTAATTGAATTGTACCACTGGCTTTTGTTTGCTAGTTCTCAGGTACAGAATTTTGGCAATTTTACTTGGTGAGCACACACAGAGCCAGAATGTTGTCACCAACTGTTTTGTCTTGGCCAGGAGTGACTCTTCCAAAGACAGAGCTTCAGAAAAATGCAGGCCTGTAATTGCTGCTAGAGTCACAGTCCTCTTCTGGGGATATATGTAAGTCTGCTTGTTTGGATGACATAAAATTCTGTAAATTGGCTGAGTGGTCTTTTTTTTTTCATTTTCACAGTTATTTCGACTAGGTAGTAAAGCCACAAGATTAAAGAATTAGATTTGCTTGGGATCTAAAATAATCTCTGAGTGTAGTGCCAATGTTTGCTTATTTTATGTTATGGGAAATGTAGCATTAAGGGCAAGTAAAAAAGAGAAAACCATTGCTAGTTTCAATATTCATTCACCATCAAAAGCTGTTGGCTCTAGATTTTGTTAATATTTATATTGAAAATTGAAACACGGATGTGTTAATTACTTATTAATTTGGTCAGTATCAAGATCAAAAACCAAGTAATTGATATATCACAATCACTACAAAACAGAGAATCCAAGTCAGATTCTGAATCAACTGGTTTTAGATCTTGATCTTGAGTAACTCGAAGACATTACTTTCATTTCTGATGTGCACTCAGCTTTTTACTTTACAAATCTAATTTATTTAATTGACAATGTGTCTATTACACTGACATGTTTAAAAGACTGGCTGATGCATAATTGTAAAAATATGACATATATGCTAATTGGCCATGATTTTGTGTCATAAACTGTGGAATGATATATATTAGAGAATGTTTTGTCCTTTTTGATGAAAAGATACTGATACATTCATAATATCACAACATGTGAAATTAAATAAGCAAGAGGTCATTGGCCTAAGACTGTCTCCGTGCTTTCAGTCTCTAACAAACTGCAATCTAACTTAGTATGTAAACAGACTGAAACCTAACTAGGAGTATATTTTTATAAGAACTAGCTAATTGCAGCCAATCATAAACAGCTGAGCTACAGCCAATCACAACAACGAATTGATCAGACCATGCCCAAATAAGACAAATGCCTCATCATCCCATGCCCAAATAAATCAAATGCTTGGCTGTAGCCAATCAGGTGATTTCTCTGCTTTGCTTCACCTGTCAAGGATTGTTGCTCACACTGCTGGGCAGAGATCTTTGAACCACTTCTGGTTCTGAGTGCTACCCAATTTGTCAATCATTCTTTGCTCAAATAAACTCTGTTAAATTTAATTTGCCTAAAGTTCTTCTTTTAACAAATATAACTATTTTTCACAGGAATATTTTTGAATATATCATTACGTTCTTATGAATGACTAATGACTCTCTTATTAAATGAACATAAATTTTTAAAAGTTCTTAATAACATGACTAGCAACTAAGACAAAATTGGTTCCTGTCTAAGAAAGGAATGTATGACAGTTATTTTTAAGAAAGGCAGTAATTGGCATTATATTACATCTTAATTATTTCATTATGCAACATTTGAATATGTTTTAATAATGGGAGTATATTTATGTAGATTTTATTTACTGTAGTCTGTTATGTCATAATATAGTACCATCAAATGAATTATATTTTAACTTTCATTTGTGGCTTTTTCTTTCTATGTATGTATGTGTGTGTGTGTGTGTGTTTGTATGTGTGTGAGACAGAGTCTTGCTCTCACTGCAACCTCTTCCTCCCAGGTTCAAGCAATTCTTCTGTCTTGCCTCAGCCTCCGGAGTATCTGGGATTACAGGCATGTGCCACCACACCCAGCTAATTTTCATATTTTCAGTAGAGATGGGGTTGCTCCATGTTGGCCAAATGGGTCTTGAACTCCCAACCTCAAGTAGGAGACCACCCACCTCGGCCTCCCAAAATGCTGGGATTAGAGGTGTGAGCCACTGTGCCCGGCTAATGTATGTATTCTCTGAAACATACAAGTCTCTGGTTGATTTTTAAAATAATTTTTAAAGATTTTTAAATGTGATTGACCTTTCCACTTATAATTATTGATAAAATACCCAAACTTTTCTATAACAATGTCAATTTCATTCATGTTTAAATTTGCTTTTTTGAGTAGGAAAGACATATAGTTTTAGATAAGTCATAGGAAATGGCCTAAAATCCTTAGAATGTCCAGGAAATTTGTCATTACTCATGAATGTTAAATAATAATCAGAAGCCATGATCTTAACTATGCAAAGTTTGTGTAATTACCCTTTTTGACTGCCCTCTAGGATTTCTCATAGCCATGGAACTTTCTGGTCAAACAAATCTGTTCTTTTTCTAGAACATTTTGAGTGTGTTCTGAATGTGCAATGAGATGCCTATCTCATTAACTTAAACTAAAGCAAATTCAGAATTTTAGTACATGGCTGGCAGGTTTAGGGTAGTAGAAATGGCAAGGGCTTGGAAATTGGCAAGGTGTGGGTGTATACTCTAACTTAGCTACTTACTAGCCATGTGACCGAGGGGAAGTAACCTTACCCTCTGTGAGCCTCATTTTTCTGATTTGTAAAAATGGGAATTATAGCACTTATTTTCTTATGTTGTAAAGATGAAGATGAACTGTTGACTTCATTTATTCATTCAATACTATAATTGAGGGCCTACCCTGAGCCCAGTGATGTTCTAGGTTCTTGGGATGGATGTAGAAGATAACTTGCTGCCATAGAGCTTCAAGTTTAGTCTATTAAAGTACCTATTACATAAAATCCTATTTGAATATTTTATTCATTCACTGGCTTGTCCAGGCATTCTTTCTTTTCTTCCTGTTTCTTAGACATATGCTTCTTTTTCAAGTAATAAGAAATCATCTGCACTCTTTTTTTCTCGACCTCCAGGGATTGGGAGTTCCAACACCTAAGACTACCTGAAACTCATAGTTTTGTTTTGTGGCTTCTTTTTGTACTGTTTTTATCAAAAACAGCCAAAGTAAGCATCTGCATTTGTGTTTTCCCAAAACATCTATTGTTAATAATCTCATTTTAAATTTTGTGTATACTTCTCATAGATACACTTCCCATAATATCTCATAGGTGACCATTAAATGTTAGACATGGTTAGTACTTTATGCCCTCAGAGAAATAGTTTTATTCACATCTGTGTGCCCAATGCTGCTATTGCTTCTCTCAGAATGCGACAAAATAGTCCTGTAAGAAAAAGTAAACTTCAATAGATACATAGGAGAGCCAAACCACTTATCTACTCCACAGGGTAAAAAAAAAATAAAACAATCACACAGAAAACACTAGATCTGAATCTGGTATTCTGAATACGTCAAGAGAGTACACAAATTACATACTATATAACATGATTAATTGTTAACAGATTAGAGAAGTTAAAAGAAGAGAGAAAACTGTAGTTAAATGTAGACTTTTGATATACTTAGATTAACCCTTCTCTCTTCTCTTCCCTTCCCAGCCTCCCCGTCTCCTGACAGGCTTCCTTGACAAGAACTTTTACTTTTTGTTCTTACTCAATTTATGGCTGTTATGGTAGCCTGAAATTAGTTGAAATAATAATTTTGAACTAACTCTGATAAACATATTTACTTATAAGGTCTAATACACTCAAATCATAACCATATGTTATTTCAAAATCTGACCGACTTGTTACATTGGCAGCAGGAGTGGAGTAATATATATCTGAAGCCCGGTGCCATCACAAAAGATTTAGAGCGCCACCCTCACTAAAAAAGTGAGATGCCAAATGATATGAAATTCCAAAGAGAAATTTCACAGAAAGGGTGAGATATGGAGGTTCTGGAAGAACACAAAGGCAGATGCTTACTTTGGCTGTTTTCCATGAAACAATACAAACAATAGCCACAAAACCGAGGTGTGAGTTTCAGGGATACTTAGGCGCTGGAACCCCCAACCCCTGGAGTTGGAAGAAAAAAAGACTACGGATGATTTCTCATTACTTGAAAAAGAAACGTATGTCTAAGAAACAGGAAGAAAAGAAAGAATTCCAGGACAAGTCAGTGAATGAATACAATATTGAACTACATTCTTCAGTGTTTATTTTTTCTTTGAGCTATGGTATTTGAACTAATAGGGATGATATTAATTGAGGGTAAAAATGAGGGAACAAGCAAACAGAATAGATCTAAAATATAATGAGTATTATTTAAAGTTTTGCTTACTGTTATATATATATATATGTTTTTTGTTTTTGTTTTTGTTTTTGCTCTTCTACTCAAATGCATGCCTGTCCATGGCTTAGCCTGTAGGAGAACCAAGCAATTTTGATTAAAAGAGACTCCAGTAATCACCACTGGCAAAGTTCTTATGGTGGAGAAGGGATGGTCAATGAACTGAATTAATTTGCTCAAGGCCACCCAGCAGAAAATAACAGGGCAGGAGTGTGAAGTTCTGGACATGTACTCTTGTGCTCTGTTGGCAAAATCATTTTATTTCACATTGTTTACACTGAGATTCAACCCCTGGACAACTCAAACATCTGATAATTTATCTTTTCTTAGAAAAACATACATTTAATTAAGAATTTTAAAGAAATTAGCGTAGAATTGCACCTCTCAACTTTTTAACATTAATCTACTGTTAATGATCTCATTTAAGATTTTGTGTATGCTTCCCATAGTTTTTTTGAGTTGTTTGGTCCCAAGGCTTGTGATATATTCTAATATCCCCAAATTCATTTTATCTTTCTTCACCTTATTTTCTTTTGTCTACTTTAGCCTTTTTCTTAATGTTTATTTCATTTATTTTTATCTTTTTTTTTTTTAAGATGAAGAAAGCATTTCAGGGGATTCATTTGCCGCTGACTACAACTTTGATCATCTCCTATATGTTGAAATAAGCATGTTTTCATTGTTACTTTCTAAATAACCTACACTTGGAGTTTTGGTTGCTTCTGATTCAATTCTTCCACAGGACTGAATTGAAGAGAAACAAAAGCAGTTAATGGTTAGAAATATGGGCTATATAATTTATGCTTTATGTAATTTTTTGAGATGTTCTTTATGGACCAATATTTATTCAGGTACTTGTATTTATACAGACATTTTGAAAAGTTGAAATTACTTACAAAATGTGCATCTTTATAAATGTATTATTTTATTGTTAATATTACTTTGCATTTTTCAACCTTATGATATTCTGTGTTTAAAGCTCACTAAATCATATTTTAAAATAAACTAACCTGCTTTAATCAATTTACTGTATTTTATATTGTAACTCTTAGTTTTATAATAATTTTGTCCTCTCCTGCTTTCTTTTCAGTAATATTTATGTAATAAATAATTTACTACCATTTAATTAATTAATTCATTCATTAATTATTTGAGACAGAGTCTTGCTCTGTTGCCCTGGCTGGAGTGCAGTGGCACCATCTCGGCTCACCACAACCTCTGCCTCCCGGGTTCAAGTGACTCTCCTGCCTCAGCCTCCCGAGTAGCTGGGACTATAGACACTCGCCACCATGCCTGGCTAATTTTTGCATTTTTAGTAGAGACAGGGTTTCACTTTGTTGGCCAGGCTGGTCTCCAACTCCTGACCCAGTGATCCACCCGCCTCGGCCTCCCAAAATGCTGAGGTTACAGGCGTGAGCTACCGTGCCTGGCCCATCATTTTATTTTTAACACTTTAGTGTCCTTTTGAATTATGCAACCAGCAGACATCTGCAAAGCAGGACATTGCTATCTAGCAATGCTTTACTTCATCTTATCTAATAATTTAAAAGTTCAAAATTTTGCTATTATATTTTCCCCAAACTCTTATAACCTATGTATTTCTAATTTTCCAATCCAATCTTTTAGAACCCATTTATCCCTAGAAAGAAAGCATTTCTGTCCCCAAAACCTCCTACTTACAATTTTTTAGTTTTTTGTAACGCTAACACATTTTAATTTTTTTTCTTTGAGTGGCAAGGTTAAAACCTGATTAGCAATGGCTCAAATCTCAAAAAATGTTTTGCTTGGCACCCTCCAGTGCTTTTGTTAATAGTTGAATTACCTCTGTATATTTAAAAATTGCAATGTTGTAAACGAATATGTAGATTTCTGGCTTTTCTTGAAATTTGGTGATCTGGCCCACATTGCAAGGTAATGAAGTGTTGGAGTCCAGTAGCTTCCGCCCTCTTTGAATAGTATATTCGGTCATGCATCACTAAACTGTGGGTATACATCCTGCGGAAAGTGTGGTTAGGCAATTCTACTGTTGTGCAAACATCACAGAGTGTAGTTATGCAAACCAACATGGAATAGCCTACACACACTCAGGTTGTATGGTATAGCCTATTCCTCTTAGTCTACAAACCTGTACAGTGTGTTACTATACTGAATACCGTAGGCAATTGTAACACGATGGTAAGTATTTGTGTATTTAAACACAGCAGGCCGGGCCTGGTGGCTCACGCCTGTAATCCCAGCATTTTGGGAGGCCAAGGTGGGCAGATCACGAGGTCAGGAGATCGAGACTATCCTGGCTAACACGGTGAAACTCCGTCTCTACTAAAAATACAAAAAATTAGCTGGGTGTGGTGGCGGGCGCTTGTAGTCTCAGCTACAGGCTGAGGTAGAAGAATGGTGTGAAGCCAGGAGGCGGAGCTTGCAGTGAGCCCAGATTGCGCCACAGCACTCCAGCCTGGCGACAGAGCGAGACACCATCCCCCCCCCAAAAAAAAAACAAAACAAAACAGCAAAGGTACAGTAAAAATATGGAATCTTACATGGCCATATCTTACGGGTCCACTGTCATATGTGGTCCATCATTGCCCTAAAGATTGTTAGGCTGTGCGTAACTGAATTTGCTCTCTAGTACAGATTCCTCCCCACCACTCCCTATTCATTAAGGCTGGCCCTCTTTATATATCTGCCTTATTTCTCAGGCCCTGTGGTCACTTGGAATTGTGATCATTAATCTAGAGACTTTCACCTATATTATTACTATTTATATGATATGTTATTTTTAGATAAAGTTTCAGCATTTACTACATATTTACACGGGTCATTGAACTAATTTAACATTTACTGTAAGTCTTTTTACATGATGAACTATCTTTTAAAAAATTATGTTTGATCAATTTTTAGCTGTTAAAATAGTTTTATTTTAATTTTTGTAAGCTATATATGTTAGCATAATCTCTTTTGAGCTCTTGTGTATTTGTAAATATCTTCTTTTTCTTGTGGGCCGTACACTTCATTTTTTCTTTTGGGTATGCTAAGATATAAGTCTCTATAATTTTTATGCTCAAAGATTATTGAGCCTTTTTGATCTATAGGTTGGTCATTTATTTAGCGTAGGAAGTTTTTCTTTCACAAATCTTTCATTATTCCTTCTGTTTTAGACATTGTGCTTTCTTTCACAGTAACTTCTACTATTGTCTGGTTGTATTCTTATTGTATGTCTTTCAAAACTATAAATTCGTATGTAATGTTTTCATTTCTTTACACCAATTTTCCTCTGCGTTATTAGGAACTTTATCTAGCTGGTTCTCTAAATTAAGATTTTATTTTTATTGTTTGTCAATTTTAATTTTTATCACCTCTAATATGTATTTTATTATTGCTATTATAATTTTTCCTCTTCTAACTCATCTTATTTTAAAAATTATTTTCTTCAGCCTAAAAAACGTGGTATAATCAATATGCCAAAAATTGCACCTCATTAGGGTATACAGTTTGGTGAGTTTGGACATACCTCTAACACAAGTAACTATCACCACAGTCAAAGTAAAACACATATCTATCATCTTCAAAAGTTTCCTTGTGTTCTCTTTTTTGCAGCAAAAACACTTAACATGAGATCTACAGTCTTAACAAAATTTTAAGTGGGCTATACCTTACTGTTAACTGTGGGCGCTATGTTGTAACTGCAGATCTTTGGGACTCATTCATCTTGTAATATGGTAACTTTATTCCTCTTGAACAACCATTCCTCATCACCACCACTCTCATGCCCTGTTGTCTACTTCTATATAGCAATATTTTCAATGTCACGTACAAGGGGAATCAAGCAGTATGTGTTCTTCTGTGGCTGATATTTCACTTAGCATTGTGTCTTCCAGGTCCATTCGTCTTGTCACCGATGGTAGGATTTTCTTCTCTTTTTTAGGGCTGAATAATATTCCATTGTGTGTACTTACCACATTTAAAAACTCTACGCATATGTCTTTGGACATTTGGGTTGTTTGACATCTTGGCTATTATGAATACCTGCTGCCATGAACATGGGAGTGCTGCTATGTCTTCAATTTCCTAAGTTCAATTATTTAGGATATATACCCAGAAGTGGAATTGTTGGATCATATGGTAATTCTATGTTTAATTTTTTTAAGGAACCTCCATACTGTTTTCTATGGTGGCTGCATCATTTCAGATTCTCACTAACAGTGTACAAGAATTTCCTTTTCTCCACATCATCATCAACACTTGTTATTTGTGTCTGCATTTGTGTGGGTATGTGTGTTTTGATCGTGTCCATCCTAATAGGTGAAAGGTAATATCTCATTGTGGTTTCAGTTTGCATTTCCCTGGTGATTAGTAATGTTAGACATTTTTATTTTTATTTTAAATTGTTTAAAATTTTACTTTAAGTTCCAGAATACGTGTGCAGAATGTGCAGATTTGTTACATAGGAATACGTGTGTCATGGTGGTTTCCTGCACCCATCAACCCTTCCTCTAGGCTCCCTCCCCTTGCCCCCACCCCACAACAGGTGATGGTGTGTGTTGTTCCCCTACCTGTGTCCACGTGTTCTCATTGTTCAACTCCCATTTATGAGTGAGAACTTGTGGTGTTTGGTTTTCTCTTCCTAGGTTACTTTGCTGAAGATAAGAGCTTTCAGCTTCATCCATGTCACTGCAAAGGACATAATCTCATTCCTTTTTATGGCTGCATAGTATTCCATGGTGTATATGTGCCACATTTTCTTTATCCAGTCTATCATTGATGGGCATGTGGGTTGGTTCCATGTCTTTGCTATTGTAAATAGTGCTGCAATAAACATATGTGTGCATATGTCTTTATGGTAGACTGATTTATATTCCTTTGGGCATATACCCAATAATGGGATTTCTGGGTCAGATGGTATTTCTGGTTCTAGGTCCCTGAGGAATTGCCACACTGTCTTCCACAATGGTTGAACTAATTTACATTCCCACCAACAGTGTAACAGGGTTCCTATTTCTTCACAGCCTCGCAAGCATCTATTGTTTCTTGACTTTTTAATAATCGCCATTCTGACTGGCGTGATATGCAGTTTCTACATAATGTCATTGGTCTTTATATTGTGGTGTGTTTTTACCATAGTACCAGTGGCTGGTACTGGTTTTTCTTTTCCATATTTAGTGCTTCCTTCAAGAGCTCTTTTAAGGCAGGCCTGGTGGTGATAAAATCCCTCAGCTTTTGCTTGTCTGGAAAGGATTTTATTTTTCCTTCCCTTATGAAGCTTAGTTTCGCTGGATATGAAAAATTCTTTTCTATAAGAGTGTTAAATATTGGCACCCACTCTCCTCTGGCTTGTAGGGTTTCTGCTGAGAGGTCTGCTATTAGTCTGATGGGCTTCCCTTTGTAGGTGACCTGGCCTTTCTTTCTGGCTGCCCTTAACATGTTTTCCTTCATTTCAACCTTGGAGAATCTGATGATTATGTGTCTTGGGGTTGAGCTTCTCATGGAAAATCTTAGTGGTGTTCTCTGTATTTCCTGAATTTTAATGTTGGCCTGTCTTGCTAGGTTAGGGAACTTCTGGATAATATCCTGTAGTGTGTTTTCCAGCTTTTTTCCATCCTCCTCTTCTCCTTCAGGTACTCTCATCAATCGTAGGTTTGATCTTTTTACGCAGTCCCATATTTCTCAGAGGATTTGTTCATTGCTTTTCATTATTTTTTTTCTCTAATCTTGTCTGCATGCCTTATTTCAGCTAGGTGGTCTTTAAACTCTGATATCCTTTCTTCCTCTTGGTTGATTCCGCTATTGCTACTTGTGTATGCTTCACAAAGTTCTCATGCTGTGTTTTTCAGCTCCTTCAGGTCATTTATGTTTCTCTCTAAACTGGCTATTGTAGTTATGCGCTCCTCTAACATTTTATCAAGGTTCTTAGCTTATTTGCATTGGATCAGAACATGCTCCTTTAGCTCAGCCAGTTTGTTATTACCCATCTTCTGAAGATTACTTCTGTCAATTCATCCATTTCATCCTCATCCAGATCTACGCCCTTGCTGGAGAGGCATTGCATTCATTTTGAGAAGAGGCACTCTGGCCTTTGGGGTTTTCAGCATTTTTTTGTTGATTCTTTCTCATCTTTATGAGTTGTCTAGTTTAGATCTTTGAGGCTGCTGATACTTGGATGGGGTTTTTGTGGGGACTTGTTTGTTGTTGGTGCTGTGAACATCTCTTCATTTTCTTGGCCATTTATATGTTTTCATTGGAGAAGCATATATTTAAGTGTGTTTCCCATTTTTAATAGGGTGATTTGATTTTCTTTTGCTTTCGAGTTGTGGGAGTTCATGATATCTTTTGGATATTAATCCCTCACTAGATATATGGTTTCCAAATATTATCTCCCAATCTGGAAGTTGCATTTTCACTCTGTTGATTGTTTTCTTTGCTGTGCAGAAGGTGTTTATTTTGATATAGTCTCATTTGTCTATTTTTTATTTTGTTGTCTGTGCTTTTGATGTCTATCCAAGAAGTAATTTCCAAGACCATCTCATAAAGCTATACTCCCACATGTTCTCTTCTAGGATTTTTACTATTTCAAATTTTATGTTTAAATCTTTAATACATGTTAACTTGGTTCCTGTGTGTGGTGTGAAATAAGGATTCACTTCTGTTATTTGATGTGTATACACAGCTTTCTGAATGCTTCTTATAGAAGAGGCTATCTTTTCCCCATTGTGTATTCTTGCCACCCTTGTAAGCAATCAGCTGATCATACATGCATAGGTTTATTTCTAGACTTTATTCTGTTCCATTAGTCTGTGTATCTATTTTATGTCAGTACCATACTGGTTTGATTACTGTAGGTTTGTAATATGTTTTTAAATCAGAAAGTGTAATGCCTCTAGCCAATCTATCTCACTTTTTAAAACTTTGGACCTTTTAAAATATGAATCTTTTAAAGGCTTTTGCACTTGTTTTACATGAAATTCTTCTTAGTCTTTTTGAGTTTTTCTGCAAATGCCATACTTTTTGAACAATTATTCTGGCTGCTTGGTGGCTTGCACAGGTATTTAGTCTACAGAATGAGCTTTCCTTTTCCCTGTTCTGCAATGTTTTCTAAGATCCTTTAGTTTTCTTTTTTTTTTTTTTAATTCTTATCTGAAATAGTAGAGATGTCTCCAGGTCTGGTGTTTCTTATAAACAGGCCATGTTGACTGCCCCGTCCTTAATTCACTGACGTCATATAGATTTTTCTAGCACAACCAAATCAACTAAGTCATTGTACTATCTGATATTAGTATGCACAATTCCTAGCCCAATTCTGAATAAAATCTTATCTTTAGAATAAATATTAGATTGCAAAGCAATGGGATATATAAAAATTATAAGCACTTTTTAAAAATTTATTAAGACTTTTCATACCATCTACAAATCTTAGTTTGGAGGGTTACATTTTCTAAAATGTCATAAAATCATTCCAATCTTTTTTTTAAACACATTGTATTCTCTTCCTGTTTACTTTCTTTCTTTAGGCTTTATTTTCTAAAAGGATGAAAAAAGTATGAGTGTGTGTGTGTGTGTGTGTGTGTGTTGAGGTGTTGGGGTGGAAGATGGGATTAGATTTAGATTAAGAAAGAGGGGCGCTTTGGATCAATCGAATGCACCATCTATTAAGTAGTGGGTAACTGGTTTGTTTTTTTGGTGGTATGTATCTTGTGCAGCTGACCCAGTGGACAGATTAAAAGGAAGTTACGAGGTCTTTCCATTTTTCTTTCAGTGTGCAGGTTCTCAATACTTAGACCATCAATTGTACTTTTTGATTTAATCCAGTCTGCTTTGTTGTATATAGAATCTCTTCTGAATTGACTTTCCTAGTTTTCATTTTGTGTATTATCATTTTTCTGGCTTTCTTAGACAGTGTGTAGGAAAGTTGAGTGAAAAGGCCTTAGGGATAGTTATCCTGGTATTTTCTAATTTGATGTTTTGTTTTATTATTTTAATTTGGAAAAGACACTTTTAACAAGCTTGACAATTTTGTTAATCATCCAAACTAGTAACAGGAAGGCCAATGGAAGGAAGTGTAGGGAGTTTGGCCAGGAGCAGACAGAGTGATAGTAATGAAAATTTTGATGTTACAGCAAGATAAATAATTATAAGTAGCAGTAGAAAATGTGTAAAAGCACATTGAAAATTATTTCCAGAGATCTAAATAGGTTTTATAACCAATCTATCATTAAGAATATTTTAAACTCTATTAAAAATTATTTCAAATGTGATGACGTGACTAATGTGGTTATAGAAAGATAAACATTTGAAAATCCCTTTTTTAAGAAAATTAATTTTTAAAAATAATAGTAGGTGTATCTATTTAAGGGGTACCTGAGATGTTTTGATACAGGCATGCAATGTGAAATAAGCACATCATGAAGAATGGGGTATCCATCCCCTTAAACATTTATCTTTTGAGTTACAAACAATCCAATTACATTCTTTAAGTTATTTCAAAATTTGATACTTCATGGGGCTTCATTTTATCATCTAAAATATTCACAAAAGGAGAATATCCAGTTCCTGTATATTTTTTACTGTATTAGATATCATGTATATGTGTATATACATGCACTATCCATGCACACACACACGCACACATGTATTTACGTATATACACACATATTTGCCTTTGACTATTTCTTGTTGCACTTTAATTCAGAAGTAAATATGACTGGTATTAAGATCCATAAGTATAGGTAAAAACATGGCACCCCACAATAAAATGGGGAAACATATGATAGGGTTTGTATTTGATATTTTCCTCTACCATCTGGAAAGTATGCTGAAATTTTTCTTTTTGGGATTTCCAGACAGTCTGACTAGTCTGACATCTTTGTTCAAAAAAGATAAAAAGTTCCCTTAAAGCTATGTGGAGCTGTCTCTGCAGTTGCTGTGGTTTCCATCCACCTACTTTTTTGCTTCGTTGTTTGAGGCTATGTCCCAGTGACTCTAAAAGTTATAACCTGCCTTATTTCAACTTGCTTAACAAAAGCTTCCAGGGCATCTTGCTTTCATCTATACCATGCACATGGTCACGTTTTTTAATGGAAAATCCAGGGCTGAACACTGCCATGGCATTCTTTTACCTCAGTACTTGGACAACAATGCAGAGAATGGAATACCAAGGTTACAATATAATCGTGGAAAGCTTCATACAGAGTTTTGAACCGATGTCTGTGAACCAATGTGATATCAACATCCAGATCAAAGTCTGTCTTAAGTCTCATATGGTCTGAAGAGATTTTCCACTAAGTACAATGAAAATCCATAATGGGAAGAATGTATTTTTGCATTTGCAAGTTGTGTGTGTGTGAGAGAGAGAGACTTCATATACATGCATTTGTGTGTATGTTTGAAGTGAGAGAGGAAGGGAAAGAGAGACAGAGATAGAGAGAGATGTGTGTCTGGATGGATTGAGAAGTGTCACCACAGCTTTGAAATAATAATTGGACAATTTAACAGTACATAGAATTTGCAAAGCACTGAGAAGTTTTGGCATTTGGTATTAATTCAAGTTACAAATATGATCATCTATTCTGTTGAAATGTTTTAGCTATGTTGTCTCATAGTAAATTCTTAATACTGCATTCCAATGCTATGTAATGGTGGAACATCATTCTCAGCATCATTTGATGATGGTCCAGCTTTAAACTATTAATTCTTTAGCCCACAGCATCCTTGAATCCAAACTCAACATATGTGCTTAATGTACAAATTTATTGATGGGTAGTATTTATTTAAAAATTACAATCTAAGATCCTAAATAGTTTCATGCCAGATTTTATAGTTATTTAGAAAAAAATGGGCAAGATTTTACCTGATGTCAAATATCTAAAAGCTCTGACTCTTTGTCAGGAATTCATTATCTTTAGAGAAGAGGTAGGCTCCAAATGGATAAATATAATCTAAACTATGTCAGGTTCAAAGAGGCTGTCAGAGTAGTTTTGTGTGAGGTAATTCCAAGATTCTGCCTAATTTATAACATAATAAGTAAAGATAATCTTTCATCAGGGGTATGAGATGGAAGTTGAAGAACTGTATTTTGGAAAAATAATATGTACCCTCCATATTTCTTTTCCTTTTTCCTTGATTTACTTCAACAGTAATGATATGATGTATTTACTGAGAATGATTTTTTTATAGCAATGCTTTAGAAAGGAACTGGAAACCAACTTCTCAGAAAATTTGTCTGTATGACTACAATGGAGATGAGAAGTATGTGTGTATTTTGGTTCTTTGACTCTTGATTCGTTTCTCAAGTGTCCTTTGAAAAGCGATAAATTCACTTATATTTTCAGAGAGCAGCAAACCTTGGAATTAAACCATCATGGAAACAAAATAAAAAGCAAAAGAAGATGAGCCATCCTTAAGGGGATTCTGGAAGGGTCCTTTGGTAAAATAATTTTTTCAATATCCCAGTGACATTACCAGCAATCTCACTCAATGGAAAATAATTGTAGTATCAAACTTTCTCAAGGAATGAAAACATCTCTAATATAGTGAACAGGTCATTCGGTCCACAGAAGGGACATAGGAAAATGGCCCTTCTTTTCCTTTTGTGAGCTTCCCCTTTCCTAAATGGTAGTTTCTCAATCACAACACCTAGTTGCTTGCCACAGAAATGGAAAATTGATCTCTGCTAACTAATCACTGATCCCATCTCACTGGCCTTGGTGATTGTCCAGCTTTGCCATGTAATCCAGGCAGAGCCAATCAAGGCATTTTTGGGGGAAATTGTATGTATACCAGGGGAGAAAGGATCTCCATTCCTCTGAGATTGCAAGTACTAAGTGTCACGTAAAGCTACGGCATTCCAGAGCTATTTTGGTTGTTCATGGACAGAACCTGGCTAAAAATAAGTGATTTGAATGAAAAACAGAGGAGTGAGAGATTCTTAATGACATTCTTCACAATTCTGGATCTAGTTGTGCATAAAGATTATACAATTACTTTGATTTCCTAATTAAAGCAGCCAATAAATTATCCTTTTGCTTAAAAAGAAAACACTGATTTGTCCACTTAAAAAGAAACCACTGTTCACCAATATAGATATTTTATTCCAAATTTCTAGCTACATGCTGGCTCAGATTCAGAGTATAGATTATTGGAAAGATAAAAAGAATCAGAGGGAGTTTATTTTGGAGCATACATTATTGTCAGGGAGCATATTTCTAAGAGGTCATTGAATTGGGAAGATTTAAAGAGACCAGGGTAATGCCGGGCGGGGTGGCTCACACCTGTAATCCTAGCACTTTGGGAGGCCAAGGTGGGCGGATCACGAGGTCAGGAGATCGAGACCATCCTGGCTAACATGGTGAAACCCCCTCTCTACTAAAAATACAAAAAAAATTAGCCAGGCTTGGTGGCGGGCGCCTGTAGTCCCAGCTACTCGGGAGGCTGAGGCAGGAGAATGGCGTGAACCCGGGAGGCGGAGCTTGCAGTGAGCCTAGATGGCGCCACTGCACTCCAGCCTGGGCAACAGAGCTAGACTCCGTCTCAAATAATAATAATAATAATAAATAAAAAAAGAGACCAGGGTAGAAAGTGGAGAAACTCATTGGATTTGGGGTGCAAGAAGGCAGAGGAGATGTGCAGAAAGAGTGAACAGCATGAAAATCAATCATTGCTATTACTAATATGTTGCTAGTAAGAGCTCCAGGGAAATTCTGTTCAGCTTTCACTACATTTTAGATACTTCTCAAATAGTAAATAATGAGCCTTCAGAGTTTGTTCACTTAGAGTTCTAAACTTTGGATTTTGGCAATAGAAAAATCAGGAGTTAAAGGAATCTGGGCTAT
This sequence comes from Pongo abelii, assembly GCF_028885655.2. NCBI lineage: Eukaryota > Metazoa > Chordata > Mammalia > Primates > Hominidae > Pongo > Pongo abelii. The sequence continues at coordinate 178,632,011 of NC_071988.2, read as the reverse complement.
AACACTGTACTCTAGAATTTTTGTTGTTTTATCTTCTCTTTCAAACTTAAACCGTGTTGACAAAGTAATTGGGTAAACTCCATTGGCTTTCCTGTTTAATAAAATGGAGGCTGTAGTGTTGCAATCAAGCCATAGTGATAGGTTTCTTACATTTGAAGGTATATTTAAATGATAAAAATCCTTTAACAGAAGGTATTGTCTGTACTTTCTACATACTTTACATATAACCTAATTTTAGCAATGAGGGGATTTAATGTTACATTCATACAGTCACCTTTATCATATAATAAATATTCTGAAGTCAATTTTAAATTGGTGACATCAGCTAAAGATAAACTACTTAGTTTCTTCTGCCCAAAATAATTTGGAGAAAATTATAATAGTTTTTTCTGTAATTATAATAAATTCAAATTAAAGGTTGTAGTTGTCCAAAATTGACCCTTTGTCACTATGCTCTGTGTGTGGTGTCTCTAACTGGCTATGTTGAGCAGAATACATAACTTAGAGTACTGACAAATGGTCCAACCAAAGTAAGCGCTGAGATTTCACAGGGAGTATTAACATTTATGGGAAAACTAACTGTGAGGGAGTGGAAGATAATTAGACCAGGGCTAATAGTAACAGAATTGAATTTCAGAGGGCCACCTGGATATCTTGTTCTCAGTCACTTTCTCTCATGTTTCATTTTCCTCATTTGAACAGGTCAACAGTCATTAAAATTTTTCATAACATCTTAAGCAAATCATTGCATTCATTTCTTTGTAAGGTTTGAAAATCCACATATTTTATTGTTAGCATTCAAAACATTTACTTTTCACCTTTTTTTTCTTTTTCTTGATTTTTTATAAAGTTGAAATCATCTGGGAATCATTAAGTGCCAAATACTTTCATCAGGCCCATATACAATGGAAGATTCCATAGTAAATGCAGTTACTTCTTGGAAAGTTTCAACAAAACACATTTTCACTCATTTAAAGCTCAGGAAAATAAATCTTGAGGTCCTTTATGAAAGGTACACTTTAAGACCCTGCGAAGCTGACACAGTACTGGATTTCACAGAAAAGGATTACAAAAGCTGTGTTACAGGCTCAGTAAAATCTGGAGGTTCTTGGAAGAGTTGACATGCCTCTCAGTATTTAAGCAATTCCTTTTTGTCTCACTATTTATCTTTGACCTAGGAGGTTAGATAAAATATGAGAACAGAAAATAAGCTTTCAAGAAACTATCTAGTTTTAATCAAAGAGAAGAACCATTGAGGTCAGGTTATTATCCAAGATAAAGGCCAAACTGTTATATCATCGTTTCTCAATATCTTACAACTGTAGACTTATTTTTCTTCCCCTAAAATGTATTTCTATGACATATTTATGTTTGTGACATTTTCTATAATGCAATAATTACTTGGGTTTTAATATGCAAACTAATACTCTTTAAAAAATTACTTGATATGTATGACTTAATTATTGGTACAATTAAGCAGTAACCGTAAAGTTAGTGAGTAAATACCATTAAACCAGTTATTACAAGTATATATGCTAATATGACAGACAGCAGAGAACTGTACCCTGAGAATGGACTCTCCTCAACATTCCCTTCTAGCTACCTGAGAAAGGAAGGTCTACTGAGTCTCTACTAGTAGACTCCATTGATCTCCATTGATTCACAAGAATAATAATGTGAAATGAATGAAAACGTGATGGCAGGCAGCACAGACAGAAGGCTAGTAGTTTTCACAGTATTATAGTCCAAAATCCACGTGCCTCAAAACAACTTGTTAAAGTGTTAGATCTCTTGTCATCATTTCAAACCACTTGATTTGATGTCTCTTGTAGTGTGTGCCAGGAATCTGCACTTAACAAGTTGCCTTATGTCATTCTGATCATTTTTAAGGCTTAAAAGCTACTGCTATGTGTTGGGATGGGTGATCAAGTTTGGCTGGAACTTGCCATGTATTTAAGCTGAGGAACGAGTGGATCAGAGAGCAGCTGACCTCACAGAGCCATAGTTCAGTGACTCATTCAGACATGTCCTTGAGTAGTTGTTCTGGATTTCCTCGATGGTAGCAAGGTGAACTCATGAGGTACTGGTCCAGAAAAGAACACTAGTGACTATGCCCATTGTCATTGCTCAGAAGTGTTCTGGAACCTTGTTTCCCGTCCCGGAATAAGTTGATGGCAGTTATGGCATGGGTTGATCTAGCCAGTCAGCAAGGCCAGATTGCAGAGAAACTCAGAGTCTAGGAAAATGAATGTCTAGTATCATTCCTCAAATAGTCCTAGCAGAAGACACAAACATGATGCATCTGGATGAAGAATATATCACTGAGATTAATGGCCCTGGGTTGCAGCCAAAAGCATCTCAGAGGTTAGTTGAGGACAAAAAGATGTGTGTCTTTCAATCCATCACCAGCAGACTAGACACTTGAAGCAAGAAGTGTTCACAGAAGTGATAGGGCATTGAACAAATGCTTGAATTTAATTTAGCCTGTAATTACTTATTAAATATGTCTAGCCTCTCTCAGGCAAAGAATTGGTGTCAAGGGCAATGAAAGTTAAAGTCAAATTAATCAAAACGCAAGTGAAGAAATTTCACCAAATACATATGGCAATGTGTGTTGGGTGGGGAGCAGAGGGGCAGAGGTCTCAGGGAAATTTGGGCTTGTAGAGGGAGTAGAGGTTGGCAAAAGGGTCCCTAACTTGTAAGATAGGTCTCTTCTAATAATTTGCCAGAACTTGAAACTCTGTATTGGAATAACTTTCATACTTGAGAATCTACTGCAGGTAAACTGGTCATTGCTTGACTTTATTATTACTAATTTTTATGGTATATGTCTAATTCACTGGTTGATGATTCCATTCTTGGCTATAGAGAGATTTGGTTCTGCTTTTCTAATGTGTCAACCGCAGATGAAGTGCTTGCCAAATATTTAATAATGGGTTATAAAGTCATTTTTGTTGGAGATTATTACTGCCACAGTCTAGGAAATGGAAATCCAATGAAATACAAATGACTCTACTGTCTCAATACAATGCCAGACTTGAATGAGATAATTTATGAACAAGAAAATGGCTATATTAAAAAGCATTATTAGATGAGAATGATGTCCACACAGTAGCTGACACATACTCTGCAATATCAATAAGAAGGAATTTTTCCACTAAACGGGATTTGTAACTGAACCTGCCTCTGGAGTTTGTTGTATTAAGTAAAGAAAATAAATGTTTTCTGCCTCCTTCCTTCCATCCTTTCCCTTCCTTCCTTCCCATCTTTTTTTTCTAACCCTCTTCCTTTCTTTCTTCTTGAATCCTAGTTTTCTTGTAGGTGACTCTGTTTTATGGTTCTAAATGTGGTGGGAGATAAGAAAGCATTACAACAGGAGTCCAGGGACCAGGTGTCTTTTGGCTAAAGGTCACCTGTATGATGGGATTGAGTAGTCTAATCTCTTCAGGCTTGAGTCGATTTACCCATAAGAGGAGCAAGATTTGAATGACTATTCCATGAAATTAAACAAGAACTTGCTGAGTAGTGGGATGAAAAATGGAAAAGGCAGAGGGCTTATTTCAAGGAAGCTTCTGTTTGTTAGACGAGGTGAACCTAAAAATAAATGTAGCTCACATGTCTCTTGAGGCCGTCCTATCTTTTGGAAATGAAATTAAATGGATTCGACGGCCTTATATATTATCCCGTGAAAAATATCTTGCCTTGCATATTTTTGAAAATTCCTGGAAGTTATATGTCAACATTGTCAGTTTTGGCTTAGGCGTTGGGTGTTTCTATTCCTACTGAACATTTGATTTAACTTAAATATAATTTTCTGTGTCTATTATCTTTCATCTGTACTAGGACTACACATAGAACTCAACCCGCTTCTTTTGAGAGAGGCAGCAGGGCATAGAGGTTGTTTGATGACCGTCTTTGTGCTTAGGATTGAATTCTCACTCTGACAGTAACTGTATAAGCTGGGCAAGCAGTCTATCCTCAGTTTACTCTCTTGTAAAATGGGCTAAAAATTGTTCTTATTCATACAGTGTTTTGTGAAAGCAAATGTGATCATTTAGACAAATACCTAACATAAAGTGTGGTATAACGTAAATATTCAATACACTGTTATCATTTCTAAAAGTCACATATACTGGTACTTGTGCATATAGCATATGCCCTAGAGGCCTAAGAGTGCTGAGGACAGTTTATTGCATTGCAGCAACATAAACCATTGACCATTAAATATAATTGTTTGCTAAGAGCACATCTGTTGATTTTTTTAATCACACTACAGAAGTAAATTGCAATACACGGCAATAGATGCAATATTACAAGGCTCAAAAACCAGACGGTTAGGGATTCACTTTGTCTTGGGAAAAGGGGAAATGGAAGCCTTCAGGAGAAGCTGATAATTGACAGATGAATAGGGGTTTATCAAGTCAATAAATTACAGAGGTCATTACAAGTTGAGGTAAAGAAATGCACAAACCCTCTAATTTGGCATTCAAGGAATCATTTCATAGAATGTTTATTAGACATCTAACATGAAAAACATTGCTTTGGGAGCTGGGGTTACAGGAGAAGATAAAACTGTCAGAAAGACTGTAAGGATGCAAGATGTTATGAGAATAGATGTCAGGTCCTTTGGGTGTTTATAGCAGGAAGCCTTAACCTGGTCTGAAATTGGGTTTCCTTGAGCATGTCACATTGAAGTTAACACAGCCAATGCCTCAGTCAATGCTATCAGTCCTACTTTTTGAAAGAAATCTGCAGAATTCTGCATTGTCTTATCACCATCACTACCACCACATTGCTCCAAGATACCATTGTCTTCTACATAGGCTACTGCACAGACTCGTAACTGCTCTCTCTGCTTCTCCCCTCCCCTCTTACAATCCATTCTCAACACGGGCACTCCAGTGATCCTGGTGAAACCTAGTGTTAGTCTATGCACTTGTTAGCTCAAAACCCTCTGATGACTCCTATTTTGCTCAGGGTAGAGTGGGAGCCCCACCATAGACCATCTGATCCTGTTACTTCTCAGTAGCCCCTGACCCTTTCTCCCTTGCTTATTGGCCCTAGCCATGCTAGCATCCTGCTAATCCTCAAACACGTCAAGCATGCTCCTTCCTCAGAATCTTTGTGATTGCTGTTCTCTCAGCCTAGAATGCTTTTTCCCCAGATATGAGTATGACTCACCCTATAATTTCCTTCAGATTCTTTCTCTAATGCCACTTTCAAAAACTATACAGCAACACAGTAAAAAAACCATCTCTGCCATCTCAGTATCCCATTTCCCCTCACCTTGAATTATTGCTGCCCATGGTACTTATTCCATCTGACATACTTCATACTATTTGTTTATTTATTCATTGCCTCTCTTCCCTTCCTAGAATGTGAGCCCAATGAGCTCACTAATGTAACGCCTGTGTCTAGAATAGTGTTGGGTACATAGCAGGTTCTTTGTAAGCGGTTGCTGAGGGAATGAATGAACATATGAGAATGAGGCTTGTGACAAGTGAGGTGGAGGGCTGGTTGGGGCAGGCTTCCAGCAGAGGGAACAGCAAATTCATTGGCTTTGAGCCGGAAAATGCAGCAAGTTGGAATGCATACAAGACATGCAATGTGGATGGAGTACAGGAAGCAGAGGAAACTGGAACTAGAGTTTGTTTGTTTTTTTTTTCCCCTCTATAGTCCTACTGTGATGATTAAAAATAAGATTCATTTATTGTATTTTAGACTTTGTGGTGGAAAGTGGAAGGTACCTCAGGAATATAAAATGACTAGATTATATCTGTACAATAGAATATTTTGTCTGTGAAGAATGTTTGCCTTACTGTTCTGAAGTTGTAGATTTGATAAGCTTTCTGGAATTATTTGATGCTTTTATTTGATTTAAAAAACTTGGGGACAAATCTATTCGGATACTAAAAAAGAAAATATGGTTTTTCTTAATCTGCATTTTTTTCTGTCCAATTTTAGAGACTGCCCTTTCTTTTCATTTTGCATTAAATATTCAGCAAGTCATTTTTGAAATGCTTTAAATTATTGTCCTCTCTTTCCTTGGCTGTGAGGTTCTTGCCTTGGCTGTGAGGTTCTTTCCTTGGCTGTTTTTTTTTAAGCAACCTGAGAAGTTTTCTTCTGACTGATAGCCCTGGTGGCTGAGTGATGAGTGCATCTCATCTGGTTTGGGGACCAGTATACAAAGCCATGCCTGAGGATCATGGAACATGGGCTGGCTGCTGCCATCTACAATATGAAATGAAAAGTTCACTTTTGAAAAATACACGTGGTGAAAGAAAATGTTCTTTTTACTTCAACGTGGGAATAAAACATAAAATAAAATATATTCCCCCAAATGAGAACTCTGCTGAAATGGCTGAAGTAGGGGAAAAAGAAATGCATAAATTTGCTTCTGAAGCTTGGGAGTGTTGCTAGAAGAATGTTGAAAACTTTGGAGTTCCATCGTATTATTTCTTGTAAAAATGTTTATTGATTTTCTTACTGAAGCTTAAATCATGTCTACATGAAGCAGAAAATTTACTTTGACTTGGAGTTTCTTACAGTCTAGCCAAGAAGAATTGGAAGACACAAAAAATTGAACATTAAGCCCTGATTTGTGTAATTGTATCACTGAAGCCTGCTGGGGCCTTACTAGCATGGCTGCTGCTGTAGTGGCTGCTGGTGGGGAGGTATCAGTAAAAGAGAATGTGGCTGGAGGAACAAGGGTGGGGTAAGTCACCTGTCATTTGGCTTTAGAGAGGGGGTTGAATTTTTGCTTAATGTGCCTTAACTCAAGGATGTGGGAGAACCTGATCTTTCATCTGACAGATTTGCCATGATAAGAGATCAAGAATTGCATATGGGATGCCTTATCAGATTTTATCGGATTTCTAGACTATTAGGTCGAGTTTGCAGCTGTGAAATTCATTTATTTGGTGAATAATGCCTGTCTACAGTACTGAAGGCATAGTTCTGAAGTCAGCCAGGGCTTGGGATGAGCTCTAAGACTAGCAGGGAATAGTATTGTAAAGCAGGAAAATCAATTTGGTGCTGAGCACCAGGGTGGAGGTGGTTTATATAAACTGCAAGGTTATGGGAGTATGAAAAACTAATATTTGAGAAAATGGGCCGCCATTGAATGTGAATGTCATAATCAGATCTTTGTTTTGTTTATTTTTCTTTCGAGCAATTCAAGTACAGGTAACTCAGACAGTACAGAGAGGTACAGAATGAAAAGTGAATGTCATATAAACTTTTTCCACTCTTTAGAAGTAATAATTTCACATTTCTCTTCTTCCATAACAAAGGTTTAAGAAATACCTTCTAAAGCTGCTTAATATAGAGAGACTTAAGTGTTGTATATAAAGTTTAAAAATAGCCAAGCGAAAAATCGTAATATCATGATATTAGCAACAAAATGTAGCTGGCCGTGGGAGAAAAGTGTCTGTTACCTTTCACAGCAGTAAGTCAGTAGAAAAAATTTGGAGTTCACTGACTAATATTTAGAGATAAAATGGAACTATGTGGGAAGATTAAAGTCACAAACTTAAGCACTACAAGTAAAAATGTTTTCAGATGGCTAATGTGTTTGGAAATCAGGGTGGAGAACGGATTGTGGAAAGGAAAAGGAATCCCAAAACAGGGAGTTAATTTTGAGGCAGTGCCACTAAGGCAAGTTGAAAATGGAGAGACCCTGGCCTGGGCAGTGTAATGTGGACCCAAAGGTGGAGAAAGGCAATGGTGAAATCATGGAAGTAAAATTTCATGGAAGTATTGGAAGCAGAAAAACCACAGCACTGAGATGGTCATTCATACAAATGATGATGTTCCTCAAGCTGTTAGGGAAACGTAGTGTAGGGAAAAGTAAAACAGTTAAACCCCATTCCTAATATGTAAAGGAATACAAAGAACCGACCTATAATCTAAAGGATTCAAAAGGAAGTCCTCGGAGAATTCAAGCTAGCATCACAGTGCTAAAAACAGTCACTGGAGACTAAAGAAAGTGCTGACAGTTTTCCTTATATTTCAGGTAGAACACTGTTGCAGATGGTGATGTTACCATTTGAAAGTAAGAAGAAAACTAGTATCTCTTGAGTCACCAAGAGTAAAAATATAGAAGATGCTTACAAACTTCAACATACAGGTTCTTGAAATCACAGTTTGGGAGTGGAGGAAAAGGCTGCTTAAGTGTTTGGAAACGGAGACTAAAGATGAAATAGAGTGGCGTAAGCCTGAATTAATCTGTAGTGAGAGTAGAACATAGAATATATGTATTAATAATATGTATAAATTAGGAAATAACTTGACCTGTAATTCAAATATAATCTTACTTTATTTTTTAAAAAATTTTACACATAAATACAACACATACTTAAATTGTTCGTGAAATATTTATTTAGTAATTTATTGAGTTGTAATTTCCTAATGTTTACCTTCAGTATTAAGAGGGAGTAGACCACATGCAGGTATGCACCGTCACCACCCTAAGGCATAAATTGTGTGACCTTTTGTACAGGTAGATAGACATGTATTGCTAGGTATGCTCAAACCACTTTCCTTTGATTTCTATAAATTAACGAATAAAAGCACTTAGAAGAGTTTCATTGAGTTTAGCTACATTTTCTTTCCTCAATGGGTTTCTAATCTTTCCAAGTTGAAAGTTTATAGCTTCGGCTCTGTTTGATTTATACGAGCAAAAAGAAAAATCTTAACCGTATTTTTTTTATAACTGGAGAAGCATATTTCTTCTATTTTCATATAACACACAAATAGCTAGACAGATCTTGCTTAAGCCTTCAAAAGAAATTCCATTTTAGACTAGACATTAATGTGGAAAATTTGAGGCCAAATGATTTAACTTTTTAAAGTCTTATAACTAGGAGAGAGAGACAGAGAGTGAGAGAGAGACAGAGAGAGAAAAAAAGGCAAGAGTAAGAGAAGAGGCAGAAAGAAACACACACAGAGAGAGAAGTAAAGTAATTTATAAATTAATTGGCATATTTGTCTGCATCATTAAACTTTATGTGCACATTTTACAATTTAATTTCTAGTTCTCTATAGTACTTGTTAATTTGCATAATGTATGTTTTAAGTTTCAGTTGAACAATTATTTTTGTTTTTGGAAAGCATACAGGTTAATATTTTCTCTGAATTGTATAATTTAAACATAATTTTTTATACTACGATGAAGAAAAGCAGAAGATGCAGCAGGAATATATGTTAGTTAAGCACTAAACATTTACAAAATATTGGGAGAAAGCAAAAAAGTAAAGACCTGATTCACCAGACACAATTTCTTCTGTGTGGGGAACACCCGTGGACTTCAAAGGGTTTACTACACAAAAACCAGACTCACAGGATGGGGGAGGGAATGAAAATCTGCCAACAACTGGTAGTTGTAGAGTCTCCGCCAAGTTTTACAAACTTAGAAGTTGTCCCTTTTGATTTTTATCAGTGAAAAATGTCTGGAATGACCAGAGTCACTTCTAAAGTTTTTCGTGTCTTTGTATTTGTACAGACTAAAATAAGTGAAAAAAAAAAACTTTTTATTTTCAAGAAACATTTACCAATTATAATGAATAGACATGAAGTGTTAACACTTATATTTCCTTCAGGGACAATAAAATTTTTTTTATTTTTATATATTTATTAGCATGTTTTGGGCTTGGAAAGACTTTGGCACTTATAGTGTAATTTCTTTTATTAACATAATTTAAGATGTATTTTTACTTGAGTTTTTCATATGTTGTGCCTTCTTCTGCCTAGGGTATGATGCATTTCCTGACTGTAGTCGGCTTTCCATGGGTGAAACAGAAAAGTCTTCAAATATCCTCACCAACTGCTTTCCTAGATTTTTCAGCCAGTTACTTGACCATATTAGGAAAAAAAAGGTGAGCTTGGGCTTCAGGACATACAAAACAACATTAGTTATGCTGGAAAGTATCACCAAAGAAGTGCAGCTCAGACAAGCTGTATTCTATTTTGTTCTTTTGAACATAAACACCTACAAAGGGACCAAAAGAAATCTAAATGATCAACGCGAGCAATCCTGAATAGGCAGCAACGATCATTATTGCCAAGTGATTGTCTTATCATTTGTCATCAGTTTTTTTTTTTTCAGAGTAATTACAGTTAAATGTAAATGTGTCTTATTGTCTTCTATTTACAGTATTGCTGCATGAGTGTTTGCAGGTGTGTGTTTGTGTGCAAGGTTTAGGATAACTCAGAGGTAGATCGGTGGTGATGGCTTTTACAGAAGCAGTTGATCTCTCATCCCTCTGAACCTAGAGCCTAGTGTCATGTAAAGCTAATTGGCAGAAATGGGGAGAAGATATACATCTTTTTTATGATGGGAAATCAACTATTTCGAACACAACAATGAACTATTCATTGGTTTAGTCCACACATTGTAAAACAACCAGCTTATTTCATTTATGTACCTTGAATTTAGGATTTCTTTTTCTAATCTGTGTACAACGCAAAAATACTTTTGGTTTCTCATAGACATAGCTTTGGTAGAATTCTGCTGCTCTTTCTATTATAGTTTGACAGCTGCAGTAAGCACACACATCTGCCATATTGAGGTCAAGTGGTACACTGTCTTCTATTGTAACAGCTGTTGTTGGGGGATCGTTTCAAGTATCCAAAAGATGAATGGAATATAAATGATCATTGCATAAAGTATATAAATTTGGGTTTATTGGTTTTGAAACTGATTTCTTATCAACATACTCTGTAGTTTTTTTTTTCCTAGTATTCCCATGAGGCTCAGCATGAGGTTACAAAGAAAAAAAAAATCCTTATCTAATTATCTAAATATTTAAGAATGCTGAAATCTTGCTGGCGTAACAAATCAGTGCCAGAAAAAAGTCTTGTTAAATGAACAGTTTCGTGTATGGCTCCTACTTAAAATGTATCACAATCTGAACTTAAAATGCACATATAAAACTATAATATATAGTACATCATATATGTAATACAATATATGAAATACATAAAACAGTATATGAAATAATAGGTCAAATTTTAATGTTATATGATAGGCCTAATATTGCTTTAATATCATTTGTAAAGTCTTTCTAGATCTATGTTTTTCTCTCTCTATCTCTATCTCTAGGTTTGGATCTCTGTCTCTAGGATAGACTAATATTACCACTCCTAAACATCTATCTTGGAATATCAGGTCATCTACATCTATGTTCTATGTGTGTTTTGTCACCATTTTGTTTCTACAAAAACAATGCTTTTGATCAAAGTAAACAGAAAGTTTGAGGAGTTCATATTAAAATGGAAATGTATAAACACACATACACAGTCCAGTAGAGCTTGTAAGTGGGTTTGTCCAATGTGATTAGAAGTAAAGAACATATTTTAAGTGAAAGGAAATTATTGGTTATGTGGAAGAGTTACAAAGATAAAGAGATGTTTTGGGGGCAGCTATCAATAAACGAAGGATTATTGTAGGTAATCATATGGTTTGGCATTGTATAATTTTTTCACCATTTACCATTCTTTGCTTGTCTGACATCATCACAATCAATCATTAATTTGTGAAGAAAGTTTCCATGAACAGAAGTCCTCAACACTTAGAATTTTTGTAACCTGCATTTTAGTCACATGTAGGGAGAAGAGAACTTTTATGACAGGATAATGCCATGTTTGATTCGTTTTATGCTAATTCTAAAAGAATAGATCATTTGAATCTATATCATATTTGTGGAGCTCTTGGGAATATGCAGATTAATAAAGGCCATGCTACTGAAAGTTACCTTTTGTTTCTGTTGTCTATCCTCACTCTTCAGCGATCTTATCCAGTTCTCTACCTTAAAAGGCTACCTATACACTGATGACACAAATGTATATCACTGGCCCAGACTTTCCCTTAAACTCCAGGCTTCTTCATCCAACTGCCGTGAGACATTTCCTCGGTCATCTAAATGTCGAGAATCAAGCTGTTGATTTCTTTACCTATCTCCCTGTTTTCATGGTCTTTCCTATCTCAAAAATAAATAGATAAATAAATAAAATCATTTGTTAAGTTCTAGCATTTTTAATGGGCCTCACATTGCTATAATGTTATTGCAAAGTCTTAGCGAGGACTAAATTTATTCAAGAGAGTGTTATTAGAACAAGAAAAAATGAATAGCTTTTCTGTCTTCTCTTTTACAATAGAGCAGATGTTAACTTTTTTCTTGTTACAATGGTGGTATTAATTCAATCAGCACTGTTCCTCTTGGTAAAGAAAAGCTTTCTGTGCAGACAGACTAGGCAATATGACCTCCAAACAAATTCTCCCTGCTCCTTTGCAGGCAAAAAGGAAATTATCAAAAAACTACATTTTTGAATATGCACAACTGAATTAAAATCTCCAATGGGTAATTGAGATAAAATGTTCTAAAATACTGAGAAGTGTCAATATATATTTCTACATGACCTTGGGTTATTTTCTATTAATATAAGGTAATTTATAATTGCTTTACTAAATTCATTATTTTAAATTGGGATTATGAAGACACATCTTTATATAAAGAATGTGAAAAAGGAATAAACGTGCCAGATTAGTATAGAGCCAAGATAACAGTATTTTATAGCCAAGAACATATAGATTATTTTTCTTATTTCCCTGCCCTGGGCAATTTCTGAGAAAAATCCAGAAATAGACGAACTCTGAAGTGTGAGGTTATGATAACCTGATTTATTGAAGAAGGTGAGCAGTCCAACAGAAGATATTTTTTGGAAGATACAAATCTTGTTTTTCAGACCAAAAAGACAATTTCACTTGCAGGCACCTTCATATGCACACTGTGAGATGTTTTGGATTTTGTTTTGCAGACTGATGAACCATTGTGGGGCAAGTTACTCATGACTTCATCCCTATTACAAATGACAGTTAAGAGATTTACTATGCATATGTAATGATTTGCCACATATGCATAGAATTAAATATCCCAGACTTCTCTAATGTTTCATGCAAGATCTGCTGTTTTGCTTGGTATATGATTGTAAACATGGCAGAGTTAAGAGATTTTAAGAACACGTAAAAACAACTTTGTGATTATGAGTATGTGAAGACTTATTCTCAACAAGTGATTGACAGATGTGGGAATGAACACTATTCTAGGAATCAGGAGACCTGAATTCCTGGGCTCAGCTCCAGTACATCCAAATGACATGCCTGGGTGGCCTCCCTCTGAGCCCAAGATGTTCTCTTTTTTGAAATGAGGAGAATAATCATTGTCTTGCTGAAGTGCAGGTTGTTGTAAATAATAAAAGGCATAATAAAACAGTTGATAAAAGGCTAAGGAGAGTTTATACATTTTTCCATGGATAAAATGACTGTTCACTCCAGATAGTACAGCAGATTCAAGGAGAAAAAAACCAAAACACCAAGTTCAATTATAAAGTCAACACACAACTGATAAAATTAGACACGTGCAAAAGGTAACATAAACATGAAATATTTCTGTTGCTGGAATCAAGACAAGCCTGGCCAAAATAGCATGCTTAAAGCTAATCAAGAATGGTTAGTTTTAGAATGTTTAAAGAGAAATTGTGTTCTGTCGAAGAGAGGTGGTATCTTGGGGTGAGTTTCTTAAAAGCAGACCCTGAGATGAGGCTTCATTCACTTTACCTATTAGGAAAAGTTCCCCAAGAAATGTAAAGTTTTGAGTAGAGAAGCAAGAAGTAAGGGAAAGAGGTCAAACAAAGATGTGTTATCAAATTGAGACCTACAAAATTTGGTTCAGTCCCACAGGGGAGATCTTGAGATCCTGTTGGTCATGTCTAGAACTTAGAAGGAAAACAGTATAAGAGAAAATAGTTGTAACTGTGAATTAGAGATACACCCTGAGGGAACACACTGACATATAAATCTGATAAATTGAATTAACCCCATATTTTCAGTATGGTTCTAGAGATGAATGGATGTTTTTGAATATTCATTCATATAGTCATCCATGCATTCTATGGATTATATACAGACATCTACTATGTGGCGCATGCTGAGTGTGGCAGTAAGGTGTACCCTCAGAAGGTTACCATATACTGGGGAAGACAGAATCAGAGGAGAATTTGTAATAAACAAGAACAAGTGTTATGGTACCCTCAGAGCTTTACCCAGTTTTTGTCACATATTAGTAAAGAGGCAGGAGAGCCGAATGAACACTCATCACTGTGTGATCCTGAAAATTACCCAACACTTTCTCAGCATGCTATGGATCTGTGCTATGGAGATAACATCTGTGCTATGGAGATAACAGCTCTACATAAATGATAGTTTGTTTTTGTAAAGACCAAATGAGACAATGCTGTTAGGAATTTTATATCTATTTCTATTGAATATTGAACTCATACAAGTAATTTCAATTTTTCTGATTCTACTTTTACCAAAAAACATGAATATACTTTAGATCTGCAAAGAGATGGAAAAGTACTGGTAAAGAATATGAATGGTTTAGTCTTCTGGAAGTCACATTTCACACTGTAAATTGAACTTTAGCTTTATAGACACATAGTACAGTAACCATAAAAAGTTGTTTAACATCTTCACTGAAATTTAAGGCAGGGTAGATTCTGGTGGCTGCAGGAGTCTTTTGTTGTTATTCTCCCAGAATATTCTCCACCGTAGAGGATTTTCTCCCTCCTGAAATAGTACACTGATGGAATGAAGATTTGGAAGTTAGAGAAAGGAGACTGCTAATTTGCTTAGAAATGCTGGAAGTCAGAATACTTGAGGCAGATAGACTGAAGGGATGGTACTTTAATCACCTTTTACATTCCCATCTTAGCCCAAAAAACAACATCTGTTAGTGGGCAGATGAAACTGGCAGCAATTTACGAGCTGTATAGACTCATAGCCCAGGGAGAAGGACATAGCATGATGTGCAGGGTCACCTGAGGGTTGCACTTGGGAATAGAGTGAACAACCAGAAGTTGTGGGAGACAGGCATTGCTGTATTGTAGTATCCAGCGGTTGGAGTACCCGCTGTTTCCAGGAGAATGTGACTAGCTTGTTTGAACAATTTCGCTGGCAGGGAACTGAAACCTGCTACTGAGGGATAAGTAGGGAGTGCACCTGGTCCTTTTGATAGGGAGGGTTTCTTGGCTAGGGGACCTTATCCATAGAGTTGGAAGGGGAACTTGTAGTTAGGCCCTCGGAAGGCCTTTCAATAGATGTCAAGATGACACACATCTGAGCCTTAATTTGCGGCTTTATGCCACAGATGGCCAGAGGGGAGGAGTCAAAGCAAAGAGGAGCCTCCTTGAGCAGTCATGATGAAGAGAAATTTTATGGAAATTACATGTTTTCAAGATGTTTTGCTCAAATTATTGTAGGTGTGCAAAGTAAAACCTCTTTCTCCATCTCTTCTCTGACATATCCAATAGCATCAACTTCAATAATACAGGATTTCGTGCAAGTAGAGCTTTAATGAGAAAGTAAAGAAGTGCTGAGTCTAGCTCTAAATTTGGCACGGGGTTAGAGCAGAGACTGCCTTTGGGGACAGTAGTCATGAGTCATATTGATCACTATTTTATGAGCTTGGTTTTCTGAGTCTATTAGCTGCTTTCCAATTTTGTCAGCACCCTGAAGGTCAGATCCTGGCTGGCAGTCATTTGACAAAGAAAATGCCAACTAGTGGGCCTTCTCAGCTGATGCCTTCTACCGGGCCATATACTTTCTATGTCTGACATATGACCATTCTAAATTAAGTTTGCTAATACTGAAGTATGCCAGCTCCCTTTCCTCTCCAGTACATTTTTCAGTTTCAGGTTTTTGGTGTTTTTTGTTTTTTTTTTTCTTTTTTGGTAACCTCTTTACAGATTACACAGCAGAAAACAAATATTTTAGAAAATAAACTATCTGACTTTTTCATTAAATATTTTCACAGAATTTACTTTGAGCAAAGTTTTATCCTTTAGCAACAGATTTTTATCTTTCAAATGTCTATCTTTAAACTTGTGCTGGAAAATTCACTTAAAATAACATGACTAACATTTCCAAGAAATGCATCCGTGATTGCATTGAAGTAAACAAAGAAAGAAAATGATAGGAAGAATATTATTGTTATTCTTATTCTCATTAAAAATATTCAGAGATAGGTGAGACAGAGGGTACATAGATTTAAGGTAAGGTTAATGATGTAATATATATGATATGGTTTGGCTGTGTCCCCAACTAAATCTCATCTTGATTTCAATTCCCACAATTCCCACATGTTGTGGGAGATACCCAGTCTGAGATAATTGAATCATGGGGGCAGGTCTTTCTCTTGCTGTTCTTGTGACAATAATGAGTCTCAAGAGATCTAATGGTTTTAAAAATGGGAATTCCCCTGCACAAGGTCTCTCTTTGCCTCCTGCCATCCATGTAAGATATGACTTGCTCCTCCTTGCCTTCTGCCATGATTGTGAGGCCTCCCCAGACACATGGAATTGTAAATCTATTAAACCCTTCTTTTGTAAATTGCCCAGTCTCTGGTATGTCTTTATAGGCAGCATGAAAACAGCATGATATGTAAATACAATATATTTACATAATTATTTAAAAAGTCATCTTGGAAAGTCTGCTGGTATTTCTAGGCTGTGGATAGTGCCTTCAAAACATAATGAGTAGTAGATAAAGGAGCATGAAGAGATGGAAAAAAAAGTAGAAGTAGAAATTCTATTTTTTTTTTTTTTTGAAACAGGGTCCAGCTCTATTGCCCAGGCTGGAATACAGTGGTGCAATCTCAGCTCACTGCAGCCTTGACCTCCAATGCTCAAGCCATCCTTCCACTTCAGCCTCCTGAGCAGCTGGGACTACAGGCATGTACCACCATGCCAGGATAATTTTGTTTACTTCTTGGAGAGAAGAAGTCTCACCATGTTGCCCAGGCTGGTCTCTAACTTGGGCTCATGCAGTCCTCCCACCTTGACCTTCCAAAGTGCTGAGATTACAGGTGTGAGACTCTGCACCCAGTGTGAAGTGGAAATTCTAAAGCACAGATGTTAGAGGAAGTTCAGGGCAGGGTCTCAGAAAACTGTGGGTTTCCTAGTTGCCTCTTTTTATTACCTTTACCTTTCTGCCAAATTGTCAAAGATAATTTTTTTACATTTATTTGACTCATCAACAGTTTTTTAATCTCCTCTCAATTCAATATATTTTAAGCTCTGTGGTATACAGTAAACCCACAGTATAATTTTAAAACTTGTTTAACTTTGATCTACTTTGACCTTTCCTCCAATTCTTGGCTGAGGATGTGGTAGACATTTGTTGTTTTCAGATTGCAACCTCTCCTCCATCTTTCTATGGCAACAGTATCTCATCTGCCTAGAATGGATGTTTCCTCACCATGTTCTTTCCATGTGCTGCACCCTCCCTACACTTCAGGAACTCCTAGGAATGATCAGGATAGCCAGTCCCACTGGCCACAGTTACTAGTTCAGGAATGAGCTCATGACCCAAGTCAACCATCGCAGTCAACTAAATACAGTTCTAGGCCTTTAGTTTGAGCTAGTAGGTTCTTTCTTTCTGATAGATTCAGTTTTCTGCTCTGGCTGTAAACCTGCAGCTTATGGGGACTGCTGCATGGATTCAAATAATTGAGCCAACTCAGAGAAAGAGGGCAGAAAAATGAGTCTTGGAATATTATCTGAGACCTTTAAGGAATATGAGCCAATATATAACTTTTTTTATTTTACTTGAGAACCTAGTTTTAATTTTAAAATGGAAACTTCTAATAATGTTATGAGTCATTTACTTTCACCTAATCCCCCTGATTTTTTATTTTTGTTGCATTAAACTAGTTTGTAAATTATACCCTACAGGTAAACTAACACTTTCTTTCCCCTCAGTAGTGAATTCTAGCATTAAGCAGCTGAGAGGAAGGTGTTAAAGTCGATGGCCTGAGATCTTCTCACTCCCTTTATGGTAGAATGGTGGATGGTAGAAACAGTACTGGAGGAAAGAAAAGAAGATAGGTGACTCCTTAAAATCTCCCTGTCAACTTTACTGCTGAGTAAAAAACTAACGTTATTTACTAGTAAGAAACACATTAACTCTTAACTGCTTTTACTAGGATGCCCCAAGCTAGAGATTGCCTAGGAAAATAGAACCCGGGATTTATCAGGTATGACTTCTGGGGGATGGGAAGGTCATGTCATGAAAGCTGTGCCATTCCCTCAAATTGTTTAATATTTTAAAAGTTCTGAATTTATTAATCTGAACCAGAATCTGGGAGCTGCCATTGATGATCCAGATAGGTCTTTGCGTTGTCTGAGCATTTTCCTTGACTACATCCTTGAAATTATTTAGTAAAGTTTTATAGGTAAAATCTCTGATTCCTGAGAGTCTGATTTGATGATCAGGTCCTGTAAATTAACTCAATGACCTAAGTGGATAAATAGAGGTTTTACTGCATTAGTAAAGCTACTAGCTAAGCTTGGCCTATAAGGGAGTTCAGTGAGGGTCTCTCTAAGTGTCTTGCATAAGCATTAAAATATATTTAATTTGTGTCACAGAAGAGCCTGGGTGATTAATATGCATGGCTTCTGCATCTACCTTTTGAATAATGTTAGAGAGAATTTGTTGGAATGGGAATTTTGTGGCCTCATTGTTAAACGAGTCCTAAAGATCACCAACAAAATCATCATGGCAAGTATGACCACATTCCAGCAGGATACGCCTCATCGTCAGTGCAAGATTTGAAAAAGAGATGAAGAAAACAGATTTGGAAACTGTGACCTTTCATTGATTTCTAGAGTACAACAGTTGGAGTTGAAAGGGCCAAGGATATCAAGAATTAAGTCTTTCTTTGAAGAATATGAATCTTTGGTGTGCTATAAATTCCTATAGAAAAGGAAGAATGTCCTTTTCACCTGAAGCCTTGTGGGAATGGCTTCACAAAGGCTGGTCAGAATTTGGGAATCGATGGAACAGATACATTCCTCCTTATTAACTAAACTGCTCCCCAATGCATCTGCCTCTCACTCCCTCTATCAATAACAAGGGACAAGAAGCCACAAACAGCCTGGGGTTGGGTAGTTGGAGAGAAGCCAGTTGAGTGAAAAAATAAAGCCCACCAAGCAGACCGCTAATCTGAAGGAGATAAAATCCTGGAAAAGAAGAGGTTCAACCCTAAACAAAATTATGGGTTTTTTAAAAAAAATGCTTGGATCTTAATACATCGATCAGCAAAAAAAATTGATCTGTAACAGTGGCCACAAGTGATCAGAGGACATTTTAGTTTTATGAGGGAGAGTGAATAGTTATGAAGATTGTCCATGTTTTCATCCATGGTTGAAGGAAGAGCCAGCATTTAGGGGGGCTTTGATGGATCAGTGGGGGTGGGAGGACGGGCAGTTAGGGGGCGGAATAAGATACTTTTCTGACTTGAATAGTTTTTTTTTCTTAATATCACCAAAAAACATATACTTGTTATATTTCTCTTTCTATAATTTTTGGTGATGTAACTGTGATAAAAGACAAATCTCAAAAGTAAGTATATAAATTGGGCTAGGAGATGTAGATGTATTTAAATAACTCCTTCTGTTGGAAGGGCCCAAGATCATGGGCCCTTCCCAGGGTGATCTATGCCCAGTGACTGGTAGACATGGGATATAAACACTTAGGCCTCTTTCCCCAGCTAGGAGAATCTGGAAGTTCATTTCAGCCTTAGAGCTCTGCACAGGGATGGCTGAGGCCAATGTTGAGACTGTATCACAGCGATCATTTTTTTTGTCCATTTCTCCTTCCTTCCCTTCCCTTTCCTTCACTGGTGCTGATTCTAAGATTTCTCATAAATCTTCAGCATACTACGCCCATCTCAGAGCTGGCCTCTTGAGGAAGCCACACCGCCACAGGAACCATTGTAATCTCTGCATCAAGTTCAAGTTCACAAATAAGCAAAGAGGTGTGTACTACTATTTGACACTTAGGTGTATTGGAGCACAATTTGACATGAGTAATTATTAAGGTTTACATTTATTTTCTTAATTGTGTTCAAATGTAATTCCTTTAAGTTCCTAGAAGAAACACATTTTATTATATTGGTATAAACTATGTGGAAGTTTTTAGAGGAAATTTAATACTGTGTAAAGTGAAATAAAATCTTTTACCTTCACTGCCTTAAAAGAGACATAAAAAATATAAATCTAATTTAGAAGTTTCAATAGTTTATTAGTTTTACCTATTTAAGCTAAATTCCCTAAATGTAGTTTTTCGTTTGGGAGGAAACATTGTTTTGTGTGTGATGAACACTTAGATAACTTTCAAGAAGGATACAAAACTGATATATATCTTCACGCACTTGCCAGATAAAATAAGACATTTCGATTCATGTTCATTGACTCATTTATTTTTTTGGTTAAATTCTGTTTATTTAAGTCATTTGTTTTAAGTTTTTATTAAAGTGACAACAAATTTCAAACTGACAGCATTTTAAATAAATATTCACCATTGCCAACATAGCTTTTTAAGAGTCTGCAAATAGAAAGAAAGGTAATTTTTTTCTGTATTTTCCAGACTTGTGACAAAGAGCTAGGTGAAAAGAGGGGAAAAAGGAGGAAAATAAGGAAAGACTAAACCTGAAGAAAGGGGACATTTAAAAATTCTTCCTTTTGTGTTCAGAGCTCACAATATAGAAAAAGATACGGTTAAAAAAAAGTTGTGATGCTCATAAAAAGCAACATTTTATTTTCAAACCAATTACGTTAATTATACAATTACCTTGTAGCCAGTAAGAATCACATATATATGAAAGCAAAATATTGTTTAATTGAATAAAACAATCTCACACATATGCCCAAAAAACAATAGAGTAAATAAATTTCCCCAACAATGGCAAAGAGAGTAATTTTCATGTTGAGTTTTATTGATCTCTGGAACAGTAGCTCCCCTGAGCAGAGAACCATAACAGAATTAAGGAAAGATATTTCCATTCCAGAGACCAGACATTTGGAGGACAGTGAGTATAAATCATGAACCTGGCCAAGTATTTTATTTCTTATTGGATTCTTGACTGTTTCTTACTTTCATCATTTCGTGAGTCATGACTAACCGTGCTTGTGCTCATCTGCAGTAATTGATTCTGAGAGAAATTTCTCCAAGGATTCCTGCAGTTCTCCTTTGAACATAAGAAGAGGGAACATTCTTTCAGTCCTAGAAGCTGCTGAAGCAGAGACGGAGAACCCCAGACTGGAGGGCTTTGATTTCATCCTGTACATCTAAGGGCACAAATTTGTTCCAGGTCAGGATCATATGAGCATAAGTCTGAGTTGGGTGTCTCCCATCATTCCAGAATTGCATTGAAAGGCAGACTTATATTCCTGAGAAGTAGGAATGAGAAGACAGTGGAATTTTGCAAGAGAAACGGAACTTGAACTCAGCAGTTGTAGGTCCCAGTCCTTGCCTAGCTGTAATATTGGGCAAGTCATATAAATTCTCCAGGCACAGTTTCCCTTTTGGCAAACAACAGATAGAATATAAATATGTGTTGCCAGGTCAGTGGACATTTCAAGGACAGTTTGATTTTAATGTGAATTCATCTAATTTTAAATGCTCTATTAAATTTTATTTTTTTGAATTGTATAAGCTTAAGAAAAGGTATCAGACAAGACTTCTTTAGGACAGACAAAGGAGTATTTCATTTTTTCCCCTCTGGCTTTCCCAGCTCAGATTCTCAAAAAATAAAAAAAAAATTTAAAAAAAGTCTGCTTTCAATCCCTGCTTTTCTCTATTTTTTTAATTATCACACCATACACTTCAATTGGTCTTCTGCTCCACCACCTCATGAAAAGGATCTCTATTAAAAACTCTCAAGACTTCACATCACTAACGAAGACGGACTTTGTTTTTTTCCGTATTTTACCTGACCTGTAAGTAGCATTTGAACATCTCAAGTAACCTTTCCTTCTTGAAATCATCATTTTATTTGGCTTCATTGACACATAATCTGCTTTCCTCTGATCTTTCTGGATGCTCTTTCTCAATGGCCTTTTGAAAAGGTTTCTTCCTCCTCCCTCTGTCCTTTAAATATTGTATTTTTAAAACTTGCTCTAGCCATTTTCTTTTTTCAATCCATATTATCCATGCTAATGTCTTCGAGTACCCTTTATACAACAAAAGAATCCCAAATGTGTACCTCTATGGACTATTAGAATCAACTGCTTTCAAAACATCTAATTTTTAGGCCATTCAAACTCAACATGCCCAAAACTCAACTAGTGATCTTTTCCTTAAAACTTGGTTCTCCTTCAGGATTTTATATCTCCACACTTGTTATTCATATCTATCTGTTGGTCAAGTCAGAACTCTAGGACTCAACTGCCATTGTGATTGCTCTTGTACCTAGAATTTCTAATCCATTTGCTTCTATATTTCTTACACATTCTACATCTCTCCATCTGCACTGCTGTCACCTTGGTCCAAGCAACAATCTTTGCTCTTGAAATCACCTCCACTCTTTCTTTTTTTATTATTATTTATTTATTTATTTATTTATTTATTTGAGACAGAGTCTTGCTCTGTCTGCAGGCTAGAGCACAGTGCTGTGATCTCAGCTCACTGCAACCTCCACCTCGCAGGTTCAAGCAATTCTCCTTCCTCAGCCTCCTGAGTAGCTGAGACTACAGGCGTGTGCCACCATGCCCAGCTAGTTTTTGTATTTTTAGTAGAGACCATGTTGGCCAGGATGGTCTCGATCTCTTGACCTCGTGATCCACCCACCTCGGCCCCCCAAAGTGTTGGGATTACAGGCGTGAGTCACCATGCCAGGTCCACTCCTTTCCTTTTTAATGCATTCAATATAAATAGTGATCTGTTTAACAAGAAACTGATTATCTCTTTTTCCTGCTCAAAATCATTTATGGTTTGCTAGGTATTTTGGAGCAAAATATTTTTTCAATTTCATGGTTATAGAGCCTGTCTGATGTGGCTTCTCTTTTTCTCACTAGCTTTGCCTTGAATTGTTTTTCACTTTGCACATTGCCCTGTGGCTTTTCTATCAGCTCCCAGATTTAACTAGGGTTCTTTCTGCCTCGGGTCTTTGACTTGGATGACACATTCTTTTCTTGACACCCTTCCACATTTTTACTCACTTGTACTCATCATTATCTCTACCGCCAAGACTTTACTGACCCTCCAGACATGGTCAGGTCTCCCTTGTTTGCACTCTTGTAGCCTTGTATATCTCTCCTCTTGACACTTAACCACAGCATATAATCCTATCTGTGTCCTAGTTTGGTTACTGTGGGTTCCCAACTGGTCTGTAAGCTCCATAAGAAATGGTACTACAGTTTCTGTTTATCATTATATTCCAAATGTCTAGCATAGTTCCTGCTATTTAGAAAAGGTGCAGTCAATACGAATTGAATGAGTGAATGATTTTGAATAAGTTTTCCTTTCAGATTTTAATACTTTTACATAATTATAAATTACAAAAGTGTGTTTTGTGATTCATAATAATAACAACCTGTTCTTTCTCCCATCCAGGTCTTGGAATGTGGCATCATGAATTCTATTCTGCTGTCTATAGGAGACACATGCCTGGATAGATGTTTATTTTAATATCACTCTTCAGGAAGTTAGAGAAACATTTATTTCTTTTTCCTTAAGGCATTGACTTTGGAACAAGTGTTTAGATCTGTAATTTTAGTGCCTGGCATCTTGCCCCTGCTTAGGGGAATGATCGGGAATGGGGTTGGGGAGGCTACATACTTCCATCATCTGTTTATCTAATAAGCTACTTTCATTCCAATTTCAGCTGTAATCTGAACTACCTTTCTTCCCTCTTTTCTATTCCCCCATTGTTACCTGTCCTCCAAATGCTTTTCACTCAATCCTCTTCAACTGCTCTATTGATGAAGAACTTTCACTTACACACACAAAATTTTGCATAGAAACTTCTGGGCTCTTGAAAACCCCTTGTGATGTAGCAACCATCTCAGATCACTTTCTTGTAAACCCAGCATAGATTCCTGGCTCATTACTTAGAAGACCCTGTGACCACCACTTCCAAGTTCTTTGCTTCCTTATCTTTATGCCATATTCTCAGTGAAGCCCCATGTCTTTTTTCCTATCATTATCTTGGAGTATATAGCAAGATCCCTGAAAGCATCTTCAGACTCAGAGACATGAGCCTTAACTAGGATTTCAGTGGGGCTAGAAACTGTGAGAGCATAGCTCTGGTTAGCGTCCTTCTGATTGCCCCCTGGAGTATCTTTGTAAAACTTCCTGTCGCTCCTTGGAGACTTTTACTCACTCCATTGCTGTCCCCCAGAAATCTGAGAGGGTCACTTTGTCCTCTTCTTCACAAGGAAACTGACATATAAACTTGGTTAAGTTTCTCCCATTTGAAAAACAATTAGGCAACACTTCCTGGAATCTCCTTCCATTTCGAAACATTGTTCTTTATAATTACTTTACCCCTTGGTAGAGAAGTGTGAAATATTTGACTAGACTTATTCATTTCACATTCTTTTCCCAGCCAACTGAATCTGGCTGTCCTTATGACTTCACTTTATGGTGGAGGTTGTCTATATTCCCTTAACTGCTGACTCCTAAAGATGGTTGGAGATGTAGATATAGATATAGATATAGATATAAATATAGATATAGATATAGATATAGATTTTTTTTCTCCTTTGACTTCTGAACTATTGTTAATGCCCCTTGCAAATGTCTTTTTGAATTTCTTCCTTCACTTGAGATCTTTGACACTCATTCTTTCCCAGCTGTTTTTTCTATTCTCTTCCCCCTCTTAGTCTGCTTTAATAGTGTCTCTTCTCCCACATTTTAAAATACAGGATTGCTAATGACTCATTGTCAGTTTTCTTTGTTTTACACAGCATCCTAGCAACTTTATCTGCACTCCTGTGTTCCATTACTATCTACACACTTTGGCTGTCTCCTGTGGTGGTGAATAGCTTGAGCTCAGGGAGCAAAGAACTTAATTGGAATTGTGATGTTGCTGCTTCTTTCCTGAATGTGCATGAACAAGTCACTTCACATCTTGTAACTTGGTTATTTTATTTGCTCCTCCCCAATACCATTGAACCACTTGAATTTGTTCCACAGAGTAAAAACCAGAAAACAACTTTTCTAATACTCTTTTTTATAACTGGGACTGTAAGAGACACCCAAGACTGTCAATCTGACTACTTGTGTAAGCTCGGGATTTTGGAACTAGAGACACAGACAAGCAGGAGCATCTGGTATGAGTGGGGTTAGGGACATCCAGTTTCAGATGCTTCAGTGGCAGAAGTTCTGATAGTAGCATCTGTGGTCTGGCTTTGGGGAGGAGATTTTGGGTGCTTGGACATCAGTGTGCAGTGGTGGCAATAGGGCCATCTCAAGGGGAGCAGGGTCTCCAGTGAATTTGCAGCCTTTGTACCTAGTGGTTTGCTGTGTAGATTCTAAGACCTCCTGTGACAGCAACAAGCTGACTAACTACCCTTAATAGATTTCTTTTCTGCTAAAATAACTAACACGGTTTTTCCACAAGAAGATGCCATTTCTTCCCTGTCTAATGAGACTGTTTCCCTAGAATGGCTTTGCCAGGTGCAAATACCTTGTAAGGGTAAAGAGGATTCTCCTGATGACATCACATCATGGCATCTCATAATTGTCAATCAGTAATGGCTAGATCTTGTTAGTGACCCATTTTTTGTTTCGTTTTGTTTTGTTATGGTTCATGAGCTAAGGTTGGCTTTTATGTTTTTAAATAGTATCAATTTAAATGGTTTTAATAAGTGCCCACATTATATCTTAGATTTGGTCTCAGCTTAAAATATTTACTGTTTTGCTGTTTAAGAAAAAGTTCGCTGGTCCTTGATCTAGGCTCTGAAGAAAGAAGTCCTAAATTCCTGGAGGTAGAAACGATGGATTGGCTTTGTTCTTTACTACCTAATTACTTTTGGCTAAACTTGTCCCACAAAAGGGACTTCTTTCATGCGCTATTAATGTGGCTGCTATTCAAAATGCAGGGAGGGTGTAGTATGTTTGGAACACAGGCACCCCATGAGACTGTCATGTCCAATGATAAAAATTTGTGAAAGATTATAAGCCAGTCATTAAAGGGTGTGCAAACATGTAAAAAAAAAAAAAAAAGATTGTCGCATTAAAAGTAGATCCTCTGGTTTCAGATCTCTGAGGAACACATTTGGGTTACGTCAATGGGTAAAGAACCTTAACCAAATGAGCAGATGGCTGAGGGTAAAACAAACAAACAAACAAAACAAAAACGTGGTTTACATGAAGGAGGAGAAATGTTATAAATTCTAAATGCACCCTTGTGACTACTTGCAGTATTTAAACGTTTTTTTTCTTTCTTGTGTCATGTATGCATTTGACTCTTCTAGCATATCTCCCCCTTTTGCTTTTTCTATTTTATATAGGATATCTTCATGGTGGGAAACTTTATCTCTTAACTCATAGTTTACAGAATATCCAGCAACAAGAGACACTTATGACAAAACTAGATTAGTAATGATCTTGGATAGGATGATCTTGGAGTAATGATTATTCAGAAGTCCTGAATTTGGCTATTTTGATGGAAGGCTGTAATGTCTTCCTCTGAGGAGAGCATAAAGAAATTTTTATTAGTAGAGTGATAATTGAATTATATTTGGAAGAATATATTTTCTCTTGCCATTTGCACATTTAAGTAATAAAGTAGGGTGTAAATATAAAGAAGTACTCTTTAATGGACATTTACAAATTATCGTTTGCTACCTGCTACCTATAAACACTCTTTCTATTCCTAGAGTATTTCTTACTTTGTAAGCTCATTATTTCATAGAATTAAAGTCACAAATCCACTCCCTCAATACCTTGCTTCACTACTAGAGGGTAATCATGCTAACCAGCTGGAGACTTTAATTTGGAAGCCAGTCATGCAAATAAGGAGGTGACATATGGGATTTATCATGAGGGGGACAGCAGTTACACTGTGTCTCCAGAAGTTGCAGGGGTTCTATCAACAGGATCCAATGCTCAGTGACCAAGGTGAGAGAGGCAATTTTGTGTAGCTGGACCCTGTGGTGGAGGCACAGGTGTAGCCAGGAAAAGATTTCTGCTGGTCATTTGGACTTTGTTTCTGGCTGCATGCACTCCACATCTAATCATCTGGCCCTCCCGGAGGGTCTACATACTGTCTAATATCATTTTATTTAATAGGATCATTTCTTATTAAACTAGCTAAAGTCAGTTACATATAGATTTTCATTCAAGAACCCTGACTAATACACTCTTCTGTAGCATCACAACCATGTTAGCTTTTGTATTGTAACCAACCAAATCCAAGACTTATTGTCTTCAGAAAATAATAATTTCTTAGCTAATTATTCTGTGAATCATATTTTTTGTTGTTGTTGTTGTTGTTTTTGTTGCTGCCAGTTTTACTTAGGCTCATTGGTGTGGGTGCAGTCACCTGGCTGATCTATCGGGAACTGGGTGGTCTCTGCTGGCCTCACTCCCATGAGTAGTGGGTGGTGTTGGCTATCAGCAAATGTGAAGGTGGTGGCTTAAGCATATGCTCCCCGCAGGCTTTCCTAAGCTTATTCCTGTGTGAAAAGCACAAGCACTTTTGAAACTTCTGCTTGTACCACATTTGATAATGGTTGTGCCTCATTGAACAAAACAAATCACATAGCCAAGCCCAGATTTAATAAGTAAAGGAGTAGAATCTATCCTTTGCAAAGTTACATCACAAACAGGTGTGCAAATGTGTGGCCTCTTTTGCAGTCTGTTTACCAAAATAGAATTTTGTATGTTTGTTTCATTTGATTCTTGGATTCTTTAATGTACCGTCTTTGAAGCTTCTACACCTTTGAACATGCTATTCTCTCTTCTAGGTTACTACAGGTTGAGCATCCCTAATCTGAAAATCTAACATCCAAAATGCCCTCAAAACTAAACATTTTTGAACACAGACATGATGCATAAGCAGAAAATTCCACACCTGATCTTGTTACTGGCTGTAGTCAAAATGCATTCAAAACTTTGTTTAATGCCTCAAATTACTAAAAATATTGTATAAAATTATTTTCAGGCTATGTGTATACCTCATTATGCATATGCAAATATTCCAAAATCTGAAAAAAATCTGAAATCTGAAACATTTTTCTTCCTAAGCACTTCAGATGAGGAATAATCAACCTGCATTTACCCTTAGTTTTTCTGGGTAAATCACTGGATTTACCCAGTGATCCCTTCCTGGGATTTACTTGAATCCATAGTTCAAGACTCTGTTTCTTCCAGATATTGTGAATTGTGAATTGTTTCTTATCTCAATTCCACAAAATGTGGATGTATCACTTATGGTACTTGTCACATTGCACTTCATCATTAAAGGTGCATTGAACAATTTCCCAGAGGATGGGGATTCCCCAGGTTCTAGCACACTGTTCAGCAAATGGGAGCTGCTGGATAAACTGCTACTGAATAAGGTTTACATTCGCATTACTGTGTTACTTTTTCTTCTGGGGCTCATTTGCAATGACTTGTGTCCTGGCACTACCTTTCCACAGGGCTGAGGGATTTCCAGGTTTCTAAGACATCTTTATAAGAAGAATTTACCATATCTATGTGAGGCCTAGAACTTTATTGTGCTGATCACAATGTTAATACATGGGTGAGCTGTGGCTGAACCCATGAGCTAGGGACTTTGACTCTCAAACATTTCTATAGAATGCTCTGATGACCATAATCCCTGTCTCTCCTTTTAAATAAACTAGAACAGACTATGAAAGGCAATCCTGATGGCATAACTCTATTCTGGATTATTTGGATAGTCATGACTTACATTTAGTCTGTTTTTTGCCTCAATGGATTTCAATGATATGTGGTTTCCTCTTTGTTTTAGAAAAGTGGGAGATAGTCATCCATTTCATCCAGCTCATTTCTTCTAATAAGCAGGACAGCACTCTCATCAGCCATATATTTACCCTTTAACCTTTCAGTGAACTTGGTGAAGTTGGGGAAATACAATTCTTTCCAAAGAATGAGACTAAAAATAAGATTGCATACATTCTGGCAGCTCTCTTACTCCCAAACAAAGATGAGAAAACTTTTAGAACTCAGAGGACTATTTAGGGACTTTCCCATTATCCTAGACTGGCCAAAATATTTTGTTATTTTCCCTTTCCCCTTCCCCCAACTTTCCTCCAAATCTGAGCCAAATCAGATAGTCCTGGAGAGGGAGGATCTCCTTTCCTCACCCTCTTTGTTGTAGGATAATGGAAAATGCTCTGTTGGTCAGATCTGGGCTTCTGGCAGCTGCTGTGTTGGCAACAATTAGGGAAGATTTTGAACTAAATGTCTGGCTGCTGAAAGTTTTTGGATTTGGGGTTTGATGTTATCGAAAAAATTCATCTGGTCAGATGCAGAAACATATTGTTTAATCTAGCAGGAATGCAAGCAGGTTGTCCTTCACAGTGCATTTCAGAGCACTCTGTCTTTTTTGTGGTGAAGTCTACAGCAGTTGCTCTGTGTAATTCAAGACGGGTATGTCTGGGGATGGAGTACTCCACCACATTTCAGTTTAGTCTGTTTCAACCCTTAGGCATTCTGAAGAGATTTCTCAAATGAATGAAACAGTGGTTAAATTTCCTAGTTTCTATTGCAAAGTTTAAATTGTGATACTGATCTTAAGCTAATTCTCTCTCCATGTTAAGATTTCAGATATTTAGTATAGGCATCATTTTTATACACACACACAAAATGACCTTAATATGAGGATCTATTGCTATTACTCATTCAAGTACTTTAATTGCTTGACTAATAAACTATTTTGACCCAAATTGACCAATCTATTTATGTCTGTTTTGTTAGTTGTGTTATTTTAATTGTTGATAAATATATAATATGGAAGTCATCAATTTAGTGCACAGTCTTTACTTTTTAAAATATAAAGATTGTAGTGAGTTGGACACATATCTCTTCTAAAACACAGAAACACAGCTTAATTTTAGAATCCTTGTTAAGGAGGAAAACATGGGTAACCTTGTCTACGTGCTGTCTTCATCAGTTCAGGCTGCTATAAGAGAATATACAATTGCCTGGGTGGCTTAAACAATAAAAATTTATTTCTTGCAGTTCTGGAGGCAGGGAAGTTCAAGATCAAGGTGCTGGCAGATTTGGTGTCCGCTGAGGACCTGCCTCCTGCTTCACACACAGCAATCTTACTGCGTCCTAACATGATGGAAAAACAAGAGAGCTCTTTTGATGTCTTTCATAACAGCACTAATCTTGCTCATGAAGACTCCACCCTCATGACCTGATCACCTCCCAAAGGCCCCACCTCCTAAGACCATCACATTGGGAGTTTGAATTTTCGTTAATGAATTTCCGTGAACACAAACATTCAGTCCATAGGAGATGTCTTTGTACATGAGATGTGATTGTAAGTCCACCAGACAACTGATTATAATGTGAGAGAATGTCTATAGAAGAGAAATATATTTATTAATTTTCTGAACATAGATGGTATGTCTACTTTCTCTGTTACCTATTTTACTTTATTTACTATGTATGTCATAATATCACTGGGAAAATAGTTTTTTATAATTTCTATGAACAAGTCATTTTGTTGGACAACATTAGCCTTCATAAGTTTGCATATGGTTTCTTTTAGAGGTTAGGACAAGACTAGACAACATCTTAAAGCTTTTTGAGGCCATTTAATGATGGATCAATAATTGGATTTGCCTAATTTAAAAAATTATTCAGGAAAAACTTTTTCCTACATATATTTAACTCTGTTATTCTCTCTAACTATTTTTATAATTATCTGGAATTTGATAGTTTTATTTGGTTTGTTTCTTTTTTTATTATACTTTAAGTTCTAGGGTACATATGCACAACATGCAGGTTTGTTACATATGTATACATGTGCCATGTTGGCGTGCTGCACCCATTAACTCGTCATTTACATTAGGTATATCTCCTAATGCTATCCCTCCCCCCTCCCCCCACCACACGACAGGCCTCAGTGTGTGATGATTTCATTCATACGTGGAATTTTTCAAAGTGGCTATCATAGAGGTAGAAAAAGAATTTTTCAAAGTGGATATCATAGAAGTGGGTATCATAGAATAGAAAAATGGTTACCAGAGGCTGGGTTGTGGGGGTAGTGGAAGAGTTTGGTTAATGGGTACAAAGTTACAATTAGACAGAAGGAATAAGTTCTGTTGTTCTATTGCAAAATAGGGTGACTGTAGTTAACAATAATGTATTGTGTACTTCAAAATTCCTGAAAGAGAGGATTTTGAATGCTCTCACCCCAAAGAAATAATAAATATTTGAGGTGATAGATATGCTAATTATCCTGATTTGATCATTATATAATGTTATCATTGATTGAAACATCACACTGTACCCCATAAATATCTACAATTATTATGTGCCAATAAAAACAAAATAAAACTTTTAAAAAAGAAAAGTGGGAATGAGGGCACAACTAGAACTTATTTATATTTGTAGGCTTAGTGATAAAATAGTGCTTGGAACATGGTACTAATCAATATGTTTTCAATTCTTCTTCTCTTTAAGAGTAAAAAAGGAGATGAGGAGGAAGAGAAGAATCAGAAGAATAGTTAACATGTATCTACCATTTTTATGTGCCAACCACTGTGCTACATGATTTTCCTTTATAATGTGGATACTCTTAATTTCCCCTTTTAACAAAGGAGATGATAAGAATTGGGGAGATTACCTACTTGTTAGCCAGTTCCCAGGCAGCAGGCTTGAGATTGACCCTATTAGGTTCCTTACTGCTAGGAATCCTCCTCTTAACCACCACTTATTAAATGCTTCTAGAGACAAGATAGGATGTAAAGCTAGTGCTTTACATATGTTACATGCAAAGCTTCCGGTAAGACTAAGATTGGAGAACACAGGGAACAACAAGTAGACCTTATTAGTTGTAGCAAAGACCTCTCTAGAAGAGTAAAAGGTAAAGTTGAAGAGGTGACTTGAGATTACAAATAATGAAATAACTTTATTGGCAGTGGAGAAGCATTATGAAACATTCATTCAAAAAGTCAAATCTATCTTGTATCTGTAATGTTTAAGGTGTTATGATAAGCATTATGAAAAGAGGGCAGATTAAAATATACAGAAACCTTAACAACTAAGAGCTTATAAGGAAGATAAAACTTAATCATAAATATTTACAATAGAAGATAAAATATCATGGTAAAAATAAAGTTTATGGAACTTAGAGAAAAAGTTTTAAAGATGACAGTAAGACACTTTATGAAGGGTGACATTTTCTAGACATTAAAAAATAAAGTAGATCCCGGATTAGAAGGAAGCTCATTCCAGGAGAAAAAAATAGCCAAGCAAAAAGTGCTGAGATGAAAAAGCTGGAAAAAAATAAGAGTTTTGAGTAGAGTTTCCAGTCCACATGGAGAGCAGTGAAAGGTACACACTAAAAGATAAGTTCAGACCCCCATCTCCTTTGCATAAGCCCTTTATACATCAGATGTTGGGATACACTAAATGTTCATTAGCTGAAAAATTACATTATTATAACTGTAGTTGAAAAGACTGATCTGAGAGTGCTGTGTGGTGTGAAATCGAAACCTGATGACTTGGTAAAAGGTGTTCATGTATGCATTACAATTGATGGAGCTTAACAACTAACTGGATTTGTCAAGAAAAAAAGGGAATGAAAGAATCAAAAGTTACTCCAACTTTCCAGCAGAGTAGCCTAATGAAAGAATGTCTTAGGAAGCTTAAACCTGAGAAAGGGTCCAAACAAAATGATCATAAAGGGGATAAGAATAGAGACAGCAAAACGAATTAATGGAAAGATGATAATGAATGACTTGGTAAGGGTTGGGTGGCAGTAGGAGGAGAAGTAAGGACCTAAAATATATATCAAAATATGAATTATCAAGAATTAATGTTATATTGATTACAAGGCACAGAAGATTAAAATAAATCAAAGTCAGCTCTGAAGTTTTAAGCTTCAGGAATTTGTAGTCCACTGAGAGTAGCTACAAATTTAAGAGGAAAAGTTTACCTTAAAATGGGAGTTCTCTTTAAAACAGGTTGAAATTTGGGCATCTTAAGTTGCATAGTGGAGCTATAATTAAGAATCTCAGTCAAGCATTTCTGAAGTCACTTTTCCACTCACGAACTTGCTTTTTTAAGATTGTTCTACATAAGACACATAGAACCTTCTATTTCAGACTTTCAGTTTCTGGAACCCTTTCTAACATTTGATAGTTCTAAATATTGTGAACAACCACTGGCTTATGTTTTTAGGCTTGCTGCATAAAACTATAGCAGCACTGCTGGAGACACCAAATAATAGCATTGGTCTAATTTTTCTATGCTTCAAGTCTAAAGTACATAGGAACCAGAAAGTATATTATTATAACTATAACTATAATAACATAATGTATAAATTATATGCAGCTGAAATTGATCCTCAAGTCATTCCACAATGCTCCATTTGGCTATTGGTATGAAGAGCAAGCAATAACAAATCTAAATATGTATATATATATATAAGTGTTGATGGCAGAATGAAAACTGCTGAGGAGCAGAGAAAATGAAATTAACTAGAAATTAGTTAGGAGGAGTGTTAAAATGAAGGAGATATTTAAGTTCAAGGAGAGATGTACAGCATTGCAAGTAGCAAAGAAGCACCGGTAGGCTCTTCTGGGAAAGTTATCAGTTCTAGGATCAATTTCAGGTCTTGCTTAGTAGGATATTCAGTTATGAAGGGGAAAGATGATAAAAAAATTATTTTGAGAATTTTGTCAGATATACTTGGTACTGAAATTTGCTAATAGAGAATAGTAAAATGACCTTTCAGAGATATGTGGGGTTTTAAAAGATAACTATCAGAGTTAATTGGATATTCTTATCCAAGACAGTAAGAAATAAACTAGATGTTCTCTTGAGTCCATTAGCAATTATAGGATCTTACTGTGAATAAATATATGAAGAAAGGATTTATAATTCATATTACTCTCTCTATGTTATCCAGAGAGTATTTGCCATCTTCCTTTTATTTTTCTGAGGTAATCCCATTAAAAAACTGGATGAGTTATACAGATGACCTGCCCTTTTAAAATGGTAGCAGGTTGTTCTCTAAAATATGCCGTTCCTCATAATTGTACTTTGAAAGTACATACTAATTTACCTCCTTCCTTTGGCCACTAAAATGCTCCTGATTACATTGTCATGACCTATGCATGCACTTTATTTTTCAAAGGATACCTTTGATTTATTTTTCTTTCCCACTTGAACTTACTAGGCATCTCGTTTATTTAATCAGCTCTCACTAATGAAAGGGAGGTTCTTAGTTTATTTCAACCTGAGTTCAGTAGTTGTGAGCTGCTGTAAACAGGTCTTAGTATCTCACTTTCTCTCTAAGTCAAATTTAACTCCAAATGTTTTAAAGAAGAATGTACAGTTTACTAAATGTTTCACAGAGAGGAAAACAGATATTTCACACTGCCTACTGGACTATCTTTCCCTCAAATCACCCGTAAGCATTTCTTCTCTTGCCCCAAAGTTTCTTTTCCAATGACAAGTACCTCGCCCCAGAGGCTCCTCCTCCCCATGAGTTTCTTCTACCATTTCAGCCACACTACACCATGGCAGTATTCAGAGTTCCTCAAACTGACTCAACATTCAATAAAAGCAAAGCCCAACAAAGCCTTCTTATTTTTTCTTTAAGCATGCTACTGAAGGCCTTCATTAATGCAAAAAAAAAAAAAAAAAAAAAACCTCTCAATAGATAATCCTTTCATTTAGTATTGGTTATCTGTTA
Source organism: Pongo abelii (assembly GCF_028885655.2). Lineage (NCBI taxonomy): Eukaryota > Metazoa > Chordata > Mammalia > Primates > Hominidae > Pongo > Pongo abelii. The sequence goes on along the minus strand of NC_071988.2, from coordinate 178,597,260 downwards.
CTAAACCACAAATCAAACCCAAATGTGGTGGCTTAAAACATTTCTTAGCTCACCGTGTCTGTGGGTCAGGAATCTGGCTGTGGCTTAGGCTGGTGCCTGTGGCTCACGGTCTCATAAGGCTGAAACAAAGGTGTTGATAGGGGCTGCAGTAATCTCAAAGCTCCACTGGGAAAGGATCCACCTCCAACCTTGCTCATGGGTTTACTGACAGGATTCAATTCTTTCTCAACTGTTGGACTGAAGGTTTCAGTTCCTCGCTGGCTGTTGGCCAGGAGCCACCCTTGGTTCTTTGCTAAGTGAGCCTCCCCAATTGGCAGCTCACAACATGGCACTTTGTTTCATTAAAGCAAGCAAAGGAAAAGAGACAGAGAGAGTATAAGTAAGACAGAAGTCACAGACTTTTATAACCTAATCTCAAAGTGGTAGTTCATCACTTTTGCTGTATTCCATTTCTTAGAAGCAAGTCATTGGATTCAGCCATACACAAATGGAAGGAATTATAGGTGGGTATATGTACTAAGAGGCAGGGGTCTTTGGGGTTATTTTGGAACACTCCAAACTCAGATAATTTCCCCTAGATATCTTGGTAATATGTGGCTGTTTACAATTAATCTGTAGGATTCATGTACCTAATGCAGGTTTAATTGCCATCATTCTTTAATCATTATGTCTCACATTGTAATATCCAAGATCAAACTAATAATGGCTGTTAGCTCACTGTGTACAGCTTTCATCAAAACTTTGTCATTCTATTAAAGGAGGAATATGATGATTTCACCTCTTGTCACTGTAAATACAGGCACTGAAAAACATAGGCATTGGAAAGACGGATGCTTACATACTTAATCAAAATAAAGCTCAGCTAAGGGGGAATGAAAATCCTGGGGGATGACGTTATCGGTTAACGTCCTTAGTTCCAAACAACAGAATCTATTCTGAATAATCTAAGTAAAAAAAAGTCTTATCAGAGGTTATTGTCAGCACGAACAGAGTCAGGTTTCAGAGATACACCAACAGGTTCAGCACTCAGTCACAATACAGAGGCTTCTCTAATGAAAACACTACTGGTACATCTGTTAGAATTTTGTCTGGGCACCAGAAGATCTTCCCCTGCAGAGCTTAAAGAACTACGTATCTCCAAAAACACTTGTGGAATATCTCTATATACAGTTTCACTCTTAAATCTCTATATATTATAGGTTGGCACAAAAGCAATTGCAGTTTTTGCCATTACCTTTCATGGCAAAAAACCACAATTACTTTTGCACCAATTTAAGATTATCTGGGCAAGTGTGATTGGTAGAATCTAGGCCATGTGCTGCCCAGGAGTCTGAGGATGCATGTGTTCTGTGTTTTCCTTGGGAAGCTGGGATTCATAATGTGCAAAATATCCACTATATAAGAATATTATATTAAAAGATGTTGGACAGCCTCAAATGAAGAATGTAATTCCTATCAGGTGAAACAGGAAGTAGTAAAATTGCTTCACATCTGTCTCTCACCATGTTAACACATGTGCATGTGTAAATGTCATTACTTTGGTGTTCTGCAATCTTAAGGAAGTCTATCTTCTCCTATTGCTAGTGCTAACTTTCTTCATTGAAGGTAGCTTTATACCATAGAAACTCTTTCTTGGTTCCTTTATTCTCTAACTGGAGCTGTCCTCCATTTGTATATGTTTGATTTAAAATCTGATGAGATTTTTGGGGGGAAGCAGTTCTGCTAAAATGAGATAAAACAAAAAAGAGTACAGCATGCTTTGGACGACTGAAAGAGTTCTTGGTCTCTTAATATTTTAAGTAGTCAAAGTGCTTCCAGGAAGCACATAGATAAAGGAAAATATGTGTGAAGTGAAGTGGAACATTTCTACCCTGGCTATGAAAAAAGATTAGTGAAATTCAGGCTCTATTGTATTCCTTTTAGATTCCTACACTTAGAACCCAGTTCTTGGTACTTCCATAAGCGGATGGATTTAGGAGCAGCAGCCTACAAAGATGCTATCTCTCATAGCTTAGCTACTGTAGGGGAAAGGGACCAAGGGGCCTCTTTGTAGGACTTTCAAGCATCACATCACAGAACAAATGCATGCTTCCCTCCACTTTTTCCTTTCCTTTTCCTTTGCAGAGGTAGGTGAGGGCCTGTTAAACATCAGTCAGTATGTCTTGAGCTTTACAGACTTTCCACTGGGATGTTAAATTCTTCATCCAAGCACATTTTTTCTTGAATTTTTTCCCCCTTTCACTTTCATGATGAGCTAGGGAAAAGCCTGCTAATCATCTCTCACAGCCCCTAAATTTTCCAAAGTAGTATATCAAGTATATCATTTTCTAAGCAGACAGTTTTCTAAGAAAGGAATGATTTAACCATAGAATAATTGTATTACATGAAAGATTTTACTATGTTCTTAATACAAGAAAAATGACTCTGCCATGACTACAGAGTCCAAATATGGACAGGAATGCTGGGAAGAGAAACAGTAATTCACTGAGATATCACATTATCAGGTGTTCTCTTTCCAGTAGAATTTTCCAAGGTGGACTTAGCTGAATCTTCTATGACTCATAAAGGGGCAAGAGAAGTAATTACAGTTGAGGGCAAGCAGTTCAGGCATAGAGATTGAAGAGAAAAAAGATAAACTGTAGAGAGAATTTAAGGAGCAAAAGAAATAATTTATCATTCCAGGCAGACTCTCTGCCCTACAACATTAACTATTTTGTCTGCAGAAGATTTAACTGCTTCCTCCGCACCCTTTCAAGTCCATTCAGGATTTGCGTCTTTGAGTTTCCAACACAGCTGAGATGGAGACAGTTTTGGATCTCTCCTGGAAAGAAAATAGATGTGGCCTGCTATTGTGTGACTCAGTTTAATTTGCTAGAATTGCAGAAGGATCACCAAATAAAGAAATGAAAATAAATGGTTCTGAAGTGCTGATATTTCAAATGCTGTAGCAGATGAGTGTGTAGGTTATCTTGACACAGTGGCTCTCTTTTGACACATACTTTCAATCACACCTCATAGAATGGCTTGCTCTGTACGATGGGTAGAGATAGCAATATTTCAGTTGAATGGTTCAAAGAATAATGTGGCCAGAAATAGGTTAGGAAACCAGAAGAAATGGTTCAGTCCAAGACATTTAGTCACTTGATGGAATGCTGTTGATGCTGCTATCAGTGGGAGAGTTGTTTACTGCTGGCTAGCTTGATCAGCTGATACTTTGACAATGAATATTTGTGACATCATCCCATACCTTCTGTTTTATATATTTTTTTCAGTGGTAGTTTAATGTAGCTATTTCTTAATAGGAAAAAAAAAGCTTTTTGAGTTGAAAAACGAAAATAGCCTGCTTTCATGAGCAATATGAATGTATGAATTTAAATATTCCATTATTTCACAAATTCATTAAAAAAAATTTTTTGGTGGCCCATGAACAACCAAGGGTGAGGTATTAGGTTGATGCAAAAGTAATTGAGATCTTTGTCATTAAAAGTAATTGCAAAAACCACAATAACTTTTGCACCAGCGTAATAGTTTGGCTGTAGTAGGATTAATGTTTACACTTTAGTAACATAGTGATACAACTTGGTCTCTTAAGTGTTATCCTGCAGTGTTTCTGTTTTGCCACATGTTTTCAGTGTTTAGACCAGTTGGGGAAACCCAAACTCTGAAGAGATGAGTGAGCACGATTGGGAAATGTATTCATCTTTCTGGAAGGAGCTTCTTGTGAATATCCTCAAGTTATGATAGGATAAAAAAAAGTAAAATAGTAAATACTTAAATATTTGACATTTTAAGAGAAAATTATTTGTTGGTGAAATATCTTTGCATAGTTAAATGCAGATAATTAAATGATTAAATTACGCTGTATTTGTTAGCTGAAGAATAGATTTATTATATAATATCAACTAGCATTTGAACAACCCTGTGTTATGTGAACCAACTTCAACACATGTGAATGAGGTGAGGGAATCCTACCCACTGTTTTGGCATATCAACTTGCCCTGTATACTTCTCCCATCACAGGGTGCATCAGCTCTGCTTCTAGAATGTTGATTTCCTTCCTTCCTTCCTTTGTTCCTTTCTTCTTTCCTTCCTTCGTTCCTTTCTTCTTTCCTTCCTTCCTTCCCTTCTTTCCTTCTTTCCTTCTTTCTTTCTCTCTCTCTTGAGTACTGCTTATGACCAAACTTCAAAGGATGTAGTTATTACATGTGTAACATTTGACAACATCTGTGTTTTCCAGTTGGGACAATCTATGAAATTGCTAATACCCCCTGATTCCTGGCTGGCATATTCAACTGTAAAATAGAAACAACCTTTCCGACTTCATTTTGGTAGTTTCTTTTCTGGTCACTAGTTGAGACAGGAAGTGCTGGAGCCCATGGAAAATTGAGAAAAAATCCAGACAAAACAAACAATGATGCTTTTGAATTTTAGAAACTTTGCAAATATTTAGTTTATGTCAAGTTTTGGTTACTGAGAAGACTGTTTATATGGACCCAACTTTCTTAAAAATAAGACAAAAATTGGAAGCCATCAATCTCTTTAACTTATATTTAATCTTAGATCAATTAAAATATCAATTATTGGTGCGTAATGTTCATATGAGGAATTTTGTTTGAAAATTCAAGATAATAGTTTAAATGTGCACCAAATAGTCTGTAGAAATAACCAGTTTAAAATGTAAGAAAAACTAGTGATAATGGTACCTAAACGTTTGGGTATTTATAACCTTTCTTGTTAAGTTCATCTACTTCTTTTTTTGTTTTATTTTGTTTTGTTTTAATCTGGCATTACATTGTAGACATTCAGAAGAAAAAGATTAACATATTTCTTCCAGTTTCCCACTTCTGCCTAATAGTCTCAGTTGAACTGATCTCTTGCTTTATTGTCAGAAGATGATTCTTGGTCCCTGTATTTATTATAAAAGCTCAACAGTAAAATGGAAAACCTTAGACATAATTGCAGAAGCTACCAGAGACATTAGTGGATATTCAGTTTCACATGTCACATTTATTTTCAACATGGGTCATTTCTTAAAAACAATATGAATAACACAGATGAGTTTTCTATTCTCTTGAGGAATAAAAGTTTTCCCTTTGAAGCTTTACTATAGCTTGTCTGATCTGGAAAACTGTCTGTCTATATCTAAGGCTAAGACATTGCCTAGTTCAAATTAGCTTTAAAACACTACACAAACCAATATGACAGAGTGGCTTGAAGCAGAGGATAATTTCTCAGCTGAAAAATGGAACTAAGCAGCTTCCTAAGTGGAATCAGAGAGGGACAGAGAGGTCAAGACAAGCACAAGTGCTCTTGAAACAAGGAGTGACCCTTTGAGGGTGGCTTGGGCACTTGTTGAGACTCCAGACACACTGCAATCAGAAAACCAACATTAGCCCAGACAGGATGTATGAGTCAAGGATATCTAAAGAAGATGGAAAACATGGCATCCAGGCATTTGCAACTTTCCAATTGCCGGGCTCCACTTGTGGTCCACGCACTGCTGGTTGGAGCATACTGTAAAGGAAATATAAACAGTTTAAATTAAGTACCAGAACTAAATGTCTCATGTGACTTTCTGAAAAGATGAGGAATGAAATTATCAGTACAATTAGAAGTCTTGAGTCTGCTGGGTCAGGGGACAGGAGAGGAATTCTTGGCACCAAGGAACAGGAAGCACAGCAACTCAGCCATATATGGAGGAGGGGTGAGCCTTTCAAGCAAAATTACTATGACCTCAAAACTTCTGCTACTCAGACAGCTGTATTGAATTCCATTCAATGCCAAAGTAGTACCTTAAGCCAGTTTATCTGGTTTGGCTTTGAAGTGGCAATAAAAACCAGGAGGCTCCTGACCTGGGTCATTTTTAAAAAGAGTTGTTTTCTTTCAGCTTTTCCAATTTTAAAAGCAGTTACACTTACAGGTGTGTGTGTGAAAGAGTGTGGTAAAGGGAACATTTGCTAACATGGAAAATGTGAAAGAAGTCTAGGAATCTTCCAAATGTATTGTATATTTGGACTTTAAGCAATCACAATATGAACAGTGAATACAATGAAATAAAGCAAATATAATTTGCAATCAGATGCAATAGACTAACATGTTTAGACAAACCTCGCTGATTTTATTCTTTAGTGACTTGTTCCACCCAAATGGACATCTTGGATTGGAAACTCCATTCACATGGAAAGCGAGTAAACAGTGCATGCAAAGTCTCATTTTGCAAGCAGAAGTCTTTCAACGTTTTGGCAAGTAACTTTGCTATTTGGATGCATTCTACTCCAGCCAGTCCTTCTGGGAAACCTAAGGCATCATACTTACCTACTGTTGAAAAGAAGGAAAGGCACCATTTCTGAGATGGTCCAAAATCGACTTTGGAAAGAGTTATTCAACAGTAGTCGTTTTTGGAAAATGTAATAGCCATCATTTGTCCTTGTAGGGAACAATGTTCCACTCCATATATTTTATAGGGTTTTTTTCAGCTCATTTTATTTCTGCTAAAAGTATACTGGCCAGTCCATTACGCATTATAGTGGGCAAAATGATAGGTGACGTTAACATCAAGTTAGTTTCTAGGATTTTTTTAAAATTAGCTTTATGAAAAAAATCACAAAGAGGTTAAATTGATTAGCTAAAATAAATTCTTTGTATTTAACTGAGAAATTCAATGTCTAAGGAGTTCCAGAGCATTCTTCCATATGGTCCACTTTACCTGGACAAGAAGATCCTACGCAGATGCAAACCAGACTGTCCTATCACTAATCCCATTTCTTTAAGACCCTTTATAAAAATCATGTATGCTTGCTGCTTAAAGTCAAATTCTTTTAACTGAAGACAAGCTTGGATTGGGAGCATTTCCTGTGCCCTGCCAGTTGGTGGAGTATATTTTTTTATTGGATAGCAGAACTCTGTAATGCATTTCAACTCACTCGACAAAGTCTATCCTGTTCTCTAAGAGAAGAGTCCATTGTTTTTGGTTATTTGCCTTCCTAATCATAAACAATGTAAAAGTGGTTATAATTTATTGCTTTAAAGTTTGCATTACCTTCATGAGCAATTGCTAATGTTTCCCTTTTTCCACTTCCTCCTCATCCTCATATTAATAGACAATATAAGCAACTTCCTACAAAAATACTTTCAGGATTTCTTCTAATACATTTATTTCCCATAAAAATTGCACCAAAAGCACATTAAAATAATCAGCACAGCTGACTGATTTTCATTAGGCTGCTTCTAGATTCCTTTAGGTTTTGACGATGAAAGTCATTTACTCTCTTTGTGGCTTTAAGCACAGGTCTGCCTAATGACAGACAGATGCTGGGACTTGGATGCCGACTTTCTCTGTATATGCAGAGAATCTCTGCTGACCTAGAAATGAGGTAGTTGTTGCCTATATACTCTGTGGCAGACTCCTGGAGAAGTCATTCAATAGGAAACTTAAAAAAAGAAAAAAAAACCTTTACCCGGAAGATATTTACTAAAATAAGATTCAAATTGCCAAACATTTTTATCTTCTGGACTATTATTTTTTGAACCTCAGTTTGATTCTGCCCCTCAATATCACTGAGCAGAGAGGAGTTTTTTTTTCCCCATGTAAGTACTAGATTTATTTTTGAAACAAATTAGAATTCATTGCAGAAGGGAGTACTGTGGGAGTTTGGAGTATAGTATTTTGGCAAGAAGCACATGAGAAACTTTCGCCCTGGGTATTTCTGGTCCCACTGGAGAGGAATACCAGGAATGCGGTGCCTCAATCTGTTCTCACAAGGCTTGTGGCTTGAAATTCACACACCCACAAGGTTTAGATAAGAGTCTACCCTGAGCTTGGTCCTTGTGGATGCTTCTCTAAGGCTTAAGAAGCATTTCCACCTTTCGATGGGTCTCCTTCCCCATCTGGGCTGATATCTGTGCAGTGCAATACTTGTTTTCTCATTAAGAAGAGGAAACAATGAGTGATGGAGGAAAAGTCAATGAAAAGCATGCCCTGCTTTGCGTTAAAAAAAATTTCAGGTAAAAATGTCAGTATACAACACATAAAAATTTCATTGACCTGATTCTACTCTTTCCTACTTTTGTTCCCACCCTATCAATAATCCTGTTTTGGAAGAAGGCTGCTTTATGTAAACTCTAAATCTTATTTTCTTATAAGTGTTTTCTCATGAGTCTTCTCACTCCTTTCTTTTGCTTCATCGATTTTGTAGAAAGGCCGCTTCAAAAATCAGCCACCTGCTCAGATTGTCTAGATGATGCAATTAAGCTCTCAACTGGTGTGAACAGAAGTTTCAATAAAAAAATTCAATTCAGAATTCTACTCAAAGGTATATTGAGTTTAGACCATGGGATATGCTTTAGCTTTAGAACTAATTGCTTCTCAGGGAATCAATCATGTTAGGTTTAGGTTGATCAAATGTGACTGTAGGGGGAGATGTATGTTTATTGACCAAGAGTTATATGCCAGGCACAATACTAGCTGCCAAAATAATGGGAATGGCTTACATTTATATTGTGATTACAATGTACAGGTCATGTTCTAAGCACATTGATCCTTACTACAAATCAGAGAAAATGTTGCTGTTGTTTTTTGCATTTCGTAGATGAGGAAACAGAGAGGGGTTAAAACATTTTTACCAGGACACACAGCTGTAAGTGGCAGCACTGGGGTTTATACCTAGCATTTTGGCTCCAGAATTTATGCTCTTAATCACTCTACTGTGGTGTGTTTGTGTGTGTGTCTGTGTGTGTATGTGTGTTCGTGGGTGTGTATGTATTTTGCAAACAGTTTTATGAATCATTGTTTGAAAGAGGATATTTATTTTTGCCCCTGTTCAGTTATTTTCTGTTACCAACTGTTTTACAGTCAATACAGACTGTTTTGGTGTGCAACACATTACATCAAATCTTACTGGTTTGAAAAAAATGAATATTTCTGATCTGATCATTTCTATGAGTTAAGAATCAGAGCACACCTACCTAGCTGGGTTTTCTGCCTCAAAGTTTCTTATAGTGCTGCAATTTAAGTGTTGGCAGGAGCTTCAGTCTTATCTGAAGACATAACTGGGAGAGGATCCTTCCAAACTCACTCGTAGTGGTTGGCAGGCTTCAGTTCCTCACAGGCTGTTGTTCTGAGGGCCTCAGTCTCTTGCTGGCTGCTGGCCAGGGTCCTCCTTCTGGTACTTGACATGTGGGCTCCCCATAGGCAGCTCACAACATGTCAGCTGGCATAAAGTATGATTTATTACAGCAGATATAATATGTTTGTGTAGAATAAATCTGTTTTACTAAAATAGGTTCTTAATTCTGTGGTGTTTATTCATTTAAACATAATTTGTATATTTTAAAGGCCCATGCAGTCATCTGTTTGGTAAAGGTGTTAGAAGTTAGTGTTTAGTAGCAACATGCATGTTTAGAAAGTCTTTTCTTAGTCTTCGAGTAGCAGAGTCTACACTGTAGCCACACAACAGGTGTGAAATCAACCTTTGTTAACTAACTGAATTTCTCAATCGAAACAAATCATTTCCATTGTATTTTAGATTGTAAGTGAATTATAGTCTGTAAGGATAAAGATTATTTCTTTATTTGTTTACATTTATATATATAGGTTAAATACATAATTAAAAGGAAATATTTAAAGTTCTGTCTCTTTCAAGTATTCAAGCATTGCTAATGTGCTTTAACCTTATTCATCCTGCACTCTAGATACCTTTTTTTTTTAAAAAAAAAAGATGTTTGTTGTGTGTGTGTGATCACAGCATAGCCATTTATAAAAATAACTTTCCAACTTTCCAGAGAACACAGGTAACAAATGTTATTCGATGCATTAAGTAAGAGTATCGTCAAGATGTTTACCTTCTTTCATTTATTGAGAATTTCTATGGATGAAGATTTATGCTCAGCTCTGTAGAGGATTCAAAAAAAAAATCCAATCTCTGCCTCATGGAAAGACTTAGAGCATTGAAATCAGAGAAACACAAAGTAATGTACTGTAACTTCTCTGGGCTTCAGTTTTCTCATCTGTATAACAAAATAACATTAATACTTATTTAACGTTTTATAAAACACTTAAGCTACATAACATATGTGATGTTTCTTGAACATAGTGAAGGTTTGATAAATATTACTGCTCACCTTGCATCTCTATGCCCATGTCTACTTGTCACTATAGGAGCTAGTAGGGGATAGAGGACAATGGCTTAGATAACTGAAGCACAAGGTAGAGGGTGGCAAATGCCATATGAAAAGTACATAAATTAGGAGGTTAGAACATGAAAATATGTTTTTCTGGAATTGTTTCAAGATGATGGACTGAGCATATTATAGGGACTCTGGCTCCCCCAATAGACCTTTAGAAAATATGGAAAATATATTGTTTGAGGAAAGTTAAGTTAAAAATAAGTTTAAAATAATTTGGATTGTTGTAAAGGATAGATTTTTATCTGTACCTTTTGTAAGTTTGAGTTTCTGTCTATCCTGTGATAAGGAGTCTTCATATTGATGGTCACTCTAATTCTGTCTTGGATGACTTAATAAAGTTTTCCTCCTAGCTCCAAAACAAGGTATAAGGACTGTAAATATTTATTACAAAAATGAGAAAAATAAAAATAACACAGTAAAAGCCAAACAAGTAAAACAAATATATAATTTATATAATTATATATAAAATATATAATTTTATATTTTATTTTATATATATTTTATATATATTTTATATAATTATATATAAAATATATAATTTATATAATATATAAACCTTTGTACATTGTTGGTAGGAATGTAAATTAATATAGTTATGATGAAAACCATTACAGAGGTTCCTTAGAAAATAGAACTATCACATGCTCCAGTAATCCCATTTCTGGGTATATTACCAAGGGAATTGAAATCAGTATGCTGAGGAGAGATTTGCACTCCCATGTTTATTGCAGCATTATTCACAATAGCCAAGACATGGAAGCAACCTCTCCATCATCAGATGAATGAGTAAAGTTTGGTATACATATCTAATGGAGTATTACTCAGCCTTCTAAAAGGGGGAAATCATGTCATTTACAACAGCATGGATGAACCTGGAGGACATTATGCTAAGCGAAAAAAGCCTGGCACACAAAGACAAATACAGTATGACCCAATTTATATGTAGAATTGAAAAAAAGTTGAACTCCTAGAAGTAGAGGGTAGAGGTCTTACCAGAGACTGGGGGAAGGGAAGTTGATGGAGATAGGAGAGATGTTGATCAAAAGGTACAGTTTCCAGTAGAGAGGAGGAAAAATCTCTAGTGATCTATTACACAGAATGCTGACTATAAAAATTATAAGGCACTGTATTTTTAAAAAATTTATCTTTGAAGTATAACCCACAATCTTCTGTCATTTTCAATTTTATAACAAATATAAACATATGTGCAGTATGAGAAATAAATTTGAATTACAGCTTAAATCCATGTCCTGAGAATATATGACAAAATATAAAAGACTCTTTGCCGGTTTTTTGTGTCCAATTCCTGTGCATTGCTTCAATATGAGTAGAGAGCTGAAAGAGTGTCTTTTTTGTCCTTGAAATAGATGTGGATGGCTTTCATATTTAAGTCTCTTTTCTCTATAGCTATCTTGTCTTAGGAACAGAGAAGCTGATTGTTCAAGCTGATAGTCAATAGTAAAGGCTGACTGAATATATAATATTGTGCTTATGGTTCCTTCCATGCATTAATGGTGGTACGATGACTATCTTTTGTACTGTTGTTGAGAGAGCATCAACAATGAGATGTAATTTGAAACTTAGAAGCACTGCTGTTTATAAACCTGAAACTTATGAAAGATGGATGGGTACTTATGTGATCATAGTGATGATGATGATGATGATGATGATGACAACAATAATAACCATTTTGAACACTTGCTATATCTGCTGGGCAGTTTTCCAATTGCTTTAGATGCAATTTAATCTCCACATTACCTTACATAGTAGTTTCTGTTATTGTTTCTCATTTCACAGATGAGGAAACTGAGTCAACAAAAATTTTAGGATTTGTCTTTAACTCATAGATTTGATAAGTAGCATACCTAAGAGTTGGTTTCCATAGCCTAATCTTGGACATGTAGTAAACTCTTGAACTCTACACTATACAGCCTCTCAGGTAAGGGTTCTAGGTATTAGATTATGTGAGGAATTGATCTCACTAAAATTTCTTTTGGGCTTGGATCTGTATTTCTCATATTTCTTTTTCTTACTAACACTAAATATCCCTTTGATGTAGTATATTTTTACATACTAGACTAGGGAAATAGCAAGGTACCATTTTGATGTGTCAGTGTGGGTGATCATGCACCAAAACTATAATTTACCTCTCCCTAACATTTACAACTTTCATCCAACTGGGGAAGGAGAGAATGCAAACTAATAGCAGCATCTTCTCAACCTTGAAACAAGACACGGAATGCTCTGCTTTTGTGAGATCTAGGTGATATTGAAATTTGTCTTTCCATTTGAGCCCAGCTCAAGTATTCTTTATGAATTTGTAATATGCAGTCAAAAGGTGCTTTCCTGAGCCTACTTGTAAAACAGTGTTTATGGCTGGCTCTTTTTATATATAACCTCCTCTTCATACTTGCATATCTGTGGAAGATCTCTCTCTCTCTCTCTTACTCTGCATTTAATCTTTTCTAGTAGAAGAGTTATGCCTCTAAATACTTAGAAATGTATTCTGTACTATTGTTCTATGTTCAGAATTCTTTATTTGAGATATGCTACATGTCAAAATTAAAGGCAACTACAAGTATATCACTATTTATATTATCTACGAATGAAATAAAACTCCAAGATAAATTTTGTCAAACTGGATTTTAAAAATAAAGCCCAACTATATGCTACCCACATATATACATATATTCCAATTATATACCTAAAAAGAGAGTAAAAAGATGGAAATATATACCATAAGAACGTTTAAAAAGACAGATGCTATAGCTATGCTAATGCCAGACTCATTAGAATTTAATGTAAGAAGTATTAATGGACATAAAGGGTGCCACTTCATAAAGTCAAAATGATCAATTCCATAGGAAGTTATGACAATCTTAAACCAGTTTGCCTCAAGTAAAATTATTCAAAAGGAGAAATAAAACTTGTTATTGCAGATGACATGATTATATGCATAGAAAATCCAAAGTCATCTACATATAAACTATTAGACTAAATAAATGAATCAAGCAAAGTCAGTGGAGGTACTGTAAACACACAAGAATCAATTTTATGTGTGTGTGTGTGTGTATGCCATGAACAAATGGAAATTATTGAAAAATAGCATAATAAGACCATAAAAAATGCTGAACACCTAAGGACATAACTACAAAAATTGTGCATGACTTCTATATAGAAAAGTATGAACAATTACTGAAAAAAAAAACTAAGGAAGACGCAAATAAATGGAGCTATATAACATGTTCATGGCCTGGAAAACACAATGTTTAAATCTGTCAGTTCTTCTCAAATTGATCTATGGCTTCAAAACAATTCCAATTTGTGTGTGTGTGTGTGTGTGTGTGTATGTGTGAAAATCAACAGACTGATTCTAAAATTTACATAATAATGAAAGGAATTCATTGTTTTTCAGACCTTGAAAATCTTGAGTCTCAAAGCTTTACTCAAAGTTTTAGGGCTTATAATATCACATTTTTCAAATCTTTCCCCACCCCCCAGCTTTATTGAGGTAATCAACATACCAAATGGTATATATTTAAGGTGTATAACATGACTTGATATATATACAGTGTGAAATGATTACCAAAATCAAGCTAGTTAACACATCCATCATCTTACATCCAGCGTGTGCAGAGATCACCTGGTGTGAGAGGAAGCAAGAGAGAGATGGGTAGATGCCAGGCTTTTTAAAAAATAACCAGCTGTCATGGGAACTAATAGAACAAGAACTCCTTCACCCCCAAAAGAAGTCATTAATATATTCATGAGGAATCTACCCCCATGATCCAAATACCTCCTATTAGGCCTTGCCCCCAACACAATGGCAATGGGGATTAAATTTCACCATAAGATTTGGTGGAGAAAAACAAACAAACCATATATAAACGATAACACCATTCATTTGTTATGGAAACTGGCTTCTTTCATATCCTGGCCATTGTGAATAATGCTATAATAAACATGGGAATGCAGCTCTCCCATTTCCTTTGGGTATATACCTAGAAATGATATTCCTGGATAATATGGTAGTTCCAGTTTTAAATTTTTGAGGCATCCAAATTCTGTATTCCATAATATTTGTACCAATTTAATTTCCCACTATCAGTGTCCTAAGGTTCTCTTTCCTCTATCCTATCACTAACACTTGTTATCTTTTTTTTATAATAGCCATCTTAACAGGCATGAATTAATATCTCATTGTGGTTTTAATTTGTATTTCGGTTATGATCAGTGATAATGAATATATTTTCATACAGCTGTTGTCCAATTCATTGTCTCTTGAAAAATGTCTCTTCAGATCCTTTGCCCATTTTTAAAATCGGGTGATTCAGGGTTTTTTTTTTTTTTTGGCACTGAGTTGTAGGGATATTTTTATATGTATTTCAGATATTAGTCTGTTATCAGATACAAGGTTTGCAAATATTTTCCGTATCATAGGTTAGGATTTTGTTGACTGTTTCCTTTGGTGTGCATAAGCTTTTTAGCTTGATTTAATCCTACTTGTCTATTTTTGCCTTTATTACTTATGCTTTTGTTTCATAGCCAAAAAATCATTGCCAAGGTCAATGTCAAGGAGATTTTTCCTGTATTTTAAGAGTTTTATAGTTTCAGGTCTTGTATTCTGTACTTTATGCATTAAATATTCTACTTATTAACTTTGAATTTTAAAGGTTCAAGATAAGTATTTCAACCTCATTGAGATAATAACATGTAAGATTTAGAAAAGTGTATTTAAATTGGTTACCCTGAGCACATAAGTAATGTCTTAACTTGGCAGTTATATCTTAGCAACCAAATTTTAGTTTGACACATCATTCTTGAAAATGTACTGGAAAAGGAACTGAAGCTATCTTAGCCCTTAATGAGTTAAGGTATAAAAATGAAGACAAATATTAATAAATCTCACTGTTAATTAGTTTATTATAATTTTTGTAAGTGCTATATAGGACCCATACATAATTCTAAGAGGAAGTATAACAAAAATATGTAAAGCAGTACCATGGCTGACACATAGTATGCTCTCAACAAATGTTTACTAGTTTTTCACCATCTGGGTCTTGAGTTAATTCTCCCAGACAATAGAGTTGTAAATATTCAGTCATTTTACCTTGCTGCTATTTTATCTTAATAACCTGGCAAAATCTATTTGCTGTCATAACAGTCAATGTATTAGAAGACCTAGACTATTGAGTTAGAAAGGCTTTCTTGGAGAACTGATGTTTTAGTGAAATTTGAAGAATTAAAAAATTTATAATTAGTTGCTCTTATTTAGGGGAGGAGATTTTATTTAGAGGGGAAAAGCAAAGAATCTGTGACAGAAAGGGGCATATCTACTCAGAGTGAGAAGAAAAATAGGCAGGTGGCACCTTTTAGACTCTGCTAATGGTTTTTAGAATAGACTAAGAAAAATGAATTAGAAAAGAAAACAGAATAAGAAAATGAGACTAAGACAAATGAGAAGCTATTGAAAGGTTTTAAGCCAAGCTTGTCCAACCTGTGGCCACATGTGGCACAAGATGGCTTTGAATGTGGCCCAACACAAATTTGTAAATTCTCTTAAAACTTTATGAGTTTTTTTGTGATTTTTAAAAAGTTCATTAGCTATTATCAGTTTTAGTGTATTTCATGTGTGGCCCAAGACAATTCTTCCAACGCGGCCCAGGGAAGCCAAAAGATGGGACATCCCTGTGTCCAAGAATTAAAGATAAGAATTAAAGAGAATTAAAATAATTAAAGAATTAAAAAGATAATATTTTACACTTTAAAAAATCTTCTGGTTCAAGGCCAGAGAAAAATTTGGAGGGAGACAGGAGTAGAGCAAAGAACTAGTAACGAGGTAAGAGTTTGAGGTATTTTGTCACAAGGTAGTTAAAACATCTGGAATGAGATTTCATAATCAGCCCTGTTATCTGTTAGTTGTATGATTGTTTATCTTTCCTCACCCTGTTTTCCAATATGTAGCCTCCAATATACATCCTTGAGACAGCCATTATAACCCCCTGATGATGTTGGTATAAGTATTCAGAAAAATAATCTATATAAAGCACTTACTTACACAGTGCCTGGCAAGTGTTGGAGATCATTAATATCATATCAGTGGAGACGGAGAAAGTGGGCTGCGTTTAGACAAAATCAAGAGGATTTTGCAATTGATTGGCTTTACGGTATGGAAGGAGATGTCAAGGGTGGCTTTCAGGTTTTAGGTTTAGTAAGCTGGGAGAGAGAGGGGACAAAGAAGGCCTAAAATTGGAGGAAAGATGGTAAAGGCATTTTCGTTTATTTTGATCTTCAGGTGCCTTCATGTCCTCCATGTGCGGATGTCTACTAGGCAGTATATGAACTCATCTATAAGGGCCGTGGTTGGAGTTAAAAACTCGAGATTGCCAGCTTATAGAACATGGAGTGAGAAGAGAGGAGTGAATCCTCTGCCTTCTCCAGCCCGTCATTACTTGCCACTTATACATGATTCATTGTGCTGTAAGCACAGCTTTATTACAAATAATCAGGATTATTAGATTAGTACAAAAGAATTTGATTTCATCTCTATTCTAAAGAGTTCTAATTAGATAAAATTGATGGTTTTCCTTGTCACTATATATGCCTAAAATTTTCTCAAGAAGTAAAAACAAACAAAACATATAATTAAGTAATGTTATAAAAGAAATGTAAAAAATTAATCAAGAATTACCTCCAAAAATGCCAGAAGGAAGTTTCTTCTCCTTTTGAATACAAATAATTCATTTTTTAAACAAATATATGTATATATATATATATATTTTTTTTTTTCCACCAGAGTCTGGTGGGAATGTTTTCTTACATGCCTACTTTGAAAAACTAACTCGTATCTTGCAAAGCCGAAGATGAGCATTCTCAATGGCCCAGCAGTTCCACTGCTAGGTATATCCATAGAGAAACTCTTATAGGTGTGGACCTGGAAGCACATACAAAAATCTTTAACACAGTTTATAAAGGCCCCAAACTGAGCAAAACTTGAATATCTATACACAAGAGACTGGGAATTATTATTATTATTATTATTACTACTATTATTATAGTGTTGCATCAGCAAAAGTAAATCTCAAAGACAATGTAGAGTGAATAAAACAAGCTGCAAAGAGATATATTTGGTATAATACCAGTATTATAATATAATAATATAATGTAATATATAAATTCCCCATATATCCAAAACTTTTAAAAATATATTGTTTAGGCCGGGTGCAGTGGCTCACGCCTGTAATCCCAACACTTTGGGAGGCCGAGGCGGGCAGATCACGATGTCAGGAGATTGAGACCATCCTGGCTAACATGGTGAAACCCTGTATCTACTAAAAATACAAAAACTTAGCCGGGCATGGTGGCGGGCACCTGTAGTCCCAGCTACTCAGGAGGTTGAGGCAGGAGAATGGCGTGAACCCAGGAGGTGGAGCTTTCAGTGAACCGAGATCACGCCACTGCACTCCAGCCTGGGCAACAGAGTGAGGTCTCAAAAAAAAAAATATATATATATATATACATATTTATATATAGTTTATAGGTACATATATTTAGCAAGAAAAGAACAAAGTGCGAAAACTTATCAACAAAAAATTCACAGTCATGGTTACCATTTTACAGGGGGAAAAGATCTGTAATTATTGAAGGGCACAAAAAAATTTACAGGCTTTGGAAATGTTCAATTTCTGAAGTTGATGGTTGGTTCAAAAGTGTCTGTTTTATTATTTATTACTCCTTATGTAAATTATAAAATAGTTCTTAGTTTATCTCTTGAAATTCTATGAATATTGCCTCAATATAGAGGCAATGGAATATCGTAACTATTTTTCATCTGAGGAACATGCTTTGAGAAGATAAGTAACTGGTTCAGGGATTATCATCGAATGGCAGAGTGTTATAACTCAAAGATCACAATATATCTACTATATACAGTGCCTATTTTTCCTCTGAAATTAGAATGAATGTAGACATACAAATATTTAGGATTTCTAAAATTAAGATATCAAAGAAAATTTTAAACATATTTCCAAGGGGGTTTAGGACTAAAATGGGACTCAGAGGTCATTTGGTCAATGGAAGCACAAGAGAAGCCATGTATCTTCCCCAAGGACAAATAGCCAAGGACACATGGTTCACTTGTGGCACAAAAAGGACTGCAAACAAAATCTCAAGACTCCTGGTCCAGGACTCATTAATTTACAGCAATAGACTGTGTGTGCTTTAATAATATTCTCTTCATTTTCTTTTTCTTATTTCATGGTTTTGGCTTCCCAAGGGGAGTGGGAAATTTGAAAAATGTAAAGAGCATTGAATATTTTTTTTTTCTTCAGAGATCTCTAAAACAAAGTGAAATTTAGAGATGAACTTGATCACACTAACAGGCTTTAAATATCCTGTTTATCCCAGGTTTTAATACAATGGGTCTTTCATAATTTTTAAGAGGTATGTGGAAATCGTAAAGAGTTATTGCCAGCCTGTTACGAAGGAATGTTTTTTCTTAGACAGATAAGAATCAGGTTAGTATTTGCGGTGCCAGAAATGAGATAAAATTTCACTTCAGAACTTGAGCTATGTTGATCTACCTATTCTCATTTTATGTAGCCATTTATAGCAGTCAGAGTCAGCAAACTGATCTGTTGCAATTACTTTCCTGCCATCTTAAAAACGTGATCACTTCTAAGTGGTGCATATGACATTCAACAGCACCACCAAATGAACTGGCCACACTAACGGCAACACAAATGTACCTGCTTGGCAAAATGCTGTATATTTTTCAAGGGAAATAAGGCAATTATAAGGCTTCTTTTATAAAGTCAGGTATTTTCAGTAAATGGTATTTGACCTAAGGTGAAAGCCCTATATTTGATTGGAGTATGGAAACTCTTCATTTTTTCCCTTTGCCCTACTTAGATTTATTTGTCATAGAGTTTATGGCAGAAATGTTGTAGTCCAAGCAGCAAAATAACACTTTCCTTTTGACCTCCTGATTTTCCTACCGTTAACTTTTATAATAACTATTGCAAGTTATGAAAAGTACCATGTTTGTTCCTTGGCCAGCACTGACATTTATTTTGGGAAATTAAAGAAAGTGAATTCAGTTTATGTATATGCATAAACTTCAACTTCCATTTTGTTAAAACTTTTTCAAAGAAGACATTTTTCTTAAGACAAAGCTTACCAACATCCTTCAAATTATGTAAGTTCAGTGTTTCCATATTCGAAGTGCAAAACTGGATTTGCAGACAAAGGCTTTCACAGTAAGTCGGTATTCTGTCCGTGTAATAAGATAGAAGTTCTTGGGTTGCGTGCTATTCAACAATCTCACCAAACACATCTGAAACCTGAAACCTGGGGCAGGTATGAATTTCTGGAAGACTTTGGCAAAGATAGACCACACCTGTTCCAGCTTCTAGTAAAATAAATCACAGTTGTAGAAAGAATTGACCATTAGCAGTAAGAATATCCTTTAGTGCACTTTCTCCTATTCAAAGTGAAAATCAAAACATCGGCTCCTTTCTGCATGTCTTCACTCATATGCAAGTTTTTCTCTGTTTTTATGAATGCTATCTCTTAGATATGACACATAGTTATACTTATTCTACACCTCTTAATTGTCTTATCAGTGTCAGCTAAAGATATTTAAATTGTATCGGTAAGATTCAAAGTGTTTAAATATGCTGAGACAAAATGCCTTGTAAATCTAAAGTACTATACAGCTATTTGGGATTAAGCCTTGACTAATATAAATCTCTCACTCAGGTTTTCAGTGTTCATGATGAAAAGTTGAAGAATAAAATGACAGAATGAGAAATATACAAGTATTTTTTGTTTTAGTACTGCCACCTCTTGTATCACAGTGATCACCAGTGGGGTTACATAGCTTGATTTCTATTTGACATTCTTTTATGAGAAGTGATGGTAGAGGCCACAAATAATTCATGAACAGAACAGTTAATTTCACTCAAACATTTCTTAGGGTACAGAATTAAACAGGGTCATTCTCAAAATAAAACACATTATTCCAAGCAGCAATTTTGTTAAAAAAAAAAAGAAGAAAAGAGAAAAAACAAAGACTAAGTACTAAATCTTTAGCATAAACTTAATTTGTCACAGCAACCTTTTAGGATCTATGCCTCAAATATATCTAAGTTAATAAAGGCATATTATAAAACAAAATTGCAAAAAAATCATGACTCATTATATTCATGATTGAACATTTACATGATTACTATATAAATCATTCATTTTAATATATCTGCCATTATAGCTGGTACATTAAAATATCTATATAAGTAGAATTTTACTACATCACATACCTAGGTAATAACTCACACAAAGTGAATGTCAAATGCAAACACTGTCAATAAGAAATACCCAGATGATGAATGTAACATATTTAATTACAGAATCCCAATTACTCTGAACTAATCATTATACTTGTATACAGGTATCAAAATATTACATGTACCCCCAAAATGTGTACAACTATTGTATATAAATAACAAATAAATTAAAAATGATTTTTTAAAAAGTCATCAGTACCTGTAGACAGTGATTAATAGGTGTAAGTGAAAGAAAACGTCTGGACAAGGTAGCCTAATTTTTTTAAAGCTTCTCCATTATACAATTTGTGTTTTCTCTTTACTAACACCCATTCTGTTCAGTAGACTATTTTACTATGAAAGAAAGATAATAATCAACAATATCTATTTCCTTTTTTTCATTATTTCTTATTTCTTAATTATAATAAACCAATACAAACTTTACTACAAGGATTAAAACATTTTAGTTGAATTATTTAAGCATCATAGTTGGTTATGGAAACAGAGAAACTTCTTTAGGTGCCTTGCTTAAGGGAATGTCCTTGCTTGTCTCCCTTTAATTCCTTCTGCAAGTGCTCAGTCACAGAGACTTTATTGTTGGCACTATTTCCTTCTTTTAAAAGCATTTGGCTCATCCTCAAACATGCAGCTTTTTATATAGCACGTTTGAAAGGTCGAATGAAAGTCAGAATGTCAATATATTTATTGGCAAAATGACAACAACCTATTACCTTTGCCGAAGCACTTTCATTTTCTACTGGGAATTCAGTATGATTGTGTTTGTCTTGCAATTTGTTTTATAAGAGGCATTTAAAGAAAAAAATAAGTGTGCACAACCTAAAATTCTCAAAGTTTCCCCAAAGCATTAGACGTTTATATACTTTCTGCCAGCCATAAGTGAACTACTGACTTACTCTTTGGAGTTACTCTACTGAGTACCCCAGATTATTGGCCCCATTTAAACCATAGGCACTTCTGTTATACTTCCTCATGACCTAAGTTTTTAGGGAGATAATTGAAGACATATGATATTTGCTTTTGCCTGTATTTTCCTAAATGCCATTCTAAAACCATCTTCTTCTTTTAAAAATTAAAAAAAAAAATTAGGCAGTATGCTAGACAGTGGCGGCAATACAGGAATGAGCAAGAGTCCTAGCTCATGACCTCAGTTTATACTGACTACTGGGGAACATAAAACATTTAACTAGTAAATTACAGTAAAGTGTGATTTTTTTTTTAAGACCGAAAGCACAGAATATTCTAAAAAGACAGATGTGGGGGTGGTGGTGGTGGCTAACTCGGTCTAAATGTGTTGGAAAGGTCCACCAAAGTAATTTTTAAATGTAATAATCTGAAGGGATCCATTGAGAGGAAGGCAGCCAGGCAAAGAGGGAAAGGAGTTACTGAAAGAATGTTACAGGCAGAGAAGAGACAGTGTGTGGAAACCCAGAGCAGAGAGAGCCCAGGAAGCTCACAAGAGCTGAAGTCCAGTATGTCTGGAGGGCAACCCAAGATGAGGTGCTGGAGTAGAAAAACTTGTAAAACTGTGTTAAAGATATCAGACAACCACTGAAGAGTTTAAGATGAAATGATCCATTTGTGTTTTACAAGGTCACTCTCATTGCAGCGTAGACCAAACAGTGGAATGAATGATGAAACACATCGATAAATCATTTTTGTCAGGAAGAAATTTTAAGCACCTAACTCCAATTAGTTTTAATATATTTATTTATTTATAATCTATATAGCTGCATTTTGTTGGCCAATATCTCAAGACACTACATGCATTTAGGCTAGGTTCATGGTTAATAATAATAACATAATTTCAAAATTTTTGATGATTTCTTGTCAAATGTGATTAGACTATTGTTGTGATTATCTGGTAACACAGTAAAGAAAAAGCCAGATTTAGAATTTTTGGTTCTAATATTTTCTTACTGTTCACTTATAGTATAGTAATGATGTCAATTCAAAGTTTTATTGTAGGGATATTTTAAAATCTAATTTTCAATTTTTTGAAGACTAAAATTTAGTGACATAAATTGCAAGTCCATTTAACCAGGCATAGGTCAATTGTGGTAAAATGCAGCATGCTAAATGAAATGGACAATTGTGGCTGGCGTTGTTAAATTCCTGTTGTTGAATTCCCAGTCTTGCCTCAGGATATCTTTAGTAACTTATGTAAAATTCAAATAAGTGACTTGGGGATTGATTACAATTACCTATATGAATTCCAGATCTTAAATAGTAGTAAGGCTTTATTTCTTTTTTTTCAGATAAGAATAATTACACATAAAAAATTCTACTATTTTATTTGGAGGTGTCATGAATCATCTTGGGTTCCTGAGACTGTGTGGTCTTCACGTTAAAGATAATGATTGTGAAGGTTTGAATGGAGGAGAGCAGTGCCTGAGGCAGAGAATGAAATAGAAAGCTGCTGTCTAGGTACAGGAAGGTCTGATGGTCAGTGCTTAAATGATGACAGAGGGAATTGAGAGAATTGGAGAGGTTTACAAAGCGGGAAACATTTGATGTACTCTGGAAAACGATTCCTTAGAGAGGATCCAGATTCAGTGTCCCACTCTTCATTGATTCCAATACTTCTGAGTAGACGTCAAAACACAGGCTTTTCAAAGTGTTCTTTCTGAACCAACTGTAACAGAATCACCAGATGTGATTTAAATGCAGATTTCTGGGTGCAACTTTAATTTTATTGACATAGAAATTTTTAGAACATTGTAAAAGAAGCTGAATTTCAAACAAACTTCCCAGGTGAAAGTGACACACGTAGAGTTTAAAGGCCATTGATCTAGTAGCAGAATTGGAGTACATTGCCACCAAGCCAATCTGGACTCACAGAATACTGGAGACTTACCCACTTATTATATGCCTTTCAGAATAGGAGTTATCTGATTAAGTTATCAGCTAGTTATTTTGCCTAAAGTTATTTTGTCTTTAAATCCTTCTTGAAACTCTAGAAAACTTGAGAAAGATTTGTCTTCTTATGCAGCCTTTTAATATCCAAGTAACTTACAAGAGGAGGTAGAGTCTGAAGTTTTAGATATTATTACTGTTGTTGTTATTATATTTTCCAGTTGTGATGCAAAATTTTGTGTAAGGCAGGATTATCTTACTAATCATCCATAGATGTGCCATTGATAAAAATGAAATATTAGCAGGACTTGTTTGATAGAGCATGTCCAGTGCAGCTACAACTGTGTATAATACAATTTAAAAACTAATTATTCAGATATATTTACATATTTTTTCCTGATAGAGGAGATTCTATTTTTGTCAGCTCTCCTTTAGTTTGAGATTTCTAAATTATCTCAGTGATAGCATATGCCCAACATTTAAAAATACAATACAATAAAAATTAAAGTAAAAATGTTGCCTTTCCCTGGCATAGTTGAACTTTACAGAGAAAATCTTTAGTAATAAAATTCATTTGCACTTATATTTGCCCACTTGCCCACTGCTCCATATTTAAAGAGTGAAGATAACAAACTCTGTGTACAAGAATGTAGATTTCTGAAGAAGGTATAAAGGGCTTAGTCATATTTGAAAGTGTTGAGAGCAGCTTACCTTCACTTGATTTTCTTTGGAGAACAATTTGATTGTTTGGGAATTAGTCATAAATGATTTAGTTGCAAATTCTCAAAACACAAGTCCACTGGAGGTCCTTTGAAAATCCAGGGTGAAATCTCCAAAGCCCTTAGCTCAGTTTTGCTCGGAGAAAGGTATCTGAAAACATTAGAACAATTTTCTCAAGTTGGCCCCTCAACCCATTCTTGCTGGGATTAAAGAGTTCCCAGTAAAAGTATGACTTATTTTTTGTTGTTGTTAGAATAAGAAGCACTGGGCTTGGTGACTTTCATCACCACTTACTGTTTGTGAGACTCTGCAAGTTAACTTATTTGCACTCTCTGTGCCTCAGTGTCACAGTTTCAAACGTGGCAGTTGCGATTATTCTCTTTTTATTGCTTTTATTATTACCATTAACATTATTAAGTCTGACTCAACATGAGTTGTCAGATCTTGTGCAAATGGTCCAGGAAGGAGAGAGGGGTAGTAAAGAAGTGGGGTGTTTGGGGAGGGGGGAATCTCCCCTTCCAGAAAGCTCTCTTCAAGAAAGAGCCCCTGTGCTGCTGGGGCAGCATCTGGCCAGGAGACAGCTCTAGAAAAACAAAAGTGGGCTATTTGTCTAGAGGATAAGAAGGAGGAAGTGATAGAAAAAAGGAAAAAATTAAACGTGGGACACAGTATAAGAAAAACGAAGTCAGTCTAGGGTATTTGTAGACAAGTTATCTAGGTCTGGTAATCAGTCATATTCTGGCAATGACTTGTTTACAGGATGTGCCGTTCCTGAGACTCGAGATGCAGACCCGTTCCTACAAAATGTTAGCGTAGTATTTTCTGCCTTTGGCTCAAGACAGTCCTTAGTCAAGTTTATTTGTTAAGTCAATCCCTCTCCTTCTAAATCTATCTATTTGCTCATTCTTCTTTACATGCATCCTATTCCAGAAGGGGAAAAAAAAAAAAAAAAGAAGACTATTTCTTGCCAGGATATAGCTCTCTTATATCCTTTCTTATATCTTTAATTATTCCTTCTTTATAGGCATACTCCACTCAGACAGCTATACTTTTGCTTTTCTATGTCTTAAAAACAAGTATTTCTCTTCTCTTTGTCTTCAAACTAACGCTTCATACGTTTTTTCTCTTTCTTAAAAAGGATAGTACAACAACAGTTCTAGAGCTAATAGTACAGACTTGCGGCTCCACTTTCTCACCTCTCTTCACTCCTAGACCCCACTGATTCTGACTTACCCATCCCAGTCTATTAGCACCACCTCTTTTCTGCCAAATCCAGGGTCTCCCTCTCATAGCCCATCTTGCATGATTGACTTATGACATTTGACCCTACTAGTTACCTTCTTGTTGAAGTGTCTGCTTCACTTAATTTTTGCATTAATACCCTGGGTTAATCACTTGTTCTCCTTCTTCATTTGTTTTGCTCTCCCTGTCACTGTCCCTGGCTTCTCTGTCTTTATAGTCTGCTGTTCTCCAGGGTCCCATCCTCTGTCCTCTCAGGATTATTTTATATCCCTGATCTAGTGTTCTCTCATCTATCTTAACGCTTCAAATTATGTTCCCGATCTGCACTTTCCAGCTTATGTCTACCAGTCCTTTACTTCACTCTCCCTCTACTACCAGGGCTGAATTATCTTGCCTTACAATCTTCAACCACCCTCAGAATATCACAAGATTTCATCAGTCTGCAATTTTGTTTTCCTCTTGACTGCCTTTCCTTGCCTCTTTCCCTGCCTCTGCTTGGTGAACTCCTAATACTTTACACAGCACTTCTCTGGAGCATCTAGTAGCAGAGCCTTTCCTCTGCCATTAAAGAAAGAATGTGATCCCTGTGTTCTCTGTGTTCCTGCATCTTCTTTTTTATTACTAGTATAGCACTCACATTATATTACAATTAATCATATGAGTGTATTTTTCTCTGTTGAAATTTTAGTTCCTTGATGATAAGAACTGTGTTTTAGTCATCTCTTCCCGCTAGTATACAGTAGTGCTTAACATATGGTGGCTTTATAAAAAATATATTTGCCTGTATATCACGTGTGTTAGAAATAATAAACAAATGACTGTTTGCATATTATGGCTCCTAAATACAGGATAAATTATATAGATGAAATTTTTCTGTTTTTGGATGGATTTAATTCAGGTCAACAAATTTACTCTGTAGTAACATTTAGTTAGTAAGATCTCATTTATATTGGCTTTGGCGGGGGGAAGGGATAGCATTAGGAGATATACCTAATGTAAATGACAAGTCAATAGGTACAGCACACCAACATGGCACATGGATACACATGTAACAAACCTGCACGTTGTGCACACGTACCCTAGAACTCAAAGTATAATAATAATAAAAATAATAATTTGAGTAAGAAAAATAAAATTTGTTTAGGAAAAGATGAATATAGTATAAGAACGAAAAGTTTAGATTTTATAGACTATTTCTGTATTTTGAAGTTCCTTAAATTACAAATTTTAGTAGATTATAAACTTACCTCATTAGATTTATTTCTGACACTTTAATAAGTCTCTAGATATTATAATCACTTATACTTTCAAGAGCATCTTGTCTTTCATTACAGTACAACAAAATCTGTTTTCTGTCATGCTTTTTTAAAAAATAGTTTGTGTGTATATATGTACACACATATACATGTAAAATCTAAATTTTTATAAAATCTTCTAATTTTTTTCACTACTCACTCATTCTTCAAAACATCATCTGGTTTATATCCTTACTGGAATTACTGAAATTATTCTTCTTTTAATTAAATAAACATACAAACAAAAGGTACACAAACCGTAAGTATGTAGCCTGATGAAATATTATAAAATAAACACACCTACATAACTTACACTTACTTCGGTTAAGAAATAGAAGATTACTGGCACCACAGAAACCACTTGCATGACCCTTTCCACCACTAATTTCTTTCTGTTCCCTGAAGATAACCACCATCATGACAACTCATACCATAGAGTAGTTTTGAAATTTACGTAATTTAAGCCTTACAGGGTGAAAATCATGGAGATATGTTGCTTAAATACCACTTCCAGAAAGAGCTCCATGCCAGCTGCAAGGAATGTGGTTAGCTGCCAGCCTCCAGTTGTGAGCTTCTGCACGGCCTGTCTAGGCTTTTCAGTCTAGGCCACACTATATTTGGCAATCCCTAGTCAATGACTAAGTCAGGTGGCAGTAGCTTAAGGACACAGTTCTTGGACTATCCTTCAGTCAATTACTGAAGAAGCTCATGGTACAAGGGCCAAGTGATTTCTACTCAAAGCTGGGTTGCACTAATTGCCAGACTTCGCTCCAGAGCACCCCACGGGGCTGGTCAAAACTTAGTCAGATTTGTAACATCCGCTGAGGACTCCCTTTGCTCAATCCTGCTTCCTCTCTTTTCCGTTTCCAGCTGTTACTCTCAACAAATTTTTTGTTGCTACACAAAATTTATCTTCATATTTTTCTATTTTTGTTCAGTATCATATTAGTGATATTTATATTCCTGGTGATAGACATTTGGGTTGTTTCAATTTGGGACTATCATGAATAAAGATGATATGAACATATGTATAAGAATCTTGTGGGCATGTGTTTTCAGTTCTTTGGGTGAGAATTGTTGGGTCAAATAGATCTACAATAAGCAATGTATGAGAGTTCTAGCTCCTTCATATCCTTACCAACATTTTGTACTGTCATTCTTTTAAATTTTATTTCTAGAGGAAATGAAGAGATATCTCATGGTGGTACTGATTTGCATTTCCCCACTGACCAATGACGTTCAACATATTTAAGTATGCTTTTTTTCCAGTTTAAATCTTCTGTTTTTGAGTTTTGATTATTTTTATTATGTTGTCTTTACAGTTAAATATGTTATTTTTATATTCTGGGCATGCGTCTTTTGTCAAATATAGTATACTGTGAATATTTTCAACAGACTATCTTGCCATTAACTTTCTAGTGATTTTTTTAATACACAGAGGTTTTTATATATATTTTAATTAATTAATTTATTTATTTATTATTATTATACTTTAGGATTTAGGGTACATGTGCACAATGTGCAGGTTAGTTACATATGTATACATGTGCCATGCTGGTGCGCTGCACCCACTAACTCGTCATCTAGCATTAGGTATATCTCCCAATGCTATCCCTCCCCCCTCCCCCCACCCCACAACAGTCCCCAGAGTGTGATGTTCCCCTTCCTGTGTCCATATGTTCTCATTGTTCAATTCCCACCTATGAGTGAGAATATGCGGTTTTTGGTTTTTTGTTCTTGCGATAGTTTACTGAGAATGATGATTTCCAGTTTCATCCATGTCCCTACAAAGGACATGAACTCATCATTTTTTATGGCTGCATAGTATTCCATGGTGTATATGTGCCACATTTTCTTAATCCAGTCTATCATTGTTGGACATTTGGGTTGGTTCCAAGTCTTTGCTATTGCGAATAATGCCGCTATAAACATACGTGTGCATGTGTCTTTATAGCAGCATGATTTATAGTCCTTTGGGTATATACCCAGTAATGGGATGGCTGGGTCAAATGGAATTTCTAGTTCTAGATCCCTGAGGAATCTGACTGACTTCCACAATGGTTGAACTAGTTTACAGTCCCACCAACAGTGTAAAAGTGTTCCTATTTCTCCACATCCTCTCCAGCACCTGTTGTTTCCTGACTTTTTAATGATTGCCATTCTAACTGGTGTGAGATGGTATCTCATTGTGGTTTTGATTTGCATTTCTCTGATGGCCAGTGATGATGAGCATTTTTTCATGTGTTTTTTGGCTGCATAAATGTCTTCTTTTGAGAAGTGTCTGTTCATGTCCTTCGCCCACTTTTTGATGGGGTTGTTTGTTTTTTTCTTGTAAATTTGTTTGAGTTCATTGTAGATTCTGGATATTAGCCCCTTGTCAGATGAGTAGGTTGCAAAAATTTTCTCCCACTTTGTAGGTTGCCTGTTCACTCTGATGGTAGTTTCTTTTGCTGTGCAGAAGCTCTTTAGTTTAATTAGATCCCATCTGTCAATTTTGGCTTTTGTTGCCATTGCTTTTGGTGTTTTAGACATGAAGTCCTTGCCCATGCCTATGTCCTGAATGGTAATGCCCAGGTTTTCTTCTAGGGTTTTTATGGTTTTAGGTCTAACATTTAAGTCTTTAATCCATCTTGAATTGATTTTTGTATAAGGTGTAAGGAAGGGATCCAGTTTCAGCTTTCTACATATGGCTAGCCAGTTTTCCCAGCACCATTTATTAAACAGAGAATCCTTTCCCCATTGCTTGTTTTTGTCAGGTTTGTCAAAGATCAGATAGTTGCAGATATGCAGCGTTATTTCTGAGGGCTCTGTTCTGTTCCATTGATCTATATCTCTGTTTTGGTACCAGTACCATGCTCTTTTGCCTACTGTAGCCTTGTAGTATAGTTTGAAGTCAGGTCGTGTGATGCCTCCAGCTTTGTTCTTCTGGCCTAGGATTGACTTGGCGATGCGGGCTCTTTTTTGGTTCCATATGAACTTTAAAGTAGTTTTTTCCAATTCTGTGAGGAAAGTCATTGGTAGCTTGATGGGGATGGCATTGAATCTGTAAATTACCTTGGGCAGTATGGCCATTTTCATGATATTGATTCTTCCTACCCATGAGCATGGAATGTTCTTCCATTTGTTTGTATCCTCTTTTATTTCCTTGAGCAGTGGTTTGTAGTTCTCCTTGAAGAGGTCTTTCACGTCCCTTGTAAGTTGGATTCCTAGGTATTTTATTCTCTTTAAAGCAATTATGAATGGGAGTTCACTCATGATTTGGCTCTCCGTTTGTCTGTTGTTGGTGTATAAGAATGCTTGTGGTTTTTGTACATTGATTTTGTATCCTGAGACTTTGCTGAAGTTGCTTATCAGCTTAAGGAGATTTTGGGCTGAGACAATGGGGTTTTCTAGATATACAATCATGTCGTCTGCAAACAGGGACAATTTGACTTCCTCTTTTCCTAATTGAATACCCTTTATTTCCTTCTCTTGCCTAATTGCCCTGGCCAGAACTTCCAACACTATGTTGAATAGGAGTGGTGAGAGAGGGCATCCCTGTCTTGTGCCAGTTTTCACAGGGAATGCTTCCAGTTTTTGCCCATTCAGTACGATATTGGCTGTGGGTTTGTCATAGATAGCTCTTATTATTTTGAGATACGTCCCATCAATACCTAATTTATTGAGAGTTTTTAGCATGAAGGGTTGTTGAATTTTGTCAAAGGCCTTTTCGGCATCTATTGAGATAATCATGTGGCTTTTGTCTTTGGTTCTGTTTATATGCTGGATTACATTTATTAATTTGTGTATGTTGAACCAGCCTTGCATCCCAGGGATGAAGCCCACTTGATCATGGTGGATAAGCTTTTTGATGTGCTGCTGGATTCGCTTTGCCAGTATTTTATTGAGGATTTTTGCATCAATGTTCATCAAGGATATTGGTCTAAAATTCTCTTTTTTGGTTGTGTCTCTGCCTGGCTTTGGTATCAGGATGATGCTGGACTCATAAAATGAGTTAGGGAGGATTCCCTCTTTTTCTATTGATTGGAATAGTTTCAGAAGGAATGGTAGCAGTTCCTCCTTGTACCTCTGATAGAATTCGGCTGTGAATCCATCTGGTCCTGGACTCTTTTTGGTTGGTAAGCTGTTGATTATTGCCACAATTTCAGCTCCTGTTATTGGTCTATTCAGAGATTCAACTTCTTCCTGGTTTAGTCTTGGGAAAGTGTATGTGTCGAGGAATTTATCCAATTCTTCTAGATTTTCTAGTTTATTTGCGTAGAGGTGTTTGTAGTATTCTCTGATGGTAGTTTGTATTTCTGTGGGATCAGTGGTGATATCCCCTTTATCATTTTTTATTGCATCTATTTGATTCTTCTCTCTTTTTTTCTTTATTAATCTTGCTAGCAGTCTATCAATTTTGTTGATCCTTTCAAAAAACCAGCTCCTGGATTCATTAATTTTTTGAAGGGTTTTTTATGTCTCTATTTCCTTCAGTTCTGCTCTGATTTTAGTTATTTCTTGCCTTCTGCTAGCTTTTGAATGTGTTTGCTCTTGCTTTTGTAGTTCTTTTAATTGTGATGTTAGGGTGTCAATTTTGGATCTTTCCTGCTTTCTCTTGTGGACATTTAGTGCTATAAATTTCCCTCTACACCCTGCTTTGAATGCATCCCAGAGATTCTGGTATGTTGTGTCTTGGTTATCATTGGTTTCAAAGAACATCTTTATTTCTGCCTTCATTTCGTTATGTACCCAGTAGTCATTCAGGAGCTGGTTGTTCAGTTTCCATGTAGTTGAGCAGTTTTGAGTGAGATTCTTAATCCTGAATTCTAGCTTGATTGCACTGTGATCTGAGAGATAGTTTGTTATAATTTCTGTTCTTTTACATTTACTGAGGAGAGCTTTACTTCTAACTATGTGGTCAATTTTGGAATAGGTGTGGTGTGGTGCTGAAAAAATGTATATTCTGTTGATTTGGGGTGGAGAGTTCTGTAGATGTCTATTAGGTCTGCTTGCTGCAGAGCTGAGTTCAATTCCTGGGTATCCTTGTTGACTTTCTGTCTCATTGATCTGTCTAATGTTGACAGTGGGGTGTTAAAGTCTCCCATTATTAATGTGTGGGAGTCTAAGTCTCTTTGTAGGTCACTCAGGACTTGCTTTATGAATCTGGGTGCTCCTGTATTGGGTGCATATATATTTAGGATAGTTAGCTCTTCTTGTTGAATTGATCCCTTTACCATTATGTAATGGCCTTCTTTGTCTCTTTTGATCTTTGTTGGTTTAAAGTCTGTTTTATCAGAGACTAGGATTGCAACCCCTGCCTTTTTTTGCTTTCCATTTGCTTGGTAGATCTTCCACCATCCTTTTATTTTGAGCCTATGTGTGTCTCTGCACGTGAGATGGATTTCCTGAATACAGCACACTGATGGGTCTTGACTCTTTATCCAATTTGCCAGTCTGTGTCTTTTAATTGGAGCATTTAGTCCATTTACATTTAAAGTTAATATTGTTATGTGTGAATTGGATCCTGTCATTATGATGTTAGCTGGTTATTTTGCTCGTTAGTTGATGCAGTCTCTTCCTAGTCTCGATGATCTTTACATTTTGGCATGATTTTGCAGCGGCTGGTACCGGTTGTGCCTTTCCATGTTTAGCGCTTCCTTCAGGAGCTCTTTTAGGGCAGGCCTGGTGGTGACAAAATCTCTCAGCATTTGCTTGTCTGTAAAGTATTTTATTTCTCCTTCACTTATAAAGCTTAGTTTGGCTGGATATGAAATTCTGGGTTGAAAATTCTTTTCTTTAAGAATGTTGAATATTGGCCCCTACTCTCTTCTGGCTTGTAGAGTTTCTGCCGAGAGATCCGCTGTTAGTTTGATGGGCCTCCCTTTGAGGGTAACCCAACCTTTCTCTCTGGCTGCCCTTAACATTTTTTCCTTCATTTCAACTTTGTTGAATCTGACAATTATGTGTCTTGGAGTTGCTCTTCTCGAGGAGTATCTTTGTGGCGTTCTTTGTATTTCCTGAATCTAAATGTTGGCCTGCCTTGCTAGATTGGGGAAGTTCTCCTGGATAATATCCTGCAGAGTGTTTTCCAACTTGGTTCCATTCTCCCTGTCACTTTCAGGTACACCAATCAGACGTAGATTTGGTCTTTTCACATAGTCCCATATTTCTTGGAGGCTTTGCTCGTTTCTTTTTATTCTTCTTTCTCTAAACTTCCCTTCTCGCTTCATTTCATTCATTTCATCTCCCATCGCTGATACCCTTTCTTCCATTTGATTGCATTGGCTCCTGAGGCTTCTGCATTCTTCACGTAGTTCTCGAGCCTTGGTTTTCAGCTCCATCAGCTCCTTTAAGCACTTCTCTGTATTGGTTATTCTAGTTATACATTCTTCTAAATTTTTTCCAAAGTTTTCAACTTCTTTGCCTTTGGTTTGAATATCCTCTCATAGCTCAGAGTAATTTGATCATCTGAAGCCTTCTTCTCTCAGCTCGTCAAAGTCATTCTCCGTCCAGCTTTGTTCCGTTGCTGGTGAGGAACTGCTTTCCTTTGGAGGAGGAGAGGTGCTCTGCTTTTTAGAGTTTCCAGTTTTTCTGCTCTGTTTTTTCCCCCTCTTTGTGGTTTTACCTACTTTTGGTCTTTGATGATGGTGACGTACAGATGGGTTTTTGGTGTGGATGTCCTTTCTGTTTGTTAGTTTTCCTTCTAACAGACAGGACCCTCAGCTACAGGTCTGTTGGAGTACCCGGCCGTGTGAGGTGTCAGTCTGCCCCTGCTCCTGGGGGGGTGCCTCCCAGTTAGGCTGCTCGGGGGTCAGGGGTCGGGGGTCAGGGACCCACTTGAGGAGGCAGTCTGCCAGTTCTCAGATCTCCAGCTGCGTGCTGGGAGAACCACTGCTCTCTTCAAAGCTGTCAGACAGGTACATTTAAGTCTGCAGAGGTTACTGCTGTCTTTTTGTTTGTCTGTGCCCTGCCCCCAGAGGTGGAGCCTACAGAGGCAGGCAGGCCTCCTTGAGCTGTGGTGGGCTCCACCCAGTTCGAGCTTCCCAGTTGCTTTGTTTACCTAAGCAAGCCTGGGCAATGGCAGGTGCCCCTCCCCCAGCCTCGCTGCCACCTTGCAGTTTGATCTCAGACTGCTGTGCTAGCAATCAGGGAGACTCTGCGGGTGTAGGACCCTCTGAGCCAGGTGTGGGATATAATCTCCTGGTGCGCCATTTTTTAAGCCTGTCGGAAAAGCGCAGTATTCGGGTGGGAGTGACCCGATTTTCCAGGTGCAGTCTGTCACCCCTTTCTTTGACTAGGAAAGGGAACTCCCTGACCCCTTGCACTTCCCGAGTGAGGCAATGCCTCGCCCTTCTTTGGCTCGTGCACGGTGCACGCAACCACTGACCTGCGTCCACTGTCTGGCACTCCCTAGTGAGATGAACCCGGTACCTCAGATGGAAATGCAGAAATCACCCGTCTTCTGCATCGCTCACGCTGGGAGCTGTAGACCGGAGCTGTTCCTATTCAGCCTTCTTGGCTCCTCCTCGAGGTTTACATTTTAATGAAGTCTAAATTGTCAATATTTTGTTGTTAGTATTTCTGTGTATTCTGTCTTAAAAAATCTGTGACAACTTAAAGTAATAAAGATAGTGTCCTAGGTTTTCTTCTAGAGCATTTATGGCTTTAGTGATTATCTTTTGGCATATCATTTGTCTCAAATTAATATTTTGTGCATGGAATAAGGAGCCAAATATCTTTTTTAAATAAAAGACTATCTAAATATCAAACTTTTTTTAGCACTATTTGTTTAAAAATTTTTTTTACCCCATTGACTTACTGTGATGCCATTGTTGAAACTCAATTATTTCTGTACTTTACTTGCTTCTGTGATCGATATATTTACACTGGTATTACACTGTCTTAATTTTTATGAAACTGTAGGAAGGCTTGAAATCAGGTCAGGGAAATCTCCAAATGTTTTTTTACAAGACTGTTTTTGCTCATTTAAGTATTTTAGAAATATACATAATTTCAATTTTTATTTTAGATTCAGGGGATACATGTACAAATTTATTACATGAATTTACTGCATGACACTGAGGTTTGGGGTACAAATGATTCCATCACCCATGTAGTGAGCATAGTACCTAATAGGCATTTTTTCAGCTCTTGCCCCCTTCCCTCTAGTAGTTCCCAGTGACCATTTTTACCATATTTATGTCCGTGTTTACCCAGTGTTTAGGTCCCATTTATAAGTGAGAACATGCAGTATTTGGTTTTCTGTTCCTGTGTTAATTCACCTAGGATAATTTTTCTGCTGCTTTCTTGTTGCTGCAAAGGACAGGATTTCATTGTTTCTTATGACTGCATCATATTCCATGTTGTATATGTGCCACTTTACTTTTCTTGATTCAATCCACCCTTGATGAGCACCTAGGTTAATTCCATGTCTGTTATTGTGAGTAGTGCTCTGAAGAACATATGACTGCATGTGTCTTTTTTGTAGAATGATTCATTTTCCTTTGGATATGTATCTAGTAATACGATTGCTGTGTCAAATTGTAGTTCTATTTTAAGTTCTTTGACAAATCTCCAGTTGGTCAGATAATCTTTGTCTTTTAATTGGTACAATTAATTCATTTACATTTAATTTACATACTGATGTATTTATCCTTTGTTTTCTTTTCCCTGCTGGTTTTTTGTTGTTTTTTTTTCTTATCTTTATTTAGATTTATTAGTGAATTATTTTTAATGTTATTGCTTGTTTATTTTTTGAGACAGGGTCTCAATCTGTCATCTAGGCTGGAGTAAAATGGTGCAATCATGGCTTAATGTAACCTCAAACTCTTGGGCTCAAGTGATCCTCTGGCCTCACCCTTCCATAATAGTGACTTTTAAATTTCATTGCCTCCATTAATTTGTTAGTCAAACCTCCTTTTACTTATCCCTTGGTAGTTATTACCTAAAAATCAAAATGCATTTTGATTTATCCAAGATCAATATATATTAGTACTTTTACCACATACTGAAAAATTCAATGACTTTAGAACACTTAAACTTTAAGACTGCCTTTTTGTGCTATCATTGCATATATAAAATTCTACGTGTATTTAAAGTCTTGCAATGTAGTTACATTTTAATTGTTTAATACCCACATATTGTTAGCTGCTGCCATATTATATAGTACAGATATAAAACAGTTTAATCACAGAAAGCTCTATTGGACAAAAATGAAGTTTCAGTAAAAATTATCGTGCCAGTCACTACACTAGAGTTTATATATATTATAAAATTCTATAACAACCATATGGAATAAATATTATTCCTATTTTACTGATGAAACAAAAAGCAAGCTAATAGACGTTTAGTAACTTATTTGAGGTTACAAGTCAAATATTTCAGACCTCGAATTTGAAGCTAAGGTCATATCTCAATAGAGCCTCCATGTTTGCCACTGGGCTATGCTGCAAAAATATTTTTTCTCTTTTTCTTCTTTACTGACTACATTTTCTTAGTCCTATTAATAGTAATGATTCATTTGTCACCTTTTATTTTATTGATTTTTACTGTCTCCTCTTTAACCGAAAATTTTATGAGCATGACTCTGAAATCTGTATGCTCAAGGACATAAAAAACCTTTTAATTATTTTCAATATATTTCCATCTGAAACCTTAATATCAAATTCAGTATGAACTCATTTATCAATTTCTTCAATAATGCAGTATGACTAATTACCTTAAAACAATGACTTACTAAAAGAAGCATTTCTTTTTCTTGCTTATTGGTCTGCAGGTGAGCTTGGATAGCTCTCTTACATTTACATTTCAGTTTGGAAGACTGAGATTTCCTCCACTCTGCTTCATACACCTGAAGATTGAGATTTCCTCCACTCTGCTTCATACACCTGAAGATTGAGATTTCCTCCACTCTGCTTCATACACCTGAATTTAGGGGCCATCGTAAAAGGGTATCAGACCATGCTAAAAGGGCACGCTCTTCTCATGGTGATCACAGGAGCACTGCAGCATGCATGAACAGCACATGACGCCTGTGAAGGCCTTATCTGACAACTTTTGCTTGGTATTTTCCACCCACAATCTATTGCCATAGCAAGTCACAAAGTCAAACCCCACTTTCACCTGGCTTGGAAGTATCTCTACCCTCAGAAGGCGGTTCTGAAAAAAATTAGTATAAATTCTAACACCTGGCCAGGCACGGTGGCTCATGCCTGTAATCTCAGCACTTGGGGAGGCTGAGACAGGCAGATCACCTGAGGTTGGGAGTTCAAGACCAGCCTGACCAACATGGAGAAATGCCTTCTCTACTAAAAATACAAAATTAGTCGGGCGTGGTGTGCATGCCTATAATCCCAGCTAATCAGGAGGCTGAGGCAGGAGAATCACTTGAACCAGGGAGGCGGAGGTTGCAGTGAGTCGAGATCGTGCCATTGCACTCCAGCCGGGCAACAAGAGTGAAACTCTGTCTAAAAAGAAAAAAATAAAATAAAAATAAAAATTCCAACACCTGAAGGAAAAAAAAAATTGAGAAGAATGACACTATCTTCCATAGCTTACTTGTTCTTTTCTCAAATTCTATTCATGGGTCCACCATTATCCTAGTTTTCAGACTCAGAATTCCAAAGGCATAATTTTTCTTATTTTCCACCTATTGTTCTTTTGATATTTACTTTGAAATATTTCTCAGGCCTTTTTTATATCCTTTTTCTACCATGGATCAAGCTGTTGTCATATCCTGCACAGATTATCATGACATTCTTTTTTCACTGTAGGTAGCCAGTCAGACATGAACAGAGCAGGAGAGGGCTCCCCACCACCCCTCAACACACACAACAGGACAGGAGTGGCAGACAGCCATCACATGATGTTCAGGTGGTTGTTAACTGTCTCTCTG
Source organism: Pongo abelii (assembly GCF_028885655.2). Classification (NCBI taxonomy): domain Eukaryota; kingdom Metazoa; phylum Chordata; class Mammalia; order Primates; family Hominidae; genus Pongo; species Pongo abelii. The sequence goes on along the minus strand of NC_071988.2, from coordinate 178,559,746 downwards.
AAATAATAACTGGTTGCAGCCAGAGCCAGGGAAAGGCATTCTCTCAATAAATAGAAACATGTAACTGAAACTGGTGGTCAGCAGCTTCCCAATAAGATCTCAGGAGCTGGGCAAGTGGGCGCATGCATGTGCACTAAGGGGCAAAAATGGCAGAGTTCAAATTGTATATGACCTTCTAGGGGCATTCTATTGGTCAAAGAAAAATGCCTCAAGTGAGCATGCGTACAACTTCAGAAAACACTGTGCATGCAGCCCTTCCCAAGTGCTGGCAGGCCACTGCACATTCAGAGAACTCATCCAAGGGAAGAATCAGGGGAAAGGGACTCAATCCCTTGGAAGCAAGCTGACGTATATAACCCCAAGTCAAAGTCAAACAGTGCACTTGATCTCTCAAGTCGCTGGCTTGGCTTTCTTCCAAATGTACTTACTTCATTTCATTCCTGCTCTATCTAAAACTTTTTAATAAACTTTCACTCCTCCTCTAAAACTTGCCTTGGTCTCTCTCTCTCTCTCTCTCTGCCTTATTCTCCTTGGTTGAATTCTTTCTTCTGAGGATGCAAGAATTGAGGTTGCTGCAGATCCATATGGACTCGCTGCCAGTAACACTTGTATCTGGTTTCCTAGCCTCTGATATTTTTTCTCTTCATATGCTTATACTCTAAAATCAAAAGCCTCAAAGTGCTAAACTGAATAAGTGACAATTTTCTTCACCATAAAGCTCCCTATTGCTAGCTTAATCAGCTTTATAAGTCTTTGCTTGGCAATCAAGGAACATCATGACCTGCTCAACTTAACTCAATAGCTATACTATACATATAGATGCAATATATTTAGCTATTTAAAAATACTCCCTATTTTTAAAACTCTCACTTCTCTACAGGTTGTTCATCATATTTCTCCCACTTGTTGACGTACTTGTTATCTTCAAGATTTAAGAAAATATTTACCCCTCATCTAACCCCCCTTGGTATTTTATAGAACACATATGATGCTTGTTATCCATTGCCTGGCATTACAGTTTTATCTTGTAAGTCATATTTTCCTGAAGGAACTATTTTGCCCAGAAATACATGATCCATTTCATAATGGCTTCTGTAGTGTATTGCACAAAATAAATATTAAATGAATTATAGAATTAAAACTTTTTTGTGGTTTTCAAGACTTCTCCTTGACTTATAGAATAAAAGTTGTACCTAACCTTAAGTGTTCAAAACTGAGTTGAGAAGTAGAGTGAGAATTCACCAGGTAAGGGATATACCCACAGACACAGGCTCACACATTCACCCACATATACACATGGCAAGAAAAAGAAAAAGAAATTAATTGGGTACGAGGCAAAATGTGGTCTAAACTCAAGTCAGCTAACTGAAGAAATGAGTGCAATGATGAAAACTGAAGGTGACATGGAACAGACAAGAAGGCAATGGAACAGATAATCCCTAGTTCAACCAGGGCTTCAAACTAAGTGTGAGGAAAGACAGAAGAAAAGGACATATAAGGTATCACCTTTTAAGAGATAGTAGTGAGTTTCAAGGATCTTACTTATTTTCAAGCTGAAAATACAGTATCAGATGTCAGAGTGAGTAGAAGATCCCCAATTTGGGGTGTAGAGATACATACCCATCTAAAAGGGGAGGAATTGTGTGTGTTTTTTTTTTAATTTAAAGATTTAAAAATTAATTTAAAAATCAGGGCCTATTCATTTTGGAATTGTGCTTTCAGAAACATTTAACTTTTCTCATTAAAGTGGTTTAGTTTTAGATAAGAGCATTAAGAAATGTTTTAAGGTCTGTCTTCTCACCTTTCTACCCCAAAAATACTTTTTAGAGATCAAAGAAAGAGTAATGCATTTCCTGCCTTTGATGAAAAACATGCTATTGCTTTGTCCTCACATAGACAAAGAACGTTAGATCAAAATGATTGGGAGCAAATCCCTCTGGACAGCTGCCATGTCAAAACTGATATACTTTGGCTTTGATGACAGAGACAGAGAGTTAAAGAGAGAGAGAGAGAAGAAGAGAGAGAGAAGTAAAAAATAATCATCATCACTAAAAGTTCTACGTATTTCTAGCTATCATTTAGATACATAATGACTAATTATTATGAAGCAAAAATTTGCAAAATTAACTTTTATATATTGTGCATATGGAATAAAAGTACTTCAAGTCCTCAAAAGAAATCACACACTTGGTTTTGTAACTCAAAATGGAAAAAGGATATTATGACAGGTCATGTTATGTACAAACTTATGTCATCTTTATGCTTCTTAGATATTCAATCAATAAATCAGTTATTTTTGATGGCGTATTGTCCAATAGTGCAAAGTAAGGACACAATGTAATAGTAAAATTGTAATACAGCAGAGTAGCAAATGAAGTCCTGATTCCAAACACATTAGTGTTTTTTGTTTGTTTATTTGTTTGTTTTGTTTTGTTTTGGCTTCTTTAACAAAGCTGGGGGGAAAAACAAGGTAAAAAATAAAAGTTGTTGATGTACTTAGGTTAGCCTGTAAGTAATCTTTAATATTTTATTTAATTATTTTCAAAGTAAAATTTTTTATAGGTCTAAGCTTCAGAGACAAGAAAGAAAGTGTTGGAATATGATGTTGCATGTAGAGGAATAAAATTTGTTTATTCAAAAGATTTTTTTAGGATTTAAAGGAAATCCACTTGATAATTTTCTACATGTAGGAAAATCACTTTTGAAATTGCTGTTTTTTCATCTTTTTTGCACTTTTTCCTAAAAGGAGGTCAAATTAAAACAAATAACAGAGCATGCACTTATTTTGTATTTTAAGAAAATAAAATCATAATTTGAGAAGAAAAACCCTCCAGTGTGAAGCTGTGAAGATTCAAGGTGCAAGCAATTAGCAGGGCAAGTACAATGAAGTGGAATAATTAGAGAAAGCTGGTAATTAAACGCTTCTGAGGACTGAAGAGAAGAGAAAAGCCGGCTGGTAATGTATGCTTGGCCTCTCTGCGGCTACAGGATACAGCACAGAATAGAAGGGCTTAAAATCAGAGCTGAAAGTCAAAGGGTTACTGTTTCTAAGAAGCATTCATGTAAATAGGGCTTGGAACCTAGTGATAGGTGCAAAAGTAAAATACTTTGTTAACATCTAGTTTAAGTTACATATTGTGTAAAAGCTTTTGAGACTTATTACAAAGTTTACGTAGGCAAATAAATTTCTTAAAATATATTCTCCAGATTATATTTGCATTAATATTTTAATGTACATATCACTAATATTTACCACATTGCTTTAGAGGATATTAAGCATAAGTAGAGTGCTACTCTCTCAATTTATTCATGCTTATGTGAAGCTTAACTTGTCATCAGGGTGCCTTGACTCAGAGTATTCCATTCATTGAAGGTAGTTTGCTCAATTTGCAGGACTAGAGCTTAGAGGAAAAAGAGCCAGGCCTGCAGATCCAAACTTGTTAACTGTTGGCATGCATTCAGAGGAATTTGTGACATATTTGGAGAAGTAACGAAAGAAGCTTGAAATACTTATCATATTAGCAAGAGAACTTATTGTCAGTTCCATTTATTTCTTCAAGAAATACTTACTGAGAACATTTAATGTACCAGAAAGTGTTCAACTTTGTAGAAGCGGCTGAAATGAAATGAATGAAAGTTCAACTGAATGAAAGTTGACTAAAACCTGTGCCCTCAGGGGTCTTGCTTTCCACATGCTGAAGAGTGGAATTTAAACTTAATTTTGAACATCAGAGAAGAGGGCAATCCAGCAGAACTAGAAGAGGTAGATAAGGTTTTAGAAGATAAAGGAGAAGACAATAAGCAAGGAACTCCAGAAACAAGAACGATAACTGAGATGATTAAGAAACGGTGCAAGTTGGAAATGAGGGAGTAAGAGCGCCAGGTAGAAAAGGTAGCAGATGAGGAAGTGCCTGGGAAATTGAGCCAAATAATGGCAACGCTGATGCAAAATAAACCAGAGTGCAATTTTGATATTAATTTCACACAATTATAAAATACTAGAATGAATATTTTAAAAACGGCTTAGAATGAAAGACATCGAATATTACAGTGAAACTAAATGTACATATATTTTAAATAGAAAATAAACATATTCCAAACATTAAATAAAATGCACATTTGTAAGAAATTTAATATTAAGTTTATACTATTATTTTAATACAAAGTATCAAAGAGTCTCAATTTGTCTCAGTCAAAAATTAAAAGTAAAAAGTATACATGTGAATAATTTAAATAAACAGGCTGGTCTCGAAGTCCCAACCTCAGGTGATCCGCCCACCTCGGCCTCCCAAAGTGCTGGGATTACAGGCATGAGCCACCGTGCCGGGCCTAAAAAAATCATATTTTCAAATAACGATTTTGGTAGGTCTTTAAATATATAAAGCAAAGCTACCTCTCCAATTTTGAAAATTTTAAGAATTTTTAAAGTTTACTTTACTTTGATTCCTGAGGAATCTTTTGAGTAAGCAATTTTTTTTGTATTACTGCTTTTTGTATTCTCAAAGCATATACTCCCTATACATTTTTCATGCTTAAAATTAATGGTTAAAATATTGGATAGCTGAATAAGTCGATCTTCAATGTATAAATTGAATATCTTGGGAGATAATTTACTCAGGGGTAAAACGCATTGATTACAGTATTTGGTAAATTTCACATGTAAGAACTAGAGATGAAAGTTCAGGGCTTGTCTCTAAATTGTGAGGCTTGGACTTTTGTATGTGCTTCCTGTATTTTTTCAGCCTTTGCTTGTAAAACATAGAACACCTGGAAAACCTGTCAATTAACTTGCTGTATTAATTGACACAGGAAAACTCAAATCTTCAGTCCCTGAATCTACTCTGAGGATTTATATTATTTGAATAGTTTATATGCTTCTATTACACTAGACATTGGTTCTGGTAGTGGTCTTCAAACTTTATTTTTGTTTGGAAGTCATCTAATACAATTTTGAAAATATCTGTCTTCCTTTGCACACTTTTAAGTTGACCTCTAAAATTTATTATTAGATTTTAAAAGTACAGAGCATATGATTTCAAGTGTATTATAAATATTGAGATTTTAATATAAAGCTGTAAAATCTCAATATTTATAATACACTTGAAATCATACTCTATTTTAAGAACACAACTTTTAGCAGGCTTTTTAAAATGAATGCATACATTGAATCTAAGAATCATAATGATTTGGTATTCACCAACATCCACATTAAAAATACATGAACTCTCTTCCTTAGCAGCTGGAAAATTTACTTGGCCCTTTGTCCACTCGAAGTCATAATTTGCATTCTACTTCCCTAGACTTTTGTATTAATATACTGTTTATTTTTATCATTGAAAGTTGTATTAACCATCTATAGAGTTTCCTGCAACAAAAATAATGTATATATTTTGAAATTTTAAAATAATTTACTTCTTATGATAATAAGACTCTGTATAAACTTTTTCATGACTGAATTGCAGTAGTTGTAGTAGTGCACAATATTTTGAATTCTGTAAAAATCAAAAGCAATATCATTGGAAAGAGTTCTCTAATAAAATTGGTTGTAAAAATGTATGTTTCTTTGATTAAAGGAAGCTTTACAGACATTATTATTTAATTTTCTCTTTATTTGATGATCTGGAGGTTTTTATAACTTCAGGGGATGCAACATAGTGAGATGGGTAGGAAACACATACGTCCTTTCTCTTATAAACTGAAACAAAGGACCGTTATCAGCAGTGAGATGGGAAAGGAGACCCATGGCAGAGAAGATCTCAAGCAGATCGGGTTTAGTAAAATCCACCAAAAGAAGTTGGATTATGTGAACCGAACTCTTAAATTCTCCTTTTTCCATAGGAAGTTTCCTGTCTATGAAGTATTTTACCCTCTAGTTATTGATTGATTAACCATTTAATTTTCACTTTCCCTGTTATCCATGTGGTTGTTAATCACAGGGAAGTGAGTTTCAAAACTGCAGTTCCTGTGATGTTACAGAGAAAGACTATGCTTATTTTTAAATTTATTTTTAATGTTTAATTTTTATTTTTTTAGCAAGGGGGTCTCGCTCTGTTGCCCAGGCTGGAGTGCAGTGGAGCAATCATAGTTCACTTCAGCCTTGAACTCCTAGACTCAAGTGATCCTCCTGCCTTAGTCTCCCAAGTAGCTGAAACTACAGGTTCCATCATGCCCAGCAAAATTCTTTAATTGTAGAGATGGGGTCTTGCTATGTTGCTCAGGCTAGCCTCAAACTCCTGGCCTAAAGCAGTCTTCCCATCACAAAAATATACCTATTTTGAAATGTGGTGGTTTTCATTCAACACTTCTGGTTCATATTTGAAGATTTAAAATAGATTAATATTTTTCTTAAATATGACAGCAGAAATACATCTATTTTAGCAGGAAACCTGAACATTTATTAAGCCACCTATAATTTTGCATGCAGAATTATTATGCTATTTCTTATAAGTAATGCTAGAATTTTAAACATAGTAAACAGCTGTTTAGCTGTAGCTATGGTTCTTGGATCTTTGTATGATATTTTCATTACCTACCTTATTTTACTGGCCTGTATTGCCCCTTAATCCCCCAACTCTATTTTTCCATTGCTGTAACATTATTAATAATGTCTACTCACCTTACAGAAACACTGTGAAGTCTCATTGATTCGTCTAAGTTCTAAAATACTTTCAGTGTCTTGGAAAGAGATTTCATTTAAATGAGGCTTGTTTTTCCTACTTGTGTCTTATTCCAAAGTTCAACTTTATCAATATGCCTCTAGAATCCGCACAAATTCCCAATGTGTTAGTTGAAATGTTAAAGAAAGTTTGCACACTGACTATTGTTCGTGGTGGGGGCGGGGGGAAATAATGTAGAAAACCCAATAGCTTTTAAATGTGTACAGGTATAGAAATAGCTAATGGTTCTGAAGTTAGTATTGTTTAGAAAATAAAATATAAAACAGTTAAATGCCACCTAATGTAGTGTACAGTAAGCCTAACTTTTAAACCTTTCTTTCCTTTTATGTGGCTTTTACTCTATCCTGTTCCTCCCGATACTCTCATGTAAAAGTCTGTTAATAAGCAGATTGTAAAGCAGATAAAAGCTTCTTTACTTACGCGACAATCATTCTTACTTTCCCTTGGGTTTATTAATTTGCTGAGCTAGAATGGAACAAGTGTTATCAAATACAACTTGGTTTTATTTTGTTTAAAGAATGGGTGTATTTGCAAATCAGCATGTGGGCATACTTGCTTATGGGTATCGTTCTTTAAAATTTAAAGTTAACTCTTAGAATATTTGTGCATGCTTTTAGGTTTATGTATCAGAAACAAATAATAATTTTCTGTAGAACTCTTACTAAATGAGGAGGAAGGCAACCACAAAGGTAGATAAATAAAGCATAATTCTCTGCATTATTTACAAGACACTGTGTCAATGTGTCACTTAAATGCAGTCTAGATATGAGTTCTAGTGGTGATAGTCATTACTCTCTGGCAACCAATCTCCTTATAAATAAGATAAAAATTGAATCAAGTTGATAACATTAAACACAAAGAAGACAAAGAGAGAGAAATAGGCTAGTAATAAGCAGCTATTGGCAACATGAAAACATTTTCTACTGAGGGATTTTCAGTTATTAAAATACTGCACAAATAAATGTGCAGATAAAAAGAATGAGATAAGCAGTAATAACAGATGACAAGTTTTACATATTTTATTATTAACTATACAACAATAACTGTTTTTCACCTTCTTTATCTCATCTTTTTAACTAGCTGATGCATCTTGTTTCTGTCTTCACTGGAAAGGATAAATGTTTACTACTGTGAGGAAGGATTTTCACTTTTGCTGTATTTTTAGCTCTGATCACTGCCAATGGCACCAGAAGCCTGCCGTGACAAATCCTGATATAATACATTTGGTACCATGATCTCTTGTTTTCCCACCAAGAAAAATTCACTAGCACTAATTACTGTCAAACACTGCGGTCTTCTGTGAAGTCTGTGAGATGGAGATGAATGGATTACATGTATGGCTTGTCTGTGACAATCCTGGTTATGCCTGTTGAACAAACATGATAATAGTAGATCCTCCTTTTACTCTCAGAAGTATCCTTATTTGGGTGATAAATGATATAATCATCCTACTTGTAGGTGCTAAAAGAATTACATCTGTCCTGAGAAAATTTAAATTATTTAGAAATTAATTTTTCACATATTATAAAATACGCATATTTGTTGAGCAATTAAAATACATACTAACTATGTTCTCATTTGTTATCATGGTCTGTTCTAATAATTTGAATAATCAGTTTTTATTTATTCACATATGCATATAAACTCTAAATCACGTGAGGTAACGTGAGTTACCTCAATCACGAAGTAAGCCATCACACATTAGGAAACAAACTATTGTTACGTGTAGAGTGTAAATTTTTCATTTTTTATATTCAAGAAAAGTCATAACCAGGAAACTCATTTTGTTAATATCCGTATGGCAGCTTTTTGAGATGTATAAATTTACATTTCTTGTCTTCTAAACAACACCAAGCTATGTGCTCATCTGTTAAAAGGAATTTTTATTATTCATTTATTTGATCCACAATTGCTGCTATATTTTTCTCCCAGAATATTATGCATTTTGTTGTATACTTGAGAGAGTAGGAATTGACTAGATCTTGCTAACCATTTTATATTTTGTTTGGAAAACAGTATCTGACAAAGAGATGTCCATTAAATGTTATTTAAATGAAGTTTGAAGGAAAGTATCATAAATATCACATTCTGATTGATCCTGGGGTATAATGAATCTGTATTTATACCTAAGAAGCTCTCAGGGACATTGAACTTTTATCTCTTCAGCATAGCACTTTGATAAGCCCATAGGCTCTTAGTAGTGTCAGTTTGGTTTAGAATCTTGGTTGTCTCAATTCTTTTTTTTTTTTTTTTTTTTTTTTTTTTTGAGACAGAGCTTCGCTCTTCTTGCCCAGGTTGGAGTGCAATGGCGCAATCTCGGCTCACTGCAACCTCCACCTCCCAGGTTCAAACGATTCTCCTGCCTCAGCCTCCTGAGTAGCTGGGATTACAGGTATGCACCACCATGCCCGGCTAATTTTGTATTTTTAGTAGAGATAGGGTTTCTCCATATTGGTCAGGCTGGTCTCGAACTCCCGACCTCAGGTGATCTACCCGCCTCAGCCTCCCAAAGTGCTGGGAGTACAGGTGTAAGCCACTGCGCCTGGCCTAGAATCTTGGTTGTCTCACTTCTTAGAGATGTAGCCATTGGCAAATTGTCTTCCTTAAGCCTTGATTTTCCTATCTTTAAGGCAGAGTAGTTGGAAGAATTATGTACTGAAATGCATGTTAAAAGCTAAGCATTGTGTCTGGCACATTGCAAGTTTTCAGTGGTGCCTGTTTTGTTATAAATCTTATTTTATCCTCTGATTTGATTCTAGTGGGAGTATCTCACATCACCATTAAAAAATATCTGAGTTGATTTTAGTGCTTGTTTCTGTTAATTCCCATGGGGTGAGCTAATGTCAGGAGCTTTCCAAAAGTAAAACGGCCGTATTTGGCAATAAAAATAGAGTAGCAAGTTAAATTTAAATTTCAGATCAACAAAGAATTTTTTGGTATAAATGTGTTCTGTATTTTATCAGGCTACTCTTTTCTAAAGTCTACTTCAACAAGCTATAAAATCCTTTAGTTATAATCTCTATGAGGAATTGGACCCATAATGGGTCAGACTGGGAGAAAAAAATTAGAAGAGAGCTTAGTTGCTTATTTAATTGAATATAGTATTATATAAAAATAAATGATGTATTTATTTAACTATTAAGATGGAATCACTGTAATAATAAATTGATTTAAATAGACAATACATTATGAAATGCAACAGTGCTATACAGCACAGCATTAGAAAATTGGAAACATAAAACATAAAAAAAATAAAGCATAAAACATAAAAAAAACATAAAAAAGAAATCAGGTCTATGATTACCTTATGTACTAAAGAGATAAGTACTTCTAAAAAGTACTATAGAAGATCTATGTATATGATCAAGACTTAAAGAGGTCCTTCAAAAATGAAGACTATATTCTTAGAATAAACAAAAGCTGAAGGAGTTTATCAACTGTAGACCTGTCTTGAAAGAAATACTATAAAGCATCTTTCAAGTTGAAACAAAAAATAAACTTCAACATGAAAATATATGAAAGTATAAAAGTTCTTGGTAAAGATAAATTTGTAGACAAATACACAATATTATAACACTGTAATGGTCATGAATAATCACTTATGTTTTTGGTAGAAGTTAAAAACCAAAAGTATACAAAATAAATATAAAAATATGTTAAGAAACACACAATATAAAAAGATGTAATTTGTGACCTCAATAACATAAAGTGTGAGGGGAGAAGTAAAAGTTCAGAGTTTTTGTATGTAGTTGAAGTTAATTTTTCTCAGCTTAAAGTAAGTTATTATAACTATGAGTTGTTTTCTGTAAGCCCCATGGTAACTACAAAAAAAAAAATCTATGAAAGACACACAAAAGAAAATGAGAAAGAAATAAAGGCATATCACTGAAAAAAAAAAAAACAATAAACAGAAAAATAAATGATTTCCTATCTGATATGGTTTAGATTTGTGTCTCTGCCCAAATCTCATGTCAAATTGGATGAGGGGCCTTGTGGAAGGTGACTGGATCATGGGGGCAGATTTCCATCTTGTTGTTCTCATGATAGAGAGTGAGTTCTCACAAGATCTGATGGTTTAAAAGTGTGTGGCAGTTCCTCCTTTGTGTTCTCTCTCTCTCGCTCTACCATGGTAAGATGTGCTTGCTTCCCCTTTGCCTCCCGCCATGTTTGTAGGTTTCCCAAGGCCTCTCAGTCATGCTTCCTGTTAAGCCTCTGGAACTGTGAGTCAGCTAAACCTCTTTTCTTCATAACTTACCCAGTCTCTGGTAGTTCTTTCTAGTAGTGTTAGAACAGACTAATAGACTCTAAATGGATAAAAGCCTCTCAATCAAAAGTCTTACAGTGGCCAAATAGATTTAAAAACAAAACAAAACAAAAACCAAGAAGATCCAATATATGTAGTATACAATATATAAGAGACTCACTTTAGATAGGCTGAAATTTAAAAAAAAAACCTGAGAAAGATAACCCATGCAAATGGTAACCAAAGTAAAGCAGGGCAGTTATATCAGAAAAAAAGAGAGTTTAGGTTAAAACCTGTCAAAAAAGGCAAAGGACATTACATCATGATAAAAGGGTCAGTTCACCAGAAAGATATAAAAATTATAATAAATGCACATCTAGTGTAAAAGCACTTAATTATACAAAACAAATATTGACAGAACTGAGGAGAGAGATAGATAGCAACCTACTAATAATATGATATTTCAATACCCTACTGTCAATAATGAATAGAACATCCATACCAAGCAGCAGTAAGCAAACACAGCACTTGAACAACACTTGAGACCAAATGTACCTAACACATTTACAGAATATTGCATCCAGCAGCAATAGAGTACACATCCCTCTCAAGCACACACAGAATATTCTCCAGAACAGAGCACATGTGAAGTCACAAACCAAGTTTTATGAAATGTAAGAAGATTGAAATCATACCAAGTATCTATTTGTGCAATGATGGAATGAAACTAAAATCAATAGCAAAAGGGAACTGGAAATTCACAAATATGTCCAAATTAAACAACAGATTCTTGAACAATCAACAGGTCAAAGAGGAAATCAAAAGGAAAATTAGAAAATACCTCCAGAGAAATGTAAATGAAAGCACAACATATTAAAGCCAATGGGATACAGCAAAAGCAATACTAGGAAGGCAGTTTATTGCAGTAAAAACTTACATTTGAAAAGCAGAAAGATTCCACATAAACAATCTAACTTAGACTTCAAGAAACTAGAAAACTAAGAACAGACCAAGCTGAAAGTTAGCAGGGTGAAGGAAATAAGACGACTAGGGCAGAATAAGTGAAATACAGGGTTGAAAAATAACAGAAATAATCTCTGAAACTAAAAGTTTCTTTTTTAAAAGATCAACAAAATTGGAAAACCTATAGCTAGAGCAAAAAACAAAAAAGAAAGAAGACCCAATTAAAAAATCAGAAATAAAAAACAGATGTTACAATTTATGACTCATTAAGAAACAATTAATCTGAACTCTTATAACTCATAAGGAGATTGAATCATTAACCAAAAGCTTCCCAGTAAACAAAGCCCGGGACCTGGTGGCTTCACCGGATAATTCTACCAAACATTTAAAGAAGAATTAACAGCAACAGTTCACAAACTCTTGCAAAAAAATTGAAGAGGGAGGACTACTTCCAAAATAATTTTATGAGGATAGCATTACCCTGATACCAAATCCAGACAAAGACATTACAAGAATAACAAAACAAAACAAAACAAAATTACAGGCTAATATTCCTGATGAGTATAAATGGAAAAATTCTCAACAAAATAGTAGCAAACCAGACGGGCTCCAGGATGGCTAACTAGACATCTTGTACTCAGCTCTTCTGTAAAAAGGAAACTAATTAGCGAGTAGGTAATCACATTTTCAACAGATCATTGGATAACACCGGAATTCAATAGGGATGTGACAGGAAACATCTAAAGCAAAAAAGGAGAGGGAAGTGAAGCAGCCTGCTTGGCGGGGATCAGCTATGAGCTTGGAGAGACTCCCCATTGTGGGAAAAGGATAAGTGAAGTACCCCTCAGCGATTCAAATTCCCACTGTGAACTGCAATACCAGCCACTAGAGAGCCCCTTAACCTTCACAGGCTCTGAAACTAACATAGGAAACTGCCTGGAGACTGGAGACTAAGCAATGGCACTGCTCCAGAGAGGGAGCTCTCATGCTGTGTCCCACTCATGCTGTGTCCAAAGTCTTACACAGCTAGAGTAAAGTACCATTTTGAAAGCCCAGCTCTCAACAGACTGCGCTCTGTCCTGAAGCCCAACAGTGCTTGCATCTCCACATCCTTGGACCCCGACCAACATTCCCTACCTGGAGCTACACTGTGGCTGATTGCTGTCAGTGGGGCCAAGCGCAGGACACTGCCTGCAACCCTGCTGCCTCCAGCAGTGGAGCTACTACATTCTATATCCCCATAGCTGTGCTGCCAGGCCTGAAGCATGATAAATTGTGGGCTGCCACTGCCAGGGCTGAAGCACAAAGTGTGGGCGGCCACTGCTGGAACTGAAGTGTGGGCGGCCACTGCTGGAACTGAAGTGTGGGCGGCCACTGCTGGAACTGAAGTGTGAGCTGAGCAAGAGCCACCACCACTGGGGCTACAGCACGAGTGAAGCTCGTTTCCCATCTACTTGCATGTAGCTGCTGCCACAGAAAGAAACCACACCCTCCCCAGTAGCAGGGCCACAACACAATTGCTGCAGCCCCCAACCTAAGCATTTCACCAGGGGACTGTAAATCACTCTGCACCTTCCTACTGCAGTCACTGCCTATACAGACACCTGGGGGAAGTGAGTACAAGCCTTACTGGCCTGGCTTTGATTCCACAGCCAGTACCAGAGCACACAGGCCAGGGGCCAGGGGATTGCCTAGCCAGTTTACTGTTGTTAGCATTTGAGCACTTCTCCATGGGGCCTTCCCACTCCACTGCTACCACCACAGTTGGCACCTACCTACATGTACCAGTTGTGGGCCTGAGACTGACCCACTCAGCCCATTGCAGTAATCACCAGCACCAGTGCTCACTGCTTCCGACCCAGAAGATTGTTTCCTACTGCTACTGTCATTATCCATGCCACACCTGCCGCGCAGGGGCTCAAGAACTTGTCCACCCACCTGGCTTGCTGCTGCCACTACAGGCATCTGAGCAAGCCAACTGGAGTTCTCAAAATCATCTTGCCTGGTCCCACTAACGCCAGTACAGTGTTTGCCACCCTGGAGCTCAAGGACAGATAGGCATGCTCAGCCTGCCACTGCCACCACTGCGCCTCAAGCACTGGCCAACCTTGTGTCCTGGTCCCCAGAAAAACATCACCACAGCCTCTACTAATAACTATACCCTAAGATATCAAGGAAATTACAGATGTCACTGACTCTTTACAGACAAAAGAATTATACAGAGACTACATTACTGCACGCACCTGGAATAAAAACCAAAGTGCCATATTCAAATAACACCATAGATATATGTTCAGCAAAAAGTCCTTGCCTAAGTATTCAAGTTCAAAACACTGGAAGAGTCCACTATTAAATCCATGTGCAGATACCAACATAAGGACACATGAAACATAAAAAGATAAGGAAATATGACACCTTTAAAGGAAGACAATAATTCTCCAACAAAAGATCCCAGCTAAAAATACTTGCAAAATCCTGGAAAGATCATTTATTTTTTTCTTTTTCTTTTTCTTTTTCATTTCCCCTTCTTTTCAGAGGTGTTGAATAGAAAAACAATTTAAAATATTGATGTTAAAGAAGTTCAGTGGAATATAAGAGAATACTGGAAAACAATATTTTAAAAGTCAGGAAAACAATTCAGGATATAAATGAGAAACTTACCAAAGAGATAAAGATCATGAAAGAGAATCAACTAGAAATTCTGTAACTGAAGAATTATTTTAAAAAATACAAAATATATTTTAAAGCTTCAATAATAGACTAAATCAAGCAAAAGAAAGAACCTCAGAACTTGAAGCCAGGTCTTTTGAAATAACCCAATCAGAAGAAAAAGAGAATAGAAAAAAAACTGAACAAAACCTTCATGACATATGGGATTCAATAAAGTGACTACGTATTTGAAATTTTGGTATCACAGAAAGCAAAAAGAAAATAAAAGGCTTAGAAAACCTATTTAACAAAATCATAGACAAAAATTCCCAAGTCTAGGAGGAGATTTAGACACATAGACATAGGAAGCACAGAGGTTCCCAAACAGATAAAATTCAAAAAGGGTCTTTTTCACAGCACATTATAGTTAAAATGTCAGAAGTCAAATAAAAAGAATTCTAAAAACAGCAAGAGAAAACATCTATTCACTTGAAAAGAAACCCCCATCAGATTAACAGTAAATTTATCAGCAGGAATCTTATAGGCCAGGAATGAATGAGATGGTATATTCAAAATGCTGAAAGAAAAAAACAGTCCTAGCCAGAGGTATTGCACCCAGCAAAGCTATCCTTCCTAAATGAAGAATAAATAAAGTCTTTTGCAGACAAGCAAAAGCTGAGGTAATTCATCATCAGTAGATGGTGAATTCCTAGAGAATTCATCATTCTCTACAAGAAGTGCTTAAGGGAGTAAGGGAGTCCTATACTCAGAAGCAAAAGGATAATATCTACCACCATGAAAACACATGAAAGGATAAAACCCACTGGTAGAGAAAACACACAAGCAAGGAAGAGAGAAGGCTCAAAAATTACCATACAGAAAACCACCACACCACAATGATAAATAGTAAGATATACAGAAGGAAAAAAAATTAAAAATAACCAGAAATTAATAAAATAACAGAAATAAATATCAATAGTTACTTTGAATGTAAATAGATTAAACTTTCCTCTTAAAAGACAGACTGGTTGGGTGGATTTTTTTAAGTGAGCCAACTGTATGTTGCCTACAAGAAACTCATCACATCTATAAAGACAGATAGAATGAAATAAAAGGGATGGAAAAAGGTTTTCCACAGAACAAGAAACCAAAAGCAAGCACGAGTAGCTATATTTATATCAAATAAAACAGGCTTTAAGTCATACACAGTAAAAAGGGAAAAGATCATCATGATATCATGATAAAGGGATCAGTTCGGCAAGAGGATATGGCAATTCTCAACATATATGCACCCATCACTGCAGCTCCCAAATATATGTAGTAAATAGTGTTAGATTGAAAAGGTGAGATAGATTATAAAACAATTGTAGTTGAGAACTTCAACAACCCACACTAAGCATTAGACAGATCATCAAGACAGGAAATTCACAAAGATACACTGGATTTAAACTGTGCTTAGACCAAATAGAACTAACAGACATTTACAGAACATTTCATCCAACAGCTACAGGATATACATTCTTCTCATCAGCCTGGAACATTCTCCAGGATAGATCATGTGATAGGACACAAAGCAAGTCTCAACAAATAAAAAATAATTGAAACATATCAAATATCTTTTCAAACCATAGTGAACGAAAACTAGAAATCAATAACAAGAGGAATTTTCAAAACTGTACAAATACATGAAAATTAAACAGCATGCTCCTGAATGACCACTGGGTAAAGAAAGGAATTAAAAAGGAAATAAAACATTTCTTGAAACAACTGAAAATTAAAACACAACATACCAGGCCAGGTGCGGTGGCTTATGCTTGTAGTCCCAGCACTTTGGGAGGCTGAGGTGGGTGGATCGCTTGAGGTCAGGAGTTCGAGACCAGCCTGGCCAACATTGTGAAACTCTGTCTCTTGTAAAAATACAAAAAAAAAAAAATTGCTGGGCACGGTGGTGGGCACTTGTAATACCAGCTACTTGGGAGGCTGAGGCAGGAGAATTCCTTGAACCCGGGAGGTGGAGGTTGTAGTGAGGCCATATCGCACCATTGCACTCCAGCCTGGGCAACAAGAGCTAAACTCCATCTCAAAAAACAAACAAACAAAAAACCACAACATACCAAAACCTATGGGATACAGAAAAAACAGTGCTAAGAGGAAAGTTTATAACAATAAGCACCTGCATCACGAAGTAGAAAGGCTTCAAATAAATGGTCTAACAATGCACCTCAAGAAACTAGAAAGGCAAAAACAATCCAAACCCAAAATGAAGAGAAGAAAAGAAATAGAAGAGGCTGAAGTAGAGCTAATGAAACAGAGACTAAAAAACATTAAAAAAGCATAATGGAAACCAAAAGTTGGTTTTCTGGAAAGATAAACAAAATGGATAAACTGCAAATTAGACTAACCAAGAAAAAAGAAAAAGATCCAAATAAAAAGAAAACCAGGAGTGAAAAAGGAGACAATATAACTGGTACGCCAGAAATACAAAAGACCCTCAGAGACTATTATGAACAACTATACACTAATAAATTGGAAAACCTAGAGGAAAATAATACATTCCTGGATACAAACAACCTAGCAAGATTGAATCAGAAAAAAATAGAAAACCTGAACATATCAATAACAATAATGAGATTGAATCAGTAATAAAAAGTCTTCCAACAAATAAAAGCTCAGGGCTGGATGGCATCACTGCCAAATTCTACCAAACATTCATAGAAGAACTAACATCAATTATTCTCAAACTCTAGCAAAAAATTGGAGTGGAGTGAGTTCTGTCTAACTCATTCTACCAGATCAGAATTATCCTGATATCAAAAACAGACAAAGATGCAATAAGAAAATAAAACCACGGGCAATATGCCCAATGAACATAGATGTAAAAATTCTCAACAAAATACTAGCAAAATGAATCCAACAGCACAACAACAATAACAACAACAAACTACAGTGTGATCAAGTGGAATTTATCCCTGTGGTGCAAGAATGGTTCACGATAGGCAAATCTATAAACATGATGCATCACATCAACAGTATGAAGAACAAAAAGCTGTATGATCATCACAATAGACACAGAAAAAATTAATAAAATTTACCTTCCCTTTATCATAAAAATTCTCAGCAAACAAGGCATAGAAAAAAATGTACCTCAATATTAAAAAAAAGCTATATATGATAAGCTCACAGCTAACATTGTACTGAATGGGAAAAAGGTGAAAGTCCTTCCTCTAAGACATGGAACAAGACAAAGGTGCTCACTTTCACTACTCTTATTCAATATTGTACTTGAAGCCCTATCCAGAGCATTCGGGCAGGAGAAAGAAGTAAAAGACATTCAAGTCAGAAAAGAGGAAGTGAAATTTTCTCTCTTTGCTGATGATACGATCTATTTAGGAAAACCTAAAGATTCCGCCAAAAACTTTGAACTGATAAATAAATTGATTAAAGTCACAGGATACAAAATCAACATAGAATAATCAGTAGTGTTTTACAGATCTATAATTAGCTAGCTGAGAAAAAATCAGGAAAGTAATTCATTTACAGTAGCTACAGAAAAATGAAATATCTACTAATAACTTTAATCAAGGAATTGAAAATCTCTACCAGAAAACTATAAACCAGTAATAAAAAGAAATTAAAGAGCACACAAAAATTGGAAAGACACCCCATATTCATGGATTATAAAAATTTATATCATTAAAATGACCATACTGCCCAAAGCAATTTACAGATTCAATGCAATTTTTATCCAGCTACCAATGTGATTATTCACAGTATTAAAAAGAAATCCTAAAATCTGTATGAAACCAAAAACAGCCTTCATAGCCAAAACAAGCTGAGCAAAAGAGCAAAGCTGGAGACATCACATTACCTGATGTTAAAATGTATTATAAGGCTATAGTAACAAAACAGCATGTTATGGTTATGTAAACAGACACATAGACCAAAGAAAGAGAATAGAGAGTTCAGATATATATCCATGTATTTACAGTCAAATTGTTTTTGATAAATATACCAACTATATGCTTGGTGAAACCATACTCTCTTCAATAAATATTGCTGGGTATATTGTATAGCCACATCCCAAATAATAAAACTGGGCCTGTATCTCTCACCATATGCAAAAATCAAATCAAAATGGATTAAAGTCTTCAACACAAGACTCAATACTATAAAACTACCAAAAGAAAACATAGGTAAAACACTTCAGGACATTGGTCTAGGCAAAGATTTTATGGCCTCCTCTAAACCACGGACAAGAAAAATAAAAGTCCAGGACGAAGTGGATTCACAGCTGAATTCTACCAGATATTCAAAGAAGAATTGGCACCAATCCTATTGACACTATTCCACAAGATGGAGAAAGAGGGTATCCTCCCTAAATCATTCTCTGAAGCCAGTATCACCTAATATCAAAACCAGGAAAGGACATAACCAAAAAAGAAAACTACAGACCAATACCCCTGATGAACATAGTTGCAAAATTCCTCAACAAAATACTAGCATATCAAAAAGATAATCTACCATGATATAGTGGGTTTCATGCCAGGGATACAGAGATGGTTTAACATCTGCAAATCAATAAATGTCATAAAACAGATAAACAGAATTAAAAATGAAAATCACATGATCATCTCAATAAATGCAGAAAAAGCATTCGACAAAATCCAGCATCCATTTATGATTAAAACTCTCAGCAAAATTAGCATACAAGGGACATACCTCAATGTAATAAAAGCCATCTATGACAAACTCACAGCCAACATAACACTGAATGGGGAAAAGTTGAAAGCATTCCCTCTGAGAACTGGAACAAGACACGGATGACCACTTTCACCACTTCTATTCAACATAGTACTGGAAGTCCTAGCCAGAGCAATCAAACAAGAGAAATAAATAAACGGCATCCAAATCGGTACAGAAGTCAAACTGTCGCTGTTTGCTGATGATAGGATTGTATACCTAGAAAACTCTAAAGACTCCTCCAAAAAGCTCTTAGAACTGGCAAAAGAATACAGCAAAGTTCCCGGACACAAAATTAATGTACACAAATCAGTAGCTCTCCTATACAGTGACCAATCTGATAATCAAATCAAGAACCCAACCCCTTTTACAATAGCTGCAAAAATAAAAAATAAAAACTTAGGAATATACCTAATCAAGGAGGTGAAAGACCTCTACAAGGAAAACTACAAAACTCTGCTGAAAGAAACCATAGACAGTACAAACAAATGGAAACACATCCCATGCTCATGAATGGGTAGAATCAAAATTGTGAAAATGACCATACTGCCAAAAGCAATCTACAAATTCAACGCAATTCCCATCAAAATACCACCATCATTCTTCATAGAATTAGAAAAAAAAATCCTAAAATTCATATGGAACCAAAAAAGAGCCTGCAGACCCAAAACAAGACGAAGCAAAAAGAACAAATCTGGAGGCATCACATTACCTGATTTCAAACTCTACTATAAGGCTGTAGTCACCAAAACAGCATGGTAGCGGTTTTGAAATAGACACATAGACCAATGGAACAGAATAGAGAAACTGGAAATAAACCCAGATACTTACAGCCAACTGATCTTTGACAAAGCAAACAAAAACATAAAGTGGGAAAAGGGCGCTTTATTCAACAAATGGTGCTGGAATAATTGGCAAGCCACATTTAGGAGAAAGAAACCGGATCCTCATCTCTCACCTTATACAAAAATCAACTCAAGATGGATTAAGGACTGAAACATAAGACCCGAAACTATGAAAATTCTAGAAGATAACATAGAAAAACCCTTCTAGAAATTGGCTTAGGCAAGAATATCATGACAAAGAACCCAAAAACAAATGCAATGAAAACAAAGATAAATAACAGGGATGTAATCAAACTAAAGAGCTTTTGCACAGCAAAAGCAACAGTCAGTAGAGTAAACACACAACCCAGAAAGTGGGACAAAATCTTCACAATCTATACATCTGACAAAGGACTAATATCCTGAATCTACAATGAACTTAAGTGAATTAGCAAGAAAAAAACAAACAATCCCATCAAAAAGTGGGCTAAGGACATGAATAGACAATTCTCAAAAGAAGTTAAACAAATGGCCAACAAACATATAAAAAATGCTCTACATCACTAATGATCAGGGAAATGCAGATCAAAACCACAATGTGATACCACCTTACTCCTGCAAGAATGGCCATAATCTAAAAACCAAAAAATAATAGATTTTGGTGTGGATGCAGTGAACAGGGAACACTTCTACATTGCACTCTCTCTCCCTTCCTTCACTGCCATGTCAGAAGGTGCTTGCTCCTCCTCTGCCCTCCTCCATGACTGTAAGTTTCCTGAGGCCTCCCCAGTCATGCAGAACTGTAAGTCAAACTTTTTAAAAATACATATGTATAGACACACACACACATATATATATATATAATGTGTATGTTTTATTGTATATGCACAATGGGATATTATTCAACCTCAACAAAGAAGGAAATCCTGTCATATGCTACAACATGGATGAACCATGAGACATTATGCTAAGTGAAATAATCCAGTCATGGAAAGAAATACTATATGATTCCCCTTATATGAGGTATCAAACATAGTCAAACTCATAGAAGCAAAAAGTAGAATGATGGTTGCCAGTGGCAGCAGGGAATGGGAAATGGGGTATTGCTTTTCAATGGATATAAAGATTCAGTCATGCAAGATGAAGAAGTTCTACAGATCTGATTTATTAAAATGTACCTATAGTTAACTATATGTACTGTACACTGAAAAAAATTGTTATGGGGGTAGATTTCATGTTATGTGTTTTGATCACAATAATAACAATAAAGAGACTTACAGGTGACAAGTGAAAATGATGAGGTCCCTTATTGTATTCTGCTCTGCTGCCTCTTTTATAGGTAGAGGTGTCCTCTATTTGGATTCAGTGTATTTCACAGATAATATTGGTTGATTAAATCTAACTATTGATGCTTTAATATTGAATAATCAAATATATATAACTACAGTACTTATAGCCATATAAAATCATTTGCCTACTAATGTAAAAGTCATGCTGTCCAGTTCCTACTACTCATAGAACTGAGTAGTAGAAACTCAGTCCCAAATATAAAGAATATCAAAGCTGAAACCTTCCTATCATCTAAAGATGGAATAAATTCGTGATGACCCCAAATACCAGTTTGGCTTTTATTGGCTTTATATTCTGGTCACATATGACAATAAGAGGTGTTTAATTTTCTAGTTTGACTTTAGTCAGTATTGCAACTTGATGGACATAAGTGCAAATAAACTCTCACTGTGTAATCTGCATGATCCTAAAGAACATCGAAGAGCTGGGTGTGGTGGCTCACATCTGTAATCCCAGCACTTTGGGAGGCTGATGCAGGTGGATCACGAGGTCAGGAGTTCGAGACCACCCTGACCGACATGGTGAAACCCCGTCTCTACTAAAAATGCAAAAATTAGCTGGTCGTGGTGGCATGTGCCTGTAATCCCAGCTACTCAGGAGGCTGAGGCAGGAGAATCGCTTGAACCTGGGAGGTAGAGGTTGCAGTGAGCCAAAATCATGCCATTGCACTCCAACCTGGGTGACAAAGAGAGACTCTGTCTCAAAAAAAAAAAAAAAAAAAATCAAAGAACCATTAATCTTGTTTAGAAAATAAGATGGTATAAAAATGTGTACCAAGCTGTTTCAAAGACTTTGAAAATGAAAATCCTAATGGATCAGCAATTTAATGCTCTTTTCTGAGCTTATAAACAATCACTATCTCCTCATATTCCAAAGACTATAAGGAGGACAATGTCATTAGTTGGTGTGACAAGAGTAATAGTCTTTGTCTCCAAGAAACACTTCTTGGATTAGAACACTGTTATCTATATTGCAAACACAAAATCCCTTTGATGGAAGGATTATGATTACTGGTCTTCAAATTTGGATATAAAATTGGACCTTAGGTTTATCTAGAGTTATTCTTAAAACTGACCTAGCAACGCATGAATAGGTTTTCTTCCTGTAATCTTAAGGAAAGAGTGGGAAGGGAAGTGAGGGAAGGTAGAAGGGGCATGAGGTCGTAGTATAGAAAATTGAAAAACAGGGAAGTAGCTTCAGTAACCAACTATTATAAAGATTATTTAAATCTTTGAGTTGCATGTTAGAGCATCTACAAGGTAATTAAAAAACAACAAAATTATGCTATGAGGAAATTCTCAGCAATTGTTAAAAGCACTGTCAGGTTACAATATGATACTAGATCTGAATTCCAACACTTCCCTCCACTAGCTGTGTGACATTGGGAATATTATTAACTTGTCTAAGCTTGATTTTTTAAATGTAAAAAATGGAGTAATAACAGTACTGGCTTACTGGGTTATTGTTGTCATTAAATAAGATAATGCATGAAAAGTACAAAGTAAAGGCTCAACAAATCTCAGCTCTTAGAAGGAAGGGGATGCTGATGCTGATGATGATAATGATAACATTAGTGTCATCTTAGGCCTCAGGCTAAAAAGTAAAGATTAATATTAATACTTGCTCTTCTACTTACAGCGTGGTTAGTGGTATCTTGACATTATTTGTATATATATATATACAGTTATTATTAGGTTGTTGCAAAAGTAATTGTGATTTTTGTTATTCTTTTAATGGCAAAAGCCACAATTACTTTTGCACCAACCTATACTTTCTCTGTCTATAAGATTAGTTGCTATTATTGCAATTTTATAAAAGTGGGATATTTTTAAAATACAATGGTATATACTTTGGGAACAGTAGAACAATTAAAATCTTGAGACAAAACTTTGTGATTTTTTTTTAATTTTATTATTATTATACTTTAAGTTTTAGGGTACATGTGCACAACGTGCAGGTTTGTTACATATGTATACATGTGCCATGTTGGTGTGCTGCACCCATTAACTCGTCATTTAGCATTAGGTATATCTCCTAATGCTAGCCCTCCCCCCTCCCCCTACCCCACAACAGTCCCCAGTGTGTGATATTCCCCTTCTTGTGTCCATGTGTTCTCATTGTTCAATTCCCACCTACGAGTGAGAACATGTGGTGTTTGGTTTTTTGTCCTTGCGATAGTTTGCTGAGAATGATGGTTTCCAGTTTATTCACCTTATTTTAGAACACAAGAAGGACAAAACTAATTTCTCAGTTAATCACTAATCTGTAGGGTTTGGACAAATGTAGTTGTGAAAATAAGCCTTTCCAATACCAGTAGAAACCATTCTGTTTTTTCTTCATTTGGATTTCTCTGTATTTGTCAAAACATTACAAAGTCCTACTTTAAATGCAATCTATTTACTAGCCCATAGACTGAGTGAAGTAATCCTGAAATAGGGGCAGTCTTTTAGAATAGATCGGATCCTCCTTTCCTATCCTCCTGCTCTGAATCACTCCTGGAGGGAAACACACAGAGAAATCTTACTGTGCTTCCTGTCCCACAAAAACTCCGGATTCTTAACCCTTGTCTATTTATCATTCTGTCATATGCCAGCATGTACACCTATCTTGCTCTCTATACAAATGAATCCCTGCGTTCTACTTCATTCAATTAAAAAAGTATTTAATGATTGCACACTATGTGCCTTTGCTTTGCATTAGATGCTACAGAGAACATGGTTAGACATTATAAAGAGTTCCTGCTTATAATGAGTTTATAATATAAAAAGTGAGTATTACAGCCAAATATAATATTATAAATACGAGAAGGTTTTTAGAAGCGTGCAGAAGCAAAACCCAGCTTCAATTTGGGAATGAATAAGGTAGTAATTGAAACACTTGAGGAAGAAGTATCTGAGCTTATACTGAAGGATGACTCAGCCTGACTCAGATGAAATATGTGTGTTTTAAGGACATTGGAGTTTGTGGCAGAAAGAGTTCCAGGCCAAGGAAATAGCATGCTTGAGGTCTCAGAGTGGAGAAAAACATGATATATTCAAGGAACCAAAAGAGCTAGTTGGGCTGGAACAGAGAAAGGCAGAGGGAAAGAAAGAATAAGGAAAAGAAATGATGCTGAAGAGGACCAGTGTCAGGTCATGAAAGACCTTGTCTGCTATTTAAAGGAATTTGTATTTTATCCTACAAACAAGGGGGATTGGCCTTGGAAGATTTTATGTACTGGAGTGAAATGATCAGACTTGTGTTTAAGAATCTTCTGGTGGCAGAATGAAAAAATTAACTTCAGGGGGTCACAACTGAGGCCGGAAAACATGTGAGAAGATAGTGGTAATTGATCTGGATTAAAATAGTGGCCTGAATTAAGGGAAGTACTGTGAGGTCCGGTAGTGGGAAGGAAATGAGACAGGTATTTAGAGTCAGAGAAATAATCAGATTTGGTAATTAATTAAGTCTAATAGATAGAGAAAGGGAGGCCTTAAATTCTAGCATGAGTTAGACATAAAACAATGCTTTAGAGTAGGAATATTCTTAGCATTCAGTCAATGATTTTCTTATTCTGAAAAGTCTGAAAAGTCTGTCAATGAAGACAGATAGATATGAAAGTTCTAGCTTGCCATGACATTTTTGCACTAGCCCTGGTACAGTGGCCAAATGTTTATTGAGCGCCTGTTAGATATATAGATTAAGTCAGAATGATTGAGATCTCTTCCTCACAAAGGTAACAGTCTTCTGAAAGACACTGACAACTAAGTTGGAGATGGAGCAGCATGAGTGTACAAAGGAGATATTCATGGAATTCTTGATAGGCATTTGCACGTAAAGAAGAGTGCCTTGTCCTAGCTATCTCAAGGAACTGCCACTTACTGTCAATTACATCTCCTGGAATTGGTATTGGACTTGGCTGCCCCATCTATCTCCATCTCTCCACGGTGAGCTCTGTTTAGTTTTAACTTTTTATTATTATTATTATTTTTGAGACAGAGTCTCACTTTGTCACCCAGGCTGGAGTGCAGTGACAAAATCATGGTTCACTGCAGCCTTCACCTCCCCAGGCTCAGGTGATCCTCCCACCTCAGCCTCCTGAGTAGCTAAAACTACAGGCACACGACAACACAGAGAGCTAATTTTTGCAGTTTTCATAGAGATAGGGTTTTGCCATGTTGGCCCGTCTGTTCTTGAAGTCCTAGACTCAAGTGATCCTCCAGCCTCGGCCTCCCAAATTACTGGGAGTACAGGCATAAGCCACTGCACCCGGACTGTTTTTGGTTCTTTCTGTACATCGGGTCCACTCTCTTCTCTATCTGCAAATAAGCTTCCTCCCTTATTTCTGCTTTTTCAAAACTTTGTCCTATCATGGTCCATCAAGGCCCTTCTGGCTCTTTTTTTATAACATAAAGTACCTCTTGAGTGAGCTTTGTCGATCACCTCACCTCTCTGTATTTCTTTTATTAAAAATTGTAAAGAAAAGTCTGATAGTCCCATTTAAAATTTCACATTCATTGGAACATCAAGGATCCTTGCAAAACTGATGTTTTGGCTGCCTTTGAGCCTTGTGCATACCCCTGGTCTAATTGTATGGCTGGGTTGAAGAAATAAAAGCATATTATAGCCACATGGTACAGAATTTGACCATGACTGACAAGGATCTGTGAACAGGAAGTATAGATGAAGGCGTATGTGTAGCAGACTTTCTCAGGGTCAGATTATTCAGTACACAACGTGTCAGATCGAAGCAGAGCAGTAAGACAAATGTCCCAGAGTAGATGAGACTTCAGTTGATGCTTGATCAAAAAGAAGGAAGTAGAGAGGTGAAAGGGAAGGATGCACCCTTAGGGATAACTTCAATTGCAAAAGCATTAAGGATTGAGAAGCAAGGAACCTTGAGGAAACAGCAAGTTGGAATGGCTGATTGTTCTTCATTTCAGTCAGCTAAGGACATTTAAACCATTGATTATCACAGTGTTTCTCCAACAGGAGTCTGTGTCTCTCCAGAGAGTGATTCACTTGTTACAACAGAGCCACAGAGATTAGCAAGTTATAACCTCCTTTTCTATTTCCAAAGAGAAAATAGAAGAGAAAATATTTTGCTTCCCTGTTGTATGTTTGTTGATTTCCTCTGGCCGACAGACATGTTTTCATTTTGATGGCTGCAGTGGGAATTAAAGTAGCAAGCCAGTCTGATGTTAGGTGTCTCATGTAGACTGCCCTATTTTGTTGAAAGCAGCTACGGCAACCAGGTCATTCATAGAAGAAACATGAACAAAACCATGAGAAACACATAACTGCACTGTGTCAAGTGGAAGGAGAAGATTTGTAAACAAGAAAGTGGGAGAATGTTTCAGCAGCATATTGCCTTGGGACCACTAGCTCTGACATCTTTGCTGACAGCAAGGCTACAAATGTAAGACAAACCACAGCAGCAAGTAGCTCTAAGAGAAGTTGCTCAAGCCCTAAAATGGTCTCCAATTAAAACAAAGGCACTCCAAGAAACATAAGTTTGAGAAACACAGGCACAGAAGTCACAGACCTTATAAACAGTTTCTGGAAAATACTCTCTTAGCCTAGCATAAGGGGATTAGGAAGGAAACACAGGGCCCAGACCTATGTGAATTTTCAGGAAGTTTACAACACCAGAGCAGTAGGTCTGTGACATTAAGAGTTTTCCCTGTGAGATCTGCTCACAGAGCAAGTCTCAGAATAAATACCGAATTAAATGACAATAATCATTGTTGACAGGGAAAGTGTGCCAGCCTTACATCTGGCATTCAGTAACACAACGTAAATTCTCATATCTGTGAAGAGGATTAATATGAAGATCCAGTTCATGAGATGTTTTTAGTTGATATTTTGGCTTTCAGAAAAGAGTTTGCCTCAAAAGCTTAGGCAACCAACCTCTGTTAGAAAACCCTTTCCTAAAATGGAAAAGTGAAGACATTTCAATTCTAAACACAGTTTAACATAAAATATTCTAATAACAGCTACTGAAATATGGGCTTTCATTGAACAAAGCTTAGTCTCATCAGTCACATATTATAATTTTGCATTAAGATACATGAGCTTGATTTGGAAAGAAGAGTTTAGTGGAGAAGCTTCTTGTATCCAACTCCCTCTTTGACATTCTCATTTGAATGCTTAATAGCCTTCACAAACTTAATATTTCTGAACTTTAAAATTTCCTACAATTTGATTTCATCCATAATATTGCAAATTCATTTTTCCATTTTCTCAAGCCATAAACTTTTGGAGTCATCCTTGACTCCTCTCTTTCTGTCGCAACTCATATATAATTCATCCATATATAATTCACTCTTTTCAGCTCTCCATGATTTGCTTGTTTGGTTTTGGAAGTGTAAGCAAAAGCTAGCATAAACAACCCCATTCTAGGCCACCATTATGTGTACCTAAACTACTGAAATCTTTTAACCTGTTTTTCTGCTTCTAGTCATGCTCCCTATGATCTTTTTGGCACCCTAAAGGCAGAGATATTTTACAATATTTTTCAAGACATTCTATCTCATTCAAAGTAAAATCCCAGTCTGTACTATGACCTCTAGGGTCCTTCTGCTGGTACTTCTCTGGTTTTATCATCCTGTACTCTCCCCTTGATTGCTCTACCCCATTTATCCCTACCCTTCAGGGTTTTTTTTGTTTGTTTCTGTTCCTTGCACATGCTAAGCATGTGCCTCCCTCAAGTCTTTTCTGTTCTCACAGTTTGAAATACTCCTTTCCAGATATACACATGTCTTACTCCTTCACCTCCTTAGGTGTCTGCACAAATGCTATCTCATTTAAGGCCTTCACTGAACACCCTTAATGAAGCTGCAATACCTTCCTTTCCCTTGATATTTTTACTTCTCTTTCTCTGTTTTCTTTTTTGTGTGGCAGTTGTTATCAACCCCATGTTTTACATATGTATTTTTCTTTGCTTTATTATTTTCCATATACTCACTAGAACATAAGCATTAGCACAGCAGGAACATAATTTTGTTTATTGCTGTATCTCGTTCTTTAGTCGCTACAATAGTACTTGGCACAGAGTGGATATTCATGTTTGTTGACTAAATGAACAAGTGAGTTATGGTTAAATAAATGAATACCTAAAAGGGAAATTCATACATATGCTAAAATTTTACTAGAGTATTTTCTCCTCTAGTTCAGTGCAACAGAGACATCTAAAGGTATAAAGAATATTAAAAAGGCAAGTCTAACATGGGAATATATTAATGTTTACTGTAATATTTTCATCAGGAAATATCTACAAGTCTGGGAGTACAGTTCCAATAAGTCTAAGAAGTACATAGCCTAAAATGCAGCTCTACAAATAACTATGTACCTAATTGTTTAAGATAAATACAAATTTGATTATGGAAGTTTGAAAACAATTTTTTTTGTTTGAATAATTTTATAACTGATTGGTGTTTACCAAGTGGAAATGAAGTGCACGCAAAGTGCAGTGTGAAGCTACACATACAAAAGGCAAAACAGGTCCTTGCCTTCAAAAATTTTTCGTTTGTTGAGGTGACAAAACATAAAGCACATAAAGCACATAAAGCTATTGAGAAGCAACATACCTGTGATAGTTAATATCGAGCATCAACTTGATTGAATTGAAAGATGCAAAGTATTGTTCTTGGGTTTGTCTGTGAGGGTGTTGTCAAAGGAGATAAACATTTGAGTCATTGTACCGGGAGAGGCAGACCCACTCTCAGTCTGGGTGGGCACCATCTAACCAGCTGCCAGCGCAGGTAGAATAAAGCAGGCAGAAGATGCGAAGAGCAGACTGGCTGAGTCTTCCGGCTTTCCTCTTTCTCCCATGCTGAAGGCTTCCTGCCCTCGAACATCGAACTCCTAGTTCTTCAGCTTTTGGACTCTTGAACTTACACCAGTGATTTGCCAGGGGCTCTTGGACCTTTGGCCACAGACTGAACTTTTGGCTTCTCTACTTTTGAAGTTTTGGGACTCGGACTAGCTTCCTTACGCCTCAGCTTGCAGACGGCCTATTGTGGGATTTCACCTTGTGATCATGTAAATCAATCCTCCTTAATAAACTCCCCTTCATATATACATCTATCTTACTAGTCCTGCCTCTCTAGGTAACCTTGAATAATACCCTATCTGAATATTATAAAGAAAACATGATAAAGGAAATTAAACCAATAAATTCTAATGAAGCATTAAATAAAGAAATTAACAAATACATCACATATATTTTGAGTCCATCAAATAATGGCATACATAGTAGAGCAGCCTGTGAGAGTAAATAGAGAATAGGAGAGGAAAACAGTATATTCATTGATTCAATAAGCATTATTGAGCACTTACTCTATACCACACATTATGTTAGGCACTGTGGTCAACTTTGGCAGTGGCAATGTAAAAGGAAGGAACGAAATGCATACGATTAACCTTATTTAAGCTTGTGTAGATGAAATCACATATTTGGAAATTACTTTAAAATTTATTTTTTCTAAATATGATTCACCTATTGTTTTTAAAGCCATATTGCCATATTTTAAACTATTTTTGAGAGAAATTGTTAGTAAGTTTATTTTGAAATCTTATATTTTAATTCAATTGAAAAAGCTGCCATTTCTAAGCTAGTATGAATAGGAAGTGCATACATAAAAGTTTGCTTTTACAAAAACATGTACACTCTCACTTTAAAAAAATCTGCTGTTTTTAAAACTGAACTAGTTTAATGGAAAAGCATTTTTATAAGTTTTTGAAAACAAATTTATCCAATCTTATAATTAAAAGACTGCATTTATGCCACATTTCAGAAAAACTGAAATATTTAATCTATTTTTAATTACAATTTATGTTCCCAGGCTACTCTTTACTGGAATGCATGTATCCAACATATTAGATGAAATTTACTGGATCTCAAAGGTATATTTAACAAAGTTTGGTGGAAGAGCAGATATGGAAGGTGAAAGACAAGAAGTCAAGACTGACTTCTTGTCTTTGACAATTAATTAATTAATTAATTAATTTATTTATTTTTTGAGTTGGAGTCTCGCTCTGTTGCCCAGGCTGGAGTGCAGTGGTGCGATCTTGGCTCACTGCAAGCTCCGCCTCCCAGGTTCATGCCATTCTCCTGCCTCAGCCTCCCAAGTAGCTGGGACTACAGGTGCCCACCACCACACGTGGCTATTTTTCATATTTTTAGTAGAGACGGGGCTTCACCGTGTTAGCCAGGATGGTCTCGATCTCCTGACCTCGTGATCCACCTGCCTTGGCCTCCCAAAGTGCTTGGATTACAGGTGTGAGCCACTGCGCCCAGCCGACAATTTGTGATTAAGTAAAATAATTGCTTTCATTAAAAATATAGTTCTTGGTGTCCTAAATAATACACAGTTGTGTTATGATGACAATTTTTAATGAGATGCCACTTACGGCTTTCATGGCATGGAAAACTTTTAATTCTTTTGTAATTATTTTTCATCTTGTTTTATTCATACATTTTCTCCTCCTAATGCCTTTTTAATGTTATTTATTTTCTCATTGGTCTCTATTCTCCTTCTAGTAATGGTTGCTATTCATTCTGATGGAATTGAGTGTATCTCTAAGGTTGGCTCACAGTCAACAGGTAAACATTTCCTTGATGTCCAGCTTCATATTTTTAAGTCTTTGCTGAAAATCTTCATCAGAGCATTCATGAGTGACCCTGAGAATCCCTGAAATCAAGGTGGCAAAATCATATCTAATTATCCCCCAAAGCTTCTCTTTTTTTAATTATTTGCCTCCATCACCACATCCTCCATCATGTGGCCCCCAATAAGTTGCTGAGTCTAAAGACACTTTGGCCTCTCAAAGTGGTGGGATTACAGGTGCCAGCCACCAGTCCCAGCCAAATATGTATTAAATGAGCAAATTACCTTCCAACAGAATAAATTGCATAGTTTGACCTCCAAAATCTTCCAGGAACAATGACTACCCAAACCTTTAATTCATTTCAATTAAATTCAATGAATTACATTCAATTTAACCAAGATTTACTGTCTATAATTTTCAAGGCTTAATTCTCTTCTGTAATACTTTCCACTATTTACTCCTAATTAAATCATTTTTCCAATAAGCCATTTTTTTTTGTCTGTACTATAAGACCATCTGTGAAATATACTTATCTGCATCTCTACTTCTTCAAATCTCATCATATCTGCTAAAGCTCAGTTTAACTACAACCTGCTCCATATTATTTGATTATTAGTCCATAGCAATGTCTTGATCTTTCTACTATAATAGTTCCATACTAGGAATTTTCTTAAATTTCTTGATCTCTTTTGAGCTGTACTTTATTATTTGTAGTCTTTGTCTTTTATTTCTTACTAGATAAGCATTGATTTCTCTATTTTCCTCATTATCTAATTCAAAGCCTTGTACATTTATTGAACTGAATGTTAATTTGTGTTTAAGATGAAAAATTAAGAATGTAGGCTGGTCTTTAAAATCCAAGTGGGCAGTGCAAATGTCTATGCCTACTGAACATGAAATTATTGTGCTACAGACCATCTGCTGAGAAGTAAGATTCAAAAGCATTTCAGTGTTATTGTCCTAGATATAAATTAATAAATTTCTCCTAGAGGTCACTAAATGCAATGGCAACAAGCTTTTCCTTATGTATTTCAAAGAATAATTTATACAGAAAAAAATTTATTTCATAATTTAGTGACTAAAAGTCAAATATGTTTCTTTTGAATTTAAAATTGTCTTAGCTTATTAAGTCCCTGTATTCTCTTTTATAAACTGTTGCTATGGAAACAGCATTTTAGATGTTTTGTGTTCCCCTAAATGTCACATCTGCTATCATGCTATATATAACAGCGCCTCAGATGCTGATACAGATACAGACATCTTTACTGCTTATGAAATCCAAATTAATATTTTATAATATGAATATGCTATCCTTTATAGTGATGACTAATATTTGAAAATCATTTGAGAAACAGTAAGACATTTTTGACTTAATGTATTTAATGCAGATAACTCACAATCTGAAAAACTGAATTATTTTTTGTTTTACTAAACTGTTATTTTCAAGTATTCAGCAAGTTGCCACATGGTTCTGTTATTTTGAAGTGTCTTGTGAACTTGCACTTGTCTTTTAGATTTACTCATGTAAATAACTGCCCCTTCAAGTTATGTCAGTTCTGTTAAGGACCTTCACTCTTCCTTAAATTCCTGCTTTAGCCTTTGTACTTTTCACCCATACAGTGAGATGATGGAATCCATCCATTCACCCCCATTCTGCCATATAATTATGCTCCTAATCCTTTTCAGAAAGACATTGACTTAGCTGTTTATTTTTCTTTCAGACAAAGAGTATGTCATCATCACCAGGTAAAATGAATAGGAGCCAAAGATTAGATGTGAGGAATCCTGACTGGCAGTGGTTGTGTTGAAATATGAGTTTTCACCATTCAGAGATATCAGCAAGAATGAATACCTGCAGGGCCTTTTCTTTAAAATCAATTATGTGGCCAATAGCACAGATTCATATTTTTAACCTGGGTCAGCAAATCTGTTATTATTCAAAATCCTTCTTTTAACCTGGTGTCTGCCCTGGAGTGAATCTTCTGGAATGTGAGAACTGCACCTTTCCCTGCAGCTAGTTCCTACTACAGAGTCCACATAGTCATAGGTATTTTAGGAAAGACTGTGCATTTAAACTAGTCCAGAATTAATTATTCCTTCTATGAGTGGCTTTCTGAGTGAACAGAATTAATTATCAATTATATTTACTTAGGTAACAATCATCATATGAATACTTTCCGGGGAAACTCTGTGTTCGAAAAAAATATGATATTAGACAAGTTTTTAGCACAGTAAGGTATGTAAGATGAAGCCAAACAGCAGAGTAAATCAAGACTTGATAAGCATCACAAAAATATTCAAAAAAATTCTTGGGAATTCAGTGGCTTATTTCTGACTGAGAGATCGTGGAATAGCTTGAGCATTGAGGTAATGAACAGCCTTGAGGCTTGAGAAGATACTGATGTCAATTACAGACTTGACAAGTCAAGAAGAATTTATGGTTAAGAGGATATCCTTTTAGATGTCCTTTTCATCATGTTAAATTTGATTTGCTCATGAAACATTCAGGGACAGCTCCCCAGCCCGCAGTTATAAAGTAAAGCTGGATCTTAAGGAAAAAAATTAGGAAAAAATATAAAAATGTGATTATAAGCTACACTGACACACTGAAACTTTGGAGACCGCTAGATTATGAAAGAGTGGTATCAAGATTGATGAGAAGATAGTGTGATGGTTTTTAAGGAAATAGAGAGCAAGCAAGCAGCCAAAAAACAACAGAAACAAAAACAAAACTGAAAACCCATACAAACTTTGGAAATGTATAGTAAAGAGAAGGTGAAGAAATTAGAATGAAAAAAAATGAGAGTACAGTATGTAAGATATGAACAAGAGATGTGGAGCCTTATAGAAAGGAAAGGGTTTGTCAATCATATCAACTGGAGGATAAGGATTAAGACATGACTAATAATACATTTGGATGTTTGGTGATGTTTCACCTATCAGATTTCCTGCAGTTCAGGTGAGAAAAGATTGTATAGAGCTATAGTTTAAGTAAAAAGTAGTTTAAGAAGAATGTATACATTATCATTTGAAAAAGTTTCCATGTAAAAAGAAAAATGTAATAGACTTGTGTGAGTAGCAGATATTGGAAGACCATGGGGTTCAAGACAAAACTTAAGATGACAGTCTTATATTTTAAATTTCTGACTTATCTTCTAGCTGTAGTATATAAATATGGCCTGGTTTATGATTTTCTTGTGATCTGTGTCATTCTAGTATGGTTGTTCTTTTGTGAGGGTAGGGCTTACATGATCTCATATAATGGTGCGTTCTTAACAGACCACAAGAGATCTTAATTCCAGACCTATGGCTGCAAAGAGAGACAAGTTCTCCAAGTGTGTCAATATAAGAAATTCTGATATGGCCTTAAGTAGCTAAGAGTGTGATAGCACTCATGACCCCTGTACTTTACTGAATATTATCACTTTATAGCCATTTCTTTGATGAATGCTTAGAAGAATTTATCTTCGTGTTTCTATGCTCAGCTTTTGATTATGAGAATTCAAGATATTTTTCAATGGGAATACAGCAAATATCTCTACCACAGACATATTTTTGATGTTAAGAAATCTATACAATGCAGCACACACACACATAAAAAGCATATTCAGGGAATATGGGCAGAAAAAGGAAGGGAAACCTCCCATCAGAATTTTTTCCTATTTTGCTGATAAAACATACAAGATTTTAATTAAAATCAAGTAAAATTTTTCCCAGGCTTCAGGCACATTAGAGAATCAAAAAAATTTTTAGAACTTCAGTGAAGAATTTTTTTAAAAGCTTAGAAAAATGGCTTTATGAAGTCGACTTGTCCTCTCTGCAATCTGAAAACAGCTCCTTCCCTCTTTGAAGCTTCCATCAGGCTCACAGCCAGGTGTGACACAGACCTCATTCCTCTTGCTGAGATCTGCTCTCTTTGTGTTTGTGCTTCAGGGCATGTTTCAAAACTGATAGATACACCAAGTTCTTGGTTCAGCCTGTCTTTAAAAAACAGACAATTTATAAATGAGCTATCTATCTCAACCCTGAGAAAAAAAACACTTGTTGGATCATTACTGATGGAATGTTCTCATCTTCAGTTTTCTATATAATATATTTTG
Organism: Pongo abelii; assembly: GCF_028885655.2. NCBI lineage: Eukaryota > Metazoa > Chordata > Mammalia > Primates > Hominidae > Pongo > Pongo abelii. Next base: position 178,524,609 of record NC_071988.2, on the reverse strand, counting down.
CCCAGTTCCTAAACCTTGACTCATGAACTGGATTTTATAAAAAAGGAAAAAGAATGAGCAATTAGCTAAAATTGTTTCTTTGATTTATCCGGTCTGTTAAAGAAAGTATTGGAGACCTTTAAAAATCTACTTTTGGAGAAAGGACTTTAAGAGGTGTGATTCAAAATCCATCCTGTATGTATACATTACATAAATTCTAACAGTCCCCTATTGCTTGAGACTCGAGAGGAAAAAAGGCCGTGATATAAAATACTCTACGTTTCTGCTTTTGATATACCAGAAAGAAGGTTCCAGGAAAGTATTTAAAGGTTAAAATGCGCATAAATTGAAAATCAAGGAAAATAAAATGAGCTTTGCAAAAAATTTAAATAATATTTTGTTTGAAATGCTTTCTAAAATGGAAAAAAATACACAGCTTTTTTTTTGCTTTAAAAGGAATGAAATGAGATGGAAATACTTTAGACCATTTATGATAAGAAACAGGTTAAGTCACAGCTAACTACTACCGAGTTTTACTAAATTTCTTGAATTATAGGAAATTAGAATAGCTTTAAAACTCTGGTTGCCTTGCCTGATACGACTGCCATGAGAACTACAGATTTGTTTGCTTCTACAAACTGATAACGTTGTTAATTTATTTTCAAATACATTTTTCTAATATTATCTATTGTAATGAAAATCTAAGTTTTATTTTTACATAGAAACAAGATCTCAAATGGAGCAGGGTTAATTCCATGGAACTTCAAGAATTATTTTTAGAATGGCTTCTACGCTGTTATCCAGAGTGTTTTTTATATGAATGTTTAGACAATGTTATTGTTGCAGAGGTTGAATTGTTGCTTTTGAGCAGTGGCTCTGCAGGATTCTCTTGTGAGACATGTTCCAATCACATAAACGTGCATTATGAGGCAGAATCTTATCACTACAGAAAATGTTATTCAAACCTAAATATTGTTAAGGAAAACAAAAAACCTTTTTCAAATGTACCAAAGTGTAATGAAGGTGTCATCTATAAACTCCAACCACTACCTAATATCACTTATCTCTATTAGAGGCTCATTATTATAATTATTTAACATGTTTAACTGCTTGAAATTTCCGAAACTTTTTAAATGAAGGATGGTATTTTGATCCTAGTTATTGGAAACTTTGTCATGGACATTAATTTAGGGAATGCATCTAAGGTTAGTTATGAAGATTTAAGATTCTAAATAAATTTCTGACGCTAAACAGCACAGACTTTCTTGGCAACAAGTCTAACATAAGATCTGTAAAAGAAAAAAAGTAAAAGCAGAAATCATTGTCTAAATTTCATGTATTTTTAATTTTTAATCTCTCTCGCTAATATTGAAAAGCTGTTAGAGGGAAAAAAAATTCCAGTAACAATTTAAAGAAAGATGTTTTTCGCACTTCAAAACTTTCTTTTGTTAGGCACATTTTCCGCCTTTTAGATATTTATATTTTGGAGCTTCTTTCAATTCATTTGGTTCATGAGGTTTCTTCCTGGATTCTTAACTATCTTAATAAATCTTCACATGATTTAAGTTTATTGAAAAAGTTTACAGTGCTTTCTTAACTAAATATATCACAGCTTTGTTACCCAAAGTTTCTGAAACTAAATTCCAGCTTTGGATATCATAATTTGAGTGAATAAAGGAAAATATTTGTAAATTCAACAAAGATGTACTGAGTAACTATTGTGTTCAACATTTTTTGTTTAATGCCGCAAGTGCAAATCAAAAAACAGTCACACAAGAAGCTTATGAGGTATGTAACTGGGGCATTGTAACAGAGAAGTCAGAATAAGCTAACTGCCATCATATAAGGGTTTTTAAATGATTGAAAGGATTAGAAAAGACAAATCTGAAGGAAGTGAAATTTGAACTGGTGGTCTTTAGAAATAAGTAGAATTTTGACATGATGTCTGGGAAGGATAAAGAGGTAGCAGAGATTCCTGGTAGTGGATGAAGCATGAGTAATATCTCAGAAGAGGAAAATGATGGGGCACATTGGTAGTTGAGCCTAACTGGATTATTGGATATTCAATGGGATCACCAGGATATAAAGCTGGAAGGGGAGAAAAAGTCCACCTGGTAGAGGACTTAAATATTCAATTATATGTACTCAAAGATGTAATTGAGTGTCATTAAGGACAGACCTAGTAACTTCAAAAAAATAAAAATAACTGGGCACTTGTGCTTTCAGTGGATTAGAGCAGAAAGGCCTGCAGGCAAAAGGGCGATTGATGAGGATTTGCAGTAAGCATTGTAGTTTAAGTGGGATTGAAAAGCATTGTAGACATACACTCTACAGACTTTTCAATTACGTGAATATGGTCAACAATGGACAAGTCAAAAATGACAGTGTTTTGACTGGGTGAATGAGCAAATAGAGGCATCTTTAAGAGAAGTAGATTAGAAGGAGGAGTCCCTCTGAGAGACAAAGTGCAGTTTTCTTTTGTCATGTTCAGTTTGTGGTTGCAGTGGAGGCATCCAGGAGACAAGGAGTAACACTCTCCTTAAACTGTATATCTAGAACTTGGGAAAGAGGACATTTGGAGCAGACCCATGGATGAGGGGGTCATTTCTGTAGATAAGATAGCTAAAGGCCATAAAAATAGATGAGAACCTAAGAGCTAGGGCAAGGAGTGAAAAACATGCATACTGAGAGAGTAAACTCTGAGAAATATGTTTAAATGGAGGTGGGGTGAGAAAAAGTGGACCTAAACAGCACTCAAAAAAGAAATGGCAGGCCAGGCACAGTGGCTTATGCCTGTAATCCCAGCACTTTGGGAGGCCAATGCAGGAGGATAACTTGAGATCAGGAGTTTAAGACCAGCCTGGGCAACATAGTGAGACCCCCTCTCTACAATACATAAAAAGAAATTAGCCAGGTGTGTTGGCATGCACCTGGAGTCTCAGCTATTCAGGAGGCTGAGGTGGGAGGACTGCTTTAGCCCAGGAGTTCAAGGCTGCAGTGAGCTATGATCATGCCACTGCATTCCAGCCTGTCCCCAATTAAAAAAAATAAAAACAAAATACAAAAAGGAAATGCTAAAATCGTTTGAAAAAAAAAAAAATCAAATGAGCTTCTGTCATAGAGGCCAGGGAAGGATAAACTATAGAGAGAATAAGGTTGGAAAGAACTGGGAAACTCTTTATAGCTTGGAGATTTGGAAGCTGCAGGTACATTAGCAGGAGGAGCTTTGCTAGATAAACAGAGGAGAAGACAGAGCATAGGAAAGTAATGGAAAGAGGGAGTGGTGTGGTGCTAGGAGTATTGGAGGTCAATACCTTTCAGCTAATTTGATGAGGGAGAAAAAAGACTGAGAGCTTGAAGGAACAGCAGAGCTGAAGGGTGCATGAATCTACTTATTGGATGAAGACACCTGAGCATTTAGAAAGACAATGCATAAGAAAGTCACAGTTAGAAGATATAACAGAAAGTATAGTTGAATAACAAAGTTCTTAAACAGTGAGAGACAGAGTACAGGAAGATGAACTATATATTAGAACACCATTTCTTTTTCAGAGAGAAAGTGAATATAAAGAGGTGTGTGTGTGTGTGTATTTGTAAATTAAATGAATAGTTTTTTTCTTTGTTAATTGATGGCCCTATGTAAGAGACCTCAATCTCAGTAAAGTAGGGCATAAGGTCCTGCTGATTTTATTGTGATCTGCATAAGGCTGATGATTTGTGGACAAGGTTTTTAAGGTGATATAAGAAGCATCAGCCCAGGGCCACACTGAAGATATGTTGTTTCTTGATTTTTATTATTATTATTTTCCACTTCATTAGGGTTACAAGCTTTTGATTATGCCACAACATATAAATAATAAATTAATTTTTTAGTGAATCCCATTAGTGAAAACAAAGAGATAAACATTTACTGATAAAGCTACTGATTTTTTTTTCCTTTTGGTAATTTTGGTCAGACTTTAAAAATATTTTTTGCTTGAGTTTGCTTTGTGCATATGTTCTTTATGTAATTATTTAATCCTTAGAATGGATGAAGTCACATATTACCAATATTAAAACAATTAGCCATATAATATATTATGGTTATCCATTTAAATAAATGCTCCATGTATATGTATATCCATATATATAACATGTCCTTAGAATCTATCATAATTATTAGTTCATATGTGTTGTATCTAAATTAATTTGACTTCCCAAATCAGTTAATTGCTGTGATCAAAATGGCCATGATAATTTAAATATTGATAATTGCCACGATAATTTATCAGGTACTTATAAAGAATGCTATTAGATATGTTATAGTCAAGATACTTTATTAAACAGGTTTTAAAATTTGGACTTGAAATTACTATACACATACACAATATGTTAAAAGGTAATAAGAATATATATAAGATCTAAAAATAATTTCTTCTTGACCTTTGAGTTACAAATGGTTTGATACTCTTACACTTTCCAAAGACAACATTTACACTTTAAATACTGATTGAACCATAATTTATAGAATCAGCATAAACAATTTTTGTCAATATTTACAAATATCCAGTTCTCTTATACTCCTTAAGTCACAGTAATCTATATTTTCTAATCTTCCCTGTATCTAAATGGATCAATATGATTAAGTTTTGGCACATGTAACATGAGGAAAAGTAACATACTCCTGCATTTCCATGCCCAGACATGAAACATCCTATATAATCTCCCATGCTTTTTCTCTAGTTTGCTGGGTTCTTAAGCAAAGATCATCTTATGCAATTTTCCATGCTTTTCCTCTAGTTGATTGGGTTCTTAAGAAAAGAACTCTAAGAAGTTGGAGATAGAAGGATATCAAATCTCTGATACACTGTTTGGAGAAGAGCTACCTACAAGAGACACTGGATGAAGCTCATTGACTGTGGATTTTGTGCTAACGAAATATAAACATTTCCCATACTAAACCACTGTAATTTTAGGTTTCTTTATTATAACAGCTAGCATTGCTTATCCTGATTTACACAGAATATCTCAGTAAATGAATTCAATTTATTACAGAAAAAGAGCTTTTTTATTTTAGCTTTTCTAAACTGAAGACTTTTAAATAATGTTTACCCCTAAAATAAGCCCGGAAATTACGGGAAAAAATAAAGTTAAACATATAGGGCTTCCTGGAATCTAATAATGTAAATTTTCAAGAAGATGGCCATGGAACACTTTGATATAGAGGCATCTTTATTAATATCTATGAGAACAACATCTTCCAAAAACCAGTTTTCAATAAGAAAATGGTGATAAAAGAATTTTACTAGGTAAGTTTATTAAAAGCTTAACTGTTTTTAATGGAGCATAGTATTTACTTATACTAAATATACTTTTCTGACACTATCTCGGAAATAAAAACTGTATGGAAAATATTTTTATCATGTTTTTAAATGATATACAGTACTAAAATATGAAAAGATTCCTTTAAGTAAGCTGTATACAGTGCAGCCAGATGATAAAATTTAAAACAAACCAATAATACTAAGACCTAAAGAAGCATGTTATAATCCAGAAGTGGAATGAGCCGTCACAGCCGACAATATTCATGCAAAAAACATTCATATCTTCATGTATTCCTCACATTATCCAAGATGTTTTCAGTATTGTTTTAAATAATTTTATTTCTCAGTGATTAAAGAGAAGATAGATAAAGATAACGTAACCATATTTTCTATTTTTAATTTTGTGATTTTTTTCCTGAACTTTCCTTTGAACAGCAAGATAATACCATTTCTATACTCAACACTATGTCACTGAATGTGCCCCCTGCCACATGCTGACACCTGCATAAGAGAATAAAGAATCATTCAGCCAATTAAAAGAGATAATTCCCTCCATTCCAGTTATAGGCCATGTGCAGTTTTAATGAAAACAGCTAAGAAGTATACAAATTAATTCTGATATCGTCTTATCGTTGACTGACTTTTATCTAGAGGAGAAAAAGGTTTTACTTTGTAAACTTCCTCTAATGGGATAGTTCCTCAGTTGTAGATTCAGGGAAAAATACTATTTCAACTTAAAAATAACACTCTTGCCTCTTCCTTTTAAGATAACATATTTCTTCTCTGTATTTTATAGGCTTTTCCAAGGATTTTCTTTTTCTGTGAAGTTTTTTCAACTCTCATATCTTTGAATTAACAAGTTAAAACTAATTTATAATTTAAATGGATAAGTCCTGAAAGTAAATACTCACTAAACTTTGTATACTTTTCAGTGAGATAAGAACAGAAAGAAATGATAGGGCTGAGGGAGAGAGAAATTGTAAGAATACTAACCACAGGTAGCTAACTTGTACAGATATCACACAATAATAATTTCAACATTTCTTCTAATTTGAAGATTTGTGCATGTTGAATTAATCATGTTGATTTAATTATCAATTCAACACGCACAAATTGTCAAATTACAAGAATAAATGTTTCAGATATACCAGTAGACACTGCAAAGAACACTGATGCAAAATCTGCCTGCAGAACAAGGTCAGTTCAAAGTCTTACTATAATCAATGTTGCTATTTGTAGCTTAGCTCGATCGCAACTTGATGGTGAGATAGCAGTTTCTCATCATTTACACATTACACATCAAAAATTTACACATTTTCTGCATAGCTTGCTTTTTAAAAAGTCATATTGCATTTTAAATACTAAAACCAAAGAGAGAAACCAAGGGCATGCTGTTCTCCTTAATCAATCACAGTTACTGTTTACCATTATAAATACCAATATTAATGTCCAATACTTTATTATGCTCCATCATAAACATTTTATTTTAAACCCGATTAGACATTGTGCTAAAAAGTTAACAAGTGAAAGACAGGCAATAGAGGTAAAATTCTAATTCGAATTAGCAAAGGAATATATTGACATTCAGTCTAGAAATTAAAACTTAGTTTAAAAAATGGTAGTTTAAAAACTTAGCTTAAAAATTGCATGATTAAGAGAGTTAACGACTTGAATTTCAACACTGATAAAGTTAGAGATTTTTAGAGTTTAAAATAAACTATCAGTACCAATCTCCTAGTTAGTAATTGAATCACTCTGTAATGTCTCCCCAAGTAGTTAGAGAGACTTCATCAATACCTGAAGGTTTCCTCCTGATATGGTTAGGGCTTGTTTCCCCACCCAAATCTCATCTTGAATTGTAATCCCCAGGTGTTTATGGAGAGACCTGGGAAGTGATTGGATTATGGGGGTGGGTCCCCCTATGCTATTATCATGATAGTGAGTGAATTCTCATGAGATATGATGGTTTTATAAATGGTAGTTTTTCCTGCACTGACACAAACTTATTCTCTCTCGCCTTCTGCCATAATTGTAAGTTTCTAAAGGGCTTCCCAGCCATGTGGAACCATGAGTCAATTAAACCTCTTTTCTTGATAAATTACCCAGTGTTGTGTATGTCTTTAAAGCAGTGCGCGAACAGGAAAATACACCTCCATAGGGAAAATACATCTATCTATTTCATTGGGGGACAGCTACATTTGTTTAAAAATTTCTTTCTTTTGTTGAATCTAAATTTTGCCCTACTTTTTCAACATTTAATGATTCCCAGTTTGACTTCAGGAAAAACTGAGGAGGAATCTAATCCATCTTGATTAGCATGTCTGAAGACAGAGGTATGGTACACTGAAGTCTTCCATTCTCCAGATTAAATTGTCCCTTTCTTTAAAACAATTTATCTTATAACATGCCTTACTGTCTAAGGACAACAACCATTCTCTTGTGTATGCTCTCCTGTTTGCAAAGCACTTTTCAAATGGATGATCTAGAATTTGATCCAACACTCCCAGTATAGTTTGACCCAGGCAATATTTTATTTGGTGCTTCTCTGGTGCTACAGATGGAGCACTGTCTTCCTTGGAAGATACATTAAATAGAGGAAGATTGAGCTTCCAATTATGTTAAACTGTACTATTAAGCCATCCATCTTTTTCTAACACTTATGAAGTTGAATTATTGGCTTGAAATGCAAAAACGTTAAATCTGTTAAATTTCATTTTCATTAATCTAGTCAATTGTGCCAGACCACTGATTGTTTTTGTCCATCTCTGACAACTAATAAAAGGGTTAAAAAACTATGGCCTGTGGGCCAAATCCAGTTCACTGCGTGTTCTGTAAACAAAGTTTCATTGTAACACAATCATGCTCATTTGTTTATAAACTGTCTATGGTTGCGTTTCTGCTGTAACAGGGAAGTACTTATGACAAAGACTGTATGACCCACAAAACTTAAGATATATACTCTCTTGTCATTTACAGAAAAAATTGTTTGCAACTGAATTGGTATATCAGCTGTCTCTTCCTGTTTCCTGCAGATTTAGTGATAATTCATCTGTCTTCTCATGAAGACTGTGGATTACAAGGTCAGTCCACAAACTGGACATTCATAAATAATAATGAATTCATTAATTTGCATTAATTCATTTCACCTGATGTGATGGCAAATAATTAAACTGTCATCTAGCCCACATTTCCTGCTGTCATGAAGAAATACTTTGCTGAAACTCAGATATGCTTTCTGCTACCTCTAGGCACAACAGTTCAGTAATTTAAAACTGGAAATGGCTTAACTGAAATGACTTCTTAGTGAAACTATGTTTGCTCTTAGAATTCATCAACTTCCTAAGTGCTTGGCTAGCCTATTTTTTCCCCAAAATATATTTCTCAGAAATAGTACTTGTAGAACTTGAATAAAGAGTTTCAAAGTCAAATAAGTTGATGAAATGCTACATTATGCATTTGATGTATTTTGTTTTGAGTTACAATACACATTAGCATACTCAAAGGTCTGAGAAATTATATAGTAAACACACTGGTTTTAGATGATTTCAACACATTCTTTCCCCATATTACTTAACCATAGAGCCTCCCTTTCTCATTATTCAGAAACTTTGGTGGAAGAAACTTTAGCAAAATTTGTAAATTCCCATGAGGAAGAATTTTAACACAGCCTCAGATGCTGAAAAACTATTTCCTGTGGGCTTTTAGATATTTGTGGAAAATAAGCAGGAATAGTTTGAATTATGAGAATATCTCAGAACTCATAGTTCCATTTTAAGAATGAATGTTGGTTTTGTTCTGTTTTACCTGAATTTACTAGGCTGGATTTACATTTTTAGTATTGATACAAGAGTGAGTAATATCCTCTGATTTTATAAGAGCAGTTAATTATCATGGAAATAACAGGCATAAACCAAAGGAATAAAACATAGTAACAATATGATACTTTCCATGAGGGCCAGAGCTATTTCTGACTTATTTGTATACATGCAATTCATTACCTTGGAAGTAGTAGGTACTCATTACATTGTTGGATGAATTAACAAATAAGTAAAGGCATGCATTTTTAACTATCATGGTCCTACTAATTTTCCATTCAATATGTGTGTTTTTACATTACTGGTATGGTACAAAAATTTCATTATTTTAAATTGGCTTTTCTATCAAAGTATATAAATAAAAACCAGAAATCGTCAAATTGAAAAAATAAAATGAGTGTTACTCATTGTTCAAGAAGCAAAAATCCCATTTGATACAAACAAAGCATTTATATTCAGTGTGTCTACACAGCCTTTGGGGGCAGGGCTTGAGGATCAATAACCATCAGGCTGTATGATTTTTTTAGGCTGAAATTTAAAACATACATAAATGTGGAGCATAAAATGAGAAATATGTATGCAAATGTCTTAGATAAGGATCTACAGATTTTTATGAAGAGTTGCTTTGGGGAATATAATTTTAGTAGTTTACTTTTAGTTAAATATTTGAGTACACTATTTTAGAAAGTATTTTTAAACATACTACTTTAAAATATTTATCAATCACCATTATACCTTTTAGAAAACCTCTCTAATAGGGAAATCTATCAAAACTTTCTTCTAAGAAATATTATGTTTTTTTAATTATACTTTAAGTTTTAGGGTACATGTGCACAACGTGCAGGTTAGTTACATATGTATACATGTGACATGTTGGTGTGCTGCACCCATTAATTCGTCATTTAACATTAGATATATCTCCTAATGCTATCCCTCCCGCCTCCCCCCACCCCACTACAGGCCCCGGTGTGTGATGTTCCCCTTCCTGTTTTTAAGTTCCTTATGAAATGGTAGTAACTTTTCAAACCACCTATGGACATTTTAAGTGTCATGTTCAAATTTTAATGGAAATTTATTTGTTACTTGATTGAATCTGAATTGTTTAGTGAATATATGCGGTTGAAGAATTTTGTTTGCTTTTGTTTTTATTTTAGAAACTATGCTAGAGGCTGCTGTAAGAGGACTGTCCCTTTTGACAGGCTGTGACATCTGACACTCCATTGGTCCTTAAGGTGAATTTGACTAAGGGTTTGGTTAAATCAAAATGCTTGTTATAACACAGTCCTGTTATGACAACTCTTTTCTTAAAATAAAAACCCTTGTTGGCTTCTAAAAATCATCATTTTTCTAAGAGTTATTTAGTAACTCTTATTTTACTTTTTATCCCTATATATCATATTTCACCCCTCAGTACTGGGCTTTGCCATTTTACTATGGCAAGGATTTTATTTCCACCTTAAATTTTATTTTAAACTCCTTTGACAAATTTCCAACAAATTGGTTAGAGCATGTAATATTATTAGCAGTTTATACGTTGGTTTCTGCTCTAAATTACAATCTCCTTCAGTTCAGGCCTCATACTTTATTTATCTTTATTTGTATCAGCATTTATTCATGGTATCTCGCAAATGGTAGTTTTTCAAATGTATTTTTTAATGACTGAGAAATGACACATATACATAAAACCTCTTGAGATGGAACCTAGCATAGGATAGGCACTCAATAAAGATTTGATGGCAGAAAAGATGCAACCTCGGGCTTTTGACATATCACTGATTGCTTCCTCGGGAGCTCTGAGTCCTGGTCGATCATGGGTGTGCTCGCACATGCACGGAACTGTGCTTGGGAGCATGAGCTCTGGAGTGTCTGCATGAGTTTACTTCTTATCTCCTACCATATGCTGTGTGAGCTTTGGCAAGTCATCAAACCTATCTGACCTGAATATCCCAATCTATAAAATAACTCTCATTGGATTTCTGTCAGGATTAAATGTTTACAAAGCCCACTGCATGCAATAATAATTTGTAAAAAAAATTATTATTACAGCTTGTCACCCAAACTCATATTTTAAATCACATTTATATTCCATGAAAATAGAGCATTCAAATATCATTAATGATCATATTTTGTGGTAGTATTATTACTCCTTAAAATCCTCGTTGCCTGTGAAAAACAGCCTTATGTTACGGATTCTGCCTCTGAAAGTCCCTAGACCAAGCATTGGGATGCTCTAATGGAAAGAGTTTCTTTTTTTCTTCATCTTTATTTTTTTGAATCATCAGACTTTTTACATTGTTCCTTCTGATCTACTCCTCAGATCTTATAACAGACGTCCATATTTCTACATCCCAGAATACATACTTATCAATATTTTACTATATACTGTTTTACAAATATTGCTAAAGTCACTTTACCATAGCATCCTTAGTCCCATCATTCCCCCGGATGATGGCTGGATTCCATAACAAATAAATAGCATTGTTTTGGCTTTGATTTTTTAAGTTACATGAATGAATTATACTGTCTACATCCTCCTTTTCCTTTCTGTTTTCCTCCTGCATCTTATGTCTTAGAGATTTCCCCATAGGTTCCATAGATATTACTATAATGTTGATACCTACATGAATAGTGTAGCTATGACCACTGATGTCAATACCTATATCACTGTCATGCCAGTGTCACAGCCAATATTTTACCATTTAACATGTAATGTTTCACCACATTAATAAATACCACTTTATATAAAACCTCTTCTTACTGATGGACTATTAGGTTGTTTACAGTTTTATAATTTTGGTAAGAATACTGTGATAACATAATTGCCCCTGGTGTACATGCAAGACAGTTTCCTTAGGTCTAGAGTCTTAAATGCATACCGAGATATAATATCTGGAGCATGTAATATCCCTGTTGTTAATTTTACAAGAGGATTGTCTTATTCTTTATTACCTAGATCACTGTGGTCTAGGTTGCTTTGTTAGATTTCAACATGCCTGAAGCCAAGGCTAAGTTCTCAATCATTTTGTATCTTCTATAGCACAGAATAGGCTCCATTCAGTGGGTTTTCTTTTTAGTTTCTTTGCTGTTAATGGATAGAATTCAGAGGGTACATGTGTTGCATGGGAAAAATTATATCTGTATTTTTCCTAACCTTTAAATGAAACTGAATGTTTATTACATCATAAATACAAGCTAAAAATACTTCCAAGCTATATTAGTACTACCTGTGATTTTTGCCGCTAACAAAAGTCACAGATACTTTTGTATCACATTATTTCTGTTGCAGATGCCTAAAATATTTCTTATATATACCACTACTTCAAAATTATGGTAATTATTAGAGATGCCACTATATTTAATTATTTGATGTCTTAATAAAAAAGTACACATATTAGGACATCACTATTTAAAAACATATTTTGATAACCGCATTTCAATATACTTGAATTCTTTTGTAATCCTCTGCATTTTTATGCATTACCCTGATAAGAAGATCATAAGATTCACCAGAGGTTTATGAAACAAGAAAGGTTAAGAACTTCATTAAATGTTAGTTCTTAATCCTTCTCTTTGCCTTTTTTCTTTCCCTGGCAGGCCTTACTTGAACCTCTTAATGTACTTAGGAATGTCAAGTCTGCAGGGACAATTTGCTAATTGAAAATGAAGTAATGCCACTTTGTTGTTAGCCTGATGCTTAATGATCTGCTGTTGCTTAAGCCCAGATCTCCTTAGGGATCACAGTTCTGTGAGTAGCATAGTCACATAATTCAAAGAGCCACATTATGGCTCTCAAATATAAGTAGAAATAGAAGGAAAACATGAAGGACTTAGAAAGATATATTGTTCAGTTTCCTTAGTAACAGCACACTTGAGAAAACTGTCTCTTATTTTAATCTGCTTCCCCACTTAATGTCTTTAATTCCTCTTTAGTCTGATTATTTCAGGTAGATATTATCACATTCCTGAATTATTCAATAAATTAAGCTATATGTGTGCTTCCAGTTGCAGTGCTTCTTTTTAAAGTATATATTTCTCTCCCTTTGCCATGGGAGATGTTTGACCTTTCCATACCAGGCCACTATGCTTTCTACTGTTAACACTAAGACAATCAAGATACTGTGTCAGATAATTTAACCAGGAGATGACATCTAGGAAACTGGCTCGTCCTTTTAGTACTATCCTATTTAGAACTTTGATGACAATTAAACTCTGGTTACTCAGTAAGACTTAGTCTGCAGCTAGGACCATATGCTTAGTGAGCTTAGAAACTTGCAGAAAGTCAGTCTTAGTAGGCCTCTCATTCTTGGTGCCACATAGCCATGTGATCTCTCATTCATTTTATTTGATGTACCTCTTTCTCCAATCTCTCTTTCATTGTGCCTTCCATTGATGAAATCTCCCCTTTTCTATTTGTCTGGTTGTTAGAGAAACAGAACCAGTAATAGAAGTTCCATGATCTGCAGCTGGTATGTTAAGAGACTTAGGAGAACTGATGGTGGAGTTCCAGTCTGAATCTGAGTCCAAAGGCAAGAGTGATGTCCCAGGTCAAAGACAATGAAGCAGGCAGAGAGAGTGAATTATCCCTTACTGAGCCTGTTGTTTTTTGCTATTCCAGCCTTCAATGAATTGGATAAGGACTATCCACATTAGAAGGACAATCTTCTTTACTCAGTCTACTGATTCAAATGTTAGTCTCATCCAGAAACGTCCACATAGGAACATCCAAAATAATGTTTAACCAAATATCTGGGCATCCTGTGGCCCAGGAAACTTGACACATAAAGGTAACTGTCACACCATTGATGATTGTTGTAAGCCAGGTTCACGGTTAGCACACATTCCTACATTCTTATGTCTCTAGTTTCTTCAGAGAATACCCAACATCATCTCTCCTCACTCATTCCTCTTCTATTTTGAAACCTGGGTCTTTTTTAATTTAAAGACCTTTCCGTTGAAGCCCACTGAAATCAAAGCTGTTGAATCTTTCATACAGCACAAGGGAAATATGGGTATCGATCTGACTCTCAATTGAGAATTGCAAATAATTACTTTTCTATCCTTCTTTCTTTGAGGTTCTTGTCATGATATATAACACTTCCATCCCATCACATACGAACTTCACTCTCGCCTATTCATTTAGAATTTTGGCTTCTAGCATGTATTCTTTTCATTGTGTCATAATGCCTCACATGTATATGGCTCAGGCTGGTTGCAAATTCGCTATGCTCTTTCTGGCCTAAAATTTTGCTCATAGTCAATCTTAACTTGGAACCAACTCGCTTGAAGTAAATTTTGTTGTTAGTTTAGCTGACCCATTTATGAAGTGTTAAACTCTAGCAAATCAATATTTCATTACATTCTTCTGTCAGTCCATAACTCTCTCCTTTATTCTTTTCATATCTGCCCTTTGTCTTCTATTGCCCTGTACCCATCTTTTTCTACACTAACATTAGTAGGCATCCCTTCATGACTCTCTGATCCAGCTGATAGTCTGGATCATTAATCAACATCTTTCTTGCCAACATCTTCAATGCCTTCATCCTCTAGTTTTCTAGAATACTATCTCTAAAAACTCATAAACCTGAATCATTCTAATTACTTGCAAACTTTGCCATTATATATACGGCTATATATGTACACATAGGGTGTATATATATATAAAATGGTTATATGTATGTATATATATAGAGAGAGAGATGTTATGTGATGGTTAAAAACTAATATTTCTAATGTGGACTGGTGTCTCTAAACACATGCAATTTTAATGAACTAAAGAATAAAATTCAATCTTTTAGTAAGGATAAAAAGAATCCATGATGTGGCCCTTGGTTAGCTTTTTTCCTAGGCACATTTTCTAGTAAATTTTTCTTTATATTCCTGTCAAAAACTGTGTAGAGTCTGAGATTTTACCCTATTTGCAAGCTAAGTTAGCCTGCCGCAGTTTCATGGCTACCAGGAGAAAACATGAGAGCCCCAGGCTAGCGTGTACAGTAAAGAATTTAACCTCCTGCAAACAGAGGTCTGGCTTTGCCCTCAGCTCCTGGGAGGTAATCTCTAAACACTTGGAATGTGCTACCAGATTAAAGTTCCTTTGTTTACCTGGGGGCATTGGAAGATGCCAGTGTAACAACCTAATTTATAGTGGGGATTTAGGGTCTTGTTGTATTACCTAAATTTCCACAGGGCCTGGAAACTGACGTCAACCACATGGGCAGTAAACCATATCAACATGGTGTAACCTCATTAAAGACTTTGGCACCAAGGCTCAGGTTGGCAATAAGTGCATATCATTACACATCATTACTGGAGGGGTGAATGCTGTCTGTGACTCCAACTGGAAGCCCCATGTTTGAAGCACTCTTGCACTCTGCCCCATGCATGTCTTCTCTTGGCTGTTTCTAATCTCTATTTTTATTTTTGCTGTAATACACCATAATATAACTGCTTTCTGTGAGTTCTGAGTCCTTCCAGAAAATGTTCAAAACTGAGTGTCATCTGAGTGACCCTGAAACTTTACACTGGTGTCAGAAATGAGAATCGTCTTGTGGACTCTTCCCTGACTTTACATGAGATAAAGAACTTTATTAGAAATCAAGGCCCAGTGAGCAGTGTGAGTTTCAAGTATGCACCAGTTTCTTTTGTCCCCCAAGTCCCATGGGGATATTATGGAGGGATCCCAGGTGGATGCTGCTCACAGAGTGGGCTTGTAGCGTAGTTGAGGAACTCTGAAGCCAGGGAACATGAATCTTTTATACTGGATAAGCATGCCTTCCCAGAAGACACTGTCTTTATTTTCCAAAGCTATGTACAAACTAGCCATTTGCACTGGAAGGAATCACAATCTCTATCTTCTAATGTTATTTGCTATAAAAGGATCCTTGAAAAAGTAGTTTTGAAAAAAATGTGCAATTAATGCTTCTTTCGCATGATGCACGGAAACAGGAGAAGCCCATGGAGAATTGTCTTCCAACAATTCTATGCTTCAATCACCAAACTACCTACACTTGTTTCAAAGTACCTTCCAGATCATGTATCTGTGTTGTGTTTACATTCCTTTTTCCTTCCCCAATACACCAATCACTGTGGAGAATATTATTCACATTTTAAGACTCTTTTCAAGGGTATCATACCCTAATAATTCTTCTTAAACTCCCCTTTATACCTTCCCCCTCTATCACTAACCATCCTGCTCCTCTTTGTTCTCTAAAGTACCCTCTTCAAACTTGTAGCACCAGAATAACATCCCTCTATTTCTCTTGCTTATTTAAATAATTTTTGTTCTTTACTGAAGCATTTCCCAGCAGCTACTTCTGATTTGTCCTTGTATACCTTCAGTATCATTGTGCCTGCCACATAGGAACTACTGGGAAATTACTTAAAATAAAAAACGATTCCACATTCTGATGATAAGAAATTCTATTTGATTCAAAATGTTTAAAGCTTTCGACCACGCACAAGTGAAGTTGGTTTTGACTTTTCCAACAACATTCATGCGATTGTCTGGAAAAATAGAATCAGTAACTCAAGGCTCCACTTTGTGTTCCTTAGGGCCCTCTTCATGAATTCCAAATAATACAACTTTAAAATTTGTTCTCATGACCACTAATTTCCTGGAATCTAGTTATTTCTCACCATCTCCACTTCTACCATCTGAGTTTAAGCCATTGTTACCTTTTGCCTACTTTACTTAACAGCGTCCAGCTGGTCATTTTGCTTCTAACTTCCCCTCTAGAGTCTCATTACAGCAACCGAAGTGATCATTTAAAAATGTAAATCAGATAATACCCCTCTCCTACTCAAAACCTTGCAGTGATTTCCTCTTTCCTCCATAGTAAAAGCCAAATTCTGTACAACGACCTCTTAGGGCTTTTGCACTGGCTATTTTCTCTGTCTGAAATGCTCTCCCACAAGTTAATCCACATCAACTATAACTAACCTTCTTTGACTCATTGATCAAATGTCACCTGCTTACTGAGTATCTGCTGGATTAAAAAACACTATCCTAAACACACGATTAGAAATTACAAACTGTGTCCATACCACAAGCATTCTTGATCTCTCTTAATTTCATCCTTTTTTCTTCAATAACTTACAACTTTTTAAATTACTCTGTAATTTATCTTTGTTTATTGTTTATTGCAAGTCTCCCGCAGAATATAAGCTCCATGATGGCAGAGACCCTTGTCTGCTTTTTTCTATTAATGATTGCAATGCATTTAGAACAGTGTTTAGCACATAGTAGGAAGTCTAAGTATTTTTGCGTAAATGAATCAATGAATGATATGGGCAAGTTTATGTCATTGTTGCTGCCCTGCTACTTTATGTTGCTTTCAATTGGAAGAAAGGGCAGTGTGAAATGAAGTGAGAAAATGATGGATAAAAATACATTTGGAAGACTAAGTTTTAAGGCACACTCTGAACAATGTGGAACTACAGGCACTCAGCATCCTGACCACTTAATTCCCTTCGAGGACCACTTGATGGAAGTGTATGTTAACATAGCATTCACTTTGTGATCATGTGAGAACTTGTACATAGATATCAGTTTCTGGAATAGGATAACTGGTGCAAAGAAGGAAATAAATTTTAAGCACATTAAGTATGCCACTATTTTAATGTTCTAATGTTACCAGTGTTACTATTGCTTAGTTATATAAACATACACAATTTTATATTTATTTCCCTGTAAGGCAGGTTATCTATTTCCCACAATATTCAAATCTGTTACTTTTTTCCCTTGGAAACTACATAATCTGATTCTTATCTTTGCTCTGATAACTGTGGAAGAAATCAGAGCAGAAAACTGTCCCAAGTTAGCAGTAGCAACACATAAAACAGGGTGTGTTTTCTTCAGTAGTAGATAATCATGCCTTTGGGTATTACCAAAGCAGGAAGCATGATTCTAAGATCTTGATTTTTGAGGTATGTATTTTTCTGTTGAAGACACATTGGAAAGATGTAGTATGTGGTAGTGAGGATGGCAAATCTTGTTGCATCTTTAGAAATTTAATTTTAATAGGTAACTATGAATAAATCATTGTGCTGGAGTATATACATAATGTTTTAATATGTTTTATAATAGTGAGATTCATGATATTTCCTTTGTATGATTGATCTAATTACTTTTTTCACTTTTTTTCTCTTTCTTCAAGCAAAAAAAGTCAGATTGTTTTAATTATTCTAGGAATTTTTTAGAGATAAAATTTTTCCTTTCTTTTATAAAATGCAACTGTAATATATTTTATTGTTACTGTTAGTTTTGCCAGTGGCAGTTTTTTTAATCTATTTTCACATATTACATGAAGAGCTTATAATTGACTAAATAATCAAATTGTTGATTTTCTTCTGTTTATAATTTTTCTGTGTGTTCCTAAAGGACAAGATAGCAAGTTTAATTGCACTGTGTTGCTATATTGAGTTAATATCTATCAGGGATAAAGCTGAAAGGCAATATTGTAAGCAACACCTGAATTAAGACCACATAAAGATAATGTTCAGCAGTGTTAGGATCAAGTTTGTGCATGAACATGTCCTACAAACTACTTGGTATTTGGATCCAATGAATATTTCCTACTTTGAAAGTAAATTGCTAAATATGCTTCCTGGCAATGCCTTCCTGGTGCCAGAGCATACCGTGTTTTCTCTTTGAAAGATCATTCATAAAAAGATTGATGCCTTCAAATCAATTTGAACTAATCCTTACATGCTGGGTTCTGTTTTTGCACACCGGAGGAAAATAAACATTGAATTTAATACGATCATGAAAACAAGCCTCTTCAAGTTCTCTTTTGTTAAACGCTTTTTTTTGCTTTTCCCTTTCCTTCCTGCTTCCCTCCCTCCCTCCTTCCCTCCTTCCCTCCCTCCCTCCTTCCTTCCCTCCCTCTCTCCCTCCCTCCCTTCCTTCCTTCCTTCTTTCCTTCCTTTCTCTTTCTTTCTCTCTTCCGTGTTTCTGGATTTAAAAAAGTAAAAAAATCTCTCATCTTGCTCTGTCCCTTCTATAATTTCTAAAGGACGGGATCCTATTTACACACAGGTATAAATTCCTGCCCTTCCAACAAAGTAGAGTGCTGTGCTTAGTGGTGCTGATTTGTGCTGGAGGCTATACCTCCACGAAATCAAAATAATAAGGGTAATGAGGTAAAGATAATGATAAACCTTTCATCACCTTATTGTGTTATTCATTAGCTGCACAGGTTGGACTACTAATTTAGCAACAGTGAATGGGAGTTCAACAGACTTCCAAATGTTGAAAGAGAATCTCTCAATATATGCCCTGAGAATTCATTTCTAAAGAAAGGATGGGAAGAAAGAATTCATTTCTAAAGAAAAGAGGGACCCTTTTGTTGTCATTCTTGTTATTGTTAAATTCTTGCAGTGGCACAAACACTCAAAATCTTTTAAGTTTCATAACAATTATTTGTAAATAATAATATATTCGATAGAGTATTGGGTGACTAAATAAAAATTTCAATTTGATAAGTATAGTATAAATATTCTTATGATTGATATGTACAACCTCAAGTGATCATCATAATATTCTAGTGAAGACAAGTAAGTGATTTGCCCCAGATAAAAGAATTAGGCAGGGGCAGAAAAGGAGCTCTTTCATGGGTCATCCAACCAGGAGTCAGGAGATGTCATCTCCTCACTTTAGAGTCTTCCAGAAGAATCTTCACTTCAAAGTAATGATTGCTTCCAAGGCACTGTTGGTCTTCGTATTTTATCATCTACAGTGACACACCAAACATATAGGCATTCATTGTCATGTAAGGTGATTCATTTCATTGCAGGGAACCTCTAGTTTTAGAATAATTTTTAAAGTTTACCTGAAAATACCTTCTTAAAGGAGTCACACTTTTGAGTCCAATTTTGCTTATCTAACAAATATTTTCCTAAATTAATTAAATTCCTAACTAAACACTGCACTGCACTTTCACCTAGTCTCAGTGTGAGCAATCCTTCATAGTTCTCACCATCTTTGCCTTAGACTTGACTTCGCAACCAAGATTTGAATCACTTAATGTCTCTCAACTAGAGTTTCATCCTCTGAGAATTGAGACTGTTGGATTAGATCAATGTTTTTAAATTCAAACTGTACTGCAAAGTAATTATTAATGGTAATAAGTGGGAGAAAGTATAAGGAGATAGTGGAGAAGGAAGGGAACAAAAATCTGGGTGTTGTTGGTAATATTTTAAATTGGCTGGCCTGAGGCCATAGGGAAGATCACCTCTAGTTTTGAAACTTTGAAATTTTTGTACACTCTACCTTGAGCTTGTTTACAATTGTTTTGGTGAATTTTGTGGTATTGATATATTTGTATTGAAAATAAACTTCTCATTATTTCAACGATAAAAAATTATACCTATGATGTACTCAAAAAGTTAAAAATTAAAAAACAAACAACAACGACAAAAAACATTAAAAATGAGTTTCTTCGGCCTTAGAAGGGTTTATGCTAACGGTTAGAAAATTGTTTAACATTTGATAACTCCTGCTGGAGAGATGTCCTCAGATTCATTGAGTTTTCTTTATTAAACAATTTTTTTTCTTTTATAGAATTTACATCTCAGGCTGGATGCAGTGGCTCACGCCTGTAATCCCAGCATTTTGGGAGGCCAAGGTGGGCGGATTGCTTGAGCTCAGGAGTTCAAGTCCAGCCTGGGCAACATGGCAAAACCCCATCTCTACTAAAAATACAGAAAATAGCCCGGTGAGGTGGAGCATGCATAATCCCAGCTACTTGGGTGGCTGAGGCAGGAGAATTGCTTTAACCCCAGGAGGTGGAGGCTACAGTGAGCTGAGATTGTGCCACTGCACTCCAGCATGGGTGACAGAGTGAAACCCTGTCTCAAAAAAAACCCCAAACTAAAATAAAATAAAATTCATATCTTAGAGGGGCTTTCTTAAGGAAATCAATGTGGCAAAGTTTCCTATAAATGCTTATTCCTTGTTATTCATTGTTGACTTCAGACGAAAGGAAATATTTAGCTCAAATATCCACTCTCAAACTTTTCCTAAGTAGGACTGATCATAGCCTTTTTTGTGTGCCCAGTATATTCAGTACCTACTTCTTTTATATTACATGTATGTTTGTATTGAGATATTTTTTGTCTTTTCCAATAGACAACTTTTAGGAACAATGACCTGTTGTTTTGTGTATCTTCATTCCTGCCTTATTAGCAATACTACCTACATGTTTCTTTTCCCTCAAACCATAGAAAGAAGATATCTTGAAAGACTGGCAACACATTTTTTGATATACTATATAGATTTTGATTATGTCATTAGGGAATTACATAATCAAATGTAAAAAGGGAAATGCATCAGAGACTCTAAAAGCTGTAGGATATGACTCATCAAAGGAAATTTAAAATGAATAATCTCTTCATATGAAGAAAACAAAACAGCAAAACTTTTAAACCCTAAAGCTTGAAGGACAGATAAAATGAGCAGAGCAATCTCAGTGGTGCTTGAATGGGAGGATGTGGAATGGAATAAATGAATTGAATTGGAATGGAATAAAATGAATTGAATTGCAGAAAATGTCTAATTAGACTAATTGTAGTCAATATTTATTTTCAGTTTTGTAATTATTTATTTATGCTGTCCTGCTTCTGAACTCCCTGACTATGTCTGGGGAATACCTCCCTGCATTCACGTTGGTGGAACAGGTCTGGTCTCTGTATACACAAGCAGAAAATCCCAGATATCGAGTCCTCCCTTCTTGCAGCCAGGTTTTGGGCATTTGACCTATTCTTGGCTCATTACCTATTCCCACCTAGACATTTGCATCTAGAGGAAATGAACCCAGAGACAGTGCAGAGGCAATAGCATCACCTTTCAGTTTCCAAAGGCAGGAGTGGAATAAAGGAAGCAAATGCACCCATGTCATATGGCAACTGTGGCATCTATGCCAACCGTGGTGTCTGGGATGCAGTGGACACAGCAGTCTCTGGGTGAGCAAAGTCCTCACGCTGATATTCACATGGGCAGATTTTGGCTATAAGAATTTCCGCTTATTTTTTGAAGTTTTTTTTTTTTCAGTCTTCCTAGTAACTTAATAAGCTACCCAATTTCCTTTCAAAATATATATTTTTTTCAATTAACCAGTCTGTTTTTCTTGAATGCAAGTAAGAACCCTAAGTGTCATTATCAAAGAAATTCTAGGTAAATCTAGATATGATTTTCTTGCTCTTAAAATAGCAGCACTCATATATGTTAGTATATACTTTATATATGTATGTGTGTATGAATGCTATACACAGACATGCACATATATATATTCAGTTATATGTGTGTGTGTATATATATGTGTGTGTGTATATATACTAGTGTATATATGTGTGTGTGTGTATATATGTGTGTGTGTATATATATACTAGTACTAATAAGATTGTGTCAAGCCTCCTCTGTGAACAATCTGTGTTTGGCATTGCAAATTGATGTGTAAATAAAAAAAAGGTAGATTTCTAAACAATTATGACTCTCCAAAATATTTTTTCTCAATTAAAATAATTTAAATTTCTCAATTTAAAGACATGATATTTCAAGGCAAATAAAATTCAAGTGCAGAATCATAAGCTAGAATGTAATGTCTTATTTATTAGTGAAGATTTGATTGGCTGTACCCTGGGACACTGGTAGGACTGGATATATCAAGATAAATAACAAGTAGCTCCTGGCAGAATATTTTTATTTACTATTATATTGAAAAGCAATAGGAAATATGTATTGGGTCATTATAATATTCATATTCTTGATCCAGTAATTCCATTATTGGGAATTTGTTCCATAGAAATAACAGGAAAAATTATGTGAAAATATTCATTGTAGCGCTACGCATGATTGTAGAAAGATTAAAAGAAAATTCAGTGTTTAATTATAGGCAGTCTAATCATTAGTACTACTAAAAAAACACATGTTCTTCTTCCTTTCCAGGCTTGTGGTAAAATTGCATTTCCTTGCTCCTTTGAAGCAAGGAAATGCTTAGGTGGCCAAGCAAATGTGGGTGACAGTTCAGTGCTTCACTTGCAGGCAGAGCTTCGAAGCTGTGTGTCAGTCTCCTCTCCCCTCATCCTTTCTCAGCCTGGATCTCCAAATGACAAGCTCTGAAACAGAGGCCCCAAAAACCCATAACTGTCACTCAGAGTGAGTGAGAAGCAAACCTTTCTGGTTATAAACTGCTAACATCATGGAGTTAACTGATACCACAGAATAGTCTATTTTAAGTGAATACATAGATTCAATAATGGTTTTTAATGATATAAGTAAAAAAAGCAAAACTTCAGCAAATTATATGTACTTATGAGCAAAGATGTAATAATTGGATAAAATGAAAATAGTTTGGATATGGCAGATGGGAATGTGAATTACATATTTATCTGTTAAACTTTTACAATAAGTTTGTAAGCTATCCTCTGTCCTTTCAAAATGTTTCAAATATAAATTTAAAGTTATTTAAATTGGTCAAATAATATTACAGTTGAATAATTAAACATAAAATTCTGCGTATCTTTAAAAAATGCATATCATAATTTTAATTCACGCCTTGTTATTTTCCTTATCCCAATCTAGGCAGATATCCACTACATTTTCAACAAAAACAAGTTTAGTTTGTGATTCAAACTGGTACTTCAGAAGGATTTCACTCAGAAGACAAAAAAGGATGCAGATTTTATTCATAGCAGCAGAATTTACGGAATTCTTAATTTAGACATGCATGTTTAGCATCAATCAATGGCTTCACAGACAGGCCTTATATAATATGGATCATTGCCACGCATTTGTTATTCTATTAATAAACACAGGATATTGGTATTTGAATAATTAAGTTGTATGTCTAATATCAGCTTCTAAAAAATGAAGGCAGGTCCTCTCTGCTGATGAACGAACTAAAATTCTATATTTTCTTGTTTTGAGCATGAATAAGAGTTAGTATAATAATATGTGAGTTATTGAGAATTAACAATTTTTAATGTGTAAACCAAAGTTAATTTGTTTGTAGAGTTTACCAAAAACTCAACTCAGTGTACTGTACTTGGAAGTCCTGCTGATATATGATACTTGGCAGTGTTACAAAGTGGCCCTCATGCTTATGCAGATACAGGCAGTCAGCATTTTTGTTTTGCACAGAACAAACTTCACACAGTACATCCTAAAACCTGCTTCATGTAGGTCATTGCTTTCATTTTATTTTTCCTTCCAGTATAAATCACTATTAGTTTAGTTTTATCATTATCAATCTGGATTTTTGTGAACTTTTTGTTTAACTCATACTTTGATGCTTATTTGTAATAATAGAAATTTTAGACTTTCAGACATTGGCACATAAATGCACAAATGAATGATTCCACCTTCAAATTTTCTTGAGCAATGGCACTAGATTGTCACTGACATTTTTAAACTAAAACAGGCAGAAAAGTGGAGATGAGGGCAAAGGTGGAAAAAAAAAGGATTAATGCTTTATAATGAAGCTATTTTACACTTTGAAACTCTTTATTATACTTATTTAATCATCATTCGAGTTCTTGATATATAGTAAAAGAGAAACTTAGACCCTGTGATTAGCTGATATTTGGCGATATATTAAAAATAAAACCACAAAGCAATTATTCCTTGTTAGCTTCCACTCTGACACAAATCAAGCAGCCGATTAGCACAATTTTCCATTTGGCCACACTCTAGGTAGTCCTGTGAACGGCTGTGCACAAGAAAGGTAGCATTTGCTCTTCTTACCTCTCCCAGGTGCTAACCTCTCAGCACCTCTACAGAGTTCTGGGACTCTCCAATTGGAGTCAGATTTCTGTCATCTCTATTCATACCATACGAGTCCAAATGCAATAAGGGTCTACCCTCTAGACATATTTCTTTTTTCTTTCTTTGTTTTTTCCTTTTATTTTCTTTATTGTTCTTTTTTTTAAAAATTTAACTTTAAGTTCCAGGATACGTGTGCAGAACATGCAGGTTTGTTACATAGTTATATGTGTACCGTGGTGGTTTGCTGTACTTATTGACCCGTTCTCTAAGTTCCCTCCCCTTGCCCGCCACACCCCCAACAGACCTTGGTGTGTGTTGTTCCCCTGCCTGTGTCCATGTGTTCTTATAGTTTAACTCCCATTTATGAGTGAGAACATGCGGTATTTGGTTTTCTGTTCCTGTGTTAAGTTTGCTGAGGAGGATGGCTTCCAGCTTCATCCATATCCCTGCAAAGGACATGATCTCATTCCTTTTTAGTACTCCATTCCCTGCATAGTACTCCATGGTCTATATGTACTACATTTTCTTTATCCAGTCTGTCATTGATGGGCAGTTGGGTTGGTTCCATGACTTTGCTATTGTAAATAGTGCTGCAATAAACATATGCGTGCATGTGTCTTTATATTAATATGATTTGCATGCCTTTGGGTATGCAAATCCCAGTAATGGGATTTCTAGGTCAAATGGTATTTCTGGTTCTAGATCCTTGAGGAATCACCATATTGTTTCCACAATGGTTGAGCTAATTTTTATTCCCACCAACAGTGTAAAAGCGTTCTTATTTCTCTGCCAGCATCTATTGTTTCTTGACTTTTTAATAATTGCCATTCTGACTGGCATGAGATGGTATCTCACTGTGGTTTTGATTTGTGTTTATCAAATGATCAGTGATGTTGAGTGTTTTTCATATGTTTCTTGGCTGTGGAAATGTCTTCTTTTCAGAAGTGTCTCTTCCTATCCTTTGCCTGCTTTTTAACGGGCTTCGTTTTTTTCTTATACATTTGTTTAAGTTCCTTGTGAATTCTGGATATTAGACTTTGTCCAATGGAGAGATTGAAAAAATTTTCTCCTGTTCTGTAGGCTGCCTGTTCACTCTGATGATAGCTTATTTTGCTCTGCAGAAGCTCTTTGGTTTAATTAGATCTTATTTGTCAATTTTTGCTTTTGTTGCAATTGCTTTTGGTGTTTTCCTCACGAAGTCTTTGCCCATGCCTATGTCTTGAATGGTATTGCCTAGGTTTTCTTCTGGGTTTTTATGGTTATGGGTTTTACATTTAAGTCTTTAATCCACCTCGAGTTAATTTTTGTATAAGGTGTAAGGAAGGGGTCCAGTTTCAGTTTTCTACATATGGCTAGCCAGTTTTCCCAGCACCATTTATTGAATAGGAAATCCTTTCTCCATTGCTTGTTTTAGTCAGGTTTGTCAAAAATCAGATGGTTGTAGATGTGTGGTGTTATTTCTGAGGTCTCGTCTCTGTTCTGTTCCATTGATCTGAATGTCTGTTCTGGTAACAGTACCATGCTGTTTTGGTTACTGTATGCTTGTAGTATAGTTTGAAGTCAGGTAGCATGATGCCTCCAGCTTTGTTCTTTTTGCTTAGGATTTTCTTGGCTATACAGGGTCTTTTATTCCATTTGAAATTTAAGGTAGTTTTTTCTGATTCCATGAAGAATGTCAATAGTAGTTTGATGGGAATAGCATTGAATCTATAAATTACTTTGAGCAGTATGGCCATTTTCATGATGTTGATTCTTCCTGTTCATAAGCATGGAATGTTTTTCCATTTGTTTCTGTCCTCTCTTATTTTCTTGAGCAATGATTTGTAGTTCTCCTTGAAGAGGTACTTCATATCCCTTGTTAGCTGTATTCCTAGGTATTTTATTCTCTTTGTAGCAATTGTGAATGGGAGTTCATTCATGATTTAGCTCTCTGCTTGTCTACTATTGGTGTTAAGAAATGCTTGTGACTTTTGCACATTGATTTTGTATCCTGAGACTTTGCTGAAGTTGCTTATCAGTTTAAGGAGTTTCAGGGCTAGAATGATGGGGTTTTCTAAATATAAAATTATGTCATCTGCAAGCAGAGACAATTTGACTTCCTCTTTTCCTATCTGAACACCTTTTCTTTCTTTCTCTTCCCTGATTGCCCTGGCCAGAACTTCCAATACTATGTTGAATAGGAGTGGTGAGAGAGGGCATCCTTGTCTTATATCGGTCTTCAAAGGGAATGATTCCAGCGTTTGCCCATTCAGTCTGATATTGGCTGTGAGTTTGTCATAAATAGCTCTTACTATTTTGAGATATGTTCCATCAATACCCAGTTTATTGAGAGTGTTTGTTGTTTGTTTGTTTGTTTTTTGAAACAGAGTATTGCTCTTGTTGCACAGGTTGGAGTGCAATGGCAGGATCACTGCAACCTCCACCTCCCAGGTTCAAGCGATTCTCCAGCCTCAGCCTCCCGCGTAGCTGGGATTACAGGCATGTGCCACCACACGGAACTAATTTTCGTATTTTTAGTAGAGACAGGGTTTCGCCTTGTTGGCCAGGCTGGTCTTGAACTCCTGACCTCAGGGGATCCACACGCCTTTGCCTCACAAAGTGCTGGGATTACAGGCGTGAGCCACCGCACCTGGCCTGAGAGTTTTTAACATAAAGGAATGTTGAATTTTATCAAAGGCCTTCTTTGCATCTACTGAGATATTCATATGGTTTTTATCTTTGGTTCTGTTTATGTAATGGATTACATTTATTGATTTGCATATGTTGAAACAGCCTTGTATCCCAGGGTTGAAGCCAACTTGATTGTGGTGGCTTCAGTTTTTTGACGTACTGCTGGATTCAGTTTGCCAGTATATTATTGAGGATTGTTGCATTGATATTCATCAGGGATACTGGCCTGAAGTTTTCTTTCTTTTGTTGTGTTTCTTCCCAGTTTTGGTATCAGGATGATGCTGCCTTCATTAAATGAGTTAGGGAGGAGACCCTTCTTTCAATTGTTTGGAATTGTTTCAGATGGAATGGTACCAGCCCCTTTTTACCTCTGGTAGAATTTGCCTGTGAATCCATCTGGTCCAAGTTTTGTTGTTGTTATTGTTTGGTAGGCTATTAATTACTGCCTCAATTTCAGAACTTGTTATTGCTCTATTCAGGGATTTGATTTTTTCCTGGTTTAGTCTTGGGAGGGTGTATGTGTCCAGGAATTTATCCATTTCTTCTAGATTTTCTAGTTTATTTGCATAGAGGTGTTTATAGTATTCTCTGACGGTAGTTTGTATTGCTGTGGGGACAGTGGTGATATCCCCTTTATCGTTTTTATTATGTCTGTTTCATTCTTCTCTCTTATTTATTAATCAAGCTAGTGTTCCATCTATTTTGTTAATTTTTTCAAAAAAACAGCTCCTGGATTAATTGAATTTTTGGAAGGTTTTCACAGCTCTGTCTCTTTCAATTCTGCTCTGATCATATTTATTTCTTGTCTTCTGCTAGCTTTTGGATTTGTTTGCTCCTATTTCTCTAGCTCTTTTAATTGTGATGGTAGGGTGTCAATTTGAGATCTTTCTAGCTTTCTGATGTGGGCATTTTAGTGCTATAAATTTCCCTCTTAACACTGCTTTAGCTGTGTCCCAGAGATTCTGGTACATTGTCTCTTTGTTCTCATTGGTTTCAAAGATCTTCTTGATTTTTGCCTTAATTTCATTATTTACCCAGGAGTCATTCAGGAGCAGTTTGTTCAATTTCCATGTAATTGTGTGGTTTTGAGTGAGTTGCTTAATCCTGAGATCTAATTTGATTGCACTGTGGTCTGAAAGACTTTGTTATTATTTCAGTTCTTTTGCATTTGCTGAGTAGTGTTTTACTTTCAATTATGTGGTCGATTTTAGAATAAGTGCCATATGGCACTTAGAAGAATGTATATTCTGTTGATTTGGGGTGGGGAGTTCTGTAGATGTCTATTAGGTCCACTTGATCCAGAGCTCATTCAAGTCCTGAATATCCTTGTTAATTTTCTGTCTCATTGATCTGTCTAATATTGACAGTGGGGTGTTAAAGTCTCCCACTATTATTGTGTGGGAGTCTAAGTCTCTTTGTAGGTCTCTAAGAACTTCTTTTATAAATCTGGGTGCTTCTGCATTGGGTGCATATATATTTAGAATGTTAGCTCTTCTTGTTGAATTGTTCCCTTTACCATTATGCAATGCCCTTCTATGTATATTTTGATCTTTGTTGGTTTAAAGAAGTCTGTTTTGCCAGAGCTGATGATTGCAACCCTTGCTTTTTTTTTTTTTTTTGCTTTCCATTTGCATGGTAAATTTTCCTCTGTTTCTTTATTTTGAGCCTATGTGTGTCTTTGCATGTGAGATGGGCCTCCTGAATACAGCGCAAGTATGGTTCTTCATTCTTTATCCAATTTACCAGTCTGTGCCTTTTTTGGGGGGCATTTGGCTCATTTACATTTAAGGTTAGTATTGTTATGTGTGAATTTGATCCTGTCATCATGATGCTATCTGGCTATTTTGCACACTAGTTGATGCAGTTTCCTCATAGTGTCATTGGTCTTTATATTTTGGTGTGTTTTTGCAGTGCCTGGTACCAGATTTTTCTTTCCATATTTAGTGCTTCTTTCAGGAGCTTCTGCAAGGCAGCCCTGATGGTAACGAAATCCCTCAGCATTTGCTTATCTGGAAAGGATTTTATTTCCTCTTCACTTATGAAGCTTAGTTTGGCTGGATATCAAATTCTGGGTTGAAAATGCGTTTCTTTAAGAATGTTGAATATTGGCCCCCAATCTCTTCTGACTTGTAGAGTTTCTTCAGAGAGGGCCACTGTTAGTCTAATGGGCTTCCCTTTGTAGGTGACCTGGCCTTTCTCTCTGGGTGCCTTTAACACTTTTTCCTGCATCTGATAATTATGTATCTTGGGATTGATCTTCTCATGGAGTATCTTAGTGGTGTTCTCTATATTTCCTGAATTTGCATGTTGGCCTGTCTTGCTAGGTTGGGAAAGTTCTCCTGGATAATATCCTGAAGTGTGTTTTCCAGCTTGTTTCCATTCTCCCCATCTCCTTCAGGTACTCCAATTAATCATAGGTTTGGTCTTTTTACGAGGTCCCATATTTCTCGGAGGCTTTGTTCATTCCTTTTCATTATTTTCTATCTAGTCTTGTCAGCATGCCTTATTTTAGTAAGGTGGTCTTCAAACTCTGATATCCTTTCTTCCACTTGGCCAATTCGGCTATTGATTATTGTGTATACCTCACAAAGTTCTCGTGCTGGGTTTTCCAGCTCTGTCGTGTCATTATGTTCCTCTCTAAACTGGTGATTCTAGTTAGCAGCTCCTGTAACCTTTTATTAAGGTTCTTAGCTTATTTGTATTGGGTTAGCTAGCTAGTGTACTTTTTTATTACCAGTCGGATTGCTCTTGTACAGGGTGTCTGACAACCCGTTGGAGGATCTCACCCATCTGCTGAAGCCTACTTCTGTCAATTCATCCATCTCATCCTCTGACCAGTGTTGTGCCCTTGCTGGAAAGATGTTGCTATTATCTGCAAGAGAAGAGGCACTCTGGCCTTTTGGGTTTTCAGCATTTTTTCTATTGATTCTGTGTCATCTTCATGAGTTTGCCTAGTTTCAATCTTTGAGGCTGCTCACCCTTGAATGGGGTTTTTGTGGGGGCTTTTTTGTTGTTGTTGATACTTTTGTTGTTGCTTTCTGTTTGTTTGTTTTTCTTTCAATGGTCAGGTCCCTCTTCTGTAGGGCTGCCGTGGTTTGTTGGGGGTTCACTTCAGGCCCTATTTATCTGGTTTGCTACTGTGCCTGGAGATGTCATTCAAAGAGGCAGAAGAACAGCAAAGATGGATTATCTGCTACTTCTGGGATCTCTGATCTCAAGGGGCTCAAACCTGAAGCCAGTAGGATCGCTACTGTACAGGGTGTCTGACAACCCGTTGGAGGATCTCACCCAGTTGGATGGCACAGGGATCAGGACCCATTTAAGAATACACTTTGATTGTCCCTGGTAGAGGGGGTATGCTTCCATCGGGGAAAACCCACTTGTCTGGGCTGCCTGGATTCCTAAGAACTACCAGGAGGAAAGGCTAAGTCTGCTGGTCTGCAGATACTTTGGCCACCTCTCTCCCTAGGGGCTCAGACCCAGGGAGATCTGGGTTCTGTCCCCGAGCCTCTGACTGGAGTTATTGGAGTTCCTGCAGGGAAGCCTCACTCAGTGAGGAAGGAAGAGTCAGGGTCAGGCCTGAAGTGGCACTCTGGCCACAGTCTGCCACAGCCAGTGTGGTGGGCTGTGGGGCACATGTCTTGGGACCAAGCTGTCTAGCCTTCCTGGCTCCAGCCAGGGAGAAAAAAGTGATCAGGAGCTGTGGAGATGGAGACAACCCTTCCCCCGCCCAGGGAGCTTAGCGTGTTAGGCAGTTGTGAGTCCCAGTGCTGGCTGCTGCCCCACCCCCAAGGAGCTCAAACTGCTTACAGAGCAGGCAGTTACAGCTGTGGTGCTGGTTGCCCCTCCCTGCAGGAGCTTGGTAGGCTTAAGCAGATTCCAGTTGAGAGGCTGTTGAGAATCTGTGTGGCTCCAGTGTTGGGATGCCAGGCCCTGGTGGCATGGGTTCCCAAGTGGGATCTTCTAATCCATGGGTTGCACAGTTCCGTCGAAAAGCACTGTTTCCCCATCTAGGACCTCCCTTGGCTTGGGGGTGGGGGCTCCCCTGCCCCGTGTGGCTGTCAGGTGGGCTGCCACACCACACTGCTCTTCCTTCCTCTCCATGCATCATATCAGCCTCCTAGTCAGATCTGATAAGAGAACCTGATACCTACGTTGCAGGTGAATGATTCACATGCTTATTATGGTTCTTTCCCATGGGAGCCTCCAAACTCCGCTGTTTCTAGTCAGCCCTCTTGGGCCCCACCCCCACCCCAGACATATTTCTTAAGGAAATAAACACCAGGATGTCAGATACTTACTTTCATCATGTTATTAAGGTGTTTTTATGTCCTAACACAAAAGCAAGAGTTAAATGCCATATAAACTTTGTCTTTGATTTATGCTTTTCTTAGCAAATACTGAAACTAAGCAAAAAAAATTAGCACATTTGTTTTTGTTTTGTACTTGGAAACTGAACATTTATATCAACATGCATATATTTTATAACCTTATTGCAGTGTTTTAGAAATGCTCACATGAATATGAGTAACTATAGCCTTGTAGTATAATTTGCAATCAGGTAATGTGATGCCTCCAGATATGTTCTTTTTACTTAGTCTTGCTTTGGCTATGCAGGCTCTTTTTTGGTTCTATATGAATTTTAGTATTGTTTTTTCTAGTTCTGTGAAGAATGATGATGGGATTTTGATGGGAATTGCACTGAATTTGTAGATTGCTTTGGCAGTATGGTCACTTTCACAATATTTATTCTACCCATCCATGAGCATGGGATATGTTTCCATTTGGTTGTGTTGTCTATGATTTCTTTTAGCAGTGTTTTGTAATTTTCCTTGTAGAGATCTTTCACCATCTTTGTTAGGTATATTCTTAAGTATTTTGTTTTTTTTTTTTGGAGTTGTTGTAAAAGGGATTGAGTTCTTGCTTTGATCCTCAGCTTAGTTGTTGTTAGTGTATAGCAGTGCTACTGATTTGTGTACATTGACTATGTATCCCGAAACTTCACTGAATTCCTTTATCAGATTGAGGAGATTTTTGGATGAATCATTAGGGTTTTTTAGGTATAGGATTATATCGTTGGTGAACAGCAATAGTTTGACTTCCTCTTTACTGACTTAAATGTCTTTTATTTTTTTCTCTTGTCTGATTGCTCTGGCTAGGACTCCAGAACCATGTTGAATAGAAGTGATGAAAGTGGGCAGCCTTGTCTTGTTCCAGTTTTCTGGGACAATGCTTTCAACTTTTCCTGATTCGGTATAATTTTGGCTCTCTTGCTGGTTGGCTCTCACATGGGCACTTGGAGATTCCCCCATCATGGAGGATCTCTGAAAATTTCTGGACACAAGTAAAAGCCTCTCCTTCAACTGGGCCCTGTGTTCCCGCTCATCCTGTGGGCTCAGTTGTGTACCTTTCTGGTGCAGTCTGCTTGCTCTCCAGGGCTCTGTGGCTCTCTGTGAGATTGCAGTCGACTTCCCAGCTCTGGCCCCTATTCCACTGGTTTTGTCACTTTAATCACCTGTTTTACCGTTTGGCTTCCTGAAAGTTTGGTAAGACAGCTTTCCACTATGTTCCCGAAATTCCAGGAGACACATGTTAAATTATCTGAATGAAGCCACTGAAGTTCTCCCAGTGAATCCTCTGCCCTTCTCACTCCCAGTGGGACAGTGGGTAGGGGAGAGGACCTAAGAGCAATTCTCTGTGTAAATATCTTTTCTTCAATTTCCTGGCTGAATCCTCAGTTTTTGCTGCATAACTTGAAGACACATGTCAGACAAAGTTCACAAAACTGTTCTGACATCTCTATTTCAGTCCTCATACGTGGTCTAGCACCTCCTTTGTAATGTTGCAATGATTAGCACTTGTTTTCTTTGGTCTTCAGTTGAAAAATAAACAAAAAAAAATTCCTATTTAAATATTATAAGGCAAAACTAAAACTGACTATGGTCAAGGTATAGTCTAAGATTTATAGGACTAATGGCACCTTATTATTGTATATGCAATTTGATATTGAAATAGACATGTTAAAATATGATATCATTATGATATGATGTTGAAATATGTTATTAATAATGAAAAATCCATTACAGGAAATTTATGAATGTCAATTTAGCCATTCCGTGATGGAGCAATTTTACTTGTTACTCTTCACAGAACATTAACTGAAAGAATGTCTATTGATCATCTCTCAGGTGACAAGCACTTTGCCAGTCACTGGCGACACTGAGGTGCATACACACAGGAAATTCCCCCTGCCACATGGTACTGTTGACTGAGGAGACATGATAGTTAAATAATCATAGACTAATGTAAACTCGTAAATGTGACAGATCACAAAGAGTTGGCACACAGGGCTACAAATAGAATTTACACTTAGTCAGGAAATCTGGCTCGAGGTAAGAACGGAAGGAAAAGTAAAAGTTACCTGAGGAAAAACAAGTGATGGGAAGATTTTCTAGGAAGAGAGATTAGTATGCACAACATCCTCATGAAGGGCAGAAGCCTAGAAAGTGTGAGATTCTGCAAGAAAACCAGTAGTAGCTGGGCTCAGGAAAATGACACGAACATTGCATCAGTTGAGGTTGGAGAATTAAATTTAGTTCATATATTACAGAGCTGTGTTGACTCTGTCAAGGAGATTTGTCTTTAAACTATGAGTAAAGATACATGCCAGACAAAGTTCACAAAACTGTTCTGACATCTTTATTTCAGTCCTTATAGGTGGTCTAGACTGGAAACATTGAATGACCATTTTGGTAGGCAGAATGGCCCCCTAGAAATGTCCGTGCTCTAACCCCTGGCACCTATGTATATGCTATGTTAGATGGCAAAAGAGACTTTGCAGATGTAGTTAAGGTTATGGGCCTTAAAATAGAGATATTATCTTGGATTATATCACTACATTCAATCTAATCACAAGAGCTTTAAGTGCATAACTTTCCTTGACTGGAGGCAGACAGATACAGCAGAAGGGAAAGTCAGAGGTTCCACCAGGGAGTAGGGATTGACACTTGGTTCTGAGATGTAGAAGCCCACATGCAGGAATGTACTGAGACTTCAAGGAGCTAAAGGTGGCCCTTGGTGGAGAGTCAGCAAGGAAACAGGGACCCCAGTCCTTCAATCAGAGAAACTAACTTAGTTCAACAACCTGAGTGAGACTGGAAACAGGTTCTTCCCCAAAGCCATGTCTACACCTTGATTTTGATTGTGTGGACCTAGAATAGAGGAGCAAGCTGAACATTCCTTTGGCCATGCTTTTAACCAGAGAAACTATGAACTACTAGATGAGCATTGTTTGAAGCTTCCATCTTTGTGGTAATGTGTTTGGGAGCAATAGAAAAGAAATACAAACATGAATGACTCAAAGTGCGTGGCATAATGAGTGGATGCAGAGAATCATAGTAGACCTGCTGGGAAGCTAACATTTTTAAAAGTAAGGATGAGTCATGGTGTTGACTTGTCCTAGAGTGCCAGTGAGGTGATAACAAGTGAAATTATTTCCAAAATAATTAGAAATTAAATCTGTAGAACGTGGTAAGGAATTGATCATGAGTGGAGAGGAAGAGGGAGTTTCAAGGCTATACAAAAGGTATTAGCTTGTATAATAGAGTTGTTGGTGTTGCCATTCACTTAGGGAATATTAGAGGAATATCAAGATTTTCAGGTGGGAGGAAGGGAGGAGGGAATCCTAGTCTAGTTTTGGATATGTAATGTTTGAGGTATCTTTAAGAGAAACAATAGGAGACTTCATGTAGGCAGTTAATGTATATTGATCTGGAATTCAGAAGAGAGGTATGTGATCTATATTTAAATTTGTGAGATCTCTTCTTGTCACTTAAGGGGAGAATATAGAATGATAAGAAGAAAGAGTTCTTAACTTGAATATTATGGGAGAATAAGATTCAAAACAGTTACACAGTAACTGGAGAGCTTGGAGGAAAATTAGGTTAGTATGGTTTCATGGAAGTCAAGGAAAGCAGATGCATCAAGAAAAAGGAAGTGAATGACACTGTTGAATATTGTTGAAATGGAGGATAATAACTTCTGAAATATTGATTAACATTCAGATCTTCTCAAGAACTGGTTTGGTATAGTAATGAGGATAAATACCAGACTAAACGGTTTGAAAATAGTGGAAAGTGAAAAAACAAAGACATAAGCTATCATGAAACCTAACTAAAATCAGAGGACAAAGGTCTTCTTTCATTGAGACAACATATATTATCACTGCCTAGGTGCGCTATGTTTGGGTTAAGTAGAGTAAGACTATATGCCCCTTTCCATCATGCCCTCCTTTCTCATGTTTGAAAATATGATCTTTTTTCCCAGTCCCTAAATTTTCACATCTTCAGACTTAAAATTTCTAATGCCAATACCTACTTAGCTTTCTTTTCTTTGCTTTGCTTTTTTTTTTTTTTTTTTTTTTTTTTTTTGACAGAGTCTTGCTCTTGTCGCCCAGGCTGGAGTGCAATAGTGCAATCTCGGTTCACTGCAACCTCCACCTCCTGGGTTCAAGCAATTCTCCTGCCTCAGCCTCCTGAGTCGCTGGGATTACAGATGCACACCACCATGCCTGGCTAATTTTTGTACTTTTAGTAGAAATGGGGTTTCACCGTGTTTGCCAGGCTGGTCTTGAACTCCTGACTTCATGATCCGCTTGCCTCAGCCTCCCAAAGTGCTGGGATTACAGGCATGGGCCACGGTGACCAGCCTTAGCTTTCTTTTATTAACATCTTGGTTATTTACTCAATGGACTCTGTCCAGATTGTCCTTTAAATTGTGGACCCATAACCAGGAGTCAGTACTCATTTGCAGTATGCTAGTTGTAGAATACAGCAGGGTGCTCATTTCTTTTGTTCTGAATGTTCTGTGTTTAGGTCATACTTACAGTAACATTTTTGGCTATTGTTCTACACTGTTGACTCATTTTGACCTTATAATCGATTAAACCCCACAGACCTTTTACTTTTCTCCAGTTTTTTTATTGTAAATATCGCTCTTATGTAGGGACATCATAATCTTTAATTTTTACTATTGTT
This sequence comes from Pongo abelii, assembly GCF_028885655.2. Lineage (NCBI taxonomy): Eukaryota > Metazoa > Chordata > Mammalia > Primates > Hominidae > Pongo > Pongo abelii. The sequence goes on along the minus strand of NC_071988.2, from coordinate 178,488,050 downwards.
TTTTTCCCTACCTTGGTGCATTTCTGTATGCTTACCTTTACTGTTTGTTTGTTTGTTTGTTTGTTAACTATAGCCCACCACTAAGCTGAGCCAAGTATTTTTGGCTCCTCTGAAATATCGAATGCATGTGGCTACAGCATGGAGAGCACACTTGTCTGTAGCATGCAGCTACATGTTATCAACATAATTGATATCTGTGTTGATGATACCTTATTAAGGAGTGATGAGGGGCCTCTGGCATACCTCTAGATAATCCTCTTCACATTAAATCTTAAAGAAATTAGAACGAAAAAATACAAAACACAATATATTTATAATTATACTTCCTTGGACAAACGTTATTGACACTTCATGTTATATCTTTCCAAATGCATTCACGTGCATGAAAACCACATGCCTCTGTCCTTATGAAATAGAGTCAATACCTAAATTTTAAATTCTTGCTAGAGACTGTGTCTTTGAAGTCATTCAAAAACCATCTTCTGCCAAGACTGGTTATAAAGGAGGGATATTTTAAAGGACATTTATTTTATTCATTTTATTCTTGATTATTTTGGCAACAGGTGGCTGCATATTTTAGGCTGATTTCTTAGTTCTTCTATTGAATTTATGCTAGTGAGTTGCATTGTTATTCACTGAAGTACATAAAGTATTTATATACACACCCTGCTCTTGCATTGTCAGTCAGAATTTTTTTGAATGGCTATCCACTACATTAATCATCAAAATTTTATAGAAATAAATGAAAGAAAATCTTTATATCTCTCATGCATCTTGTGGGGAAAAGAAAGTGATCAGATTGTTACTGTGTCTGTGTAGAAAGAAGCAGACATAGGAGACTCCATTTTATTCTGTTAATCTATAACCTTACCCCCAACCCCGTGCTCTCTGAAACATGCGCTGTGTCAACTCTGGATTAAATGGATTAAGGGCTGTGCAAGATGTGCTTTGTTAAACAGATGCTTGAAGGCAGCATGCTCGTTAAGAGTCAACCCCACTCCCTAATCTCAAGTACCCAGGGACACGAACACTGCAGAAGGCCATAGGGACCTCTGCCTAGGAAACCCAGGTATTGTCCAAGGTTTCTCCCCATGTGATAGTCTGAAATACGGCCTCGTGGGAAGGGAAAGACCTGACCGTCCCCCAGCCCAACACCCGTAAAGGATCTGTGCTGAGGAGGATTAGTATAAGAGGAAGGCATGCCTGTTTGCAGTTGAGACAAGAGGAAGGAATCTGTCTCCTGCCCGTCCCTGGGCAATGGAATGTCTAGGTATAAAACCCAATTGTATGTTCCATCTATTGAGATAGGGGAAAACCACCTTAGGGCTGGAGGTGGGACATGCGGACAACAATACTGCTCTGTAAGGCATTGAGATGTTTATGTGTATGCATATCTAAAGCACAGCACTTAATTCTTTACCTTGTCTATGATGCAGAGACCTTTGTTCACGTGTTTATCTGCTGACCTTCTCTCCACTATTATCCTATGACCCTGCCACATCCCCCTCTCTGAGAAACACCCAAGAATGATCAATAAATACTAAGGGAACTCAGAGGCTGGGGGGATCCTCCATATGCTGAATGCTGGTCCCCTGGGCCCCCTTATTTCTTTTTCTATACTTTGTCTCTGTGTCTTTTTCTTTTCCAAGTCTCTTGTTCCACCTAAGGAGAAACACCCACAGGTGTGGAGGGGCGACCCACCCCTTCAGCATCTGATTCATATTTTAATAATGCAAAATGTGAATTTTATAACTAATTGAATTTCCTTTTACTTTTCTAGCCCAAAGCCTCAGTGCCAATTTTGTATCAATATTTTGTTATTTTAGAGCATCCTCTGGGTTATATTTCTGTGTTTCTTCTGGTAACTTTGCCTTCATCTAGTTAAATTTCCAGGCCTGTGACTTTATTTTTTGTTTTATCACAACTCACTTCAAATTTTGTTTATATAGCAGCAGGATATACCTAACAAAATAGTTTAAGGGAAACATGTAATAGTATAAAACTGGCTCTGAATAAATACTGAATGATTATTGGCTAAGAAATTGATACATCTCATCATCCTGAGTTTGTTTGAATTTTTGCTGCACTAACATTCGCATATTTGATCTTTTCAGTTGTTCCTCACCCTCACTGTGAAAGATGAAGCCTGGAACACGGGGTATGCTCAAGAAATGTTGGTTCTCATTTCCCTTCTCTTATAGCAGAGGCTGTCCTGGACACACCTGAATTATCCCTTCCTTTAGATTTCATTATTATGAACAGGTTCTGAGGGATATTACATACTCTGTGATTTTGCATCTGATCTTGTGATTCTTTCATTTTTTAAGATTGAAAAGATATTCTTTAAGTCTAGTGATATCTCTTATAACATTAAGAAATATTACTTAACATTTCCCCTACATTTCTCCTAGCAATTGGAGCTTTTGATAATGAAGGAAATTCTGGAATGGACAAGAAAAATAGATTGCTAGTTAAAACTATCTGAAGATTATAGTGTCTATGCAGCTAAGCTCCTGGACGTTACTTTTCAACTTCAACTTGGAGAGCTTAATTTCTCCTAATCATAGAATATTAAAAAGTTGTAGCTCTAGGAATAATACCATAGGATACATAAGGATAATACCTTAAGAATTCAGGAGACAGCATAGCAGAGAGAAAAAGGAACTAAAAAGAAAATCAGATGGCTTGAGTACTACTTACAGTGGGGGCCAAATGAATTTTTGGAAGAGGAACAATTAGGTTTAAGTTTCAAGTAGTTTGTACTGTTGCAGTCCAACTCCTCCCCCACCTTTATATTTTAATAAAGTCTTCTATTTATGCATAGACTTTGTGTATTTATGTATTTGTGAATCAAAGAAAAGATCTAAATTCTATATTTAAGTTTCCCTGGTATAGAAAAAAATAGCCGGGCATGATGGCATACACCTGTAGTCCCAGCTACTCTGGAGGCTGAGGTAGGAGAATCTCTTGAACCCGGGAGGCGGAGCTTGTAGTGAGCCGAGATCGCGCCACTGCACTCCAGCCTGGGCGACAGAGCGAGACTCCATCTCAAAGAAAAAAAAAAAAGGAAAAGAAAAGCGTCAGTTTTCATGGGATCTAAGTAATTCAAATGATAGTAATATCTGAAATAGGAGTGCTGGTGTCGGAAGTTACCATCACGCTGTGAGTCTCTGGAGGTGAAATTTCCTAAAAATCAAGCACTGGAGATTCAATCCATTTTGTCAATGATATCTTTACATTTAAGGTGAATTGTGACCCAGATGATGTTTGGCTTGTACTGGGAAGTCATTTTAGATATTGAAAAATAAGTGTATTCCAGTAATCAAGAGTCACTCAGAAGTATTTAGGGAATACTCATTAGCTTCCTAATACTGATAGGATCCTTAATATTACTAAAGCTGCTTGCCCTTAAGGACCACAGAAAACAATTGGGGACAATATTAATTATTCACTAGAAGCAATTAAAGGATAATTAAGTGGTAAACTGTCTCTATACTTGAATGTTTTGTCCCCTTTAAATGTTCATGTTGAAACTTAATCCCAAATGTAACAATATTGGGAGGCATGGCCTTTGAGAGGTGATTGAACCAGGAAGGCTCCTCTCTTATGAATGGGATTAGGCGCTCTTATAAAATAATTTGATGGACGGGGTTTGACATTTTTTTTTCCCTTCTGCCTTCTGCCATCTGAAGACCTGGTGTTTCTTCCCTCTGGAAGTTGCAGCATTTAAGCTTCCATCTTGGAAGAAGATACTGGACCCTCAACAGATGGTAAACCAGATTGAGCCTTGATCTTGGACTTCTCACGCTCCAGAGCAGTAAGAAATAAATACTTGTTCTTTATATGTTACACAGTTTCTGGTGTTCTGTTATAGCAGCACAAAACGGACTAAGACTAATTGCGTTACATGATTGAAAGTGCAAGGGAAGCCAGAAGTAATTTTGTTTATAACGTCTCTTACAAAGTTTGACTTCATTATCTATCTGTTGTCTCTAATATTTGGCCTAAGGTTTTAATTTGGTGGCCAATGTGAGACTCTATATGTGAATATGTTTGTCACATCTCCTGCATTTCACAGTCTTCGAATAGATGTTGAACTAGAGTAAAAGGGTTTGCAGGGCAGTGGAAAATAATAACACATTAAAAATGCAAACTTAAGTTGGACATCATTTTGAATTTGAAAATCTGGCTGACTCAGAATCTTGTATAGTAGTTGTTTTTAAATGAATTGGAGATATTCAGCTTATGTTACCAACAACCTATGAATTTTATAACTGACAATCTCCAGCCTTACAGCAACACTTGTGAAACCAATAAAACCCTGAAAAGTGTCTGTGACGACAGAGACAATATTTTTTGAAATAGTCCTGAAACAAGAGAACTAGTAGTATTTGAAGAGGTAGCCAGGAAAAACATAACTGGGTCAGGTTAGGTCAGCCAGATCTATGGTTTTGGAATTAAAGCATTGTGGAGTCATTTTTGAACCATTCATTGTGGGTTCCAGCAAGTTTTCATCAAATTCATGGCACGAATTTGGCTCTATGAATAGCTTTTTAGATCTCATAAAAATATATTTGTGGATTTCTAAGTTGCAATGGTATTCAATAAACCAAAATTTAATAAGTGCAGCTGTGATGGGGAAAGTTTGCTTAGGGTAATATCACACCAGAATATTCTACTGGCCTCAAAGACCAGAACAAAACTGCTTCCCTCTAACTCTGGCAACAGAGGAAGCTGTACCTTCCTCCTTTTCCAACTATCTTTTCTTTTCTTCATTTACCACAGCTCTTATTAGCATCACCTTCTCCCATGCATGTTTCTTTCTTCTCTTTGTTTCTTTTCTATGGTTCTATATGTGTATTGACAAACAAAAGTGTAAGTGATAGCTTATTAATCTTAAAATGTTTAAAAGAAGAAGACTGTACTATTTATTCATCCTTGTCCATCCTTTTCACACCCTATATTTCTTGTAGTAGAAGAATGAGATTGGAAATAGAAGGTTGTAGAAATAGTCAAGGTTTCTGGGTAAAATAATATAAGATAAAGACACCTCATAATCAATGCTAACAATTGCTGATTATTATTTGATTGCCAAATTGCTATAAGGTAGAAGTGGAAATGTACTACACAACTCAAGAAAGTTATTTTCTACTTGGGGTATCAACTTTAACACCTTTGAAAAAATAATTGAAAATAAGTGCTAGAAATTTCCAAATTTATATTAACTTCTTGCTGTTTTTGTTAATGACAGGAATGGGATCAATGTAGAAGTCTTTTTTTGCTTGGTGAAAGAAAAAAGTCGCTAGTATTTTCTCAGGTAAAGTCCTCAGGGCAAATTACATGTTTATTAACTTGCTTCCTGTTGTGACAAGGTGGGATGACATGGAATTGCAACAGACTGTGGCAAAGTTGGACCTGATTGCTGTAAAAACCTCAGTCTTTCTGTTTCCCACAGTCGAGAAGGGAAAGATAAACATTATTTCCAATAAATGCCTTTTGTTTTAGAAGTAGAGTTATGTACCAGTGAGAGAAAAAAAAGGATAGATCTACTAGTACTTCTCATTTTGTATCTGTGAACACTTCTCATTTTGTATCTGTGAACAGGAAGTATGTCTTATGTTATTTCATACATAAAAAAATGCTTCATGCCCAAATGAAGTATAAATGCTAATGTTTTAGCTGCATTCAAAAACACTTATTGGTAGATTAGTGTTGCCAAAATTGCTGCTGTTGAACACTCACATTTAGCAAGGATAGGGCAGAAAGATAGTTACCTAAGTCTTCCTTTCAGAACCATTTAGAGATAACTAGCCTATCTTCTGATTGTCTCGCAAATTCTTGCTACATTAAAAGGAAGATTTTCAGATAGTACATGGGGATACAGAAATTGTTGCATTTAAACTTCCAAGACAATGATACTGCACTTGCAGACTGAAAGGTATTTAGCACTTCTTAATGCATGTAATGTTTCTACACTGTGCAGGTAAATAGTGGATAAGTAGCATGTTCTAGGTGGCATTTTAGAAATGAAATCACATTTATGGGTTATATCATCAAAAGGGAGTTCCTTACAAATGAGGCACATAGGAGAAATGATGCAGACTGAAAAGCATTTCAGAGTAAGTTCTCTTTTCAGAGGAAAGCCAATTAAGAATACTGTGTATCAAAATGAATGAAAGTGGAAAATGTTACTCAAAGATACTGTTTGATGACTGTCCCAGGGTACACAGTGGCTACAAGAGAAAACATAAAAGAGTAAATTCAATAGTGGTCAAGCTAAAAACTTGTACTAAAAAGACAGCTGCCTGCCAAAGCACAGAATATTAACTGGTTCACAAAACTCTCCTGGGAAACACAGTGGTTTATTTGTAAAGCAAAAAACTAGGTGAATTCATCTTCTCTAAGTTATGCATTGAATATAAACAAATATCTCATAGAAGAAATGTTTCTTTCCTGTTAATGATTGTTACTTTTTAGATATATTTATGATCATGTCATAGAATCTTTTAGACATGTGAATCTATTTAGGTAATATTTTAAACTTTGTTTCCTTTAAAATTACCAGAGAAAAAAGCAACTATTGTACGCCAGTATGTGCTTAAGCTTCTTGTGATTGCCAGCTTTGGGAGGGACAAATATTTTAAAATATTGTGTTCATGAGGAAGGTTGAAAAATAAAACTATTTGATGTAGTCTGTTTTTTAATAGTAGGTTTTCGTAAAATGAAACACACACACACACACACACACACACACATGCTCTTCTTTCCTAATAACACAGTGTGGATCTGAAATCTTTTTGAAAATAGGGACAATTTTATGTATCTCTGCACTTCTCCCACCATCTATCACAGGGGTAGGTTTTTAATAAACATTTGTGGAATGAATAAATCAGTTATATACTGCAAGCTATGGCTACAAAAGTCCAGTGTAGTGACAAATCACACTGAGTAATTTTCTTCCATTTGATTTTACTATTAATAGGAATTACACTATCTCTGCTTTACTGATGTTATATACTTAGGCAAAATACAATTACCTTTTGAAACTTCAGCTTCCATAAAATGAGAAGTGTTTGGAAAAATGTAATACTTTGAAAACTGTAAAAGCAATGTCATTTTTTCCTGCTTAGGTTTAGAATGGTTTGAGGAATGTATGAATTCTGTCATAAATGACTGGTAAGTGGAGAAATTAATTTCACAGGTTTTATTGCATTGCGTTTTGATGGACTTAGTAAAGACAGAATCAAATTAACAAGAAGGCAATTCTGTGAATGTTAATGTCTGTTTTTATCTGATATTAGAATTACATGGAATTTGGGATGCCATTTCTTCTAGCCCAGATGAGAATCAGATAATGCAGAGCTTCTGTTAACACACTGAGTCAGAATTCCCCTGAAATGAGTTGAGAAGGCATTTGGCTGAAGAAGGAATGTCTTTCTCTTCAGTAGTTGTGCCATGGAATCCTTGTACAAATTCCCTTCCAACAATTCAGAAATCAAACATTAATCACAGTAATAATGTTAAATGTAGGACATAATGTATCCTCGTAGCCTTGAGAGATCAGATGTGTGTGCTGCACCTTATAATAGCGCATAATCTGAGCTAGAATGGAAAGATAACTCCTTTTACAGGTCATTTAGATATTCACTCAGTGAAGACTGTCTATTTTCAACATGTGTGTGCTTGTTACAGATAGTACTTGTGTTTATGTGTGAAGAAGATGAAGTTAAGTGCTACTTGGAATTAATGACTGTCAAGAGTCCCCTTGGAAACCAACATAATCTATTTAAAAATTTCAATTTGAATAAACATTTTTGTATATCTTTGCTATTAATATATGCAATTTCAATGGAATATTTTGGTGAACTTTGATTTTGATGTCTATTAATTGTTCTGAGGGTCACTTTAGAGATTTGCTGCCTCAATTCTGCAGATTTTTCAGTGGAAATTTGGACATGATTTTTACTAACTGGGAGAACATCTTGATGACTTTAGGTAAATAATTGTTACTGAAGAGAGATATTTCCTAGAATGATTTACTTTAGTGCTGTTTAGCGTTTAAGACACTATTCTCAGATTCCTGTTATTATGCTTGCTACACAGATATCATTATTCTATATTACAGTGCCTCCATTGCCAATTGTCTGATTTTTCAAAAGTGTAAATTTAATCATATAATCCTTTTTTTTTCTTAGTCTGTAAGTGTGACTCTCTTTTTGAGTTCAAAATTCCAAACTTCTTAGGATATCACATTCAAATCTCCCTCATCTGTCCATAGAGAACTTTGCATCTTGTTTTCTGCTATTCTCCTAAGATGCAATCTTCATAGCCTTTCTGAACCACTTGCCATCCTTCAAACATAAAATTATTTTATGTTTTCATATATTAAATATATCAAACATATATATATATATCAAATATATCAAAACATAAAAGCCCATCTATTTGTTACAAGCAAAAACATAAATAAAATGTAATGTGTCATTAACATCTTTCCAATATAATATACTGAATTTGGTTTTTCTATGTTTTGTGGAAACTAAAAACTATATAACCACTAGCATTTGTTGAGTGCTTATTATTTTCTGTACATACAACTCAACTGGTCTTTATAATAACTCTATGATGTTGGTGATTTTTAAATTATTCTGATTTTACAGATGAGGAACTAGAAGTACAGAATCCTTAAGTGACTTTCCCAAGGGCACACAGGACATGGACGGGAGTAAAGGAGAGACTAAACCAGAGTCTGGTTTGGGAACAGATGCTTTCTCTAGTCCAAAAGAATATTACAATATACTCCTTAGAAATATTTTGCCTAGAGGACTATATGTCTAAAAAGAATGTATAATAAATAATAATAATACAATAAAACTTACCTTTCAAAAGTTACATATGTGTTAAATAAAGGAAATTAAAATATGAAATTTGGTTAGTGAGATATCTTAGTAACTAAACTATACAATTTGATTTCAATTCCTATCACACAGTAACAGATTCTAATAATGGATTTTTAAAATGATTTATTCACTCTTGAAGCTCCTTCATTTCCCCCCCCCCCAAAAAAATAAAAATAAAAGATCCAGTACATTAATAGTAGAGAGAAAAGTAAAGAATTTAGAATAGTGTAACTCAAGAAAAGGTAAACCACTGTGTATTAGGATTATCTAGAGGGACAGAAGTAATAAACTTAATATTTTATGAAGTGTTAACTCACATGATCACAAGGTCCCACAATAGGCTGTGTGCAAGCTGAGGAGCAAGGAGGGCCAGTCAGGGTCCCAAAACTGAAGAACTTGCAGTCTGATGTTCGAGAGCAGGAAGCATCCAGCATGAGAGAAAGATGTAGGCTGGGAGGCTAGGCCCATCTCCTCACTTCACGTTTTTATGCCTGCTTTATATTCACTGGTAGCTGATTAGATGGTAACCATCCAGATTAAGGGTGGGTCTGCCTTTCCCAGCCCACTGACTCAAACGTTAATCTTCTTTGGCAACACCCTCACAGACACACCCAGGATCAATACTTTGCATTCTTCAATTCAATCAGGCTGACACTCAGTATTAACCATCACGAATCCACCTTTCATCAACTTGAATCCATATACATTTCCTGAGATCATACATAATCTTCAAATAAAGACAATAATAAGGTTTATAATTACACCTAACATAATACAACTATCCTTCCTACAACCAGAAATGCACTAATCCCCAACCCAAATACTATCACATAAAGTTAATGATACTTAAATGCTGATGTGAAGTCAATAAATCTTATGTCACATGATAAAGGAAAAAGTAAATAAAATGAAGCTTTTTTTTTAGTACAAGTGTATACATGCACAATTTTTTTTTTTTTTTTTTTGAGATGGAGTGTCCCTCTGCACCATCCTGGCTCACTGCAAGCTCTGCCTCCAAGGTTCATGCCATTCTCCTGCCTCAGCCTCCCGAGTAGCTGGGACTACAGGAACCTGCCACCACTCCTGGCTAATTTTTTGTGTTTTTAGCAGAGATAGGGTTTCACCATGTTAGCCAGGATGGTCTCGATCTCCTGATCTCGTGATCCACCCACCTCAGCCTCCAAAAGTGCTGGGATTACAGGCGTGAGCCACAGTGCCCGGCCCCACACATGTTTTTAACAAAAGAATGAGGAAATGCTCATGACAATTACAGCCCTCATTTCTGCAGCTGGTCACGTGGTCATAGCTGATATTGGTGACTACCTTCTTCTCCTACCCATTCTGTATTCCCTTTGCTTTCAGCAAGCATCTCAGCAGGTTGTGGATTTTTACCTGGTGGAGTGACCCAGCCCTTCAATCTCGAAGGGTCTGGGCCATTTGCAGTCCTGCCTGGATTGGGCTGTTGTAGTTTCCCATTGACCTTAATCACAGGCATGGTAATACTAAGAAACGCCCTAATGGATCTCCTGTATTCCATGCATACACTTCCTTACCTCCATTATGGTGTACTTGACTGATTTCAACTTGATAGTCTGGATCTGTCACCCCAGCAAACACTGTAAGTCCCTTCTTAGCCTGTTAACTTAAAGGTGGGAGGAGTCCAAAGTGTCCAGGTGGCAATCTTAATTTCCAGTTTAATGGAATCATTGTGTCTTCTGGTAGCAGCATTTCTCCCTCTGGAACTAAGACCTCTAGGCCAGCAGAACATAATGTCACAGGAATAGGAAGCAAAGTGATGGTGAGTGGTGTCACTTCCACCTCCATCCCTTGATTCCTGGACCCACGGATCCTGGCTATGAGAAAAACAATACTATATATTGGATGCAGATTCAGAGCACACGTGGCCTTCTGGAAAACTTTGCCTCAGCCCTACGAAGTATTGTCACCTAGTTGGTGTTGTAATTGTGACTTCAAAAGGCAGTTCCACTGCTCTGTCAATCCAGCTGCTTGAGTATAATGCGGAACATGGTAAGACCAGTGAATTCTATGAGCATGAGTCCACTGCCACACTTCTTTATCCATAAAGTGAGTACCTTAGTCTGAGGCAATGCTGTGTGGAATACCATGATGGTGGATAAGGCATTCCATGAGTCCACGGATGGTAGTCTTAGTATAAGCATTGCATATAGTATAGGCAAACCCATATCTGGAGTAAGTGTCTATTCCAGTGAGGACAAACCTCTGTGTTTTCCATGATGGAAAAGTTCCAATGTAGTCAACCTGCCACCAGGTAGCTTGCTGATCACCCTGAGGAATGGTGCCATATCGAGGGCTCAGAGTTGGTCTCTGCTGCTGGCAAATTGGGCACTCAGCAGTGGCTGTAGCCAGGCCAGCCTTGGTGAGTGGAAGTCCATGTTGCTGAGCCCATGAGTAACCTCCATCCCTGCCACCATGGCCACTTGTTCATGGGCCCATTGGATGATGATGGGGTGGCTGGGGAAAGAGGCTGAATTGTGTCCACAGAATGGGTCATTCTATCCACTTGATTATTAAACTCCTCCTCTGCTGAGGTCACCTGTTGGTGAGCATTCACATGGGATACAAATATCCTCACAGTTTTTGGCCACTCAGAGAGGTCCATCCACATACCTCTTCCCCACATTTCTTTGTTGCCAATTTTCTAATCGTGCTTCTTCCAAGTCCCTGACCATCCAGCCAAACCATTGGCTACAACCCATGAATCAGTATATAATCATGCATCTGGCCCTTTCTCTTTCCATGCAAAGTATACAACCAGGTGTATTGCTCAAAGTTCTGCCCACTGGGAAGATTTCCCTTCGCTGCTGTCCTTCAGGGATGTCCTAGAAAGGGGTTGTAGTGCTGCAGCTGTCCACTTTCAGGTGGTGCCTGCATATCATGCAGAATCATCTGTGAACCAGGCCCTAGTCTTCTCTTTCTCTGTCAACTGATCATGGGGAACTCCCCATGAGGCCATCAGTGCAGGCTAGGGGAGAGAAGGCAGGGTGTCAGAAGTGGAGACTGTGGGCATTTAAGCCACTTCCTCATGTAACTTATTTATGCTTTCAGGACCTGCTCAAGCCCAATCACATATACACCGCTTCCATTTGATGATGGAATGCTACCGTGTGTAACAACCCGCTGTATGGCTAGATGGGTCAGAAAGCACCCAGTTCATGATAGGCAGTTCAAGTCACATAGTGACTTGATGATCCATAGTCAAACATTTAGTTTTCACCAAAGCCCAGTGACAGGCCAAGAGCTGTCTCTCAAAAGGGGAGTAGTTATCTGCACAAGATAGCAGGGCCTTGCTCCAAACTCCTGGAGGCCTCCACTGTGATTCACCTATGGGGGCTTGCCAAAGGCTCCAAACAGCATCCCTATCTGCAACTGACACCTCAAGCACCACTGGATCTTCTGCTGGGTCTTATGGCCCAAGTAGGCCTTAATGTGTCATAATCGTATTTGAAGAGACCTTGAAATAAGCAGCTTGTACAGCAGCCTAGACTGTTGTAAAGCCTTCTCCTGTTCTGAACCCCACTTAAAATTGGCAGCCTTTTGGGTGACTCAATAAATGGGCTGGAGTAACACACCCAAATGAAGAATGTTTTGCCTCCAAAATCCAAATAGACCCATTAGGCATTGTGCTTCTTTGTTGTAGGAGAAACCAAATGCAGCAACTTATCCTTCACCTTAGAAGGGATATCTCGCCAGGCCCCACACCCCTGGACCCCTATAAGTTTTACTGAGGTAGAAGGTCCCTGAATTTCAGTCAGATTTCTTTCCCATCCTCTGGCATGCAAATGTTTCACCAGTGAGTCCAGTGTGTTTGCTACTTCTTGCTCACTGGATCCAATCAACATAATCTCATCAGTGTAATGGACCAGCATGATATCTTGCAGAAGCGAAAAGCAATCAAGATTTCTTCAAATAAGATTATGACACAAACCCAGAGAGTTGTTATATCCCTGAGGTAGGAAGGTAAATGTATGTTTCTGGCCTTGCCAGCTGACAGCAAATTGCTTCTGGTGGGCCTTAAGGACAGGAATGGAGAAAAAGGCATTTGGCAAGTCAATGACTGCATACCAGGTACCAGGAGATGTGTTAATTTGCTCAAGCAATGAAACCACATCTGGCACAGCAGCTGCAATTGGAGTCACCACTTGGTTAAACTTGCAATAATCCACTGTCATTTTCCAAGATCCATCTATCTTCTGCATGGGCCAAATGGGAGAGTTGAACACAGATGTGGTGTGGAATCACCACCCCTGTGTCTTTCTAGTCCTTGATGGTACTTATCTCTGCAATCCCTACAGGGTTGTGATATTGTTTTTGACTTACTATTTTTCCAGGTAGAGGCAGCTCTAAAGGCTTCCATTTGGCCTTTCCCACCATAATAATCCTCATCCTACCAGTCAGGATGCCAATGTAGGGGTTCTGCCAGCTGCTAAGTATGTCTATGCCAATTATGCATTCTGGTACTGGAGAAATTACCACAGGATGAGTCCAGGGACCCACTGGACCCACTGTAAGTTGGACTTGAACTAAAACTCCATTAATTACCTAACTTCCATAAGCCCCTACTTTAACTGGAGGACCATAATGATGTTTTAGGTCCCCTGGAATCAACATCAGCTCAGAGCCAGTGTCAAGTAGTCCCCGAAATGTCGGATTATTTCCCTTTCCCCAGTGCACAGTTACCCTGGTAAAAGGCCAGAGGTCTCCTTGGGGAAGGATGAGAGAAAGGTTAACAGCTTAAATTGTCAGTAGTGTAGTGGGATGTTTCCTCAAGGGGACCAGCCTCCCATTCATTCAAGGGGTTCTGGGTCTATAAACTGGCTTAAGTCTGGAAATTGAGCGGCTGTGATTCTCTGCTTTCATAATTCAAATGAGTCTTTTGTCTATTTGATCTAGAAGTTTTCTGCTTATATAAATTAAGTAGGAATGCAGTAGGCTTCCCACCAATTTCACGTCTAGGAGCACCATGACTAATTAGCCAATGCCAGAGCTCCATACAAGTCAGACTATTCTGATTGCTGCTTTGCTTCTGCTGTCCAGTATGATAGCTATGCCCACCTTGCCTGTGATGGTCAAGTGCCACCACTTGGCCCCTGCCACCTCAGGATCCAATTATTTCCATTGTATTTAAATTTTGTAGTTGAGTGACTGCATGTCCCACCATTAGATCTGACATACAGAGAAGAGCAATTACAGGGCTCTTCAAAGATGCAGGAGCTGCCCTCACAAATCTATTTCACAAGACACTGGGCAAGGGTATATCTTCTGGATCTTCCCAGATGGGTTGAATAGATCTAAAGTGACTAATCCACTCCACCATCCCAATCTCCCTAAGCATTTGGGCATTTGGTCTTTTCCTCTACATTAAACCAAGGGAGATCAGGCATTTCTATCCCACTCAGTAGGTCATCTTTTAATCTGTATTTCAGCTAACCAAGCATATAAACTATTAAAACCTTTTTTAACTCCCTGAGGTTCAACATTAAATGCAGTATCCCTACTTAGTGGGCAAAAATCAATAAATTCAGCCTGATCCAACTCTATGTTCCTTCCACCATCATCCCACACTCTTAATATCCATTCCCATGCCTTTTCTCCAGATTTCTGTTTATATAACTTAGAAAGCTCAAGCAATTCCTTTCCTCCTCTTAGGTCACACTCTCAACCTCACCTTTAGGGGCCCGCTGGGACTTTAGTCTAGTTATAGGTCTAGAGGCAAACAGGAGTGTTGTGGGTGGCTTCTGAGGAGAATCAACATTACCTTGCAGGCACCTGCCTCAGAGGAGGCCATCACTGTTGCCTCAGGCAGCGCAGAGTTTATCACCTCAGACAAAGGTGGAAAAGCTGATGGCAGCATGGATTGGGAGGGGATGTAGCCATTACTGGGGATGGGAAGCTGTTTCTTCTTGCAAAAAGGTTCATCGGAGTTTACAAACTCAGTGTCCCCAGCTTCATCAAGGTCCTTCCACACATCGCCATTCCAAGTTGCAGGATCTCATTATTTTCCAATCAATGCCCTCACTTTAACAGTAGACAGCTGGCAAGGCTGTGCATGCACCTTTCATTGCAGGTCAGCCACTCGCATGATAAGAGCTTGTGTCTGTTTTTTTCACAATTTTGGTTCTTTCTCTACAGGAGATAAGACTCTTACTCAGGGCAATCTTAGCAGATTTGAGGCTCAGTATCTGCTCCTGAAGCCGGGAGATAGAATCACCGAGTTTATCATTTTCTTTCATCACTTTGTCCACTGAACTTAGGAACAACAAAGCAGCTTCATTATGTTCCTTGGTTCTCCACATATGGTCAAAGGTATTATATAGAGAGTCACTAAACTTCTTGCCTCTCACGAGCAGTGAATTAGGAATGTCGAATGCATTTATTTTGCATAACTCTCTAAACAGTTAATGCCAAGGACTATTAGAATTCTCCATACTATTAGAAGTAGAGTCCTTAGCATTTTTGGGTCTAATCATATTAAACAGCCAACTCCAGAAACCCCAAAACCAAGGAAAGAACTCCATCCTTAATATTCTGTTCCTCTACAACCACTCCTGGTACCAAAATCTGTATTAGGGTTCTCTCAAGGTACAGAACTAATAGGATATATATGTATATATTGTATACATATATAAAATATATAATATAATATATGTCATATATATATATATAAAAAATTAAGTGTTAACTTACATTGTCACAAGGTCCCTCATCTGCAAGCTGAGGAGCAAGGAGAGCCTGTCCAAGTTCCCAAATTGAAGAACTTGGAGTCTGATGTTTGAGGGCAGGAATCATCCAGCATGGGAGAAAGATGTAAGCTGGGCATCTAGGCCAGTCCCATCTCTTATTTTTCTTCCTGCTTTATATTCTTGCCATACTGGCAGCTGATTAGATGGTGCCCACCCAGATTAAGGGTGGGTCTGGTTTTCCGAGCCCACTGGCTCAAATGTTAATCTCCTTTGGAAACACCCTCACAGACACACCCAGGATCAGTACTTTGCATTCTTCAATCCAATCAAGCTGACACTCAGTATTAACCATCACACACTGTGATGAACAAAGTACTGCTTAGAATTTCCTAGAAAGCAAAGTTGAAGGAGCAAAGTTGTAGACAAGGGAGGCCCATTACTCATGATTGCCCTGGGCATCATTAAGGAGCTCATTCATCTTTCTGCACTACCCTTATCAGCAAGAATTTGGGTTATGACCACGGAAACAAGGACATGAAAGGTGTACAGAATTCAACCTGATGACATTTACTGTATGTAAAATGTGTGGTCTACCAGACAGGGAAAATGTGAAAAGAATACTGAATATAGAATTCTGCCCACACAAATCAGGTAATAAATTTAAGAGACTATGAAAGAATGCCATATGTATACAAAGGATCCAGTGGAATAGAAGTAAAAATGTTTTTAAAGCCAGGCAGGAAAACATTCAAATGCATTATGGGAGTCAAAAATTGCAATATTCAAGGAAAGGGTAAAGGTCTTAGTTACCATCTCTATCTGGCTGCAGGATTCTTAAGTAAAAGAAGAATGAGGAAATAAGAGAAGAAAAACCAGGTAACAATTTTTAAAGGTCATAGAGTCCCTGTTATAGATTATGTAAAGGAGCTCTATTGTTGGTAAATGTTGCAAACTGAATCAAACATCAAGTATTCAGCAGATATCACTGGCAGGTGAGCAACCTCAGTATAATTATTTCCTTGATGAATCTTTTCATACTACAAAAGATTAGAATTAGACATATATGTGTAAAGGAGAAGTAAACCAAACTTTAAAAAACCTTTCTATGTTAATTTTGGAAATCATTTGTGCATATATGTTATGCTGTTTAATATGATTAACTGTTTAAAGGAATTTAGCATATTAGACTTGCTAACTCCAATTTAAATTTAAAATGTGTTATTGATAATTGAATATAGACTTGAGGAAGTATGCTAAAAGATTAAATATACATTTATTAACCTCATGAAAAGCTTAAAATATGTATAATAACTTTGACTATACATGTTTAGCTCATTAAATTAACAAAATAGTTTATTTGAAAAAGTTTTGTTTCTATTGGGGTAGAGTACAAGTAAGAAATGAGGCAGGATTTTTTGCTCCTTAGTACAGCTAAAATCTGGGATCTTGTCTCATGATCTGGAAAAATTAGGCACACAAACACATTGAAAAGTGAACAGAGCACAGTATTAAAAGAAAGCCCTCAGCAAAAAAAGGGGGGGCCCTGCCAACAGGCTCCCACCTCATGGATTGAATACGAGGCCACACCACAAGAGCTGATGAGGCCAGGCTCCACCCCACTGCGTAATGCATGAATTCTCGGTGGCTCCACCCCATTCACCCAGTGCACAGGCGGGCCCTTAGTCTGAGACACTCCATATTGATTTATTTCCCTTACTGCATATGTGTAAAGGGACAGAATTTTTCACCGTGGGCATGTTTAGGCAAGCCCCTTGTGCACAATGACCTGGGAGGCATGTGGTTGTCTCCTGTCTCTATCAGAAGTAAGGGAATCGGCAATTATTAATTAGAGGGCCTATTGAAATTACAATTTTATTTATTAGATTTATAAAGTGTTAAAAAAACTTTGTAGTTAATTATTTAGAATAGCTGTTTTTAATTTATATTTTTAATGATTTGAATATTCATTTTGAAAACTCTCTATTAACTATGTTTGTCAAAATCACATTATTCTTGTATATAGGACAGTACGTACTCCATGACTATCCATTGGTCAAAATAGTGACAACAGAGCAAGAGACAGCGTGTGAGATTGTACAAGTGTTCTTCCAAGCAATAATTTATTTTTAAAAAGTTAAGTAATTTCACCAAGATGAAGTTTGCACACAGATATTAGTATCTGGAAAATTGCGCAATGGCTATAAGGCTAAAGTCCTCAGCAGTAGTTTCTAAAAGATGAAGGTACAATTTTCATATGTCTTTTCTTTTAGTGGACCTAAATAAAAAAAAAGGTTATATTATTAATTCTTAGCATTGCATGGAGAATTCAAATAACATAACAAATGTATTTCATGCTAGTGGTTTATGGATAACCTAAAATAATAAAAAAATAATTTTCTGATATCTGTACATTAGCTGGACTTTTGGGAGGAGGTCATAGTAAATAACTAATATTAAAATCACTACTATTGCTCAACGTGTGAAAATTCTATATTTCAGGCAGCAAAGTTGACATTTTGTTGAAAAATTGAAGATACTAAAACATGTTATTGACTCATTTGAGTACTAGTCAATTTTTCACAACAGTGGAATAGGAACTTTTCTCTAGATAGGGTCAGTAAATGTTTGTTGACATAGTTTTGAATCTATTCAAATTATCAAATAATGATTTAAACACTGTTCTTTTCCATTTTAAAACATTAAAAAATGTTTGGAATGACCTTGAGGATTTTGAGAGTAGGAATATTCAATTGTCTTTATGTATTACAAAAGTATTTGAGTAAAATTTGTACATAAGTTTTAATTTTGAACAGATTTAGCCTGCCAAAAGAAAATTAACTCAAATGTACTGCCTCACCCCACCAGCAGACAAATCATTTGTTTGACAAGTTGAGTTTAGTTATTTGGTATATTCCATCTAGAAAGACATTCTCCCAAATTTATACCTTTTGTTTTGGGCATAGATCATAATAAATTGTTTTAATTTTTTCCAACAGTAATTATACAGTGGCTTTTGTATATTTTGTATATTTTGGACCATCACTGTGTACTGTGTTATGGGATTAAAACTGTGGTATCAACATGGAAGAAAAAGATTATCTTATTCCAGTCTTCATCAGTCAGCTTCTTCCACAATACTTTGTGAAAACTTGGTATGCCAGACCCAGATGCAGCACAGATAAGGCCAATCATATAAAGGAGAAAATAAAACCTATTCTCTCTTACCCTAGTTCCTAATGAATTGTCAAAAGAAGAAAAAGCAAGAGTAACATGTGCCGCACCACCCCCGCAACATGCCTCAAGTTAAAAGCCTAGAAAAGAGTAGAATTCCGTGTGGGAAGCAATGAAAGAAGGGCTTTTAAGAATCCCACTTTACATGCAGTATTCTGTGGGCAGACCACCCCCCAGCTGCCTCACGCAAACCTCAAAATAAATTCAGTGGAATTTTATTGTTAAGCTGACAGAAGACTGAAGTTTTGCCTCCTATATGATAAGAATGAAACAAAAATTCTTCTCATGCTTCTGAAGGACATGGGGATGTTTAGAGTCTGGCCAGTGGCTCTCATGAGAGGGAATTATTGAGGCAGGCCAATGTTTTCTCAAAACTAGAACACTTGGTGCAGCGGCCAGTAGCAGAGAAATCATATTAAAGTCACAGACCTAAGGGATGTCTACGGGAATATCAATAGCTGAAGGGGCGATAAGCCACTGGGGAAGACCATGAGATACTGTCTCCATTGAGAGAAGACAGACAATAAGTTACTGTGGAACATAAGTTACACCAATGTCGTCAGCTGGAGATTCCTGCACATTATTTGGGACAAGGCCATCATCCTCAGCTCAACTGTCACCAGTCTGGGGAGGTTCCTTAGCTATTGGATGGTAAATACCAGCATGCTCCAAAGCCTGCCTCATGGATCCATAAAACCCATATCTTCTCTGCAAGCGTAAGGTCCCTATCACAAAACAACTGCAACCTCATATACTAAAAGGCCACTTCATGCCACCTTGAGAGACAGGATTTATCTGAAACGGAGATAAAATTGCCAAAAGGAACAGTTTTAATTTCCTGATTAGGCCAAAATCCATAATTATTTATTTCCTCTTCAACTGTGAGGGAAGAGCAGATGAATTTATAAAAATTCTGTTTTTCTGAATGTGTTTATTTAATACATGAGTAAGAATTTTCCTTTTTTTTTTTTTTTTTTTTTTTTTGAGACGGAGTGTCGCTCTGTCGCCCAGGCTGGAGTGCAGTGGCGCGATCTCGGCTCACTGCAAGCTCCGCCCCCCTGGTTCACGCCATTCTCCTGCCCCAGCGTCTTGAGTAGCTGGGACTACAGGAACCCGCCACCAGGCCTGGCTAATTTTTTGTATTTTTTAGTAGAGACGGGGTTTCACCGTGTTTGCCAGGATGGTCTGGATCTCCTGACCTCGTGAACCGCCCGCCTTGGCCTTTCAAAGTGCTGGGATTACAGGCATGAGCCACCGCACCTGGCCATGAGTAAGAAATTTACCTGCTATCTTTAGGAGCATTGTCTGGCATCTTTAAAAATCTCTGTGAACATAAAACAAGGCCCTGTTGAAAGTGATGATTTTATTTATGAGCATATAACTGCATTCACAGCTGATTACAAACCTGTAATCTTAATTAGAGAGCCAAGGTACATTGGGTTCATGGATGCAATTCCAAGTGAAATAAAGGATGATAGAGAATCAACAGAGGAAGTAAAGAAGGGAGGACTCATGGAAAATAATTATTAAAGTCCCTGCCTGGACCCTGGCATTTTTATATAAGTGAGCCAAGATTTAGCAATGGCAACTGAAGCTAGATGTACAGTAGCCAGAGAGAGATTGGAAAAGTGTACTCTGGAGGAGGATAGACTCTAGAAACAAGCCTGAAAAAAAACTCTGTAGCTAGTAATGCATAAGACAAGACCAACTTGAGAGGTCTTGAAAAGCTAGGAGTGTAATCAAACTTTCTCATGAGGATGGACACCCATTTCTCTCTCAAACCAAGTCTCTGAGGCCAGAGACTGGTCAGTGACTTAGGGATTCAAATAGGAATGGAGAGGAGGCCTGGAAGAAATCCTTCTTACAGGAGACCAGATTGTACTTCTGGCAGCCTTTGAATAGAGGCAACTGCTCTCTCTAAGGCCTAAACCCACTCAATGTTTGCCTGTGGTCACATCTGAGCTCTCAGTGGACATAGGGCCAGGGCAGAGGACACTGAGTCTTGAGAAGGATCACACCGTCATTCAATGAGTCATGAGACTTTCAACCAGTATTCACAGTTAGCTGTTAAGCAGGATAATAAAAAGGAGAAAATATTTTGGATAAAGACATACCGCTCAACTTCTTGGAAGGAAATGGAATCCAAGGTCATAGTAAGTAGTTATTACAGGACCACACTTATTTACTAAAGGGAGCTTATAACTGTAGGATGGTGTTCTTAAATACTGTATATTAGTGTGTGTTTCTCATTTGCACTTATGTATATTTCATATTTTTTCTAATTAAAATGAGGCATCCTTCCACTTCAGTGGGAATTTTCATTGTTACAGCAGAAATGCAAAAAGAAAGAATAAGCTAACATTAATCATCACCAAAACTAGATTAATGCAGAGAAGATAAGCATATCTATTTTGAACTTAATTTCACTACCAGCTATCAAGTGCTTTGACCTCCATGTGCTGTGTAAGAGGACATGCATCCAAATTATCTAAAAATCTTTATTTGATTATTTTAATCAAGAAGAGGAAGGAGAAAAGCTATGACATAGTCCTGTATTACATCACTTGGAAAGGAATTTGCTGTGCCAAAGGCTTGATTCTCAGGATCCTGATCCTAAAACACTGCTATGAAGAGTTTGAATATGCATGAGAATTGATGCCTCCGTCACAATCACATTGCTGATCCTAGAGACAGTTATTGCCTAGGTATAAATCTTTGAGGATGCATTGAAAAATGTTTGGCAAACCTTAAACTGTAAGCATTTTAAGCATTTTCTCAATTCGGTGAAGCATTATACCAATGATTAACTATAGATTAGTTATTTCTGAAGTTACTTTGCTCCTCAAAGATGGCAGTAAACTATTATTATTATTCAAAGTATTAAAAAGGTTGACATGGAGATTTGAAGGAAACGTTTGGTTGGTCATTTTGGGGTGCTAAATGGATGAAGACAAAGGCAAAAGGAACTACTTTGAAGCAATAGGAAGCATACATGTCTATGCCATGATTGGGTTTTCCCTTTGCCCCAAATATAATTTAAACAGCTTGGGTGGCGGATCTTAGCATGTTAGTATTTTTAAAATTACAGACTCTAATGGTGTGACCCTATATCAGAAAGGCTGTTGACAAATATTTCTAAAGAATAATATTAAAAATTTGGGGAAAAATATCGTCCATATATCACTGAATATTAAAAATCCCTGTTACTTAGCCAGACCATAATTTTCAATACTGAATAGTATGTAGCCAATAAATTAATGGATAGATTATAATAAAATGGAGATCTTATAGTATAACATTGAGAGAAAATCCCAAAATTTATTAATGACTTGAAAATCATAAATATATAGTTTAAAAGAATCTTCCTAATAAGGATACTATTACATTAAATTTTTTATGTAATCCCAGTACTTTGAGAGGTCGAGGCAGGCAGATCACCTGAGATCAGGAGTTCAAGACCAGCCTGGCCAACATGGTGAAACCGTCTCTACTAAAAATAGAAAATTTAGTCAGGCGTGGTGGCGCGCTCCTAATCCCGGCTACTGCAGAGGCTGAGACAGGAGAAGTGATTGAACTCGGGAGATGGAGGTTGCTGTGAGCCAAGATCATGCCACTGCACTCCAGCCTGGGCGACAGAGCAAGACTCCGTACCCCTCCGCTCCCCTCCCCCCCCCCAAAAAAAGACTTTTGCTTAGGTATGTATGGGTTAATGGCTAAACCTCCACCCTGCTCTGCCACCGCCGCCCTGCCCCACCCACCGGCCCCAGGTGCACACACATATAAAGACAAACACAAACACCAAACAAACAAACAACTCATGAATTAGAGTCTATGGACAGGACAACTAGAAAATATTGGGGAAAAATATAGAAGGATACTTAATTCATATTGCTTAACAAATATCTTAAGTTTTTGCTCCACTTTAAAGCAAGTAAAACCAGAAATAGCTGGTTACTCAATCAGAAGACTTGTAAAGACTTTGGCACCTTAGGAAAAGACTGTGAATGAATGAACATTTATTTTTTAACATAACATACAATATTAACAGCATGCACATTACATCTTTTACTATACCTCCATGAACAGATGATTTTTTAGTTGACAGAATACTGGTTATATTCATAAAGGAATTTAACCAAGCACACAATCAAGAAGTCAGGTTTTAATATTTCTTATGAGTTTTATACATATATGTATACCTCAATAAACAGTACAATATGCTTGCTCTCTGCTTAGCCATTCCACTTTGATGCAAATTTCCTCTATGAGCGGATCCTAATGGTGACAAAAATAAGTGAAGATAAATAGTGGCAAAATAGCTAACACTACTTTCTTTTTAATTTGCATTTGTTTTAAGCTTTCAAAATGTAGTCTTTCAAGTCTAAGAAAGAGATAGGATTAAAACAGCAAGTAAAAGAGAGTGAATGATATTCTAAATATGTGGAAGTGCTAGAGTTAAAACTTTAAATTCCTGCATTCTTTTGAGAATTTTCAGCTATTATGTATATGTTTGTGGGAATAAGAGAGACTTGTATATATGAACAACACATTGTATAGTCCCCAGATTTTTCTAGTAAGCTTACATCTAAGAAAAGAAAAAGAAGCTGTAGCACACACAAAAAATGAGATCAGTATTCTCAATGCTAATTATATAGGAATGAAGAATTCTTATGCTGGGCAGAAACAGTCTGTGGAGCCTATGTTTCTTAGCCAAAAGCAGCTTCATAGAACATGCTGTTGAAGGCCTGCTTATCCTGTCTGAAATGGTTTTCTAGCCCGACCAGATTCTAATATATTTCAGAAGTTTTTCAACACTGTTATTCAAGAACCCACACAAAATCATTTCATGCTTCTTTATATTTTTTATCAGTAACAATTTCTTAGGATAATGGGCTCCTTTTTAAAAACACCATTTTTATTACTTGTTTATCTCAAAAACCTTGTTTACATTAAGTGGTATTTTGAGATTTATGCAAAAGTTCTCTTCTTATTTGTGGGCAGTATATTTTTTTGCTTTATATATTTTTTGTTATTGGTTCTTGACACTTTATTGGTTCTTTACACTTTTCAGCTGTAAAAGAAACTATTTTAAAACCTCTTTGTATGTTAATCTCTCATCCCCTTTGCTTTTCATTTACTTTCCTTTGTGGGGGTGTGTGGGGGGGTGTGTGTGTGTGTGTGTGTGTGTCTATGTAATGGTATAGAAAACACAATTATATGTAGAGCATACTGGAACACTGAACAAATTGAGGATAGTTGCCCTGGAGAAATGTACAGCTCTAAAATAGATCTAAAGTAGATTGTATAAATCAATAAACAACCCCACTGAGATTTTTGGGGCTGTATCTTACACAGCATAACCTAGCATCTCCTGGCTGATACAGAAACATTGCTATTGCAAAGTAGATAATATCCTACTCAATCAAAAGATTTAATAGGTTAAATACTATATATTACAATTACAAAATCAACTTAAGTACCTTGGTTAAACCCCTCCCTCACAAAGTGTAATTCAGAACATTATTGAGAGCTAATATACAAATATATAATTGCTAAAATCGCAGGACTTAAAGCAAGTAAAATTCTGTCATCCTCACTTTTCTTATGTGTATAATGAATGTGTATTCTACAAGGTCATCACACGAGTCACACAATATGTGTAACATAATGCCTATTAAATAGGAGATCAATTAATGTTAGTCAAAAAGTTAAGTAACTTACTAACTAAATAAATATCTTGGAATATTTTCCATTTTTAACCATAGTAATATATTACTAAATGAAAAAAATTCTTACTATATATAAATAAATATATATATTTATTTATTTTTAAAATCTTGCAAAATAAATCTTAAACGAAAAAGGTCACTGTTAAGAAAATAGTTTTTTTTTTTAATTTCAGAGCTTCAAAGTAAATAATGTTATAAACATGGCATTGTTTGGATCAAATACAGTAAGCTTGGTAATCTAATGTGTTGTTTTTGAAAATATATCCAACCTAACATTAAACGCAAACTCAACAGAAGTTGGACCATTTTAAGTACTAATCTACTAGACCTTTTCAAATATGTCTTCTGAAACTCCCTATAATTATGGCTTTGTAACATGTCATTTTTCTCTTTTATTAGGAACACAACAGTATAGTTAAGTTGCATGTAATTTTTTTCTCTGAGAATGTTTTTAAAGCATGTTACTGTAAATGAATACATAAAAGAAGAAAAGATTCAACAAGTTCTTTAAATAGAATAGTCAAGTGTGAGTATATCATTATGTGTTGGAAACAAAACACATATTTTTCAAATTAGAATATTTTAATATTTCCCCCCTTGACTTGCCTATGTATGTTCAAATTAACTAAACTTATGCTACATGCATCAGTCTTTAGAATGTGAGATTTTTAAATTTACATTTATGGAATATATTCTAGCAATATAATTCAAATTTAATTATACAGCAAAAATCTTTACTCTTGGAAAATACTTAATAATGAAAGCCAAAGGTGAAAAAAGCACATCTTCAAATAAAATTTATTGGTTTGCTAATTTCAGTTGATATATAATGGGAGAGCACTTTCTTCTTTGGTAGCAAGTCTTATTTCGATATATTCATTTCTTTTAAATAGGTCAAAATATAGTAGTTAAAATAAGAAATGAAATAAATAATATGAAAATTTTTTCCTATTCTGCTTTTGTTTATATTGAATGAAATATATTGCTATTCAAGAAAACCTGGAACTATTCTGAGTATTGTCTTTGTATTAGGCTCTTATTGCTGCTGCAACAAATGACCACAGATTAGTGACTTAAAACAACACACATTTGTTTATTATCTTAGCGTTATGGAGGACGGAAACTAAAAAGTGGGTCTCATGGGCTAAAGTTCAGGTGTTGGCAGAGCTGCATTCTTTCTGGAGGATCTAGGGGAAAATCACTTTCTCTCCTTTTCCAGCTTCTGGAAGCTGCCTCATTCGTTAGCTCCTGGCCCCATCCACCATCTTCAAACCAGCAGCGTAGCATCTTCCAATTTCTCGCTCTCTAACTCTGCACCCATCATCCCACTATCTAACTATACTGCCTCCCTCTCATAAGTACTCCTGTGAATACACTGGGCCCAGGATAGTTATTATTCAGAATAATCTCCCCCTTTCAAGATACTTTGATCACATTTGCAAAGTACCTTTTGACACATAAGGCAACACATTTGCAGATTCCAGGGTTAGGAGATAGACATTTTTGATGGGTTGTTATTCAGTCTACCACATCGATTCTTGATTTTTCTGAAAAATCTAGATACATGAAGCTGTAGGGCCTTTATCAAATAATACTGTATTTTAAAACTCAAAAAAACAAAATAAATATGATTATAATTTAAAACTATTATTGCAGATTTATTTTTAAAAATCTCTAAGTGGAAAAGTGATATATTTTTTACTTAATAGTCATGGGGTCTGTAACTTTTCCATTCTTCTCTGATAAAATCCTGATTCTGTTGATGGGAGCTCCCCCTCAGTCTCAATGCTATCCTGGGCAACTCACTTAAAGGCAATTAATCCATTAGAAGGCTTGCAGCTTATAAATTAACTTAAAAATTATTTGTCCAAATTGGGATAGAATAGAATAATATTATTCTTATTTGTGGGAATTTGGGTGGACAAATATGGAGTGAATTAGGTAGTTTGAAACAGAGATAAGGTTGTCACAAAAATTCAGAACAGCTAATTAAATTTCAATTTTAAATAAACAACATGCAAGTTCATAGTTATGTCCCAAATATTTCATGAGACATACTTAGAGTTAAAAATATGTGTTGTTTTATCTGAAGTTCAAATTTAATTGGCTGTCTTGTAATTTTATCTTCTAAATACAAAAGCCCTATGGAGATGACAATAGGACTAAGTGGCCATGAACCAGCTGAAGTTATAAGGAAATTTAAAATCGTGAGGAAGCAGAAGCTGTGACAGGTATTACAGTTTGAGGGTAAGCAGAGGTCCTTAGCTTGCTTTTATTAAACAAACAGGAAGATAATTTGCAACAAAACATAAAAACTATAGCTTTTATAAATCTTTCAGAAAAAGTCAAACACTGTGCTAGCATTGGGCAAATGCAAATAGGCAATTCATATAAAAGATATAAAGATAGCTAACAAACTTGTGAAAATGTGTTCAACTGCTTCTTAATTGAGGAAATGATAAGAGAGTAAGTTTTTTTAAACCAAGTTTTATAAGTCAAGATAAAAAAGATTGACATTGCTCAAAGGTATCAAGAACATGGGACAATTGGGTCTCCTGTTCATTTTTTGGTAAAAATCTAAATTGTTATAATAATTTTTAGAGGACTGTATGGTGATATATACCTAAACATATGAATGAGTGGTTGAAATATGTGACCATAAGTCAGGAAACCTCCTTTTACCTGTCTTGGGGTGATGTTGAAGGACTTAGGCACCAGAGCAGCTTGGACTGCAGGTGTGAGCCATCATGCCTCACAAAGTTTTACAATTTTCTAGGAAGAGACAAGGTCTCATTTTGTTGCCCTGTCTGGTCTCGAACTCCTGGCCCAAGCGATCTTCCCACCTTGGCCTCTCAAAGTGCTGGGATTACAGGTGTGACCCACTGCACCCAGTCAGGTGTAGTCCCTTAAATCAACTTTTTTTGTACAATGGAGTCTCACCAGCCATTCACGGGATGAAATCAAAGATTCATCCCCACATAGAATCCCTAGATAGGAAAGGAATTCCTTTCTATATGTCTCATGTCCATCTTACTTCGATTTTCAACTTTTGTTTCTTTAATACAAGCCCCCAACTTCTAGCTTGTAACTGGTTTTCCAAGAACCACCTTTGTCCACTAAAAATCCCTTTTGCATCCTAAACAGAATAATCTTTCTCAAAGTGCAAGTCTGAACCTTAGAATATTCAACACTTTCCCCTCCCTCATCCTTCTCTTGCTTGGAAACATTCATCGGCTTCCTCTTGCTCTTAGGATAAAGACCAAAAAGCAAAGACCGAAATCCTTGACATGACTTATTGACTACCATTTCAGCCTTTTGCACCACATTGTCTTCACCATCTGTTTCATGAGACCTGAACCTCTTCAGTTACTGGAGCTCATGATACTGTCTTCCTGACAGGCTCCAGACCTGATCTCTCTCTGTTCTCTATTTGATTGGTTAGTATTACTCATTGACCATACCCTAGCTCTGCCCTGGCTAACTCAGGAAATTCTTCTCTAGTCATTGGTAAAATTCCTAATTAAATAAGCATTTGTAGCACTGTGGTGTGTTTCTCTTTCTTAGCGCTAACCACATTGGAATGTTATGTCTTACTTGCGTGGTTGATTCATGTCTCTCTCACTCACTAGAGACTAAGCTGCATGAGTACGTGAATCATGTCTGGTTTTCTCTCTATTATGGGATCATATTTGAAAAAAGCTCTCTGAATGAACGAATAAAACATTGATCTGTTTTCTACACATGATGATGGGCTGGGAGCAATGTAAGTAGGCATGAGGGAATTTCCATCTCAAGTTTATGATAGAGGTTTAAGTATCCCCACATTACCGGTGATTAAAGAAGGGAGAAGTGAAGTGTCAGGTTAATATCACCTTTTCCTTAACCTTTATCTGGCCCCATTTTAATGAGGTCTTTCCAAGCCATTTTCATGACTTATGCACCATGGTTAAAGTTACCCTTTTTCAGATGAGTTGTACCCGATGTGGGAGAAGACAAAGTGGGATACTTGGTGCCAAGTTTAAACTGATTTGGGTGAGACTATAGTTTCATAGTCTATGTTAACTTTTGGCCTAGAACGCTTTGCAAATTCAGCATAAAATAGCTATACCAAGCATATTTGGAGTTTTCTTGAGCCATGTACTGGTGCAATATAATCTATTAGTTTGATGAAATAAATGGAAATAACTTTTAAAGGGGAAATGCTTTTTATAAGTATGGCTATCTGTCAACTTTGTTTTTCCTTATAACTCTCTGAATATAAGAGAGCAGTACCGATTGTGTATTTTCTCTCACTATCTTCCCAAGACTAGCAATCTAATTCAATTCACTGAGGTTGAGTCGACTAGAAATTTTGTTTGTTGTCTTCATGCTTTTATTCTAAAGATAATTTAAAAATTACAAAATAGATGTGGAAAATGTCTAATGATGTAGTTTGCTGAGTATAAAGAGGTATTAAATTAGGCTAAAAGTCAGGAGCTTTCATTATGTATTTAACATACTGAATACGATATGGTGTTTGGTATCTGCTGCCAGAGTATTGCTTCTAGACAGGCTAATCTGTACTCCAAGAATGACACCCTGTGGCTGAATAGATCAATAGCAGAAAGCTCATTTATCATTCTCCTCTTTGTCTTTTAAAAAAATAGTCATTGCAAAATGGGATTTATATACAATTCACTTTAATAAAAAATTATTTTATGACAAAGCCCCTTAAATGTTTAAAATGGATTGAAGAGGGCTAGCATGAATAAAGAAAACATTTCAATATTTATTGCTCAATGTATGTGCTATCTATGAGCTATGTCAACATATATCATTAACACATAGCAATAATTCATTACACAGGTGGGTAGGGATTTTTCTCTTAAAAATAGTTCATAACATTTCATTGTGTTTAAAACTTGAGGAGTGTATTCATTTCTATTGTCTTAACTGGCGCCTCAAGGCAACACTGAATAATCTCTAATAGCCATGTTAATATTTCCATGTTTTACAATTATAGAAATGGAAGGTAAATGAGGGTTAAAAGAATTTTCATTTTCTTTTTCTTTTTGAGACAGAGTCTCGCTCTGTCACCCAGGCTAGGGTGCAGTGGCGCAATCTCGGGTCACTGCAACCTCTGCCTCCAGGGTTCAAGGGATTCTCCTGCCTCAGCCTCCCGAGTAGCTGGGACTACAGGCGTGTGTCACCACACCCGTCCAATTTTTTTGTATTTTTAGTACAGAAGGGGTTTCACCGTGTTAGCCAGGATGGTCTCGATCTCCTGACCTCGTGATCCGCCTGCCTCAGCCTCCCAAAGTACTGGAATTATAGGCGTGAGCCACTGCACCCAGCTCAAATTGCTTTTGATTCTGAGTAATTTACTTATAGCTTGAATGTATACTAATAAGTTAATACTATAACAAAGCAGAGTAAGATTTTTTATTACAAATGGATATAATGTAGTTTAGCCATGTTATAAATGTGATGCAGAAAAACACAGTAATATAACAATAAAATATACAATTATATAAACACATTTTAATACATTAAACTAGAAAGAAGAAAATTTCGTATTTAAAAAATCATTCTTTATTATCCCTGCATTTAATATCTCATGATATTCCTTTCACTGCATTCCTTTTACTTTATTATTTTTCATTTTTCTTTAATTTTTATTTTAAGTTCCCAGGTACATGTGCAGGATGTGCAGGTTTGTTACATAGGTAAACAGATGCCATTGTGTTTGCTGCACAGGTCAACCCATCACCTAGGTATTAAGCCCAACATCCATTAGCTCTTCTCCCTGATGCTCTCCCTCCCTCTACCTCCCCATCTCAGGCCCCAGTGTGTGTTGTTCCCCACCATGTCTCCATGTGTTCTCATTGTTCAGCTATCACTTGTAAGTGAGAACATGAGGGCCTTGTTTTTCTGTTCCTGCATTCGTTTGCTGAGGATAATGGCTTCCTTTTAATTTGATATTAAAAACCCCACATTTTCTTGTGGGCCCTGAGTGTTTGGGTCAGGGGGAAGCAGCCTCTTATAGAAGCTTGTCTATATAACTTCTTCTGCTTTGCTGTCCCTGATCTGCTTCTTATTTGGAGTAGCTTGGAGGGTAAGGAGGGATATGAGTGTGAGCTGGGAGCAACAGAGATCAGACCAGTGAGGGAGTTGTATGCCTCTGATAACTGTGAGCAAGCTCTCTCTCCCTAATTATCCTGAGTTCCTTGTGCAGTCAAAGCTAGAATTTCATCCTTTCTCCTATAAAACAAATATTTTAAATGCAATTCCTGGATTATATTATCCAGATTTGAAAAACCTTGAAAAGCTTTTCATATACTTGCTTTAAAATTCAACATATTTCTCTCTAATTACACTTCAAACGCAAATGAAGTACCTGCCTAAAGGGCATCCATAGACTGACTGGCTTCATAGATGAATAAATGTTTAATTTTTACAACTGATATACCTTGTCCAGAGTACAGATAAGACTTTTGGAAAAAATGATAAAACTACCAACAACACAGCAAAAAAAGTCATTGTAAAGAAAGAGTCAAAGAAGATAACAGGAAATGTAAGTTATGTGGCTAACCCAATTTGTGCTCATATTTTGCTGTCCTTAGTTTACAAAAATGAAATAAAAAATGTAGTAAGGTAGTCCGTACTGAAACTATGAAAATCAGTCATATTCAGTGATTCACAGAATTCAGGGTTTCAATATGTACCTTAAGGTCCTCAGTGTTGCTTAAGTTTATACCAATAACATAACATCCAAAGTAGTTTCACAATTAATTTATAAAGGTTTCCCAAATAAGAAGCCTAGTATCAGAATACATAACCTCCCACAGTCTTCAGTTTGAAACTGAAGGCTGCCAAGGCATGAACAAAGCTGTGAGACTGGGAGTATGCACACGGAGAATCCTGTTAGGAGACAGACCAAAGATAGCACAATTTAGCCAGAAGAGACCGTTTGTAAAAACTTGATCATATAAGCTGCTGACAACCACTGGAGCTCAATTAGGCCTGGAATTTCACTTTGGAATGGCTAGAGTTTAAATTGCCAACTACTCCCAATCCACATTTATACTTATTTTATGAATCTATACTGTGGTCCAGTTGCTGTAGTGGTGAAAACTACACACCTGGTTGTAAAATAAGGTATGAAATATGTTTTCTAACCAAGGGGAAAGTGTTCTCATCAGCCACAAGATTTAATTCACGGTAGCCTCATCATCTATAATATACGATGACATCCAGGCTCAGCTGCCAACTACTGATATTAATTATTGAGACTTGATTGGGGTTAACCACTTTTGCTTAAGGTTTCAGCATTCTCTAATTTCAGCTGTCTCTGTGATTCAGTGTTCTAAATACTTATTAGAAATGACAAGATGTGCAAAACATGAATCTAGAAGGACCCAAGGAATATTATCAGATAGGATCATCCTGTCTAGTTTATCTACATATGAGATTCTCTTAAATTTAAACTTGAAATTCTTCCTCTTATTTGTTTCCAATCTATGTCTGTGCTTATGTAAAGGCAATAGGGTTCCTTTTCCCGTATTTTTGAAACCATAATATTATTGGTTACAGGATATAACCTAATGGCTTCCTCTGCATTTTGATGCATAGCCCAGATATTATGATATCATTATTACTAAAAAGACATTATGATATTTTAATATGGTTCTTAAATGGCATCATATGATAAATGTCTTAAGTACTCATAAACAAATATGTTTTTATAGTTTGAAATTAATCAACTTGGGCTGCATTCAGAAAACAAAAAATAAAATAAGTGATAAATGTTATACATTACTTAATGAAAATTATCCCATTACATTAAAAAAAGATTTTAAAGTTTATTGAGTTGGTCTTTAATAATATATTTACATATGTATTAAATTACACATGAAAAACTAGAAATGCTTTGATTTCATGACAAAGTAATTTTATTTACAAATAGTCTTATTAAGGAAACATGAAAGACTGTTGTAATTGAAGAATAGTTTTTCCAGTTAAAACCAAATTTTCAAAATTAATGGTAAGTTGACCCATTTCCACAGTCTCCATATCTGTCTTCTAAACATTTTTCAAAAGTCTCAAAATGACAAGAAGTATTTTACTTCAGTACAATCAAGCAAATAAAACAAACTTAGAGACCATAAAGGTAAACTAGACACATCATCATAAGCATGAAACATTTTTTATGTCACAAAAAATATATTTGAGTTTTCCAAAGACAACTAAATAACACATTTGCTTCCTTTGAAAATAACATTGCTTCATTTAAAAACACTTGAGAGAGGTTGGTGTGGTGGCTCACCCCTGTAATCTCAGCACTTTGGGAGGCTGAGCCAGGAGGAATGCTTGAGCTTAGGAGTTCAAGAAGAGCCTGGGGGGGCACGTAGTGAGTCCTCATCTCTACAAAAAAAAAAAAAAAAAAAATTAGCTGGGTGTAGGGGCATGTGTGCCAGTAGTCTCAGCTACTTGGGAGGCTAAGGTGGGAGAATTGCTTGAGCCTGGGAAGTTGAGGCTGCAGTGAGCTGTGATTGCATCACTGCACTCCATCCTTGGCAGCAGAGTAAGACCCTGTCTCAAAAAACAAACAAACAAAACACACACACACACACACACAAACAGGAGAAATAATTATTTTCCTAAGACGCCAAATTCCTTAAATAGATGCCTATTTCTCTTCTCTGTTGTTAAGCAAGTAGGCTTTGCGACATATTTTTTACACAAATGGAGTAAGGATGCTCCCCTTTTATATTGCCCTAAATTGTTTACTTCTTCATAGCAAGCTGGAACCCATTCGCTCAAAACGTCATGGGTGCCAAATTCAAATTTTTATGTATCCAGTTGCTTTAAATGTAGCCCGATAGATAGAATTTTAGCCATTTAGAGCCCAATGATTTGTGGACCCCACAAAACTGCTCTCATTATCTGCTGTCCGTAGACAAGATGATTAACCCCAGAGCTATAAATGACGCCAGGCTGCTGCTGCCCTTTGGAGATCCCTGATCCAGAGATTCCCCATCTTGCTGCTGAGTGACATCA
This sequence comes from Pongo abelii, assembly GCF_028885655.2. NCBI lineage: Eukaryota > Metazoa > Chordata > Mammalia > Primates > Hominidae > Pongo > Pongo abelii. The sequence continues at coordinate 178,454,429 of NC_071988.2, read as the reverse complement.
TTTGCACATGAATCCCCATCACCCATGCTCCATCTGCCCCAGGAGGACCTTCCTTCTTCTGCTTCTGAATGGGGACTTCTGGACCCTCTCATTCTGTGAGGGACTTTCCCCACATGCAAACCTGTAAACGTCTGGCCCAAATAAAGGTCTTTGAGGGCTAGTTCCGTCTTGCGGTCATATCTTTTTCCTTGATCAGCTGCAAAATCCTTTGACCTCCCTACAATGCTTTTAGATAAGAAAGAGACCAACAGTTAACATCATTAAATATAAATCTCAGTCCCTATAGGATCTATTTGACTGTTTCCATTTCAATTATTTTCTTTTTGTTCTCCTGGCATGTCCTAGAAGAAATAAATTTTTAGCTGGGCTCCAGAGAACTGAAAAACTATTCCATAACATATGTATTTCTTTCATGACCCTTTGATTTTTTTTTTTTCTAATTAGTCTTCTCGCCACAGGTTTGAAGAGGAAGACAAACGTTATTTTTCTCTGTATTATTCTTTCCCATTGACCTTCAATAATATCTCAGGAAATACTGTATACTTGAAAAGCAGGCAGAGGTAAAATAATTCAGAGGAGTTATTTTGTGTTTCTTACTATAGTAAAGGCATTTCATATAGAATTTCACATTTTTATTCCAAAAGGCAAGTTTAGAGCTTTTTTCTATGGTGGTAAAAACATAAAATTTACTATCTTAACTATTTTTAAGTGTACAATACAGTAATGTTAACCATATGAACAATGTCGTGCAATAGCTCTCTGGAACGTTTCATCTTGCATGACTGAAACACTATACCCATTGAACAACTCTGCTTTTATACTTCCTCTCTGCCCATTCAACTTTCTGTTTCTAAGATTTTGCCTACTTTAGATACCACCATATGACATCCACTTAGAAAGTAGAATCATGCAATGAGTCTCTTTGCGACTGGATTATTTCACTTAGCATAATGTCCTTAAAGTTCATCAATGTTACAGTATATGGCAATATTTCACTGTATGTATATACCACATTTTCTTCATCCATTCCTCTGTCAATGGACGTATAGGCTGTTTCTTACTCTTAGCTATTGTGAATAATGCTGCAGTGATTGTGGTCATGCAGATATCTCTTTGAGATCCTGTTTCATTTATTTTAGATATGTACCCCTAAGTAGGATGGCTTGATCATATGGTAATTAGATTTTAATTTTTTGAGGAATCTTCATACTATTTTCCATGGAGGTTGCACCATTTTACCCTCCCATCAATAGGGCACAAAGGTTTTAATTTCTCCACATCCTCTCCATTTCTTCTTATTTGTTTTGGTTTGTTTTTTGGATAATAGTAGTTACCCTAGTGGGTGTGAGGTGATATCTCATTATGGTTTTGATTTCCAATTCCCTGACGGGTGGTGATGTTGAGTATCTTTTCATGATGCTACTTGGTCATTTGTATATCTTTAGAGTAATGTCCATTTGAATCTGTTGCCCATTTTTAATTGGGTTATTTGTAAAGTTGTAATTTTTTATATATACTGTATATTAACTGCTTATCAGATACGCAGTTTGCAAATATTTTTCCCAATTTGTAGGCTGCATTTTTCACTCTGTTGATTTTTTCATTTTCTGTTCAGCAGTTCTTAAGTTTGATGTAGTACCACTTGATTATTTTTGCTTTTGTTGCCTGTGATTCTGGTGTTATATTTAAGAAAACATTGCCAAATGCAGTGTCATGAAGCCTTTCTCTTGTTTTCTTCTAAGACTGTTATCATTTCAGGTCTTACATTTAACTCTTTAATCTATTTTGAGTTAATTATTGCATATGATGTAAGGTAAGGGTTCAACTTTATTCTTTTGCATGTGGATATTCAGTTTTCCCAACAACATTTGTTGAAGAGATGACACTGTCTCAATTATGAAGATTTGGCACCCTTATTGAACATCATCTGACCGTACATAAGAAGTTTTACTTCTGAGCTCTCTATTCTGCTCAATTAAGCTACATGTTTGTATTTATGCTATTATCACACTGTCTAAATTACTGTAGCTTTTTAATATTTTTTAAAATCAGGAAGCCTAAGGCTTTCAACTTTATCTTTCTAAAGATTGTTTTGCCTATTTGAGGTCATTTGAGATTTCATATCAGCTTTAAGATGTTTTTTTCTATTTATGCAAAAAAGTCTCAAAAATTTAATAGAGATTGCATTCACTTTGTAGATTGCTTTGGGTAGAATGGTTATTTAAATAATATAAAGTTTTTCAATCCATGAACTTTCACCTTCTTGGTTAAGTTTCTAAGTCTTTTATTTTTATTGGTGCTATTATAAATGGTTTTTTGTTTTTTTTTTTTACTTTTAAGTTCAGGAGTACATGTGCAGGTTTTTTACATAGGTAAACTTGTGTCATAGAGGTTTGTTGTACAGCTTATTTCATCACTCAGATATTAAGCCTGGTACCAATTAGTTATTTTCCCTGATCCTATCCCTCCTTCTACCCTCTACGCTTCAATAGGCCCCAGTGTGTTGTTCCAATCTATGTGTCCATGTGTTCTCATCATTTAGCTCCCACTTGTAAGCGTGGTGTTTGGTTTTCTGTTTCTGTGTTAGTTTGCTAAGGACAATGGCCTCCAGCTCCATCCATGTCCCTGGAAAGGACATAATCTCGTTCTTTTTTAGGTCTGCATAGATTCCATGGTGTATATGTACACAGTTTCTTTATCCAGTCTATCAATGATGGGCATTTAGGTTGATTGCATATTTTTGCTACTGCAAGTAGTGCTGCAATGAACATATATGTCCATGTGTCTTTATAATAGAATGATTTACATTCCTTTGGGTATATACCCAGTAATGGGATTGCTGAGTCAAATGGCATTTCTGTCTTTAGGTCTTGGAAAAATTGACACACTGTCTTCCACAATGGTTGAACTAATTTACATTCCCACCATCAGTGTATAAGCATTTCTTTCTCTCCACAACGTCACCAGCATCTGTTACTTTTTTAGTTTTTAGTAATAGCCATTCTGACTTGTGTTAGATGGTGATATGATTTGGCTGTGTCCCCACCCAAATCTCATCTTGAATTCCCACATGTTATGGGACGGACCCAGTGGGAGGTAATAGAATCATGGGGGCAGGTCTTTCCCGTGCTGTTCTCATAGTAGTGAATAAGTCTCATGAGATCTGTCGGTTTTAATAACAGGATTCTCCCTGCACAAGCTCTCTTCTCTTGTCTGCTGCTATGTGAGACATGCCTTTCACCTTCCCCCTCAGTTATGAGGACTCCTCAGACACGTGGAACTGTAAGTCCATTAAATCTCTTTCTTTTGTAAATTGCCCAGTCTTAGGTATGTCTTTATCAGTAGTGTGAAAACAGATTAATACAGTAAATTATTGGGGCATTGCTGAAAAGATACCCAAAAATGTGGAATCAACTTTGGAACGGGGTAATAGGCAGAAGCTGGAACAGTTTGGAGGGCTCAGAAGAAGACAGGAAAATGTGGGAAAGTTTGGAACTTCCTGGTGACTTGTGGAATGGCTTTGACCAAAATGCTGATAGTGATATGAACAATAAGGCCCAGTCTGAGGGGGTCTCAGATAGAGATGAGAAACTTGTTGGGAACTAGAGCGAAGGTGACTATTGTTATGTTTTAGCAAAGAGACTGGCAGCATTTTGCCTTTGCCCTAGAGATTTGTGGAACTTTGAACATGAGAGAGATGATTTAGAGTATCTGGCTGAAGAAATTTCTAAGCAGCAAAGCATTCAAGATGTAACCTGGCTGTTTCTAAAATTGTATACTCATATGCATGAACAAAGAAATTATCCGCAGCTGGAACTTATACTTAAAAGGGAAGGAGAGCATAAAAGTTTAAAAAATATGTAGTCCAAATATACAATCATGTCATCTGCAAACAGGGACAATTTGACTTCCTCTTTTCCTAATTGAATACCCTTTATTTCTTTCTCCTGCCTGATTGCTCTGGCCAGAACTTCCAACACTATGTTGAATAGGAGTGGTGAGGGAGGGCATCCCTGTCTTGTGCCAGTTTTCAAAGGGAATGCTTCCACTATTTTGCCCATTCAGTATGATATTGGTTGTGGGTTTGTCATAAATAGCTCTTATTGTTTTGAGATACATCCCATCAATACCTAATTTATTGAGAGGTTTTAGCATGAAGGGCTGTTGAATTTTGTTGAAGGCCTTTTCTGCATCTATTGAGATAATCATGTGGTTTTTGTCATTGGTTCTGTTTATATGCTGGATTACATTTATTGATTTGCATATGTTGAACCAGCCTTGCATCCCAGGGATGAAGCCCACTTGATCATGGTGGATAAGCTTTTTGATGTGCTGCTGGATTTGGTTTGCCAGTATTTTATTGAGGATTTTTGCATCAATGTTCATCAAGGATATTGGTCTAAAATTCTCTTTTTTTGTTGTGTCTCCATCAGGCTTTGGTATCAGGATGACGCTGGCCTCATAAAATGAGTTAGGGAGGATTCCCTCTTTTTCTATTGATTGGAATAGTTTCAGAAGGAATGGTACCAGCTCCTCTTTGTACCTCTGGTAGAATTCGGCTGTGAATCTGTCTGGTCCTGGACGTTTTTTGGTTGGTAGCCTATTAATTATTGCCTCAATTTCAGATCCTGTTATTGGTCTATTCAGAGATTCAACTTTTTCCTGGTTTGGTCTTGGGAGAGTGTATGTGTCCAGGAATTTATCCATTTCTTCTAGATTTTCTAGTTTACTTGCATAGAGGTGTTAATAGTATTCTCTGATGGTAGTTTATATTTCTGTGGGATTGGTGGTGATATCCCCTTTATCATGCTACTATAAAGACCCATGCACAAGTATGTTTATTGCAGCACTATTCACAATAGCAAAGACTTGCAACCAACCCAAAAGTCCATCAATGATAGATCGGATTAAGAAAATGTGGCACATATATACCATGGAATACTATGCAGCCATAAAAAAGGATGAGTTCATGTCCTTTATAGGGACATGGATGAAGCTGGAAACCATCATTTTGAACAAACTGTCGCAAGGACAGAAAACCAAACACTGCATGTTCTCACTCATAGGTGGGAATTGAACAGTGAGAACACTTGGACACAGGGTGGGGAACATCACACATCGGGGCCTGTTGTGGGGTGCGGGGAGGGGGGAGGCATAGCATTAGGAGAAATACCTAATTTAAATGACAAGTCGATGGGTAAAGCAAACCACCATGGCTCATGTATACGTATGTAACAAACCTGCACATTGTGCACATGTACCCTAGAACTTAAAGTATAATAAAAAAATTAAAAAAATATGTAGCCCAGCCATGTGGTAGAAAAGAAAAACCTATTTTCTGGGGAAAAATTCAAGACTGCTGCAGAAATTTGCATAAGTAAAGGGGAACCCAATGTTAATAGCCAAGACAATGGGGAAAATGTCTCCAGGGCATTTCAGAGACCTGTATGGAAGACCCTCCTATAATAGGTCCAGAGGCCGAGTATGGAAAAATGGTTTTGTGGGCCAAGCTGAGTGTACAAATTCTCTCTCCAGCCTCTAGACACGGTGCCCTGCATCCCAGCTGCTCCAGCTCCAGTCATGGCTAAAAGAGGCCAAGGTACAGCTTGGGCTGTGGCTTCACAGGGTGCTAGCCCCAAGCCTTGGTGGCTTTCATGTGGTTTTGGGCCTGCAGTTGCACAGAAAACAAGAATTGAGGTTTGGGAACCTCTGCCCAGATTTCAGAGGATATATGGAAATGCCTGCATGGCCAGGCAGAAGTCTGCTGTAGGGGCAGAACCATCATAGAGAACCTCTACTAGGGCAGTTCAGAGGGGAAATGTGGGGTTGGAGCCCCATAGTTTCCACTGGGGCACTGCCTACTGGAGCTGTGAGAAGAAGGCCACCATCCTTCAGACCCCAGAATGGTAGATCCACTGACAGCTTACACTGTGTGCCTGGAAAAGCTGCAGACACTCAATGACAGCCCATGAAAGCAACAGGGAGGGAGGCTGTACCCTGCAAAGCCATAAGGGCACAGCTGCCCATGACCATGGGAACCTACTTCTTGCATCAGCTTGACCTGGATGTGAGACCTGGAGTCAAAGGAGATCATTTTGGATCCTTAAGATTTGACTGCCCTGTTGGATTTTGGACTTGCAAGGGGCCTGTAGCCCCTTTGTTTTGGCCAATTTCTCCCATTTGGAATGGGCGTATTTACCCAATGCTGTATTCCCATTGTAACTGAGAAGTAACTAACTTGCTTTTGATTTTACAGGCTGATAGGTGGAAGGGACTTGCCTTATCTCAGATGAACTTTGGACTGTGGACTTTTGAGTTAGTGCTGAAATGAGTTAAGACACTGGGGGACTTGCCCTGGCCAGAATGTCTAATACTATATTGAATAGGAGTGGTGAGAGAGGGCATCTTTGTCTTGTGCTGGTTTTCAAGGGGAATGCTTCCATATTTTGCCGATTCAGTGTATTGTTGGCAATGGGTTTGTCATATATGGCTGTTATTTTGAGATATGTTCCTTCAATACCTAGTTTACTAAGAGTTTTTAACATGAACGCCCTTTGGATTATCCTTTGTTAGTGTGTAGAAATACAAATGGTTTTTGTATGTTAACTTTGCATCCTGCAATTTTACTACACTTGTCTATTGGTTCTAACAGCTGTGTGTGTGTGTGTGTGTGTGTGCAATCTTTAGAACTTTCTACATGTAAGAAAATGTCATTTGCAGACATTAATTTTACTTCTTTCCAATTTGAATGCCTTTTATTTCTTTTTCTGGCCTAATTGCTTTGGTTAGGACTTCTAGTACAAATTTATAATTTTATGTTTTGTTTTTTGAGACAGGGTCATTCTCTGTCACCTAGGCTAGAGTGCAGTGGTGTGATCATTGCTCACTGTAACCTTGAAATTCCTGGGCTCAAGCAATCCTCCTGCCTGGGTCTCACAAACAGCAAGGGCTGCAGGTGCGTGCCACCACACCCAGCTATTTTTTTTCCTTTTTTTTTTTGTAGAGATGGGGTCTTACTATGTTGTCCAAGCTGGTCTTGAACTCTTGGCCTCCAAGGATCCTCCTACCTTGGCCTTCCAAAGCACTGGGATTATAGACACGAGCCACTGTGCCTAGCTAAGTTTACAACTTCTAACAGTAGGTAGTGTTCTTTTATTACAGAATGATTATTCTGCTGTCACCTGTTGGTAGATATGAGTGTGGAATTACATTTCCACTTTGAGGGATTCACACTCAGTGATTAATGAAAACCTTTTTCTCTTTAGTACTAATGACAATATTACTAATTTACTGCTTTTATTTTACAGATTACAACTCAGTAGGTAATTTTACTTTACTCAGTGAAATATTTTTTCAAATGGAGTTATTATTGTTATATGTGTTTCTAGAATTGTCTAAAAACATCTGCCCCAAAGCAATTAATAAAGCTTTTGCTCTCATTAGAAATAGACAGTAAGGTGTTGTAAAATATAAACATTACTTGTCTTCTGTGACTAGCTAGCTATGAGTTTCACTGTATTTGATCTCTGATAATTTTTTATAAACAATCCAGTTTTGAAAAGATCTTTTTCAGTCCTATTTCAGTTTAACTATAAATAAAAACTCCTTGAATATATCACTGCTCTCATGTTCAACATGCATCTGTCATCCAGTGATTAATCTTTGGATGACTTTTTTGAGTGCTAAAGTTACTTTATTAAAAAGTCCAGCAAAGAGTAATACAGTTTTGTTACTGGAAAAATTTCTACTTTTTCATCATAATTCATCACATCTGACTTAACAGACAATGGCATTTCTTGCAAGTCTGTTTTTTTCCTCTACATAGACCTGTCTCCACTTAAGAAGATTTAAAAATGCCTACTTTGTGCATAATACTATAAAAGCTAAATCAAATTATTCCCTTTTATTATATTGGCATGTCTCATCTTGAATCACTTTTGCAATGTTACTCTTGCTACTGATTTATTCATTCAAACAAGATTGATTGAACACCAGAGAGCACTAGGCTAAGTACTTGGATGAAATAAATAGGTAAATGTGAATGGCAAAAATCTCATAGCCAAGTCATGTAACAGACACGTCACCCTGTGAGTAAAATACATTGTAAAAATATGTATAATAAGATGGCCAAAGTCTTCATTTTTCTACTAGTGTCCTTGACTTCACACATCCTCTTTCAACTCTCTAAAATGTTCTTTGTCATAATTCATCATTAAACTCATTCTAACATCCTTTGAAATTGCTCTGACGAAACCTCCATTAGGCAGATTTTATTCTTCCCAAATTCAGGGTAGAAGGGAGATTCTTCAGCTTCTTGCTGTTTCACATCAGATCACTAATCAAATTAATTGTATGATAAGTTAATCTTCCCTCTAGAGTAAATTTTTCAGTGAGGGGTTATAAAATTTTCTTATATACCCTCAACTAAACCTGTGCATAGGAAGTGCTTAAAGTGGTTTAGTGCCTACATGAAACAGTAAGTCCTAGAGTGTGAGAGCATACAAAAGTGAAAACAGTTAACTCTGCTGTTATTGAAGCTGGGCCAGGGAACAGTCAGGAAAGCTTCCTAGAAATGATGACATTTAGATCTTTTCAATGAGGAAATAGAAAGAAAAGGGTATGTCTGGGAAAAGAGCACTTCATTACACAGATAACAAATTTAAAAATTTTAGTTTTAGAAATTTCTCTGCAGTTTTTGATAACCATTTTTTCTCCCTAAAATATCCTGTGTACTTTCAGATATATTACATATTACAGTTTCCAAATCTACTGTATAATTTGACTTAAAATGCCTCATTTCTCTTCTCTGTCATTTACTATATGTTTTACAGTGATCACAATAAAATAAAAGTAGAAATCAATAACAGAATGAATGTTAGAAACTGTAAAAGTTCATGGAAGTTAAAGAACATGCTCCCAAACAGTGAACAGGTCAATGAAGAAGTAAAAAAGGAGTTAAAAAGTTCCTTGAGATGAACAAAAATGGAAATACAGCATACCAAACTTATGGGAAACGTAGAAAAAGTTCTAGAAGGGAAGTTGATAGAAATAAATGTCTACATCATACAAGTAGAAAGATTTCAAAAAAACAACCTAATGATGTACCTCAGAGAACTAGAAAAATAAGAACAAACCAAACCCCAAACTAGTAGATGAAAAAAATAATACAGGTCAGAGCACAAATAAATAAATTAAGACTAAGAAATTACAAAGGTCAACAAAATAAAAAGGTTGTTTTTTGAAAGGACAAACAAAACCAACAAACCTTTAGCTAGACTAAGAAAAAGAGAATAACAAAATAAAATCACCGTTGTAAAATGAGACATTAGAACTGATACCACAGATCATTAGATAGTATCATAAGCACATTAGATATTAGATATTATCATTAGATATTATCATAAATACCTATATGCAAACAAATAGGAAAACCCAGAAGAAATGGATAGATTCCTGGACACATACAACCTCCCAAGAATGAACTATGAAGAAATAGAAAACATTAACAGACCAATAATGAGTAACAAGATTGAAACAGTAATAAAAAGTCTCCCTTGAAATAAAAACCCAGGACCTGATGGCTTCTCTGCTCAATTCTACCAAACATTTAAAGAAGAACAAACACAAGTTCTACTCAAATTATTCCAAAAAAATTCAAGAAGAGGAAACTTCAAAATTCATTCCATGAGGTTGTCACTACCCTGATATCAAATGCAGATAAGGAAATAACAACAACAAAAAAGTATAAGCTGACATACCAGATGAATGTAGACGCAAAAATCATCAGCAAAATACTAGCAAAATGAACTCAATAACACAAGATCATTAACAAGTTCATTTGTCATGATCAAGAGTGATTTATCCCATGGATGCAAGGATGGTTGAACATATGCAAATCAATTAATAGAACACATAAAATTAATAGATAAAAACAAAAACCATTTACTAGTTTCAATACATGCTGAAAACATATTTGGTAAAACTCAACATCACTTCATGATAAAAATTCTCAGCAAACTGGGTGTAGAAGGAAAATACCTCAATATAATAAAGGCCACATATGACAAACCATGCCTAACATCTTACTGAATGGAAAAAAATAGAAAACGTTTTTGAAAAGATTTAGAACAAGACAAGCATGCCCACTTTTACCACTTTTATTCAACACAGTACTATAAATTCTAGCCAGAGCAATTAGTAAACAGAAAGAAATGAAGGGCTTCCAAATTGAAAAATAAGTCATCAGATTATTTTGTTCACAGACAACATGATACTATATTTAGAAAAGCCTAGATTCCACACACACAAAAAAAACTGTTAGAACTGATTTAAAAAAATTCATAAAGTTGCAGGATATAAAATTAACTTGCACTGGGTGCAGTCGCTCACGCCTGTAATCCCAGCAGTTTGGGAGGCCGAGGCAGGCAGATCACAAGGTCAGGAGTTCGAGGCCAGCCTGGCCAACATGGTGAAACCCTGTCTCTACTAAAGATACAAAAAATTAACCAGGCATGGTAGCATGTGCCTGTAATCCCAGCTACTTGGGAAGCTGAGGCAGGAGAATCACTTGAACCTGGGAGGCAGAGTTTGCAGTGAGCCGAGATTGCGCCATTGCATTCCAGTCTGGGTGACAGGGTGAGACTCCACCTCAAAAAAAAAAAAACTTGCAAAAATAACAGCATTTCTATATATCAACAGAGAAAAATCTGAAAAAGAAATCCCATTTACAGTAACTACAAAGAAAATTTCCTAAGAATACATTTTACTAAAGAAGCAAAAAATCCATACAATAAAAATTACAAAACAGTGATAAAAAAAAAATGAAGAGAACACACAAAGAATGGAAAAATATCCCATGCTCATAGATTCAAAGAATTAATATTGTTAAATTGCCTAGGGGACCCCAGTCAATCTACAGATTCAATGCAATTCCTATCGAAATACCAGTAACAGAAATAGAAAAATCAATCCTGAAATCGATACAGAACCACAAAAGACCTTGAATAGCCAAAGCAATCCTGAACAAAAAGAAACAAAACTGGCAGGGCATGGTGGCTTACGCCTGTAATCTCAACATTTTGGGAGGCTGAGGTGAGATTATCATTACAACTTCATGATTAGTTGTTCTTGGTAAGCTTTATCTTATTACCACTATCCAAGCCTCTTACTCTAATTTGCTCATTACCACTTCTGGCAGACAACTTGATTTCTACTTTGGAGCCGCGTAACCACTCTCTAATCACTATTTGTTGCTTAGTTCACCCATCATCTTCTTAGGAAGCCTTCTCCAAACTCTTCACTTCCACCTAGTCCCCAACGAGGTTAGGTGCTTCTTTTTTCACGCATGCACGTGTATTTACTTAAGTGCATTATAATGATCAGTTTGTGTGTCTTTGTCCCACATGACACTGTGAGAGACATGAGGAGCAGTCTGGTATTCTCTCCTTACACTGGCATTCTCAGCACTCCCAATTGACCTTGGTATGTAATATTGATAATAGCTTACAATCATATAGTACTCACTCTAGGGCAGACCCTGTTCTAGTCACTTTATATATTGACATGTTCAATTCTCACATAATAGTTTTGAGGTTGGTACTATTATTCACTCAGTTTTGCAAATGACCTAGAAAAGTTGCATAACCAGCTTAAGGTGATAGAGCTGGAAAGCAGCAGAACTGAGATTTCAACCCGAGTGATCTGGCTCTAGAGCCTATGCTGTTAACCTCCAAGTGGCTTTACCTCAGTGTAGATGAATGGCCCTGCTATTTTGTGGATACTTTTACTGTTGTTAGGCTTGAAGATACCAACCTGTGATAGGGGTTACTTTTAGTGATATAATAATATAGATGAATTATCATGGATTGAAATAATTTTGTGGAGGTATTGGAAATCCAGCCACCTTTTAAAATATTGCTATCATGAGAAACTGTTTACTTTAACACCATGAATTTTTTTAATGGAGCCTTTTTTAGGCTGATGGCTCCCAAACTAGGAAATTATAATGGCATGGCATGATATTACATGTAATATAAATAAAAATAAATGCTCTAGTTTGAAATGAGCTGTCATAGGGATGTAAGTCACATGGTAATAAAAGTACTCAAAAGATGGGATGGCTGTCTGTTAGGAATTCTATAGAAGGAATATTTTTGCCTAGGATCTATTATCTATTAATAATAGCAATGATAATTTATTAAGTGCTTACCATATTAGTTCTTTGCATTTATAAATGTATGATTTTTTCCATTTTACATTTAGATAACCGAGACTCAGAGAAGTTTAAGTCACTTGCTCTAGGTCACAGAACCAAATGTGTAGTAATTATTTATTAAATGAATGAATGCCTTGGATACTTTACAGACTAAAAATCCTCTAAAATATTTACCAATTCTTAGAATCCAATCTGTATTGATAATTATCATATTTGTGACAGAACATGATTTTTCAAATAGGCTTTCTATCTTTACAAGAATGTATACTTTGTGTGAAGAAAACTTCCTCAATCTAAAAGGTACAACTCATTTTTTCATGTCTCATTTCAGTCAGTAGCATATTCTCCACTAATTTTGTCCATGTGACCTTTGGATTTTGTAAGGAAGAAAGCAAGGAGAAAAGGTTTTGATGGCACTGTCTTTTATTGATTGGCATGAGGCAGTAAATATATTTGGAATCCAGGGGCAACAGATCAAGTTCCTAGTACAGAAGTGGTAATGGTCCTGGCAGTTGCAATAAAGTCAGTGTCTTGGCATGACGCACTCAGTGGCACCAGTGTCAGCCTTGTCATCAGATCGGTCGTTGGCCTGTTGTTGGTGTTGTTCCTGGAAGCTAAACTTTAAGTCCATCTTTGCATCCCTTCCCAAGACTCTATGAATGACCTAATATATTCTGAGAAGTCATTATTCAGCTTAAAGTGATCAGAAAAACTTCTGTTGTTCCCAACTGAGAATTTGCCCAATACGTATACTTTTAAAAATACAGTCAAGTCCTTCTGAACTAAAGAGGATGTGTTAATATTTCTGCATGCATGTTGGATGTGTTTTTATAAAAAACTGATAAAGAAATTAGATTTTTCTTCGCTTTTTTATATTAAACTCCCTGTTATTTAAATCATTTTTGAGAAGTAGCCTTCTTATCCCATTAACGATTGTAGTTTTCCTTCTCTGGAGAAATTCTGATTTATATTCTCTTTTGTAGCTGCTGATGGACATGCCTAGTGCAGGAATAAAGTAATGTCTGCTGGCACTTGCTTCTATTTCCAAATATATATTTATTTCCATACTTGTTTTTACAAAAATTACTAAATCTTTCTTCCAAATCCATGGAGAATAATTAACATTACTGACTGGGACGCTCTAAAAAAGACTCTTACGATAATGCTTCAGTTGCTGAGTACAAAACTCTTGAAAGGAAATGTATTGACAGTCACCAAGCTGATGATGTAACTGGATAGCTACCTATCTTCTCCTACCCCTTAAATATTCTTTGGCAGCATCACCAATTGGGTCACTGAATTCAACTCTCTGTTACAGAAGAAACATACCACAAACCTTGAAAAATGAATTCAACTGTTAGGACCTATTATCAGAAATAGGTCTATAATCTACTCCTGGGCTGCAAAAACGAAGATTAGAGTCAAAACTAAAATGATAATAATTATTATGGTAAATATATCCAGGAAATTTTCTCCACTTTGTTGGCAAGAATTTATATATTAATGATGGGTCTTATGTGCCATTTTCAGCTAGTTTTATGAAAAACTGAAGTTATTTTGTTCAGCGAATGAAGAAATCAGAAAGCACAGTATTTAGTTCAATCGTGCTACTGTAATAAAATGCCACAGATGTGATTTATAAACAATAGAGAGATTTATTTCCCATTTGAGTCTGGGAAGTTCAAGATCAAGATGCTGGCAGGAATGGTGCCTGGAAAGGGCCTGGTCTCCACTTCTAAGATGATACATTTGTTGCTCTTCTCTGGAGGGGACAAACTGTGTCTTCACTGGTAGAGCAACAGAAAGGCTAGGGAGCACTCCTTAAAACTGGAGCCCTTTTATAAGGGTGCTAAGCATATTAATCACTTCCCAGAGGCTGCACCTTTTAAATACTGCTGGGGATTAAGTTCAACAATTTTGGAAATGACACCATTATTCAAACCGTAGCACACAGCAAATGAAGAAATAACTATCACAATTTTTTTTCTTTTGGAAAAGTAAGTAGCTTTAATGATTTAAAAAAAAAAACCCCACCTAATAAAGTTTGACATTTGCCACATTTTTCATGTCCCATTTGACAGCACTGGAAATAATAAGTAATTTGTTGTCGTTAGTAAGTCTATTGGAATGTCTAAAATAACATAATTTTATCTTGAGGGAGAAAATATTTTGAAAAAAATTATATTGATGAATGATTTTAGAGAAAAATACCAAAAATAAGGCAGTGAGGTGACTATGGTGTCACTATTATATCTTAACATGGTAAATAAAATGAAGTATCATGAGATATATTTTTCAACTGGATGAAAGTAAAAATAAATATGTTAGAAAAATAAATATGTTAGAAATTTATCATCACAAACATTGAGACCTGTTCCAGAATAATTATTTAAAACCCATATGATGCGTTTTTGAAAAATCCTATTTTAAATATTTTTTTGGAAACTATACAGAACAAATCATAATACTCACTCTAGATAATGAAATACAGTATGCCCTGTCAAGTAATTCTCAAGAGTTTTTGGAAAATAGCACTGTAAGACATATGAATGCTTGAGTGATTGGACTGACACCAATAAGTAGAAGAAATCAACAGGTCCTCACATCTTTGAGACCCTGCATTAGTGTCCTGAGGCTGAAACAACAAAGTACCACAAACTGGGTGGCTTAAAACAACAGAAATGTATTTTTTCACAGTTCTGGAGGTTAGAAGTTCAAAATCAAGTCTCCATTAGGGCCATGTTCCTTCTGAGACTGTGGGAACCATTCTTCCTTGCATCTGCCTGGATTCTGGTGGTGGCCTCAATCCTTGTATTACCCAAAAGGGGTCCCCATCCAGAGTCCAAGAGAGGGTTCTTAGACCTCGCACAAGAAAGAATTTGAGGTGAGTCCATAGAATAAAGTGAAAGCAAGTTTATTAAGAAAGTAAAGGAATAAAAGAATGGCTACTTCTTAGGCAGAGCAGAGGCATGGGCTGCTCCACTGATTTTACTTACAGTTGCTTCTTGATCATATGCTAAACAAGGGGTGGATTATTCATGAGTTTTCTTGGTAAAAGGTGGTGATTCCCAGACCTGAGGCTTCCTCCCCTTTTTAGGTTATATAGGGTAACTTTCAGACATCATCATGGCATATGTAAACTGTCATGGCACTGGTGGGAGTGTCTTTTAGCATACTAATGCATCATAATTAGCATATAATGAGCAGTGAGGAGGATCAGAGGTCACTCTCCTTGCCATCTTAGTGTTGGTGGGTTTTGGCCAGCTTCTTTTTTTTTTTTTTTACTTTCATTTTCAGTTCCAAGGTACACATGCAGGGTGTGCAGGTTTGTTACATAGGTAAACATGTGTCAAGGTGGTTTGCTGCACAGATCAACCCATCACCTAGGTATTAAGCTCAGCATCTATTAGCTATTCTTCCTGATACTCCCCCATGACAGGCCCCAGTCCATGTTATTCGCCACTATGTCTCTATGTGTTCTCATTGTTCAGCTCCCAGTTATAAGTGAGAACATGCAGGGTTTGGTTTTCTGTTCATGCGTTAGTTTGCTGAGGATAACGGCTTCCAGTTCCATCCATGTCCCTGCAAAGGACATAATCTTGTTCCTTTTTATGGCTGCATAGTATTCCATGGTCTATGTGTGCCACATTTTCTTTATCCAGTCTATCATTGATGGGCATTTAGGTTGATTCCATGACTTTGCTATAGTGAATAGCGCTGCAACGAACATACGTGTGCATGTATGTTTATAATAGAATGACTTACATTTATTTGAGTATGTACCCAGTAATGTGATTGCTGGGTCAAATGGTATTTCTGCCTCTAGGTGTTTGAGGAATTGGCACATTGTCTTCCATAAAGGTTGAACCAATTTACACTCCCACCAACAGTGTAAAAGCATTCCTTTTTTCCTCAACCTCACCAGCAACTGTTGTTTCTTGAATTTTCAATAATCGCCATTCTGACTTTGGCCAGGTTCTTTATCACATCCTTTTATCAGCAAGGTCTTTGTGACCTGTACCTTGTGCTGTCCTTCTACCTCATTCTGTGATTAAGAATGCCCAACCACCAGGGAATGCAGCCCAGTAGGTCTCAGCCTTATTTCACCCATCCCTTATTCAAGATGGAGTTGCTCTGGTTCAAATGCCCCTGACACAGGCTTTTGCACCTTGTAGCAGCATTACTCCAATCTCTTCCTCTGTCATCCTTGACTTTCTCCCTGCATATCTTTGTCCTTACTAGGTTTTTCCCCCTTCTTCCAATGATGCCAGTCATATTGGATTACAAAGACACTTTTTCTTAACTTGATAAAATCTACATATGACTTATTTTTAAAGAAGGTCACATTGACAGGTACTGGGGGTTAGGACTTTAACATATCTTTTGGAGGCACAATTCAATTCATAAGAGCCCCTTAGAACAACACAATATCGCATCACAAAATCATCATTAGCTTCTTGCAATATTGCCCTATTAGATCTTGAAGAAACCTTATGAAAGATCTATCCCAATCTTCACAATTTACAGAAAGAGAAATTATGTGTCAGAGGGGAGAAATGACTGGGCCAATGTAACATGGTGAATTAATGGCAGAGTGGTGATTCAACCTCATGCTTAGATAGATAGATAGACAGATAGATAGATAGATAGATAGATAGTTGGATATAGATATAGACTTTTTTTCTGGAGACAGAGTCTTGCTGTTGTTGGTCCAGGCTAGAGTGCAATGGTGCAATCTTGGCTCACTGCAACCTCTGCCTCCTGGGTTCCAGCAATTCTCTTGCCTCAGCCTCCCGAGTAGCTGAGATTATAGATACCCGCCACCATGCCTGGCTAATTTTTGTATTTTTTATTAGAGGCGGGGTTTCACCATGCTGGCCAGGTTGGTCTTGAACTCCTGACCTCAGGTGATCCACGCGCCTTGGCGTCCCAAGGTGTTGGGATTACAGGCGTGAGCCACTGTGCCTAGCCTATATTTATCAGCTAATTCTACCTTGTGATATAGATATTATAAGGTTATTACACTCGGTAGCTTAAGGAGAAAGTAAATCCATACTAATAATTTAGAAATATTTTCATGAAAAGCAATATCGAGTATATGCTTGATATGCTAAGTGTTTAAAGATATTTTCTAAATTCCTACAATAACCTAATAACATAGTTATTGCTGTGTTTTAAAGGATAATGAAATTAAATATCAAAATATTTAAGTGACCGGCTTAAGGTTACATAGCTAGTAAATTTCTAAACTGGGATCACAAGTGTCATATACCTTTTGCCAAGACTCATGCTATTTTCAGTACAACATGAGGCCACTTAATAAAATAAAAACCTTTAAAAAGCATTTGGAACACATAACACTATAAGTTTTAATTATTAAGAAGATTAATTTATGCAGAAAATTTCTTTTCTCATTAGTGTTGCTATTTGACACAAGTTTTCAACTAGTCTTTGAGTAGTTTCTTACTGCATCAATAAGCTTAGGTAGTTGAAACAATTTCTGAAATATTTTTATTTGTATAATCCTAAAATACATATTATAATTCTCAAGTATATTTACCTATTCAGAATACTCAATTTCCTGCCTATATTAAATAGTAAATTATTTTCTTTTTATTTTCTTTTAGAGGAAGGGTCTTGCTCTGTTGCCCAGGCTGGAGTGCAGTGGTGAGATTATAGCTCAAGTGATCCATCTGCCCCAGCTCCCTGAGTAGCTGTGACAACAGAGATGCACCACCACACCTGGCTAATTTAAAAAATTTTTTTTTTTTTTGGTAGGGATGGGATCTTGCTATGTTATTTAGGCTAGTCTTGAACTCTTGGCCATATGCAATTCTTCTGCCTTGGCCTCCCAAAGTGGTGAGATTATGGGTGTTACCTACTACGCTCAGTCTATTTTTTTATTTTAAGTACATTACTGAACACTATATAAAAATAATAACAATCACATATTGCACCTAGGAATTCCTCTAAGGAGAGTAGCAAATATCTTCCCATGCTTGTGTGTATGCATGCATGTTTACAAAAACATATGAGAAAAATTTTTGAAAATCCTTAATTTCTGTTGATTTTCCTCCATAGTTTTATGAGGCTGACATTATCTACTAAGTGGCTTACGAAATATTTTCTCTACCTATTTAATTGAATAACTGATCTAAATATTGGTTATGAAACCATTCATACAGAGCTTTATTAGACCCTCTAGTATTTTTAGGTTGGTGTACATTATTAGTTCATTGAGTGAAGGAACAGTTTTAATTGTCTTTGAACTCTTAAACCTCAACAGTGGTTTGGCAAATAAGTAGGTTGTATAATTCATTCTCACATTGCTGTAAAGAACTACATAAGGCTGGGTGATTTATGAAGAAAAGAAGTTTAATTGACTCACAATTCTGTAGGCTGTAAAGGAGACATGGCTGGGGAGGCCTCAGGAAACTTACAATCATGGCAGAAGCAAGGGGAAAGCAAGCACATCTTCACATTGCTGGCAGGAGACAGAGCGAAGGGGAAAGTGCTACACACTTTCAAACAACCAGATCTCATGAGAACTCACTCATAAGACAGCACTAGGGGGATGGTGCTAAGCCATTAGAAACCACTTTCATGATTCAATCACCTCCCACTAGGTCCCACCTTCAACATAGGGGATTAAAATTTTATATGAAATTTACGTAGAGACAAAGATCTAAACTATATCATAGGTATTCAATAAACACATACTGAAGGAATGAATGAACTAATGAATGAGAAGCAGAAACTTCCCAAATTGACAAGCCATAAATGCACAAAATGTTTTAAAGACAAACAAAGTAATATGAAGCACTAATATTTTGTTTTGTTTGCTATTTATTTCCTTTCATTCATTCCTGGCACTGGAGATGTAACTGAACAAGAAAAATTAGACTCTTGACCTCATAAAGCTACATTTTGCTGGTAGAGTCAAGCAATAAAAAACAAACGTGGGCCAGGCACGGTGGCTCATGCCTGTAATCCCAGCACTTTGGGAGGCCAAGACGGGTGGATCACGAGGTCAGGAGATCGAGACCATCCTGGCTAACACGGTGAAACCCCGTCTCTACTAAAAATACAAAAAATTAGCCAGGCATGGTGGCGGGCACCTGTAGTCCCAGCTACTTGGGAGGCTGAGGCAGGAGAATGGTGTGAACCTGGGAGGCAGAGCTTGTAGTGAGCCAAGATTGCGCCACTGCACTCCAGCCTGGGTGACAGAGCGAGACTCCATCTCAAAAAAAAAAAAAAAATGCAAACAAAAGAAATAAGGAAATAAAGAAAGAGGACATTAGACACTAAGGCATGCAGTGAAGAAAATAGGCCAGGGTAAATTATGGAAAGTTACTTGGAAATAAGAAATGCAATGTTGAAAAGAAGACCAATGGAAGTATGTTTAAAAGGTGACAGTTTTCTAGGTGCCATGGGTCATACCTGTAATCCCAGCAATTTGGGTGGCCAAAGCCAGAACATTACTTGAGCCCATGAATTCAAGACCAGCATGGGCAACATAGTGAGACCCCATATCACCAAATTTTTTTTTTTTTTTTTTTTTTTTTTCAGATGGAGTCTCGCTCTGTCACCCAGCCTGGAGTGCAGTAGCGCAATCTTGGATCACTGCAAGCTCCGCCTCCTGGGTTCACACCATTCTCCTGCCTCAGCCTCCCGAGTAGCTGGGACTACAGGCACCGCCACCACCGCTAATTTTTTGTATTGTTTAGTAGAGATGAGGTTTCATCATGTTAGCCAGGATGGTCTCGATCCCATATCACCAAAATTTTTAAAATTAATCAGGCATAGTGGTGCATACCTGTGGTCCCAGCTACTCTGGAGGCTGAAGCAAGAGGATCACTTGAGCCCAGGAGTTCAAGGTTGCAGTGAGCCATGATCATGCCATAGTACTCTACCTCAAAAGAGAAGGTGACAGTTGAGTTGAAGCCTGAGTGGTGAGAGGGAACCTTCATGTGAAAATTAGGGTTCAGAGCTATCTATGCAGAGAGGAGAGAATGTGCAGGGCCACTGAGGTGGGAGCCAGGTCTTAAGAAACTCTGCTTTGGCTAAAAGAGGAGAATTGAAGAAGAATCAAATAAGATGAGATCAGTGTAGATATAATCTAGGTACAATGGGAAATACTATAGATGGGATATTTGTGTCCATCCTCCCTCCCCAAATTCCTAAGTTAAATTCTTACACCCAATGTGATTGTATACGCAGGTGAGCTCCTGGGAGGTGATTAAATTATGAGGGCAGAGCCCTTATAAATGGGATTAGTACCCTTATAAAAGGTATCACAGAGAAATGTGGCTCTCCAGCCGTGTAAATACACAGGTAAAAAACAAAAACAGAACAGCTGTTTATGAACAAGAAAGCAGGCCCTCACTAGACATCTAATCTTCAGGCACCTTGATCTAGGATTTGCCAGCTTCCAGAACTGTGAGAAATAAATTTCTATAGTTTATAAGCTACCTGGTTTATGGTATTTTATTACAACAGTCTGAATGTACTGATAGGAAGGCAGTATAACATAATGTCAGTTCTTAGTTGGAAGTGATTGAATAGTTTCAAATAATGGAGTGGCGTGTTCTTATTGAAGCTTAGAAGGTTGTTTTGGCTTCTAATGGAAAAGTGGATTGTTGAGTGACAATTGTGAGAACAATGAAGTCTTCTGTCACAGTCCAATCAGGGATAGTGGTGATGTAAATGAAAGTGAGGGTTGCAATCGATGTGAAGAAAAATGAAGTGATTACTGTTATCTTTGGAAATGAGCTACCAAGAGCTGCTATTGGATTGGATACTGGGGAAAGTGAGGGAACGAGAGTCATGAGCTGATTTTCTGGGGATGTTATCACCAAGTACTAAGATACATAACACAGCAAGAGGATTAGGCATTGCAATTTCGTGGAATCATGCATATTATTTTGGACATATTGGGTTTGAGATGTCTGTTAGTTATCCAAATATAGATATAAAATAATCAACATCATCATTATCATCATATTGACTAACATTATTGCTCACTTACTACATGTCAGACTGTGTTCTAGATTCCTTATACAGATGAATTGTTTTTCCACAAACATTCATTGGGGCAGGTAGGATTAATTACCCCCATAATACAGATGAGAAAACAAGCAAGAGTGTTACATAACTTGCTCAAGGTCACACCGTTAGAATATACTAGAGACAAAATGAGACAATGATTTTGGAATTATTAGAATATCCATAGAGTTAAAAAAGTAAGAAGAGGTGTTCTAAGACTGAATCCAGGACACTAGATACATAGAGGTCAGTTAAAGGAGGAGAAACCAGTAAAGGAGGGTCAGATGGAGCCCCAGCGAGGTGAAGGAAACTCAAGCCTGAGCAATCACAGGATCTCAAGGTGTCAGCTCTATTGAACGCTGTTGAGATGCTGAGACAGGTGGTCACAAAGAGGGACCATTGGGATTGGCAAGATGGAATTAGTGGGAAATCTTAACAAAGAAAGTTTAAGTGCTAAGAACTAGACCCCAGCTGTAATGAGATGACGGAAAAAAAGGGATATGAGGAGCTGGGACAGTGGCTGCAGAAAACTTTTGAGAAGCTTGGTCTTTTAGAAAAGCAGAGGTGTGATGGTGATTTTTGGCAAGGGGGAGTATGAGTTTTCTAGGTCTTCTGTAAGAAATTAACACGTGCTTTTTTTTCTGTAAGAAATCAGTGCACACTTGTGGCTTAAAACTAGAGAAACATGTTCTCACACCCAGGGATGCCAGAAATCTTAAACTAAGGTGTCTGCTATGCCCCCTCCAAAGGCTCTAAAACAGAATCTTTCCTTGCCTCTTTTGTCTGATGGCTCCAGACACTCCTTGACTTTGGTTGAATAACTCCAATATCTGCTTTCATTTCCACAGGGACTTCTCTACAACAAGACAACTATAGTTAATAATACTACATTGAATACTGAAAAAAATATTAAAGGGGATTTTAGATGCTCTCACAACAAAACTTAAAGGTAACTATGTGAGAATTTAATAGGGAAATAAAGATGATTATGGATTTTAGCATGCAGGGTGTGCTCATAGCCTGAGGTGCAATAATAGCTGGAGGAACTGAAGACATCAGTTGGTTCAAGAAACACCCTTAGGGCTGGGCACAGTGGATCAGCCCGTAATCCCAGCACTTTGGGAGGCCAAGGCAGACAGATCACTGGAGGTCAGGAGTTCAAGACCAGCCTGGTCAACATGGTGAAACCCCATCTCTATTAAAAATACAAGAAATTAGCCAGGCGTAGTGGCACACACCTGTAATCCCAGGTACAGGGGGCTGAGGCAGGAAAATCACTTGAACCTGGGAGGCGGAGGTTGCAGTGAACTGAGATCACTGCACCACTGAACTGTAGCCTGTGCAATAGAGCAAGACTCTGTCAAAAAAAAAAAAAAAAAGAAAAAAGAAAAAAGAAACAAACTTAGGAGAGAATCATCAAAATTTAGATACAGAAATGATGGTTTAAAAATTTTTCTTTAACCACATGTTGTCACTCATAAGTGGGAGATGAACAATGAGAACACATAGACGCAGGGAGGGGAACATCACACACCGGGGCCTGTCAGGGGATGGGGGGCTAGGGGAGGGATAGCATTAGGAGAGATACCTGGTGTAGATGGTTGATGGGTGCAGCAAACCACCATGGCACGTGTATACCTATGTAACAAACCTGCACGTTCTGCACATGTATCCCAGAACTTAAAATATAAAAAATTTTAAAATAAAAATTTTTGTTTAAATCAGAAGCAAAAGCATTTAGAAAAGAATATGGTTTACTCACAAGACTCCAAGTGATAACAGCACTGGTTTACTACATAAAAAACATACACACACACAACACACAAACACATACACGATGACGAAGGTTAGTTACTGACCTTACAGTTAATTCTTTTCTTGGTGGGAAAATAGTAGTTTTCTCAGATGACTATCACACTAACATTTTAAAAATCATTGATAAAATTATTATTTGTCATTAGGGAGTCAATAACTTACAGGAAATATTTAAAATATTTAAAATTTCACTTGTCTTATGGACTAAAGCAAGAGAGACTTTTTTTGTTGTTATTCTTTTTTCTTTTTTTTTTGAGACAGTCTCTCTCTGTCACCCAGGCTGGAGTGTAGTGGTGTGGTCTCGGCTCACTGCAGCCTCCGCCTCCCCAGCTCAAGTGATTCTCCCACCTCAGCCTCCTGAGTAGCTGGTATTACAGGTGTGTGCCACCCCTCCCGGCTGATTTTTGATAAAGACTGGTTTCACCACATTGTCCAGGCTGGTCTCGAGCTCCCGGCCTCAAGTGATCTACCTGCCTCAGTCTCCCAAAGTGCTGGGGTTACAGGAGTGAGCCATCACACTCGGCCTGATGATTTTAATAGCCCAATTACCTAAAATGAAAGCATGGCACTGTTTCCATAGATGTCAAACCAAATCCTCTACAGTAAAGGCTGATACCTCTTCCGGATTTTTTTTTCATTGTCATAGTGTTTAAAATATATGTTTTGTCAGCAGTTAAATATAAGATTTAAAAATAACAACTGGCAGCACAATATGAAAACAATAAGCAGATCTAGGCTGAGGAAAGGCTACTGCCTTTAATGCGTTGATTATGCCCTCTGATTGCCAGTCAATATCATTTCCCCTTGTCTTAATCTTGTAGGTATTTCCTTCTTAGCAGTAGTAGACATTCAGATTTGCAACTCATGCTCCAACATTCTCACCTTGAGTGACCTTGGATGACTAGCATAAAGAAGGAAGTCAGGAGAGAAAATCAGTTTGGATATGATCATGCCCTGCAAAATGAAGGAGAGAGGAAAGATGATGAAATTTGTTTGGGGTCTGTTTATTGAGGTCACAGTGTGTCAAGCATGGAGAGAGACGACAGCTAAACTTAGGAAAGAGGTTTGGGCTTGACATAGCACACCTGACTGGCATTCAAGTAACGGATAAAAAATAATGTAATGGAAATGAGTCAATTCTCTGTGAAAGGTCTATAGAGAAAGAAGAGAAGGCCTCAGATTGAACCTTGGAAATTCTCATACTAGATGCTGAGCGGGTGGTTGGCTACATATTACTGAAAAAAACAAAAACAAAAACAACAGCCTGAGAAGAAATCAGTTAATTTTCTTAAAAAGGAGGAAAATGTATCCTTCTTTTTTTAGAATGTAAGTGATTTTTTTTTAATTTTGTTGACAGTATTCACAAATACTGTTTCATGGTGAATTTTGAGGAAGCACTTTTACATATATTAAATAATTTGCTATTTTAAAATGTGAAACTGGCTTTGTTAAAGTGACTGATGGAAATATACTAATACTCTAAAAGATAGGTGGTTTATAAATGCAAAATTTTGCAGCTGCATTATTTGCTATTTTTACATATATGCACTAGTAGTTGCAATACTAATTCAGTAGAAATGTATCTTATTAAATTATTATTTTATGACAAAACAATGGCATTTTCCTGGTTTCTAAGAGAGTCCGGCATATAATTGAATTTTGCAAGGTATCATAAGCTTTCCATTAAACTATAAAACCAGATAATGATAAATCTAGATGAATTAGTCTAACCTGACTTAAAAACGCATTTTTAATTTTACAGGCAATACATTAATTCATTCTGCATATTAAACAAATAAAACTTTACAAGTAAATGTAAATATCTCTTTGATCACACCCTTAATCCTGATCATTTCCCACTTCCCTAGAGGTAATCACTGCTATTAGTTTGCTGTATATCCTTCTGGAACTATATCATGTACATATTTATTTATATTGAGATAAATCTATATGTTCTAAAATGGAACAATATCCAAAACCCATTATGGAATGAAGAAACAAATTATACTCTGGTACATCTATTATATTTTAAATATAAAATAAGCATACATGTACAGAAAAATACTACATATGTTCTACAAGTTCCCATTACTACCTCCTCTTCCTCTTTCTCTTCCCTTCTCCTCTTCCACTCCTCTTCGTTTTCTTAACTACCTTTATGGTGATAGCTCTTAGCTATATTTTAGGTTCACATCTTTCTTCTGCATTCCTGACCCATATTTCTAACTAATAGATATCTTAATCTACTGCTCCACAGACATTTTAAGTAAAATATAAAAGCCATATTTTTATCTTTCCACATTTACTTTCTCCTCCTTCTCCTTTCCCTCTTTTGATTAATATGCTATAATCTACATAATCTAAGTTTTTCAGCTTCCTATTCCTCAAATCACTTACTGTCTTAGATCCCTAAATCACTTAGCCTTAATGCCTATCAAATCTACTTTTTTCTGTATATTTCTATTGCCACTTGTCTTACTTTAGTTTCTTGAACTTTTCATTTGGAATATTGTAATAGCTTTGCTCTTTTCTTTCTACTTCTATTCCAGTGGTTCACCAACTTTGTTGGGCACAAGAATTACCTAGGGAGATGTTCATTCCCTCAATTCAAATCTTTTCCATCTAGGCCATACCAGTCCTGTGAATTTAGATCAGTTGTTTTTTAATGCTTTGGGGTACTGAAATTAGAATTATAAATGTATGTTTTTAAAAATTGCTTCCTTTGGGGTTCTCCAAAAGTTAAATGATTTGAGGACTGAGATTTCCAGGAATGCTAACTATCTATATGCAGTTTTCTTCCTTTATGGGTGACTTATTGTTATATGTTTTTTCTGATACATAAATCTTAAGATTATGACAAGAATAATTTTCTTATAGTTTAGCTAATCCATGGAAATTTATGATGAGAATTATGCCACAGCCAATATTGAAAGAAAGTGATTATTGGTGTAAAAAATTCATGAAAGATTTCAAGATTTATAGTGCTGTGTTAGAACTATGATATGTGACTATTCTGGAGCTAAGACTTTTTCTAGTAGGCATACTTAAGCTAATAAAAGAGATTTATTTCTTTAAAAAGACCACTTTTTTTAAAAGGTGCTATCCCTGTTGAAAATTCCTACTTAAAACTGTTTCTTCCTCACAAATGTCTTCAAGGCCTGTTTGTTGATTATAAATAAGAGAATTTATCTGATTAGTGTTATTAATAGGATATTCTTCTTTGTTCTATTACCTTTCTCTAATTTTTTCCTACTCATACCTACATGATTTGATCACATTTTTTTTTTGGCTATGCTATCTCGCAGTTTAGTGATATCTGTGGATCTCTAGAAACAAACTGTCTTGGTGATGAGGGTTCTATAGGTCCACTAAAATTAAGAATTAGGAAGTCAATGTTAAGTTCAATAGGAACAAACATAAATGGTTTAAGTCCCTATAAGGGCTGCCTTGCAGTGTGTTGTGAATTGAACATATGTGGCTCCATGGGTAATTAGTAAATTGTTAAATTAAATTTGAAAATCTCTGTTATGTCTACAGGTATACCACCCTGAACACAGCTCATCTCATCTGAAAATCTGTGTTAATCTGGGATATCCACAGAAATAGAACCTATTTTCTCTCTCTCTCTCCATATATATATATATATATATATACACACACACACACATATATACACACATATATATACACTATCTAGATAGATAAAGTCTTTATCTATTTTATATGTACATATAAAGACTATAAAGACTTTATATTATAGAAACATATATATGTTTCTCTATATGTGTGTATATATATTATATATATATGTAGGGTAATAAAAGAGATTTATCTCTTTAAAAAGACCACTTATCCACTTATGCCTAGCGTCCCATTATTGGAACGCTAAGTGTATAGGAGTTATTTATATCCTACTGTTCAAGGTCATTGCCAAGGTCTGATTGCAAACATTTAAAAAATTGCAACCTCAGGCATAAATGGGTTAAAAATGGTGCGATCCCTGTTGATAATTCTTACTCAAAAATGTTTCTTAATATATATGAGAGAGAGAGAGAGAGATTTTAAGAAATTAGCTCTAGAGGCTGGGCACGGTGGCTCACACCTGTAATCCCAGCACTTTGGGAGGCCAAGGAGGGCAGGTCACGAGGTCAGGAGATCGAGACCATCCTGGCTAACATGGTGAAACCCCGTCTCTACTAAAATACAAAAAATTCGCTGGGGGTAGTGGCGGGCGCAGTTGGGATGGCAATCTAAAATCTGTATGTCAGGCTGGAAATGCAGGCAATGTTGTCATCTTGAGGAAAATTCCTTCTTCTTCAGGAAAAGCTGTCTCTTTATTGTCCTCTTCTCCCTGTCTTCCCTATTTCTCAATCTCCTTTTTACTCTTTTTCTCTTCTCTTCCCTCATTTTCTCTCTCCCTCCCTTTCTCTCTCTCTTCCTCCCCTTCTTTCTCTGCTTAGTCTTTTTCCTTCTTCCTTGATTTTTTAAATAAATTTATTCTGCATGCATTCATTCATTAACAAATGAATTGGGTCCCTTTACTTCACAATATAGTCCATATTCTCTAGGTTTCAAAGCCAATGACATACTTTTAAGTCATTAGAAAAAACCACTGTTGAGAGTGATGGCTGAATATTCTCTCATAGTATGGAGTTTAGATTCTTGCTCTTGTATATTCTTGTTACCAAATATTGGTCTAGAATTTCAAACATTACAAGCTTAATATTAAAATATTACAATGTGATTAACTTAGATAAAGTTTTACTCATATATGGTCTTAAATCTACCATTTGCAGAAAATTGGGAATACAAGTGACAAAATCGTATTGAACATAATTAATGAGAATATATTTTTCTTGATGCAAAAGAAAGTGCCTAACATTACACCTGATTTACAACCAGATATAGTAATTTGCAGTTTACAGTACATTAATCTACAAATCAAAATGTACATTTCAGCAATAAATAGAAACAATGGTTTGGTCCTCTTGGAAAATTATACTTTTTGTTGAGTAGTGTAAGATTTTTTAGCTATAAATTGTAAAATTGTGAATTTGTCTAGTTTAGAGACTAACGTCTAAAAATTAAACATTTTCAGATTTACAATTCAGATTTATTATAAATGGATAGCTTCAATAACATGAATGTCAATTGCAGAACTTAAAGAACAGAACATATATAAAAGAAAATCTTGCATCAAAATTGTAATGACATAACATGGCAAATAAAAGATATACTGCCAAATTAAATAATATGATGTGATTGACATGTAATTATTGTTATTGTTTTTTGAGACAGAGTTTCGCTTTTGTTGCCCAGGCTGGAGTGCCAGGGCACAATCTTGGCTCACCACAACCCCCACCTCCTGGGTTCAAGGGATTCTCCTGCCTCAGCCTTCCAAGTAGCTGGGATTACAGGAATGTGCCACCACACCTGGCTAATTTTGTATTTTTAGTCAAGATGTGGTTTCTCCACGTTGGTCAGGCTGGCCTCGAACTCCCGACCTCAGGTGATCCACCCGCCTCGGTCTCCCATAGTGCTGGCATTACAGGCGTGAGTCACAGCGCCCGGCCAACATATAATTATTATAATTGAAGAAAGAACAAAAAAGGTCTGTATTACATAAACCCATTAGTAGGGACTAAACATTGAAAGTCACCTTGGCTTATGTTTTCTGCAGTATCCCAGACTTTTAAAATTGCCTTCTCTTTGGATTGAAACAGTTTCATTGTTGATAGCTATACATAAGGTAGTTTGTATTGACAAAAGAGATTTGTGAAAAAAATTTTATGGCGTTCCCAAACATTTTAATTGTGAACACTATCAGACCATCTATGAAGCAAATGATGTGCAGTCTATGAGTCTATATTAACTACTCTGAGGCTTTCAAAGTTACTCCAAAAATGTGTGAAAATTTTATGTATCAACATCTGGCCACATTTTCAAGTTGCTGCTTACTGCTCTATTGTAAAATCTTATAGCACATCAGTAAGAGGGCTTTTATCTCTTCACCAAACCTAGAACTTTACATCTGGCAAGCTTGTTATATTTTAATTCCTAGATTCAATAGTGGTAAGTCAGCATTCCTTACTTGTCAGGAACGTTCGATGATTTGGATACTGATCATTCTTATGTTAACAAATGTAGAATGGAATGCAATTCAGACATTGTTGGGCAATGTTTAACAAACTTTGTGTCTCTGAGACAACATTTATTTTACACATTAAAATTTGATATCTCTGACACAAATCAAAATTTTCAGATAGAAAAAAGTTAATGTACTACTTCCACAAGTATACTTTATTGCAAATATAATACAGGAAAATAAATATTTCTCCTTGATTACTGAAGTGTAAACACAAACACGGTAAAAAATGAAACATTTCAACCCAAAGAAATCTTTTCATTTATGGGCACAACACCTTCTATTGTGTAAACATTATTAGACTATATGGATTTACTCTTTCCTGGCTATGTAGACAATTACGGAAAAGAGAGTTTTAGGGAAAAAAAGGAAAAAGGCCTAACAAATTTAAACATGCACACACACACACATCCACACACACCCCACACTTACTGCTATTTTAAACAAACCTTCCGTGCTTAGGATGCATCTACATAGAATTAGGCTACCAGAGTGAATGATAAAAACAATATAAATGTCACATATCTCTATTTAAATATGATAAGGAAGTCCATGTAAATTTTGTACTCTATTGAGGCACAAAGAAAATGACTAAAAAGTGTTTTTGAAAAATGAAACATTTTAACCTAAATAAATCTATTCATTTATGGGCACAACACCTTCTATTGTACAACTTATAAATAGATAATTGATATAAAACATTATTAGACTATATGGAATTTACTCTTTCCCGGATATGTAGAAAATTATGGAAAAGAGAGTTTTAGGGGAAAAAAAAGAAAAAGACTCAACAAATTGAAACACACACACACACAGACACCACTTACTCACTACTATTATAAATAAATCTGTGCTTGGGATGCGTCTATATAGAAATGGGCTGCCAGAACAAACAAACAAAAATGATAATACAAACAAAATGAAAACAATATAAAAACAAAATAATAATAATAGTGTGGGCTGGGTTCCACATGATAATATTCCAGTCCAGTTTACAGGGTTATGTATTATATACGTAGATAATATTGTGCATTTTTCTAATAATTATTGAATAACTATGCTAATAATTATTGAATAATTATATTCTAATGATTATTATTTAAAATAATTATTTTCTATAATAATATAAATCAAATAGCAGTATGTATTAGTTTCCTATTGTCGCTGTAACAAACCACCACAAATTTAGTGGCTTAAATTACACAAATTTATGATCTTACAGTGCCAGAGGGCAGAAGTCTGAAATAGGTCTTACTGACTAAAATCAATGAGCGGGCAAAGCATGTTTCTTCTAGAGGCGGCAGGGGAGTCTCTACTTCCTTGCCTTTTCCAGATTCTAGAGGTTGCTTGCATTCCTTAGCTTAAGACTTCTTCCTCTATTTTCAAAGACCACCATCTCAACCTGTGCTTTCATAAGCATCTGTCTCTGACTATGACTTTGTTGCCTCCTTTTTATACCTTCCTTATGATTACATTTGGATCACCTAGACAATTCCATCTCAAAAGTCTTCATCACATCTGCAAAGTCTGTTTTACCATATAAGGGACTATACTCACAGGCTCTAGAGAAAAGCACAGGAACATTTTTAGTGGGGACAGGAGAGTATTCTCTACCATGCAGAAAAGCACTTACTAATTCATGTATGGGTTTATTTGCTAATATCAGTTCTTCTAAAAAAGCTAATCTCCTATTCTTATGTTCTTTATTGTGTTTTACTTTTTAGTGGGTCTGGATACACATTCAGTGTACCTTTTGGAGCAACAAAATCAGCTTTCTTGATCTAGGAAAGATTTCTGTTATTTTTCTTGCCCCTACCGTCTGTTCTGTCTATTACTTTTCTATCCTTGAGTTCTTACCACTTTTTAAATTTGATTGTGTCCATTTTTCATCTGTATTTCATACAATATCTGTTCTCAAAGAATTCTTTATCTGTGGGCTGGATATTTTCCATGTGCCCCCTCAGGTCTACATGGAACCATTGTTACTTTATCTCTCTCCATCCTCACTTTACCTGGGGAGGCTGAAGATTATGAAGCATATCCATGGGCTTCTCACTCTCTGGCTTCAGGAGATCTGAGGTAGGGAGCAGAATGAGAGCAGGGTGCATATGACCCAGCTCCCTCTCTCAATGAGCCCCAGGCCTCAGTGTGCAATTTCCTCCCTTCAGATTCAAATGCTCAGTCCCTTCACTTGTCCCTTCAGGTTTAGCAGGAGTGTGGCTGCTTCTGCTTCCCGGATTGATGCTCTATCTCTTGGGCTTCCCCTATCTTCACACATTTGTAAATAGCCCTTTAGAAAATACACTCTCCTTGAATTATTCCGAGTGCCATTTTTCTTTCCATGAGAACCATTTCCCATTTTCTAATTTGTTAATCTTAATTTCTTGCAGTATCCAATTTGTTATTGATTGACTCCACTGCAGATTGTATTCATCAATCTTTTTTTATCTTCGTATAGTCTTAGTATTTCCTAAGTCTTAGATTTTTTCCATATTACGTAATACTTTCAGACATCATTGGTTTCTTAATTTGAGAAAAAATTAAATTATTTTCAAAAAAATTTTTTATCCTTAGGCATTACTCTAATGTCCCAAAAGAAAATTATCCTTTAAAAATAATGTATCCTTTTACCTATCTGATGATTTTTCTATTTTCTTGTGCTCACAGTGAGAGTGTATGCTTTCCCCATATTGAATGCTGAAACAGAATCTGACCAACAGTCCAAATCCCTCAGGCCAAGATGAAGTTTTATTGAAAAAGTTTAAATTTAGCATAAGTTATCTTGACTATTTAATGGTTTCTTGGGGGATTTCTTACGAGGAAGACGGAGACAGCCACATTTGTAGTTAACAACTTCTCTTTGCCAAAGGGGATAATTTAAAATGTTTCATGTGAGAGCCAAAGACAGTCACAACAGTGTCCCCACTTTTCACACTTTTTACCTGGAAATGGCCTTTATTACATCAATGGATTGAAAGTCACTCTTCTTGCTGCATTTTCTCCACTTGGTGCAGACTCTGTCACAGGAACACTTTCCAGAGTGGTAGCCAGAATGTGAGGCTCCCTTCAAATGTTTCAAGGGCCGTGCCAGCCTCCAGCATTTACTTCTTGGCCTTAGCATTCTTCTGAACTCAATCGGAGAGTATTTGTTAATTTCAACATTTCTGTTTGTTTATTTATTATTAATTCCCAGTGGCACTGCATTATATTTGTGATATATAGTATAAGTAATTTGTTTTGAAATTTACTTGAGTGTTATTTTTAATGCCGAATAAACAGATGTTTTGTATGACGTAATCAGAACATTTACATTTTATCTCCCATTTGATAAATCTTTTTCCAGTTTTTCTTTTTTTTTTCCCCTTGGATAAAATATAGAGTAAGTTCCATAAATTTTCTGGTACTAAAATTTTCCATGATTTTGGTCCTCCCCAAAATATCTGTTCAAGAATTAAAGTGTTGGCCGGGTGCAGTGGCTCACACCTGTAATCCCAGCATTTTGGGAGGCCGAGGCAGGAGGATAACCTGAGATTAGGAGTTTGAGACCAGCCTGGCCAACATGGTGAAACCCCGTCTTTACTAAAAATACAAAAATTAGCTGGGTGTGGTAGCATGCACCTGTAATCCCAGCTACTTGGGAGGCTGAGGCAGGAGAATTGCTTGAACCCAGGAGATGAAGGTTGCAGTGAGCCAAGATCACAGCCACTGCACTCCAGCCTGGCGACAGAGTGAGATTCTGTCTCAAAAAAATAATAAAATAAGATAAAATAAAATAAAGTGTCAAGACTCATACTGGTCAAAACTTCCAAATTCATGTTAAGATAAATATTCTTTCCAACTATCTATGGAGATATCAAAATATATACATAAGACTATCATTGCCTTTGACTTGTCCTGAAGCAAAATTACCCTTGGTACAGTTTATATAATATGTAGAATATGTTAATTCAGGGTTACATGACTTTAACTATGAACAACAATTATTTGAACACCTCTAAATATATTTCCCCAAATGCATTATATAATATTCAAATTCTTGAAATTATTTTCTTTTGCTTATTTGGAAATAAAACTTCTTAAACAAGTCAGACAATTCAAGTTGTTTTTAAAATCAATATTTATGCTGACATTCTCTTACATTTATTAGGAAAATTTCATTAACACATTCTTTTGTACAATCAAGGACAATTTATTATTTTCCTGGTGAGTCCTGGTCTTCCTTCTTACAATGTGTCACAGTTCATCCCTCTCTCAAGTTCCTGCTTAACTTTTCTTCTGTGATTTAACTTCTCATGTCTGCGTTCAGTTCTTCCATTTTCTCCATGATTTTACTCTGTCTTGGAAGAGTTTTTAAAATATAGAAAAGAAGAAAGGAGATAAAACCATTTAATTTACTAATTTACACACACACACACAATTTTATTTTATTTTAAAATCTCTCCCCTGCCTTTTGTTTTGTTTTGTTTTGTTTTGTTTTTTTGAGACAGAGTCTCACTCTGTTGCCCTGGCTGGAGTGCAGTGACGCAATCTCATCTCCCTGCAACCTCCACTTCCCAGGTTTCAGTGATTCTCCTGCCTCAGTCTCCTCAGTAGGGGAGTTACAGGAGTGCACCACCACACCCATCTAATTTTTGTATTTTTAGTAGAGACAGGATTTCACCGTGTTGGCCATTGACTGAAAAAAAGACGTTTATTTTTTATTTGAACTAACGTACATTTACAGTAGCCAAGGTTACTGACGTCAGGTGATTCACCCACTTTGGCCTCCCAAAGTGCTGGGAGTACAGGTGTGAGCCACCGCACCCAGCCAAAATTTCACCTTTTTTTCTAATCCTGTCTATGAATCCTATCTTTTGAGGTTCATTGCTTTTTTTTTTTTTTTTTTTACAAAAAAGACCTGGAAAAAGTCTAGACATAAACATTTCTATAAAGAGGAAGATTTAGGGACCTCACATAAAACTTATACAGCTACAGGAAGCTTCTTGCAGCTACAGAATCACTTTTTGCTTTATAGAGTGTGATTCTATTTACTTCATTCAAGACTTCAAGATTTATTTTTAATCTGATTCGCCTATTGAGAGCAATGCAATATTTAACCAGCCTCTGATTTCCTGATCTTTTTCCTCCCGTGCTTCTGAAGATTCCCAGATGTATGCACGGCAGGCTCTGACATCCTGTTAGAGACGTTAATATATTTCACCCTTGCAAGTTGTCCTTTATGACTGCTCCTCCATTCAGGTATTAAAGAGTTCCCTACTATGCTGTAACCTTGGCTACTCTAAATTTACGTTAGTTCAAATCATGTCTTTTTTTTTTAGACAAAGTGTATGCACCTTGTCTTCAGCTTTCAAGGAGGCTGTCATATAACACCAGAGAAAGATGGCAACTTTATGTGAAACACATGGTGAGCCCCCAACACTGGCCAATTAATGACCAGAATGCAAAGCAATTTAAACAAGGAGGGAAATAAGCTCTAGTGTCTAAAGGAAAACAAAACAAAATAAAACAGTGAGAATAAAATTACAAGAATTAAAATCCAAAAAGTAGTTTCTCAAAGCTTCAACAAAAAAAATGATAATAATAATACTTCCACTTGTCATGAAAGTAAAAGCCTCTGAAAGCTCTCATCTAGAAATCTGAAAGTGGACTGTGGACCACAGGGGAAAAGATGTTGCAACTGAGAGCATCTATAAGGTATCAAAATGTTGACCTTTCCTTCTTTCCTTGCAGAGCAATGAATTAGGAGAGATTATTTGTGCAAAGGTAAATTTGAGAGCAGATTTGAAGATAATGTCTTAGAATCATAATCTGTTGTAACTGAAAGAATATAGAGGTAATTCAATAAAATCTAAAAGAGAAATTTTACAAAAGAGATAACTTATATATTCATTATGAATTTATATTAAAGGTATGTTCATCATAGACTATGTCTTACTCCCATTTTTGTCCCTTAATCTTTAATATTTGCTCCTCATAAAAATGTAGGGAATACATTCTTTCTGTTCTACAACATTTTTAACTATGCCTATAGAGACAAGGCCCTGAGATTAGGAGTTCGAGACCAGCCTGGCCAACATGGTGAAACCCCGTCTTTACCTTTTTTCAAAAAGTATGCCACCTTGTTAAACTTTTTAAGGTCAAATTCTTCCAAATTGAGGAAAATTTTAAAACTTAGAAAAATATCCGGTTATCCATTTACTAAAGCTATAGATCTGGTTTTTCAGACTATTTTATAATAAAATAATTTAAAATCTTTTACTTTTTTCCGGCTCAGAAACATTATACCTATAAATTTGGAAAAGACAAAATACGTATGAAGCAGAGTTAAAAATCATCCCTCATTCAACAATTTGGTCACTTACGCTTCTTAGAATCATTTTCTATATACAGATTTGTAACATACCCTGTGATTTTAGCAATATTTTAAGGAATTTTTGTCCTCTTAAATATTCAGTTTATTTTGATAACTGTATAACATTTTATCATATAGATATATATCCTAGTATGTGTGTATATGTATGTGTCTATATTACAGCCACCA
The DNA here is from genome assembly GCF_028885655.2 of Pongo abelii. Classification (NCBI taxonomy): domain Eukaryota; kingdom Metazoa; phylum Chordata; class Mammalia; order Primates; family Hominidae; genus Pongo; species Pongo abelii. Next base: position 178,418,669 of record NC_071988.2, on the reverse strand, counting down.
TCATTTAATTTCAGGAATTAGTTATAAGTAATATACTTAAACATTTTTACATAAAGGCCTTTCCCTAAATTAAAAAATTTATTTAGGATAGATGCCTATAAGTGTCCAATACATACTAACATTTTTAAAGGTCACTTTCCCCCCAATAATTATTGCCAGTTTTTGCTCTTCCACTTGTATGTAAAACTACCTGCCTCACTTCAAATCTGCCAGCAGTGAATTTTTTTAGGTGATCTTATCAGGCAAGATCAGGCCAGACAGTCATTGATTAATTCATAAAACCAATTAAAGTGGAAATCATTAAAAATATACCAACGTGTTTTATAATTTCTGTAATTCCAAATGTGCATCTGTGAATTAATTTGCCTCACTTTTGATTTAGAACCAAGCGCTTTTCTTTAATTTACCAATTTGCTATTACTTTTCTTGCATATACCACACTCACCTTGCGTCACTCTAATTTTCTGTTCCTATTTTTTAAGTGAAGCAAGAACCAAGGACCCTTGTAAAGCAATCAGACGCCTGTAATGCCAGCACTTTGAGAGGCCAAGGCAGGTAGATCATAAGGTCAGGAGATCGAGACCATCCTGGCTAACACGGTAAAACCCTGTGTCCATTACAAATACAGAAAAGAATTTAGCCGGGCGTCGTGGCACGCGCCACGGGAGGTGGAGGCAGGAGAATCGCTTGAACCCTGGAGGCGCACATTTCAGTAAGCCAAGATCGTACCACTGCACTCCAGCCTGGGCAACAGAGTGAGACTCTGTCTCAAAAAAAAAAAAGTAATCAGAGTGTAGAATTCTTCAGAACTTTAAAGAAAATTTTTACTTTCTCTTCTTTTGTTGTCTTATCCAGATTTAATTTGACATAACTATTTTTGGGAGTCCCTCTTACACTTTTCAAAGCATATAACTTCTTTTTTATGAAAATAGCAACTTTCTTCTTTCAATTTGAGTTTATTGATTTGGGTATTATTTAGTTAAAATGCATCAGTTTGACGTCAAACTGAAAATATCACTTTTTTAGGAAAAAATAAGTGAAAAGACTGACGGAGCATGGACTACAAGGTGCTAGAAGCAATTCAATATTTTTCATACATATTATTTCATTTTTATGTTCCCAATATATTTTTGAAGGGCATATTCCCATTTTACAGACATTTAATCTTAAATTCAAAGAGTTTAGATAACTTTGCCAAAATAATAATCTAGAAAGTATCTGAATTGAGATTAAAATGTAGATGTGATTTATCCCAAAGTATAGAAAATGTATCTATGCTTCTAAATTACACTATTATGTCAACATATTTAAATACTTATCAATGGATTCCAACTAACTTTATAAACTTTTCTCTAGTGATACAACAAATAGCATTTTGAATCAGGTAATCTTTTGAATAAATAAAGAGTATGAATAGTTTTTTCTTGTTCAAGGAAATGCATTTTATCATTTTTTTGGAAATAATTTCAAACTCACAAAATGTTGCGAAAATAAAACTGCACTAAGAGCACCTGTATACTCTTTAAAGTGATTCACCTGTTGTTTACATTTTACCTCCATTGCCTTATCATTTGCATTTTCTCTATCTCTATCAATATATGATACAAACTTTTCCAAACTACTTAAATGGAACTAATATTAATTATGGCCTTTACCACCAATTACTTTTGTGTGTATGAGAATAGGAATATTCTCTTACATAACCACAGTAGAGTAATCAATGTTACAAATTTATATTGATATATTAATACCTTTAACTAATCTGTTTATATTCCAGTTTTGTTAGTTGATGTAATAATGTCATTTTCATTGGTTTCCTTCTTCCACTATGAGATTCAGTCCAGGATCAGTAGAGTTAGATATTATATTTAGTTGTTATTTCTCCTTAGCTCCCTTTAATCTGGAACATTTACATAACCTTTCTTTATCTTTTATGACATTGACATTTTAAAGAATACAGTCTCCCCAGCCTTTTGTTTTTGAATAAAATATTCATCATTCCATGTTTTCCAATGCCTTCTCATGCTTATATTTTGATTATTCATTCAGGATGGCCTCTGCAAGTGTTGTATAGGTGCTGTTGATTATCTGATCAAGGTGTTGCCTGTTTTTTCCACTGTATAATTACGTTGCTTTTCTTCCCTGCCTCAACTGCAACTAGAAGCAGTCTCTGAGCTACAGTATGTCGGTGAAAATGTTATTAACATTTTCATCTAGATTTATTATCCATTGATAATGGTCCTCTGATCCAATCATATTATAATTATTGTGAAGTGATGATTAATCAATCATCCTCTCTTCCACATTTACCATTCACCCCTTAGCATTCTGCTATTGGCAAAAGATGTCCCTCTTATCTATCTATCAACTATCTATCTATCTATCTATCTATCTATCTATCTATCTATCTATCATCTATCCATTTATTCATTCATTTTTTACAGGCATGGATATGTAAGTACCTATATCTTCAGTGATTTAAAATGTATCATTGTTCTTAATGATTTTGGTGTTCATATCATCCCAGATTTGGTTAATAGTAGCAAATTAAATGTTCACTTTGTGTTCCTGTGATACATATATTTTAAATCACTTTATATTCTGTGGAGTAATAGAATACACCAGGCTTATCTTATGCATGCCCTGCCCCAGCCCCAGCAAAAAACCCTGGATCATATTAGTCAAAAATGGTATCAAAGACCAAGCTCTGGGCACAAGGTGTGCTCATTGATACTGGGCTGTGTTCACTTCTTAACAGCAGCCAGAAGTAGGAACTGTATTCATGAATATAAATGTATTTGCAAATATAAAACACTTATAAATATATAAAACCACGCATATATACCTATGTACACAAACACACATACTTGAGAAATCTCACACATACAAATTGTAATAGTAATGATTTCATATCAATAGCTCCAATTCTAATCCATTCCCACAGTGTTTTCTTTCTTGCGCTCACTCATTCCATATTTGTGTGTCCCTTTAAGAAGTACTTTTGTTAATGAACTGTTTTGGTGATCTTTTGAAAAATTTAAAAGCTATATCACCTTTTTATTAGTGATTATATAAGGGCATATAGTACACGCATACATATATGCATGTAAGTTGTATGTATTGTAAGCAGATGTAAAGCTAATGTAGGAGAGGAAAAGAAAAAAAATAAAACCATACTGCAGTAAGATGATATCTTTATCAGCATCAGTGAAGAAATATCTTTTAATGATATTAGCTAAGTAGCTCCAAAATACCTGAGTAGCTCCAAAAATACCATAATGCCTGCCTGCCCATGACTGGCCATCAGGTAAAATGTAGTCTTGTGACACCTTGGTCCACTTACCAGTATCCTCATCTTCCTCTTCATAAAGTAGTTCTTGGCCCCTCTGGTTGACAGTTGATGGTTTTGAGACAAAAAAACAAAATGAATTACTTTTGTGGGATAAGAAGACTGATTTTAATGCTTTCTGTAAAAGGTTGAGAGGGTAGTTGGAACAAGGCACTGCTGCAATGGTGGGGAAAAATAAGTAACAACATAGAACTATAGTAGATCTTGTCTGAAAAAAAATCCCAGATCTTGGCTGATATTAATAAATGGGAAATATTTGATATAAAAAAGTCATTTAAATTTGTTGTGATACACTTATGTTGTTTAATTTATAGTATAGTAACTTAAGCAATTAAAATGTTATAGCCTGGATTGTATATACATTTATATTCTTCATGCATCATTTATAGCAATTATTCCTAGTTTTCTGGAGTAGTTGGGGGTCAGTAAGTGTGAAATAATTTAATTTTTTAGTCTTCCTTGGGTCCAGATGGCACACTCTTAAGTTTACCCACCAAAGAAAAATCTTTAAGTAAAGCCTTTAAAAGAAAGTACAATAGGATCAGAAACCTACTGACTAGAGCACAATGCTATAAAAAGGCACAAAACCCTTTTCCATTACTATTAAACAAAAAGGATACAAAATTCTCCTGCAAAAATCATTGAAAACAACTGAAGGTATTTGTATGTTAATGATAACATGAGACAGAAAGGAACATCACCTTATTTTGTATGTCTGTGTTTAAGAAGATAAATAGATGTTGTCTTAGTTCATTTTATGTTGCTTATTAACAGAATACCTGATAGTAGGTAATTTTTAAAGAAAATAAATTCATTTCTTATAGTTATGGAGGGTGAGAAGTTCCAGGTTGAGGGGCACATCTGGTGAGAGCCTTCTTCCTTGTGGGGGACTGTCTGCAGCGTCCTTAGTCAGCTCAGGCCATCACATAGCAAGGAGGCTGGGAGTGCTAGCTTAGGCTTCTCTTCCTCTTCTTATTAACCAATTCCACTCTCATGATAACACATTAATCCATTAACCCATTAATCCATTAATCCATGAATGGATGAATCCATTCATGAAGGCCCTGCCTCTTAAAGGTCCTATCTCTCAATACTGCCACATTGGGGATAAAATTTCTACGTAAGCTTTGGAGAGGACAACTATTCAAACCATAGCAGACATACGTGTTACATACATGATAAAGAAGGGGACTATGGCCTTCCATAAAAAATGATTTCTGAACAAAGTAAGCTAGTACATGAGGAATGATAGGACAATATTCAGTCAAATCTACTTTATAATCTTGACTTATTCATAAGGAATGAGAATATGCCAGCTCATTACACCTCATTTCCCTTTCTTTTTCATGTTTTTCAAATCTCTTTTTTCCCAAGGCCAATCCTAGAGAAAACTGTGCTTTATGATATCCTAATATGATATAAATATTCCAAAATCAGTTGATTAAAATTAATTATTTTAGAATAAGAATGAGACAATATGTCAGTTTTTCTTAGTTACTTATTGAAAGCATTTATATACCATTTTTAATACTGTGCCAAGTAAAAAAGACATGGTTCCCACCAACAAAGACTAGTGAAGAAAGTTATCAAGTCAACAGATACTTAAAATATAGGGTACTCGGTGTTACAATATTGACTTATATGTTCCTAATGGAAGACACTGGATTGGCAACCAAGCCAGACTTGGGGTATCAAGAAAGCCATCTTAGATGATGTGAGGTCTAACCAGGAGTCGAGGGAGGAGGAGCCACAGGGCTGTGGAGATGTCATAAGCAGGAACCTAAAGGAAGGGAGGCAAAAGGTGATGGCAGCCAACACCGAAATAGTGTGGCTTCCTCTAAGACAGAAGTAAGCATCATTCTTTCATTTCAACAGGAACCAAGACAACAGAGGAGCCATTTAGGAGTTCTAGGGCATTCTTACTTGGTGACATGTTTTTCCACCTTCCATTTACATTGAAAAATGTGAATTGAACTGATACTGGCTCAATCTAGATTTTAAATTTCGTTATATGTGGGAACAAACATTTTTCTCCATCCTCAAAATTCTTCAAGTGTTGGTTGTTCCATATTCATAAGACGACTTATAATAATGCCCCAGTTATATGACTTCTAATGAAATTTAATTCATCAAAACATTATCAGCAATTGAATTTGATGCACATAGATGTCACTTGTTACATCAACATTTCTATTTTTCCTAATCTGAGATAATAGTTCACCAAAATCAAGGTTCCTAACTTGCAATGCGTGACATGTGATGACTATTGAGGGTATTTCATAGTCCTTAGATTTTGTGTTCTAAGTTTCCTTAATGAGATCCCAAATGACTTCTATTAGTTGATCACTCCCCAAGATTGAATACATTTTCTTGGGTTAAAATAAATTTTCTTGGGTTCTCCTTCACGCTTAATGAATGAAAATTTCTGAAATCTGAGAACATTTCTCTTCTGCTTTTGGATACTTTGTTCAAATTAACATTTGATTAAGGCCCTGATAAAATCTCTACATGATTTAGTGATGAGCCTGGATAATATGTTTGTTGTCTTTCTCCCCCACTGATATGTAAGTTTAGGCAAGTTCTTTGTGTGGTTTGTTCACTGTAATCCAAGTAAGTATAATAATGCCTGGCATATACTCAAGATATGCTTGTTGAATGTATTTAAATGAATATTTTCCTATAATTCATTGTCTTCTACCTTGTTTTGGTTTGATGTTTAGTAGGATTCTGTAAACATTTATCAGAGCCTGTTCCTATTGAGAATGTGAGCAGGTTTGTCTGTGATTTCCTCTAACTAGAAGAAAGCAGGAAAATAAAAATGAAGAGAAAAATCCTGTACTAAATAATTTATGTGCTGCAAAAAATAAACACTTAATTGACAGTGGCTTACACAGTTTTAAGGACATAGATTTTGCATAAATCCTCTGATTTAAAGAAGAGACAATAATAAGCAATAATAAGAATGCTTACATTTGCTCAGAAGTTAAGTTATGAAAAACACTTGATAAAAGCCATCTACCCTGCATTGGTTATTCCACCAAGGCCTTGTCATGACTCCCTGAGGCATAAACATGCAGAATCTTCTTTATCGTACCAATTCTGATTATGGTAAATTTTACATCTGAATTAAAAGAGAAGAAACAAGGGCATGTAGGGTGGATTGAATTGCTGATCCCAATCCTTCCCCTTTCCCTGCATCTATAGTCTGCTATATGATTTTGTAGTTCTTCACACAACTGTTGAAGTGGATATTTTGTCACTTGACTTGGGCTTATCTAAATGATTTGTTTTAGTAAGTGGGATCTTAGCAGATGTGATAGGAACAGGCAGTTGATATATGCTTGTAGGTTGTCATGTCCTTTTGAGTCTCTGCCACTGTCATGAAAAGAATGGGCTACAGCTTGTCCAGTGGCTGAGAGAAGATGAGACATACACAGGGTAGAGCCACTTGGCCGGTCTGCCATGTGAAGCACCGTGAAACCACCCCAGCCAGCAGAGCTTACAACCAAGCAGTCCTAGCTGATCTGCAAATGTGTGGGAATAACACTTCTTTTTGCTTTTTACTGAGGCTTTGTGGTTATGAGCAATTGTTAACTGATAGCTGAAGTAACTTTTTAAAAACAATAATTTGCTGAATGCTTAATATATGCTACACACTGTTCTAGACACCAGATAGTCAACTGTGAATAAAAATGATACAAACTTTGTCTCCATTAAGCTTACATTAGAGCTGAGGAGACAGACAGTATACAATTTTAAAAATGACAAATCTCATGTTATTTGGGTAAATGGAGCAGGGGAAAGGTTTATGTAGCTTGCGACAGATGAGGCTCTTTGTTAAGTGGGGTTCCTTTGGGATTTCTTCCACCTGACACATTCTTCCCCTAAATGTCTTCTATGAGTGTCCTAGATTCTTTGAACCTTAGTTCAAATGTTATCTTCTTAATGACTTCCATTCACCTCACCCGAAACAATCCGTATCCTCGTTTTCTACCTCATTTTTTTTCTACACCTCTTGCCACCTTCTAGCATACAGCGTTGTACATTTATTCAGTTAGTTAGTTGGCTATGTCAGTCTTTCCCACTAGATTGAAAACTCCAAGAGAGCAGAGACTTTCTGTTTTAGGTCACTGATACATCCACATCACCTAGTACAGTGCCTACCACATAGTAGTTGATCAATGAATATATTATTGAATGAATTAGTTAACAATAGTTCACTTCTCTGGTATTCATCATTTTTTTTCATTTGCTGTTAAACTTTCCCTATATCCTACTATTTTTGGAGTATAAACTTGTAAAGTACAGTTAAGAAAAAGGTTAAAAATGATTTTTAGTAGACCTCTTGTCTTTATATTATTATGCACACAGCAAAAAGTCTTGACTTGGGCAAATGGATATTTTAACAGCTTTGAGTTTGTACATATTATAAGAGGTTTTCTCTTGTTTCACTTATAAATGCACAAAAAGCTAACTTATAATATGTATAGATAATACCTTTTATTATAATACTCTAAAATAAAACGTTATATTTAATAATATATATAAAGGATTCACTCTCCACCTATATTCTATTATGAAAGCCTTATAAGAACATCAATAGTTCACTGCATTTGTAAGTAATCAATTTATTATTCCCTGACATTTAAATTATACTTAAGGGGATTAACTTTTAAATTAAATATTGACATATTAATGTCAAAAAAGGCATGCATTATCCACAAAAACAATTCTGAAATTACTTTCAGAGAATGTTAATTACTGCCAGGAAGAATAAAACTCAATTTTAGAAAATGTTTCTGCTGTGTTCAGAAATTTTAGATTTTAAGGGTATTTAAAAATCTATGATTTGTTGCTTGAGGCTGAATCATTTCTTTTAAAATTCAGATGACATATTTTTAAATTGTTATATTACTGATCAAGGTTACCTATTAGTGACAGGGATCTGAGAAAAGGAGAAACAACTTTCAGTGTTTTGTGATGTGAGGGGTAATTTTATGTGTCAACCACAGGGTCACTGGGTGCCAAGACATTTGGTCAAATATTATTCTGGTTTCTATGTGGGGATGCTTCTGGATGAGATTAACAGTTTAATTGGTAAACTGAGCAAAGCAGATTGCCCTCTGTAATGTGAGTGGGCCTCATCTAATCAACCAAAGAACTGAATAGAACAAAAAGACCGGGTAAGAGATACCTCCTCCTGCCTGACTGATAGAGCTGGGAAATTGATCTTTCTTGCCTTTGGACTCACACCAAAACATTGGTTCTTCCTTGGTCAGAAGCCAGTCAGCTTTTGAACTGGAACTGATACTTTCAGCTCTTGTGCTATTTAGGCCTTTAGACTCAGACTGGAACTTGCACCATTGTTTCTCTTGGTTCTCAGGCCTTTGAACTTGGACTGAAACTACACCATTCACTTTCCTTGATCTCTGGCTTGCTGGCTACAGATTATGGGACTTAGCCTCCATAATTGCATGAACCAATTCCTTGTAGTAGATCTCTCCCTATGTCTCTCTCTCTCTCTACACACACACAGACACACATTCTGTTGCTTCTGTTTCTCTGCAGCACCCTAATATTTATGGATTCCAAATTTTAATTTTATGAATTGCTTTTTTCCCATTTGTGCATTATTTGTACCAAAACTCAAATGTTGAACAACCACAGCATTATTTTCTCAGCAAGATCTTCTTTTATTTATTTTCAGTAATTCATTTAACCACAAAAGAAAGAAAAGTAATTAAACTAGTCATTATTAATTTGGACTATTTCCTTGTAAATTTTTTCAGAAGTGAAATACACTTACCAAGACCTTTCTGAACTTAAAGTTCAGATCATTTTTCCTCTTCTAGCCTTATAACTCCACTGTTTGAACAAATGAACACTCTAGTATCTTATTTATTTTTGTGTGTTCTGTAGTCTCTATCACCTTTATTTCCCTGTTGTCTTAGTATTAAATGAAAATACCTGGGTAAAATGAGGAAAAGATCTTAGCGCTGAGCTACAACAGGACCTCTGAACAATCTGCTGCATGAAATTCTCACAGCCCAAGAAAAAACATAGTGGGTAAAAACCTAGGAAGAAAAAGAGAAATGCGATGACAGAAACAGGCTGGAGTGATGTGCTTCAAAGAAGGAGAAAGAGACCACGAGCCAAGGACCTTAGGCAGCTCTAGTAGATGGAAAACACAAGGAAGTAGATTATTCTCTGAAGCCTCTAGAAGGAATGTAGCCTCGCCAACACCTGCGCTGATTTACCTCCATTATCTCATTTAGTCATTCCTATAAGATGGATGCAAATACAAAACACAAAATTTGTATTTTGCTGATGAAAAATCTGAGACAGTCTTGCTCAAATTTACACAGCTGGTCAGTGTAGAGTTGCCCAGTCTGCCTACAGATGCTACACATTATCACAGCTTTTTGACACCATTAGCACGATTAAATCCACATTTACAATTGAAGAAACAGGTTTGATGTATTTCATTAATGTGCCCAGCGTTACCTAGCCATAAGCAGAAGAGTTGAGCTTGTAGCTAAGACATTTCTACTCCAGAGTCACTCTTAATCATTACTCCATGCTACCTCTTCATTTAGGTATTTTTCTCTGGGAAGAGAAATTAGTGACATTTGACCTGTAATTGGTGACATTAATGAAATTGACTTGTAATTCTAAGACACATTTTATATTTCCTAACTGGTTAAGTTAGTTTGTTCCTAATGAAAAAAAACTGAACAAACTATTTATTTATTTATTTATGAGACAGAGTCTCACTCTGTCACCCAGGCTAAAGTGCAGTGGTATGATAAAAAGTTCATTAGGTGGGGGAAAAAACAGGAGAAATACTAATAACGTGACTTCTGTACTTTAGTTAATAGTAATGTAACAGTGTTAATTGTGAAGGTCTTTCCAAAAAAATGCATAACTTCATTTTCATCATGAGAAAGCATCAGGCAAACCAAAAGTAAGGGACATTCTACAGAGTAACTCATTAGTACTCTTCAATTAAATGGCTTATTAGTACTCTTCATTGGAATGGCAATTATTGAAAAGACAAAATACTACAAGTGTTCATGAGGATATGGAGATATGTGTCATAATTCGACAATGGTAATGCAAAATGCTTATCTTAGGAGAGGCTGGGTGTGAAGTATATGAGAACTCTCTGTACTATTTGTGCAACTTTTCTGTAAGTCTAAAATTAGTTGAATATAAAAGTTAAAAAAGAAACACTTCAAAAAAACCCCAAAACGCATTATTAATGAATTATGGAGATAATTTCTTTCTTAATGCTACCTTTCTTACAGCAAGGGAACTAATGAACTAAAAGGCTTCTGCACAGCAAAGGAAAGAATCAACAGAGTGACAAGACAACCTATGGAAGGGAAGAAAATATTTGCAAACCACATACCTGTTAAGGGGTTAATACCCAAAATATATAAGGCACTCAAACAACTCAATAGTGAAAAACAAAAAAAAATTCAATTAAAAAATTGGCAAAAGACCTACATAGACATTCCTTAAAAGAAGATATACAAATGACCAACACGTTTTTAAAAATGCTCAACACTTGTTCATGAGGGTATGGATTAAAGGACACCCTTGCAAACTGATGGCAGGAATGTAAATTAGTACATCCATTATGTGAAACAGTATGGGGGTTTCTCAAAAATATAAAAACAGAACTAACATATGATCCAGCAATTCCACTTCTGGGTGTATATTGAAAGGAAAAGAAATCTGCATGCCAAAGAGATATCTATATTCCCATATTCATTGCAACATTATTCACAATAGACAAGATATGGACGCAACTTGTGTCCATAGACGAATAAGTGGATATAGAAAATGTGGTATACGGTTGATTCTTGACCAACACAGGAGTTAAGGGATTCAATCCTCCATGCAGTTGAAAATCCACATATAACTTTTGACTCCCCACAAACTTAACTACTAATAACCTACTGTTGACCAGAAGCCTTACTGATAACATACATTGCCAATTAACATATATTTTGTATGCTTTAAATATATTATGTACTGTATTCTTACAATAAATTAACCTACAGAAAAGAAAATTTTGTTAAGAAAACAATAAGAAAGATAAAATATATTTACTATCCAGTAAGTGGGAGTGAATCATCCTAAAACTCTTTATTCTCATCATCTTCTGATTGACTAGGCTGAGGAGGAAGAAGAAGAAGGATTGGTTTTATAATCTCAGGGGTAGCAAAGGCAGAAAAAAATTCATGTGTAAGTTGACCCATGCAGTTCCAACCCATGTTCTTCAAGGGTAAACTATATGTGTAGATATTTATACATACATAAGTGAGTGTGTATATAAATATATATAGTATATAATAGAATATTATTCAGTAAAAAAATAAAACCTTGCCATTTGAGACATGATGAACCTGAAGAACATTATGCTAAGTAAAACAATCAGACACAGAAAAAAAATTTGTATGATCTCATTTATATGTGGAATATTTACAAAGGTCATAAAAGCATAAAAATTCATAAAAGTAGTAACAGTCATAAAATCAAGCAGCCGAGGGTAGAACATTCATTGTGTGGCACTGGGAGAGGGGGATGGGATGGGGAGATGTAGGTAAAAGGGTGCAAAGTTTCATTTAGACAGGACGAATAAATTCTTGAGATCTTTTGTACAGCATGGTAAGTACAGTTAATAATGATGTATTTATACTTGAGAACTACTAAGAAAGTAAATCTTAAATATTCTCATCACAAAAAAAAGATAACTGTGTGAAGGGATGGATATATTAATGAGCTTTATTGTGGTAATCATTTCATGATGTATATGTGTGTGTATATATATAAGTGTGTGTTTATATATACACATCACATTGTACACTATGGACATATGCCATTTTTATTTGTCAATTATACCTCGATAAAGCTGAGGAAAAAAAACAAATCTATAAATTAGAGAAAGCACTAAGCAAGCAGGACAATCAAGAGAGAACTGTGCTTTCGGAGAGATATGTAATTTTGTCCATATAAGTGAGTTTAAGTTTCTGTTAGTCACATTAAAATATTTTTTAAAATGTCCCACAGCATGAGTCTAGAGCTAAGCGCCAATGGGCCAGCCATGAAGCCAGAGCCAATTCCACACCAGTGGCATTTGGAATTTAAAAAGGAAAGAATAGATTTGAGAAGAATTTCAGTGTTTAAAACTAAGTCAGAGATTTTCAGATTTTGCACTGGAAAGGGTCTTAGAAGTTGTCATAGGTAGAAAGATACAGGGCTTTTATTAAAATGTATAAAGAATTAAAAACAAAAAAGACACTTGGCATGACTACTTCCATACATGTTGTGTGTCTTATATCACTTTTGGACCTTCTCTCCTTATTGTCTCTTCCACCAGAATGTTCGTGTCAGAACATTCCAGAGGTGTTGAATATGGACACAGCCACTTTAATGTGCTCTGCTTTATTACATCAAATAGTCTTTTTTTTTCCTTCATTGTCATTTTAATTCCAGAGATGTAGAGCAATTTGGATGTCTAATCTAGGAAAAGGTATGAACAACCTTTATTAGTCTTAAGTTGGCAAAGGAAGGGGTGAATTATTACTATGTAAAGGAGTGTTATCTACTTAATTCTCCCTCAGAAATCATAGTTCAATAAACATTACCAAATAATGATAATATTATGACTATTATAATACTGGGTCACATTTTGAACTAATTTTGAGGTATTTTGACTACTTTTAATTATTCTTTATATTTCCAAAGTTGCAATGCAATGCAAAAAAATCTGCTCTCTATGTATCCTCCTCTCAATAACTGGTTTTCTTTTTCAAGTAATTCTTGTAGCCACACAATCACCAGGTTTTCTGTCCTACAGCCCACACACTAAGAGCTTCCTGTTATATTTTGCTGTAGAACGCTCTATCTCTAGCTCCGTGAAGAAGCATCACTACTGCTTCAATTCTTCTGCTCTTTCTTTAATGTCTATGCTGCTGATTAATGATTGATTTACTTTAGAAGTGGTATGGGAAATACCCAAGGATACAAGGAGTTCTTCACTCTAGTTTATTTTGTGCCATTAGAACATAAGGGTAGTTAAATAACTCTTGAAAGAAAGAAAAGATACTCAGAATATATTTTTTAAGATTTTACATAGTTTTAGTTGAATTAAAGATTACATTGGGCTTATTCTCAGTCAACCAACAATTTACTAAAATCATGAAAGCTAGTGGCTCTCTTTCCTTGGGACTTGCTAAACTAATATGTTTTCATATGATCCAAGGAACCTCTTCTTTGGAAGAAAAGATCTCTTTTCCTGGATCCTGTGCTGATCTATAAACATTATCTGGGACATCCCCTCTAAATAACTACCAGATTTAGCGACAAATCCTTGATTCTCATTCTTGAATACTTTGCATACTTTTATACTTGGTTCACACTGGTACATGCTAACAAAAATTATGCAATAATTTTTGCAGTAATTTCTATAAAGCTATTTTTCTTTTCGTCCTAGATTACTAATTTCCAACACTCCACAATAAGAAAATCTTGGCCACATGAATTCCTGGACATCAATAGCCCAGTTTCCAAAGTACAGTTGTGTCTTCAATAAGTGTTTATTGAATTAATGGACAAATAACATATCTACTTTCCAAGTTCAATGAGTATCACCTCTGATACTAACCTTATTTCCTGCAGTGGTAGAAATTGATTCTCCATAACTAATTTTTCAGTGTATCAGTTATCCTTGCTAGGTTATGCCATAGTAACAAATAATCTCAAAGTCTCAGTGGGATTCATATATATGTTTGTCACAATTGTTATACAATGGCTCAATGCTGTCTGTCACTCAACTTCAATATTCTCCAGTAGGACCCAGGCTAAAGGAATAGCCACTGTGTAGGACAGTTTTCTGCAGCACAACAAAAACAGCAATTGAAGAACCACTTGATATTGTACAAAACTTCTCTGAAATAGCACACATCATTCCTGATATTTTTTGCCCCAAAACTACTCTTTGCTCAAGACTGACATTCTGTAAGGATGGACTCACTAGGAGAGGAGATACTTTGACAATATTATGATCTACCACAGTGGCTCTCTTGATTTAAAAAAAAAAAAATTACATTTCTTTCTATGCACATAAAACATACTCACTCCCTTTCCAATGCTGTTAACTCAAAAGTCCCAGTTCCAGGACACTGTGATAATCTCAACATTGTCTCTGAGTGGATCCTTTTTATCTGTAGATCCATGAACTATAAAGAGAAATTATCTGCTTACTGCCACACCAACAAAAACAGGGGTTGAACAAATCCAGAAAACCACAATTAACACTCCTTTTCAGAAAGGGGAACAATGAAGGCACAGGGCCATGCCTAGTACACAGCACTTCTGCGATCCCACTGGAAAGATAATACAGCCCTGCCTTAAGGTGGGTAATGTTTTTTAATTAAGCTCCATTTCTGCTCCCTGAAAGCAGCTCCTAAATCCATAGTTCTCTATGCTCTTCATTTCACCTTCTGAAGGCTATTATTCACCTGTGGAAGGGGGAATCCCACAGTCCACTTTAAGTCTTGGACAGCTTTCACAGACAAGTGATTCTTTTGACAGTGATACCATCTCAAAAACTTAGCTGAGTTTTTATCTATGTGAATCCAGTCATTTCTATGTGCCTCAATAACCACACTCACAATTCTCTGCAATGTGTGACTTAATTACAGGTCTATTAAATTTTTCAAGTTATAGACAGTCCCATGCATTGCTTTTCTAACTTTGCATAATGATATTTTATTTCTTTTTCAGTGACAATCTCCCTTTAATATGCTGAAATTAAAATATTGAATTATTAAGATTAATACTAATCACATGTCTTGTATTAAAAAGCATAAGAATAGCAAAGAAAGGGGAAAAAGTAAATAGATAAAAAATAAATACATGTAAAAGCAAAGAGTGAAAGCATGTATCTTCCTTAGTTCTGATTTCTGCAACTGAGCACAAGTTTATAGTCAGAATTTATAACATCTGTCTTCCACTACCCACTCTTTAGCTTCAGGCAGCGTCTTAGCTTGAGAAACGATCTCAACTTTCTTACTTTGTTAGGTGGCCTAAACTTTCAATCCTCAAGTGCTGCATCAGTATTGGTCTTGCTCTTTTGGCTTTCTATATTTTACCATTAATTTTTACCACTGGATTTGCAAGTATTATTAAGTGTCCTGAAAATCCTCTGAGTTCCACACCAGTCAGAATAGCAACCTTTTTATTGCCTGTTGGCAAAACTGTGAACAGAGGTTAGCTCTATGTGATGACGTTATGATTGAAATACATTTTGTGTGTGATTTCACATGCCTTTTTTTCCCCTTTGAGCATATAGAAACTATTTAATTTGAAGAAAAGTGTTTTAAAATAATACACTACTACAGAATGAGTCCTCAGTGAAAAGTGAAGAAAACACAATGTTGCAAATATAGTAATTTATCAGTCCAGCTCCTCCTCATTGTCCACACCTCCTGCTAATATTGAGTCTCATTCCACCACTAAGCTGCTCTGTGGATGGTGCATCCTCAGCCCCTCCTGCACCTCACTCCCCTCTCGGCCCCAGGCCCTTCCCAGATTTGCTTGGGCTACATAACAAATAGTATTTTTATTTTTGTATTCAAAAACAATGTTAGACCGGATTTTAGAGAAGTACTTTACTATGAATACCAATTTGAACAAGTAGAAAAGGAAAGTTTTTAAGGAAACTGACATAATTGAATGCATGCATTTTTATCTCATAAATAAGGTTCATAAATGGTAGAGAAAAGTATCTACTTTATAAATAAAACAAGAATATCAAAAGGACATTGGCAGTAATCTAACTGGGTTATGGTCATCTATGTGGTACTGGATCCACATCCTGCATCTAACTTAATAACTCTGTGACTTAGAGTAGGTTGCTTAACACTTGCACTTCACTTTTACCTTCCATGAAAATTGAATAACAACTACACCTATGCCATGGGGTTTTAAAACATGAATACAAGAGGCTGGGTGTGGTGGCACACACCAGTAGTCCTAGCAACTCAGGAGGTGGGAGGATCTGTTGAGACTAGGAGTTCAAGACCAGCCTGGGCAACATAACAAGACTCCATCTCAAAAAACAAACAAATGAACAAACAAAAAAACAAATAAAGCAAAAAAAAAAAAAAATCATGAGAACATTTATACACATAATAAAAGAGTTCAGAAAACATGACTGCACAAAGTGAGCACTTTACAAACGTTATCTATTGTTAGGTTTGATGATCAAAGTCAGAAACCTGCATCTTTTTAGGAATGTAAATTGGTTTGCTCAGGGCTTATTAGTATTCTCTTAATCACAATACTGTACTCTCTGGATAAGACATCTCAACATATTCAAAGAGGAACACTGTGAAAATTACTGCTAAACTAGTCCATGATGAAATATTTAGAGGTAAGATAAAGTGTTCTGGAAACTTGATTTAGAATGCACAATGGCTTAAGAGCATGATACAAAGCTTCCTTTTCTTCCTTCTAACGCTTGCTGTTTTCTTTCACAGGATGGAACAGAACTGACCCACTAAGATCTGTACTGGCTCAAGGGTAGTTGAGAAACAGGTGACATCCCATGTGTCACCATATCAAGGATTGAAATGAAGCTTTATCTTGTGAGCCTGAAGCACATGCAGACATGGGCTAGTTAATGTGCAAGTCCTTTGCTGTTTAGATTGTGCAGATGAAAGACTAGGGGTATGTAAAAGTTAAGGATTGGGCCAAGGGTTAGTGTTGACTCAGTTTATTTGGCTATTTAACTTTATCATAAAGATTACAAAATAACTTTTTCCTGTCATCAATCCACAGTAAAATGATAGCACAGAATGATTACTTTTAAAAATGTTTCATTTTCTCCCTCAAGATGAGCCTTGACTCTTGGAATGCTATTACGTAATACATATCCTTAACTCTTCATCAGACTATAATAAACTTAATTTACAAGTCTTTTTAATTTTTTAATTGAAATCGTTCTTCAACTATTCCTCTCCTTTGATCCTCAGTAATCATCTAGCCATTCATCTTTATGACCCCAGCCTCACTTTGCAATGCCTTGTGGAATTCCAAAGTGACACAGCCCAGTCTCCTCAGAACATTCAGTTCTGTAGCCAGAGGCCTGCTGCTTCTTTTGTTCAAAAAATGTCAGACACTTTTTTCAAGATCCAGTTAAAATTATTCTCTTTTAAAAACCCTTTAGGGAACAGTTACTTTTTGTTCAGACTTGTTTATTTAATTTCTTTCCTACCAATCCCTCGATTTCTTCGACATTTGTATCCAATCTCTCTTTCTAGGGGCTGTAGGTAGCAAAGAGAACTGTATGGTTGAGAGTTCTTACCATATCAAGCCGACTTTTCTCACATTTCTAATGTGTTAATTTTCTGGCTTGGGAAATTAAAGCAAAATAAAGTATTATGTTTCCACTTCTGCTAATTCGTTTACATTTCTTTAAATGAAATCACATCCAAAGCCCTTTATATCAATAGCTTCAGGACGAGGTCTCAAAACGATGAAGGAGGGAAATGAGGGGGAAAATAAAGTGAAAATATTGTTAAACAAACAAAAACCTTCAGAGGAGAAGGAGGAAGACAGGTAGGGAAAAGGAGAAATATCCTTCATACTTTCCCACAAAGTGGCCTTAATAACAAATAAATCATAGTAATGCTAACAATAGCTACACCAATGTTGAATGGCAAACAACATCTAAAACTCAGGATTAACTTAAAAGTGATGTTAATAATTGCTATTGCGAAGCCACACTCGAGTGGTGGTATGGTTTGGCTCTCTGTCTCCACTCAAATCTCATGTTGAGTTATAATTCCCAGTGTTGGAGTAGGAACCAGGTGGGAGGTCACTGGATCACAGGGCTGAATTTTCCCAATGCTGCTCTCATGATCATGAGTGAGTGCTCATGAGACCTGATGGTTTAAAAGTTTGTAGCACTTCTGCCCTCACTCTCTCTCTCTCCTGCCCCACCACGGTAAGACGTGCTTAATTCCCCTTTGCCTTCCGTCATGATTGTGATGCAGAATTTTGTTTCCTTATCTCAGTTAATCTGGGTTCTTGTCTCATGACCAGGAAGAACTAGGCACACAGGCACGCTGAAGGGTGAGGAGGATGGAATTTATTTAAGTGAAAGGAAAGGTCTCAGCAAAGAGAGGGGGTTCTGCAAGCAGTTTTCCACCTCACAAATTGAATACCAGGGGCACCACACACAAGTTGAAGAGACTACGCTTCGCCCCTGCATAAGTCATGAATTCCTGGTGGCTCCACCCCTTTACCCCAATGCACATGGGTCTCCTGTGTAAGTCCAGCCATGCCCCGTGTATAGGTTCCCTTATCTGGACAAAATATCTGATATAAACATTTATGGGGCATGAGAGATTCTCCAGGGAATCTTTCCTATCTGCCTAGTCCTTTGTTGGCCTTCTGCCTCTATCAACTCTAAGTTTTCTGTGGACCCCAGACATGCATCCTTTTAAGCCTGTGGAACTGTGAGTCAATCAAAACTCTTTTCTTCATAAATCACCCAGTCTCAAGTAGTTCATTATAGCACTGTGCAAATGAAATAATACAGAAAATTGTTACCAGGAGAGTGGGGTCATTGCCATAAATATACCTGAAAATGTGGAAGCAACTTTGGAACTGGAGAACACACAGAGGTTAGGACAGTTTGGAAGGCTCAGAAGAAGAATGGGAGATGTGGGAAAGTTTGGAACTTCCTAGAGACTTGTTGAATGGTTTTGACCAAAATGCTGATAGTGATATGGACACTGAAGTCCAGGCTGAGGTGGTCTCAGATGGAGAAGAGGAATTTATTGGGAACTGGAGAAAATATCGCTTTTGCCGTGCTTTAGAAAAGAAATTGATGGCATTTTGTCCCTGCCCTGGAGATCTGTGGACTTTGAACTTGTGAGAGATTATTTAGGGTATCTGGCTGAAGAAATTTCTAAGTAGCAAAGCATTCAAGATGTAGCCTAGCTATTTTTAAAATTGTACACTCATATGCATGAAGAAAGAAATTATTTGAAACTGGAACTTATATTTAAAAGAAAAACAGCATAAAAGTTTAAAAAATATGTAGCCTGGCCAGAAATATGTAGCCTCTCCAGAAAACCCATTTTCTGGAGAAAAATTCAAGACTGCTGCAGGAATTTGCATAAGTAAAAAGGAGCATAATTTTAATAGCCAAGAAAATGGAGAAAATGTCTCCAGGCATTTCAGAGACCTTCATGGAAGCCCCTTTCATAACAGGTCCAGAGGTCGAGAAGGGAAAAATAGTTTTGTGGGCCAGGCCCAGTGCTGAAATGCTCTCTGCAGCCTCTGGACATGGTGCCCTGCATCACAGCTGCTCCAGCTCCAGCCATGGCTAAAAGGGGCCACGGTATAGCTTGGGCCGTGGCTTCACAGGGTGCCAGCCCTAAGCCTTGGTGGGTTGCGTGTGGTGTTGGGCCTGCAGATGCACAGAAGACAAGAATCATGGTTAGGAACCTCTGCCTAGAGTTCAGAGGATATATGGGAATGCCTGGATGTCCAGGCAGAAGTCTGCTGCAGGGGCAGAGCTCTCATAGAGAACCTCTACTGGGGCAGTTCAGAGGGGAAATGTGAAGTTGGAGCCCCCACAAAGAGCTCCCACTGGGGCACTGCCTAGTGGAGTTGTGAGAAGAGGACCACTGTCCACCAGGCCCCAGAATTCTAGAGCCACCAACAGCTTGCACCGTGCACCTGGAAAAGCTGCAGGCACTCAACACCAATCAATGAAAGCAGCTGTGGTGGCTGTACGCTGCAAAGCCACAGGAGTGGAGCTGCTCAAGGCCTTGGGAGTCTACCTCTTGCATCAGAAGGCCCTGGATGTGAGACATGGAGTCAAAGGAGATTATTTTGAAGCTTCAAGATTTAACGACTGCCCTGCTGGGTTTCAGACTTGCATGGGGCCTGCAGCCCCTTCATTTTGGCCAATTTATCCCATTTGAAATGGGAGCACTTACCCAATGCCTGTACCTCCATTGTATCTTGAAAATAACTAACTTGTTTTTAATTTTACAGGTTCATAGGCAGAAAGTACTTGTCTTGTCTCAGATGAGACTTTGGACATGGACTTTTGGGTTAATGGTAAAATGAGTTAAGACTTTGGGGGACTGTTGTAAAGGCATGATTGTGTTTTGAAATGTCAGAAGGACATGAGACTTGGGAGGGGCCGGGGCAGAATGATATAGTTTCTCTGTGTGTCCTCACCCAAATTTCATATTGAACTGTAATATCCAATGTTGGGGGAGTGATCTAGTGGGAGGTAATTGAGTCGTAGGGGTGGATTTCTCCCATGCTCTTCTCATGATAGTGAGTGAGTTCCTACAAAATCTGATGATTTAAAAGTGTGTGGCACTTTCCCCCTCACTCTTTCTCCTGCTCCACTATGGTAAGACATGCTTGCTTCCTCTTTGCCTTCTGCCATGATTGTAAGTTTCCTGAGGCCATCCAGCCATACTTCCTGTTAAGCCCATGGAACTGGAGTTACGTAAACCTCTTTTCTTCATAAATTATCCAGTCTCAGGTAACTACCTCATTATAGCAGTGTGTGAACAGACTAATACAAATGGAAAATAAAACCCAGAAATGCTTTATTTATTAGTAACATTTCCAATTAGTACATGTAGAAAGAATGATGGGAATAGAAAATGATTTTTTGGACTATAGCTCAGTAATAATTTTTTCTGGAAAGAACCATCAATAATGCCAAAATTGTGTTGCCAAAGTATGATGAAAAATAGAACATTTCCATAATAGCAAAGAATCTCACTATAAAATACTTTAATTATAGAAAGAAAAAAACCCTGTAATGCCATAGTGTAGAATCCTGGCATCTATTACTTTACTGAAGTTTTCAGTTGATATGTATCAGTAGTGAGACATATAAATATCATATACCTCCTAATATGATGCACTCAGAAGAACACAGCATCACTTATGATTATACACAAAGGTACAAGTTAAACTTAAACATGAAGAAATATCAGATAATTCCAAATTGAGGAACTGTACACAAAATTACTGGCAAATATTCTTCCAAAGTGTTAAGGTCATGAAAGACAAGAAGGCTATGATGCTATCACAGGTTTGGAAAATACTAAAGAGACCTGATAACTAGCAACAATGTGCAATCTTGGACTAAATCTTGACCACGAAAAGGACATCAGCGAGATAAATGATAAAATTTGAATAAGGTATGTAGATTAGTTAATACCTTATCACTGTTAATTTCCTGAGTCTTGATAATTGTACTATGGTTTAAAAGCTATTAACATTTGGTGAAGCAGGATAATGAATTTGTGGAAATTATTTTAAATATTTTTTAACCTTTTTGTAAGTTTAAGATTATTTCAAAATAAATTCTTTTAAAAAACTAGAATAATGAAGAGACCACATTTATAAGCCCGCATGATCCTCAGAATTAGAAGGTTTAAAAATAAATTCAGAATCTCCAGATAAATTTCAGAAAGGGCCCATTCTTATTTTATTACTTACAAAGTAAATAGATGTGCAGCCAGCAAAGAATGAGCTCTTTTGGTGCATGTTTAACTAAAGAAGATTATGAAGTGTCTGTGGAGCTGTAATGGTCTCAGATGACACTTGGTGAACTTTCTATGTTTACTTTAAGGTTTTTTTTCTGCATCTAACACCAAATTTGATGTTTAAAGTTTTATTTTCATCCCAGAGAAAAGAAAATATCCATTTTTAAATAAATAAACCAACATGATAACACTTACCTGTTCCTTTAATCTCTTTCTAAAATAGAAAACACACCAATGTGAACACACACACATACCCCAAGTATCCAGTTGCATGATATTTGAACTGAATTATGAAAGCTGTACCCCTAGGATTTTTCAATAAGACTAACTTAAACTGAAGATACCAAGCTATCATTGAGGAAAACATTATAAATAGTTGTAACAGTTGTTAATTATTGCCAAAACAGAAAAATTTAAATGATAAAAAATCCTACAGTGAAGTTATGACCATAACTTAGTTCTTTATAAGTGAGTACTTACAAAGTTCTTTATAAGTGAGTACTTACAAAGTTCTTTATAAGTGAGTACTTACAAAGTTCTTTATAAGTGAGTACTTACAAAGTTCTTTATAAGTGAGTACTTACAAAGTTCTTTATAAGTGAGTACTTACAAAGTTCTTTATAAGTGAGTACTTACAAAGTTCTTTATAAGTGAGTACTTACAAAGTTCTTTATAAGTGAGTACTTACAAAGTTCTTTATAAGTGAGTACTTACAAAGTTCTTTATAAGTGAGTACTTACAAAGTTCTTTATAAGTGAGTACTTACAAAGTTCTTTATAAGTATAGGAAAACTCTTTGGGCTATTTCTTAAGCCTAATTTTGTTTGTTTGCCGAGAGATTCATATTTTATAAGAGTAAGTAAAATAATCCTGAAACGTTTATCTGGAGTGGCAGATTTAAGATGGCCACTCATTCTTTTGATGCTTCTTTTTTTTTATTTTATTTTATTTTATTTTATTTATTTATTATTTTTTCTTTTATTATTATTATTATACTTTAGGTTTTATGGTACATGTGCGCAATGTGCAGGTAAGTTACATATGTATACATGTGCCATGCTGGTGCGCTGCACCCACCAACTTGTCATCTAGCATTAGGTATATCTCCCAATGCTATCCCTCCCCCCTCCCCCCACCCCACAACAGTCCCCGAAGTGTGATGTTCCCCTTCCTGTGTCCATGCTTCTTTTATCTATATCCTCTCTGTTGCATCTGAAGAGATGCCATGCCAATTTCAGATCCTGGTGGCTTTCACTTCCTTTCTCATAGAATACTCTCTCTTGAAGTTTAAGGAAACATATAAGAATAACTAACCACTGAGGAGATAATGTAGAGAAACCATGAGAATACATAGAGAGGAAGAATGGACCAACTCAGCATAACCTTTAAATCATGCTCATGAACATGTCAGACATGGAAATACAACCTTTTCTGGACCCTGCAGATTAGCCCAGCTGCCAGCTGAACATCACCCAGTGACCACAGTCACTGAGAGCAGAAGAATCAGTCAGCTGAGTCCTACTCAAGTTTTTGACCCACATATCTTGATTATAAAGGATAATTGCTTTAATCCATTAGTTTTAGGGTGGTTTGTTATGCAGAAATAGATAAACAGAAGACATGGATGTGAGGAATCCTGTTTGGTAGGTGTGGCAAGGGCTGCAGCTATCTATCCCACTCTCACTTCACCCTTAAAATCTGAATCTCAAATATGTGGTGGCTGTATGCCCAGTTTAATAACTATAACTCTTTCCAGCCTCCCTTGAAAATCTGTGTGGTCAAGTGACAAAGGTCCACCCAGAGACATAAATGGAAATGATGTTTACACACTCTGGAGAATGTCTTTTAACTATTTTCTCCTTTCTTCTCTGGACCAAAATGTGGACATAGTCATTTGTGCTATGTCCATCATCTTGGACCCTGAAGAAGAAGGAAGACTTCACACTTGAAAATTTAGAGCTTAATGCTGTAAGGATCTTGAAATTTTGTGACTTTGAGAAGTTAGTGAACTTATTTTTCATGATCAAAAATTACATATTGTATCAGCCACTGGTGCCTCAAACTTTTTTATATATATGAAGCCAAGACAACAAATTAATAGGTAATTAAAAAAGCAGGATAATGGGGCAGGCCATAATTTATTTCCAGCAATTTTAACAAGATACAAATAAAGTAATAAAACTCATTTTGATGCACTTTGCTCTGTTGCGTTTTGCATATATTGTATTTTTTTACAAATTGAGAGTTTTTGTCAACTCTGCATTCAGTAAGTTTATGGGGCACCATTTTCCAACACTATGTGCTTTGTGTCTCTATGTCACATTTTGGTAATTCTCATAGTAGTTCCAATTCTTCATTTACTTTATATCTATTATACTGATCTATGATCAGCGAACTTTGATGTTGCTATTGTGATTGTTTTGGGCAACACGAATCATGCCCACATCAGAGAGCAAACTCAACTGCTAACTGTTGTGTGTGTTCTGCCTACACCAAGTACCAGCCATTCCCCCATTATTCTGCCTCTCCTCTGGCAGCCCTGTTCCCTGAGACACAGAATATTGTAACTAGGTCAGTTAAGAACCCCATAGTAGCCTCTAAGTGTATGGATTAAAGGAAGAGTAGCATGTATCTCACTTTAAATCAAAAGTTAGAAATGATTTAAGCTTACTGAGGAAGGCATCTTGAAGCTGAAATAGGCTGAAGTCTAGGCCTCTTGTACCAAACAGTTAGCTAAGTGAATACACAGATGATAAGAAAGCAAAATAGCTCTATTGCCAATATGGAAAAAGTTGAGTGGTCTGGATAGAAGAATAAACCTGCCACAACATTCCCTTAAGCAAAAGCCTAATCAGCCAAGGCCCTAATTCTTAATTCTGTGAAGACTGTCAGCAGTAAGGAAGCTGCAGAAGGAAAGCTGGAAGGTAGCAGGGATTGCTTCATGAGGTTTAAGGAAAGAAGCCACCTCCTTAACATAAGATTGCGAAGTAAAGCAGCAAGTACTGAGAGAGAAGCTGCAGTAAGTTATTCAGAGGATCTACCTAAGATAATTGTTAAAGGTGGCTACACTGAAAAACAAAAACAAGCATATTTTCCATGTAGATGAAATTGCCTTATATTGCAGTAAGATGTCATCTAGGACTACTATGGCTAGAGAACAGGAGTCAATACCTGGCTTCAAAGCTTCAAAGGACAGGCTGGCACTTTTTTTAGGGGTCAATGTAGCTGGTTATCTTAAGCTGAAGTCAACGTTCATTTATCCTTTCAAAAATCCCAGGGCACTTATGCATTATCCTAAATCTACTCTGTCTGTTCTCCATAAATAAATGAACAAAGCCTGGATGACAGCATCTATGTTTATGGCATGGTTTACTGAATAATTTAAGCCCACCATTGAGACCTGCTGCTCAGGAAAAAAAAAAAAAAAAAGATTTTTCTCAAAATACTAGTGTCCAGTGATAATGCCCCTCAAAACTTTGATGGAGATATGCAGGGAGATTAATGTTGCTTTTATGCCTTGTAACACAACATCCATTCTGCAGCCTATGGATCAGGGATTTATTTCAAGTCTTACGAATTAAGAAATACATTTTGTAATTCTACAGCTGCCATAGATAGTGATTTCTCTGATGGATCTGGGCAGAGTAAATTGAAAACCTCTGGGAAGGATTTACCATTTTAGATGCCGTTAAGAACATTCATGATTCATGGAAGGAGGTCAAATTATCAACAATAGCAGGGTTTTGGAAGAGATTGATTCCAACCTTCATAGATGACTTTGAGGGGTTTAAGACAACATTGGAGGAAGTAACTGGAGATATGATGGAAATAGCAAGAGAACTAGATTCAGAAGCTGACCTTAAGGTGTGACTGAATCACTGCAATCTTACAATAAAACTTGAATGAATAAGGAGTCACTTCTAGATAAGCAAAGAAAGTGGTTTCCTGAGTTGAAATCTACTCCTGGTGAAGATGTCATGAACATTGTTGAAATGACAACAAAGGATTTAGAATCTTCCATAAACTTAACTTGATAAGGCTGCAGCAGAACTTGAGATGATTGACTCCAATTTAAAAATAAATTCTGTAGGTAAAATGCTATCAAACAGCATTGCATTACACAGAAAAATTTTCTGTAAAAGCAAGTCAATTAATGCAGCAAACTTCATTATTGCCTTAAGAAATTGCTACAGTCACCCAAAACTTTAACAACTACCATCCTGACCAATCAGCATTCGTAAACACTGAGGGAAAACCCTCCACCAGCAAAAAGGTTGGGATTTAATGCAGGCTTTGATGATTGTTAGCATTTTTGGCAATAAGGTATTTTTAATAGTTTGCACATCATTTTTTCTTTATTAGATGTAATGCTATTGCACACTTACTAGACTACAGTATAGTGTAAACATAACTTTATATGCACTGGGAAACAACAACAAAAAAGCTTGTGTGACTTCCCTTATTGTGATATTTGCTTTATTCTAGTGGTCTGGAACTAAACCCACAGTATCTCTGAAGTATGCCTATATCATTTAGCTGGGCCTTGAGAGCCTAATAATCAATGATCATACACAGAATCTTTCATTTGTTCATCTCCACCATTGGCTAAGATCCAGAAATTGTATTATACATCCTAGTATATATTAGCCAATTATTGGCCGTTTGATTTATTTAATCATGGTCTTATTTTCTATTTTTAATTTAATATTTTATTATATAAAATGTAGAAAGTAATACAACAATACTATAGCCACCCACACAATAGAAATAAAAATTACAAAACTGAAATGTTTTGTATATCTCCATCCCCCCAGGCCACTGTATTTCAGCCTGCGAGACAGAGTGAGAATCCTCCTTTAAGAAAAACCTACAGGTTCGGAAAAATGCAGAGATGAACAATAATATTGTTACTGGGCTCTTTGAAAAGTCAGTGCTATTCTGAACATAGAATCTTAATACATTTTCTAAAATTCATAATTTTATTGACACCTGGAGGTACTGGATATGAATGCCCACTGAAGAAAAGGGAGAAATTGCCTTGGGGCAGAGAACTACAGGGGCCATATGGTTTCTATTAACTCTTAAAGATACAGAGGAAAGAAGCAAGCTTTCAAGATCCTCTTCACTTAATTTTCAGTTTTGAGTTCTAGAGATTTTTTTGAATATTGCAATTGTGTTTTCTTTATATTTATTCTTTAAGTTTGGTTCTGGCTATAGAACAGATGATATGCAGAGAAGAGAGTTTATTCAAGTCTGATTCATAGTTCGCTTAACTACACTAACTCATTCAAGATTGATTCACTACTCCTTTATAATAGTTCTAACTTCTTTATAAAGTCAGTGAATGTTCTGCTTTTTTAAAAAAACTGTGGTAATAAAATCTTAGGGTAAAAGAATACACAAGTCGGCTGGGCACGGTGTCTCATGCCTGTAATCTCAGCACTTTGGAAGGCTGAAGTGGAGGATGACGAGCTGAGAAATTCAAGGTTGCAATGAACTATGATTATCTCACTCACTGCACTTCAGTCTGCGCAATAGAGTGAGACCCTGTCTCCAAAAAAGAAATATGCAATACATCTTTTCACATATTCATGTAGTCTTTTGAGTTTTTTATTCCTAAGGAGAGATTTGGACTATAGGCAGAAAAAAAGAAAGGCTTAGCAAAAACTTTTGAACAAAAAGCCCTGGGAGAGAGTATATAGGGTTCCCCAGAACTAATCATGCACCTGGACACACACATGTGGGACCCTGACAGGTAACCTCATAGAAAAACTAGGCCACTTTTAATATAGCCATAATTCCCAACATATTTTGTTCTTGCACCAATTTCTTGCTCTATCTCCTGTGTTTTCTTAACATCCAAGATGGTCTTATTAATCATTATTTCAAGTAAAATAAGTATATTGAATATGACTTTTCCAATTACATGTGTCCCTCTTGTGTCAAATCATGCTTCTGGATATCAGTAGTGTAGAGGTTGATATGCAAAATTGTCTTTTATAAATCTTAGGTGTCAATTTTAAGGATGGAGGAACACTGTCTCTGCCTTGTGATTTGGAGAAATAGAGAGGGAATGAGTCGTGTGAGTGAAGGCAATAGGGCACAGATTGGAGCACACTTCCAAAATGACTGATTTTGTGATGCACACAGAACCCTTCTGAAGCCCACGTTGGAACACATTTCTTTCAGACTCCTACAATGCCATCATAACTACATTATTCAATAGGATGAGTCATCAGGAAAATATGCTGTAATTTAAGAATTAACTTATATTGGATCAAATCCTCATAAATATTTATAAGGAGCTTAAGTTAGGGCCCAGTAAGTAGTTGGTTGTATGTAAGTATTAATAAATTGTATAATAAAATTAGATCTAGAGATGAAGTTGTTTGGCTTCATTTGATGGCCTGAAGTTTTTATGTTTGTCTGTTTCTGAAAAGCGGGTTTTCTTCTAGCTAATATATGTTAAAATGCTTAAAATAGTGTTTGGCCTTTAAGGCATACTTCACATAATGGAACACTACACATGGTAAAATATTTCATGAAGCCTATTGTTTATAGGACTTCGGGTATAATTTTTATTATTTCCTGAAATTTTTATGCATTTAAAAAATTATTTCCTATAGGACAGGGAATGTGTCTTTTCTTTATTTCTATATCCTAGTAGAAGTCAGGAACATAGTCACTGCTCAATAAAAGTACTCTTGGCTGGGCACAGTGGCTCACGCCTGTAATCCTGGTACTTTGGGATTACAGCATTTTGGGAGGCTGAGGCAGTGAATCATGAGGTCAGGAGACCGAGACCATGCTGGCCAGCATGGTGAAACCCTGTCTCTACTAAAAATAAAAAAAATTAGCTGGGTATGGTGGGGTGCACCTGTAGTCCCAGCTACTCCGGAGCTGAGGCAGAAGAATCGCTTGAACCCGGGAGGTGGAGGTGGAAGTGAGCTGAGATTGCACTACTGCACTCCAGCCTGGAGACAGAGTGAGACTCAGTCTCAAAAAAAAAAAAAAAAATTATTCTTGTATGTTAAAATGTGAAAGCAGATTTGAGATCCTGCAGGTAGATTCACTTCAAATTATATTTTAAAGTTTCATAATAATTGCATATTTCTTGGACTAAATACAGAGATATTTGTAATTATTAGTTTTTCATATGCCTCACCATCTTTGCTGGATAATAAGTTCCTTGATCAGAAACAATGCCGTGAGGGATAACATGATGTTGTATAAAGCATTCTGTAAATCAGTGGATGTTGGTTTTGGCATTGTGGGCAGGAAAGGCAATTCTATAAGCAGAATAAATATCTACACTAGTGAGAACAATATGCAGTTCTTTCCATTGTGGAAGTAGTTCAATAAATCAGATACTACACAGATTTCATGAGCAATTCACATCACATGACTCGGTGGTTCACAATCAAGGGCTAAGTCTCTACTAAAGCCCAATAGCAAGCCAGATGCTATTTCTCAAAATAAGAATTGTTATTTATTTACAGAGGATGGTGAAGCCTTTTTCAAAATCTTCAGATTCTTTGCTATGATTCACTTTTCAATGATTCCGTACTTCACTATCTGCCAGACATGCTTCAAATATAATTGGATCTGTTGGTTCATATGGTCCACTGGCAGGTCAATTTCCACTGAAGCCTAGACTTATTTCATATCTTTCTCTTGTCCAGGACCCCCCATTCAGAACTGGTGGTTTTGGAGTTACTTGGTAAATGGATTGGAGTGAATGCCCGAATTAGGTACGTATTGTTTCAAAATCCGAAGAGGATTGGTTGATATTGTGCTTCTTTGTTTATGGTAGGAAGGACATAATCCCATAATCCTTCACCCAGGATATCTCAATTTGCCCCAAATAATTGAGCCCTTAAGTATTTTATCAAGGTGACAAATCCTTGAAAATTTTTGGGATTTGTTTCCCACCCTTTGTTTTATATAAGCCTTATCAATTTGTCAAAAGCATTTGCTACTTTCTTTTTTAAAATTATTTCAATAGGTTTTTGGGGAATACATAGTATTTGGTTAGATGAATAAGTTCTTTAATGGTGATTTCTGAGGTTCTGGTTCACCTATCACTAGAACAGTGTACACTGTACCAAATGTGTAGTCTTTAATCCCTCACCCCACTCCCACCCTTTCCCCTGAGTCCCCAGAGTAAATTGTATCATTCTTAGGCCTTTGCATCCTCAATTTAACTCCCACTTACGAGTGACAACATAAGATGTTTGGTTTTCCATTTCTGAGTTACTTCACTTAGAATAACGATCTCCAATTTCATCCAGGTCGCTGCAAATGCAATTATTTTGTTCCTTTTTATGGCTGGGTAATAATCCATTATATATATATATATATCCATTTTATATATATATATATATCACATTTTCTTTATCCACTCATCGATCAATGGGTATTTGCACTAGTTCCATATTTTCACAGTTGCAAATTGTGCTACAAACATGTGTGTGCAAGTATCTTTTTTGTATAATGACTTATTTTCCTCTGGGTAGATACCCAGGAGTGGGATTGCTGGATCAAATGGTAGATCTACTTTTAGTTCTTTAAGGAATCTCCACGTTGTTTCCATAGTGGTTGTACTAGTTTCATTCCCACCAGTAGCATAAAAGTGTTCCCTTTTCCCTCCATCCATGCCAACATCTACTATTTTTTGACTTTTTGATTATGGCCATCTTGCAAGACTGAGATGGTATCGCATTGTGGTTTTGATTTGCATTTCCCTGATCATTCGTGATGTTGAGCATTTTTTCATGTTTCTTGGCCATTTGTGTATCATCTTTCGAGAATTTTCTATTCACGTCATTTACCCACTTTTTGATGGAACTGTTTGTGTTGTTCTTGCTGTTTTTTTTTTTTTTTTTTTTGAGTTCCTTGAAGCTTCTGGACATTAGTCCTTTATCGGATGCATAGATCGCAAGGATTTTTTTTCCCACTCTGTAGGTTTTCTGTTTACTCTGCTGATTATTATTATTATTTTTTTCTGTGCAGAAGCTTTTTAGTTTAATGGTCCCATCTCTTTATCTTTGTTTGGTTGCATTTGCTTTTGGGTTCTTGGTCATGAAGTCTTTCCCTAATCCAATGTCTAGAAAGGTTTTTCCAATGTTATCTTCTAGAATTTTCATGGTTTCAGGTCTTAGATTTAACTGTTTGATCCATCTCGAGTTGATGTTTTTATAAGATGAGAGATAAGGACACAGTTTCATTCTTCTACTTGTGTCTTGCACCATTTGTTGAATAGGGTGTCCTTTCCCCACTTTATGTTTTTGTTTGCTTTGTCAAGGATTAGTTAACTGTAAGTATTTGGCCTTACTTCAGGGTTCTCTATTCTGTTCCATTGGTCTGTATGCCTATTTTTATACCAATACAATGCTGTTTTGGTGACTATAGTCTGATAGTATTGTTTGAAGTAGAGTAGTGTAATGCCTCCATATTTGTTCTTTTGTTTAGTCTTGCTTTAACTATGCAGGCTTTTTTTTTGGTTCCATATGAATTTTAGGATTTTTTTTCTATTTTTGTGAAGAATGATGGTGGTATTTTGACAGGAATTACATTGAATTTGTAGCATGCTTTTGGCAGTATGGTCATTTTCATGATATTGATTCTACTTATCCATAAGTATGTGATGTGTTTCCATTTGTTTATGTTGTCTATAATTTCTTTCAGCAGTGTTTTGTAGTTTTCCTTGCAGAATTCTTTCACCTCTTCTGTTAGGTATATTCTTCCTAAGTATATATATTTTTGCAGCTATCATAAAAGGGGTTGAGTTCTTGAGTTGATTCTCAGCTTGGTTGCTGTTGGTGGATAGCAGGACTACCAATTTCTATACATTAATTATGTATCCTGAAACCAGTAATTACTGGTAAGTGAATTCATTTACAATGTTTGGATGTGTCTTTAGGGTTTTCCAGGTATATGACCATGTCCTCAGCAAAGGCAGCAGTTTGACTTCCTCTTTACTGATTTGGATGCCCTTTATTTATTTCTCTTGTCTTATTCCTCTGGCTAGGACTTCCAGTATTATGTTGAGTAGAAGTGGGGAAAGTGGGCATCCTTGTCTCGTTCCAGTTTTCAGGGGGAAAGCTTTCAACTTGTCCCCATTCAGTATAATGTTGGCTGTGGGTTTGTTATAGATTGCTTTTATTATCTTAAAGCATGTCCCTTTTATGCCCATTTTGCTGAGGGTTTTAATCATAAAGTTTGCTGGATTTTATCAAATGCTTTTTCTGTCTCTATTGAGATAGAAATAATAATGTTTATAAATATGTAGTTACTTAATAAAGTATAAAGAAATGTGGGGAAGTGATTACTGTCTATTTTGAGGGAAAGAAAGAAAAATGGGACAAAGACAAGCTTCCTTTAAAAAGAAAACTCTTCATTGAGTTATGATTGACATACAAAAAGCTGCACATATTTAATATATACAAGTAAATGAGATTGGAGATGAGTATGCACCTGTGAAACCAATCTATTCTACAAAAGAATTCTATGCATGAAACACAATCTATGCTATAAACTAATTCATTACCTCCAAAAGTTTTCTTCTTCCCTATTTATTTATTATTATTTGCTGTAATAATACTTAACATCTATCTTCTCACCCAATTTTATGTATATAATACAGTATTTGTAACTATAGGCACTATTCAGTATAGCATATCTCTAGGACTTATTCATCTTGTATAACCAAAACTTTGTACACTTTGACTAATATCTCCATATTTCTCCCTTCCCCCTGTCCCTGACATCTACCATTCCACTCTTTGCTTCTTTGACTATTTCAGATTCATCATATAAATGGTTCCTGTAGAATTTGTCCTTCTGTGTCTGGCTTATTTCACTTAGCATAATTTTCTCCAGTTTATATAGATATCTGTTAGCTCTAGTTGGTTTATAGTTTTATTAAAGTCTTCCATTAATCATTTTCTAACTAGTTCAATTCATTACTGATGGTGAGATGTTGAATTCTACATGTATTAATATGGAATTGTATATTTTTGATATTCAATTTTGTCCATTGTTGCTTTGTATTTGGTATTTTGCTTATGGTATTTATGTATTAGTTGCACATAGTTTTATAATTATTACATCCTCTTAATGAATTGATCATTTTATCATTATAAAGTATCTTTCTGTGTTTCAATTATAACTTTTTATCATAATGGTTATTTTATTGGCATTAGTATAGTCATTCCAGATTTTTGATAAATATTTGCATTTTGAATATTTTTTCATTTTACTGTTAACTTACTTGTCTGTGAACCTAAAGTGCGTATCTTGTAGATAGCATCTAGTTGAATCAAGTTTTGCTGGTTTTTACTATCTGTTTTCTATATGTCTTGTGTCTTTTTTTTCTTCTATTAATTATAGCCTTTTTGTGTTAAATAGATACTTTCTAGTATACCTCTTTAATTCCATTGTTATTTCTTTTAATATTTTCAAACATTTTTTAGTGGTTGTCCTTGGGATTACAATTAAAATCTTAATGTAATACTAACTTAATTTTATACAGAAATTTTGCTCATGTATCATTCCATTCCCTATCCCTTCTTTGTGCTATGATTGTCATTCAAATGGTATGTTTATACTCTGCCAGTCAACACAGATTCATAATAATTGTTTTATGCCATTTTCCTTTAAATCGGATAGAAGGATAAAAACATAAAGAAAAATACATTTATACTATATTGTATATTGCCTGTGTATTTAACTTGACAAATGTTCTTTACTTCTTTGCATGGATTTAAGTTGC
Source organism: Pongo abelii (assembly GCF_028885655.2). Classification (NCBI taxonomy): domain Eukaryota; kingdom Metazoa; phylum Chordata; class Mammalia; order Primates; family Hominidae; genus Pongo; species Pongo abelii. The sequence continues at coordinate 178,384,937 of NC_071988.2, read as the reverse complement.
CTTCTAGCATTCTTTCCTCTTTGCCTAAAGGACTCCCTTAAGTTTTTTTGTTTGTTTGTTTTATTTCTTTTTTTTTTCTTTGTATTGCAGGTCTGATAACTATGAAGTATCTCCGTTTTCATTTATTCTGGAATAGTTTTATCTAGTTTTCACTTTTGAAGGATAGTTTTCCTGGATATAAAATTTTTGGTTGGCAGAACTTTTCTTCCAGCACTTCAAATACATTGTCTTCTTGCCTTTTGGTCTCAGTGATTTCTGATAAGAAGTTAGATATTAATCTTATTGAGGTTTTCCTACATGTGCTGAACTGTTTTTCTCTTGCTACTCTTAATATTGACAATATTACTCCTCTCAATCTTTTGACAATTTGGCTGTGATGTGTTGGTGTGACTGTCTTTGAGTTTATCCTAATTGAAATTTGTTGAATTTTCTAGATGTGTAGAATAATATTTGCCAGCATATTTTGAGACTTTTGATTATAATTTCTTCAAATATTCTTTCTACTTCTTTCTCCTTCTCCTTTCCTTTGGAGATTTTCATCAGATGTATGTTGGTATATTGGATGTGTGCCATGCATGTCTGAGGCTCTGCTCATTTTTTTCCAGTCTTTTTTTATTAGTTTTAATCAGAATGGATAATCTCAGTTGGCATGTTTTTAATTTCACTGATTCTTCTGCCATCTGAAATCTACTGTTGAGTTCTTCTGATAAATTCTTTTTATTTTAGTTATTTTACTTTTCAGCCTCAGAATTTATATTTAATTCTTTGTTGTAATTACTATTTTTATTGGTATTCTATATTTGGTGATACACAATTTTCATGTTTTAATTCTTTGAACATGTTTTCTGTTGTTGCTGTTGTTCTTTAAATGCAGCATTTTTTTTGTTCTCCTGAGGCACAATTTCTCCATATTGTTTTTTTTCTTTGTGTGTTTCATATTTTCCATATGTCATAATTTTTTTGGAAAGTAACATATTAGAAAATACAATGCTGTAACCCAGGAAATCAGATTCTCCTGCTCTCCCTTAGGTTTATTGTTGCTGCCTTTTAATTGTTTTTACTATTGTTATTGCTCCCACTGTTTTTTATTTAGTAAGTTTCCTGAACTAATCCTCCAATGTTTATTTCTGCCTTAGAGTGCGTCCACTGAAGTCTCTACATGGTTTGGCAAGTAGTCAGTTATTGATTGTACCAATATTTTCTTAAATGTCTGGAAACTATAAGTCTGCAGCTCTTGGCTAAGAATGTGTGCGTATGTGTGTGTAGTGTGTATGTGTGTGTCTGTGTGTGTGTGTGTGTGTGTGTGTGTGTGTGTGTGTGTTGGACTATAAGCCTCAGTGCTCAAGGAGTTTAAAACTCTACTTTAGCTTTAACTCTTTGCTTATACAGAGCCTTAAGGTCACCCAGGAGTGAAAGATTGGAAGCCTTTAGGCATTTTCTGACCATGCACACAACCCTGCCTATGCATGTGATTTTCCAGTTTTCCAGGTATATCTCAGAGCTTTCAATGTTATTTATGAGCATCTCATTCCTACAATCTTCTTTTTACATTTTTGGCCAGGCTCTTGATTGCCCCACCTGGTATTGCAACTTAAGGGAAATGCCATGTTAAACAATTGCTACTGATTATTTTTGACAAATGTCCTTGCGATCTTGGGATAGAGCTTTCCTCCAAGTAAGATCAAATAGTGATGAAGCCCTATAAGTGGGATTTTTACAGAGATCTGTAAGATAGATCACATAGTTACAAGGCTTTAAGGATACAAATTTTTGAGGAGCTCGAATCTCATTCTTCCTCCAGTGGTGGCAAAGCTGCTGATTTTCACAGCTACCATGGTGATGAGCCTACTGTTTTTTCAAGATTACTGTGAAGCCAGGGAGTGAAAGATGGGAATAGGCCAAGTTAAAAAGCTATAAATTATCCTGTTTGCACTGAGGTTTAGCAGTCTTTCTTGAGTAAATGTTCCTCTGTTTTCTTAACTCTTTGGTTAATCTCCAGAGTTTTGAAGAAGTAAATTCTGAAAAATTTTGTCGTCATTTTGATTATTTTTATTGATTAACAGATTTACAGAAGTCCTCACTTTCATACGTAGTGTTTTTAATTTCCTACCAGTTGTTCTGTGCTAATTTACTTTTCAATGTCTTGTGATAGTTGCCTTATATATTGTTTTGTCCGGGACTTTTAATGGTAATCAGTAGAAAGGATAGAGTAGAGTATACTCACTCTTTCTTAACAACTAGAACCTCTATTGCATGTTCTTTTATTCAAATCAAAATGGAAACATTATATAACAAATTTACTCTATTCATAACTGATTCATAAACAACAACAAGGAACTCAAAAAGTTTACTGGTTTTTTAAAGGCCAAAAAGCCCCAATATTGTTGTAAATATGCTCATACATTGAATGTAATGTATTAGAATACTATTTCCTCTGTATCATCCTTCATGTTTTGTACCATATATTCTTTTCAAAGTTAAATATCAAATTTTTTTAGCTCAGATAAATATTTTGATTTGGTTAGTATAAAAAATGTGGAGTAAGTTATATATATATCTAACAAAATTAAAACTTTGGTTGATAGTACCAAAGCCTCACATTAGACATTGCTTGAAGGATACTTATTACTCCACTTCTGCTTGTTATTAAGCAAAGAGTGTTTTAGTAAAAAAAAAGCTGATAAATGATCTTAAATAATCTATCTTCACAACTTTATTTATTTTCTAAGTTATGAGAGAGTTTTCTACAAGTATGTATGCTGTGTTGGCCATATTGTCTAGGTCTGGAGTGGTACGCTAGACCTTATTTAGAGATGTCAGGATGGTAAATTATAATAATATGTAATAATGTATTAGGAAGCCTTCAGTTTCAGATAAAAGTGTTCAGGGACTTCAGAAATATTGGTGTAGGTGCCAGAATAGCTCTGGCATCCCCAAAGTAACCTGCTATAATGGCAAGGAAAAGGTATACAAGCATGTATACATTACTTAATACGAATCTTAATATTCACTTATGCTTGAATAAAATCTGCATTTCACTAACTGAACAGATGGTAATTAATCAAATATAACACTATTTATGAAGACTAGATCTTAGCCAGAATTTCACATCCATTGTTTTATTTATCCTTTGCAATAACCACTTAGATAGAGCAAAGATGTCTTATATAAAAGCTTTGGAATCCAAGGTACAAAAAGCATAAAAGTAGATTACAATGATAGTGAAGCTACCAGAGAGTACACATTTTATAATTCAATGCCAGATGTTAATGTCTCCATATTTTAATATTCTGACAAAATTTTAATGTTTCAAAGACAAACAATATTTTACTTAATTCAAATACTCTGAAGATCATGAAGATGGTAACAGATTGCTATCAATAACATTCTGGAAATATTATTTTGATCCATAGGCAAAATTGCTTGTTCTGAGAGAGAGGAAAAGTAGGATCTATGGGGGTGGCTATTTCTACATTATCATTTGGCTCACTTCTTCTCTTGTATTACAGATTATATAATCTCTACTTAAAAAAACATACATTACTATCATGTTTTTATTACTATTCACTTAAAATACTGCAAACTTGAGAATACTAGGAAGGCTCTGTCTTTGTAATAGAATTGGAATTTATATATTGAAACAAGTTGAAACTTACTGTATCTAAATTTTATGATAAAGAATTACAACAATAATCAAGGATATGAAAACTTAAAATATATAGCAAGTTAAAGTATTTTGGCCTGAATTATCAAAAAAAATCTGTTTTTATTGTGCATTTAAAAAAATACAAACTTAATCTTAACATTTGTAACCATAGTGAAATCTTAAAAAGTATTTCTTGGAATGCTTCTTTTGTTTTTTATTATACCTTTGGGTTCCATTTTAGAGCCTGGGTGCTTTAATTGTCATCCCTTAGCAGTCAAGAAAGTAAATTAAAGGAACTTTAGGTGAAATAAGTGACAGATCTTCCATGCTATTGGATAGACTTCAAAGGTAGAGAGCTGTATTTTATTCCCTGTGATTTTCTTTAGGCTTTGGGAGCCAGCAAGTATCATCAGAGAACAAACATCTAGTTCAAAACTAAGAAGAAGAAGAAAAAATATTTCACTATCATATAAACAGTCTTGAAGTTATCCTTGAGGGAGGAGGTAAGTTTTGAAAGGGATACTAAAAGGTCTCAGCACATAAAAACAGCTGTATATCCTTGAGGAATCGCCACACTGCCTTCCACATGGTTGAACTAATTTACACTCACACCAACAGTGTAAAGGCGTTCCTATTCCTCTGCAGCCTCACTAGCATCTATTGTTTCCTGATTCTGCACATGGATCCCGAACTTAAAGTAAAATTAACAAAATTTTTAATAGCTCTACATGAAACAAAATATTTTAATTCTACAGAACTGTTTGAGATTATAAGAACACAATATTTGCACACAGACCTGAGATAAAAATCATTCTATTTTCTGTAGCTATCAATTGAATAATTGTGCAAATGAGAAACAGTGCCTAACCTCAAGGAACTCACAAACCAGTAGCTAAGTGAAGACAAACATAGTTAACTCTAGTTTTAGACACTCCTTTTAGCAGAGAAGGGTGCTCTCTGCTGAACAGTGGGAAGTAAATTGAGGAATTCTCAGTCTCACATATCTGAGGCCTCTTCTTCACCACTGCCAGGCTAGCATTCTCATTGCTGCTACCAACAACCAGTTGTTTTTAGTAATTCAGGGACATTCATCTCTTCAAGGATTTTGGTAGGATGATTGACAATAGAACCTGGCTTAGAAACTGGCTGTTCTACAAATATTTCTTGCCCCTCCAGTATGACTAAACCAAATATACAGCTGATAATAATAGAGGTAGGAAAAGTTCTTAAAAGTCAGTCGTGGGGATCTAAAAACACCCAGACATAACTGAGGATATAAAGATATGAATTGGGATTATTAAATGCATTTTCTACTTACAATATTTTCAACTTATGATGGGTTTAATGAGTGGCCCTATCGTAAGTCAAGAATCATTTGTATTTAACAAGTGGTATGACATAAGTACTGAAAAACCAGAATGGAGTGTGGTATTATTATGGCCACTCCTCACAAACTGCCAGCATGGCCATAGCAGACAGTATTGGTGGCATATCAGTCCTGGTCTTCTGGAGATGTCTGTGAGTTCCCAAAGGCTCACATTTTGATAGGCAGATCTTGCTCCAATTTTCTGCTTCTATACAGTTACTATGCCATTTTATGTAAGCATGTAGAGGTACTTAAATTCTGTACATGAATCCATCTCATTTACCCAATGGATAGGGTACTGAAAAGTAGAAGATAGCACAAAAATACCTATGTAAAAAAGAAAATTTTCTTATAAAAAAGTAAAAGGAGAAGACAAGCCTCAGAGGACTGAAGGAGGTCTATCTTATTGACACTAATGTGAACATCGAATATTTTATGGAAAAAAATATGTTTAGTAAAATTTTTAATTACCACCAATGTCCACTGAGTCAATTATGATATTTTCCCAATATTATTAGCTATGATGTCTCCCTCACTGCAGAAAGAATTTTTGCAGATAAAGCTTAGTCACCATTGGTGATGCTTCAGTTTCAATCCTCCTTTAATTTTCTTGGTAATGTCAAAAATTTTCTGAGTCTTATTAAGGTAAAGCATTCTACAAACAGTGATTTGGTTCATTTTAAATGACAAATTAATAAATTAATACATGAAATAAGAGCAGAGGAAATATTCAAAGATTGAGTGCTACTTTGCTTGAAATGTCTACCACTGTCAAATGATTATTTATTGCATAAATGTGAACAAGTCTCCCAAATTCTCTATATTCTTGAAGATCTTGCCTGAGCAAATTATATGGGTCTTTAAGAATAGTGTTATAGATTAATATATTACCACCTTAAAAATATTTTCGGCAGTACATTACAAGCTCTGTAATTAATTTTGAACTGAAAACTGAGGCATTTAGCCAAACGGTTCAGGTTAAAATAAAATACAGTTTTTAAATTAAAAATGTTCCCAGGTTTCTGACACTCTGAGCTAGATTTTTTTCAATTTTCTGAAGCCTAAAAATATTGCTTATTTTTTCAAACTTTAATTTCTGTACTGGATATGTTTTCACAACTAATGAGAGACTGTAAAATTTTTTGATTAACTAGAAATGGCTTATAAAAGCTGTCTCTCTATATAATTCTGGTTAATAGAAATCTGTCTTTAAAAGACTTATTAAACTTGACCAAGTAGTTGTATTTTGCTTGCTGGAAAGTAATTCAAAACTTCTTTACATGAATTAGGCTATTTTAAATGATTTCTTTCTAAATGCAACTTTTATCAGAAAAAGCAGTTACACAATTTTAAAAAATGTACTGGCAAGGCAATTGAAGTATAATAAGGAGAAAGTGGGCACTGTAACAAATACATGCAGGATATATAGGATCCACATTTCTAAGAATTTCTAATTTCTTTACTGTTATGTTTTTTATGTAATCATTGGGGGAAATTCATGATATGGGGTATGCTGTAGAGTGGTTTTTGTAGTACAAAGCAAACACCTTGGTGCACAATTGAAAATGGTTGAGTGAAGTCATGGGAAATTAAGGGATTACTGCTTCTGTGATTTCACCTTTCATATTGACAACACAGCAGGTTATACTAACAGGAATAGAATTATGCAAGGCCCTGGCATCAACACTTCTTAGGCAAGCAAAGGGGGGAACATCAAGCTTAATAAGAAAAAACAAATATTTAGCTTTCTGAATGAAGGCATTTTGACACAACTTTGCAGTTACAGAGTGCTAAGAGTGAACACTTAGCCTCTTCCTTTCAATTTGAGACTTTACAGTAGTTCCTGGTCATATTTCTTGGAAAATTTTCATTTTCTTCTTTCTTGCTTTATTTTTTAAAGACAATTTTTTAAAGTTAGGGCCCCAAACAAAACATTTTGGGGGTAATATTGGACAGGTGAAACATTTCCCTCTCATATGTTTCAAAAATGAAAATGTATGAACGTCACCTAGAGACTGGATTTCATTTAGGGAGTCTTGTTTGGAAAGCATCTGATTCTACATATATCACCATCACATGTTCATTCTACTGTGTCCACTAGATCGAGTCTAGCAGAATAAGCACTTTCACATAAATGAGCTCAACAAGCAAAACTGCAGGTATAAGAACAATTTACGTACTGAATTTGCACTTCACAAGGAAGTTGAGAATGAACATGTAACCAGCAAAAATATTTATTGATACTTAACACCTTCAGCAGGTTTTTGTCTTTGTTTTTTCCCGTGGTCAGTGATGTGACCCCAATCAAAGATGCAAACTGCTGAAAAAATATCAACACTTACTTTAAGATGTAGTACTTATATCAATATCATGATGGACAAGGGTTCATTTTCTGCATTCTCATATCATTCTGTAAAGTATGATGTCTCATAGTTGTTTAAAAAAAGTGGCTGTTCTAAACTGAATGTGGTCATAAGTATAGTCATAGTGTAAAATGAGTTGATTCCATAAACAAAAAAAGAATTTCAAAACTTTTAAATATACCAGTTTTATATTATTATTATCAAGTGCTTCCAATGGAGAAAATCGGTTAATACCAGTAATTGATGCTTCAATCCAAGTTACTAAATCAAAACTTTGAAAATGTGAATGGCATATTCAGTTGAGTTACGGATTCAACATTAAATATTAAATTTTATTTGCAGCAAGAATAAAAGTACAGATTTCCTAGGAGTGCAGCTTCATAGCACAAACAATATTTTTGCTGACTTAAGAAAACATTGGAATAGAAATGCCCTTGAAATGGTGGTGATGTACACATAACTCATAATTTTGTCCATTAAAAATTTCATAGTCTACCAATCTAACAATGTAAGCTAGTTATTAAATTGTAGAACTATTTTTATATATTAACAACTATAGTAAGTAAATTACAAAATGTATGTGATTAACTGCTATAAATTTTAAAAAAACCTATGTCACAGCTGTAAAATCTTTTCTTTACCACTTATCAATCAAATTTTGGAAGTGATTTTGCCTTGTAATTATTGAAAGTAATATTTTCAAAAAAGAAAATCATTAAAATGTGTTACTACAAAATGTGAGAAAAGAGTTGAATACATTAATGAGAAATTAAGCAGTTTACAATTTTAATTTTGAAATATTATTGTAACTTGGAATATCTCCTATTGTGGGAAGAATCTTTTGACAGTTTTCCTTTTTGCATTGGTTAGGTTTATATTCCACACTGGGAAGGAAAGTAAGTGAATAGGATTCTAATTTTTAGCATCTATATTTGGATAAACATTAACATTATAAATAAATAAAATGTATTTTATAAATTTTGCTTCATACAAAGAATCATTAGTGAGATATACTCAGAATGAAAGCAAAAAAAAGATCACCTTAAATATTTACACATTTTAATACAAAAAAATTCCTTTTAATATTATGGGCTGACAGTTTATCAGATGCCTCAACTTCTGTTGTGAGATTGTGCTTAATTTAAAATATTATGACATACAGAAGAGTCAACTAAAGGCAATGACTTAAAACTTATTAACCATAAAATACTACTTTGGAGAATGTTACATAGAACTTTATTAAAATATTAACATAGACCAGATTTGAAGAAATACATTTCCCAATAAATATCATGCAAGACATAGGGAAGGGCAAAGACTTCATGACTAAAACACCAAAAGCAATGGCAACAAAAGCCAAAATTGGCAAATGGATCTAATTAAACTAAAGAACTTCTGCACAGCAAAAGAAACTATCATCAGAGTGAACAGGAAACTTACAGAACGGGAGAAAATTTTAGCAATCTATCCATCTAACAAAGGACTAATATCCAGAATCTACAAAGAACTTAAACAAATTTACCAGAAAAAAATAAACAAAGCCATCAAAAAGTGGGTGAAAATATACACAGACACTTCCCAAAAAAAGACTTTTATGCAGCCAACAAACATATGAAAAAAAGCTCATCATCACTGGTCATTAGAGAAATGCAAATCAAAACCATGATGAGATACCACCTCATGCCAGTTAGAATGGTGATTGTTAAAAAGTCGGGAAATAACAGATGCTGGAAAGGATGTGGAGAAACAGGAACACTTTTACACTGTTGGTGGAAGTGTAAATTAGTTCAACCATTGTGGAAGATGGTGTGGCGATTCCTCAAGGATCTAGAACTAGAAATACCATTTGACCCAGGAATTCCATTACTGGGTGTATACCCAAAGGATTATAAATCATTCTACTATAAAGACTCATTCACCATATGTTTATTGTTGCACTGTTCACAATAGCAAAGACTTGGAACCAACCCAAATGCCCATCAATGATAGACTGGATAAAGAAAATGTGGCACATACACACTACAGAATGCTATGCAGCCATAAAAAAGGAAGAGTTCATGTCCTTTGCAGGGACATGGATGAAGCTGGAAACCATCATTCTCAGCAAACTAACACAAGAACAGAAAACCAAACATCACATGTTCTCACTCATAAGTGGGAGTTGAACAATGAGAACACATGGACACAGGGAGGGGAATATCACACACCGGGGCCTGTTGGGGGGTGGGAGGCTAGGGAAGCGATAGCATTAGGAGAAATACCTAATGTAGATGACGGGTTGATTGGTTCAGCAAACCACCATGTCACGTGTATACCTATGTAACAAACCTGCACATTCTGCACATGTACCCCAGAACTTAAAGTATAATAATAAAAAAATACAAATCTCACTCAGTTGTTATTTAACAGTAAAGACAAAATAGGTACTGAGACCAGCTCGGTCAGGGTGACCCTAAGCCAGTGGCGCTAGAGGAATGACAGACACACATACAGAAATATAGAGGTGTGAAGTGGGAAATCAGGAGTCTCACAGCCTTCAGAGCTGAGAGCCCTGAACAGAGATTTACCCACGTATTTATTAACAGCAAGCCAGTTATTAGCATTGTTTCTATAGATATTCGATTAACTAAAAGTATCCTTTATGGGAAACGAAGGGATGGGCCAAAATAAAGGGGTGGGTCTGGCTAGTTATCTGCAGCAGGAACATGCCATGAAGGCACAGATCGCTCATGCTATTGTTTGTGGTTTAAGAACGCCTTTAAGCGGTTTTCTGCCCTGGGTGGGCCAGGTGTTCCTTGCCCTCATTCTGGTAAGCCCACAACCTTCCAGCGTGGGCATCAGGGCCATCTTGAACATATCACAGTGCTGCAGAGATTTTGTTTATGGTCAGATTTTGGGGGGCCTGTTCCCAACAATAGGAATTTCTTAAGCCTATAGAGTCTCAAATGGTTGTTTACCATGCAGAACTCTCTTGGAAAATAATGTTGGATGAAGTAGTCCAATAATAAAGATAAATCCAGAATTCTTCAAGACATATGGGTATGCCAAATATACCAGCTGTTTGCTTCCCAGCACCATTCTACCTTAAAATCACCAAATGCAATGTTTTGTCTTGACTTAACCCTGATTGAAACCAAGGTTTGCAAAGAAGAAAATACATACATCAAGAAGATTTAAGGATTATGAAAAAATGTTAACATTACAGTATTATTTTTATGTAAATCTTCCTATTTCTATATTTCTTATGGGTATACACCCAGGTTAACATTCACAAGTTTCTAGAGAGAAGAAACTGGTCCTGACATTAAAATATACTAACAATATTAAGTTCCCTTTCCCCAAATACTTCGGTTTATTACTCCTGATGAGGAATGGGTCAATCGAAAAGGGTGCCAAGTTGGTTATTTTCATTGCTTAAATGTCAGTGCATTTTACTTCCTTTTATTAGTTGAAGCCTCATTGTGCTGATTCACATTTATCCTGTGGTCAAGTGTGACCATTTCTAAATTTGTCCTAAAATACTTGTAAAAAAGCAAACTGGTCCATCGGGTATTTGTGGTCTATATATTTCTTCCATGTGATTTGTTGAACTTAATCCTGTTTATATTTGCTCCTTTCTTTAGCATGTATTCATGTAGAAATGTTATATCCAAGCAACTATAATTCCTATGGTCCACCCAACAGAAATAGCAATGTCAAATAGCTAGTTAGAGATAGCCGAATTATTTGCCAAACACATTCAGTAACAATGAATATTGTGCAAGAGATTGACTGGCATATTTGTCAAAATAAGGCTCTTAATAGAAATAAATTTTATCAAAAAGTGGTTCAAGTATAAAATTATATCATAGAGTTTTAAATATAGGGAATATTTCTGTATAATCCTGGTTTCTATACTACTTAATTATTCTAAGAATTATAGGTCAGTGATTATAATAAATAAATGTATTATATTCCTCTTTTAACATTGCTCACTAAATACATAAAGAATTTGAAGGTATTCTGGACAAATAAATGGAGGAAGCAGAAAAGCCAGAATTGTGAAAGATAAATACTAGAAATTAGAAAAAGAATCATTTATTCCATGATAAACATCAGTTCCCCAAATAGCAGATGCTTCCCATGAAATATAGCAAATGGAAACTGAGTAATCTCATCTAACATTAAGGTGGTCTTATGACTTGATCAATAACAAAAGGTCTCAACTGCCTTCTTTTTTCTCCCCTGAAGTTTGCGCCCATATTAGTAACTTGAAATTCCCATCATTAATTTTTTTTCTAGGGTGGCTATAGAGGGTATTTATCCAGAATTTTACTGTCTTATTGCCCACAAGACAGCCTGTTTTTTCTGGGTCAGTGCTGTAGGACTCTCTGTAGATCTGAGACAGTGACAGTTAAAGAAGCTAAAGGTTGTATGGAAGAGGCTCTGAACGAAAGACCATCCTCAGCGTTTTTGGTTGGCCCATGTCAGCTCTGTCAATAGCTATCTTGTTAGCAAACCAACCCTGAACCATAAAATGCATAATATTTAGTTTAATTTGCTTTGAGGCTCTACATAGAAATATTTCACATAGTGAAATTAGACACTCCTTGGGCTATTTTAAAACATGACATAAACAGACTTATTATTAGACCCATCAGCCGTTATTGTTACAGATAGTTATTACCTAAAAATAAACACATAAACAAATAAAATTTGCATCTTCGATACTTTCATCTTTCTGCACATTTACATGCTTACAATGGCAAGCATGAATGTTCCCTTCACAAGGAAATACTGTTGTATATTCTTTCGGAGAAGCAGACACTGCTTTTCCCATTCCTAGTGTGAGTTGCTTTGAACATCATTTCCAATGAATGTGCCAATTTGGGAAATAGTGTGAGCCAAAGCTTCCTGATTTCAAAGCCATCTTGCATGACTGCAAATATTTCATTTCTGGTTTTTGCACGCAGGATGAAAATGATGAAAGCTGACTTGTTCTCTCATGATCTAGAGAAGTCTTAGTTTTTGGTCAAGAATCACTGACAACTTTACCATGCGTTTTCTTTAATGTTGTGTTTTCACTCCCTCCCTCACTTATTCACTCATTCATCCCCTCACTCACTCACTGGGGGAGCTTGGATTTACTATTTATCCATCACTGTATTTATCTAGCTCTGCTCAGCTGGAGGCTTTGGAGATCAGAAGCTGTGGTATAAGGATTAGGGCACTGGCAAGGACTATTTTGGGCTGGAGTTCAGGGCGAGTCTCCAGCCTCAGCAAAAAGTTCAAACCAGAAAACCAAGGCAAAAGCACAGTCATAAGAATTGGGCAATTATTATGCAGAAATGAAGCTACTTAAGAAAAAGCTGTAGCCCAAGTATATGGGAGACATAGATTTATACTAATTAAAACTTGTCCCCTGATGTGGTCTGAGCCTGCTTATACCTGAGTGCATGAAATCATAGTGCTAATCGTGGCCTTTATTCAGTCTTGCGTGACTATTGGCCCTCATGGAAGCGCTGGGCATCCAGAATTACCTAGTGTTTTTAACAATTTGGATATCAAGTATATAGTTCCCTTTACTAAAAAAGACTAGGAGTCATATTCCCTTAAACATGTAAAAGATCATTGAGGCTTCTTTAGGAATGCAACTGTAATTCAACCAGGAATAAATAAATATCTAAGTAATTTAGGCCACCCTTTTATCTCTCTGAAAAGAGAAATATGTGATTTTGGAGGAAATCCACTCCTCTGGCATGAATTCTGTCAATTAAGTGAAGCTTCAGTTTTTATTTGTATTTTGCCCTTTTATATAGATTTTACGGTTTTTTAAAATAAGATAACATTGTTCCCTTACTAAATTCCTGTTCTCGACCCTTCTGCTCTTCCTTATACACTCTTTGTTAGGAAATTCAGAGACCACAATTTTTCCCCACCAGGCAAACAACTGCTAAATTTCTCTAATCCTGACCTCTTTCCCAAGCTCCAATTATGTAATGTTTCACCAGCCTCTGTGATCTCATACCTCAAGCTGCCTCACAATGGCAGCTTATAATTAACTTATTTTTGACAAGCTTATTATGCAAACAAATGAGCACATTTTTAATTTTTCATAATCATATGACTTTTTATTGCAATGTTGAAATGGGTCTTCCTATGAAAATTTATTCTTTCCTTGGTCACCTGCATGAAATTACCATATGGATAAATGAGGCAGACAATCACTTGTACTGCTCAAAATTTCCCCTTAAGTTTGAATGTAGTTGTCTCTATCATGTTGATTGATTGGATTGGATTCTTTCTTTAAATTATATTTATTACTTAACATAATAATTCAATTGTTTTGGCAACATGTAAATAAGAGTCAAATGTGCAAAACCAATCAATCAATCAATCAATTCACTGCCTGAACCATTTATCCTATCCATTTACTTTTAAACTGGCAGTAGGGAAGATAAACAGCCTTTAAACAGCAAACTATAAAGGAAAGAAAAAAGACTCCTACTCTTGTTTTTCCTTAGAGTCTTTAGAATTGGAAGAAAGATGGTAGATACTTTAAAAATGATTACAGATATGGCCAGGCGCAGTGGCTTAAGTGTGTAATCCCAGAATTTCAGGAGGCCGAGGCAGGTCCATCACCTGAGGTCGAGAGTTCGAGACCAGCCTGACTAACATGGAGAAGCCCCATCTCTACTAAAAATACAAAATTAGCTGGGTGTGGTGGCGCATGCCTGTAATCCCAGCTACTCCGGAGGCTGAGGCAGGAGAATTGCTTGAACCCAGGAGGCAGAGGTTGTGGTGAGCAAAGATTGCGCCATTGCACTCCAGCCTGGGTAACAAGAGTGAAACTCCATCTCAAAAAATAATAGTAATAATTACACATACATAAATATATGTTTTTTGTTGTTGTTGTTTTTTGTTTTTTGTCTCCCAATGCATGAAACACTGGTGACTCTATCTCAGGAATTCTTACCTTTGGCACTCTTGACATTTTGGTCTGAATAATTTCTCGCTGTGGTGAGCTGTGCATTGCAGGATGTTTAGCAACATCCTTGGTTGGCCCTACCCACCAGCTTTCAACAACACCCCCAAATTGTGATGATCAAAAATGTCTCCAAATTTTGCAAAATATCCTCCAAGAGGTAAACTGTTTCCAGTTGAAAAACTGCTCTATATGAATGCAGATGGTAGGAAATACCATGATTTGAAGCCCTTGCTAAGGCAAATGGTTTGCCACTTGACTGCACATTGGAATCACGTGAAGTACTTTAAAAAACTCAGTACCTCAAGTGATTTCACTTCCATAGATTTTCACGATTACTCTGTGTTGGAGCCTGGAAGTAAGTATCAGGTATTTTAAAATGCTCTCTGAGTTTAACAGGTAGCCTCGGTTGAAAACCCTAGCAAGGAAAAGAAGTTGCTACCTGGAACATGAGACCTCAGACTGATTAAGATAATTATTCCTGTACTCTGCAATCACAGGCATTTTGAAGCATTATATTACAGCACATGTTTCACTTTCATGGATTTATGCATTGAGTTTCTTATGTCAAAACAAAATAAATCTCTGAAATCTGTAGAAGTCTCCAAAACATCAGACTTTTAGTATATTCTACATGGAAGAATGTCTCAAATTAAATTTAGTGATGCATTAAGTATTAAGTAAAATTGTCTACATGGAATAAAACTTTCTTTTCTACGTGTTCAGAGCCTCACTTCATCTGGTGTTAAGGCAGGTTTTAGGCCAACTTCCCAATGCTTGTTTCAACGGATTATTGGGTAGAAGGACAACACATTTGAATATAATGAAATTGACAATTTATTTCTTGTCAAACTGCAGCTTGTTCTAAAAGAACCCAAATTCATTTACCTAACAGATACTGAAACCATTAATTAAAAAGCTATAAAGAGAAACACAAATCCCAAAGTCTAATTTATAACTAGATATTTTTAAAAGTAATAATGGAAAAGCAATGTGGTTTGTGAACTCAGTCAATTCACTTGTGGAATACATTTCTCCATTTTACAGAATCAAAATTTGACCACTCCCTGTTTTTTACTTCCAAATGATCCTAAATTTTGGAACATACATGTACAGTATTAGTTGATACTTTTCTTCCTAATGGATTTTCAGCTTCTGCTCTAAATTTCCCCTGAAGTTTTGTTGTTCATATTGCTTTTTATCTGAACTGCCAAACAAAATTTACAAAAAGCTAAAAGCCTCAAACCACTGTAAATTTAGAAAGAGAGATATCAAAATATAGTAACATTTAAGTTCAATTTCAATTTTCTGGAATAATTATTATTATTATGATTGTAGATTTCCTTAACTATAATACATTTTAAATAAAATTATATTATTTTATTTAATAAAAATAAGTGTATTTAATAAAATTATTTTATTTTAGTAAAAAATAAAATTACTTTAATAAAAAATAAAAGTATAAAAATTATTTAATAAAATAAAATAACTATTTTTATTACACTTAAATACACTTATCTTATTTATTAATAAAATAAAATTGTATTATTTTATTAAATAAAATAAGTGTATTTAATAAAAAAGATTGTATTAAATGAGGGTTATTTAATTTAAAAAGTGTATTTTACAGTGAAATATATACTTAAAAAACTTCTAGTATTATTTTATGTATACAATCTTAAAATGAATGATGGGAATGCCCAGCCCAGACTTAAAAACACCAATGTGTAGTGCTTTAGACAATTTTACTTGAAGGGAAAAGAAAGACAGATCAGACTCTTACTGTGTCTATGTAGAAAGGCAAGACATAAGAGACTCCATTTTGAAAAAGACCTGTACTTTAAATAATTGCTTTGCTGAGATGTTGTTAATTTGCAGCTTTGCCCCAGCCACTTTGACCCAGCCACTTTGACCTAACCTGGAGCTCACAAAAACATGTGTTATATGAAATAAAGGTTTAAGGGATCTAGGGCTGTGCAGGACATGCCTTGTTAACAAAAAATATTTACAGGCAGTATACTTGATCAAGGTCATCGCCACTCTCTAGTCTCAATAAACCAGGGGCACAATGCACTGCAAAAAGCTGCAGGGACCTCTGCCCTTGAAAGCAGGGTATTGTCCAAGGTTTCTCCCCATGTGATAGTCTGAAATATGGCCTCGTGGGATGAGAAAGACCTGACCGTCCCCCAGCCCGACACCCATAAAGGGTCTGTGCCGAGGTGGATTAGTAAAAGAGGAAAGCCTCTTGCAGTTGAGATAGAGGAAGGCCACTGTCTCCTGCCTGCCCCTGGGAACTGAATGTCTTGGTATAAAACCCAATTGTACATTTGTTCAGTTCTGAGATAGGAGAATAACCGCCCTATGGTAGGAGGCGAGACATGTTTGCAGCAATGCTGCCTTGTTATTCTTTACTCCACTGAGATGTTTGGGTGGAGAGAAACATAAATCTGGCCTACGTGCACGTCCAGTCATAGTGTCTTCCCTTGAACTTAATTATGACTTAGATTCTTTTGCTCACATGTTTTTTGCTGACCTTCTCCTTATTATCACCCTGCTCTCCTACTACATTCCTTTTTGCCAAAATAATGAAAATAATAATCAATGAAAACTGAGGGAACTCAGAGACCGGTGCTGGTGCAGGTCCTTGGTATGCTGAGCACCGGTCCCCTGGGCCCACTATTGTTTCTCTACACTTTGTCTCTGTGTCTTATTTCTTTTCTCAGTCTTTTGTCCCACCCGACTAGAAATACCCACAGGTGTGGAGGGGCAGGCCACACCTTCATTACTGGTATCATGCTTGGGTTACTGCCATAGAAGTGCTCAACTAATGGTGCTGAATTAAGTAATTGATTGCTAAATACATATACATTCTTAGTATTTACATCGTTGCTAGTCCATGTTTGTATATGTTTAAGATTCCATCAGATCTTTATCTTAAAGAAATATGATGATTAATTTCATTAGAATTACTCATGGAGAAATCATGTGTAAAGTCTTCATCTGAAAAAAAAAATAGAGGCAACTTTGCTGATCACAAAATTTTGTATTCCTGAGATTAAACAGGCAAATGGGAGAAAAGGAGTTTTAAATGAATAATAATAACTGAGGCCACTTAACCTCCATCGTTTATATTAATACAGATAATTTCTATTTATAAAAAAATTCATGTTTGGTTGATGGACATTAAATAAAAGGTTTTAAATATAAATCAAAGTATATTGATACCATAAAATGTTAAGCACTACATAAATGGAAATTTTGTCAGTTATTACTGATAATAAAGAAACTATATAACTTTATTGATAATTCCTGCCCAGTTTGATCTCTCATTTTCTCAATTCCAGTAGTGTTGTTAACCTGTACTACATAACTTAAATCTTCATTTTGATGGTCTTTAGGTAATACAGTGTAATGTTTGTGATTATTTTATAGTTTCAGCTTAAAACCCAGCAGGAGGAGATGAGTAGCCTGACCTCGTGACTTTCAGAAATTTGAAATAATATGCAATTGTACGAAGCAAAGAGTAACAATAAACCTTATTTCAAAATTCTACTAAGTAATAATGAATACAATTATTTTGAGTCATGTTTGCTACCTATATAATATCATAAATGTTAATATTTATTTTATAATGTAAATAAAGCAACTATAGTTTCATTACAATAATTTTAATTAATTTTGCACAGTTCGTTATGTAAATTTTTGACGATTAACAATATAGGACAAATAATTATTTTTTAACGTTTGTCACCTCCCATGTGTAGTAGAAACAAGCATTTCACACACAGGAACAAAATATACCAGGAGCACAGTACTAGTTTAAGATGCTGGGTGGTGACTTCCCTGGCCAGAGAGGATACCAATATGCACAAGCTGATGAGGTAACAAGAATCCAAGGGTCGTTGTTTGTTTTCTTTGGAAGGTCTGGGACATCAAGCGGCACTCAAAAACTGTTCCTTTCACAAAGTCTTTTTGCCTTTCTCCTAAGTCTCTTTGGCTCAGTCAGAAAATTTTCTTTCTACAATATCAAAAATCTGACTCCCAACAATATGTTTTTGAGAATTTTAATTCTGGTGAATTGACTTTGGTCTTGGAGAACTACTCCTGTCCTTTTTTACTTTAATTTTCCTAAGAAATAATGAACTGTGGCCTGCAGGAGTGATTCTTTCCAACACCACTGTAGACAATGCGGCCATGCTTTCCTAGGAGACAAAGTTCTTCCTTGTGAATACATGTTCTACAAATGGAAATAAAAGCAGAATCGCTGAATATCTTCCTAGACACGTATTTACTCACGCGTTAACCAAGTGTTCACTCTAGTGTAGTGGTACCTAGATATTCTAGGCTTTATATCCGTGACCAAAGCCATCATCCATTCCTTCATGGAACTCACAGTCCAAGTCCAACTTTTGTAGCACCTCTACTCTGTGTTTCTAAGCCTCAAGTTTATGATCATCAGTTAATGATAGTAGCTCAAATTTAACTTTCTGTCATTTCTTATGATATATTATTTACTTTTCTTATGAAAAAGTAGATTTTTGTTTTATTTTATTTTAAAAAAGGATCTCGTTCTGTAACCCAGGCTGGAGTGCAGTGTTGCGACCATGCTCACTGTAGCTTCTACCTCCAGGGCTCAAGAGATCCTCCCATTTCAGTCTCACAAGGATCTGGGACTACACACACAAGCCACAACACCTGGCTAATTTTTTTTGTGTTTTTTTTTTTTTTTTTTTTTTTGTAGAGATGCAGTTTCACCAAGTTGCTGAGGCTGGTCTTGAACTCCTGAGGCCAAGCAGTCTGCCCGCCTCGGCCTCCCAAAGTGCTAGGATTACAGATGTGAACCACCACATCTGGCCTTTTTTTTTTTTAAACAAATCAGTTTTGGTAGTAGAATTTGCCACCTGTATGCCATCTGATGATTCTGCACATGCACAGATTAATTTATGGTTGAAATCATTCTATATATCTGAAAGGTTTGTGGGTCAGTGTGTGTTGAGAAAGAACTAAAAAGCTATTTCTGGTTCTGTCATTACAGTTATCCCTAAAAAAATCATTCTTTAATTTCTTATCTTTAAAATTTTATGTTACTTTAAAAATGGTAATATCAAATGAATATTCATTTGTTAAGTAAAGGTTTACACATTTAAAAGTCAAATTCAATAATTAGATAATCAAAAGGATGACCAAAATAAATATTAGTGATTAAATAGATCTACAGAAAAATAAAATCTATGAAAGTTAGCTCACGTATGTTAGTTTACTTTTAGTTTATGTCTCAATTGTACCACTTCCCTTCAGATTAAAATTGAATGAAAACATCAAATACGAAGTTTTTAATAAGCTCCTCTGGTGACTTAAGGATTATTGAATATCAAAATATCTTAATTGTTGAATTTTTCACTTTAAGGTAAATACAAAGATTCCCTTATAAGTCATTCAAAATTTTCCACTTGATACTAATAGTATAAGTATTTTTATAAAATCATATTTTATCTGGTATATACATTCATTCACCATAAACCTATTAAATAAAGAAGGTGCAATTTCTCTCATTTACTGATTCCATTTTTTCCCTTTCTTCCTTAGCATTTATTTTAAGTTCACATATACATTACTTATTTATTGTGTATACTTCAAAATTTTGTCTTCCGGGAATGCTCCAAGACAGCAATGAATCTTGTCTGTTTTGTTACCGGGTCACCAAGGCCAGTGTATGCAGTAGGCACTCAATATTTATTTTTAGAATGAAAGATGAAGGAAGAAAGAAGGGAGGAAGTGAGCCAAGGAGGCTCAATCTTGACCAGCGCAATTTCATGTTGTGAACCGGTAGCGCAGTGCTATGAACTGGTAGAGTTTAATTGGATGGTCTGGACATCTTTCTGAATTAATGATATTTTTAGTGATCCCCCTTTGAAGTTCATCAACTCGTCATTATCAGATAGTCAATGATGACCTTCCTTAATTTTTAGAGAGGAGAGTAACATACCACATATCAACAATTCTCACATAAGGCATTGCAAGTTACAGTCATGTAATAAGAAATTTTCTGTTAATGATAATTAAAATAGTTAAGTGTGTGAATGATTTACTTTTTAAAAAATAAAGTAAAGCAAATAAAAGGATATCCCTCCAACACACACCATTCTCATTCACACACTGTTATATTTGCAAGACAGATGGAAGGTCAGAGGAACTGTATACATAATGCTGGATTCATCCATCTGAGTCCATTAAACAAGTCAACTTCCTTCATATACGTTCTTGTGGAAATAGAAAGGTGAGAACTACTGATGTGTCTTCCTATGTACTAATCTGCCCTGTAATAGAGCTATTTCAGAGAGAAATTGTAGGAGTTCCATAAGTCTCCTGGATTGCCTAAGTTATAATAGAAATGAAAAATGTGGGGAAAAATGGCCAAGTGTAAATGAATTGGCCAGGGTTCATAGAAGATTTCCATAACTTGATTCAGGTCTGAAATAAAAAGAACAGTATTTTCTTCTGAAAGGTATATCGAAAATCTGCCGGAGATTTTAGTATAAAATCATGTCTAGGGCAGAGAAGAAGCTGCCCAAGATATTGACATAAAGACTATATCTGGTACAATGAATGGAAATTGAACAGCATCAGACCAAATTTGCTATGCTTATGCCTCTTCTGATTTGTACTTTGTATCCAAGAAAATATTACTTTATCTTATATAAGAGATGTTTTGCACATTTGAGGGTAATGTGCACAAATGTTTTGCACATTTGAGGGTAATGGGTGTGTGATAGTGTATGTGTGTAAGAGAGATACAGAAAGCATAGAATGTAATTAGCTAAAACAAAGTACATTTCCAGTTTGCATGAGAATAAAATATTCATGAAAGATTTTGATAAAATCAAACGTTGGATATAATAAGGAAAACTGTTTTTTAACTTTCTGGAGTAGAATATTTCTAGAGTGTATTCTAAAATGACAAGTTTTCCAGGAAATGCTAAGATGTGTAAATGTTAGGTGTTTGTAAATGTTAGGTATTCATTTTCCAGGAAATGCTAAGATTTGTAAATGTTAGGTAGTCCAAAAATCTCATATGTAAAGAAAGTAAGGTGCATTTTATATTATAGTATTTTTGATTCATTTCAGCTATAAGAAACAGAAAATCTAAACGATAATAGCTTAAACAAGATAGGAATTTATTTCTCTTACATAAAAGAAATCTGTAGGTTTGCAATTCAGGACTGGAATTATTCTCGATGGTCTCTGGAAGCCAAGGTCCTTTTGCTTGTTTATTTGCTTTGTTATTCCTCTTGCCTGCCATTTTTACACATGGCTTCCACATCACGGTCCAATATAACCTCATGAGCTCCAACCAATATGTCTACATTCCAGCCTACATGAAGGAGGAAGGGGCAATGGAGAGTCTACCTTTCATTTTAAGGACATGCTGGAAGTCACATATACTAATTCAACTTATTTCCCATAACCCAGGCCATTTCTATTGCAAGGTAACCTGAAAAATGTAACCCGACAACCTTCCTCATCCTGGGAAGCCATGCTCCTAGCTAAATACCAGGGGGACCATTACATTCAAGGCAGAATGGATAATTGAGCACAACTGGTAGCTTTTGATACACAATCTAAATATATTTAAAATCACAAGATGAAAGTGTAGCCATTTCCTGCCTCAGAAACAAATTTAGGATTCTCTGTTATCATTCTAATTTGCGTTGCAACAAATATTTTTATTTCCGTATTGGAAATCTAAATGCACATTTAAGCAAAAATTCTTTTTTTTTTTTTGAAATGGGGTCTTATTCTGTCACCAGGCTGGAGTGCAGTGGTGTAATCTTGGCTCACTACAAACTCCACCTCCGGGGTTCAAGCGGTTCTCCTGCCTCAGCCTCCCGAGTAGCTGGGACTACGGCACGCGCCACCATGCCCAGCTAATTTTTCTATTTTTAGCAGAGACGGGATTTCACCATATTGGCCAGGCGGGTCTCGAAATCCTGACCTTGTGATCCACCTGCCTCTGCCTCCCAAAGTGCTGGGATTACAGGCGTGAGCCACCATGCCCGACCCAAAAATTCTTATATGTGTATCAAAAACAATAGAGCTCTAGAATTTTCTTTAAAACTTTGTATTTGGAAGTTTAGCTTTACAAAAATGTTTCAAAGATAATACACAAAGTTTTCATAAACCATTCACCAAGTTTCCCCATCATTGCGCCACCATGGCACATTTGTCACAGCTGAAAACTAACACTGATACATTAATAACCAAATGAATACTTTTTTTTGGATATTGCTAGATTTTTTGTTGGTATCATTTTCTCTTCCAGCTCTAACCCAGGATACCACATGACATTTAGTGTCACGTCTTCTTAGTTTACTCTGGTCTGTGACAGTTTTTCAGACTTTCCTTGTTCTTCTTGACCTTGACAGTTTGAGGAGTACAGTCAGGTATTTGGTGAAACAATATTCAATTTGAGTTTGGCTGATAATTAGACTGGGCTATGTGTTTTGGGGAAGAATACTGTCGAGGTGAAGTGACTGGCTTATCATATCTTAGTACAAAGTGCATGTCTTAAAATATTTAAATAAGTAAAATGCAGCAGAAATAACAAATTTGACCTCACTTAATATATTTACTGTCTAGCTTAATAAAATATCTTATTTTATTTTTTTTCTTTTATTATTATTATTATTATTATTATTATACTTTAGGTTTTATGGCACATGTGCGCAATGTGCAGGTAAGTTACATATGTATACATGTGCCATGCTGGTGTGCTGCACCCACCAACTTGTCATCTAGCATTAGGTATATCTCCCAATGCTACCCCTCCCCCCTCCCCCCACCCCACAACAGTCCCCGAAGTGTGATGTTCCCCTTCCTGTGTCCATGTGTTCTCATTGTTCAATTCCCACCTATGAGTGAGAATATGCGGTGTTTGGTTTTTTGTTCTTGCGATAGTTTACTGAGAATGATGATTTCCAATTTCATCCATGTCCCTACAAAGGACGTGAACTCATCATTTTTTATGGCTGCATAGTATTCCATGGTGTATATGTGCCACATTTTCTTAATCCAGTCTATCATTGTTGGACATTTGGGTTGGTTCCAAGTCTTTGCTATTGTGAATAATGCCGCAATAAACATACGTGTGCATGTGTCTTTATAGCAGCATGATTTATAGTCCTTTGGGTATATACCCAGTAATGGGATGGCTGGGTCGAATGGAATTTCTAGTTCTAGATCCCTGAGGAATCGCCACACTGACTTCCACAATGGTTGAACTAGTTTACAGTCCCACCAACAGTGTAAAAGTGTTCCTATTTCTCCACATCCTCTCCAGCACCTGTTGTTTCCTGACTTTTTAATGATTGCCATTCTAACTGGTGTGAGATGGTATCTCATTGTGGTTTTGATTTGCATTTCTCTGATGGCCAGTGATGGTGAGCATTTTTTCATGTGTTTTTTGGCTGCATAAATGTCTTCTTTTGAGAAGTGTCTGTTCATGTCCTTTGCCCACTTTTTGATGGGGTTGTTTGTTTTTTTCTTGTGAATTTGTTGGAGTTCATTGTAGATTCTGGATATTAGCCCTTTGTCAGATGAGTAGGTTGCGAAAATGTTCTCCCATTGTGTAGGTTGCCTGTTCACTCTGATGGTAGTTTCCTTTGCTGTGCAGAAGCTCTTTAGTTTAATTAGATCCCATTTGTCAATTTTGGCTTTTGTTGCCATTGCTTTTGGTGTTTTAGACATGAAGTCCTTGCCCATGCCTATGTCCTGAATGGTAATGCCTAGGTTTTCTTCTAGGGTTTTTATGGTTTTAGGTCTAACATTTAAGTCTTTAATCCATCTTGAATTGATTTTTGTATAAGGTGTAAGGAAGGGATCCAGTTTCAGCTTTCTACGTATGGCTAGCCAGTTTTCCCAGCACCATTTATTAAATAGGGAATCCTTTCCCCATTTCTTGTTTTTGTCAGGTTTGTCAAAGATCAGATACTTGTAGATATGTGGCATTATTTCTGACGGCTCTGTTCTGTTCCCTTGATCTATATCTCTGTTTTGGTACCAGTACCATGCTGTTTTGGTTACTGTAGCCTTGTAGTATAGTTTGAAGTCAGGTAGTGTGATGCCTCCAGCTTTGTTCTTTTGGCTTAGGATTGACTTGGCGATGTGGGCTCTTTTTTGGTTCCATATGAACTTTAAAGTAGGAATCCAACTTACAAGGGATGTGAAAGACCTCTTCAAGGAGAACTACAAACCACTGCTCAAGGAAATAAAAGAGGATACAAACAAATGGAAGAACATTCCATGCTCATGGGTAGGAAGAATCAATATCATGAAAATGGCCATCCTTCCCAAGGTAATTTACAGATTCAATGCCATCCCCATCAAGCTACCAATGACTTTCTTCACAGAATTAAAATATCTTATTATAAGAAGAATCTTGTAGAGCATAATACAAAAATCTATTTTAATTCTAGTATACAATCCTGATATTTACAAAGTACTGTCTGATATAATTTTAAGACACTTTTTTACATAACAAAAAGACCAAAAATTGAAGTATATGATGTTTAGAATAATACAATACAGAAATGATTTAAATAACTCATTGTCATAAATAGCTTATATACTTCTCTTTTAATGTTTATTTTCGTTAATTTTCTTACTAAAGAAACTTTTCAGAAATAGCTAAGGGCAAAGTAATTAGTCAAAGTGTGCTCAAATTATTATGTGTTTTATATTAAAATATTCAAATCATCTACAGTATCCTTCTTCTCCTAATCGTTATTAACATTGTATAAGTTCACTTCTCCTAGTCTTATCTCCATAATGCAAGCATTTTTAGATGATAACTAGAGATTCAGGTAGACAGTGTTTTGTCCAATTGCTTTTTTCAGAAATATACAAGTCAATGTAGTAATTACTCTTTATCATTGCTGAAATTCAATGAAGAATCAAGGTTTTTCTTGAACTCTGTAAATCAGATAATTTTGTGATGACACCTGGATATAAGGTGAAATGTCTCAAGTGCTCATTGGGCATAATGTATGCCCTTGGTTAAGGTTACTACACAAAAGTGAATATTTCCATATTGTTTTAAGATAGTATAATTCATATTTAAAAAAAAAAAAAACTGATAGCCTTAAAGGTTAAGTATAGTCATAACCATGCTTGTTGATCTAAAAATATTATTTTCTTTTACCACTAATCTTTAGTAAATGAAATATAAAATTACCTATGCAAAGAAAAAAAATCACAGGATTTACAAAAATGTTCATATCTATATCAACACCTTATACCTGACCAAACACCTTGACAGCCTGAAATATGACACATTTTCCTTTTCAGTTATTTTTAAACTTCCTTGAGAACTGCACTGCTCATGTATTTTCTATATTGAGTACTTTTATCTCAAAATACCATTACATTATAAGAAAACATGAGGTAAAGGATTACAGCCCTTTTGGTATCTCCAAAAACACAGTCTTGTAAAGTGACAGTCGATTACTACATTAATAGACTTCCTTCTTCTTTTGTGTTGGTCGACTAGTAAAGCATTTGGATATCCAACATCTCTTGACTTCATAGAACATACAAATAATATATAAATAGAACTGTATAACATTCTTGGGAATTAAATATGCTTTAAAAAAGAATGATGCACCAGACACGGTGGCTCACGCCTGTAATCCCAGCACTTTGAGAGGCTGAGGTGAGGGTATCACTAAGTCAGGAGTTTGAGACCAGCCTGGCGAATATGGTGAAACCTCATCTCTACTAAAAAAAAAAAAAAAAAAAAAAATTAGCTGGGCATGGTGATGGGCACCTGTAGTCCCAGCTACTCTGGAGGCTGAGGCAGGAGAATCACTTGAACCCGTGAGGCAGAGGTTGTAGCGAGCTGAGATCACGCCACTGCACTCCAGCTGTGCAACAGACCAAGACTGTGTCTCAAAAAAAAGGATGAATTATTTAAAAAAATTAAAATAGTCACATGACAAATGAAGTCTTACCATTTGCAAACATCCACTTATTTCTCAGCCACTCCTTGTAAAGCACTTCTTGACCTTGTTCTGTGTATGTGAACAAGTCTAATTCAGTTTTCTTATGTAAACATATAGTGCTGTACACTTTATATAACTTCTAATTTTCTTCTTAATACATGTAAGGTTAAGAATATTCAACAATATTTACAGTTAGACTTTAAAAGCAGAAGTGTACGTATAGGGGCACAGTATATCTATTCCTTCTCAAGGGGGCAGAATACTATGGAGTTGCCAGGTTAGCAGCGAGTGGGCTGACAGCTGGTGTACCTCAGTTTTCCTTCACTTGACTTCTTATTCTCCAACAGCCTAGCAGAAAGAGAGGAAGGTGCAATGTGCAAGCATTTTCAAATCTCTGCCAGTAACACATTGTTCCTGTCGCATTAGCTAAAAGCAAGTTATGTGGTCAAGCCGGGATTCAAGAGATAAGGAGATAAACGTTATCTCTTGATGGGAGGAGGAGCCAAGTCACTTTACAAAAAGACCTTCATACAAGGATCAGAATAATTTGAGGTCATTTTTTGCAATTCACCGCATAGCCTCGCCTTTATACTAGTAGGTCTTAATGCAATCTATAATGCCAGTTTATCACATTAATGGGTGGGCTATAATCATTGAATTTGCCCCAAACAATCATTTAAGCTAGTTTCTGAGTTAAATATGAGTTGTCCCTGGAAAACGTTTCTTGATCCCGACTCCTTGAGGAATACGTTTCCCAACGTGTAAAAGTTTAGCTCCTGGTTTTTGGGTTCCCAATTTAAATGTGTAAGTAGATAAAATACTAATTAGTAATCTGCTTCTGCCTTTATATAGCATAAAAAATCTAACATCATTTATTTATTACACTAATTCTAAGTTCTTGTTATCTGCCACTTCTTTCAAATGGCGGAAACATATTTTGAGGCTTAAGCTTTGATAAAGACAAGAATCTTGCTTAGTACAACTAGACCAAAATATCCCACCCACATTTTCCAAAATTAGAAGGACTTCAGAGTTTCCGAAACTGTGGATGCCAAAGGCTAACCATGAGAACCACAGGAATTTTTGCAGTAATGACAACATGTTTGACCCAGAGTTTCAGATTCAGTAGTTCAAAATTTCATTTTGTAAGATGTTTTGAAAATGCACTTTTTCTTAGGAAAGCAAATATCACATATGTCTTCCTTCTAAATAAATCTATGGTTCCCAGACCATAATTATGTTTTTAAAAATGTGACTTCTAAAAAAAATACAACTTTCAAAAATAACAGGTCTTCTTTTCTTTTTAGTCTTACTTTTAAAACTATATTAGGCTAGACTTTAGTCTCAAGAAAATGAGTCAATATGTTTAAGTTAGAATAAAATATTTTAGGCAGCCTTACATGCATGTGGTGTGGTGGTAAAAATGCTGAAGTTCCTATATATTGCTTTATTTCACAAGTAGACCTGTAAAATTGATTGTGGACAGGGCCAGCAAGGTTCAAGCAGTATCAAAGATGAAGATAGATGACTAAGGATATCCTATGGTAAATTTAATCTCTTTTCTGCAAGTCTCTATGAGTCTGGAAACATATTTACTTGATACAAAAATAGATGCATAGGCCTCTGGCAACCATATTACTTTAATGTAGACATAACTGCAAACAAGGATAATTTCACTTCTTCCTTTCCAATTTGGATGTTATTTATTTCTTTCTCTAGTCTACTTGCTCTGGTTAGGACTCCCAATAGTATGGTGAATAAAAGTGGTGAATGTGAGCATCCTTGTCTTGTTCCAGATATTAGAAGAAATGCTTTCAGGTTGTTGCCACTCAGTATAGTGCTAGCTATAGATTTGTCTTATATGAGTTTTGTCATGTTGAAATATGTTCCTTCTGTACTCAGTTTGTTGAAAGTTTTTATTATGAAGAGATGTTTCATGTTGTCAAATGCTTCTTCATCATTTATTGAAATTATTATATGGTTTTGTCCTTCATTCTGTTGCTATGATGTACCACATTTATTGTTTTGCCTATGTTGAACCATCCTTGAATCCCTACTTGATTAAGTTAAATTATATTTTAATGTGATGTGGAATTCTGATTGCTATTATTTTATAGTTGGTTTTTGCATTTACGTTCATCAGAGATATTGCTCTGCTGTTTTCTTTTCATGTTGTCTTTTTCTGGTTTTGGTATCAGAGTTATACTGGCCTCATATAATGAATTTGAAAGCATTCCTTCCCCCTCGATTTTTTGGAATAGTAAAAGTAGGATTGGTATTAGTTATTTTTTAAGTGGTGGAACTCAAAAGTGAAGGCATCAGGTTCTGGGCTTTTCTCTGATTAAAAAAAAACCTTTTTATTACTACTTCTAGCTCATTGTTTATTATTGGTCTACTCAGGTTTTGGATTTCTTCATGGTTTAATCTTTCTATGTGTCTATGAATGTATCCATTTCTCTAGGTTTTGTCTTTTGTTGGTATACAGTTGTTCATGACAGTCTCTAATCCTTTAAATTGCTGTAGTATCAGTTGTAGTGTCTCATTTTCTATTTTGGATTGATTTGGAGGTATCTCTTTTTTTTTAAGTTAGTCTGACTAAACGTTTGTTGATTTTGTTTATGTTTTCATAAAACCAACTTTCCTATTTTGATCTTTTGTATTATTAATTTAGTCTTACTTTAGTCTTTATTTCTGCTCTGATCTTTATCATTTCATTTTTAATTAATTTTTGGTTTAGTTTTCTCTTGGCTTTCTATTTCTTTTTTTATGTATACTTTAAGTTCTGGGATACATGGGCAGAATGTGCAGGTTTGTTACATAGGTATACATGTGCTATGGTGGTTTGCTGCACCCATCAACCCATCATCTACATTAGGTATTTCTCCTAATGCTATCCCTCCTCTTGCCCCTCACCCCCCAACAGGCCCCAGTGTGTGATGTTCCCCTCCCTGTGCCCATATGTTCTCATTGTTCAACTCCTACTTACGAGTGCATCACCATGCTATTTATTTGAAGTCTTTCAACTTTTTGATATAGATTATTTATTGCTATAAACTTCCCTCTTAGTACTGCTTTCACTGTATCCTATAGGTTTTGGCAGGTTGTGTTTCTACTTCATTTGTTTCAGGAATTTTTAAAATTTCCTTCTTAATTTCTTCATGATACAGCGGATGTTCAAGAGCATATGGTTTAATTTCCATGTGTTTGTATAGTTTCTAAGTTTCCTCTTGTTATTGATTCCTAGTTTTATTCCATTGTGGTAAAACAAATACTTGATATGACTTTAATATTTATAAATTTTTGAAACTTGTTTAATGGCCCAACATATGGTCTATCCTTGAGTTATGTTCCATGTGCTGAAAAGAAGAAATACTCTTTGGCCTTCAAAAAGAAGGAAATTATGCCATTTGTGACAACATGGATAAACCTGGAGTACACTATGCTAGTTGAAATAAGCCAGGCACAGAAAAATAGAAACTGCATAATCTCACTTATATGTGAAATATAAAAAAGTCATACTCATAGAAGGCGAGAGTAGAATGGTTGTGATATAATTATATTAACATTCCTAATTAATATAATGAGAATATTTTCAGCTTTTGTCCCAGTGATAGGATCTTTCAATTCTATTTTTAGATAACCTATATATGCCATCATTATCAGTTTCAATGTCTCCTTTACCAATCTACCCCACATTGTAAACCATTCCATGACAGACAATCCACTTATATCAGAGCTCCTAAAAAAGAGACAGAATTCTTGGTTCCAGCACACAAAGTCTCTATAAATATTTGTGGAGTAGATGAATTATTTCATTCACTAAAGTACAAATGCATAAACTGTTTCAATTCCAAGTAGTTATGTAATATATCATCACACTTTGCGGCCATAGGAAATATGTGTGTGTTCTGCCAAAATACCTATACAGTTGCCCGAGTTGCTGGGAGTGTCCTGGTTTCTGCTGCAAGAGAACAGATCAACTATATATAACATGAAGAAATTACTTCTGGGATAATTAGAATGTCAAAGAGCCTCCATTACAGAAGAAAACCTCACTTTATGATTTATTCCTGCATTCTATTATCAAACATCCTTTGTAAAAGTCACAGCCTGGGTTTTTACTATCTAATATTTTAATGCTGTTATGTGTGGGTTATATATCTTTTTGTTGGGAAGGAAAGAAGATCCTCATCTATCTCAGCCTTCTACCACATGTTCATTCTCTGCTGGAGGTTCCTGCATGGAAAATGCACATTGTAAATCCTCAGAGTTCAAAGCACTCAAAGAACAAAGGCAATAACTGAAAGCATGACCTGGCTGCCCTGCTCATCCCTCCTACCCACTGTGTCTCCTTGCTTGCCCCACCCAAAGGAACAAATAGGAACTTAGTTTTTATTTTAAAAATAATTGAGTCACTTTTAAATTTAACTGCAAAGCTGTGCCTCCTTGTTCTAATTTAATTCATTACTTCTTCGTTCTAGTTACTCATAAATCAAGCCATAATCCACTAAAATCTTTTAAGTTACTAAATGCTTTAGGTTTAGTTTTCAGTGCACTTTCACATTTTATTCAGATTTGGAGAGAAAAACTTCATATTTGCTTCATCAATGGATAAGCCATTCTCCTTTTCTCACAAAATATTTCATTTAAAAATAAGTAGAAATTTTCAATGTCTGGAGAGATAAGCCAGACCGAGGGCTAGGTTTCTGTGTTGGCACTGTATCATATTGCCAAAGATTGATTTCAAAAAACTTTGCTCATTGTTGTCCTCCTCAAGAATGGACCAAAATGACCTGAACTTTCATTAGAAATTGGCATTTCTCCATAATAAATGAGGAAGTAGACATGAAGCAAATTATTATGAAGGAAAACTTAGGCAGGTGACCCACAAAAAGTGATAGTATAACAAATTTCAGTTGGCAAGCTCTTCAAGAAAACAGAGATCTTTTCTGTTTATTTTCAAATGTGCTGAAGTCGCTCCATATCCACAGGCTGCTCACAATACCATTTAAAGGCTGCTTCAAAAAGTAATAGAATAGGCCTTGGGCCTTGGAAAAACATTCTGATGCAATGAACTAAAGGTAAAAAATAGATTCTATAGGGCATTGCAGCATTAGTTCAAATTTTTTAAAAATAGTTTTTTTTTTAGAATCCTCGTTAGATGTCAGTTTTAAAATATATTCACTATTTCTTAGACATAAAGTTAGAGACTCTTTAAAACATTAGAAAAAGAGGACGGGAATATATTTTAAAGTAATAGGTCAAATTTCTTTATAGACCCCATGTTTTTCAGAATTACAATATTCTGCGTGGATTAATTGATAACAAGTTTTGAAATTTAAAAATTATTATGTAGGAAAATAAACACATATAGATGCATTTTTGGAGTTACTAGCAAAACTTGTTTTCTCTGAATATAAATGTATGGTCAGAGATCTTGAATTAATATTAAAGTCAATAACTGATGTCTTGCTATTTCTGAGAAGTCACGAAGGGATGAGTTCCAGAAGACCATGGAAAGGCTTAGCCTTACAAAAATGAAGAGCTATGGAGAAAGAAAGGATAAATGCATGTATACATATACTAGGTTCAAAAGTATTGAGGAAAGTTTCTGTAGAAAACTATAAAGTGACCTAACTAGGGCAACAGAAGCGTGAGTGGACCTTGCTATTGAAAGCCAGTTGGACATTGTGAAGTTACAGTACTGCTAACAAAAAAAAAGATGATAATTTGATTCCCCCAATATTTAATTTTCTTCTAGGAAGTTCAGTGGTAAGTTAGAGGAAACATGGATTTGAGAATTTCATCATGAGAGAAAGTTTTGTACAATGAGATCAAAGCTGATTTAAAAAGAAATGGTTGCAAAAGGAGGAGAGAAAAATAAAAAGCAGAAACATCACAGCCAAGAGGTCCCTAGGAGGTCAACTTTTAGACATTGCCTGGGTAACTGAGTGAGACACATATGGTGACAGTATAATAACGTTGAGGTTAATATTTCAGAAGACTAATGGTTGTGGGTGGCAACAAGGTATATGGAACACATAGCTCAACTAGATTGAAAGTGAAGCTCACTAGAGAAAAGAACGTGAAGAAACAGGGAGTGACATGGCTATAGGGCAGATTTACCAGGTGAAAGTTGAAGTTGTTATGGAGGATAATTTAATTGTTGGTAAGACCCAAAAACATTCAGTGAAGTAGAAGAAGTAATGAGCAGAGCTCATGGAAATGATGAAGTGGAGAGAGGTGATTGCTAATGCAGAAGGCAGGAGATTAAAAAGCAAGCAAAATAAAATTTTTGAGGAATGAAATGATCTCTTATGTTTTTGCAACCTCAAGATAAGATGCCTTCCTCAAGGTAACAACCCTATTATATGCAGATAAATATGAGAATGACTCAGAATTAGAAAAGTATTCCCAAAGGAAAAGCACTGTGGTGTGAACATAACAAATACATGTTTGGAGAAACTAACAAATTATGGAGAAAAGAATAAGATGTTTTGGCTGGGCGCGGTGGCTCATGCCTGTAATCCCAGCACTTTGGGAGGCCGAGGTGGGCAGATCACTAGGTCAGGAGATCGAGACCATCCTGGCTAACACGGTGAAACCTCACCTCCACTAAAAATACAAAAAATTAGCCGAGCTTGGTGGCGGGCGCCTGTAGTCCCAGCTACTCTGGAGGCTGAGGCAGGAGAATGGCGTGAACGCCGGAGGCAGAGCTTGCAGTGAGCCGAGATCGTGCCACTGCAATCCAACCTGGGCGACAGAGCGAGATATTGTCTCAGAAAAAAAAAAAAAAAAAGAAGAAGATGTTTTATGAAGAACTTCACAGTTGAGTGAAGGAGAAGGGTGTATCTTGGATGAAAGTAGGTAATTCTGTACAAGTGGAGTTCAATTTTAATGAATTGGGTACTTGATAAACCCTTTCCGCAGGAATCTATCACTGCTTCACATTTGATTAAATAACTATAAAAAGGCAATGGAGCTATTTGTTGGAGAACTTACATGGACTGTATATAACGAATCAGATGACCATTCTGATATTCAAGGAAAATATATGATTTTTGGGGTGCAAAGAACGTAGTGGCAACTTCTGGAAACTAACACAGTACTTCATTTCTTTTGAAGGTCCCACATACAATAATTAAATCGAAAATTATCACTTTCACAGGGCTTTTCAAGTCGTAATTATAGACTTGAGTCTGGGTTCTCTTTCTTCTTCAAGACTATTTTATTTAGTTGTTTTTTTCTGTGAAAAGTTTAATAAAACTAATTTTTATATGAAATGAAATGTTAATACATGATCAAATATCTACAAACCTCTGTGACTCGGTTTCCTTAATATAAGCAAGAGGAATGGTGCAGTAGAATTTACTGTGTGGCTGCATATTTTTAATGCTAACTTCAAAAAAAGTATTACCTTTAAAAATGTGACCATCCATATAAAACATGTTTAGACTTTAAGACAGATACCCTTGTCGGTCCTAATTACATGTAAGCAGCAAAAGAAGGAGAAGTAGTAACTATATATAACCAAACATATATTATGGTTTCCCTGGGGGAAAAAAGAAGAAAAAAAAGATAGTCTTGTTTTTGTGTCTCTCATATCATGTGATACACTCTTGGCTCTTTGATTTTGAATGACAAAGTGTTCTAAGCAACTAATTGAATTGTATGTGAATGGATATTATAAGGTTAGGATTCCTTATCGTGGCTGGTTATATTTTTTCCTGGTTCTTTTAATTATTATCATTTACATACTTTGTATTATAGGTATTTAATAAATTAGTGGAATACTATTTCAATTTTCTTCCTGTATGAGATTTCTAAGGTAATTCTGTCTGATAATTACTTTTTTCATGAAAAAGAATGATATGTAGGAGCCAAACTTTTTTCTCAAATATTCTCTGAAATATTTGTTCAGTATTTGGTAGAAATCTTATTGAGGTCATTTTTTGTCTGGAGATATGAATTTGTGTCCTTCTGCCTCCTCATTGCCCATTTGTAAACTTCATAGTATTCTATAGGAACATTATTATTTATATATCAGCAATCAATATTTACATAGCTATTGATATTAATATTATGTATTTATTAACATTATATTAGGCCAATATTTCTTATAATTTTAAAATTTAGATAAAAGTTTTGCCTTGTTTCAACATCATAAAGATATTTTCCTATGTAATTTTTCATTGAATTTCCTTATATTTAGAATTTTCTGTCTCATTTAGATCTTTCAACCCTCTCTACTTCATCCTTGTATGGGAAAGAAGATAAGCATAAAAATTAATTTTGTCCATGTAAAAGACATAATTTCCAAAACCATCTGAAAAGATGTTATGTCTTTTTTTCAGAGATATTTGATAACAGCTCTATCACAGGTCAAACTTCTGTTAGCACACAAGTAAGTTTCTGACCCCTCTTTCTTGTTATGTTAGTCTAGTTGTCTGGTCCTATGTCAGAACCACGCTGTGTTTTTTGTTCCTTGTTTTACATTTTTATTACTATGGCTCTGTAGCAAGTTGTGTGCTCTCTTACTACAAGTGCCCTCTCTGATATTTTTTCAAAAATTGACTTAGTTACTCAGGGGCATTTATTAAACTTCATGACTTTTAGAATATTTTTGTTGTGTTCCCCAAAAATGTCCTACTACAAGTGAAGCTGTAATGTTATGGATGGACTGAACTTTGGTTTATGACCTCCTTCACTTCCCCATGTCTGCTGACACCTACTGCCTTGGACTATTGTTGAGACATTCCTCTGCTCTAAAAGATAATATATACATTCGAATCATGGAATTCTAATGACCCTATATTATAGCCACACTAAGAAGAATTTTAAGTTAACATTAAGGGAACAATGTTGAAAGTGACGACTCCTTTTTTTACTGTTTAAGTAATAGAATCAGAATGATGCTGGTTGTAGAATGCTCAGCTTGTATTTGATAAACACGGTCGGGAATATTTCATATTTTGGAAAGAAACGTATAACATTCTCTATTTTTTTCTTCATTTACACTGCTGGCCTCTCTGCTTCTTTGATTTGGGGTTGTGTCCGTTGAAATTTCAATGTTGAATAGA
The DNA here is from genome assembly GCF_028885655.2 of Pongo abelii. Taxonomy (NCBI): domain Eukaryota; kingdom Metazoa; phylum Chordata; class Mammalia; order Primates; family Hominidae; genus Pongo; species Pongo abelii. The sequence continues at coordinate 178,349,522 of NC_071988.2, read as the reverse complement.
GGATATACAATATGCTAAACTACAGTCTTTAAAAAGAAAACTTATTAGTACAACTATGATTAGAATGGAAACCACCCAAGCTGACATGGAAATATCCTTCCCATTTGAAACCATATCATGCAATTTTGTTTTGAGACCATTTTTATTTCTGTTAAATCCATTCCTTGTGTTATCTTCACATTTGATCAAAATTATCATTGAGCATGTTTGATCAAACACTGAGTATTTTTTAATTCTAGCAGAGCTATTTTTGAGGAATAGATGATAGGAGTTGTGTCACGTATGTTGTTCTTTCCTACATGAATTCAGGTTAGAGATAGAAGCAAATACAGACAAGATGAGATTCAGGAGAAACAAGTTTTTTGTTAAATCATGTAAAGAAAAATCCAAATCCAAATACTAAATGAAAGAAAATTATATTTATGCAGCATTTTAGAAAATGTTTGCGGAAAATGGTCACATTTACCCCAAGGCAGAGTGAATCAGCACTTTGACGTTTTAGCTAATGAAAACGTGACATATTTGTGGTGAAAAATTGATCTGTTTGCCTGTTTATATTAACCACTGCCTTATGGGAAATGATCACATCAACTGCTTTGGAAAACCAGTTTTCAACATTAGTATTTTCTTACTGTCAGTGACAATTGTTAGGTTCCATTTTTGTTCCCTATAAAGTTCTTAGCTCTAACTTATGTGTCTATACATAAGAAATATAAAATTACATGGGTGCAAAGAGAACATTGCCTTCAATAATATTCAACCTTATATAACAAATACTTGACTTGCCTCATTATGTCAATACGTTTTTGCCTATATAATTATTTCTATATTGAAAATAAAAATAAGAGAGAGTAAATAATTAATTAATAAAAATCTTCACTTTTAATTTAAAGAAAAATAGAGGATCAGGCAAAACTTACAGTATAAACACCTGCTCCTTTCAGGATGTACTCTTTTTTTTGTTTGTTTGTTTTGATTTTTTTGTTTTTTGCTATGTTAAGAAATAAATCAGGTATGAAACAGCTAAAATCTGACTTTCTTTTCTAGAATAAGAGAACATGCCTTTCAATGAAATAAAAATGTGGAAATGATGTATTTTGCTTCTTTTTTCTATAGCTATATCATGTACATGAAGACAAGAAAAAAACTTAAAATGGAAAATGTTAACCTTTTAAATAAAATATTAGAGCTTATGAGGGCTAATAATTCTGCTGTTTTAAAATTTTGTTCAAGTATGTTAGCCATATACCTAGCCTTACAGTTTCAAAATCACTCTACTCTTGAATCTCATTTGTATTTTATTCTTTCTGTAATTAACACTAATAAGTACCTATGTGTACATAGAAAATTTTATTTTTAAAAAGTTTTTATGAAAAATAATATAATGATTCATTTAGAGTATATTGAGAAATAAAGCTAAGAGTACTTTAAGCCTCACACTCAGCCAGAAATCTAAATGCCAGCTTACTATTTTTAAGACTCTCCATTTAAGAATTAACCTGTTTGAACATTGCTAAAACTGGGTAAGGATAAACAATGGGTAAGGATAAACCTATTTCATTTTTCTAGCATTTTCTCTTGATATTAAAAGATCATGTTTTAAAATATTACAGTTGAATATAGAATGACATACATCATGGCTGTGCATATTTATTTTTTATTATAATTGTCTGCTTCCCACTCACCCCCAATAACAAAATGGCAGGCAACTGCCTGGATGATCAAATAGCTCTAGGAAACAAGGTCGTTTCCCCCCTTACTGAAAATCTACTACATTGGCAAAATATAGAGGTAATTTGAAGGACAAAAGCAAAACAGAAAGCAAACATCGGTTCTTCTCATATGATGTGAAGTTATAATTATTGTCTCATAACAATATTAGCTTTGAACACCCTTAGGAAAGTATGATAAACAATACTTATGTAGCGAGATCTATGCAAAATTGAGAAATCAAGTGCCCCATAGCCCAAAGAAATCATCCCTCCATCCTTTTTTCTTGAAATATGACTTATCCACCTTTATCTTTTCACATTCAATTGTTTACAAACATTCTGACTCGTTTCACCCAGTTTCCTCTCAATATTTTGTTCTTCAGCTTTCACTGAAGTTAAAACTGCTTTTACATCAGACACAAATGACTTAGAATCACCAAATTCAAGGACCTATTTTGTCTCTGAATACCCATCAATCTCTAGAGGCATTTGACACTGTTTAAACTGGGACTTAATATATCACCTAAGACCCATTACTTGTATAAAAGCATTAAACAAGTTCCATCAGTTTTTTTCTTTGCAATATTTTTCTCACGTCTTTTTCAAAAACAATGGAAATATCTTGGTCCTGAAACTCACCTGAATTATTGTAAATATCTCCTGGCTAATATTTCTGGTTTCCTTCATCTCCTTTCATTCTTTAAACAATTCGTAAATATTATTAGGATACAATGGCAAACATTTTCTCCAAAGTTTCTCATGATGGGTTGAATTTTAGCTCATTAACTCAATCCAATATTCTACTCAAAGAAAATACTTGATTAAAACTAACCAGCATCTTGCCCAACTTACTATTCATATAGATTAAATTTATATGTTAACATATTTAGATGTATGTATCCTAGATAGATAAGATTTTCCTGTTAACATAGCAAGGTGGCCTTTGGCAACCAGGGTATTGGCTCCTGCTCTTAGGACACATAGTTGTTTTAAGTCATATAAAGTGATGAAGCCTCTACGTGTATAAGGTGAAGAAAGACGTGAAGTCCCAAAAGCAGAGGGCTCTTTTGTAGAACAGAATGGTAGAGTAGAAATTTAATATTTTACCCCTTGTTGCTTTTCCAGTTGCTGATTATTTGAAAATTAATGGTGGTAACTCATGCAAATCATATGAATTACGCACAAAGAACAAGCTAGAAGAAAATATACCAATATTTGAGAGTTAGAAAATAATTTTAATATTCCCTTTAATACTTTGCAGTATTTTAAATTTATTACAATTATGGACATATTGGTTTTTTTATAGCTAGGAGTAAAATATGCACATTGATTAGATGTTTTTGTAAGTGAGAAACCACAATTTTATAAGCTATAGTGCCTCTCCCCGCAGCAGCTGAGCAATTGAACCAATTTAGCAACTGAAGTTACTTATTGCTTTACATATTTTAAATGGACTTTTTAAGAGCAGAATCTGATATAAAACAATAGACTTAAACTACTTTAGTACTCATAGAAACCTTATAAATTATTATCAGAGAAATATAAACATATTATGGGAAAAGAGAATTAGTGCACGTATTTCAATATCAATGATTTATCCATCTTGTCCACATTTTATAGATATACATAGATTTATCGGCTCAACTAAATTTTTTCTAAACAGATAATTATGTTTAAGTAGGTATTTTAAATTCTGTAAGAAGTAGATGGTCTTATAGTAATGATAATTTTTTATCTTACTGTTAATCCAAGTTATCTTTTTTATTACATTTGCTTGATTTCATATTACCATTGCAATATTGAAAATTCTAAATGCATCATTCTTATAATTTCAAACATTATTTGAGCCTTGAAGAAAAGGGAAAAATCCTAAAACTCATCTCTTAGTTATATATAAAAACTGAATTTTGGCCAGGCACGGTGGCTTACACCTATAATCCCAGCACTTTGGAAGGCCGAGGTGGGTGGGTCACCTGAGGTCAGGAGTTCAAGACCAGCCTGGCCAACATGGCGAAACCCTGTCTCTACTAAAAATACAAAAAAATGGCTGGGCGTGGTGGCAGGCACCTGTAATCCCAGTCACTTGGGAGGCTGAGGCAGGAGAATCACTTGAACCCGGGAGGTGGAGGTTGCAGTGAGCCGAGATTATGCCACTTCACTCCAGCCTGGGTGACAGAGTGAGACACCGTCTCAAAAAAAAAAAAAAAAAACCAAAAAACTGAATTTTAAAATCTAACCATTCTTTTGTCTTCCATAATTTTCAAGATTTAAGATATATTAGGAATTTATGTCATAATTATTCAACTATTGAAGAATGAAATCTTGAAAGTATATAAACTCAACAGTCACTACGTGATTTATTTTGCTTATTTTACTAAGTCCTTCCAGATTAGCTCTCTTTAAATATTTTTTCTTTTCAATTTCTGTCCATTCTCTTTTTCCCAGTTACATACATTTTTATTTCATTCAACTATTAGTTCTGTAAGTTATAATGGAAAAACATATATCATTGTAAAGAGTGGATCATACCGTTTGTCTGAACATTTTATAATTTAATCCAATGGGTTCAAATTCCTCCACATACGTAGGTTTAAGTCCCATTTACCACACCATTTGAAAGACTGATCACTTTCTTCATTTTGTTTTCTTTTCTGTCACACATCTCAGAATGTTATGAACCTTTTCATATTAATAATTGATAATACAGACTTCTTAGTTGTATCTATTATATAGTGATAAATTTATTCTCAGTAAAATTATTTTTCTTCTGATTACTCTATTACTCATTTTTACCTTAGGAAAAATAACTCTCAGAATAGTGAAAGAACATCTCAACATTTCACTCAATGATTGTCTAATTTCATTCACTATGTATATAAGAACTAATTATAGGCTCGACTATTTGAACTTTATTCTACAACTTTCTGTTCTTTTTGTAAAAGTAACATTAAGACATTTTCAGGCAAGTCTGGTATATTGTTTTACATATAATTCACATGCAGTGCATACACAAAAATCATAAAGAATAAAATGGTCTTCCCTATAATGACTGATTTCGACAATAACCAGAGGCCAAGTAGGTATAAGCATTGTGTCTCTTTATAGTTAATCTCTATGTGCAAAATGCTGTCTAATATTTGAACCTACCAAATCCCATAGAATTATATACTTTAAATGGCTGACTTTTATAGTAGGAGAATTACACCTTTACAAAACTGTTCAGAAAACTATACTCTTTTAAAATTTCCAAGATTATAGATTAGAGGCTTTTAGTATGATCCAGCCACTTGGAAATAGCAAGACAGTGCATAAAAATCAACTCTGAGCTTTAATTCAAAAAGTAAAATGGGAATCCACTGTAATTGTGAAGGACACTCCAGATCCCAAGGAGGAGAATGCTGGCAAACAGCAACTATGACTGTCTGACTGACAAAAGTCAGTGGAGTTCCAGTACATGAGAGAGAGGCAGAGAACCTTTCTCTATAACTCACTTTTCCACTGGGAATCTGAGCAAGTAGGCTGAGGGAGAGCATTTTGTTACTCCCAAGTCTTGGAGCTAACTTGGGGAGAGGCTTGGAGATGCTGTGAGGGAAAGACACCAGGAAAAGCTGGAGACATTTTCACAGGACCAGGACTGAGAATAGAATGCCATTTTTTAATCCAGATGAACACAGATTTGGACATTCTTTGGTGACATGGCACAGGCATTTTAGCCTTGGGCCAGAAATTAGAGGGCCTGCTCTGGAGCAGAGTAGGGATCTCCACAGGCAGAACTGTGGGAAGCACCTCAGCAGTAGGCAGTGGAATTGTGTTCTTCCCTGTCACAAGCCTGGGGCAGGAGGAGAGCTGCTACAGCTGTAGTTTTGTTCTGGGCAGCAAGACATGCAGCCAGAGTCATCCTGGCAACATAGAACTGGTCTGCTTTTTCTGGGTCTCACAGCCTGCTCCCCTGAGATCATGCTATAGCAAGACCCTCTCCACTCCACTCCCAGGCAAAAATCCAGGCAATTGGAGTACCAGCTTGCCTGAATCAGCAGGCAGAGCCACTTCACCACCTCACTGTTCATGAACATAGATCATGGTGCAGCAAAGCCCTCTGCTCCATGCCCAGGAAGTTCTTCAATCATTCAGAATACCAAGGCCCCTGGTTCAGCAGCCTGAACCAACCTACCCATCCTGTGCACAGATCTCAGTACAGGGAGGCCTTCTCAGCTTCATGCCCTGGCAGATCTCCAGGCATCTGGAGCACCTACTCTTTTGGATTAGTAGTTTAGGCTGCTTTCCTTCCCCATGCAGATAACTTAGGGCTAAGGTAGTTTCATGGCTCCACACCTAGATACACTTCTGAGTGCTTGCTGGCTGCCCACTGGATTCTCCCTCAACACAAGGTCTAGTGCCTTTGTCTTCCACAGAGTGACACGGAAGCAGGCCTGTTTGGTCTGGCCTCACACATCATGGCCGTCACATTCCTAATGTTGAACGGAGAGCTCAGACCCCTGTGCATTCTGTGATTCAGCCCAGTGCCTGAGGCAACAAAGAGCTTTTACCAGTAAACAAGAATAAAGTTTATACCCAGCTGCATTGGCCACAGCTGACTGTTACATATAAGTGCCCACTACTGGCTTGTAGGTCAAACAAAAACACCAAATATAAAACCTACCAAAAGAAATGTATAAGGCTATAGAAGCAAAGCCAAAAGACCCTACCCAGTATTCTCTATAGTTACACCACATAGCGAGGAGTAGGGGAAGAGAAAGGAGAAAAAAAGCCAATAATACTATAAGGGAGAAGAAAAAAAGAAAAACATCTTACCAACAAGAAAATAATTACAAAAATTGGAAGTGCCAGCAACTCCAGATGAGAAGGAATCAGTGCAAAAAATCTGGCACAATGAAAAATAGGAAGGTAATGACACCTCCACAGGATTGCACTAGTTCTCCAGCAATGATTTCTAACCAAAATGGAAACTCAGAAAGGAGAGATAAAGAATTCAATGCATAGATTGCAAGGAAGCTCAATGAGATCCAAAACAAGGTTGAAAATCAGCACAAAGAAACTGCAAAAACAACTCAGGAAAACAAGGCAAAGATAAAAATCTTAAAAAGAAATCAGTAAGAGGTTCTGGAATTGAAAACCTCACGTAAGAAATTTCAAAATACAATTGAAGGCTTTATCAAGAGACTGGAGCAAACAGAAGAAAGAATTTCAGAGCTTGAATACCAGTCTTTCAAACCAACCTAGTCAGACAAAAATTAACAAATAAGAATGTTTTTAAATGAACAAAATCTTTGAGAACCATGAGACTATGTGAAGCAACCAAATCTATGCTTTACTGGCATTCCTGGGGAAAGAAAATAAAAAAGAAGAAAAGCAGACAACCTGGAAAATCCATTTGAGGGAATAATTCAAGAAATTTTCTCTAATCTTGCTAGAGAGGTAGACATCAAGATACAAAAAATTCAGAGAGCACTTGCGAGATGTTACACAAAACAAATACTATCAAGGTATATAGTCACCAGGCTGTCCAAGGTCAATGTTAAAGAAAACATCTTAAAGGCAGTTAGATAAAAATGTCTGATCACACACAGAGGGAACCCCATCAGGCTAACAGTGGATTTCTCAGCAATAACTTTGTAAGCCAGGAGTGATTGTGGACATATTTTCAGCATTCTTCAAGAAAAGAAATTTCAACAAAGAAATTACTATCCCACCAAACTAGGTTTCGTAAAGCAAAGAAGAAATAGTTTCCAGACAAGCAAGCACAAAGATAATTCATTATCACTAGACTAGCCTTACAAGAGACACTTAATGGAGAACTAAACATGGAAACTAAAGAATGATACCTGCTACCAAAAAAACACACTTAAGTACATAGCCCACAGACCCTGTAAAGTAACTACACAATAGAAACTACAAAGCAACCAGCTAACGACATCATGATAGGATCAAAATCTCACATATCAATATTAACGTGGAATGCAAATGGTCTAAATTCCCCACTTTAGGGACACAGAATAGCAAATTGGGTTAAAAAAAAAGAGACCTATCCACCTGCTGTCTTCAGGAGACTCATCTCACATGGAACAACACCAATAAGCACAAAGTAAGGGTTGGAGAAAGAGTTACCATGCAAACAGAAAACAAAAAACAGTAGTGATCACAATTCTTGTGACAGATAAAATAGACTTTAAACTGACAATAATAAAAAAGGACAAAGAAAGGGATTACATAATGATAAAGGGTTCAATTCAACAGGAAGACTTAACTATTATATATATATGTATACCCAACATTGGAACATGTATATTCATGAAACAAGTATTGCTAGACCTATGAAAAAGCTGAAACAGCCATGCAATAATAGTAAGAGACTTCAACACCTCACTGTCAGCATTAGACAGATCATTAAGGCAGAAAAGTAACAAAGAAATTCTGGATTTAAACTTGATGTTTGACCAATTGTACCTAATAGACATCTACAAAATACTCTCTCCATTAACCACACATATACATATCTCTCATCTGCACACAGAACATACTCCAAAATTGATCACATGCTTGGCCATATAGTAAGTCTCTAGCAAGCCTCAGACCAGATGGCTTCACTGCTCAATTCTACCAGAAGTACATAGAAGAAATTGCACCAATTCTGCTGAAACTACTCCAGAAAAATGGAGGAAAAAGAACTCTTCTCTAACTCATTCTACAAAACCAGCATCACCCTGATCCCAAAACCTGGCAAAAATACAATGAAGAAAAAAAAACTACAGGACAATATCCCTGATGAACACAGATGGAAAAATCTTTAACAAAATACTAACAAACCAAATCCAACAATACATCAAAAATTAATTCACCATGATCAAGTAGGTTTCATTCCTGGGATGCAAAGTTGACTCAACATATGTAAAACAATAAAAGTAATTTACCACATAAACAGAATTAAAAACCAAAACCATATGATTGTCTCAATAGACAGAGAAAAGCTTTCAGTAAAATCCAACTTCCCTTCATGATAAAAACCTTCAAGAAACTAAGCACCAATGAAACATACCTCAAAATAGTAACGGTCTATGATGAACCCACAACTAACCTTATACTAAATGGGCAAAAACTGGAAGTACTCTCCTCGAGAACTGGAACAAGACAAGGATACCCACTCCCACCACTCCTACTCAACATAGTACTAGAAGTGCTAGTCAGAGCAATCAGGCAAGAGAAAGAAATAAAAGGCACTAATGATTCCACCAAAAGCCTCCTGGAACTGATAAACAACTTTAGTAAACTTTCAGATTACAAAATCAGTTTACAGAAATCAGTAGCATTTCTATACATCAATAGCATTCAAGCTGAGAGCAAAATCAAGATTACATTTTCCTTTTCTTTGTTAAAACGGCAATAGTGCCTAAATCAATCTACAGATTCAATGCTATTCTTACCAAACTGCCAAGGGCATTTTTCACAGAACTAGAAAAAAACTATTCTAAAATTTATATGAAACCAAAAAAGATTCTGAATAGCCTAAATAATCCTAAGCAAAAGAACAAAGCTGCAGGCATCACATTACCTGACTTCAAACTATACAGTAAGGCTACAGTAATCAAAACAGCATGGTACTGTAGAAAAACAGACACATAAACCAACAGAACAGAGAACACAGGAATAAAGCTGCACAGCTACAACCATCTGATTTCCAACAAAGTCAACAAAAACAAGCAATAGAGAAAGTATTCCCTATTCAAAATGTTAGACCTCAGAAATACAAGAATCCTAGAATAAAAGCTTGGAAACACCATTCTGGACATTGGCCTTGAGAAAGAATGTATGACTATGTCTTCAAAAGCAATTTCAACAAAAATTGACAAGTGAGACCTAATTAAATTAAAGAGTTTCTGCACAGCAAAATAAACTACCAAAAGAGAAAACAGACAACCTACAAGAACAGGAGAAAGTATTTGCAAAACTATACATCCAACAAAACTATACATCTTCAAAAGCAATTTCAACAAAAATTGACAAGTAGACCTAATTAAATTAAAGAGTTTCTGCACAGCAAAATAAACTACCAAAAGAGAAAACAGACAACCTACAAGAACAGGAGAAAGTATTTGCAAAACTATACATCCAACAAAACTATACATCTTCAAAAGCAATTTCAACAAAAATTGACAAGTGAGACCTAATTAAATTAAAGAGTTTCTGCACAGCAAAATAATACAAGAACAAGAGAAAGTATTTGCAAAACTATACATCCAACAAAGTTCTAATATCCAGGATCTATAAGAAATTTAAATCAACAAGAAAGAAAAGCAACTCCATTAAAAATGGGCAAAAGCCATGTACAGACACTTCTCAAAAGAAGACATACAAGTGGCCAAAAACATATAAAAGCATAGTCTACATCACTAATCATCAGAGAAATGCAAATCAAAACCACAATGAGATTTCATTTCACACCAATCAGAATGGCTATTATTAAAAAAAGTAAACAAAAAAAACAAAACAAAAAAAACAGCAGATGCTGGCAAGGCTACAGAGAAAAGGGAACACTTACAGACTGTTATCGAGAATGTATATTAGCTCAACTTCTGTGGAAAGTAATTTGGAGGTTTCTCAAAGCACTTAAAACAGAGCTATCATTTGACCTAGCAGTCCCATTACTGGGTATATATGCAAAAGAAAATAAGTAATTCTTCTAAAAAGACACATGCACTCGCATGGTCACTGAAGCACTATTCACAATAGCAAAGACATGGAATAAACCTAGGTGCCCATCAGTGGTGGATTGGATAAAAACAATGTGGCACACATACACCATGAAATACTACACAGCCATAAAAACAATGAATCTTGTCCTTTGCCACAACGTGAATGCAGCTGGAGGTCACTTTCCTAAGTGAAATAACATAGAAACAGAAAACCAAATACCGCATTTTGTCACTTACAAATGAGAGCTAATGATCAAGTTCCCATGGACATAAAGATGGCAACAATGAAAATTGGGGATTGCTAGAGAGGGGAGGGTGGAAGTGGGACAAGGGTTGAAAAAGTAACTATGGGCTACTATGCTCAGTACCTGGGAGATGGGATTACCAGCATCATGTAATATACCAAGGTAACAAACCTGCACACGTACCTTCTGAGTCTAAAATAAAAGTTGAAAAAAAAAATAAATAAAACTATAAAACATTGTTGAGAGGAATGAAATGTTATATAAATAAATGTAGGAATATATACCATAAAAATATTATACCTGGCAGAAATGGCACAGACATGACCAAAGCCTAAAACTAAAGAGTAGCAGCCCTGGATGCTTCCTGGACTTTCTTTTCAATACCAGCAGCTGAAGGGATTTTCCACCAGGGTGGAGCTGATGTCATATATGATAGAATTCTAGCAATAAGTTATTAATAATCTGTACTCTGATGATGGCATAGACCAATTATTTTTACATTTGACACTATATTATTTATAATTTCTTAGGGAAAGATACCAAAGGATAAAACACACGTGAATGTGTATGTGCACACACAGACACACACATTTACATGTTTACGTATCTAGGATGAAAGTTTTCCCTTTTTATTCAGGTCTTATGGAGCTCTATGAATCAGATATTCAAATAGAAAGCTGTTTTGTTCCTGATCATTTTGATATTCTCTATTATATTAGTGGATTCCCAATGAAAATTATAGTTCTCCAAGAAGCTATTTTCATGCTCAGATGATTTGGCCCTGGATAATTCTCTTTATGACATCTATATGACTAAGAGTTTGAAATAATTTTAATGAAGAATTCCATCTGGTACATAAGTTAATTTTTAATACCAGGAACTTATGATTTACCTTTGCATATTATTAGAGCTAATGTTTATTGTGTTCCTACCATGCACCAGGTACAGAAGGTTATCAAAACACATTCTCCTCACAGGGTAGGTGCTATTATTTTTGTTTTACTTTGGACACAACTGAGATTGAAAGAGGATGAATAACCTACCCAAGGCTATACAGCCAGTGTCTGATTGACTTGACTCAAACGTCCTCTTATTTGTATGCCTTGGTTTATGTCTTTCATAAAGCTGAATTTTAGATTATGTTTTATCATAACTCTGAAATGACTCTTCTTATTTCTGCTGAAAACTCAGAGGAGCTTCAAAGACAAATATTCCCTCATATATGTAGAAAGGCCATACCAAAATAATTAAAGCAAGTGAAAGCTAAAGTAACATTTTTGTTTTTTATAACAGCCAGATACAGAAACATGGTTCGGAGTAAAAGTCAAAGGAACCCACTACTGGAGCTAACACATTTGTCAAAACTGTCCACTCACTCACCAATAACAAAAGTCTCCACTTGTCAAGACAAAAGAGGTACTTGTCAAGTAAGACTTATAGCACAGACAAACAGAATAAATTTGGTCTTCTAAAACAAGACTATTTCCAAAAGACACCAAGACTTTTCAATCTATTCTTTTTGTAAAAGTAACATTACTAACAATGCTGGTTCTTGCCACCACCTTTCCAGAGGAAGAGCCAGTGAATGACCGTAATCTGGTCAGAAGTGTATCTACAGAAGTCCTCAGTCCAAGAAACCAGAGGTCTTTTACAAAAATATACTTCTTACTGTAAATGTTAAAAAAAAAAAAAAAGCAGTATATGGGCAGGGCATGATAGCTTATGTCATAATTCCAGCACTTTGGGAGGCTGAGGTGGGAGGATTGCTTGAACCCAGGAATTCGAGGCCAAACTGGAAAACATGATGAGGCTCCATCTCTACAAAAAACTTAAAAATTAGCTGGGCATGGTGGTGCACGCCTGTGGTCCCAGCTGCTTGGGAGGCTGAGGCAGGAGCCTAAGAGATCTTGAGCCTAAGATATCACAAGAGATCACAGCTGCAGTGGGCCGTGTTCACACCACTGCAGTCCAGCCTGGATGACAGAGCAAGATTCTGTCTCAAAAAAAGAAAAAGAAGCATTATGGTTATAATTATCTAATTACTTCCTAATTATTTTTTATTCTCTAGAAATTAAGTTTACACAAAATAAGTTTTCATCCTACTATGAAGTTACTTTTTAACATTCATTCTAAATAAAATCGTGTCCAGAGATGGGTGAAATGGAAAACTTCAAAAACTCATCAGATGAACTGGCAATGTTGCCAGCTTAGAGATGATTTATAAATTACTTCTATCTAAAAAATAATGGGCTAAATAATTCAGGTAAAAAATATGTAAAATTCATTAAATTGAAGTCCTTTGACAAGTTACTTGCCTCTCTAGGACTCTGATTTTTATAATTTTAAAAGGTATCTGACCACATCATCTAAAATAGTAATTTCCGTGTGTGTGTGGGAGTGGTGGCAGAGAGGCTGTGAAATGTGTTACCGCTGACTCTTCTACCATCAGAGTCTCCTGGTTAGCTTTTTTCATACCGCAATCATGCTTTTTGCTCGTCAGAGATTCTAACACAGCCTCCCAGATGCACACCTTCTCAGTAAGAGGAGCACTTATGATTGCTCAGGTTCTCATGGATGATGAGTGTGTGTTTTATCACTTAGACGTGTATGGGTGAGAAAAATACTAAAAACCGCCAATACATCTGCACAAAAGTACAACTTCCTTACAATAGTTCACTCCAGGAGGCCCTAAATAAACATTTACCTGAAACACCTGTAGATAACTTAAGAAACCCTTATGAGGATATAAGAAATTACTTGCTCACATGGTGGAATAATTTATGTGAAGTCATGGAAAGTCATAAAACCACAAGTTTTTTGTGTGTAGGGATATCTGAAAATTAAGCCTAGATCTTTTGTGCCCAGTTATTTTGTTTCAGGCAGATGCTTAGTTTTCCAAAGAAGGATTTGAAAAGGATTTACCAGGATGTAACAAGTGTGCTGGTAGTAAAATTAATTGCTTTATTTTATGCTTTTGATATAGTTTTATTATGCTAAGGATATTTCATGAATTAGTAATATCAGCAACAAATTACCAGGTTTTAAAACAAAATATCCAGTGCTATAATGATGTAACATGATAAGATGAACGTTAAGAATGGTAAGGAAGTGACATTTCTCCCACTTGTCTGCCCCATGTGTAGGCAGAACAGCTGTCAAAGACAGTTTCCTTACCTTCTTTCCTAAGGGAAAACATTTTTTTTATTTTGAGATGGAGTTTTGCTCTTGTTGCCCAGGCTGGAGTGCAATGGCATGATCTTGGCTCACTGCAACCTCCACCTCCTGGGTTCAAGCGATTCTCCTGCCTCAGCCTCCCGAGTAACTGGGATTACAGGCATGTGCCACCACTAGCTAATTTTGTATTTTTAGTAGAGACGGGTTTCTCCATGTTGGTCAGGCTAGTCTCAAACTCACAACCTCAGATAATCCGCCCACCTCAGCCTCCCAAAGTGCTGGGATTACAGGCGTGAGCCACCGTGCCCAGCAGGGAAAACACTTTAATCTTTGGGAACACTTTCTTTTTGTACATATGTCATATAATTTCATGAATATATTTCTATATAAATGTAGAAAAGGAAAGGTTATGTGCACTCAAAAATAATAACATAAAAAGAAAAAAGGGAAGAATCATGGCATAGTGATGTTTCTTTTGACTTGCAGTCAACAAAAGATTTGTATTCTATAAAATGCAGTTGGTTATATCATAATAGCATAAGAAGGCAAACTTCAAGTAAGATAGTGATTTTATAAGACATTTGGATATATATTGAAATGTGTCAGTGTTGTTGAAGAGTACAGAGGATTCCCCTATAGCTACTTTTTAGTGAAATTGAATTACACAGGATATGAATAAGATGTTATAAAGGTGGAGAAGGAAGGGAACAACTGATCTCCGAATGAATAAAATGCCATTGGTTAAAGTGAGTCTGTATGGTGTCTCTAACCACTTTTTAAAATTTAAGATAAAAACAAATATTTAATAAGTGGAAGGAATTTCACATTCCATTTCTACTCAAAGAACATGTCAGTGTTTCCCTTGCACCTATCGGGCAACTTCCTAAATATATTTTCTACAAATAATGTCTTTAAAATTACACAAGTAAGATATAACAATGGTTGCACATAGTCAAAAAATATTTTGCTGTGTGTTTTTAAAAATAATCGTTGTTAGTGCTATTTACAAAATGAAGAGACAAAAGAAAGACTATGAAAATGTGGGGTTTCTAATACTAACATCATTTTTATAGTAAATAATGTTGGAGAAATCAATTGCTTATAAATAAAATAAGGTATAACAACTCAAAGACATAATTTTGAACGTCATCTAAATGCACAGTAAGTTTTTTTGTTTGTTTTTTACTTCTTGTCTGGAACAAAATTAGAATAACATTTTGGTGGCAGTCCAAACCAATGTGATTACATGACACTGGCAGGTGACAGCCTCACACCAATGACCTAGTAAGATTCTTATGCCAGGCTCTGTCCTAAGAAAAACTTTGATGACATAAATTACCTGCCTTGCTTGTCCACACAATGGAAATTCTCAATATACTTTTCAAGTGTGTTGTTTACTTTATTGGGGGAATTTCATCACCATTTGAGGTTTCTCCATAGATAATTTAGTTCTTCTTCCAGAATAAGTCTGAAAGGAGACATTTACCCCATGAGCCTTTTTCTGAGGAATAACAGAATTGTACATGATTAAAATATAATAAACTTTAGGAACAGAAATCATGAACACGGGGATTTTTTTCAAAATTATGTTTATATTTAAATCATTAAATCAAAATTTTATTTTATAATTAGTAAACAGAAATTAATTTTATTTTAAACATCAATAGAAAGAAAAAGTGCCAGGTAAAACAAAGAACAAAATATCAACGCAAGCAACCTCTAATGTGTCCATTAAAATATTACATAGATAATTTTAGCCCTTTTTCTCTAAGCTTATCCTCAGCAGAAAAATTCCCAACTTTTGGCCAATGCTCCCATTTAAACCTGTTTTTATTTACTCTGAGTCTGTGAAAACCAGATTTTTAAATTAAACTGCCTTATACTTTCCTGGTTTTCAGAAGACTTTATTCTCAACTCAAGATCATCTTTCTATAGGGTTTTTTCTAGTACTATTTCATTTCTTCTTTCTGCTAGCTCTTAATGAAAGAGCATTTATTATGAACCAAAAGCTGTTAGTATATATTAAAGACTTTAAACAAATGTTTTTCCAAAGTACATGCATCCGTCTGGTCCTCTATGATCTGTTTAAAGTCTTTATGAAACAAAGATCCATTAGTTAATTAATGATTAGTCTCAGAGGAAAGTGTTTGAAGATGTAAAAGTTTAATAAAGCAAGGGACAGTGAGACAGTGGCATTTCTAATTAGAAAGGCGAATTCATTAAAGAGAACTCACAAAGAAAAGAAAGTATGTTCAACTAAGGTCAAATAATACTGCAATGAGAGGCTACCTCTACATCTTTGTCAAACATTTCAAATCAGGCCTAGAAGAAGAAGCATTCAACACAACTGTAGTTCTTTGTTTTACTTAACTTTATTACTCCCCTAGATTTTTATCATATGTGACCCTAGGAAAGAAAGAATATCTAAAGGAAAGATATCACCTGTTCTGAATACACAACTGTGATATAAGTGAAAAAACATAGTTTCTAGATTATATTTCTAAAATCTTTCCAATAGCAATTTGATCTCAAGTTTGTTCTTTTTCTCAAGGAACCTTGTCAGATGAGATTCCTACTGTCCAGACACATAATCAATCTCCTGTGCAACAATGGAGAACTACACAGATTTATTTTATAGAAATAGATATGGATTGAATTTTTTTTATTATGTTACTTCTTGGATGAAAAGGTTCAGTAAAACACAGTATGTGAAGAATAAATATTGCAGATTCTAAATGCATTTTTAAAAGATATAACTGAATTTCTTAAAATTGAAATATAATACCTAAAATTTAGAAACTTTCTGGGTTAACTTCTTTTCATAGACCATACAATCTATTTGACTTCACTAAAATTATGTTAATTATAGATTTTTAAAAATATGGATATATTAAAGACAATAGAAACAGTTTCTCAAATTAACTTTCCTTTACAATTACCTGCTTCTTGAGATTACATAAAATTACTACTCCTTAAAAAAAGTCATGTCTTTTTAATTGATTTATTAAGGACAGCTATAGTAGATAGACTTAATATAATTAATTGCCTTGCATGTGGAGTAATTTTGTATACATGAATTGAATTCCATCCATGTATTCAATGTAATTTTCATTATTATTTTTAAAATAGAAAACATTCATATAACAATTACTTTATGCCAGTAACTACTCTAAAAGATTTTTGTATATATTATTAGGTTGGTGCAAAAGTAATTGTGGGTTTTGCCATACTTTTAACTCACAATTATCTTTTTTTTACCAATAGGGTAACAGAGGTAGGGAAAGGTCTACTAACTTGCCATTAAGTACTACATCTGAATTCAAAACAGACTCTTACTACAATATCTCTGTTTTTAACCCCCATTCTATACTTCCTAGGAATTTTTCCTTAAGCTAAGAGTCATTCGAGTGGGATTATATTAATGAGAAATGATTTCCTAAATATTGTTTACTTGCTATCTTATAAAAACATTATATATGCTTAGGAGGATTTAGATATTGATAATTTTTCTGTCATGGGTAGTCCCTCATTCAGAACCATTCTTAATTATTTCCCTAAAAAATCTACTGAATGGTTAAATGAATACATGGAAAAATTAAATATTAAGAAGTTATCAAAACACATGTTTAATATAAAAAAGATCTGATGTAATTTTACTTTTCAAATTGTGGCATGAGGAGTTCTGTGGCCCAGTGCCCCCAAGAAACAGCTACAACTTGAGAAAGTATAACACATGCAAATTTACATTTTAAAAAGTCACCATTTTAAGTTTCTGGCAATTTTCCTAAGGGCATACAACAAATGAAGAAACATTTACTTGAGAAAATCAACTAAATTTTGATAATGTCAGAGGTGTTCAAACCAGAGCTACTCCATCTTGAATAGGGGCTGGGTAAAATGAGACTGAGACTTACTGGGCTCCATTCCCAGGAGATTAGGGATTCTTAGTCACAGAACAAGATAGGAGGTTGGCAAGAATTGTATTACAAGATACAGGTCATAAACGCCCTGTTGATAAAACAAGATGTGATAAAGAAGCTGGTCAAAACCTACCAAAACCAAGATGGAGATGACAGTGACCTCTGGAAGTCCTCACTACTCATTATATATTAATTATAATGCATTAACATGCTAAAAGACACTCCCACCAATGCCACGACAGTTTACAAATGCCATGACAATGTCCAGAAGTTATCCTATATAGTCTAAATAGGGGCAGACCCTCAGTTCTGGAATTTCCTGCCTCTTTCCTAGAAAACTTGTAAATAATCCAGCCTTTGTTTAGCATATAGTCAAAAAATAACTATACCTATGGAGTAGCCATTCTTTAATTTCTTTACTTCTTTAATAAACTTGCTTTCACTTTATGAACTTGTCCAAAATTCTTTCTTGCTCAAGATCCAAGAAACCTCTCTTGGAGTCTGGATTTGGATCTCTACTGATAACAGTAAGAATATCCAGTGATAATTGAACCACAACCCACTTCTTCTACCTTACACACACACACAGTTTAAACTATGGAAGTTCCACTTCCGTTAGAGTGCATGTGGCCAAGGAAATGGGGTCCCTCTTCTCCCAGCTCCCTGTCAATGGCTATGATATTTCTCTGGGAGGGGCACTGAGCCAGCATTTCTCATTTCTCACTCCCTCTAGCTAGTTGTTACAGACACTAAATTCTAGGTGAGTGAAGCCAAGACAGCAAGGACTTCTTTTTTCCACCCAGCCTTGACTCATGAATCAGAATATTATTTAATAATACAAATGTGGCAGGTAAATAATACAATAATACAGGTAATGAGGTAATACCTCATTATCTTTGCCACACCTCACTGATAGGGTGGAGGCTCCATACTGGTAAAGACAATTTTGCGGGACCAGAGGTTACTGTCCAAAGCCTGCATCCCACTCATAGAATAGGGATGCTACTCTAAGAGTAGTGAGTCACTGTTCTTGCCCCCAGTTCATTAGCAGTGGCTTAGAGATTTCACCTAGGGGAACAGAGAGACCACAAGAACAGAGGATTTCAAAGCTCTCTCAAAATACTAAGTTCAATTGAAACAGATTGCAGGGAAGTTCAAGCTTAAGGGAGCTCCCCAAAACAATGGATATTTTTGTGGTAAGCTATTAAGAAGAGGCTAGTAGCTATATGAGTAACAGCCAAACTGTAGATCACCCAGTTTTTCAGGGTGAACACCTAAGAATAGCTCTCTTCTGTTAGAACAAACCTCAGCAAGGGAACTGGAAAACTACTCCTGCAAAGGACTTAAATTTAATTGGATCAGGCTCTGGAACAATTTATGCCCCAGGACATTTTCAAAAACAATAGGGCCATCAGCCACCAATCAGTGGAGTTCAACAACTAGGTGTGAAATTCACAGAGAGAGAGAGAGCACAACAGAAAGATTAGGGAAAAGAAAAATAAAAACAGACCTACTAAAGCTAAAATCAATGACATTCCAGACTAATCGTGCATATCCTGAGAGTTGAGTCCCCTAGGAGCAACAACAGAGGCTTCACACTGCAGAGGAAACTAACTTAAAAATTCTCTAGCCAAGTCACTAAACAAATAAATAATAAAACAAGCCCTGAGAGTGGAAGAATCAGTCAACAGAATTGTAACAATATGTTTTAAAAATACCTACTTCTTAAGGAAAAAAAAACTGTAAGACATGGAAAGAAACAGAAAAGTATGACCCGTATACAAGAAAAAGAAAAAAGACAAGAGACACTGTCTACAAGAGGGCCCAGGTATCAAACTTAGTAGGCAAAGACTTCAAAACAGTCATTATAAATATATTCAAAGAACTATAGAAAGCCTATTGAAAAAAAAGTATGATGACAATGTCTCATGAAATAAGAAAATATAAGTAAAGTGATAAAAATTATGAAAAAGAACAAAATATAAATTTTGGAATTAAAGAGTGCAATAATGAAAATTTAAAATTCACTAGACAGACTCAATAGTATATTTCAACTTCAGAAGAAAAAAATCAGCCAATTTGAAGGTATATTGATAGAGTTTATGCAATCTGAAAAACAAAGAGAAAAAAAATAATGCAGAAAAATGAACAGAGCCTCAGAGTAACATGGAAAGCAATTAAGTGCATCAACATACACGGAATGAAATTAACAGAAGAAAGGAGAGAAAAAGGAAGTTGAAAATAGAACATGTATGGTATCTAATGTAGGATCATGTGTGTTTTATTGCCATGAGTCTTTCATCATTTTAAATCTAATACCTTTCCATAAATCTTCTTTGTCTCTTACTGGATGGGCATTTTTTAAGAATACAACTTGCTTCATTTTGTAAATACAATGTGCCTCATTGCGTTTGTGTGATGTTGTCCCATGGTGAGATTCAATGTATGCATTCCCTGATAGAATAGTACATATGGACTGTCCCTTTCAGAACATCACAGTGGCACACAGTGTCTACCTGAGTCTCACTGGTAATGTTTATCTTGATCACCAAATCTAGGGATTTTTCCAATTTCTCCATCTTAAAGTTATATTTTTCTCATGCAAAAATTAAGCAATCTGTGAAAGGGCAATTTAAGATGATGCAAATATCCTAATCTTCATTGAAACTAGGTTTAGCATTAATTAAATATTCTCGCCTGAACCAATCTTTGCTATAATGGAGCATAGTTTTATTTTCTATTTTAAATGTTTTCATTACATTTTCAAAAATGAAAGTCAGTTAAATTTAAATTATCTTGAATTAAATTTTTAATAGTATACGTTATACTTGGAACTTGTATTTTTCCACTTAGTTTTGATAGATAATATTTAACATTTTAGAATAAAAATAACCTTTTGAAAAGAAATGAAAGTAATTACATTTTTTGTTTATAAATTTTGTGTAATTTGCATCTTTAATTATGCTTTCATTATATTTTGTTGCTGAATACCCAGATCAATTCTAATAAAACACGGATTATGTAAAAATCTTGACTAATATCAATAATTTTGTGTACATGTGGGAAATAAAAATAACATGAAATAAACATATAACTTGTGAATATTGTTATTTTATTTCTAATCATACCGTTGTTGGCTTATCAATAGTATATACAGCTATGTATACTAATACTTAACCGCAGTCTTCTTTTTTTAAAAATAATCGGAATGTATATTATTTTTAAAAAAATGTTAGATTCATGGGGTAGATATGCATGTTTGCTACATGAGTACATTGCATGATGCTGAGGTTTGAGCTTCTAATGATCCCATCACTCAAGTAGTGAACATAATATCCAATAGCTAGTTGTTCACCCCTTCACTCCCTCCCTCTCAAGTCTTTAATAAACCTTAGTTCA
Organism: Pongo abelii; assembly: GCF_028885655.2. NCBI lineage: Eukaryota > Metazoa > Chordata > Mammalia > Primates > Hominidae > Pongo > Pongo abelii. The sequence goes on along the minus strand of NC_071988.2, from coordinate 178,328,364 downwards.
CACTTTTGGGTATTTTTTTAATGAAGGTATATTTGTCAAACTATGAGTATAAAATATATTTTATTTAGCAGATAATGACCTTTACTTATAACATTTAAATATTTAGACATGACATATGTGGGCTTTCATATGCACATTTATTTTGGGCCCTGCAAAATTTAGGGGTAGGCCTGGTGGTGAGGATGCCATCTCTCCAGAAAAACCCAGGTTGAGAGATAACCAGAATATTCTGGGTAGTGCAGATCACATTCACTGGGATTTTATTCAAAGCAAGAGAGAGGGTGTTTTTTCCTAAAGTAAATTATTTAAGTTATCACTCATTCAAAGTTAATACGTAGAGAGAAGATATTAAGAATTATAAGATATAAAGAAAAGATATAAAGATCAGAGCAGATCAGCATGATCATTTGCTAGAATCAAACATCTCCCTGTTGGTGTTCAATGCATTTCATAAGAACTAACAAGGCAACTTACCTCTCAGCACAAATGGATAAATATGTCTCAGTTGAGTCTTAGTGCTTACATGTTGTCACTCATTTTAGCCCTGAAGTTTTGAGAATGCAAAAATATAACTTCCTGAATAACCCAGCACTTTCCTATTTTAAGAATGAAAAGCAAGAGTATAGTAAACATTTCTGCATAACAGAAGTCAGCAAAACATGTTAACTGTGTGTTATACTGCTGGAAAACCCAAAAGTCCTGCAAAATACATGCCTTTTAAATATGTTTCACCTCCCTGGCAATCCGGAGAGGACACCTAGAGAATTCTTGTGCCCAGGTACACAATAGGAGGCCAGAGATTTGTCTCTTTAATCACTTTGCGGTAGTAGCTTTCATCCTGTTCTTCCTTGATAACAGTAATCATAGCCAAAATATTTTACTTGGAGTTTCCTCAGCATCAAGTGTGTCATTTTCTGGCTCCAATGGAATCTTTAAAAATAATCACCCCATTTTTTCCCTTTAGGCTACAATCATTTTATTTTCTCTTGTACCTTTATAGAAGAGAGAGAAAAAAAAAAGCAAATCACTCTTCCCAGAGGCAGAGGAAAAATAATTCCTTCAAGCCATTTTCTACATTCCTTCTTTCTCCAAGCTCACTTCCCTGGTAGTATAGGTTATTTTCTGTGTGGATAGCCCAGTCTGGTGTCTGACCTAAGGAGTAAAATTAGGTTCATGTTATTTCAACTGTGGAAAGTCCTAAATGTACTAAGATTTAATAAGGATGAGAAAACAAAAAATACATATTATGCATTTCTTCATGCAAAAAGGCAGCAAAAGTGCACTATTTGTTATTGCTACCACTTTAGCTCCATTTGTTCTACCTCCACTTTCACATATCACTGCTGGGAAGCTTCTAAGAATCCCACTAAAGTATTAAAACAAATACCAAAAAACAAGAAAAAACAAATAAACAAATGAACCCTGCTTTGCTCTTGCCTACTACCTCCTGCTACTCTCTCTATACCTCTTGTGAAGAAGGTCTTTCCTATGTTTTTCCTATGTCACCATGTAATGCTAAAAAATTAATAGGCAGAAATAGGAGCAAAGTTGTTAGTTTATTGTTTTTAGTTTTATACCTAAATCGCAGTATTTTTTTCCTGAGCTTCACTAAGGCCTTAAAGGTAAATCAAATTTAACGCATCCATGCAATAGATTTATTACTCTTGGTTACTCTAATCTTCCTCGGTTAAAAATAACTCGGACAGCTCATTAATTAAAAGAATGATTTCCTTTTCATTGATTTTAAGAATCTCAGTAATACTCATTCTTTTAAGTTTGTGTTACTCTGACTTCAAGGGCCTACTACTTCATAAAACAAGGGGGCTTGATGTCCAGGTACATACACCAAAACAGGCAGAATTATTTTCTAAGATGTAGTCATGTGTTTTCCCATCATTTAACATTGTAGTACTTAGCATATCTTTTGACCTACTGAAGAGAATTCTCCTACTTCCTTTTCTCCTGATACTGAAAGATTTTCATTAAGAACACATATTATTGGTATTAGTATTAGTCTAATTAGTAAAATGAACTACATTCAGAATAGAGAAATGGTCCTCAAATAATATCTCTGTGGTAATTTTTTTTGATATGCTAAAGGTGTTCTTTACAGATATTTCTGTGAGAAAGAATTCTTTCATCCTAGCTTTTCATTTACATTTGCACAATGTTTGCTTCTATATAATATGAGTCATGACCATGCTGACCTTTACTTGGCTAGTCCTGGTAAACAAAGAGTATAGCTTTATTCAAATAAACCATCACTGATATGGATTGGCCCTGAGGCCTCACCCAAATCTCATGTCCAGTTGAAATTCCTGTGTGTTGGGGAAGGGGATTGGATCATGGGGGCACATTTCCCTCTTGCTGCTCTCATGATAGTGAGTGAGTTTTCATGAGATCTGATGGTTTAAAGATTTTGGCACTTCTCTCTCTCTCTCTCTCTCTCTCTCTCTTTCTCTCTCTCTCTCTCTCCTGCTCCACCATTGTAAAGAGGTGCATGCTTCCCCTTTGCCTTCTGCCATGATTGTAAGCTTCCTGAGGCCTCTCAGTCATGCTTCCTGTTAAGCCTGCAGAACTGTGAGTCAATTAAACCTCTTTTCTTCATAAATTACCCAGTTTCCAGTAGCTCTTTATAGCAGTGTAAAAATGAACTGGTACAGAAAATTGGTACCAGGAGAGTGAGGCACTGCTGTGAAGATTTCTGAAAATGTGGAAATGACTTTGGATCTGGTTAACCAGCAGAGGGCAGGATAGTCTGGAGGGCTCAGCAAAAGGAAGATGTGGGAAAGTTTGGACCTTCCTAGAGACTTGTTGAATGGTTGTGACCAAAATGTGGATAGTGATATGGACAGTGAAGTCCAGGATGAGGGTATCTCAGGTGGAGATGAGAAACGTGATGGGAACTGAAGTAAATGTCACCCTTGCTGTGCTTTAGCAAAGAGACAGACAGTATTGTGCCCCTGTGGAACTTTGAACTTGAGAGAGATGATTTAGGGTATCTGGCAGAAGAAATTTCTAAGGAGCAAAGTGTTCAAGATGTGGTACAGTCATATGCATTCAAGAAAAGATGATAAGAAATTGAAACATGTTTGAAAGGGAAGCAGAGCATAAAAGCTTGAAAAATGTGCAGCCTAACCACGTGGTAGAAAAGAAAAACCCATTTCCTGGAAGAAATTCAAGCAGGCTTCAGAAATGTGCATTAGTAAAGAGAAGCTTGACGTTAATAGCCCAGACAATGGAGAAAATGTTTCCAGAGTATTTCAGAAACCTTCATGGCAGTCCCTTCCATCACAGACCCAGAGGCCTAGGAGGGAAAAATGGTTAAGTCTGCCAGACCCAGGATCCAGTTACTCAGTGCAGCCTTGGGACATGGTGCCCTGCATCCCAGCTACTCCAGCTCTGGCCATGGTTCAAAGGGGCCAAGGTACAGCTCAGGCCACTGTTTCAGAGGGTGCAAGCACCAAACCTTGGTGGCTTGCCCATGGTGTTGGGCCTGTGGGTGCACAGAAGACAAGAGTTGAGGTTTGGGAACCTTTGCCTAGATTTCAGAAGATCTATAGAAATGTCTGGATGTCCAGGAAGATGTCCACTGTAGGGGTGGAGCTCTCATGGAGAATCTCTACTGTGGCAGTGCAGAGGGGAAATGTGGGATTGGAACCCCCACACAGAGTCCCCACTGTGGCACTGCCAGTGCAGAGGGGAAATGTGGGATTGGAATCACCACACAGAGTCCCCACTGTGGCACTGCCTAGTGAAGCCATGAGAAGAGGGCCACCATTCTGCAGAACCCAGAATGCCAAATCCACCAGCAACTTCCACTTTGTGCCTGGAAAAGCTGCAGGCACTCAACACCAGCCCATGAAAGTGGTGGCTGTATTGTGCAGAGACACACGAGTGGATCTGCCCAAGGCCTTGGGAACCCACCTCTTGTGTCAGTGTGGACTGCCTGTGAGACATGGAGTCAAAGACTATTTTGGAGTTTCAAGATTTAATGACTGCTGTGCTTGGTTTTGAACTTCCATGGAAGTTGTAGCCCCTTTGTTTTGGCCAATTTCCCCCATTTGAAACAAGAGAATTTATCCAATGCCTGTATTCCCATTGTATCTAGGAAGTAACTAATTGAAAAAAATTACAGGCTTATAGGTAGAAAGTACTAGCCTTGTCTCAGATGAGACTTTGGACTTGGACTTTTGAGTTAATGCTTGAATGAATTAAGACTAGTGGACTGTTGGGATGGCATGATTAGTTTTTAAATGTGAGAAGGACATCACATCTGGGAGGGGCCACAGGCAGAATGATATAGTTTGACTCAGTATCCCCACCCAAATCTCATGTTGAATTGTAATTCCCAATATTGGGAGAAGGACCTGGTATGAAGTGATTGGATTATTGAGGCAGATTTTACCCCCTCACTATTCCTATGTTAATGAGTGAGTTCTCATGAGACCTGGCAGTACACAAGTGTTTGGCACATCCCCTCTTCACTCTCTCTTTCCTTCTCCACTATTATGAAGATGTGCATGCTTCCCCTTCACCTTTCACCATGATTGTAAGTTTCCTGAGGCCTCCCAGTCATACTTTCTATTAAGCCTGCAGAACTGTGAGTCAACTAAAACTCTTTTCTTCATAAATTACCTAGTCTCAGGTAGTTCTTTAAAGCAGTGTGAGAATGGACTAATACAATCACAAAACCAGGCAGTGGGCCAGATTTGACCTGCAGGCCAAACTTTGCTTATCCCTGTGAGATACAGAACTCTTTACTGAATATTAGAGGGCATACAAATAAATATATAATATGTTTTTAAACATATACAGGCTGCTGACCAAACATAAAGATAACTTATCATCTAAGACATTTTAAAATGAGATCTAAATGACATGAAGAATGTCATTGGTTAGAATGATTAACTGGACTAATTCAGGTGGTAGAAAATTTTGAACTGGGAAATAGTGAAAATATAATATTTTATTATTGTTTAGCAGCCATCACTATGCATATTTAATACGCAAAACATTTATGTTAGTAATTTTTTTAAAGTCTTAAAATGTACAATTTTTATTATTGATGTATATGAGTTTTTAATCAACATTCATTTTAAAACAAATTTATATACTGTTTAAATGGACTATTCTCAATTTTGGACCATTCTTGGTAATCATGTTTCTGTCTGACAACTATGCTTATTTATTTATTTATTATTTATTCATTTATTTTCCTTGGCACTAAAATGTATGAAAATTTCAAAGTGGAATATTTTATACTTTATAATCTTGCAGCATCCCATTGTAACATTTACCAAAATCAAAGCAATTTTTTGTCCCACCCCCTGCTAAATTATTTGTGCTTTTACTGTAAGAAAATAGGCATTTTTTCAACAGAGTTTAGTGGTAGCACCTAAGTCACATATCCGAGGCCAAATAATTCAAGGAATTAAGGCAATTTTCAGAATAACCCATGAACTTTTGCCTCAATTACCTGTATTATCCAATATGATCACTTGAATTATCTGCAGTGGTACCTTTATCTCTTTGTTTCGACCAAGTGGTCTGACCTGAATATACTGGGTAAAAGTTAATAAGCAAAAACTATTTAAAAAATTACTAAAAGATAAATATCCAAATCATAGTATATTTTTAGTTGACCTTTGTCAGTTCTGTTGGGGACTACTGCAGTGTAAGATCATATAAATATATACAAGAGAATGACTGTGAGTGAAGACAAAGTTGGGCTTGAGTCTTATCCAATCTCAAAATATATATCTTTAAAAATCTTTTCATATTTGAAAAAGGAAGCATGAACAAGTATATTACTAGTTCTTAACAAAATGAGTTTGCTCAAGTGTGTACTTTAATAAGAAACAGATTCGAGTTTCCATTTTCAACAAAATAAAATTGTATTTATTTTGGAAAGATTATAAGTTTTATATCTCCAAAGGCAAAAAAATACACTTAAGTATGAAAGAGGAGTAAAAGTATATTGGAACATTGATATAAAATAAGTAATTTATCTCATTTTACACATTTATCTTTTCTTCATTTGTGGCTGTACCACAAGAAGTTTGAGGGAATCTACCTAACACATTCTGTAGTTGTGAACTTTTATGCCTTCAAAAGAAGAAAAGTAATTCATTAGAGAAACATAACACTCTGAAATAAATATGTGGAATAAACTTTTACATATCTGAAACACAACTTTTCTCTAAAGTTTTTTACCTTCTTTTTTTAGAATTTACATACTTTAATTATAGTGAATGTGAAGAAATCATTCATTTGCCAAATTACAGCTCCATATTTTTAATGAAAAAGAGCCTTAAGCAAAAGCTATCACTTGCAACTCAAAACTGAAGAAATATTTTAATCATACATGAACCAAAAGAGAGCATCATTATCACTTTCTGGCTATGGTTATTTTTAATGCTATAAAAAGCTTATTATTCAGTGTACAATATATTTTCTTCAACACATCTACTCTAAACATCAAAACTTTATTCTATTTGCCAGAAGAAATATAAATGACATTCTACAAAGAGGGAGTTTAACCAAATATTATTTTCTTGTATACAGTTTTCCTAAGGCTCAAGTTACCCCAAATTAGTGTAGACACAGCTATGGATAAATAACCTGAGATTGTTCTCATACAGTGTGACTACTGATTCAGCTAGGAGTCTGTCACCCTTGTGTATTGAATGAGATTGTTGCCTTTGAAAGTTGGTAAGAACACTTCTTCACCTTTATGTATTATAGACGCTACCTTCATAGCTAATTGCATTTTTGTCAATAAACCACATTTAATTTGATTCATAGTTCTTCTCTTATTATCAAAATTATTCATAGATGTCAATGATAGTTGAAACCAGAGCCTGGGCGACAAAGTGAAACTCTGCCTCAAAAAAAAAATTTTTCACCAAAATTCCTGACTGTACCTGTTACTCTAGTTATAACAATTTGTTTTCAGCATCTTCAAAATGCATTTATTTTAATCATCTTTCTCTATGATATATAACATACACTCAAATAAGTATCTGCTTTAATGAATCATTGTAGAGTTCATGCTCATATTACCATTAAGCATTTCGACAAATACAACAGGGCCAGAAACTCAGGAGTCAATCATGAGTCCTGCTCCAAACACAAACCTATATATCTCTTTTCCAGGAATATTTATTATTACAATTTTACGATAATCGATTTGTTCCTTTTCCTTGTAGTTTTGCTATCTGTCTAGGCATCTCTGAACAACGTACCTCGCTTTGGTCTTTTTTAGAATTTTATATAAAACAGCATCAAAGGGTATAAAACATCTGTGTCTTGCTGTTTTTATTCAAAATTCATCTATATTTTTGTGTATAGCTGCAGTTTGTTATTTTCAGTACTGTGTAGAACTTTATTTTAGACTATATTGTTATTGCTTTACCAACAAGTATTGAGAAAAGTTTGAATTACTTAATGTGGAGCTATTTTTAATTGTCCTGTGCCCAGGTACTTCATTTTCTAGGGTAAATTCCTAATAATGGAACTGTTAGGTCATGAAATATAAATATTCTACTTATTTAGAATGTGTAATTTATTTGCTTTTCTTTTTGTGGCTACAATAAAAGTAATAACATCCATCATAAGTTAAAAGTTTATTGATAGCTCAATCTTTCTCCCGATAATTACGTGGGCTAAAATACTGCTATTTATGTTATTGTTATTGGATATTTTAATCTATCTTGAGCTTTTAACACTAAAATGCACTAATTTTGTTTGTACAGTCATGTTTTGTTTAGATTTACCTGTATGTTCACTACTTTTTTCTTTCTTCTCAGACCTTCTATCCAGAAGCATTAGCTTTCTGCCAGAGTTCTACTGATTACATGATTTTTCCATGAATGCGAAGTCATGTAATTCTTATTATTGAAGATATTTTTGCTTGATTTCATGTTCTAGGACTCCAGTCCTCTGTCCTCTTTTGCTGCACATTGAAGATGACATTCCACTATCTGTTAGCTTGCAAGTGCTGCTGTTAAAGAGTCAGTTGTCAATTTACCTTGCATAACTTTGTGAATAATCTCTTCATTCTTTGGTTAATTTTAATAATGCCTTTCCTGTTTCGATGTTTTAAAATTTAACTAAGGTGTGTCTAGATGCAATAATTTTAAAAATTATTCTAAAAAGAATTTGTTAGGCCTCCTGAATTGGTATTTTTATTAGTACAGGAAAATTTAGCCATTATCTCTTGAAATATTAACTTTGCCTCATTGTCGCCCTGCTTTCTTCTTTAAATTCTGATTAAATGTACTGTAGACTTCTCTATATCTACCACGTGAAATTTCCACATCTAAACAAATCTAGTGATATATCACTGTGCTCCCCTTTAAAAAGTTTTATCTAAACCTGCTTCTAGTTTACTATTTGCCTGTTCTACTGTGTCTGATCTGATGACAATCCTTTCCGTTAAGTTTTTGCTTTTGGTTTTTGTATATTTAATGTCTAAATGTTCATTTTGGCTTTAAAAAATATATTAGGCTATGTTTAATAATTTTGGGTCTCTGAGATATTTTCAAGCTTATATATAATTCCTTAAACATTGTAAATGTGGTTGCTTTATAATCTGTCTCTGATAATTGCAGATATCTGAAGTTTGTCTGAGTCCATTTCTGCCTTCTGTTATTTTTGCTCATTTGGGCTTTTTTGGCCTGATTTCTTTTTATATTTGGCTAATTCCGTTGGGTACTTCTTACTGTTGTTAAAAATGTTTTTAACAGATTTTTGGAGGCCTAGAATAAAGGTATCTTTTGTTAGGAAGAATTTGTGTTTGCTTCTGCCAGTCCTATAGGCACTACCAAGTCAAAACCATCAAAAACCAAGATTGTGACTTAAGATTTCATGTACAATGCAGGTCATGTAAACCCAGGCTGTAAACTTATGCAAAACTCATGACTGATTCTCAGTTATCGGTGTTTTTCCTTTGCTTATTTTTCTTGCTCTTTCATTGACAAGGCAACCTTCTAAGTGGTGTCCTAGGAAGTACAGTATTTTGGATCACAGTCTACAGTGGGGAAAATTTTTATGAGACATATCACTTGAGGTGAGCTTTGGGTCTTTACTTTATCCTTCTTGTCTTCAGAAGCTTAAATTCCAAAGCCCAAGTTTGCCTAATTAGTAAATGCCACTATGGGAAAAGTTTCTTAGCTGCTCTGAGAGATTACTTGCCTCTCTGAATTGAAACTTTCCTTTAAATAGATTCCTCTTATTTGTTAGCCTACATATAGCTCATTTAAAGACAGTGTTTAAAAAATATTTTATCAAACATTTGTAGTTGTTTTCAACAGATGATGTTATGGATTGAATCATGTCCCCTCAAATATTATATTTAAAGTCCTGACCCTCAGTACCACAAAATGTGATCTTATTTGGAATTCCTTCTCTTTTTGGTATTAAGGAAGATAAAAATATTAGACAACCTAATAGAAAAACAAACAAAAGGCTTGAACAGATGATTCTCAAAAGAGAAAATCTAAATGGTCAAGAAATAGATAAAAACGCATTCAACTTCATTAGTTATCAAAGAATAGAAGATTAAATCCAAAATTTAATGCTGCCACATACTATTAGAATGGCTAAAATGAAATGCTTTGCAAATATCGAATGTTAATGAGAATGTGTAACAAATGAGACTCTTATGCTCTGATAGACACGTAACTCAGTACAGTCACTTTGAAAAACTGTTTCACACTGTCTACTGAAGCTGCACACATGCAAAGCTTTGATCTAGAAATTCTAATCTAGGTATATACCCTAAAGAAGTGTATATACATGTTTTCCAAAAGACATGTGCTAGAATGTCAAATTAACAGCTAATGGGTATGGGTTTTTTTTAAAGGGGAAACAGAAATATTCTAAAATTAGATTTGGATGATGGTTGCAGAATCCCACATTATACACTTTAAGTGAGTAAATTGTATGGCATGTGAATTTTATCCCAATAAATTTGAAAGAGAGAGGAAGGAAGGAAGGAAGGAAGGAAGGACGGAGGTAATGGTCAAGAAACAGAAAGTGGAGTTCCAAACTTAGCATAGCTATCAATGAACCAGTATGCTTTGAAAATTTCTCTTAATCATCTTAGCTGCGATGGACCTAAGTTTTTTCATGTGGCAAATGAAGGTTTTATACTGTTATATCATTAGTCATTTTTGGTGAATAATCCTTTCTCTAATTAAAAGAAAAGCACTCTTCACTTAATTGTCATGATAAATCTTAATATATTTTTGATTTCTGATATTTTTGTATCATTAATGTCCTCTTAACTAATTTATTAAATTTCTTATGGTTTTCTGAAATTAGATAACACCTGCCAAGGAGACCAAAGCAAAATGGCTCAGAGCTCACTATATTAAGGGTTTCTTAGCTGATGTCTGTTTCATGAAATTCTTAGATTCTGGTATCATAGGTTCTGTCATGAAAGGTATTTGCATAAAATATTGAAGCTACCATACTCAAACCAATTTTTCTAAGAGTTATAATTCTTTCAACAATAAAAATATATAAGTTCGATATTTATATCAAGATATAAATTTATATCAACAATAAAAATACATCAGTTCAATATTTATATCAAGATACACCTGGCATAAATATATTTTGGCAACATTTATACAGTTAAGACTGAAAAAGAAAGTACCAGTTATGAATGAACAAGGAAATATCCTGGTGTCTCTAGGCTTCTACTGGGACAGATGCTTCTATTGCCTCTGGTTGGTGTGCGAAATAAAGCACATCATTCAAAAACTGTACTATAATAATTCCCTTTCTTTGGATTGATTGAAGCAAAACCAGCTATACTTTTCTACTGTGTTATACTTTCCCTCAGATAATTAAATGTGGCTGTCTTGCAGTAAACCAACACATCTGACAAACTTCTAAGGTCTCCAAGGACAGGTAACATTATATAAAATAAAATGCATACAAGGAATTTAATTATATACTTAAATAATTATATGCATTTATTGCTTGTCATTTGATATATTGTTTGTCATTTCACATAAATATCTAGAGAATTGCAATATTTACATAGAATAGGCTAGATGTAGGCAATTGGTTTATTATAGCTGCCCAATTTGGCCCCCAGATGGAATTTTGCATTTAATACACACTCCATTGTGTTTTGAGATTCCCCATTATTCTATCTGGACAGAGCTAATGAGATTATGCAAAAAGAAACATTAACTTTTCAAGTTACAATATTTATTTTCATTATATCATTTATTACTTTTAAAATTAGTATCAAGAGAGGACTGACTTTGGGGCAATATATAAAATTATTTGAAAGTATATTTGATTAGAACTTCATTTAGTCTAAAGCTTTGCCATATTAGTTATTTCTATTATTTTACAGACATAGGTTTATAATATACAATGCAAAAATAGAATTGTGCACTGTAAAGAAAATTCAACTAGGATTCGGATGACTTAATTTATTTTAGGCAACTAATTTAAATTTCTGTTTTTTTCTTACTTGAAAATGAAGTAAACTATACAAATCTCAAACTGCAAATAGCATAGATATACAGTTTGATGAATTTTCACAAACTGAACATAATCACGTACTCAACACACAGAATTTAAGAATGGGCCGTAACCAGATCTTAGAAGGTCTGCTTATATCTCCCTAGCGCTCCTTAAAGGGGGCTGCTAGTAATCTGGTTTCCAGCATAACCAATACCTTCAACCTGTGTTGTGTTCCCATTAAATTGGAGTAAAAGAGTATACTCTTTTTTATGTCTGGGTTTTATTGCTGTAATTTAGGTTTAAGACATTATTTCTAGATCCCTGAGGAATCGCCACACTGACTTCCACAAGGGTTGAACTAGTTTACAGTCCCACCAACAATGTAAAAGTGTTCCTATTTCTCCACATCCTCTCCAGCACCTGTTGTTTCCTGACTTTTTAATGATTGCCATTCTAACTGGTGTGAGATGGTATCTTATTGTGGTTTTGATTTGCATTTCTCTGATGGCCAGTGATGGTGAGCATTTTTTCATGTGTTTTTTGGCTGCATAAATGTCTTCTTTTGAGAAGTGTCTGTTCATGTCCTTCGCCCACTTTTTGATGGGGTTGTTTGTTTTTTTCTTGTAAATTTGTTGGAGTTCATTGTAGATTCTGGATATTAGCCCTTTGTCAGATGAGTAGGTTGCAAAAATTTTCTCCCATTTTGTAGGTTGCCTGTTCACTCTGATGGTAGTTTCTTTTGCTGTGCAGAAGCTCTTGAGTTTAATTAGATCCCATTTGTCAATTTTGGCTTTTGTTGCCATTGCTTTTGGTGTTTTAGACATGAAGTCCTTGCCCATGCCTATGTCCTGAATGGTAATGCCTAGGTTTTCTTCTAGGGTTTTTATGGTTTTAGGTCTAACATTTAAGTCTTTAATCCATCTTGAATTGATTTTTGTATAAGGTGTAAGGAAGGGATCCAGTTTCAGCTTTCTACATATGGCTAGCCAGTTTTCCCAGCACCATTTATTAAATAGGGAATCCTTTCCCCATTTCTTGTTTTTGTCAGGTTTGTCAAAGATCAGATACTACAAATTCCATTCGACCCAGCCATCCCATTACTGGGTATATACCCAAAGGACTATAAATCATGCTGCTATAAAGACACATGCACACGTATGTTTATTGCGGCATTATTCACAATAGCAAAGACTTGGAACCAACCCAAATGTCCAACAATGATAGACTGGATTAAGAAAATGTGGCACATATACACCATGGAATACTATGCAGCCATAAAAAATGATGAGTTCACGTCCTTTGTAGGGACATGGATGAAATTAGAAATCATCATTCTCAGTAAACTATCGCAAGAACAAAAAACCAAACACCGCATATTCTCACTCATAGGTGGGAATTGAACAATGAGAACACATGGACACAGGAAGGGGAACATCACACTCTGGGGACTGTTGTGGGGTGGGGGGAGGGGGGAGGGATAGCATTGGGAGATATACCTAATGCAAGATGACGAGTTGGTGGGTGCAGCGCACCAGCATGGCACATGTATACATATGTAACTTACCTGCACATTGGGCACATGTACCATAAAACCTAAAGTATAATAATAATAATAATAATAATAAAAGAAAAAAAAAAAAAAAAAAAACGGGGCTTGCAACTTAGCTCACACCCGACCAATCAGGTAGTAAAGAGAGCTCACTAAAATGCTAATTAGGCTAAAACAGGAGGTAAAGAAATAGCCAATCATCTATTGCCTCAGAGCACAGGGGGAGGACAATGATCGGGATATAAACCCAGGCATTTGAGCCAGTGACGGCAACCCCCTTTGGGTCCCCTCCCGTTTTATGGGAGCTCTGTTTTCATTCTATTAAATCTTGCAACTGCAAAAAAAAAAAAAAAAAAAAAAAAAGAGACATTATTTCACATTATTGTTTTGCTATTAGGTTGTGTAATATTTAAATCTTTCTTAATATTAAAATAAAAGAAAAATTATATTTGATGTTCTTTATAGTTCCTTCAGTTTCTACCAGTCTCTCATCTATGATTTATCTTTGCTCCCCAAAGAAGTAGGCAGGTACATCTCTACTAGGTAAATACCAGTAGTGGCAATTAAATATCTCTAAATAATGATAGCATGTCCCCTTTAGGAAATAGTTCAAACTCCAGATACTGAACACTTTCAATTCCATTCAAGTTTAATTCAGTCAAATACTTTCGATTGGTCAGTTATTTGGGGCATTTTATATGTTGCACAACATCACTTGTTGACACACCAGCATTCAAGAAAAATTGTTTTATTTTATTTCAACTAGGCTAGATTTAGCTTGAATTTTACTTGGTTAGACTGTAGACAGTCTCAATCATCCCAGTCTACTTTCTTTGGTGCAAAAGTAACATTGTTCTTAAACAGAAGGAAAATTTTAGGAGGCTTTTAGAACTTAGTACTTACTGCTACTAAGCTCAGTAGTTACATTCCCATGATTGAATATACAAGCTCAGCTAAAAACATGCCACACACCCTAGCCACAACTTCCACCACAAATTCCACTTCACATATGTCACAGATTCTGCCATTTCCTAGTGAGGCCACTAATATCCATCATCTATATTTTCTCTTGCTCCGTCATCTCAAAGCATGTATCTCTTTCCTTCACTCTTTCCCTGCTACTCAACTTCTAATTTCAAGGTCCTCCCCACCGAGACCAAAAGATGCATCGTCTTTAGACAACTAATGTTTTGAAGATGGGCTACAAAATCACAGAAACAAGTAATAAAGGACTAGCTACTTTCTTGAGTTAGAATAGGAAACATAGAGAATTAAACACAGATAGCTCTCAATCTTTTAAGCAAATTAACATCTCAATAAATGCAACTACTATATATCTAAGACTCTTGTACTGAATTCACAACAGAGCTGAGGGAAATTATTTTTTATTGATTTACTTAAGGTAATTTTTACTGATTCACTTCTGTCCCTGGAGCAGAGTTTGAGAAAATCTCTGCATTCACTCAGAACCATTGTTCTACCACTCTGCTTGAGCAATTCACCTAATCACTTCATGTTTTTAAAACATTTTTTGAAAATGGTTAATGATTACAGTTCCTTTCTTATAGTTTTGTTGTTGTATATAATAAATGTAAACAATGCATGGACCAAAATTATCTAACATATCTCTCTTTCTACCTATCTTTAAATAAATAAAATGACATTTAAACATCTACTGATGAGAGGAAGTTTTCTCTGGGTCTCTTGCTTCCTTATATATCTTGACAAGTGTGCAAAAGCACAAGACTGATTTGTCTTTTGCCCAAGCCACTTAGTATTGTTTATGCAGCTGGCAATTTTGAGATCTGAAGAAATGCATTGCAGGAATGCATTACATAATTCTGAGCTAAACCAAATTTTTCTCTATAAAAAGAATAGGTTTGTTTACTACTTAGTATGAAGTGGTGGATTCCCTAAGTTCTTCTCTTATGGCACATCCCACAGCACATGGAAGCTCTACCTGGCCTCCTGTGTCTCCGTGTGAGACGTGAGATGCAGAGACCCAGCTGAACAGTACCAATACTCTTGCCACTGCTTTTATTGAGAGTAATAGAATCCTTTATCTCTAACCAGGAGTCTCATGTCTTCTGTGAGCATCTGTGGAACTGTGACAGGCAAATTTATGAACTTGTGTAGATATTTTGGCTGGCAATCTGGTTCCGTTCCACACTGTCAAACTTATTAAGTAGGGTAAAGTCCTTGTCTGTGGCTTATAACAGACTACCTGAAACCAGGTAATTCATAAACAAACAAAATATATTTCTTATAATTCCATAAGCTGAGAAGTCCAAGGTCTAGGGTCCAAGTCTGGTGAGAGACTTCTTGCTGGTGTACACTCTTTGAAGAGTCCTAAGGTGGCACATGTTATCACAGGGAAAGGGAGCCTAGCATTCTAATATGCTAGATCAGGTTTCTCTTCCCCTTCTGGTAAAACTACTAGACCCACTCCCATGACAGCATGTTAACCTATTAACCCATTAAACCATTAATCAACAAATGAATAAATCCATCCGTGAATGGAGAGCCATCATGATTCAATCATCTTTTAAAGGCCCCACTTCTAAATACTGCCACATTGAAGATAGAGTTTCAATATGAGTTTTGGAAGGGACATTCCAACTTTAGGCTATACTATAGTTCTCCTGAGAAGAGAACTTAAGAGATGCTGAAATTTGAAGAAAGGAAGTGACCATAACTAAGAAATAATATATATTCACTCGATTTTAAAAAGATATATTTAACCCATTTTACTGGCAAAAAAGCTGATTCATTTTGTATTATCGTGCTCCTTTTCAATTTTATAGGAAAAAAGAAATGCATTTATTTACAGCTGACAGCAAAATAAATACTTATTTAAATTAGTAGAAGCTTTTCTTGCATGCATTGCTTTATAAGAAGCCACGAGTTTATTTTTGCTTTGAAATTTCTCTAAGCTATGGGAGGATGATACATTATGTCGGAATTTGCATGAGTGATTCTCTTAAACTTTCTAGTATCTTCTTGCCTATTGTTATGCACTTGCTTTAATCAGTTCAATTTAACAAGACAAGATACACAGTCTTTCCAACTAAGAAATTAGATTGAAGACAACCCATCTGATCTTCAGTGAAAAATTCAAGAAAGAAAAATAAGCTTATCTTTTCTTAAATTGTTTGCCATAAAGTGTAAATAATGGTAAATAAAACCAAACTTCACCTCCAGCAAATAAATCAATCCTTCTGAATCTTGTGTGTTTTCTTTTTATTTTACATTATAAATGGTGTTGGGTAGTATATCAGCTTATTAGGGCTACTATACAGTGTATCACAGGCTAGGTGAGTTAAACAACAGAAATGTATTTCCTCACAGTTCTGGATGCTGGAAGTCTGAGGTCAGGGTGTCCACAAGGTTGGTTTCTTCTGAGGCCTGTCTCCATGGCTTCCAGGTAGCTGGCTTTTTCCTGTGCCTTCACATGGTCTTCCCTCTGTACCTGTCTGTGTCATAATATCTTCTTAGAAAGGCATCAGTTGTATTGGTTTAACTTCCAAATGAATGACTTGATTTTAACTTAATTATTTCTTGAAAGACCCTGTCTCCAAATACAGGCACATTCTGAAGTGCTAGTGGTTAATGCTTCATTATATGAATTTTTGGAGGAAATAGTTCAGATCAGAACAGGCAGATTATCATAAAGTGTATAAAACACCTGGTCAAAAAAAGTGCAAATGGAATAATCATCATCATTGTCATTATTATCCAATACTTGTGGAAAGCATTAATGTAAAAATAATTACTTAGGATGAATCTTTTTATCTTGGTTAAAGACAGAATAAGAGGCTATGGTCTGAATGTTTGTGTCCCCACATCCCCAGATTCATATACTGAAACCTAACCTCCAAGGTGATGGTTAAGAAAAGGCATTTGGGAGGTTGATTAGGTCATGAGGGCTCTGCCTTCATGGATGGGACTAGAGTCTTTTTAAAACATGCTTGAGGGAGCATGTTTGCCACTTCCACCATGTGGGAACACAGCAAGAAGGTACGTCTTTGAAGAAGAGAGAGAGTCTTTACCAGACACCGAATCTGTGGTTGCCTTGATCTTGGATGACCCCAGTTCCCAGAACTGTGAGCAATAAATCTCTGTTGTTTATAAACTGCCTAGTCTAAGATATTTCGTTATAGCAGCCTAATCAGACTAAGACAGCATACACTATTCATATCAGATAAAAAAATGATAGAAATGTATTAATAAAATGTGTTATTGTACCTATTGACTAGTCATTTGTATTCAAGCAGTATGTTTGGATTGCAAGAGTCATCAAATATAATGACGATCAAATATAATCATCAAATATAAATGTTTGTTGCGCTTATGTCCCACGTGTTCACATGTGCATAATGCTTTGCAAGTGCAAACACATCTTGAAGCATTTACCATTAAAAAGAACTTCAAATAAAAACAATTGTACTTACAACTGTTTTGTATAGCACTTTGAGTGTTATATAATTATAATCCATACTTATCCCTATGAACATCTTTTATCTCTATTTCTAAATAGTATGCTTTCTTATGTCTCTACTTGTGATACATATTAGTAATAAAACTGATTTGGATCCTAAACTAGCATTAATTCTACTCTTCGTGATGTAAGACTCAATATATATCTTATTTCTTCCACAAAGTCGTATAGCACATATGTTTTCTATAAAATAAAAGTAAATAAATATATATATTTACTATATTCTATATCATATTTCATGTTTATCATAAAATGCATGTATTTTACTGATTATTATAGATTTATAAATTAATAAACATTATATCATATATACCTTCAAAATTTATACGTGCATTCATTCACTGTTTTAATGACTGTTTTGCAATCTGCTATTTTAGCATCGTATAAAATCTTATTTTGATTATTTTTTATTTCATGTGTTTGTTCATAAGCTTATGTTAGTTACAGGATCTATAAGGAAAGGGAAGATTTCTAATGCATGTTTATTTTCCTGGAATAGTGATACTCCTATCCTCATACAAGTCTCATTGTGAACTGAATGTTTGTGTTCCCCTAAAACGCAAACTACAACACCCAATGTGATAGTATTTGGAGTTTGGGCCTTTGATTATGGTTGGATGGGGTTATGAAGGTGGGGCCATCATAATGAAATTAGTACTCATGTAAGAAGAGACACCAGAAAGCTTGTGTGCACTATCTCTCTCTCTCTCTTTCCACACATAAACACAAACCATGTACACACAAACCACCAGCATATATGTAAAGAGGAAGACATGGAAGCATACAGTGAGTTGTGTGCCAAAATAAGAGGCCTTAGAATAAAACCTGCCTTACCAGCAGCTTTATTTTCTACTTTCTAGCCTCCAGAATTGTGAGAAATAAATTTCTATTGCTTAAGTTACCCCATCTGTAGTATTTTGCTATGGCAGCCTATGCTGAATAAAACATGTCTATTTTGATTATTTTTTGTTTTGTGTGTTTGTTTTGGTTTAGAGTCTCCATAACAGGAAGAATCATTTCTAACACTTCTTTATCATCCTGGAATAGTGGTGTTCTTATCTTTACATAACTGAATCAAATCTTGGAGTGCTCACTACCAGAAGTCAAATTAGCAGCAACAGAATTGTTTGAGATTTCATTTAGTGAAGAACAATTTGCATGATCAGTATGCCCTATGGGCAATTTTATCCAAGAGATAAATAGTTTTGAGCAAGGGATCAATTAGTATAATGGTTTTTAGATATTGAGCCTCATAGATGAGATTTGTCATATCCAATTGCACATTTATTCAAGTTGTCTCATCATTCATTTGGTAAACAAGCCATTACCAAACAAATGACTTGTTTGGTGATTTTTAAGAGAAATGTCATGGTTAGGGTGAAAGACTTCATTTCACTGATCTTGTCACTGGCTCTGTGGAATGGCTTGAATACTAAATACCATGTGCACCTGAGGGATTCGGCCTCCAGGCAAATGACCCCATTGAAAAGCAAAGGCTTCTTTCTGTAGACTACATCCATACTGGGCTAAGCATATTTGTGACCCCCTCTGGAGTGGCTTTTTAAATAGCCTGCTTTTGAATATATTCTACTAGCCACTTGGCTATTATCCAAATGTTGCTTTCCTTTTTTGCTTGGGGGTCTGCTTTACATTTTTATCTTTAATTTTCTTCTATTTCTTTTATTGATACATAATATTTCACATATGTGTGGGGTATCTGTATTTTTACATGCATAGAATATATAAAGATCAAGTCAGGGTATTTAGTGTATCCATCAACTTGAGTATTTATCATTTCTATGTGTTAGTAACATTTCAAATCCTCTCATCTAGCTGCTTTGAAATATACAATTTATTATTGCTAACTATAGTCACTCTAGTCTGCTATTGAACACTATTATTTATTTCCTCTATCTACCTATAGGTTTGTACCTATACATCAACATTTTTAATTTCTCCCTCCCACCCACACACCTTTCAAACCTATGGCTATTTATCATGCTATCATCGTTTGTTTTCAATGATCATGATTTGAATTTTCCCTGAGTTTTAGTTAGTTTGTCTTGATTTCCCTTGTAGCATATTTAGACACACTTAAATCTATTAAATACTTGTAATCTCTGTTTCCCCATTCAGCTTCATGTTTTTGTATAGAGAAGATTCTCTTAAAAAAAATAGCTTCCAGACTCTCTTGGGCTTGTGGTATAGAACATGGTGTCATTGTTTCTTGCCTAAAATAAACAAATAAACAACAATAAAACTTAGGTATGAAACCTGGATTTCATGAACGTTACTTTCTTCTCTGTAACTAACCAATCCAGTGTCACAATGGGACCAGGCAGAGAGGGTAATACTGAAGCCTGTGGCAAGCCATATGACTCTAAATTTGATCTCAACATACTTTCCCCTTGTGAGGCTGAATGCTGTGCAGACTTCAGGAAAGTAAATCCAGTGCTGTATACCTAGACTAGGAATCAATAATTTAATATAACACATGCTGAACCCTGCCCGCTTGCACAGAAGTAGCAAATATTGTGCGTGCACTTGTATAATAAAAAGTCAAGCTGAAACAGTGCACACTTGGGCACCCAGCTGCTAAACACCTGCAATTCTGTTACTTTGCTTAGGCCGGAAATTACATTTGAATGTACGAAGTCCAGAAACTTTGTAGTTCAAGGTAAAATTGGAGTATTTTTGCACCCAGATCAAGCACAAAGCCATTTTGCTTGGATCATGAACCAGGCCAATGAATTGACTGAGAGACATTGTTTGTTGAAAGTCTGGTGTGTGTAGATCTACTTCTGAACAGTAAGTTTTTTGAGGATTTTTAAAATGTCTATTTTGTTTACCACAGCATCCTCAATACCTACCTGGCACATATAAACACTACTGAACAAATATAATTAAAAGCACATTTTGAGTACTGTAGCAGTTTCTAATGCTCATTGATATCTGTTTGTTCACTACTTCTGGCAACAGAGAAAGATTTAACTAACCATGTCCTTTCTCAATTAGACAAGACTATGTTACTAGATATAGGCTGTGAAATGTGAGCAAAAGCAATGAGCATCATTTATGGACCTAAACATTGAAAATGTGGGTACTGTACTCTCAATATTCTCTTTTTCCCGGCTGTAGTCATCCTAGAACTGTGTGTTGGGAAAGCGCTGTCATAAAATGAGGAATTTTGTGTCTCTGAATCACTCCAGATAGGAGACTTCCTCTTCCTAGTTGGTCTATCCACATGTGATTTGATGCAAGCTTTTGTTTGTTTAGTCACTGAGATTTGGACTTTATTTTGTTAGCATCCTATCATGCTGATATAGAACACTGATTTTGTGCTTGCTAATTTTATCTCTAACAGAAAATGATAAATCTAAATTATAAGACTTTTAATTCCTCATTTTTTTGTTTATTATTGGTATATATGCATCAGCTTTATGAAATCCAGGAGAAAGCCAGCTCTTATTTAATTTGTGAACTGATTCAATTCATTCCCTATAAAGTCTTAACTGTATACTCAAATTTTTCTTTGCTTGTAAAATTACTATTGATTATGTGGTGAACAAATCTTTCTAAAAGGCTGTGAGACTTAATCTTGTGAAAACAGAATTTCATTTCAAGAAGAAATTAATGATAAATATAACAAAGACCATAGATGAGAATAAATAACATGTAAATAATAAGTAATAATTACTTGGTCCAGGAAAATAACTTAGCCCAATTAAATATACCTCACTGAAAGTGTTTTTTTACTTCTGTAATGGGAAGCACTTCTGGATTTTCAACTAGGAAATAATTCACACTTTACTAAGCCTTCGCAATGCTGTCCTTTTTGCACAGCATGCATTTTCATTGCCTTCTGAAGTATAGTAGTAAAGTCATGCTGTCCCTAATGCATGTAATAATAGAAAAATGCTGATTTAAAATAAAAGGATAATTTTGGTGAGCGAGAGTTCAATTATATAAAATTGTTTTTACATTTGACCTAGAGTGTTGGCTCTAAAAATAAAATAAAACATCTCCACTCCTCCTGTGAAAATAAGAGAGGTGAAATGGCTAGTAAAACTAGGCAAGAACACAGTACATATGATGGATGTGGTTTGTTTTGTTTTATTTTTAGTGGCCAGGACCTTGGACGCATGAAACAGAAAGGAAACGCGAAATAAACATCTATAAATATGTTTCATAGAATTTAGACATGAAATAAAGGGATCTAACTATTTCCCTACCAAATAGTCAAAAGCAATTTACAAGTGATGGGAAGCTTTCAGCAGTTAAAACCTTACAGGAAATTTATTAAATCAATTTCACAAAACAAATGAAGTATAGTCAGCATTTTACATAGACTATTTTAATTCTTACAGTAATCTTGTGACTTAGATACTATTTCTGCTTTGCAGTTGAGAAAATTGGCTAAGTTTCCTAAGCTTACTCAGATAATAAAGATGGAACTTGAATTTAAAACTTTGCATATCTGATTGCAAGGCTCATAATATTCCCACTCTAACTCATTGCTTTCCTTAGCAGATATCTATGTTAATGCTTTAAGAGAGGAAAATGGTAGCCCAATTAAGTTATAGATAAAAGGAGAGATCAGCTATTATGGCTCTTACTCCAAGACTTTTTCTGCTAAACCAAGGCTCTGTTTGTGATGTTAGACTGAGTATGAGGTTTAAGAAAGAAAATGAGATCTTTAGTAAGAGATATCTAGGTGCAGTGTGGCCTGCTATAAAGAATATACATGCCGGGCATGGTGGCTGACGCCTGTAATCCCAGCACTTTGGGAGGCCAAGGAGGGAGGATCACCTGAAGTCAGGAGTTTGAGGCCAGCCTGGCCAACATGGTGAAACTCCATCTCTACTAAAAACACAAAAATTAGCTGGGCATGGTGGTGCACGCCTGTAATCCCAGCTACTTGGGGGGCTGAGGCAAGAGAATCGCTTGAACTCAGGAGGCAGAGATTGCAGTGAGGCAACATCGCACCATTGCACTTCAGGTTGGGTGACAGAGTGAGATTCTATCTCCTCCCACCCCCAAAAAAAGTATATAGGTGTTACAGATCCGTGAACCTCAGTTTAGTGTTCATTTCTATAAAATGGAAAATAACACCTGTCCTGCAGGATTTATATGTGATAATGTATAAATACTCTTGAAAATTTCTGCCCCAGGTTAAGTGATTAATATGTGGTAGTTATTTTCTTTCTTTTTTTTAATTTACACATGATATAAATTTATTTTGCACAGTTTTGAAGCCTGGGACATCCAAAATCAAGACACAAGCAGGTTTAGTGTCTGGTGAGAGTTGCTTGTTCTGCTTCCAAGATGGTGCCGTGGTACTGTATTCTCAGGAGGGCACAGATGCTGTGTTCTCACATGGCGGAAGAAAAGGAAGGGTAAGAGAAACTAAGCTAGTTCCCTCCAGTCCTTTTATAAGATGCTAATCCATTTATGAGGGCAAAGCCCTCAGGACTTAATCACTTCCCCAAAGGCTCATCTCTTAATACCACCACAATGGGGTTTAAGTTTCAGCACATGAATTTTGAGAGACTTTAGCAGACCCCAGCAACCATCTTAACCATTTTTAACTATACAATTCAGTAGTATTAAATACATTCAAAATGTTGTGCAACCATTAGTAGTTATTATTTTCATATCTTTTTGCACACTGCTACCTGGACTGAATGAATGCAACCAAGACTGCATTTCCATGCACATAGGAAGTGGCAGTAACCAGGATAAAGTTAATAGGGGTCACATGAGTTGGATGACAGCAAGGTAGAAGACAGTAGAAGGGGCTTCATATTGCTACAAAAAAACAGGTCAGGCTGTAATATTCAAAAACATAACAATGTCAGGTAAGACATTAAAGGCTGAAAATTTTACTAAACTTGGCTATGGTCACTGCATGGTTATGATACCTACCTCCCAACATAGAAAAGAATACAGAGGAGACCACCGCCATCCAGGATGAGATGACATAATTCTGATTCTTGCTTATTTTTAATTAGCTGTCCATGGAAATGGCTTAGGAGCCACGTGATGGATACAATTATCTCATTTGGTACACACATGCTACTTTTCACAGGTCACTTACTTTTTATATTTTATTGTAGTAGTGTGTGTTGCTATGGCAAGTACGCCCACAGCATCATCCCAAATGTTCTGGTTGCAATTTTATAATGTATGAATTCCCTTCATAAGCCTCCTAAGTTTTCATGGGGTGGTCTGAGAAAAATCAAAATCCTGTTCTAGCTACTAAGCTAATGTCTCAGCTCCAAATCCACCTTTCTAGACTAGTGCAGCTGGGGCTGAAATTCTGAAAACCACATACTCTTTGCCCAATGCTCCTTTAGGCTCTACCAAAAGAGAACGCTAGAGATAGACTAAAGAGCTGGAAAAAGGACTTGTTCTTTCTTGCATGTTTATTTGATTTCCTTTTCCTCTTAGCATTGCCCCAGTCACACTCTTTCTTCCTTTGGCAGTGGCAGTTTGTTTTAGAGTCAGAAGGTTGTCTAGACTGAATTTTTCCCATCATTTGCAGGACCAATTCATCCAACATCCCTTAGAGACACCAGCATCAGCTGTCTGCTTACCCATCCTGCAGTGGAGGTTTGAATCCCGGCTTCCAGTCTCTTTCTCTGACTCAGAGACATCATGGCCAGCTGAACACCACGCCCTACTCTGAGGTCTGAGTTTCACTCCAGGAGGCCACTCCTCCAAAATTTCCAAATTTAGTGATCTCAACTTCTCATTGTTTTTTCAACTGCATGGGGTGTTTCCTGTAACTGTTTCCTGCCATTTCTGCCTCCATGATGCCTTATGTACAGAAAAGATTTAACATAGCAGGCCTGAGTCCCCTATCCTCAGAAAGTCCTGTTGCAAGTTTGGGCCCTAGCTGGTGTCTGGAAACTAAGATTTTGGGAAGATTCTCACCTTTCCCTGATAAGATAGCTGGCTGTGCCTAAAGTGTTTGTGCAAACACTGTGGTTTATACCAAGCACCTGCTCTCCTCTGGAGTCTGGAATTTTGGCAAATGATAGGCAGAGAGTGCCTACATGATCAGTCCCCAGTAAGACATTGGGCACTGTGTCTCTAAAGAGAATCTCTGGTAGAAAACACTTCATGTGAATTGTCGTAATTCATTGCTGGGAAAATTTAACACATTCTTTGTGACTCCACTGGGAGAAGACTCTTGGAAGCTTAAGACTGGTTTCCTTCTGATTTCAGTCATGCACCTTCTCCTTTTGCTGATTTTGCTTCATATCCTTTTTCTGCAGTAAACTATAGCCTGAGTATGACTATATGCCATATACTGTGATGCATTTCAGTGAACCTAGATGTAGTCTTGGGGATCCCTGACATACCTTAGTACTTCCTTTTTTTTTCAGTTATTCCATACTTAAGTTATAATTCTATACATTAGATTTTCTCTGTTAAAAATAACTGGTATAGAGTAAGCCCTAAAACTCTTCTCTATGTATCACAGTTTTTCATAATAAGACAGGTACCCATGTCAGAAGAATTACCTGAACATAAATATTATATACCTATATCTATCTAACTACATAAGTACCTATCTCTCTCTCTCTCTCTATATATATATAGATATATAGAGATATATATATATAGATATATAGATATATAGATATATCTCATAAGCTGTAGAGGAAGGAGTTGAGAATATGTCTTAACCCACATCTCAGGTGAAGATAACATTTATTAAAAAGTTTGCGGAACATTTCTCAATGATGAGATGATGAGAAGTTTATTCTTTTTGAGCACCTGAGAAGACATTTATAGTAAATTAAATGCCCTTGCCTTGAAGGAGTGAATTTATTTATTTTGCACAAGCAGGTCACTCCTCAGCAGTCATAATATCTTTAGAGACTTAATACCTATAATTTTTGACAAACTACTTTATAGCTATATCATTAGTTATTCATAGAAACTGTAAACAACATCTACTTTGAATTTATTCCAAAGTCTTTGATAAGGTCAACAAAAGTTAAATAGTGTAAGTGCACACAGTACAGTAAGGGATTTTACTCCCTGCTTTAACATAGCATTTCATTTTTGGTAGCACAAGCATTTTTGAAAATTTTCCAGAAGACCCATAAGAAAATGACATGTACAGTGAGGTTATAGATATGAAAATGCATCTAAATACTTTCTGTGAGGTTGATACTTTTTATCAATAAATTGGGGGAACAAGAATAAAGACCATAAAATTAAAAACATATTACATGCAAATGTGACATACAGTTTTAATTATGAAAGCAAAGCATAATCTCCTTTTCTTTTTTGAATATATAAACATGTCTGTTGTTTCCACCTTTTTTTCTTCGTATATTATTATTTTGGGCTGGCAGCATGATGGGATAATTTTACTGACTGAAAAAGAAAAAAGCGGTGGTGGGCACCTGTAATCCCAGCTACTCGGAGGCTGAGGCAGGAGAATTGCTTGAACCTGGGAGGCGGAAGTTGTGGTGAGCCAAGACCACGCCACTGCATTCCATCCTGGGCAACAGAGTGACTCCTCAAAAAAAAAAAAAAAGACTTGCTATGAGTCATAAAATCATGCTGTAAGTTTCCAAAGGTGGTGGGACAGCTAGTGACCTCCTTATTTCATCCTGACTTCTAAAGCAACACTTTGGGCAAATAGAACCACACAAAGCAGCTCTTCAATCATTATTTGACTGATTGAAGCTATCTGCTTCAGATCAAGTTAGTTTTCAGAATAGAAATAGACATATCTGAGCACTCGTCTGGATTCAGATTGTTTTTTTAGCTACTCTCCACACAACTCTTCCGGCTCTCCTTATACATTAAATACCATCATGAGATACTCACAACAAGATACATTGGTACTGAATTCTCTGTACCTTTGGATTTAATCGGAGGAGAGTGCTAGGATATCAGCAGTCACAGTACCCCTCATCACTTCATGATATTGCCGTGTCTACTACTCCTACTTTACAGAACTGTTGTTTTTGACTTGACACTACCCTTGTCTGAAATGAACAAGAACCTTGTACTCGTATTTCAGATTAGAAAACTTTTGACCAATTTAAAGGAAGTATTCCAGTTTTTGTTAACACTTAACCAAATATTCATGAAAAACAAATATATAAACACATAGTAATGAATTCGGTTATAGAGTATAGGTTCTTTTTGTTTTCATTCAAGATAATTTGAGTAACTTTTGTTTGCCTCTGGACTGGGCAATAGAGATACAATTTTCCCCACAAAGACCTCCTTTGAGTTGCATCATTGTTTTTCAATGAGACATTGATTGCATTTTGGATGGGATAATTGTTTGTTTTCTCCATATTGCAAAGTATTTAGGAACCCTGGCTTTTTTCTACTAAAACCCTATGACGTAGCACTTCATAATTTTGACTACCAAATATACCACACATATCCTTGATGTAAGATGTGCTCCACTTGAAAACCACTACATTTTATTTTAAGATAATCTGTCTAATTTCAACAATTAATTTAAGATCCAGTAGGAATTGTTCCAAAATCTACCTTCATCTTAGTCCTGCATGAGATATTTCCCTTCTTTGTTAACACCTAATTCCTTCACCTATTTTCTGGGCTAGCATCTCAACTTCATCCCACCTATGGAAATAAGGTTTCCAGAGTGGATGATCTTTTTCTTGGAGACTAAAGGCTTTATGTCAGCTTCCTGACATGAAGACTTTTTAATTCTTCATCTTGCAAAGCTGTCCCCTACTACTTAAATACCCACTAAGTTCCATTTCCTGTCTGAGGCAAACCTTCAATTCTCTACCAATTTTCCAAGCACAGATGAATAGTAGGCCCTGAGTCATCAAGGAATTTCCAGTTTGGTTACCAGATTTAACCACTTCCAAGATTCACTCTTTACTCCTTATGAATCATTTGGATTTTTACTTTCTCCTCTCTAATCCTTCAGATGCACATCTTCAAAATCGTATCACCTCAGTTTTATAAGAAAAATCTGCTTCATACATTTCAGTGACTGTAGAGGACCACTTCTACCTAAAATGAGAAGTGTTTTCTTTCACTCTGGTAAGAAGTTT
The DNA here is from genome assembly GCF_028885655.2 of Pongo abelii. NCBI lineage: Eukaryota > Metazoa > Chordata > Mammalia > Primates > Hominidae > Pongo > Pongo abelii. Next base: position 178,300,754 of record NC_071988.2, on the reverse strand, counting down.
TTCTCATAATGCAGTGATGTGTCCAAAAGCTTCAGTGCAAACTCTGTTTACTAGCTGTGAAATGAAGAGCATGCCCTTTAGATTCTCTGACTAAATGTCTCTATTTTAAATGAAGGGTAGGGCCAGGTAGTCTCTAAAACTCCCAGGAGTGTTATGAGTCTAGAAGATTAAATGCTAGAAGAAGTTGAGTGATTTTTTTCTGTGAAGTAGAAAACCAGTGATACTGGTATTTTTAACTGTAGAGTGTACTATAAATTTTGATTACATGTAGTTTTTGAGTAGTCATTGGGTTATGATTAATACTTTGAAGTATATGGAAAAACTAATATAAGAAACATGTGAAAGTGGCTTCTGAACTATACTTCTAGGAGACTCTCTAGAGTTGGATGTTTTTCCCAAATTTATAATTTACACAATCGAATTTTGCTATTGTCTAAGTCCCAGGGTCCATGCAAGGCAGGCAAGAAAATACTTGAGTTGTTCAGGCTAAGGATCTTTTTTCCTAAATATAAGTCAAGTCTGAACATGACAATATGTTCCCAAATCAAATCAATTTCTTAATAGCGAAGAAAAAAAGGGAGAAGTAAACAAACAATAGAACTTAGTTTTATATTCAATATTTTAAATCACTATCTTTAATCCAGTTGTGTTAAAATGATAAAGTGCATGAATTTATATTAAATATCATATTAAAATGATAAAATAAACGAATTCATATTCATGTATATTTCAAACTGATTTGTGTCCAAGTTGTTAAACATGCTATGCCTATTCTATTATATATTTGAACCCATATCTGAAGAATCTCAGTGAAGTGTCAGTTTGATAATGAACTAAAATATTTATGGCTATAAATAAGCACTTGGAAATAGATTCATGACCATAGATTAAGTGACATACAAAAATTTTAAATCTATTGTAACACTAAATTATTCCTTGCCATTCCTCCATGAAATCCATATTTTTTGTCCTGTAAATATCCATATTAATTCTGAAATACTTCTTTCTAAATTTCTTTCACAGTAAAATTCAGGGAAATAGTGGAACACCATTAGAATGATATTTGCCAATTTTAAAAACTCAGGTCTCTTCTAACTATGTGGGAACTATGGGAGGTCAGTGTTTTATATGCTGACAGTGTTTTCAGTACTGATTCACTGCATTGTAGGAAGATGATGATACATCATCAGTCCTCGGCTCTAACCCTCCAGTGGCCCCTCATCTCACCACAGTAAAACCAAAGCACTTACAGTAGCCTACAGGCACCAACAAGAACTTTCTCAACTATCAGTTTCCTGACCTGTCTCCCACTCATTTCATTGCAGCCACACTGGTTTCCTTGTACTATAATTCCTCATACTTCACGTATTACTTTGCTTAGCTAACTCTCTCATATCCTTCAAACATTTGCTTAAATATTACCCTTTCAATGAGGACAATCATTTTATCCCATTTCCCTTAAATCAATAGTCAAAATTTAGTTCACCTTGCACAATTTTTTGCTGGTTTGCAAGATATGTAATGCCTTATAAAAATTCCATAAATTTACTTACACATTCAATTTATTGAGTGATATCTGTCTATATCCTGATAAAAAGTAAACAGCACAAAAGCAGGGTCATTTATCTGTTTTGCTCATTGATGTGTTACAACTGCCTAACACAATGATTAACTCAAATTGAGCATTCAATAACTTTTTTTATGTAAAAGAATAGCATGATTGGGTAATGATGATGATGATGATAGATTATTCTGAGGTTTGTTTTTTCTTTTTTGCACTGGGCTAAGTAATTTGCTTTCATAATTGACCTAAACTTCTTCCTAAACACTATGGCATATAGATATTACAACCCTCATTCTAACAATGAGAAAACTGTGGCTTCAGAAGTCAAGGAATTTGTCTCAAGTTATACAGCTAGTGAGCTAGTAGAATGAGGACTTAAATCTAGATCTGTCAGACTTCAAGGTCTATTCCCCTACTATGCTATAATTCCTACATATTATAATTTGGGCAAGTTACTTTCATACTTGCTTTGAATTCTAATCTATAGAGAAAATGAATTTATTTAATATGGTCAGTATATGGCATATACAGTATATGGTTTAGCATATGTCCTTTAGTTAATCCATTTCATTTTTAGATGCTCTGTTACTCTGGTTCTTGAATTCATGAATCATTTATCCCACTTCTATTCACTATCCAAAACACTGAAAACTAATTCTTCTGAGTATCATGTGAAAGTCTATTGGCACAAATGAACTATTTGGACATGAAACATAGAGATTAGGAACCTTTTATTAACTCAAATTGCCTGATAACACAAAGCAACAAGCAAGGAAAGTTATGGTGTATGAGGAAGCAAACTGTCAAGGGAAGAAGCACAAAAGGCTAAAGGTTCCACATGGCCCACTTAAAAAGAAAACAAGCAAAAAATATAACAATTTTTATTTTTATTTTTATTTTTACATTTTTTTTTTGAGACCGAGTCTGGCTCTGTAGCCCAGGCTGGAGTGTGGTGGCGTGACCTCAGCTCACTGCAACCTCCGCCTTCTGGGTCCCAGTTCAGGCAATTGATTCTCCTGCCTCAGTCTCCCAAGTAGCTGGGATTATAGGCATGCACCACCATGGCCAGCTAATTTTTGTATTCTTAGTAGAGACAGGGTTTCACCATATTGGCCAGGCTGGTCTTGAACTCCTGACCTTGTGATCCACCCACCTCAGCCTCCCAAAGTGCTGGGATTACAAGTGTGAGCCATTGCACCCGGCCAACAATTTATACTTTTTATAGTTATTTTATATTACTACTGCTTCTCAACATGGGATACATGTTATGAAGAGTGGAAATGGAAAATAGGAAGAGGAAAAAATGTGTACAAATATAAATAATTCAATGGGAAATATTGTCATTGTAAAGTGCAGTATACATGGCAGTTAAATGTATGCTCCCTAAATTTGCAACATTTTATCTATGTATTGATTTTTTAAGAGATTGGATTTTTCTATGTTGAACAGGCTGGTATTGAACTCTTGGCTTCAAGCAATCCTCCCTCCTCGGCCTCCCAAAGTGTTGGGATTACAGGCATGAGCCACTATACCTGGCCAAAGTCTGCAACATTTTTAAATTGGTGAAAACATTGTATCTATCTCAAAAAGAATTAAACGAGTTCATACATTTAAAAAAGATTAGAAACAATGCCTAATTGGCATAAATGTTTTTTATAATTATTTTTGTGATTCCAATGAACAGAAGCAGATCTCTCTTTAATTTCCTACTATGGAACTCAATTGTCCATGACTGATTTGATGGCGTTTCTACTTAGTAGAGGGCAGATTCAAATCCCAGTCAATTTCAGGTTTTCATACCCTTCCTTTTTCTTTTATTCCCCTCTGCAGTATCTGGGTATAGATGAAAACATACATGCCATTATTAAGAAAAAGATACTTGCTTATCTGAATACTATCCTGCATGTCTTAGTTGGCCTTGTACCTAACTCCTCATGGCCTTTGGGCATGCATTACATCTATACAAATATCTATGGTTCTGGCAATGGCCACAAGTCACAGCCTCCCCACACTCTGCATCTCTTTCCTCCAGACCTCAGGCTCATTCTAGTCACCAGCTCTCTCAGCACTTTTGTGTTCATCACTGGAGCTCCAGAAATGACTGAATTTCCCACATACCATGAACAGTAAATAGGAATGGGGGGCATTAATCCACACTTGTTCTTTTCCCACTCACACAATGTCACTGTTTGTATCTAATAGCATCACTCCACGTGGTCATCGGGCACTCCTCCTTTCAAAGCTCCAAATGAAAGGTAGTGTACAAGCCTCCTCTCCTTTCCTATTCTGCCACCCAATATGTGGTTTCTATCACCTAACTCTGCCACTGTTGGCCAAAGCCCAGGAAATGGCAATGCTGAATTTTATCTCAGGGAAAAAGGCAGCACCTTAAATCTAGTTTCATGCCATTCAAATCTCCTAGGAAGTGTTTTGTGGAAAGATCTTCCACTACATTGCATCTTGCATCTTCTATGTCCTGTGGCTAATCATTAAAATCATTAATAGAAAAATCCTTAGTGCACTGAATAAGCTTTAGATTTTGAAACTTCATAAGAAGAATTTGTAAACTAGTTCAACCATTGTGGAAGTCAGTGTGGCAATTCCTCAGGGATCTAGAACTAGAAATTCCATTTGACCCAGCCATCCCATTACTGGGATCCCAAAGGACTATAAATCATGCTGCTATAAAGACACATGCACACGTATGTTTATTGCGGCACTATTCACAATAGCAAAGACTTGGAACCAACCCAGATGTCCAACAATGATAGACTGGATTAAGAAAATGTGGCACATATACACCATGGAATACTATGCAGCCATAAAAAATGATGAGTTCATGTCCTTTGTAGAGACATGGATGAAATTGGAAATCATCATTCTCAGTAAACTATTGCAAGGACAAAAAATCAAACACCGCATGTTCTCACTCATAGATGGGAATTGAACAATGAGAACACATGGACACAGGAAGGGGAACATCACACTCTGGGGACTGTTGTGGGGTGGGGGGAGGAGGGAGGGATAGCATTGGGAGATATACCTAATGCTAAATGGTGAGTTAATAGGTGCAGCACACCAGCATGGCACATGTGTACATATGTAGCTAACCTGCACATTGTGCACATGTACCCTAAAACTTAAAGTATAATAATAATAAAAAAAAGAATTTGGATGTGTAATTCTCTTCTCTGTTTTTTAAAGTTATAGTTGATGATTTAATATTATAAAATCATGAGTCACAGGAATGACCAGGAATCAAAAATTCATAGGATATTAATTTAAAAACTAACCCTTTGCAAGAGCACAGAAGGGGAAAGAAATTCCCATTTACTAACTACCTATTATTATTTCCCAAACTGCATGTTAAGTTTTAATGAAATATTCAACATTTATCAAAAGATCATAAACTGAATAAAAATCTTATTTTATTTCTTACTATGGATGTCAACTGTATTTAAATAACTCTTCTGGGCATGATGGCATTCTGATTCTGGTTCCAGTGCCTTCCTTCCCCACCCATATAGCATCCCGAGATGCATTAAAAGTTACATGCCATGGTCACTTTATTCCCAGCAACAGTCCTCCATTGGCTATTTGTCCCCATGTGACTTTTCCTTTGAATTACACTATAAGTCAAACTATCAGGAGAAGAAATTTATTTGCTCCCTCTTTTCCAATTATTTAATACCATCCCTTTTAAGGCTTTGCTTTTGCCTGTTTTTCTATTTATTGAACTTCATACAATACAGATTATACAATGTAATCTTTCTTTTGTTGCGGGAAGTCAGGGACCCCAAATGGAGGGACCAGCTGGAGCCACAGCAGAGGAACATAAATTGTGCAGATTTCGTGGACATTTATCAGTTCCCAAATAATACTTTTATAATTTCTTATGCCTGTCTTTACTTTAATCTCTTAATCCTGTTATCTTTGTAAACTGAAGATGTACGTCACCTGAGGACCACTGTGATAATTGTGTTAACTGTACAAATTGATTGTAAAACATGTGTGTTTTGTTTGAACAATATGAAATCAGTGCACCTTGAAAAAGAACAGAATGACAGCGATTTTTAGGGAACAAGGGAAGACAACCATAAGGTCTGACTGCCTGCGGGGTCGAGCAAAAAGAGCCATATTTATCTTCTTGCAGAGAGCCTATAAATGGACATGCAAGTAGGGAAGATATCGCTAAATTATTTTCCTAGCAAGGAATATTAATATTAATACCCTGGGGAAGGAATGCATTCCTGGGGGGAGGTCTAACAGTCGCTCTAGGAATGTCTGTCTTGTGCAGTTGAGATAAGGACTGAGATACGCCCTGGTCTCCTACAGTACTCTTAGGCTTACTAGGGTGGGGAAAACGCCACCCTGGTAAATTTGTGGTCAGACTGGGTTCTCTGCTCTCAAACCCTGTTTTCTGTTGTTTAAGATGTTTATCAAGACAATACATGCACCACTGAACATAGACCCTTATCAGTAGTTCTGCTTTTGCCCTTTGAAACATGTGATCTTTGTACCTACTCTCTGTTCTTACACCCCCTCCCCTTTTGAAACCCTTAAAAAAAAACCTGCTGGTTTGAGGCTCAGGTGGGCATCATGGTCCTACTGATATGTGATTTCACCCCTGGCAGCCCAGCTGTAAAATTCCTCTCTTTGTACTGTCTCTCTTTATTTCTCAGCCGACCGACACTTATGGAAAATAGAACCTACATTGAAACATTGGCGGCATTTTCCCCCAATATTCTTTACCTGTAATATTCAAATAATGCAAGCTAGAACAAAACTGCCTTCATATAGGGACATCTCTAGTCCTAAAATGTATATATTTCTTTAAAAAATACTATAAGGAGTTTGTCAAAATTATTACAATTTCTCTGCCATTAATTTCCTTTTTTTTACTTGCTAGAATCTTGAAGCATGCTATGGAACCCCAATCTTGCAACCAGGAACACGATAAAATGTTTTTAAAAATGCATAAGACATATATCTAGTTCCAAGTATTTTTACTGTAAAAACATGCAATTAGAACTCCTTATCTCACTACATCAGATGATTTCCTCACTTAAAACTGTTTAGATGTTTTGGAAATTTCATTGCATCGTATGGCCGTTGTGGGGCTATCCAATCCATATATTTGTTTTTAAGGCTCTAAATATTATTGTGAAGATAATTGCTTAACTTTATTTAGCAAATTTGCAAACATATTGAACCACAAGAATCATGATTCTCTTTCTTCCTCCCTAAATTAACTAGTGCATTGTGAAGCACCCTTGGGATCTGATACTAGTGCATTACTATGTTTTGCATGCAATATTTTTTGAAGATATAATAGTGACAAGAGCTGATAGATAAACTAGGACTAAATTATAAAGTAGGACTAAATTATTACCTGTACACAGATGGATGTGATGAGTAGAATAAAATCTTTAGCAGGAATTGCCCAGAAGTAATTGGGAAGAGAAAACATGCTTAGAGCAGAAGAACTTGCTCCATTGTAGAACTTGTACTGTCAGGAGAAAGTCTAGGAACACTTTTGTCCAAGTGTTAAAAAGAAATATAAAACAGACAAGAAGAGAATGTATGAAGTTTCCAAAAAAAAAAGTTTATCTACTTTATTCGCATTTTCTAGAACTATTATTGGTGATAGTTCTCCATAATCTTAAAATTTCATTCCATATATTAAAATCATCAATACCTGCCAGATACCCAATGCTAAAAATACCCCTACTTAATATGATTATCTGGTGCAGGAGCCCTTCAACAATTGAGGTAATATCTTCTAGAAAAACATATGAAAATTCAAAGAGATGTACTATATAGTGAACTCTAATCATTAATTGGAAGTAAATAGTTATAGTCATTGTTTAAAGAAAGTAACACATAATTTGAGAATCAGTTCAAGATATACCTGAACTTACAAAAATGAGTGTAAACTTTACTTAGAGAGACTGACGGCCCTTTCTGAAATGAGTAAGTGTGGTAAACATGTGGCCCTGGGTTTTCTGCTGTTTGTAAGATAGTGTTAACATGCAACCTTCCCCTCAGCCCATTCCTAAGCCTGCTTCTGACTCTCCACTCCAACTTGGTACAAGTCTTCTTCCATTTCTCCTACCCTAGACTTTGGTGTCACAGATGGAGTAAAGTTAAAGTATAAAGTGTGGCTCAGAATTGAGATAAGCATTTATCTTTTGTAAATTTCTTGGTAATAAAAAATGGTAAAAATTTAGAATCTGAATTTCAGAGTACATAAAAATTGCTATATTAGAAACTTACCAAAATGGTTTTCTTACAACTATGTTAACATGTCTTATAGTTCTTCCAGGCTAAATGCTTTCTATCCTATGACAGCACAGAAGTTACTTCTCAAAAGTCTTCTTGGCCTTCTAAGTCAGAGCTAATGGTTTCCTCTTTGAGTTCTTTTAGCAGAATGCATTGCACATGTAACGTAAGACATAATGCTGGTTTCCTTCTCTTTTACAAGGAGATCAAGCTCCTTGAGACAGAGAGCAGATCTTCTTTGTCTACATATTCCTCACACCTAGCACAAAGCCTGTCATTTAATTGGAACTCAAAAATGTATCATATAATGATTAAATAATAGATCTATAATAGTAATAAGTCTTAACTCACCAAGATTAAACTACTGAATTAGAAATGATTTACTTGCCAGTAACTTCAGAAATATCTATTAACTTGTCTTTGGTAAAACTAATAAGCAAACAAATACTATTCATATTTATAATGTAAGTTATAATTTAGTTGGAAACATCATAGACATTGGTGAAAATGCACAAAGCTAATGTATGTCAGTTAACAAAATATGAATTAGGATTGTGTTAAGAAAAGACACACCCAGTTTCCATGGTTAAGAATATTTAAATACTTCATTTGAATAAATTGTCTTTAATTAGCTTCAAATTGTATTAAAGAAAGGTACATGGATGGACTGCTATTTAAAACTAAAACTAAAATTCTAAGCAAAGCTTCCTGCCATGAAATTACCAAGTTGTTCCATAGTCCTTATTGAGAATTGATAGTTCATAAGCAATCTCTTCACAATCCAAAATGTTACCTGGCTAACACTTTAATCTGCTTTTCTTCTGGAAAACTGTGGCCTTCTGATAGTATTCCTTCACTGGTCTAGTATATTAATTAGTCTATTAGTAGATGTGTTAGGCTGCTTGGAAAAATAACAGGGGTCAAACTATTCACAGTATATGGACCCTATTTCTAGGGTCAAATTCTACTCAAAAAGGTCGTATAATATTAGTAAAAGCAATGCCTTTTGCATCTTATAAAAATCAGCTGTGAAAAGGTACTTATACCGTATTTCTAACCTGATTCTCATAACATACATAATATCAGGGCTAGTATTTTTAATTTTAAATTATAGATTTTTAAAGAAGGCTGTTTCTCAAAATGGGTAAATTATTTCAGTTTTAAAAGCTAAAAAAAAAATTTGAAACTGTTACTAAGACCCACACCTTTTCTCTACACCACTCTGAGTAGAAAATGGAAGTTAGTGATTATTGAAAACAATTCTTCTATTCATATTCCAAACTCAGATATAAGTACTTAGGACAGACTAAGCTAAATGTTATATTATCTAAAAGCCACACCACACAAGAATAACACCTTAAAGCTAGTATAATAAATGTGTTTGTTGAATTATGACTCAAATGTGGGATTTTCATCAGCAGTTATCCTTCCGATCCTGGCACCTCAAACATGTTACCATTTTCTTTCACTATTTTATTCAAGGGTCTCATTTGTGCTGGAATTTTTAAAGACTTAGAATTATTCTCACCTTGACACAACACTTTGTTTTTTTGTTATGACTATAAAAAACAATGTTTTTATAATCCTCCGTGTTGGAGTAGAACTGTGAAAAGTAGCTTTTGACGTTTGGTATTGTTATTTGCTTTCCTTTTTTGGCAGTTGATCTTGGCATCCTAGAGTGTTTTTTCAAACACTGTAGCAATAGCATACTCTTCAGAGTTTGGCTAATGATCTAAAACTAGGAAAGCTAGAAAGTCTCTGTGTAATTCCCTATTCAGTAATTACTCAATTTTAACTTTTTTTGGGTCAAATTTTCACTCTTAATTAGTTAACCATAAATATGCAAATGCTTTATTATGATGTAGTGCTAACATAGAAAAAATCAGGCTTTATAAGTTATCCTAAGTTGAGTCTAGTAGCAAATGTAGAATTGGCAGAAATAATGATTTCTAATTTAAAACACTTATTGATGTTAATACATTTATAATTTGAAAAAGAAATAAAAATCCCCTTAACCCAATGTATTACCCATAATGCTGCGTTGCTCTAAAAAATCTAGCTCAAATTTCACTCCACATTATATGCCTTTATTTTTCCTCTTACTCAGTTTGTATTAATCATTAATTATACTTCAATGCCTTATTTAATAGAATAATTATGAAGTGCCACCTTTGTTCACTGGTTTTCGGGGATAATTTCATTTTAAAAATAATGAGGAATAGATTGTACCTCGATAAGATATGGGACTAATTACATATGCCTTTATTTCTGGAGACATTTATTTTAGTGCAAGTTGCTTATTAATTGGTCTAATCCTGGATCTATGAAATGTTCCCAAACAATGCATGGTAAAAATTAGGAATTGTTGTAAAATATAAATGAATTTATTTCAAACAGGAGTAATAATTGCAAATAAACTATGCCCATTAGGTATATAAACTCACTTACATGTTTATACAACCTTGTTAGTTAGGTACTCCATTTTACAAATGAGTACCCAAGGCTTGGAAAGTTTAAAACGATTGCAAAAACTCCTGTAGCTATTAAATTCCCGAGCTAACATAAGAACCCAGTTCTAACAAAAACAGAAGAACATGTTTGGAAGCATTTGCTTCCAAACTGATAGGTTTGGAAAGTGCATATCACATGTATGGGTTATTCAGAAATATAAGATTGACAGTACTGCATATGACTATGTCACAAACGTTCTATATGACTTTGGATAAGCTGCTCACTGAGATTCAATACCCACATCCATAAAATGAAAATATGACTCAGCCAAATCCAATTAAAACAAAGTTTTAGAGGACATAAATTTGGTGCAAAGTAATTATGACAATGATGGTAAGCACTAAAAACAACACTTGGCAACAAAATGAGTTCACACAAGTGAATATCTAAACATGTTAGTGTTCCAAAACTCTCTGTTACTCCTTTCCTGTCAATAGCGCTGCTGCTTATGAATTACAGCAACATGCAATTATGAGACCACAGAAGCCTCAAAAAACACTGAGCCCGGGAAACTCCTGTCAGACATAACAAGAATGTACTTGAACGCTACTAAAGAAATAACAAACCTGAGGTTCTTCTTCAGTTTGCGAGAAAATACTTTTAAAATAGTCTGGATTGTCTGCATAAACTTGATCAGTTTCGATTTTAGCTGATTTTCTAATTATATTGAAATAAAAACAATTAAATTTAGAGTACAAGAAAAAGGCGAAATAGCTCATCTCCAGTGTGACAAAATCTACCTAATCCTTGGACCCTGTGGGAAGGATGGCAATATATACACTCCAGTGTTTTTCTTCTGAATCTTAACCAACCTCTGTTTTTCTTCCATTGTTTTGCCATAGCTACCCAAATGTCCAGGTAAAGTATTTATTTGCCTAGCACTCCCCAAGCACAAACAAAACCCCCTCTATTGATTTCTACCACCACCCCCCGAAAAAAAAATAACTAGAGACACTGAATTTTATTAAAGTCTTTTTCAAAACATACTAGAATGTTAAGGTAATTAACAAATAAAACTATAAAACCTACAAAGCAAAGAGACTGGCTTAAATATTACAAGCATTAGATTCTACGTCAATCTAAAAATGATATAGAAATCTGATAATTTCTAGAATAATTATTTCATTCTAAAAATGAGAAATGTGTATTTCACAAATAAATTGGCTTTTATGTGAAATAGAAATCTTGGAAAAATAAAAATAAGAAAAATTCACTAAAATGTGTAGGAAAGAATCATGCTTGCTTATAGCTGGCAGCATCAGGGAAAATATGTGAAATGTGCAGACTAAGAAATTTGAGGTTCAAAAATGTGTCCTGTACCCTGAACAATAAAGCTGTGATTGCATTAGCAAAATGAAGTAGAGAATTAAGAGCACCATACAGATCATAATTTCAATAACCTATAGTTTCAATGTTCTAATAATAAGAAATGGCCATGCACACAAATGTATTTTTATCATCACGAAAGTATCGCGTTGAAATACTTATCCTGGAAGTAGCTGTGGGTTCTAACAATGAACACTGGATCAGCAGCAACCACTGGTTTGTTCATTCAAATGCTACTTATTGAACTCCTACGTGCTAAGGCACTAGACAGTAAACAAGTGATACAAGCTTGGCAGTCATGCCAATTATTTCCTAGAAAATAAACAAGTAAATAAATAAAACAACAACAGATGGTTTAAAAAAAAAAGTACTGTATAACTAAAATGGGTGATATTGAAGAGAGTAAGGAGAAAGAATTATAAATTAAGATAATATGTTCAGGGAAGCCCTCTTTCATGAAGTGCCACTTGATCAGAAACCTAAAAAACAAGGAGATAATCCCTGAATCTAAGAACAGAATTGTTCAACAGAGGTTTAAAAAAAAAAAACAAAAAACGGTTGTCATTTCTGGAGCATCATGCACTAGAGTAAGTGTGAAATGAAGTCTAGGTGGGTGAAGGGGAGCTTAATTCCACTGAGGGCACTGAACATACTCTACATGATTCAACTCTGGATTCATTTTACTTGGTCCGTAACTCTGCAAATGGTCAACTTGAGTAAACATTGGAAATGCACTTAGAAGAATGTGTACTCCACCATTACTAAGAATCATGTCATCTGTGTATGCTAAACCATCTGTTTAGCTTGTTGTTCATATCATCCGTCTCTGTTTTAAATGGGAATCTGCATCAGTATCTTGTTGAAAGAAACACACCAGAACTTCCAACAACGGTTGACGTTTTCTTATTTCTTCTTTTACTTTGGTCACTTTTTGGTTGTTGTTGTTTTGCCATTAAAAGTAATGGCCATTTGGCTAGTCGAGGTCTTTTGTGATTCCATACACATTTTAGGATGTTTTTTCTACTTCTGTGAAGAATGTCATTGGTATTTTGATAGGAATTACATTGAATTTGTACATTGTTTTGGATGATATGGACGCTTCAACAATATGAATCCTTCCGATCTATCAAGAAATTCTTCAATTTCTTTGATCAGTGTCTTATAGTTTTCAGTGTAAATATCTTTCACCTCCTTGGTTAAATTTATTTTTAAGTATTTTATTTTTACATAGCTTTTGCAAACGGGATTTGTTAAATTGATTTCTTTTCCAGATAATTCACTATTAGTGTATTGATCTTCTATCCCAGAGGCTTTGGTGTTTCTGGTTCTCTGTTCTATAGTCTTTGGATAAGAAATTAATTGAAGGAAATACAATTTTTGAACAATTAGATCAATAGCCTTCATATGAAGCCTATTAGTGCCTCAGAGAACATAGAATTTAAAATATAGCAGGATGACAAAACTGCATAAAAAGTATTTATAAAAAAACTCCATTTAATTGAGTTAATTGGGCTTCCTTCTGTGAGATATTGGTCATGACTTAAAACACACATATACATATGAGATAAAATTTAAAGGAGTAAAGTAATCATGATGGTGGTTTTTGAAATTAAAATATTGTTTTATGGTAAACTGACACTTTTTAACTCAAGAAGAAAGTAAAAAGAAAATCTGGTCTTTTTTACTTTTCTGAAGCAAGAGGTGAAAGATATCCTCTCTAAATGAGATATTAACTTTTCCTTCAGAATACCTTATCAGTGTACCATAATGCTATGCAGTATACTATAGATATGGCAATTTTAGCTAAACTATTTCTAACTAACATTTCTTTTAAAAATTTAGAAACTATCAACCAAACTTAGTAATTAATAGAACTTAGTAATTAGTAGAACTTCCAACCAGATGTATTGTTTCTATATTTCAAAAATAGAGCTGAGTAACAGAAGTTATCTGTGATAATTAAAATTAATATTTATCATTATGTTGTCAGAATATGATGTATTCTGATATCATATTCAGGTATGTAACATATTCATACAGAATATGATGTATACCTTAGAAGCAAGATCTTTTACTCCTACTGAAAATTATTTGTTAACCTCATTATTTAACAAATATAAAACTTAAGGGACATATGGGTTTTATGTCTATTTCATATTGACCCAGAATCATAATTACAGAATATTTAATAAAATATATTCTGATCTGGAGGGATATAGTATATTACATAATTTGAGAGGCAACTTTACTTCATATTTGGCTCTCTTGAGTAGGTAAGGGAACTGCACAGCCATCGGGCTCAGCAATAGTGAGGTCACTCCAAGGTGAGGCCAAATCCCACTGGGCCCAGACAAGGCAGAAAAAATATGACCATACATTAGCAACATTGATCTCTAACAGCAGAATTCAGCAGGCTAATGTTTTACTTCCAAGAAACAGCCCGTGCTGGTGTTATATTTTCCTCCAATGTGGTCTTGAGGTCTTTCTCTTGATAGTGGCCATAATCCAAGATACCCACTCTCTAGGAGTGCCCTGGCCTCTCTATGTTCATGTGTGTTGATCAGGTGAGACATAGAGGAGGCAGCAAAACAAAATATAAATGAATGGCATGAAATAACATAAGCAATCTTTATTCCTTTAGATCCCAGAGAGGAGAGGGCATCATCCCTCACAGGGCCAGTGGGAAAGGAAGAGTTATCTGGGACATGCATGCTCAACCAGCTGGTGGGAAGCAAGAGAAGAAGAGAGAGAGAGCAAGAGACCAGAGAGTCAAAGCTTTCATTGGATTCCAAAACATTACCCAAGCAGGTTTCCGGAAGAGAGTTCTAAACAGTGAGTTTAAAGCGAGCAGGTACAAGTTCCAGAAGATCACACTGTGACTGACAGGAGGTCACTATGCCATATATACGCAGTCCATGTGGGGTACAAGGGTCTGTGGGGTGAGTCACATGGGCTGTTTCCAGCTGTCCCATAGGGAGGTGGTCATCAAAAAGCAGTTGTGAAAGGCAGATACCTGGATTCGTCACACTGAAGAACTGGGAGGAGTTAGAGAGTTGTAAACTATACCAAGGGTAATTCCTGTTTCTGGTATGAGAAAGTCCAATTTAAATTTAAAATAAAGGCCTAGGCAACATAGGATTATAAGAATTCCCTACAGCTACTCTAATGTAGAGATGATGGGGGATCTAGAGGGAGCTATGTGTACTGGAGATTCCTTTTCCCCAAGTTGATGACAGCTGATGAGCTTGATTAGGTCATTATAAACATACATATTTATATGTATATTTACATATAATATTTACATATAAACGTACATATTTATATGTATATTTACATATAAACGTACATATTTATATGTATATTTACATATAAGTAACCTGTATAACCTGTATTTTCTCCTTGCATCACTGTAATATGTGCCAAAAAATATAAAGTTCGATATGCAGTTTAACACTTATCTCCTATTATCAAATGCAAGTTGAAGGTTTTCCCTTAGATTCTGTGAAGAATTGTATTCTCCCTCTATATGCATATGTATGATAATATTGTTAGTTATCCAATAATGTTATTGTGAAAAGAAATTACAAATAGGATATTTAGCCATAATTTTCAAAGGATGATATGTGGAGACTACATCAGAATTGGCCAATTATTCAATAAAAGTGTAGATAACTTGGTCCTACCCCTGTCTACTAAATCATAATCTCTGAGAAGAGTCTAGGCACTTGTATTTCTAACTAATTCACAGGTGGAAGTTATGCACAATGAAGTTTGAGGAGTACTTGCAGATTTAGGTGATAAATATAAGTAATAGATTATTATATATCAGGTATCAAAAGAATATTTGGTAATATGAAATAAATTTTAAAATAAACAGAATTTCATTTTCAATAAGTAATACTCAACATTGGTACCATTAAACTTGACATTTGGAATACAACTTTGAGTTTGAAACCCATACAAAAACTTGCAAATGCTTTATGCCTTTTCCTTTCTTAAATAACATCTTCTCATTCCAAGGATGTAAAACATTTTGACATAAAATCAGTATATAGAATAGTTTGTTTCAGCAATAAAAAAAAAACCACAGGAAATTTAGGGACAAAAGGCTATTTATATTACCTCTACCAATTATGTAATTTCACAGAGAGCAAGACGAACTGGCAGTTAAATGCTTCTATTGAAGCATTGCAGTTAGAAAAGAGTTGCAGTTAGAATTGCAGTTAGAAAAGAGCCAGTATTTGAACCTACACTTAGTGATATCTTACCTGTTCTCCATTGTCTTCCTTCTACACTACTATGCTTTTCTCTTTGTTTTTTTTTTTTCTCTCACATGGTGAATATCTTCTAATCAAATCACAATATGGCCTCTAACAATATATGACTAAGGTGTTTTGAGGAACAGATTGGATGTACGGTCTGATTTTATCCATGCACTATTGCACGTAGGAAATTCTAACTGAAGTCAGTGCTCAACCTCCACTGTGAATAAGAAGAAAAACTGAAAACGACACAACTCTCCATACAAATATAAATCACCCAGAACACTATCTCTGGATATTAAGCCAAATTCTCTCTATTATTTCTATTCAAATAAACAATTAAAACTAAGCATGAGAAAAATGAAGTTGGAAAAAAAAAACACAGAAAGTTCTGTCTTTATTCAAAGAAAACCAAATCTATTTTCAACATTATTTCTGTCTGGCAGAATAGATTGTGTGTGTGTATTTTCTTAATAATATGTGAAGAGTAAATCTGAGACCCAGACTTTGTGTGGTTAAATATGGGAGACTGACAATGTGTTTCCCTCCACTGATTTTGCTGCCCCTCTAAATGAGAGTGAGCATGCACAAAATATGCATAAAACATTAAGGGCAGATAGAATAGCTGAGACAATGAAGTCAGAGAAGTTATTTTTAGAAACCAGAAAGTAGATGGACAAGTGGTAACATATTTAGGAAACTAAAGGAAACTGTGTTCTAACTCTATTTTGATGTGTCCCCAACCTTCATAGTTTTTATGTCAGTGCAGCAAATATCTTCATTCTTTGGCCATTGTGATCCTTTTCCATTGGCTCCTGTGTGCTTTAAACAAGACCCCAGTACCTTTGAAAGCTTCTTTACTTTCTGATTTATAGAGCTCGGTCAAGTCCATTTTATATGCTTTCTGCCTGTAACCTGAAAGCTGTTTCTCCAAAGAGTCCTGGTTACTTTGAGTGTGAAAGAAATATTCAGAGATCATAATCTGGGCACCCAGTGTGATCATTTTGACTAAGTCTGTTCACTTCACCCCAAAGTAATTCTATCAATACTGTTGGTTTGGTATGACCCAGTTTCAGGTTCATTCTTCTCAAAGCAGTCTTGCCATTTGACTCTTCACTCATTGTCATGTTTTTAGAAACTCTAAATATTCAGTGTCCCAAAGTGTGACACATGAGACATTATCAACAGAATTTGGGAAATAATTTAATATGATGCTGTCACTGTCTAACATTCTTGGTTAAGAGTGGGGAAAGATTATTTTTAGCTGCCATGATGTTAGTGTTGATGACAGGACAAGAGAGTTTGTGGCTATTTGTATTCTCACAACAAACTTTATGCTACTTCTTAATAAAAATTTCCATTTTCGTGTGTGTATTGTGAAGCCTAATTGTCAACCAAGTACACTTTGACTCCTAATCATATTTCCAAAGGTATGACGAAATAATAGATACTTAGAAGACATAACACATATAGTACCTTCTTAAAGGCAGTTTTCAACCTATTTCAGGAGACAAACTTAATACTAAAACAAGATTTAAGAAAAAACACACAGAATAGACAAAGCTGTGAAATAATATAATAGATATATCATTATATATAATTTTAGAAGAGAAATAAATTTGAGCAAGAAATCCATCCATTCATTTATATATTCATTCAGATATTTACATATCTTTTTCCAAAGATATTGAAGATATTTATAGAAACACATACAATATAAATATAAAAAGAACTACAATGCCTACAATTGTCTAGGGAACAAGAAAATTGAAGAAAAATTTGGCAACTAGTATTAATCACTTTAGAAATATGGGTAACTTATGAACTGAGACTTTCACTTTCATTAATTTACATTAATAATATGAAGTTAAATATTTAGCAATTAAGATGCTTGACACAATGCTGTTCATCACAGTAGTAACCTGTTAATCATTAAACACAGCATAAATGTTCAACTATATAAGAATACCTCAATTAAATAATGATTATTCATATGAAATATTATGAAACCACTAAATATTATATATTAAAAGAATATTTAATAACCTAAAAATCATGTTAATTTTCAAAAGCAAATTTAAAATTATATTTTAACACGTTCAAATAGTGTGTAAATAATTATAAAAACAACTCATTTTTAAAAGTAATGGAAATAGATCCAAATATTTGAAGTAGTTATTTCTGGATGCTTATTTACAAGTAATTTAACATTTTTACACTATTTCCTCTATTTTTCAATTATTTTTTACAAGAATTTCCTTTTGCAGCATTACTTTTCTGCGAGATACAATTTTATTTTACCATTAAATTGTAATAGATGCAAAAATTAAAAGATGTCTGATAAAAAAGGGTAAATATGGGACAGCAAAATTAATTGAAACATGTATCAAGTTAGAGTAGTAAGTAGTCTGCCTGGAAGTATTTCATAACAGCTAAAATGGACCACAGATTCACACTCGGAGTTTCTGATAACAAGGCAAACATAGACACAAAAACTGTGCCAATATGATTGGCAGTATAAATAACTTAAAAGTAGACCAGATACTCAGAGGAAACACAATTGTCCCACCTAATGGGGTTTAAGAGCCCTTCTGTTGGTCTTTAGAAAAGGATACCGAGTTATATTGTCAAAGGGAATAGACAGGAAGTTTTTGTTAAATAGGCAGGGTTTCAAGTAAACCTTTAGTTTTGAATATTTGAATAGGTAGAGAGGAAACAGGAGAGACACATTCCAGACAGAGAAAACAACAGGAACAGAACTATAAAGTGATGAAGGAGCTCAACATGTTTTAGTCATTTAAGATGACAAAAGTACAGGGCTTATATTGGAAGGCTGTTGATAAAGTATGACATGCAAATGTCAAATATGAGGCTCTTGGGGAGAACTAGACAAAGATGGAGATAGGAAGAGATGTGTGGGGCCAGAGTGGCAAGCATTAGGATCTCTTGGGGAGAAAGAGTATGTATCAGTCCAGTATTTCAGAGAAGTGTTGATTACACTTAGAAGAAGGGAAAAGACTCAAACAAAAGTCAAAGTTGCATATTTAGAAAGAAAACATTGTAACAGCATAATAAGAGTTACTAATTCTTCACCTTTAGGTAGTGCCAGAAGTTTTGATTAACATGTCTTTAATCTTTACAACTTTTCAATTAGGCATTTTTATTCACATCGATAAGGGCATTATGTGGTTATTTGCTCAAGACTATGCAAGAGGTAAATGGTAAATGTAAGTAAAGTTACCTGTTCTAATAGTTCCAATGTTTACATTCATTTCTCTCTGCACAGTATTATAGCTAAAAGTGCAGGCTCTGGATTCAGATACCTGGGTTTAAAAAATGGCTCATTAGCTATTAGTACTTCTTGGTATCTCCATTTTCTTTTCTTGTAAATGAGTATGATAACATATCCCACAAGTCAATTTTGAAGATTAAATGATTCATTGCTCATAACAAATTTGAAACAGTGCCTGGCACCTAGCACTTAACTCTCATTATGCTTTTCTGTCTCTTCTCACCTTGAGTCAAATGTAATGGAAAATATTTAAAAAAATTGTAATTCATTCATGGGAAAAAAATCTAAAATATTTTAAACCTTATAAATCTTAAGGGGAAAAATGAGTTATTCAAACCTAGTACCTAGTGCTTCTCCAAAATTAAATTGCGTAGATAATAAAATTTTTGGAAATCTCTTCAAAGTTTTACCTTAACATTCAGATAACTGGATCAGAGACACTCTATTATTCATAGAAGGGCATGCGGTATTCTCAAACATTATGTGAGATCCTAATAACATATTTGGAAATTACATTTACCTGTATTGAAATTTTCTTATTGACAAACTTCAGAAGGTGCTCCATCTTTATCCTCAATGGAAGTATTTATTCATCATTCTGCTGCAATTATGATATTGCTTACATACTAATTCAGTGTGGATTGGCCATTTTCTGCCTTAATCCCAGCACTTTGGGAGGCCGAGGCGGGCGGATCACGAGGTCAGGAGATCGAGACCATCCTGGCTAACACGGTGAAACTCTGTCTCCAATAAAAATACAAAAAATTAGCCGGGAGTGGTGGCAGGCACCTGTAGTCCCAGCTAGTCCGGAGGCTGAGGCAGAATGGCGTGAACCCGGGAGGCGGAGCTTGCAGTGAGCCGAGATCGCACCACTGCACTCCAGCCTGGGCGACAGAGCGAGACTCCATCTCAAAAAAAAAAAAAAAAAAAAAAAAATACATTTTATGACATAGACTAGCAGTTTTGAACATCATCTAAGTTTATAGTAAGACTTTTCTGAAAGGAGATATATATATATAAAATAGATAGATAGATAGATAGATAGATAGATATAGAATATATATATATATTTTTTTACTTCATAGAGTTTTCACTATCCAAGCAATATACTGCAGTGCATTGAGCCTTTTTCAAATTATCATTCAACTACTCAAGCATGAGTCATTCAATGGGACTTTCAAAATCAAGTTTTCCTTTTATAATTTACTTGAAAAATCTCTGTATTGCAGAAAACAAAAACAAAAACAAACTACTCTGTTTCGAGACTCTACATGTTCTATTTAATTTCTAAGAGTGGTGGTGGCGGGGTAGGGAAAGCTTAAAATAATTCCACACTTTTTATACATATTATATTTCAGGTTGAATTATCTGCTCGTCTGTAGTGGAGGGAAGAAACTAAGAACAACAACAAAAATAAAATACAAAAAAAAAAAGATCTGATCTGACAGGCTGATCGCTTTGAAGAAAAGAAAATCCCCATTCAATGGAAATACAAGGAAACCTATGATGGAATGGTTTTGTTCATACCAAATAAGTTATACTTCAGTATTTAACCTTTCATTTTAACTTTCTAACCACAAACTGGAACAAAAGGCTAAAAAGCTATGTGTAAATCTGTGTGAAGTTAGAAACATAAGAAATACAATAAACGGATAAAATTAGAGTTTTGTAACACACAGCATGCTTTTTGAATTTAGAAGTTTTAATGACTTTTTCTTGTTATATGTTTGGATTTCATGGATAGCATTTCAAAAGTAAATATAGACGTTATTCTAAGTAAGAGGGCAGTCACAGCAAGACACTTCATGATAAAACTTCTTAAAAGTAAAGAAAAAGAAGTAATCTTGAGCAGCAAGAAAAAACATACCTTACCCAAAAGGAAAAAACAAAACAATTCAAATGACAATGTATTCTTTATCAGAAAACCTGGCGGCCAGAAAAAAGGTTACACAATGTTTTTGAAGTGCTGAAAGAAAAGAATTATCAACTCTGAATTTTATATCCAACAAAAATACCCTTCAGGAATGAAGGGGAGATTGAGGCAGTCTAAGTTGAAGGAAAACTAAGAGTTTATTGCCAGTAAACCTAAGGATGGCAAAATAAAGTTCTCTAGACAGAAAGGAAATAAAAGAAAGCACCTTAAAACGTTAAAGAAGAATAATGTTGGGCAGAGCAAATGTGAATACATTCTCCTTGTCTTCTTGAGTTTTCCCAACTATTTTTGAAAGAGCAAAAAGTATAGCATTGTGTCAAGTGGAGGTCAATGTATGCCAAGGAATGTTTAAGACAATTATAAACAGTGGAGGATTAAGGAATTTAAAAGGAAGTGAAGTTTCCTGTTTCTTTCTCTTTTTTTTTTTTTTTTGAGACAGAGTCTCGCTCTTATCACCCAGACTGGAGTGCAGTGGAGTGATCTCGGCTCACTGCAACCTCTGCCTCCCTCCTGGGTTCGAGCAATTCTCCTGCCTTGGCCTCCTGAGTAGCTGGGAGTACAGGCACCCACCACCATGCTGGGCTAATTTTTGTATTTTCGGAAGAGATGGAGTTCACCATGTTTGCCAAGCTGGTCTCGAACTCCTGACTAAATGATCCACTCCCCCTCAGCTTCCCAAAGTGCTGGGATTACATGCG
This sequence comes from Pongo abelii, assembly GCF_028885655.2. NCBI lineage: Eukaryota > Metazoa > Chordata > Mammalia > Primates > Hominidae > Pongo > Pongo abelii. The sequence goes on along the minus strand of NC_071988.2, from coordinate 178,278,886 downwards.
TGAGCCACCACACCCGGCTGAAGTTTCTATACTTCATTTGAAGTGGTAAAATGTTCACATCAGATCTTTGGGGTGATGGAATGGTTCTGAATCTTGATTCAGGTGGGATTTAAAAGATCTCTTTGTGTATTAAAGTGGCATAGAACTACAGTTGTTCCTTGGTATACACAGGGGATTAGGTTAGTTCCAGCCTGCGCTGCCCGCATACTAAAATCCATGCACACTCAAGTCCCACAAGCAGCTCTGCAAAAACATGGCTGTCTCTATGCGTGGATTTCTTACCCCATGAATACTGTACTTTCTATCAGCCTTTGGTTGAAAAAAATCCACATGTAAGTGGACCCTTGCAGTTGAAACTTGTGTCACTGTGGGTTAACTGTACACTTACACATTGTACCAATGTAAATTCCTGGTTTTTATATTGACTATAGTTGTACAAGATACAATTACTGGGGGGATTCAGTGAGCGGTGTATGGACCCTCTATGTACTACCTTTGCAACTTCTGGTTAACCTGTATTTATTTCAAAATAAAAGGTTAAAACACATATATGTTTACACACACTTTGAAAACCACTGTCTCAAAGAATTTGTTTTGAAAAGACAACATTCTCATTGTTTCTATTTATAACAATTCTTAATTTTAAATTTCCGGTAGTGAAGACTCCATAAATAGAAATTTTTAAAAAGAACCTTCATTCAAATAACTTTTTAGCCCAGCAATATGTCAATAAAATTGGTTACCAGGAGATGTCTGAGTTACTCTTCCAAATTGTTTTGTAATGGATGATCAAGCAAACATCAACTGAAGGAAAGAAAATTGTTCACATATAGGTAGAAACTAAACCAGTAAAACTATGATTCATTCTAAAGAGAAAAAATGTTCTAATTCCAAAATATTAAAAATCATGACTTGTTTGGTTGTTTAAAATTTTTATTTTGAAATAATTCTAGATTCACAGAAGATTGCAAAGCAATAGGCAGAAAAGTGAGACACACTACAGCCTCTTCCGATGACAATCTCTTACATGACTATAGCACACTATCACAACCAATGATACAACTGTAGGGGTTATTCAGATCTCAACAGTTATACGTGACCTTGTGTGTATGTGTGCGTGTAGCTCTATTTAATCTCATCACGTGTAGGTTTGTATAACCGTCTCCATGAAAAAGAGGAGGGGGTGAAAAAATGGTTATGGCTATGTTACATAACATTTATAGGAAGGTCATTTGTTTGGACCAAACTCCTGCAAAAGGCCCAACAGATCAAACCAAAATGGAGATACTCATCTTGGAGTTCCACATCACCAAGACAAAATGAAGTTGTTTATCTGAACTTCCAAGAAATCAGGAGAGAGAGAGGGAGAGTTGCTAAATCCCCAAACAGGTCAGTTTTTGCTGGCATGATAAAGAAGTCCCCCCTGCATTCACCTTTACAAAAACAGTCTCACTGTGAAATGACCAGTCTGCTTTGTGTTCTCTGTTTCTGCTTGCTGCAGCCCTTTTTTCTGCCTATAAAGCCAACCTCTTCTGCTTGGCTCATCAGAATACTCATTCTATTTTATTGAGTGTTTCCCGACTCTCAAATTACAAATAAAAGCCACTTGTTGAATTTTTTGTCCTAAATTTGGTGCAATTTTTTTGAAAGCTATAAAGGGTTAAGTAGAGGGAGTCTTGTGGTGATGATACAGTTGACTGAACTGTTTTTTTTTTTTAATTTAAGTCATAGAATTTGTTTCTATTTAAAGTCTTCAAAACTTATTTAGAGTAAGGTTTATACTGTTGTCACTGATTTGAAATTCTCCATGGATAAAATCAGAATAAACAAGCAAGAAAACGGTGACTTTAAAGGAATAATTTATCAAAATCACAGCCTACCATTCTCTTTTCAGATTGTCTTGCCATTTAAATTAAAGTGTCTAGGGGGAAGAAGTATTTGACAACAAATAGAATTCAAATGGCCTCTTGTGTTTGTTAACCTTATTAATTGCTTTAACATCCAAGTGCCTGCATTTACTGGCATAGAAAGTTCCTGTTATTTATTGCCATTTATTGTGGAAGACTTTGTTCTTTGTGTTTTTCAGCTCTGTTATTCTTAAGAGCCAGGAACTCTGACAGCTGCTGCCAGGCCTGTGCAGTTTGTTTAAAACAATAGGGAAAATTGCCTAGCAACCTCACATCCAGCTTCTGGTACCCTCCTGGAGATCACATTCCACACACTCTGCTCATCTCCACAAGCTCACAAGGGAAAACACACACACATACAGAAACACACGCACATACTATAATCAAAACTAGCCTTACTTTCCCTTTTGCTAAAAGATATGTCCTTATTGTTCACAACTTATGCAATTCTCCAACATGCAGATCAGAGGTGGGTTGTTATAAACCCTGAAGAGATCACGAGGAGCTTTACACAAATGAATTAGTTCCCCCCTCCTCAAAGCTTCCTGTTACAGATTTACTATTTTAAGACATGACTATGCAGCTTCCCTTGCTAAAATTACAATAAAATATGCTCCTTATACTTTAATAAATATATATTGCCCCATAATGGGCATTATATATGTTGTCAATGTTTGTCAATACTTGACAAAGTTGTGGGAAATGTAAGTTTATTTTGAGTCCATTTCAGAACGTGGCAGAGGAATGAAACAACATTGTTTGAAAGTTGGTAATAGCCAGGGTGTTAGGCTGCTCCTATTTTATTTCCTTCTCCTATATTCTTGTTTAAGATATTATTGAGAATTGTGAGTAGGACATTATACCATAGAGTTAAAGGCATAACTTCAACTCCGAAGTTTTGATTTGCTTTGCCTATCTAAATTGGTTTGAGAAATCACTTAATCTTTGTATCCCAATATCTTCATCTGCAAAACAGAAACTTACACTAAATGACCACTAAGGTCTTCTCTCATCTAACATTCTGATACCAGTGGCCAAGGGGAGGTTCCTAGACATCAGTGGGACCTGGACTCCAGGAGGAGTCTGGCTCTTGACATGTCATGAGAATAAATTGAAGGATGTGTCAGAAAATAGCAAAAGTATGGAGATTTATTGTAAAGTGACACTTAAGAATGAGGAGTGCGGGCATACTCAAGAGAGAGACACGCAAAAGGGGGTTTGGGGCTGCTACATTCATGTTTGTTTTTTTTAAACCAAGAAGTGGAAAATTTATGAAGATTCCTGGAAAAAGATAGAGATTTCTTGAAACTGCAGTGTCACCCATTTTTCCACAAAATATGGGTGTTCCCAGAACTGTCCTGGCACAGGTGGGTATGTGATTCATATGTTAATGAGCATATAATGAGGTCCTATGTGAAACCTATGTCAAATCCAGCCCATGTTGGGTCCAGTCCCTCTTAGCCAGCTTGGCCCACACTATTTTTCAGGGTTTTATCAGCTCTTCACTTCTGCAGCTATTTCAACAGTTTCATTTTGCTAGTCATGTGAATCTGTTGTCTGGAATTTTCCATTCTCTTGTGACTACCCAGTATTATTCCTTTATCATTTTCATTACCTTATAAATGGCCTTGGTCTTCCAAGAGACTGTTTTATGCGAAAATTGAGGAGAAAGAAAAATGGTTATGGGAGATAAGAGTTTTTCCCTTCTTTTAAATATACCATTAGTCCCAACATTGTTATCTGTAAAACTGGAAGAGAAGAGTAGGCCAGATGACCACAAACACTTATATAAGCCTAGTAAGATATCAAGGATGCAAATATGTACAACTATTCCATATGATGATAAAAGTTATATAGATGCATATAACATTGATAAAGTTATGGGAAGTGATTTAAGGTGAAAAACAGTAAGAGATAGAAACTCCAGTGGAGGGGTCAGCCTATGGACCAAATCCAGTCCGGTGCTTAAATTTTGTAAAGATAGATTTATTGTACTATTAGGTTGGCACAAAATAATTGTGGTTTCTGTCATTACTCTTAATGGCAAAAATCACAATTACTTTTGCACCAGCCTAATATAACATGTTCATCATTTACGTATTATCTCTGGCTGCTGTTCATACTACAACTGCAGAGTTAAGTAACTGCAACAGAGGCTGTATGTCTCACAAAGATGAAATGTTTACTATTTGGCCTTTTATAGAAAACAAGTTGGTTGATCCCTGCTGTAAGGTATGAAAAATGTTGCTATGTTTATTTAGGCTTGAAACTAATCAACTCAGCCAGGGTATGTGCATATCAATGAAAGAGAAAAATATATTAAATGTTCTAGATATACTATTATTTCAATATAGCAAATATTTAAACAAATTTAGGATGGAATTTGATTAAAACGACTGATACGTTCATCATTAGTTTTTTGAAATGAATTAACTATTATTTTTAGGGTTTCTCATGTATTTATAGTCAAATACTCAAAAATTGTTTGGAAATGTCACAGTTACTTTATTTGAAATTTAATGTCTATTCAGTGGATGTTATGTAAACATTTGGAGGCCCTCCAAAAACAAATTAAAAAAAAATAAAACACACTTACATTGAGGAAAATGTGGAATCCAAGGCCCTGGATTTCCTCCATATCATTGATATTGATAAGAGTCAGTGTCATGTTTGTAAATCATGATTGTAAATACATCAGCCATGTAAAGCTGATCACTTTACATTGTGATGAACTTTACATGCACCATACTAGGATTAGATCAGCACTGTATGATTGCATAATCATGTGTTATTCATTCTGAAGTGGCAAGCAGAATATTTAAAATGCAAATACAGAAACATGTTAAATAAATGGAGAAGAGAACATTAATTTTTGGGAGGTTTCTTCTCAGTTGAATGCCTTCCACCCACCACCCTAAATAACAAAGAATAAAGGGATAGAGTTTTACCTTGCTAGAAACTTCCTAAACAGATAGATAATGTTTACTAAGAATATAGTTTAGGTTAATAGTTCATCTCCTGATATGGTAAGAAGATTTCTGTGATTTAATAGAAGGGCTCATCACTGAGTAACAGTTACAACACAGATTAATTGACATGAAATTAGAGAACATTATTTGAAGCACGAAGAAGGGCAAGTATATCCATCTTTTTTCTACCAATGTTCAGTTATTACAGAATCTCCTGGGCTATCCAGTTACTGCCCAAATTGCCTGTTACCATGACAAATTACATTTCAATACAAGATGACCACAAGAATATGGTGAGGAACTGGTGCAAAGAGAGAAGAATGGTGAAAGAAGAATTCAAAGTAAAGGAGAATGGTTAGATTGGTGGGAGGACATGGAGATAGAACAACAGAAGAATTAAGGAAAGAAAGTAATTACAGTTTGTGTGTGATGATGGTACCTCACTTTGGTATTCAATTACCACCTGGCGTCCGCTATGCAAAGAGTTGTTTAATCAGCTATAACTGTTTATGCTTTGGTATTGACTCAAGTCACATATGCTTTTTATCTGCTGCTAAATATTGAAATTACTTTTGTAACTGTAGATATCCTCAAATCTGATCTCCAATTGCTGTTGAAATTTGGTCAACATAATTTCCATGATGGTGAACACTTACTATTCCATTTTCCTATTAGCTCTCGTTTTCTCCTTTACTCATAATTGTCAACTCACCTGGTGACTGGTGTCCTGAATTTCATGTCCTTTTGATCTTGAATCTGCCACCTGTCTAGTTTTGATTCTACCCAGCTGCTCATATTCAGGCACACTGCCTTCCATGTTTTCCTTTTGCTGCCATCTACTGGAAAACCAATTACTTTATCTCAGACCCTCACTTGCTTGAAACTATTTTGTTCCCCATACTTAATGCATTTCATCAGCTAAAGCTGGGTTAGTTTTCCCGGAAGCCAGTGTACCCGAGCTGGTAGATCTGCTCCCATATCTAAGCTGTCTAATCATGCTGCAAGCAGCTAGGGACAAAAATACTAGAAGGCTTGAAATGGCCATAAAAATGAGACGGTAAAATAGTTTTTTTCTTTCTGTTAATTTTACCGAACATGTATTTTTTTTTTTTTAATGTACACATTTTGCCACATTCCCAGGGACCTGCTATCTGGTTACAGAATGCTTACTAACATTAGGCTCTTATTAGCGAGGAGGTCGGTTTCCATGTAGAGTTTATATAAAAGAAGCAAGTTAACATTGGCATTGGAGATAAACAGACTTAACATTTAACTCTAACATCAACATTAATAAGCAGTATTAATGAGGAATAATTAGGTATTTCTAAGTCTCAGTTTCTTATCTTTAAAGTTGTGGTTATATTACTATCTAATAAAATTTGTGATAGAATATTTAGGTCAAATTATGTTAAAGCAAAATGAAATCATCCCCTTCATCTTTTTCTAGACATAGTTCTGGTCTATGACATCATCCCTGTATTTGTCTCTCTTTCCAGCTTAGGCAAATTCTTTGTCTATAGGGGATGATGATTCATGTATGTCATGGCCTAACTGGACACAAGCCAAAGGAAAAAACAGAATCTACAAGTAAAATGGAAAAGGCTCTCAGGTTCTTTAGTACACAGAGAATAATCATGTCATTTTTTTAAACCATTAATATGCAATTTAAGAGAACTTGCATTTCAGTGATTTATACTATACCTCTAGGTTTTGATTTTAAGCTTTAAAAAGCCATGTTTAAATCATCAGAAGAGACATAGCTGATCAAGTTGAAAGAAGCCAGTTTCTAAGAAAAGCTCATTAATGGACTCTAAACCTAGTGACATTTGTCAGCAATGTTGTTCTTTCTATTCCTTTGGCAAACACAGTGCTAAAAGTGCTTGATGATAATTATAGAATACAGCTCTAATTGAAAAAGAAATGCTTGAATATTTTAATGGTTACTGGTACTCTTATCCTATCTGTGCCTCCATGAAAAATCCTGTTGAACATTTGCCAACTTGAATCCGGACCCACTTCATTTGGAGTAGATTAATTTACCCTTACAATCCCCATACATTAATAAACTTGGTCAACAAAAATGGCAAGGTGGCAACTGTAATGATTTAGGCTCAGAATTTCTTGGATATTGTTTTTTGCAAATGTAAATAACTAGAATAAAGTTTAAATGCTACAAATTAAGAAAATTTTTTTCACAATAAGGTTAATGCTCACCTTGAAATCTGATATTTTCAAAACATATCTGCAAAATTATCTTATAATTATTCAAGTACATTATGAGGATATTTCATATCCTTCCAGTGAGAACAAGAGTTGAGAGAATTTATTACAATGTGGTAAAGAAAGTGAAAAAATATTGATTTCTGAGTCTTTCAAATGCTTTTATCTTCACATCCCTTTAAATTATTTAATCTCAGTGTCTCAGTCTGTTTGAGGTGCCATAACAAAATACCAGAGATTGGGTGGCTTAAGCAGCAGATATTTATTTCTCACAGTTCTGAGGCTGGAAGTCCAAGAACAAGGTGCCAGCTGTCTCAGGTCCTGGTGAGTGCTCTCTCTCTCTGACTTGCAGATGGTGGCCCTTCTTGCTATGTCTTCACATGGCAGGGAGAAAGTCAAAGAGAGCTCTCTGGTATCTCTTATAAGAACAAGCACATTAGGCCAGGCATGGTGGCTCATGCCTGTAATCCTAGCACTTTGGGAGGGTGAGGCAGGCGGATCACCTGAAGTCAGGAGTTCAAGACCAGCCTGACCAACATGGAGAAACCTCGTCTCTACTAAAAATACAAAATGCACTGGGCATGATGGCGCATACCTGTAATCCCAGCTACTCGGGAGGCTGAGGCAGGAGAGTTGCTTGAACCCAGGAGGCAGAGGTTGCAGTAAGACGAGATTGAGCAATGCACTCCAGCCTGGGGAACAAGAGCAAAACTCTATCTCAAAAAAAAAAAAAAAAAAAAAAAAGAACAAGCACATTAATTCTACTGGAGCAGGGCTGCACCCTTAGGACTTCGTGTAACTTTAATCACCTCTTAAAGGCCCTGTCTCCAAAGACAGTATTATTTAGGATTAGGGCTTTAACATAGGGTGGGATGCCTTGACCATAACACAAAACTCAGAGAAAAACGTTGTGCCAGTAACAAACAACTTTTTTCTAAAATGTTAGAAATTTGTTCCTGGGAAAAATAAAATAAAATGTAAGGAAATAACTACAAATCATTATGTTAAAAATTATATTAAGGAAATTTTTGTGCTTTGATATACCCACATTATCAAGCAGTGTTTTCAAATGCTTTTTATATCATTTTAGGAGAAAGAGAACACTCAAAATATATGTAAGGATAATCTGAGAATATTTAAATTAAGACATTTTAAATTAAGCCAATAGCAAATAAGAAGTAGGGAGGCAGATATAGATTGTCATAATTTCAAGATATCAAGAGATATGAATAGAAGGTTTATTTGAAATTAACAGAACTTAAATTTCTTTATTATTAGCACAGAAATCTCACATATGTTATCTAATTTCATACCACAACATTTCTCTGAAAATAAAACATTTCAAGTAGAAGTATTATTTCCTACTCTCTTGAGGAAAGTACAGTCTAAAATGATCATGAATTTGTTAAAGTTACATTAATATGTGGGAACTTGTCAGATCATCCGGGTAACTATTTAAGTAAGTCTTCTAACTTTAAACACTATCAACTTTTGTGCTGCATTTTGTTAATAACTTTAAGATTATTAGTGGGAATAAACAGCTAAGTAAATTTCAATCAAATTAAGGATATTCACTCAGCTAGCTAGCCACCGAATTATTGCTTAAACTATTAATCTTATCCTGTGTGTTGTCACTAAGACCTCTTCTCCTCTCCTTACTTTTTTTGTTCTTACTCTAATTCCTCTTATTGTTAACTGAAAAGAACATTTTCCTCCTCAAAGGGAAATAGAGAAAATCTGTAAGCTATTTTATTTGCTTTTAGTCATAAATTACTTGTGTGTGTGACTTACTATCAATGATCTTTCTTTAAGGAATGCTGTGCATCTGAAGTACTGTTATAGTTCCCTGGAATTACTCCATAAATGTCTCTTTCTGGTGCTTACAACCTCTTATCTCCACAGCACTCATCACTCAGTGCCAGGGCAGTGGATTTGCACCAACATGATTTGCAACTATGAACAGAACCCTCTTTGTTTCTGTTTAAATAATTACATCAATCTTGTCCTGCCTGTGCATTGGAATGAGTTTTAACATAAAGATGGAGAGATTCTAGATGCAATTTGAAAATAATGCTGGCAAATAGCTTTATGACTTATTGTTTAAACCAAGCACACATTTGTTTAAGATATTTAATTAAACTAAAGAATAGCCATGTTGTAGAATTAGGGGGAAAAAAGGCAAAATATATTTGTACCCATTCAAAAGTCTGAAACATAACATTTTATAAATATGTATTCCTTTGACTTGATTTCTACATTAAATGAATCTTCTTTTAGGAACACAGTGCTTGTTTTGGCTCCATTAAAATTCATTCCTAGAGTACGAGTAGAGGAGTTTTTCCCATTATAAGTTGCAGGCTTCTTCCAGCTTAACCTAATGAAAATAATAGCTTATTTCTGTTGTAAAGAGCCACTGCCCATAGTTGTGGTCAGAGATTTGGGGATGGGAGGTTGTTAATAAAAGTACAGAAGATCCCTAGGAATTCTCAGTTACAAGTGCAAGAGAAATGAACTGATGAATTTATGTGGAGAGGGTTCCATAAGGCTACTCCTATTAAGCAATTGAGCATAAGAAATTAGTAGACAGCATTAAATTATGTCACAAACTTTTTCTCAAAGCAAAAGCACTATGATAAAGAGGATACATGTTGTATATTGTAAGGTTAAAACCAAAGCAAGTGCATAAAATCTGAATTTTTTCATCTTTCCTAATAAAGTTAACATTTTTTTCTTAGTGTTAAAATATACTGTGGTAAGAAATAAATCATGAACCTATATAAGTATTAAGTCTTTGTGTACTTGATGAAAACCTTACAGAAAATAATGTTTAAAATTAGATAAATCATTTGTTTTCAACTATCTTACCAAATTCAACCTTTAAAGATTTAGCTAAGAAATGTTTAAAACAGCACAAATTATAGAATAAGAAAAAAATAAACCGAGTGAGGGTAGGGGAGCATTTTCTGAATAATAGATGAATTACACCACACAAGTAAATACACAAAAGTTGGTTGAGATCCTGTTGTCATTTTAGGCACCTTAAAGCCTTTTGAAGGTAATGTCAATGTGAAAATAATAAATACAATAATAGGATGGTAAAATCATTGATTTGACTTTCTGCTCGGTGGAAGTGTGAAAATTGGACCTTGTAGGCAGCAAATGAGAAAGGGATTGATTTGGGCCTTTTAAGTGAAATAGTATCTCCAGACAATTGTGCCATGGAAGCCACAGTGCTTAGGTTGGGCTCAGAAAAACATTGTGGATAAGGATGTATATTATGAGAAGGATCTAGAAAAGTTAATATTGGATTATTTGAGCCATGGCTCACAGGCAAGGACCTATCATCTGGAGAACAGGATGATACAACGGTAGGTGCCAAGGAAAAAGTTGAAAGGAAATGGAGAAAATATAAAAATATTTCTGGGCCCAACAAATAGGCAGAGACTCAATCATGGAAAATAACAATTTGTTTAAAAACTATCAAAACTTATTTGGTAAAAAGTTAAACTATGGAGGAAAAAGTGTCAAAGTACCAGCCATTAATACATTATGGTTAATTAAAGAAAGGAGTGCTTCCATAAAAATCCCATTGGTTATCTTGTAATATGTATTTAACATTACATTTACTTTAAGAATATATTTACTACACTATTTTATATTGAATACCTAGTAATTGAATTGCTTCTTTGTTGTGTGGTGCCATCATAATGTTTCATCTGTCTTGAAAATAGAGTAGTTACATTTAAAATAAAAATAACACCCCAGAAAAAAATGAATATGGTCAGATCTAAGTGAAAAAAGCTAGCTAGACCATTTTACATGGAGGTTCACTGAAGTTGAGTTTTCTCTGTTGCTTGCTGGACTAATTCTGTAATCTGTTCATGGCAGCGAGGTGGTCTCTAAGCAAAAGTTTCACATTCCTTTCTAATGGGTTAGCTTTCCAGCCTATAGCAATATCAGATGTCTTTTAAATCAAGCAATGATAAGCAATATGTTAGAGAATATTTCCTGTAATATCTTGGGTTTAGAACAGATTTAGTCTTTTTGTCCTTTGATAACTCCTTTGATAACTGGGAGCAGTTAATGATACTGCCACTGTTTCTGACCTAATATTCTGAATGAAAAAATTTTTAAAAATTTGAAAATAAATTATTTAAAGCACTAGATTATTACAACATTGATGCTCATTTGAGTCTTAAATGTGATGTTAATGGTTACTTCAAAATTATTTGAGTTGGTTAACTTAAAGAAGTTGAATGTTCTACCATTAAATATATATATTTGAATCTTTACTTCTTAAGAACAGTCCTGTATGTGCTGGTTTACTTTTCTTTTTATTACAAAAAATTGTTTTTTCTTGAAAATTTTGCCTCATTTAAAAATTTATTTAAGGAACTTATTCTTACTAACATGAGAGTTATTTAATCCCTCGTGTATATAATCTACTTCCTTACAAAATAAAATGACAAACTCTGTGGTGGTGTCTGTTATCCCTGGCTATGTAGCATGCTGATATCATATACTGGAAATAAAAGATAATGAAAAAAAGAATAAGAAAATATGTGTGAGAGTGTGTCCATATAAACATACAGGTCCCCAAAAGCTAAACAATGGCCTTGATTATTTATCCCCCAGTCTTGACTGAATCAATATCATCCAATTGACTGTTTGAGGTAAACATAATGTCAAGCCATAGTCAACACTCAATTTGGCTCCATGAAGCAGTCAAATCTGACTCGGGTTCAGGTTATGTCCACTGGTTTATAGGGTCCACTCCTACTGCAGAATATGTTAATAAAATCTAAGCCTATGTGAAAGTTACCAGAATAAAAATTGAATCACTTCTGTTTAAAATATCCTGGCAAATAGATCCGTGAAAGGCCATGAAGAAAGGATTCTCATGCATGATTGATAACAAAAACTATCACAAAAAATTCTTCAAAAACCACAACTGTATTAGTCTGTTCTCACGCTGCTAATAAAGACATACCAGAGACTGGGTAATATAATTTACAAAGGAAAAATGTTTAATTGACTCACAGTTCCACATGGCTGGGGAAGCCTCACAATCATGGCAGAAGGTGAATGAGGGGCAAAGTTGCATCTTACATGGCGTCAGGCAAAACAACTTGTGAAGGGGAACTCCCATTTATAAAACCATCAGATCTCCTGGGACTTACTCACTACCAGGAGAACAGTATGGGGGCAATTGCCCCCATTATTCAATTATCTCCACCAGGCCCTGCCCTTCACACATGAGGATTATTACAATTCAAGGTGAGATTTAGGTGAGGACACAGCCAAACCGTATCAACAACATTGCACAAAGGCCATCACAACCAAACACAAAATATACTTTGGCAAAACATCTGCCCAACAATTGTCTGTTCAAACATGAATTGGTGCCAGCCTTGTTACTGGTCCTTACAGCCAAGAATAATTATCTCAAAACAGTTATGTTACCCTCCTCATTTTTTCCTTTAAAAACTTTTGTCTTGCTTTACCTCCCTGAACATGCATATAGTTTACTATGAAATACGTATCTCTATTGCAATACCTTATTCTTTGAATAAAGATCATTTTCTTTTAGGGAGCCTCTCTCTGTTATTCAGGTTGACACCTAAAAGATAGTTCATCCCAATAAGATAGTGGTACAAATTTTCTTTCTCCATACTACACAGTATTTTTTTACTGCCTTTGCAATATTTTATGCATAATGAATTTTTATACCTCCAGTACTCATGTTCACAGTTACAGATCCTTCATTAGTTGAATTTGGAGTAACTCCAGGCTACTGAAGGTTTGGGTTCTATGGTGGATCTTACATAATCTAAGAGCTCTATCTTCAAGTGCCAGTACTGTAGTCATTAGAGTTGTTTACCAATATTCTGTTCTCTAAATTTTGGAGCACCTGGCAGAATTGCGTTTCTTCACGTTTGTAGATATGGTTTGCTACAATTTGTTCTGGCCAGTGAAATGTGAGCACAAGTGAACTGTCTTAAAACTTTCAACAAAAGTTTTAAGAGCCAGCTTGTTCTTCACTGTGTTCCCTTTTCTCTCTGTCTCCATGACTATCACTGTCTCATCAGCTTGAGTCCTGCAATGAAGACAACAGATGTAGAGCAGACAAGTAGCATGAGTGAAATTTAAATTTATTATGTGTAATCCACTGAGATTCAGGGTTATAATCTCAGGACCTGACTCTCCTGACTGTTGGACTCAAACGACTAAGATTCGAAGTTTATTTCCAGATTCAGAAAAGGTTTATAGTAGAAAAATATGATAGTGATATAAACGGCTTTTTTTAAAACAAGAAAACTAGGTTTTCCTGAAAAGGTGACTCCTCTGGAAACAGTACTTTCCATATTGATGTGTTCATAACCAGATACAGTTCGGTCATAGAAATTGCCTATAACCGAACATAGTTCTTCTTAATAATGGCAACTTCATATGATTCAAACTAGTAAGTGTCCTAATGATATCACATTATCTTTGTGTCCAAGAGAACCACACATTGTGTTTTAGTGAGCTAAATGTTAAATATAAATAAGATTACTCACATTTAGTATTTGCTTAGAGTTTAATTTCATTTCATAAATGCCTTATGTTGAGGCCATTTAAAAGTTAGGCAAAACAACACAGTGTGATCAGAAAACATTTGCCTTTTGTAGACATGATGTAACGCACTTTTTAAAGCTTTTGTTTTTTAACATGTTAATGGTTGGTTGCTGCAGGACACATTCTCGAGGGTAAAGACGGCATTTATTACACTCAAAATACTGTGACTGAGGCTATTATGTTGGTTTTGACAGTTTTGCCAAAGAAAAATAAGATAATTAGCCAATATGGCTTACTATGTTAAAGAGAGATTGCAAAATGATTAAAATATAATTTTTCATTTTCAGAATGAGATTATTTCCAGTAAAAGAAAACACATATTTTACTATTACTCAGCTTTTCAGTTATTGAAATAATATTTCATGAAGGTCAACTCAAATCTACCATGCTGAAACAGCTTACAAGAGCTGTTTCAAGAGGGGCAGTTAAAATCATTTCATTAGTCTACTACCCCTTTGTTTCTATATTTACTATAGAAAATATAGTTTTTATATTTTAAATTTTTTGTTTCTAAATTTACTATACCAAAGTAAAGTAAATTCAAGGCTCTATTTCCATATGCTTTCTAAAAAAGTTAAAAAATTACTTATAAAACTTTAGAATTCCCAGATGTAAAATCTCATAAAGCTCTTCGGATATCAAATGTTGTAGCATTTACCAAACATTTTGATGAGTTAAGTGTAAATGAATCAGTAACATAAGGATTAAATTCCTTCACAAATACACAAGAGCTGAAAAAATTAGGAAAAGAGTTCCTTGGCAGTATTCAGTTGGGTTTTGTCACATCCAAAGGGTTTTAAAACTGTGTTTTGAAGTTCTCCTGAAACCAAAACCTCACTATATTTTTAAAAAAATTTTTGATCATCATTTGTTACTAATCCAAATTTAATAGTTTCCAAGTACTGTTGGTGGTAAACAAATAAAAAGTGGCTCAGACCAGAACCATATATTCACTTTTATAAATAATTTTTATAGCATTAAGAAATTCATTACACCATTTTCCTACAATGTTTCCTAGAGTTATAAAAATTAAAAGCAGAATTTCAGTAAATAATAAAAACCAAAATAGACAACAAATAATCTAACTCCACAGATTCCTATATTTTCTCAGTTTATAGCACTCTTGTATAATATCTAAGTAACATTTTCAATGTCCCCAGGCCAAAAATCTCTAACCATTTCATTTATCAAGTGGTTAGGGCTACACAACTTAATAACCATTAATACCCCAACAACTTAGTAGACATTTGAAAAAAATGCTATACATAAAAGAAAAATTAATATTTTTATTTTACCTTTAATCAACACTTGATAATTGTTATGTGTATCAGTTAGGTACTGTTAGGTATTGCACAACTTCTTAATCTTTGAAATCTAATTAGACAACGTCAACCTTATTTCCTATTTCATGCTGATTTTCTAACAATATTTGGCTTTTGTTGGAGATAATAATGGAAATTCTAAGCTCAAAAAGATATAAGATCATTGAGAAGACTGTGTCATAATCTAATTTTGGAACTTTAAACTATCTTGAGCTAGTAGTTTAGATAATGTCCAAGAGATGTTTAATGTTTCTGTGTTTCTTTGAAAATTTAAAATATACCATGGCACCTGTATGAGTTCACTGTGGCACCCCAGGGTGTCTCAGTAAACAGTTAGGGAACTGTGGGTTTTATCAATTGCATTAACTTTAAGTTACTAAACATTAAATAAAAAATTTAGTTGCTCATTTACGTTAGCCACATTTTGAAGGCTCAATAGCCACATCAAGTCATGCTACCATATTAGACAGCACAAATATAGATCTTTTCCATCAATATAGAAAGTTCTATCCAACAGCACCAATCAAACTGACATGATTTGATAAATAAATATGATGTGGGATTTGGGAGAAAGACAACAGTCTAGGATGATGTTTGGCCCCAGTAACTAGAAAAACAGAGTATATTGATATTGGAAAAATGCGAGAAAAGCAGGTGTGGAGAGAATACCAGGACCCCAGTTTTGGAAATGTTAAATGTAATACACCTTTTAGGCATCTAAATAAAGATCTCAAACAGGCAATTAGATATATGAGACTAGATTCAAGGGAGAAGTCCAGGCTGGGTAGACAAACCAAGTTTTACTATGTGCCAGGTACCATTCCGATCTCTTGAATAACCCATTCAATTTTCACAAAAACCTTATAAGCTAAGTACTTAATCCTCATTTTATAGATGAAGAAACCAAGGCACAGAGAAAGATATTTCATATTAATAGGATGAAACCTGAATTGTGAGAAGCTGTCTCTTCCACTACAGGAAATAAATCTGTGTCTTAGTTTGGGCTGCTGGAATAAAATGTTATAAACTGTGTGACTTAAAAAAAAGAAGAAGAAATGTATTTCCTACATTTCTGGAGGCTGGGAAGTTCAAAATACAGCACCAGCATATTCACTATCTCGTGAGGTCCCACTTCCTCAAAAAGCTCTTTTTTGCTGTGTTTTCACATTATAAAAGGAATGAGCACTCTCTTGCAGGTGTAAGGGCACTAATCCCATTAATGAGAGCTCCACCCTCATGATCTATTTACCTCCCAAGGGCCCCATCTCCTATACTATCAACTTAGGGGTAAAGATATCGACATAGGAATTTCTTAGGGGTGGAAAAGTCAGGACACAAACATTCAACCACAGTGGCTATTTGCAAAAACAAAGCCAAAGTAAAACAAGAATAAATGAGAGATGAAAAAAAAAAAAGGAGAGAAGAGAGATTCTGATTCTTTCAGCAGTCTTCCTGATTTGGGGAGCTAATCCAAGGATTTTTACTAACCAACTGTTGCAACAATAAAGTCTCTTTTTAGCTTAAGGAAATTGCAACCAAAAAAAGTCTTAAATAACACAATCTATGAGCATTTTGTTTTAAATCTTAGCAATACCGTTTATGTATAAGTTACAGAATATTTTATTTCATCTATGAGATAACTACTCCTAGAAATAATTTTAAAATGAAACCTGTTCTTTCTCCTAGCTTATGTTAAACCTAACCTTTAAAATATTTTCTAAAGAAATTCTTACCTTTTTTTGTCTGTATTATTATTTATTATGTATTATAATTAAAATCTTTATTTTTCTTACATAAACTTACTGAACTATAACCTAGATTTACAAAAGTGCATGAAGTGTTAGCCTACAGTTGACAAAGTGAAAATTTCTATTAGTTTACAGTTTCATAAAACGAACGTACTCACGTACTCAGCATAGAGATGAAAAAGCAGAAGCCGTCCTCATACAATACAGTGCAATTATTATCCCTTCCACTCCCAAGGATAACTATTATCCTGAAATCAAACAACAGTAAGTTTCTCTTGCTAGTGTTTAAATTCTATGTAAATAGAATGATATAGCATACAGTCTTTTGTGTCTAGTTTCCTTTACTCAGCATATTGTTACATATGTTGTAGTTTGTGGATTCTTGTACTCCCAATTCCTTTCCTATCACTGTCTCCCTATTCCTGTCCCAAAACGGGGAAGGAATTAGAAGAAATATGGGAACAAAACATGAATCACTGGTCCATACCGATTGGCACATGTTGCAAGTTCCTTCCTTAGGTCTCATAATCTTCACTGGCTCTCTGCATCTCTAGCTGGACTTTTAGATCTGCCACCTGAGTCATTTATTTTTCATGAAGAGTAACACTTGTTCTCAGCTGAGTAATTCTCTTATGTTGCTTACTGACAGTATAATTGTGGGGGCATAAGGGAGTCCACCAATCTCTTTTCACTGTGTACTGTCACCTTGTGCGCCTCCTGTGAATCTTATTGGGGTTTATTCCATTAGACAAAAACCATGCTCACAAATGTCTTAAATAAAAGTCCTTAAGCTTCTCTTTGTAATGTATTTTGTGTGACCGAATACTCCTCTGAGGAACTGCCATTGAACTTTCTGACAGCTTGCCCAAAGATGTTACAGTCACACTCTCAGATTCATCTCTAGGTCATGCTTTTTAAGTAATACCCTGAAATTAATCAGAAGATACATCCTAATTTTAGCACCATTTGCAAATTAAAGAGCTCAAAAATGTCCCAAACCATCAAGTTTTGGCTCCTTATTTTAAACAGTCCTTCTCTCAATGTCATGCTCCCCTTACAATAGACAGAAAGAAGAAATCAGGCAGCACCTTCAACATGTTGCTCAGAAATCTTCTTAGCTACATCATACAGTTCGTTAGACACACTTTCTACATTTCACATTCCTGCAGGGGATCATGTTGGTAAACTTTCTGCCACTGCATACCAAAGATTCCCGTCTTCTAATTTCCAATAACATCTTGGTAACTTGTTTTTGAGCTCCCCCTGACAGCATCTTTAAAGTCCAGATTTCTTCTAACAGTCTGTTCAAGGCAATTTAGGCTTTCTCTAACGAGCTACTCAAAATAACTTCAGCCTCTTTCTTTTGCCTGGATAGGAAGCCACTCCCACATTTTTAGCCACTCCCATATTTGTATGGCAACAATCTTACTTCCAGGTACCAAAACATGTATCAGTTACCTATTGCTTGTAAAAACTTACCTCAAAACTTAGCCACTTTGTTCAACAGACATTTATTATCCCATCTTTTCTGTAGATCAGAATCTGGGCACAACTTGGCTATGGTTCCTTTGGCTGAGTTTCTCAAAAAGTATCACTCAAGGTGTTGGACAGGGCTATGGTCATCTCAAGGATTTTTTTTTTTTTTTTTTTTTTTTTTTTTTTTTTTTTTTTGAGACAGAGTCTCTCTCTGTTGCCCAGGCTGGAGTGCAGTGGCACAATCTCGGCTCACGGCAACCTCCGCCTCTTGGATTCAAGCAATTCTCTGCTTCAGCCTCCCAAGTAGCTGGGATTACAGGTGCCCGCCACCACGCCCGGCTAATTTTTGTATTTTTAGTAGAGATGGGGTTTCACTATCTTGGCTAGGCTTGCTCTTGAACTCCTGACCTCATGATCCACCTGCCTCAGTCTCCCAAAGTGCTGGGATTACAGGCGTGAGCCACCACACCCAAACGATCTCAAGGATTAATTCCCCAATGCACTTACGTGGCTGGAGAAAAAGAACAGTCAACACAGTCAACATTTCTTGAAAACTTGCTAATGATAGGACTCCTTTAAAAGACACTGATGGGGCCAGGCGCGGTGGCTCACGCCTGTAATCCCAGCTCTTTGGGAGGCCAACGCGGGCGGATCACGAGGTCAGGAGATGGAGACTATCCTGGCTAACACGGTAAAACCCTGTCTCTACTAAAAATACAAAAAATTAGCCAGGCGTGGTGGCAGGCGCCTGAAGTCCCAGTAACTCCGGAGGCTGAGGCAGGAGAATGGCGTGAACCCAGGAGGCGGAGCTTGCAGTGAGCTGAGATCGCGCCACTGTACGCCATCCTGGGCGACAGAGCGAGACACCGCCAGAAAAAAAAAAAAAAAAGACACTGATGGTTTATTCTACAAGGAGAGTCCTAATATCTGGACTACTTTAGCAAAATGTGCTTGGTCTTTTTAAGTTTGTATCTGGTAAACAAAACTTGTATCAATGGATCTATGCCATATGGCTCCTAGGAAAATGTCACAAAAGCTGTGTAACTATCAGATTGTAAAATGGAAATATTTAAAAATCAAAACAACTCTGCTATGATCTGAACGCTTGTGTTCCTCCCATATTTATATATTGAAATTCTCTTCCCCATCCCCTCAATCCCACGCCCAACCACCACCAATGTAATGATATTAGGAGATAAGACCTTGGAGAGGTGATTAAGTCTTGAGGGCAGAGCCCTCACAAATGGTATTAGTGCCCTTATAAAATAGGCCCAGAGAAGCTTATTTAAAAGTTCCACCATATAAGGACACAGTGAGAAAGCACCATCTATAAACAGAAAGCTGGCTTTCACGAGACATCCAATATGCTAGTACCTTGATCTTGGACTTCCCAGTTTCCAGAATTGTGAGAAATTAAATTCTTGTTGTTTGCAGGCTAATCAATCTATGGCATATTTTATAACAGCCCAAATGGACTAAGGCAAACTCTCTCTCTCCTAAGTAAGCATATACCGCTTACAGATCTCACATGTTATTCTGTACCAGTGTATAGGGATGTGGCAAAAAGAAGGATCTGAGAACACAGTATTGATTCTTCCTGCATCTCTTTTGCCTTGTGATTACCTGTATTCTTAAAATAATTAATAAAACTTAATATTTAGTAAAATCTCTGGTTTTCTTAAATAGTGGTTTGACTCTCTGCTCTTTAGTTTATCTTAGAAACTACCCAAAGATAAATAAAACCTGCAAAATAAAGCAGTGAAATCAAATTCCCTAATGATAAGATATTAGAGGTGTTCTCAAGAACAAAGACATTATTTGGCTTTTTCTCTCTCACTCTCTCTGTTTTCTTAAATATATGTAAAGAGTATTTGAGTACATAAAACTTAGAAATTTATAATTTTTAAATTTAAAAGTTAAATAAAAAGCTAAGAGCTTTGTACACAAAGACAACCTTTAGTATCAATTAACTTCTAAAATGACAATTTCTTAAATGGAAAATTAAAAGAGAGAAAAAACAGGTGACCAGTCACTGGGAAAAAATTGAAAAATAGATGGCACAAATACAAATTTAAGAAACATGTAACTATTTTCATCCATCAGATATTAAAGAAGTTTTTTCCCAAGGGATGATGCCCAAAATTTTCTGGGGAGACCAGTGCGGGATCAAAGTGGCAAACCTGCAGCCAGCATCATACTAAATGGAGAAAAGCTGAAAGCAGTCCCCCTAAAAACTGGAATAAGACAAGGAGGGATGCCCAATCTCATCACTTCTATTCAACATAGTACTGGAAGTCCTAGCCAGAACAACCAGGCAAGAATAAATAAAGGCATCCAATTGAAAAAGGGGAGGTCAGATTATCTCTGTTCACAGATGACATGATCTTATACCTAGAAAATCCTAAAGATCCCTCCAAAAGACTCCTAGACCTGATAAACAACTTCAATAGTGTTTTAGGATACAAAATTAATGCACTAAAATCAATTGCATTTTTATGCAACAACAAAGCTCAAACTAAGAACCAAATCAAGAACTCATTCCCATTTACAATAGCCACACACACACAAAATATGTAGGAATACATTTAACCAAGGAGGTGAAAGACCTCTATAAGGAGAATTAGAAAACACTGCTGAATGAAATCAGAGATGACATAAACAAATGGAAAAATATCCCATGCTTATGAATAGGAAAAATCAATATCATTTAAATGGCCATGTTGCCTAAAGTAATCTACAGGTTTAACATTATTCCTCTCAAATTACCAATATCATTTTTCACATAATTAGAAAAAACTATTCTAAAATTCACATGGAATCAAAAATGAGCCTGAATAGTCAAAGCTATCCTCAGCAAAAAGACCAAAGCCAGAGGCATTA
The DNA here is from genome assembly GCF_028885655.2 of Pongo abelii. Taxonomy (NCBI): domain Eukaryota; kingdom Metazoa; phylum Chordata; class Mammalia; order Primates; family Hominidae; genus Pongo; species Pongo abelii. The sequence continues at coordinate 178,257,746 of NC_071988.2, read as the reverse complement.
CATTACATTACATTACATTACATTACATTACATTACATTACATTACATTACCTGACTTCAAATTATACCGCAAGGCTAGAGTAATCAAAACAGCATGATACTGGTACCAAAAAACACACATAGATCAATGCAACAGAATAGAAAATCCAGAAATAAAGCCACACACATACAACCAACTGATCTTCAACAAAGTCAACAAAAATAAATAGTGAAAGGCCATCTTATCCAATAAATGGTGCTAGGAAAACTGGCTAGCCATATGCAGAAGAATGAAACTGGATCCCTATCTCTCACCATATACAAAAACTAAATCAAGATGGATTAAAGATTTAAATATAAGACCTCAAAGTAAAAGTGTTAGAAAAAAAGCTTGGAAAAACTATTTTGGACATTGGCCTAGGCAAAGAATTCATGACAAAGACCCCAAAAACAAATGCAATGAAACAAAAATAGATAAATAGGACTTAATCCAACTAAAGAGTTTCTTCAAAGCAAAAGAAATAATCAACAGAATAAACAGACAACCCACAGAATGAGAGAAAAGATTTGCAAACTAACAATCCAACAAAGGGCTAATATCTAGAATCTATAAGGAACTTAAGCAAATCAACAAGAAATAAGCAAACAGCCCCATTAAAAAGTAGGCAAAGGACATGAGCAAACACATTTCAAAAGAAGACATAAAAGTGGCCAAGAAACATATAAAAAAATACTCCACATCACTAATCATCAGAGAAATGCATATCAAAACCACAGTAGATACCATCCACACCAGTCAGAATGGCTATTATCAAAAAGTCACAAAGGTAGCAGATGTTGGCAAGGATGCACAAAAAAGTGAACTCTTACACACTGTTGGTGGTAATTTAAATTAGGTCAACTCCTACAGAAAACAATATGAAGATTTCTCAGGGAACTAGACATAGAACTACCATTTGACCCAACAATCCTGCTACTCTCTACCCAAAGAAATAGAAATTGTTTTATCAAAAGGACACATTCACTTACATATTTATTGCAGCACTGTTCATAATAGCAAAGTCATGGATCAACTTAAATGTCCGTAAATGGTGGACTGGATAAAGCAAGTGTAATGGAATACTCTGCAGCCATAAAAGAATGAACTCATGTCCTTTGCAGGAACATAGATGAAGATGGAGGCCATTATCCTAAACAAAGTAACTGAGAAACCAAAAGTCCAACTCCATATATTCTCAAGTATAAGCAACAGCTAAATAATGGGTATACACGGACATAAAGATCACACTGGGGACTCCAAAAGTGGAGTAGGCAGGGCAAGGGTTAAAAAATTACTTATTGGGGCTGGACACTGTGGCTCACGCCTGTAATCCTCGCACTTTGGGAGGCCAAGGCAGGTGGATCATCTGAGATCAGGAGTTCAAGACCACCCTGGCCAACATGGTGAAACCCTGTCTCTACTAAAAACACAAAAAATTAGCCAGGCATGGTGGCAGGCACCTGTAATCCCAACTACTTGGGAGGCTGAGGCAGGAGAATCGCTCGAACCCAAGAGGCGGAGGTTGCAGTGAGTCGACACTGTGCCGCTGCGCTCTAGCCAAGGGGACAGAGTGAGACTCTGTCTCAAAAGAAACACAAAAGGTGCTTATTGGGTGCAGTGTTCACTATTTGGTTGATGGGCTTACTAAAAGCCCAAACCTCAACATTATGCAATATACCCACGTAGCAAACTCACACACGTACCTCTGAATCTAAAATAAAATAAAATAACAATAATAAATAAAATGTATACAGTTTATAGGTAGTGGGCAGTTTGACATTATGTAGAGAATACAGAGGAGCATGATTTTAAAATTATCCTTTGTTTTAACCAAGTATTTTCACTTCTATAAACTTAGAGTCATATTTTGAGACGTAGAGAGATTTATGCATTAAAATGTTATTAGCACATAATATAAAACGTAATTGTCCAAAAATAGAAGAATTTTATGAAGCATGACAATCCATAGAGTCCAGATAATCTCATAATTTAAAATTATAATCATAATAGTAATCACTATTGACTAATAATAGCCAATATTCACTGCATGTTTCTTAAATGCCAGGCATCATTTTCATACACCTGTTTATGTAGTGGTATATATGTCTTAGAGGTAGACTGTATTAAAAGGTGTTATTTCTGGCTTGATTATGGGAAATTTTCATTATCTCTTTTGTATTCTTGTGTTTTTAAGCTTTTCTATAGTAAACTTTTTGTTTCATGATCATAAGAGAAATATAAAAATGAAAGGAACTAGAATGTTTTCATTATATGCTGACTGACTAGGGTCTGACTGAGCCTCTCATAGAGAGATGCTAAATGAACCTATGAATTCTATATATTCTACTGTAGCAAAAAAAAAAACACAAAGGCCAACTTTTCATTATCTCTCATTCCTTACCTTCAAGTCAAATATCACATTTTTAGAATTTAAAAAGGCTTGCTCTATTTGTATTTTAAAAAGAAGGGCGTGGCTTTTGGAGCATTTTTGGACTCTGCATGGTTTCCTGGTAATGAAGAGATGGTATTCTGTAAACTCGATTATTTGTCTTTCATACTCTACTGAGAACTATGCTTGGTGCTGTGATACGAAGTTGAATAAATGAGTTCTTTTAGGAAGAAACAGGAGTGAATATTCCATCTTCTATGTTATTCTCTCAGTGTTTATTGCTCCAGACAGACTACAGAACAAATGTCCCACATTCCGTTGGCCTCCAAAGAAAGAGATCCAGCCCCATACTGTCTAAAAAATTTACTTGAAAATCAGTTCAATAAAAGACAAACAAGCCGACAAAGTTAAATATAGGCAAGAGAAAATAACAAAATTATATCTGGCTATGTTTTCTATTTAGTTCTGATGTGCTAAATCATATTATTCAATACCATTTAAAAATATTTATAGAGTGAGTACATATTTTATCCATATTCCTTCTATCCCAGTTTTAGGCAAGAACAACCAAACTTTTACTCCATAAAAATAAGCTTCTAAGCTCATAAACCCAAAGGGACTTGGTCCTGTCCTTAGGGAATTTAAATGAGCTAGTTGATGGTAGAAATGAAAACAAGTTCTTCCAATGTTGTATAGCAAAGTTACCTCTTTGTAAGAAGGTTAGACTTGATGACTTTGAAAAGATTCTCATCTTCATGCTTCCAGGAATCTATGATTTGATAAGTCTTGGCCTTCTTTCTATCTCATTCTGTTTCCTTCCATGTGGTTTGTAATCCATTTGGAAATACTTAGAACCAGGGTCTAAAATGGTCAGCATTGACAATAGCACCTTTTAAAAAGTAATGAAACTATGTACTAAACCAAATGATTCCTTAGTATGTCTTCTGTTAATTAAGATTTCTTTTTTTTTTTTGAACAAAGCATTTTGTAGTTTTAACTATAGCTCACTTTCATGTGATCATATTGGGTTTAATTAGTTCCAAGTGAGAACAAAGAGGACCTATCTAGAATAATCACACTGAATTTAATTTAGAATCCAAGTGCCAAAATATTGCATATTAGAAATTTTATATGTACAATTAATAGCCTACTCAGCGACATAGCAATATATAATCTAATTCAATACAAAGCACACTCTTGGGTAATCAGACATTGGTGTTTTAAATGACTTGTTTGTTATGATGTTTCTTCACTTGCATTTTAAGTATTAATCACCAGCGTTTATAAAATAAACATGGAAAAGAGGGCAACTCCTTTGGTGAAGCTACTTCAAAAGTGGGAAAGGGAGGAAAAATTAGGTCATTCGGCATTCTGCCTATAATTGCATTTTTCACTACTGCCTTAATTAGAACTGTTGAATCATTTTAGTTACTGCACATTCCTTCTCAACACGATTAGTTTATATTACTATGAGCAAACTCATTATCACCTTCTTTAACTTTGCCTTAAATTTATTGGTTTAATTATCTGAATTTGCAATAGCAAATGTACAACTTCAAGGCATCTAGTTTCACATTTCAATTTTCTAAAACACACTCTTAGAATGTAGGGAGAAAACTTAGATACTTTTTCTAAAATGAGTGAAGTTATGTGACATTATTTTGCTTCAAATGATTACAAAAAGGAAGGATCACTAAAAGAAATTTTTTTGAGTTAAACATTGTTAATGATCAAGAGATGATGAATAGAAACATTTATTTGTATTTTTTCTTTATATTTGTAACACACCAAACTAGATTAGTATTTCTACTGCATTTATCATGTACAGATGTGCACAGTTTTATGCAAATAATACAATGAAGAAAAGTGAAAAAATTGGAAAGGTTTAGACAAGAACAACTAATGAGCGAAACTCTCCTCATTATTCTGCTTTAAGGTCAACATCAATCCTGAAAAGAAAATATTGAAAAGGGAGAGGAAATAAATACAATAAAGTAATTCAAATAATGTCATTGGTCACTTTGGGGTTACTAAACCATTTCATACTCCAATTAGTTTCCTTATTCCCCTTTCTAATCAATCTACAGTTCCTACTTGGGCTACCACATCATAATTTTGCCTACCTTAGGTTATCTTGCAGCTCTTGGAATTCAGATAAATGGAATCACAGAGTATACTGAGAAGAGAAATTTTAAGTTTCAATTTCTGTTTTTTGCCTGGAAACAACCCCTCAAACTACGGGGTTAGTCTGTGTTTCCTCAAACTGAGGGGTTAATGTGACCATGAAAGACCAACATTAAACTTTCTGGGAGCTATGTCCGGAGATATTTTGTCAAGAATAATTATCAATGGGAAAGACACAAATTTCCTTTCACCTGTTTAAGCAGGATCAACATGCAATAAAAACAATATCATCACCTAAATTCCCCAAGTATTTAAGTCCATAGTGAGATATGACTACAGGTTTTAAGTAATCAGGCACCTCCAAATGTCTCTAATTTCTAGTCTTAACTATGGATTAATTCATTTGACACTAGAGTTCTTATATAAAATAAGATCCGTCAATGCACCTCCAAATCACATTAGACACAAGACATGCTGTTTTCCATAAATGGATACATTTGAAAATTGAGAATACAATATTTAAGAATTAATTTTTCCTAGCATTGTAAAATACATTGGATTATGTTTATTTATCAAACACTCTATTAGAAGACAAGATTCAGCTGAGCCACTGAATCTTAGTGGCTCTTAGCAAACAGTCACCTTAATTTTGAGTCTGTGTTTTCTTCATTTCTGTTTTCTGAGAACCACCTTTTCCCATGGACTTTAGCCTACTGAGGAAAATAAATATATAGAAGTTATAATGTATGTAAACAAATGCTTATATGTAGATCCCCACAGATTGCAATGGAGTTTGAGAGGATGAGGCAATAAGAATGCCCATGGGAGAAATAGTGGTTATACACACAGAAGACAACATGTGATCTAACTCTTGTTACAAGATTTTAAATGTGCAGAAAAGCTAGAAGGATTTTCTAAAAAGAGGAAATAACATGGAAACAAGTCCTGTTCACCAAAGAACATAACTATCTTTATAAGGCTATTGCAGGATATAATTTAGAAATGATGAAAAATGCAGCCGGAGTAGTTGGTAGGGATGAGTTTGTGGGGTCTTGTATGTTACACTGAGCAAAGCGATTTAATTCTTTGAACTTTTTTTTCAAACAAGATAGTAGAATCATCACAGTAACATTACAAAAGGTTGATGTATTCTCTTTTGCTGCCTGATATGATCTGGCTCTTTGTCCCTACACAAATCTCGTCTTGAATTGTAATTCAAATTGTAACCCCCACATGTTAGGGGAGGGACCTCAAAGGAGAATATTCGATCATGGAGGTGGTTCCCCCATGCTATTCTTATGATAGTGAGTGAGTTCTCACAAGATCTGTTGGTTTTGTAAGGGGCTTTTCCCCAATTTGCTCTGCACTTCTCTCTCCTGCCACCACGTGAAGAAGAACATATTTGCTTCTCCTTCCACCATGATCGTAAATTCTCTGAGGCCTCCCCAGCCATGTGGAACTGTGAGTCAATTTAACCTCTTTTCTTTATAAATAACCCAGTCTCAGGTACTTCTTCAAAGCAGTGTGAGAACAGACTAATACACTGTCCTAACAAATTACCACAAATTCAGTGGTTTGGACCACACAGATTGATTTTTTAAATTTTGTTTAATTTTATTTTATTATAAGTTCCAGGATACATGTGCAGGACATGCAGGTTTGTTACATAGGTAAACGTGTGCCATGGTGGTTTGCTGCGCCTATCAACCCATCATCTAAGTATTAAATCCCACATGGATTGGCTATTTATCCTAACCTCTCCCTCCCCCAGCACTTCCTACCCTGACAGGCCCCAGTATGTGTTGTTCATTCCTTCTTTATTAAGGGGTACTGGGAGAAACGACTAGCCATATGCAAAAAAAAAAAAAAAAAATTGAAACCGGACTCCTCCCTTACTCCTTATACAAAAATTAACTCAAGATGGATTAAAGACTTAAATGTAAAACCCAAAACTATAAAAATCTTAGAAGAAAGAAAATCTAGGCAATACCATTCAGGACATAGGCACGCACAAAGATTTCATGACAAAAACATCCAAAGCAACTGCAACAAAAGCAAACACTGACAAATGAGATCTAAGTAAACTAAAGAGCTTCTGCACAGCAAAGAAACTATCATCAGAGTGAACATACAACCCTCAGAATGGAAGGAAATTTTTGCAATCTACCCATTTGACAAAGGTCTAATATCCAGAATCTACAAGGAACTTAAACAAATTTACAAGAAAAAGTCCCAAAACCCCATTAAAAAGTGGACAAAGGACATGAACAGACATTTCTCAAAAGAAGACATTTATGTGGCCAACAGACATGAAAAAATTCTCGATATCACTGAGAAATGCAAATCAAAATCACATTGAGATAACTTCTCATGCCAGTCAGAATGGCAATTATCAAAAGGTCAAGAAACAACAGATGCCAGTGAAGCTGTGGAGAAATAGGAATACTTTTACATCATTGGTGGGAATATAGTTAGTTCAACCATTGTGGAAGACAGTGTGCTGATTCCTCATAGACCTAGAGGAAGAAATACCATTTGACCCAGCAATCTCATTACTGGGTATATACCCAAAGGAATATAAATCATTCTATTATAAAGATACATGTATGTGTATGTTCATTGCAGCAGCATTCACAATAGCAAAGACGTGGAATCAACCCAAATGCCCACCAATGGCAGACTGGATAAAGAAAATGTGGTACATATACACCATGGAATACTATGCAGCCATAGAAAGTAATGCAATCCTGTCGTTTGCAAGGACATAGATGGAGTTGGAAGCAATTATCCTCAGCAAGCTAATGCAGCAACAGAAAAACAAACACTGCATGTTCTCACTTATAAGTGGGAGCTGAACAATAGTCCATTCTCATGCTGCTGTGAAGAAATATCTGAGACTGGGTAATTTATAAAGAAAAGAGGTTTAATTAATTCACAGTTCTGCATGGCTTGGGAGGGCTCAGGAAACTTACAATCATGGCGGAAGGCAACTCTTCACAGGGTGGCAGGAGAGAGAATGAGTGCCAGCTAAGGAAATGCCAGACACTTATAAAACCATCATATCTCGTGATACTCACTCATGATCATGAGAGCAGCACTGGGGAAACTGCCCCCATGATTCAATTACCTACATCAGGTCCTGCCCTTGACATGTGGGGATTACAATTCAAGAAAAGATTTTGAGTGGGGACACAGTCAAACCATATCAGGTAAATAAGCAGTAGTTTTACTAATTTATAAGCAAATGGCACAGTAGTTTTACTAATTTAATAAGCAAATGGCACATCAATAAGCAATTGATGGGTGCTTTTCAATGTGCATGATTTTGATTTGAGGTAGGCTAAGCATGCTATCCTAAGAGGTCATAGTGGAGGAACAGTTGCCTGACTTCCAGATTGCCTCCCAGTTCCTTCTTTCAAGCACTCATGAGGCCTGTCTGCACTCCCTGCCCTTGGATTCCTTCAGATACTTGGATACCTACTATACCTACTGATCAATTTCCCTTAGATAAAAGTTTGCTTGAGTGATTTTGTGTTACTTAAAATGGAAAGCAACTTGACAAAGATGACATGCATGCACATACAGCTTAGTCTGTTACTTTAAAAAATTAATATTTTATATCACATTTCTCACTTGTTGTGGCTTTTGATTTATTAAAGTTGATTTCTTAGCTCCATCATTAAAATTTTATATTTTTCAGAGAAAGTGTGAGTGGCTAACACATGAAATATAGCACAGAAACTTGATAAAAACTGAAAACTGTTAATTAGATTTTTCTGTATATAAGTCATTAATGATCTTAGCCAGGAAAATTCATCTGTGTGGATCATGCACTAGGCAGATTACTCTGAGGAAAGTTGGGGAGATAGGAATGTGGAGGCATCTTGGATAGACTTTTCTTTCAAAATGCACATCTGAGATATGAAGGACAAGGATCAGATGGTGGTTAGAGGGTGAAGCCAAGGGAGGAGAAAAAATAATTTTTCAGGAAGGGAGTGGCTAGTATATTTAAAGAATTAGTAGAAAAAATCACAAGAAAAATGATGAGTTAAATTTATAAAATAAATTGGCATATGTATTGAGGTGTGCAACAAATACAGACAGTGCAAGAAAATAAGAAAAGATGGTATAGAAATTCTGCTTATTACCAAGGGGGAGTAACAGGGACTGAATCTACCCTACCACCTGAAACAAACAAATAACAAAACATATAGAACAACAGCTTTCAAGGTACTGGATATCAAGCTATGAAATAAAATGTTCCTTGAGGGCCAGGTGCGATAGCTCACACCTGTAATCCCAGCACTTTGGGAGGCCAAGTTGGGCATATCACTTGAGGTCAGCAGTTTGAGACCAATGTGGGCAACATGGCGAAACCCCATCTCTACTAAAAACACAAAAAAATTTATCCGGGTGTGATGATGCATGTCTGTAATCCCAGCTATGTGGGTGGCTAAGGCATGAGAATTGCTTGAACCTGGGAGGTGGAGGTTGCATTGAGCTGAGATGGTACCACTGCACTCCAGCCTGGGCAACAGAGTGAGACTCTCTCTCAAAAAAAAAAAAAAAAAAAAAAAAAAAAGAAAAGAAAAAGAAAAAATTTCCTGAGAAATGAGAAATGAAGTAAGCTCCATAATTGATAAAATTGATTCCTTGAGAGGATTTCAGGTCACAATGCATGAGAAAATAAGTCAATCAGACCCTAGAAGACTCGCTGAACTGATGAGATATCTCTGAGGGTACAGGCACACCAAGATGGGCTAGAGTTCACAGGCTAAAGTACTAGAAAGAAGACAACTTCACAGGGAGAAAACCCTAGAGATCTTCAGAGAGCCCCCATTACGTAGTACACAGTACTGTGTGGTGCACAGTACTGATCAGCACAGTAACTCTCCAAAACTGTGGAAAGAATCACTTAAAATGCTTACATGCCCACTGATCACACAGAACTCTAAATAGTGCCTGCCCTGAGCAGCAAGAGAAGAAAAACTCTTAATAGTACATTGGGTAGCATACTTAGGAAGCTGTTACTTTAATGGAAATAATTGGCCCTAGAGTGATCATTGATCTCAGTTCACCTAACAAATGTTAGAAACAAGACCTAAAAGAATCAAATTGTTTCCAAATAAGTCAGCAAAATCCCAGACCAAAGCTCAAAAATATCTATAGAAATATAAAAATATTCAACACTCAAAAAGGTAAAATTCACAATGTCTGGCATCTAATTATTAGGCAGGCAAGCAAATGAACAAGAAAACATATGCTATAATGAGAAGAATAATCAGTTGAAACTGACCCAGAATTGAGAGATGTAAAATTAAAAAAAATACTAAAATTAGTAATGTAACTGTATTTCATTTGTTCAAAAATGTTAAGTACAAACATGGAATATATTAAAAAGATCCAAATCAAACATCTAGAGATTAAAATTATAATGTCTAATATGAAAAAATGCACTAGATAAATAACATCAGTATGATGTCATGTTTAGCTTGATATAGATACAGACGGTTACCCATAAAAATACTTTTAAATATACACAAGCTGGTTCTTATAGATTAGATTGTATACCTTTCTAACAAATATAATCCATATGTTGTAGACTTAACCCCAATGTGACTGTATGTGGAGGCAGAACCCCAAAAAATGTAATAAAAGTTAAGGCAGGTCATAAATATAGGGCTTTAATCCAGTAAAATTAGTGTCTTATAAGAAGAGGAGGAGTCACTAGAAATCTTTCCCCCTCTACATATGCAGAGGAAAGGCCATATGAGGACACAATGAGAAGGTGCTGGTCTGCAAACCAAGGGATAGAGGCCTCAGGAGAAATCAACCCTAATGGTACTGTGAACTTCAAATATCTGAGACAGGTCTCAGTTAATTCAGAAAGTTTATTTTGCCAAGGTTGAGGACATGCATTTGTGACACAGGTTCAGGAGATCCTGACGACATGTGCCCGAGGTGGTCAGAGCACACCTTGGTTTTATACATTTTAGGGAGACGTGAGACATCAATCAACATATTTGTAAGATGAACATTGGTTCGATATGGAAAGGTGGGACAACTGGAAGCAAAGGCAGGACAACTCCAAGCAGGGAGGAGGCTTCCAGGTCACAGATAAGTGAGAGACAAACCACTGCACTGAGTTTCTGATTAGCCTTTTCAAAGGAGGCAACCAGATATGCATTTATCTCAGTGAGCAGAGAGGTGACTTTGAATAGAATGGGAAGCATGTTTGCCCTAAGCAGTTCCCAGTTTGACTTTTCCCATTAGCTTAGTGATTTGGGGGCCCCAAGATTTATTTTCTTTTCAGAGTACCTTGATCTGGGACATCTGGCTCATAGAGTTGTGAGGAAAAAATGTCGTTTTGTAAGCCAGCCAGCCAGTCTGTGATATCTTTTATAGCCCTAATAGACTAATATACTAGGATATACACATATATTTTCTTATTCTTTCATTTGAGTTGGCCTGGAAGCATGGTCACCCCAGTAGCAATGAACATTCCTAGTACCCAGAACTTGCTTTCTAATACCATTTTCTAATAAAAGGAATCAGTGTTCCTTGGATAAATGACTGTTTATACAATTAGGATAGTAAATATGCAATATGAGCCACAAAGTATACAGTGCATATAAAAACAAAAACAATATTGATAACATGTCAAAGGGACAGAAGACCCAACTGACAGAACTACCAATGGCCAAAGCAGGGAACAATTTGAGCAACAAAATTAACAGAGTAGTGTTGGATTATAACCTGAAGTATGAAATAACTATGTAAGAATCCACATGAAGGAAAGGGAAGGAAGGAAAAATGGAAAGAAGGAAGGAAGGAAGGAAGGAAAATAAGAAAGAAGGAAGGAAGGAAAATAAGAAAGAAGGAAGGAAGGGAGGGAGGGAGGAAGAGAGGGAGAGGAGAGGAGAGGAGAGGAGGAAAGAAAATGAAGAGAGGAAGGAAAAAATAAATTTTCTATGCTAAAGAATCCCACATGATTTATGTAGACACTCTAGCCTCAAGGAGATGATACATAATGCCTCATCTCTTACATATGGGATTCACGTAGTGACATGCTTCCAAAGAGTATAATATGGAAAAGAGGAAAAGAATGTTTTGGTGAAGAAAACTGACAAACACTACCTTAGCCAGGTTTTCGAGGTGTGCACCAACAGTGATGACGCACATTGATAGTATGTACTCTCGATATGATATAACGAGACTGAGATATTACCTTTCTTTTCTCTCTCTTGAAACACATAACCCGAGTTTAACCATAAGAAAAATATAATAGAACTCTAAATTGTGGGACATTCAACAAAATACCTAAGTATATTTCAACAAAATACCAAGGTCATCAAAAGCAAGAAAAGTCTGAAAAACTATCACAGCCAAGAGATGCCTAAGGAGATATACTGCATAAATATAATATAATAACCTTGATGACATTCTGGAACATGAAAAAGTAAAAATTAAAGAACTTGGAATAAAGTGTTACTTTAGGTAATAACAATATATCAATGCTGGTTCATTAATTGTAACACGTGAACCATAATGAAGATATTAAAACAGAAAAAAAACCAGATGTGGAAGTATATGGAAAATTTCTGTACTATCTCCACGCTGTTTTCATAAGTAAACAATAATAACAACCAAACATTGGATAGCCTTTATGGCAAATCAGACAATGCAGATGAAAAGATTAGTGATCTTGCAGAAATGGAATAAAACCTCCCAAGATGAAACAAAAGAAAAGAAGAATACAAAAACTGAAACAGGCATCAGTAAACTGCGGCACATCGAGTGGCTTAAAATACATTTGATTAAATCAGCTGAAGGAAATAGTTGGGGGTGTTGATGTGGGTATAGATAAGAAACAAAATTGAAGAAATACTGGCTAAAAGTGTAAAACTATAGCCTATGGATTCAAGAAGCTGAGCAAACTCTAAGCTCAGGAAACATGAAGAAAAGCACAAGGCATATCATAATCAAATTGCTTAAAACTATGGATGAAAAGAATATTTTAAAAACAGCCAAAGAAAAAATACACATTACATGCAAATGAACAAAGATAATGATAACAGAAGATTTTTTTCATGCAAGTGAGAAGATAATAGAGTAACTTTAAAAATTACTAGAAACACTAATTTCCTATTGTCACTGTAACAAATCATCACAAACTTAGTGGCTTGATACAATATGAATTTACTGTCTGACATTTCTGGGAATAAAAAGGCTGAAATTATTTCCACTGGGCTAAAATTAAGGCTTTGACGGGGTTGTCTCCCTTCTGGAAGCTCTAGGGGAAAATCCGTTCCCTTACTTTTTCCTGCTTCAGGCCACCCGCATTCTTTGACTCATGATCCCGCCATCTTCAAAATCATCACCTTCCTTCCTCTTGTATAACCTTTTCTGTCTTTTCATCTTTTCTCTTCCATCAGGGCACTTGTGATTACATTAGCCTCATGCAGAATATCGACATAATATCCCATCTCGAGCTCCTTAACTTAATCATTCATAATCTCTCCTCTTGAGCTTCTTAATTCAATCATCCAGAAAATTCCTTTTACCATGTATGTTTTTTACAGGTCCCTGGAACTAGGACATGGATGTCTTTGAGGGCCTGTTATTCAGCTTACCATAATTGTCAACCTGTAACTTTACATGCAACACAAATATATCAAAAACATTTCAAATAAAAACTATTTCGTACATAAAAAAACTGAAAGAATTCATCACGAGCAACTCACACAAGAAATAATAAAGTCTTTCATGTAGAAAAAACTAATGCCTTATGGGATGTTTGATTTCATTTGCCTAAAATTCTAGCAAAAGATTTTCAGGAATATATATGGCATATGTAGCAGAAATGACTCATGTTGATTAGCTATGCATTGGTTAAGAATATCAAGTTTATCAAATTCACAATAATATGTTCTGGGCTATTTGTTGCCTGCGTTTATAGACTCCCAGATATGTCATAAACAAAGAGAAATAGTAATTCTCATTATATTAGCGTTCATATGGAAAAAATGGGCTGGGCACAAATAGAGAAAATCATAGAATTCTATGAAAACAACAAAAAAAACTCTCAAAAAACAGATGGTACATTATAGCTTTGATATTACAAATTGAAATAAGATTTTAAAATATAAATTTTATATTTTATTTATATATGAGTTTTTGAGGGCTGGGGGAGTGGGCAGTGGTTACGAAATGTCAAATGCTACTATAAACCAACCGGATGATCTTGGGAAAGTGACTTGAGTTTCTGTTACCCAGTTACTTCTACCATAAAAATAAAGGAATATGGATTATATAACCTTATTATATAACCTAATGAATTCTTCCAACTCTGAGACTTTTTTCAAGTCCACTGGTAGGTAGCTTCAAGAGGCTCAATAGCTTAAAAATTTTATTCTGAAAATCTCTCATTAAGAAAATGCATTGTATTAGCTCAAATGTTCTCAAACACGATTTTTAAAACACCCCAGTCAGTACTGTGTATGTAGCTATATATCTTCTTCACCCATTGCATGAAAAATCCATGACTTCCTGGAATAATAGCAGGAAAGAAAAAAATAGACTTATCTGCCTGAACGGTTGAGACACAGAAAAATCCTGCCTTTACCGTGCTTCTATTGCATTCTCTGGCCTCTGCATCTTACATATAACAGCAATTGGAGTATGAATGAGTAGACATTTGGTAAGCCCAACAACTGTATTTTAAATTTATCATTTAAACTTATATTAGATAATTGCATATCACTCTTTCAAAACTGCAGTTACCTTTTTGCATTGGCATGCTTTTTGGATTAAATAAAAAAGTAAAATTCTGCCTACATGTTCATATGGCAGGTGCTCTCTTAGCCAACACTAAGTACAAACAGCTAAAATAAAATAGACAAAGCCAAAGGTGATTTTAAAAGAGATAATAGAAAACACTAGAATACTTGAGTTTTATACAAACTTTAAATGCAAACAATCATACTGCCAAGAGACAGTATAATACATTTCATGCATGCTGAGAAAATGTTCTGCATATATAAATTATCTGTGTTCTTTCCCTGTAACACATGTTTCTGAGATTTTCAACAGAAAATAAAATACATAGGGATAAAGGATGCCTCCAAACCCTTCAATAAAGCCAAGAATCTCAAAATATATTTCAAATATGCTCATTTTCAGAAAACTAAAACCATATCCACTCATCCACTCAGCGTGGTTTGATGCAAATAGCAATTAAGGAAGAAAGTTATCAAAGGAAAAGTGATGACCCCAGTTTCATTTTAGTCAATGCAAATTAACATTTAAAAGCATGGATAAAACCATTCTATAAATTAGTAATGCCTTGTTAATCTTCATTGAAAAAAAATCTGACAATTAAGGGGGAAAATATATGGTAAATAGCTGGCAAGTTAACAGAAGCTATGCTAAATTCATTATACTGTATTTTGCCCAACCTTGTTGAAGAGGACACTTGGTGGGGAAAAGATCATCAGCAAAACCAGCAGGGGATTAATTAAATGGGGATGGTTTATTCACAACCTCTCTCATCAGTTATGTTCCACTGAATCTAATGGTAAACAATGCAGAAACCAAAGAGAACAGTTGAAGACAAGATCTCAAGCAAAATCATCATGCATTTTATTCATCTGGTATTTAGTGACACTGCTGTGTCTGGCTCTGATCTATACTCTCGCATTTTGTCCTGCTCAGCATGAAATTCCGTTTGGACCACCCTCTCACTCCTACTCCACCTCATCCCCTCTGATTGCTCCTCTAAATCACCTGCTCTAACTTCTCCTGGGATTTTGTTTGTCCAAAGAGGACTATTGTAGGCTTATCCAAATAACAGGTAGTGTCTATCAATCAATGAGTAGCCATCACATTTATAGATGACTCCTTTGAGAAATCCCTAAGCGTAGTCAAATGTGAAACCAACTGAAATAAACTGTTCAGCCTCCTGTGTTGGTGCTGTCATTATTCATTATACATGCCTTTTTTTGCTTCTGTACCCAGACTCTATAGCAAATGTGGAGATAACAGAGAGATATGGAATTTTCTCTTTTTGTCTTCACCTTCTTCTTCTTAAGCACTTACAGATACTGACAAAGCTTTAAAAATAATAAAGTCATGAGTAGTCATCAGCACAGTCCAGGTGATTAAGTGGAGTCATTAGTAAATTCTAAGCAACAGCAGCTAATTGTCTTAGGGTCTTAAAGATATTGACTATTAAAGCTTACTTATATCAGGAATGCTTTATTTTCTGTTATCGAGGATCTAAACCATAGGTGTTAAAAACAAGCAGATGTTTTTGCTAGGCAAACAGTCCATTTGTAGACAATCCATTTTCCTCCTGCTGTACCACAGCAACCATTCCTGCTGCTGAGAGCTCCAGAAGAGCAGCGTGGTGGATGGAAGAGGGAGAACAGAGGAAGACACAAAGGTACTAATTACCTTTATACCTTGGGAGAGGCGCAGCGTGGCCTTCAGAAAATACAGAGTCTCCTTCCTTTGGAACCAAAAGCTCAAAACAGAAAAAGAGGTAATAGTGAATAAAAGTGCTTCCTGTTTCAAGTCCCAAGAAGAAAGTTTCCTGATAAAATCTTAGGTGGAGAGGAGGATTAAACGGAGGAATCAAACAGTATTAGTGCTATGTGTTATGAATTGTGTTGTGGGATTATGGGAAATCTATTATATATAAAAAGTCCGAACATCATTATCTTCTTTACACTTATAATATTTTTAAATAAAGGCATTATTTGATATCACAGGCATTGGCAGTTTTCCTTATTAAGTAAAAACCTAATTATCTTTTATTGAAGATAAGATAAATGAAGTAAAGTTCCAGAAGAAAGTGGAAAAAAATACATTTTTGGTATTTTCTGCTGTATTTCTGAAAGATCAAGACATAAGAAAACTTCCAAACTAGCAAATTATTCTCACCTTTCTTTTAAAAAAAATCTAAAAAATTATACAAATAGAAAAAATAATTCCTAAAGAATATATATCTACAAATCAAAGTCAAATATCTGTAAATTATTAAATATGTTGTAAAACATCTATTACACAAAATGGTATTCAGTTATTAAAAGTGAAATTTTTAAAAAATATCATTGATGGGAAATATTCAAGACAAGTTCAATGTAAAAAACAGGGCATACAGGTGCATATATTTTATGAGCTCTATGAGGTATATGTGAATATGCAGCACATTAACTGTATTCTTTGCAAATTTCGAATTAGGGATGTTATACATTTCAAAAATGTATAGCCAGGGGAAAATATTAAAAATCTGAGAACTTTTCTTACCCGAAAAAACAAACAAAAAAAATCTAAAAGTGTGATTCTCACTGTGCAAACAATGTGTTCAATAAACTATTACCACCTACCTACAAATATGAAAGAAAAAACATCTTAAATTTAAGGCCCATCTGTTTTATCTGACAAAATAGTTATTATCTATGTCAAACTTTTTGTCAGATAAAACAGATGAGTCTTGTATTTAGTCATTGACCTATTCATAATGTAATGCCACAATATGATCAGGTGAGAAGAAACCACATATATTTTCGAAGAAAAGAAACTTAAGAACTGTAGACAATGATGCCCAAAAACATAATTTGGTGGTTTAAGTACTAAATAGACAAAATATATGTATTTATGTGAAGCATGCAATAACTAACTTCATCAAAGAAAGTACTGTTGATTTTAGTTCTGAAGTGTCATTGCCATGACTACAGCTCCCTGGAGAACGAATTTAGCCTTTCTGTGAAAAGCAATATTTATTTTTGAACAAGTACTTCAGTGACACCTTCATCCTTGCAAATGTGTAACTCAATGATTTATGCATGAGAAGGGAAAGATTGCAATCTCTTCAAGTCTTCTTAGTCCAAATGAAACAGAAATTTGAAGACATTTACCTTTCATTCTGAGTGATAACAGGTTCTCACATGTATTTTCAGATAATTGCCTCAATTTTTTCATTCAGTTTGGCAGAGAATTCCCCAATTCTCTGCACAGGAAAGAACTGAGATTATGCAAAACCAACACTGTTGCAGAGTTCTAAAATGAAGGGCAAACAGATGAATAAAGCCAGGAAAACATCTAGGAGAGGCTCTTGGTTACTATGGAATTACAAGCAACTCCAGAAAAGCTTGTGTCAACATGGATTTTTAAATGACCAAGGAGTGTTCTGAGAGGTTTTGCCATGAGAGCAAGTAAATACAAAAATTCATTTGGAAAATCTGAAGCACAGATGGCCACTGGTGTGTTGGCAAAATACAATTCCCAGTGCATCTCTGTGTCGGCACAGTAGTTGTGTGTTTTAAGTTTATCTTTTTTATTGTTTATTTTTTTTTCCTAAGCACAAAACAGATTTATGGCCCTAGTGAAATCTTTAAACATTTTTGGAATTAGAAAATCCACTGCAACTGAAATAAGGTGCAAACACTTCACTTCAAATTCTACTGTTGTATTACATGATCCACTAGCAAAGATTTACCTGCTGTTGTTTTATTCTGCCCATTTCATCTTTCTTTCTCTACAGGTAACTGAGGTGAGAATCATGTGGGTTTTGGAGTCAAACCTACCTTTAAATTCCAGCTCAGTCACAGGCTTATGGTTTAACTATGGACAGAATGCTTAGCCTCTCTAAGCCTCAGGTTCTTCATCTAGAAAATGGTGTGTGTGTGTTGGGCGGGGGGGGTAAAACCATTTACCTATAGAATAGGACCTCTATGAGAATTAAATGAGATTACGTATGTAAAGTTTCTGACACTCAAGTCCTCAAATGTTAGTGGACCCTCACCCCTCACTTGACCTCTTCCTTCCTTTCTGGTTATAATCTGGGACTGGGCCTTTAGCATTTCCCACCATTTTTTCTCTTGAAGATTAGATAGAGATGAGAAACTAATAAGGATACAAGCTGTAGGATAGAAGAGAGAGAAATTACAATAGAGAAGAAACAAAAGCTTCTATTCTGTGATTTTTTGTTTTTGTTTGTTTTTCCAGATTGATTCTAACTCAGCCGTACTTCATTTCAACTGAATATTGAACATGAAAACATTCAGAATCAGAGACATGGAAACACACAGTCAGAGGAAAATAAAACAATTCAAGAGTAGAACTCTTTAAGAAAAAGTAAGTAAAACAGAAAAACTAGATAAATGAAGTAGGTTTCATTTAACAATATTACCCATATATTTTCCCCTCTTCATCACAAAGTACAACAGAACACTATTTGATCTTGTGAGAGAAGACACCGGGTTATCCAACCCCCCTCAAAATTCTTCCTATAGGTCAGTGTTCTGCCTAGTTACCCACAGAGAACATCAGACAAGTGCTCCATCTGTGTTTTTAGTCGTGTTATGGTGGGAGAAACATTCCTCTGAGCTGTACTAATTAGAGAAGAAAATTATTCAGACTAAAAGAATAGGTACCCCCTAAAGAAAATTCCTACATTTATCCTGATGTCACTCACCATTCTCTAGCTGTCCCTGCATTACACTAGACATTGTTGGGTCCTTGAAGTGTCTTAGAAATTGTCTCAACTTACAAACAACTTTATGTGAGACTTGTCTGAGATTATTTATGCATGTGTCCAGTCAATCAAACATATCATTAAGCACCTGTAGTAGTATATATCTGTTAAGGACCAAAGATATTATCATGAGCAAAACAGACATTTTCTCTAACCTTGGGACTCTTAAAAAAGAAAGATACTCATTAAAGATTTATAAAATCACATGTAACTATAAACACTAATGGTAGTGTGAAAGAAAAGAAATGGGTACATTGTTTTGGATAAAAGGAAAACTTGCTATGGTATGAGATGTCGGAGAGATTATCTATGAAAGTGACAATTTTGTTGAGATTTAAGGATGTTAAATTGTAGTTCAGGAGAAAATGAATTTGGTGCCAGATGAGAAGTGAGAAAGAAAATAGAGAATGTGAGAAAGTGAATGAAGGCCGTGGGGGCTGGAGAGCATTGAGTGCCGAAAGGTCATATAAGAAGGCTGGGGCCACATTATCCAGGGGCTTGTTAGACACAAGGAGCATTTTGATCATCATATGCCAAAAGCTAGGAAGAGATCCTAAGATTACTGCTTTCAAGTTAAGTTCCCCAGGGCAGAAAACCTGAGTTCAATATAGAATTCTTGCATTGATTACCTGTATGAAATGAAATTAGAAATTTCCTATTGTCAGAATTTCAGGTAAATCAACAAGCTGAAAAAATGAGCACAAGTTACCTGCAAATTGTAAAGAAAGCAGTACTGAAGTATCAGAGACCCTTGCAAAGCTTTTGAAAAGATTGCCAACTCTCCAGGGCAGAGATAGTCAGTACTCACCATTATCCTTGTGCTTCTCTTCTTTTCTCAGCCACACTTGTAGTTAGGCAGGGGCATGTGTCTCAGTTTTTGCTGGTAAAGATGTAAAGATAAATGACATACTCCATCTACAGGCTTTGTGATTTTAAAATGTCCCCTTCGCCACCCCTGTCCATGATTTTCTACTCCAGGCCACTCTCTCCTGCCACAGCTGCTTTGGAAACCCACAGCCAGGATTCAGGATGGAGTGGGGCCATTAGATTACAATGTAAGTAAAAGGAAATATTTTGTTGTTGTTGTTGAGTCACTACTGTTTTGGAGACCATGGGGGTTGTTACTCATATAGCATAGAGCATTTGATCACTGCTGCATGATCAAACCACAAAATTTAGTGCCTTAAAAGCAATAAACATTTATGAGTTCAGTTTCTGCAAGTCAGGAATCTAAGCATGGTTTAGCTGGATGCCTCTGGCTCAGAGTCTCTCACAATCCAGTCAACTGTCAGCCAGAGCCTCAATCAAATCCACTAGAGGATAAACTGCTTCTGAACTCACTCACAAGGTATTGGGAGGCCTGCAGGCTGCCAGAGATACCAGTTTCCTGCCATGTGGGTCTTTCCATAAAAACAGCTCAAAACATGGCAGCTAATGTCTCTAAGAGAGAGAAAATAAACAATACAGAAGTCACAGTATTTTTGTAACTTAATTTCAGTAGTGTTATCTCATCACTTTTGCCATATTCTGTTCACTAGAGATGAATCAGTAGCTCCAGCCCACACTTAAACAGACAGGATTCTACAAGGGATTGAATACCATGAGATGAAAATTATTGAGTGTCTGCCATCCTAGAGGCTGCCTGCCACATGTAGTGCCCCCACCTACATGTTCCCAAATAGCCTATACAAAGGGAAAACATAGAAAATTTAGAAACAAAGGAAATTGGAGCATATCAGAGTAAGAAATTGTAGGGTGCAAATTATGGCTTTTTTATGTCCTCTCTCTAAGCTTCTTGCATACCTCCTGCCAAGTAAATGTGGCTTGAAAAGAACCAACCAGAGAGTCTAGGTTGATGACTCTGAGCTGAAGAAACATGCATGCTCATTTCTATTCTGCGCCCAGAGCAGAGTGACCTGAATGCAGTACTGTAGAAGATGTCAGTAGGGTTATGGGAAGTAAAGTTTAAATTAGACATAAGATTGAAATTTCTTAGAAGCCTCACCTAATAATGTGGGACACCTAGATGTGGATGCCTGCATCCTATTTAGCAAATTCTAAAGTACAGGATGACTAGAATAGCTCAATATGACAGGGATGAGACAGGTTATGAAGGGAGCCACTTATAACCCAGTGTGGTATGTCAAGAATCCATAAGTCTCCCAAGGCCCAGCTGGAGGTGACAGATGATACATAGGATTTAGCCATTGTGGTGGATAGACTCCAAGGGGACTCCCAATGATCCCAACCTTCTGGTACTCAAATCCTTATATAATCCCTTCCCTTTGAGAGTGGGTAAAACCTGTGATTTGTGTAACCAATGAAAAAAACCAAAGTTGCTAGGATGTCACTCCTGTGATTATGTTACATCCTATAAGACTTTATCTTGTGAACAGTCTGCACTAGAGACTCTCCTTGCTGGTTCTAGAAAGTAAGTGGCCATGTTGAGGAATTCCACTTAGGCAAGGAATGGCAAGTGGCCTCTAGGACTTGAGGGCAGCTGCCATCTGACAGCCAGTAAGAAGCTGAGGTTATAAGTGCTAAAGACACAAGGAAATGAGTTCGGCCAACAACCTGAGAGAATTTGAAAACAGATTCTTCCTCAATTGAGCCTCTAGATAAGAATGTTGCCCTTCCTGCACTTGGATTGCAGCGTTTTGAGACTGAGCAAAGAACCCAACTGAGCCATGCCCAGACTCCTCACCCAAAGAAACTGTGAGATAATACATGTGTGTTGTAGTTTGTGGCAAGGTGAATGCAGCAATAGAAAACTATACAACATCTTGAAGGTGTTCTTTCCAAGAGCAAACCTCTTAGGATGAGAGATCTCCAAAAAATAGAAATGAAAGTCACATACTGTCAATGGCAGAAAGGGTTGTTGGGGCAGCAGGAAAAATTGTTGTTAGTGACAAGAACTGTGCAGGCAACAAACTATTAAAATCATATAGAATAGGGGAATGTTGTGAGCTGAAATGTGTTCTTCTTAAAATTCATGTGCTGAAGCCTAACCCTAAGTACCTCAGAAGGTGCCTATATTTGGAGATAGGGCTCTTTTAAAAGTTGGTCAGAGTTGGCCGGGTGTGGTGGCTTGCGCCTGTAATCCCAGCACTTTGGGAGGCCAAGGTGGGCGGATCACCAGGTCAGGAGTTCAAGAACAGCCTGGCCAACATGGTGAAACCTCGTCTCTACTAAAAATACAAAAATTAGCTGGGCATGGTGGCGGGTGCCTATAATCCCAGCTACTCAGTAGGCTGAGGCAGGAGAATCGCTTGAAACTGAAAGGCGGAGGTTGCAGTGAGTCGAGATCTTGCCACTGCAAACCAGCCTGGTGACAGAGCGAGACTTCATCTCAGAAAAAAAAAAAAAAAAGGTGATCAGGGTTAATAAGGCTGGGTCCTAATCCAATATGACTGATTCTTTTTAAGAAAAGAAAAGGTTGCCACACAGTGAGACAGCAGGGATGCGTGTGCACAGAGAAAGGACTATGTGAGGGCACAGTGAGGAGGTGGCCATCTGTAAGCCTCAGAAGAAACCAAAACATTAACACCTTGATCTTGGTCTAGCCCCCAGAACTGTGAGAAATAAATTTCTGTTGTTTAAGCTACCTAGTTTGTGGTATTTTGTTATGGCAGTCTTAGCAAACGAATACAGGGGATATCTTTACAACACATATGAGTAACAAAATATTTAAACTCAGAATACAGATGGTCCCTGACTTATCATGGGTCAACTTACAATTTTTTGACATTAAGATGGTACTCTTACAACCATTCTGTTTTTCACCTTAAGTACAGTATTCAATAAATTACATGAAGTATCCAATACTTTGTTATAAAACAGGCTTTCTGTTAGATGATTTTGCCCAACTGTAAGCTAATGTAAGTATCTTTGTTTTTGTTGTTTATAACAGAATACCTGAAACTGGATAATTTATAAAGAAAATTAATATCTTTCTTACTGTTATGGAGGCTGAGAATTCCAAAGTCAAGGGGCCACACCTGACGCAAGCCATCTTGCTGACTGGGACTCTGAAGAGCCAGAGGTGGTGCAGGGCATCACAGGGTGAGAGGGCTGAGCACGCTAACATGCTAGCTCAGCACTCTCTTTCCCTCTTTTTATAGAGCCACTGGTTCCACTACATGATAATCCATTCACCCATTCATCCTTTCATCTATTCATGAAGATAGAGTCCTTGTGATCCAATCACCTCTTAAAGGCCTCCCCTTTCAATATTGCCACATTGGAGATTAAGTTTTTAACAGATGAAATTTGAGGAACACATTGAAAACACACCAGTAAGTGTTCTGAATATGTTTAAAGTAGGTTAGGCTAAGCTATGATATTTGGCAGTTAAGGTGTATTAAATATATTTCCAACATATCATATTTCCAACTTATGAGTTTATTGGAATGTAACCTGATAATAAGTTGAGAAGCATAAGTACTTGAAGAATTCCTAGAAATAATGAGAAAAAGATAATCCAACACAAAAATGGGCAAGGTAATTGAATAGTCAGGTTATATATATACATATATATAGCTAACATGACATGAAAAGTTGCTTAAATCATAATTATTATCATAGAAATAAAAATTAAAACTACCCACAAGAATGAAGAGAAAGATATTAACAATTAAGTGTTACTGGAGTAACTAGATTATTCAAATATTGCTAATTAGAGTATAAATTGTTATTAACACTTTGAAACTTTGACAGTGGTACCTGGAAAGTTTAGCATATGTATAATCCCTGACCCAGCAATTCCACTTCTGGGTAACATGTTACATGTGTTCTTCTAAAAACATATACTAGAATGATCATAGCAGCATTTATATAATGACTCTGCTGCTGTCTGAATGATTCTGTCTTCTCCAAAACACATGTGTTGAAATCCTTCCCCCCAGGGTGATGATATTAGAAGGTGGAGTTTGGGGAAGTGATTCAGTCATCAGGGCAGAGCCCATATGAATAGGATTAGTACCCTTATGAAAGAGGCCCAAGAGAGCTCACTCACCCCTTTACCAAGTGAAGACATAGCAAGAAGGTGCCATCTATGAACCAGAAAATAAGCCCTCACCAGACACTGAATCTGCTGGTGCCTTTATCTTGAATATTCCAGTCTCCACAACTCTGAGAAATAAATTTCTGTTGTTTGTAAGCTACCCAGTTTATGGTGTTTTGTTATAGCAGCCCAAATGGACTAAGACAGGCTCCTAACCAGAAATTTTTGTCAATAATAAGATAGTGAATAAATTGTATTAAAAATTCTGTATTCTGTAGAAATAATACAGCAATTATTGCTACATGCAACAACTTTTATGCATGTCACAAACAAAATTTGCAAAGAAAGACCGACACCAACTTTATGACTACATTAAATACATATTTGAGAAAGAACAAATTCTATGGTTTTAGAAATTATAATAGTGGTTACCTTTTGGATATAGTGCAATATGCACTAGGATGGGACATGAAGGCAGTTTCTGTGCTGCTGGAAGTATTTTCTATTCAGACTTGATTTGTGCTTACACAGGTGTGTTCACTTTGTCAGCATACTTTGGTGTGTACTTATAAATTTACACACTTTTATGTCTATATATTTTACTTCAATATCATGTATTTTTTAGAAGTAGAAACTCATTATACCATGCTCCAACAGGCTTTTGGATCTTTCCTGTTATATTGCTCTTTAAACAAAGTTTGTGTCTAGAAAAATAAATGGACTTGATTATTTTCCACTACTACTCACTATACAAGTTTCGGGTTTGCTTCCTCCAGCAATTTCCCAGGGATTTTGATAATTCTAGATTATTTTTAGGTTCATTTCTTGTTTTTTATTGCTGATACTCTGCAGATAGCATGAACTTTGATCCTGGACCCAAAGCTGGCTTCATGGGCATGAGATGTGTTCAGTCTCAGAGGGCCCGACACTCAGAAAAGCTCCACGCTTAGTTTAATATTATGTTGTCCCCTTTTTGAGACTCCTGATAATTTTCATCTTTGAACTTGTGTTTTGTAGGTAAAGTCTGATGAGGCAATAATGCAAAGGAGATAGGCACAATATAGCTATCCATCTTCCTTGATGCCCTGTTCCCATATAATGCTCCATGAGTACACAAGTCCTGTGACTCTTGAGGTATGGGCGTTCAGCAAAACTCAAACAAGGAAGGCATGTTACCTCTACCACTCATTAATCAGGAGCACTGACAGCCCAAAAAGCCCACCCATTCTGATCAAAGCAGAACTTGCATCAAACAGGAAAAAACACAATTGCATTCTAAGACACACCATGACCAAGGAGCACTGTCATATCCTTTCTTACTTGTGTTAATTCCCTGTACTAACTAGTCAACCACTGACATTAAAAATGATGACACAGCAGGAAAGGGAAAGCTAGAACTACCCATTGTTCCTCTTCATTTCAGTGCCTATTTAGTTGTCAGTATATGTAGGTAGAAATGTTGGTAGAATGTGCATGTATCAATAAGATAAATAAAAGCAGTTGAGTTCATTTTATACAGTTTCCACTGTTCTTGTAGAATAAAACACATATGCATATATGAGCTGTGAAACATGAATTGTGTAATTTCTCTGATTCCTTATTCTAACACACATTCATATTTGCATTTAAAACTATCATTAGACACTATAAAAATTAAGGGTAAAATTCCAGCTAATTTAAAATTTTAGTGTGGGGTTTTTGTTTACTTAGAAAGACGTAAATAGTACCTAAAGTGTACCATAACACATCAATAGAGAGACTATGGAAGGAAATAAAAATTTTATATTTTAGCACCATTACTAGTAGTGGTTTTTTTCTTGCTTTCTGAACAAGAGGCCCTGCACTTTTATTTTGCATTGGGCCTAGCAAATTATGTAGCCAGCCTTGCTTATATACCTGCTTGGTACATGTCTAGGATTCTTTTTCTCACAAAGCATTAGATAAATGACAAAGTTTTTATATATTTATCTGGGCCACAGGATAGAGTTTCTGTAATCTGTGAAGATAGTGAGTACCTAAATGTTTCTAGCTGTTAGCAGGAGCCTTTTACCTTGCTTCTGGGAGTATATCTGTTGCCAAGACTTCCATGAAAGGGTATATAATAGCACCCTCTGATAGCTGACCATTCATTTCTGGTGACTGGAAATTTCTTTGTTTGTTTCAGTCTTAGCTGTAGTATTTATTTATTCTCCTTTATTTTGTCCCATAGCACATACATTTTTAGTTAAAAGGGATTATACTAAATCAGATGTTTTTCTGCCATACCTCCAAAAGTCTTTGTCAACGTTTTACAATCATCAAATTCTTGTTATTTTGTTATCCCCCTAAAGTTGAAGATATCAACTCACATATACCCTGTATCCACTTGTGCTGCACTTTATACCCACTGCTTCGTGTTAAACTTTGGTAGCATTTATTCCTCTATAGGATTTCATGTCCCTCAGATAAACATTGACACTAGAGAACTGGTCACTTGAGTTCTTTGTGGATAATTCTTTTTAAAAATAGCTAATAATAATAATGACAAAGCTAAATAAGCCATATCTATACTATGAATTCACCATACTTTCCTTTGAATCCCTTTCTGTCTAGAAAAGAATCTTCAAGTTTTTCTTTGCTTTCCTTTCTTCACTCTTTATAATACAATGTGATTCTACATCTCTCCAGACAAACCAAGATATGACTTCTAATTTTTTTCAAAGCTAACACCACATAAAAGAATCCTTATTTGTGAACATAGGTTAAGTGAAAAAAAAAAAAAGGAAACTTTACGTTTTTGCCTCTTCTGCACTGTGCTTATAAATAAGACAATTATTATGAAACAGGCCAACTATACAATCACAAAAACATTTATTTATATAAATAAATTTATATATTTATTTAGAAATATGTTTAGTACATATTTATGTACCAAACACATATTAAGTTTGGCATTGCATTTGGTGGAAAATTATAGAACTAATGACTTACGGTGGAAGAAAGAAATAATTTTTCATATTACAAAAGCATCATAACTTAGAGATTGCTCACTTCAGGTCATGGACTCAACATACTTGGGGTTTTTTACATCTTCCTCATGGAGCAAGATGGCTGCTGATGCTCTAGCCATCATTCATTTTTGCTTTACGTTGGAAATATTGCCATTCTTAACAAAACTGTAATTTATGTATTTGTTTTATCAAAGAAGAGAGAAGAACAAATATTCAGTAGGTAGTTAATAATGTCTAGCCCATTACTATTATTCGTATTTTTTAAACAATTTATCAGGTTGTCAGAGTAATCCACTATTTTTCATTATATGCTAATGTGGACACCTTTGCTTTTCTTAGATTTGTAAACTGTTTACCAATGGGTGGTTGGCATTTTACAATCATAAGAACCAAAATTAGTTACTAAGTAGTGGAGTACCAGTTAGAAAGCTGGAAGCCAGTAAAATTAATTGAAATAAGAGAAACAGAATCTATGCAACTGGCCATTGATATTTAAACATTTTAATGTGTTCATTTTTATTTGAATATAAAAAATCTCATGAAAATTCAGCTACTTGTTACAAAAATAAGAACTAGCCACTAAAATAGTTATAGCAACAATTTGCAAGCATTTCACATAGAAATAAAAGAGGCTATTCTACATTATGCAGTTCTTGTGTCCTGTAAAGAATTAAACAGTTGAGTGGGCACGGTGGCTCACTCCTGTAATCCCAGCACTTTGGGAGGCTGAGGCAGGTGGATCACCTGAGGTCAGGGGTTTGAGACCAGCTTGACCAATATGGTGGAACCCTGTCTCTACTAAAAAATACAAAAATTAACTGGGTGTGGTGGCACACACCTGTAATCCCAGCTACTTGGGAGGCTGGGAGGCTGAGGCAGGGAACATTGCTTGAACCCGGGAGGTGGAGGTTGCAGTGAGCCGAGACGTGCCATTGCACTCCAGCCTGGGCGACAGAGCAAAACTCTGCTCAAAACAAAACAAAACAAAACAAAAAAACAAAAAGATTAAACAGTCAAATTGAAAGAATATAATTTTAATTTGTTTGGCATTGAAATAAGAGACGATTATAGGATGACCTGAAATTCTTTTTTTTTTTTTTAAGTTTTGGAAACATTAAGTCAAATGTGTGGTCAATCACTTGATAGCTATGAAAGTTATTTCTAGAAATACCAGTTCATGGTTAACTACAGCAATCAATGCAAAGGTTACAGATACATTAATCTAAAACATTCCTGTGTCCTAATCCAAGAAGCTATAGATTTTAAAATAAATTACAAAGGAAAAAAATGCTTAATACATTTCCATCTTAATCACAATCTACAAGGCCATTTAGTATTAAATAATTCAGAAATGTTCTTGTCAGTGAATTAAGGTCAAGTGTGTTTGATTGTCTATTTAATGCCACAAGAAAAGGAGAGTGAAATAACTTTACAGGGCTGCTGAAAGATAAAATAAAAGGTCTCTTTATTTATGACATCCTTTGATGTTTCTCCACTGATCAAAATTGTCATACTAATACAAGAATATTGTTTTTGAAAAATAAAGTAGTATGGAAAAGCATAAAATTAAAAGCTGTATTTTCTTTGCTCACATTGGCACCACACTCCTACTTTCACCTAACAGAGGCAACTTTTTAAAAATTATTATTATAGATTCAAGGGATACATGTGAAGGTTTGTTACATAGATATATTCTGTAATGGTGAGATTTTGGCTTCCAGTATGCCCTTCACCTAAATAGTGATCAAAGCAATCCTCAGAAGAAAGAATAATGCCAGAAGCATCACATTACCTGACTTGAAACTACATTACAAGACAATAGTAACCAAAACAGCATGGTACTGGTACAAAAATAGACACATAGATCAATGGAGCAGAATAGAAAACCCAGAAATAAAGCAAAATACCTTCAATCAACCCATCTTTGAGAAACTCAACAAAAATTTACAATGGGGAAAGGATGTTCTATTCAATGAGTGATGCTTGGAAAATTGGCTTGCCATATACAGAGGAATGAAACTGAACCCCTATCTCTCACCAAATACAAAAATTAACTCAAGATGGATTAAAGACCTAAACATAAGACCAGAAAGTATTAAAAACTCTAGAAGAAAATCTAGGACAACTCTTCTGGAGATTGGACTGAGCAAAAAATTTATGACTAAGACCTCAAAAGCAAATGCAATGAAAACAAAAATAGACTAATAAGACTTAAACTAAAAAGTTTCTGCAGAGCAAAAGAAATAACAGAGTACACAGACAACCCATAGAGGCAACTATTTTAAATAAATTTCTTCTTCAATTTTTTTTTACTATCTCTTCAACAATATGATCCTGGTTTTCAATTATCTCCTTTAAAAGATACTTGGACTTTCCATTTCTATAAATCATGGCAAAAGATCTCACTCGTATCCCCTCCTTCCATCTTAAAAGTGAGAACTTTTCTATTTTCCCTTCTTGCAAGTGTTGGAAATTATGTTCTTTTCTTCTATTAGTAATCTTTTTATAATTAAGCAATGTTCTTTTTCCTGTATTTTTTGCTTCATCAACATTACACAATATCACTTAACACTCACAGTAGAAGTTGCAGAAATCAGAGCACTTACGTTTTCCCATCCTCTACTCCAATTCCATTTTCAATTTACTGATAACTATTTTTGTCACTTTAACACATTTATAACAGAAAATGCCAACCCAAATTTAGTGACGGGTAATTTTGGCTCACTTTCACAAATCACATATACAATGGACTTTAACCACTTTCCTGTGGCTAGGGGGGACTATGATCCAACTCTGACAAACAAAATGCTGACACGGGTGGATCACTTGAGTGTGTGAGCCGGGCTCCTGGAGAAGATGATAAAAAAGGGTAGGCTCAGCTGGCTTGCTCCTTAGCATTTTGCTCCTTTATTCTTTCTCTTTCTGTCTACTTGAAATATGAATATAACACTTGGAAATATTATACACAGCCTTCCTTTGATAATGAGGAAAATCTTGAGAATGAAGTTTACACCACAAAGATGGTGACAAATCTTGAATAGTTATTGGGTTTCTCCAAGAATTTTTCTGAGCACTTTTGTGAACCTTTACTTTCTTAACTGCAGATTTTTGGTTGCATGTGACAGCTGATTAAGCCCTTCTTTTCATTTTTTCCTTATTTTCAGGTAAAACCCTTCTTAATTGATTAAAGTGATTTAAAGAAATAGAAGTATTCATTGTTTACTTTTCTAGAAATACAGAAATAGGTGGTCTTGTGTTTAGTCTAGCAAGCCAAAAAATGTCTTTAAGTTCTCAGGCTTTTCTAGGTTTTCTCTTGAGTATCACTGCTAGGTTGATTTATGGAACTCATATTTGTTATTTCTAAGTCTCACTATGAAAACTTTGGTAGCCATGGAGATGCACTGCTGAGGAATTCATCTAAGAGATTCTGCTGCAGGGAGCAGAATTGACTGAGAGTTCCAGCTTCTGTACCCTTGGGTGACCCAATTATGTGAAAATTGAGACCACGATTCCCTTAGGCTATTCCCAGCACATGACAGAGCAACGCAGAGGTACTAGATTCAGGCCATTCCTTCCAAGTGATAGATTATTCTAATGGGAAAATTTGTCACAGGTGCACCCCATCAGCCTGAGACCGTCAGTCAGACACCTTCTAAAATAACACTGCATTCTGAAGCTTTTGCTACTTAATTCTTCCTTCCCCCTCTCTTTTGTAGTTGTCAGACCCATTTCATGGTGAGAAGCCTCTTCTTGAGTGTTCTTGCTTTCTTCGCCTTGATCTGTCACAGACATTTCCCCTGATAGATCCCATGTATGTCTAATTCTGTCTTGGCATTAACTCCTTGGGACACTCTAACACAGATGGCACTAGGAATGTAACAGAAAATAGTAAAAGTGGCCAGATGCAGTGGCTCATGCCTGTAATCCCAGCACTTTGGGAGACTGATGCGGGTGGATGTCTTGAGTCTGAGTTCAAGACCAGCCTGGGAAACATGGTGAAATCCTTTCTCCACAAATAATACAAAAATTATCTGGGTATGGTGGCATATGTCTGTAGTCCCAGCTAATCAGGAGGCTGAGGTGGGAGGACCACTTGAGGCCAGGAGGCAGAGGTGGCAGTGAGCCAAGACAGCACCATTGCTCTCCAGCCTGGGCGACAGAGCGAGACCCTGTCTCAAAAAAAAAAAAAAAAAAAAAGAAAAAAAGAAAAAGAAAAAGAATATAGACAGTAAAATGATCTTAAGGACCGGCCCACTGCCTACTCCACTGGTAAGGATGATCCCACTCCACGTGGAATGTGTGGCACAAATGGCAGCTAAGTTGCTGAAGATTATCAGTGGAAAACTAAGTTGCAGTTGATAAGGATATTCTCATCAGTGTGAAGATTCAGGCCTCTGAGAAATGTGGAGGTATGATATTATAACATCAACAGGGTTGGCTAGCTATTACTAAATTATACTGATGACCTGAAGATGGATAATGAGCAAGCTAGAGTCATGAAAAAAGAATTAAAGCTTGAGTGAGGGAGCCAAGGAGACAGTTTTCTAGCTTAGAAACATTCAGTAGAAGAACAGTCAGTTAAGGAGCATAGTCGAGATTTGATCCAAGATGTCTAAATGCTCAGCCCAGGCAGGTCTGTTATTGCCAATGCCAGGTAAAACCTAGAGCCTGGAAATATGGGATGGGAAACACCAGAGAATGTCCTAAGCATGTTGGCTTTCCAGAATCCGCTCCCCCAAACATTCAAGCTTGGAAAATTAACTCACCCTTCCATTGTAAGAGCTAGCATTCCCTATGGCCCTCATTCTCCATATGCCTCTCTTCTGGAAAGCAAAGGAGTCCCCTCAAGAGTTGCCTTCCATCTCCCTTCCTGACGGCAAGGTCAATAACTAGGATTAAATCCCAGCACAACCTGGCTGGAGACCTGCTGGATCTAACAAGGCAGGAAAGAGAGTACATCCTGAAACAGCCATAAGAATATTCTAGTAAGAGTCACAAGAGTATCCCAAGATTGCAATTTGAGGGTGCTTGATGAAAGTGTTAAAGCATAAGACTGGATAAACAAAATGCATTGACTGGGGGTACTTTCTCAGACATTAAATTTAACACCCTGGCAAAAAAACTTAGCTGCTAGGGTTGCTGCTCACAGAAGCATGGAAAAATTATAGTCAACACTCAGTGAAGTGCAAATGCCTGCACTGTCCTGGAAGATGTCATAGGAAAGGCAAAATAGGAAAGTGAGGTTGGCTGTGTAATTTTATGTAAGTTAAGTTAGAAAGACCTCTAATTTAATGTACATATTGCAACCTGAAGGACGTCACCTCATCCTTATAAAATATTTCAGGGTATGCAGTCAATGTGCTAACTGGGAGAAAATATTTTGTAAGGATGAGGTGACATCTTTCAGGTTTCAATATATACATTAAATTAGAAACCTTCACATAGTGATGAGTTCACAATAAAAAAAATACATGGATCCAGAAATGGCTGGAAACAGGAGTGACCTCTTTTGTTATTATATTCAGTTACACATAGGAGAATTTGTTCTCATCCTTGCATATCCGGGTTTTGCAGGGTTAGGGGTCATGGTCCTTAAATCTGGAAAATTTTACCAGGGAACACAGAAAAATCCCATTGAACTACAGTATATAACTACTGCAGGTACATTTTATAATTTTGGGTTTAGGAACCAGCAAGGAAGAAGAGGAGTCACCATATTGACCCTCGTATTTGACCCCAATTGGCATAAAGGAGACTGCTTTTACACAAAGGAGCAGGGAGGAATATATGTGAAACCCAGGTATGGCAGGCAGAATTCTAAGATTATTCTGAGACTCTTCCCCTGTATAATTCTAGGAATGTGATGTAATGTCATATATAGCAAAAGTGGATATTACAGAAGTAATTAAGGCCTCTAATCAGTTGACTATCAATGAATCAAAAGATATTATCCTGGGGAAGGCCTAATTTAGCTGAAAACCTTAGAGATATTTGCCTCCTGGCCTGAAAGAAGCAGTCATGTGGTGACTGCCTATGGGTAGGGTGCCTTCTAGGAGCTGAGGGTCTCAGTTCTATGACAGCATGGAACCAAATTCTCTTAAAAATCTGAATAAGTTTTAAAGTGAATCATTCCCCCTCTTGATCCTTTCAATTAAAAGGCATAGCCACAGCTGACACCTTGATTGAAGCCAAATGAGACTCTGAGCAAAACATTCAGTAGAGCCATGCCAAGAACTGAACTGTGAGGTAGCACATGTATGTTGTTTTAAGCTGCTAATTGTGTGGCATTTTGTTATGCTGGAAAGCTAATATACTATGTTATATGCTTGGGAGCCTCTTGGTAAGCTCTGGTCCCGATATGGCTATGAGTTGATACGTGTGGTTAGTTTCTTGACTGAGAAGGTTATGATTACCAAGTATATTAGTCGGTTCTCACATTGCTATGAAGATACTACCTAAGAGGGGGTAATTTATCAATGAAAGAAGTTTAATTGACTCCCAGTTCTGCATGTCTTGGGAGGCCTCAGGAAACTTACAATCATGGCGGAAGGTGAAGAGGAAGCAGGCACTTCTTGACAATGGAGCAGGAGAGGGAGCAAGGGAGACCATCACCTTTAAAACCGTCAGATCTCATGAGAACCCACTCACTGTCAGGCAAATAGCATGGGGGAAACCACCCCCATGATCCATCCACATCCCACCAGGTCCCTCCCTGGACACATGAGTATTACAATTCAAAATGAGATTTGGGTGGAGACACAGAGCCAAACCTTATCACCAAGGGTTTAGACCCTCAGGAAAGAAGGTTTAGGCATACCCAACAGGTAACCTATCAAGACCTGCCAAAGTGGTAAACATAAGTAGAATTTAAATCAGGTGATAGAAGATGAATAGGATGGTTACCAATGGTAGTCCTGAGAGCTAAGGTATATACGAGGACTGCAGTTTAGCCCGCAAGTTTAGTTAATGTTATCTAAGTTTCCTCCCAGGAAAAGGGATACATAGAAACCACGGAAAGCTGTTTTTCAAACAACTGTTACAAAATGAATCTGTGTGGTTCAAGGAGTGGATTTACATATCTATCTGTAAATTCATAAACTAACATCCTAGTTTGTAAATATTTTGAGAACGTGGGTGTCTAACATAAATTCGCCTGAAAAAGAAAATACTCTAGTGACCAGGAAGGTATTCTGTGTAGCTTTTTCTTTCTTTAAGAAAATATTTTGGGCCAGGCGTGGTGGCTCACACCTGTAACCCTAGCACTTTGGGAGGCCGAGGTGGGTGGATTGACTGAGCTCAGGAGTTCAAGACCAGTTTGGGGAACACAGTGAAACCCCATCTCTACTAAAATACAAAAAAAAAAAAAAATTAGCCAGGCTTGGTGGCATGTGCCTGTAATCCCAGCTACTTGGGAGGCTGAGGCAGGAGAATCACTTGAGCCCAGGAGATGGAGGTTGCAGTGAGCCTAGATCAAGCCATTGCACTCCAGTCTGGGCAACAAGAGCCAGAATCTGTCTCAAAAACAAAAACAAAAGCAAAAAAAAAGAAGAAGAAGAAAATATTTTGTGAGAATCAGAGCTGCTGATGTTTGGGGCTCACTTTGGCATATAGACTGAGGCCATGGTTCGCTGTGCCTCCCACCGGGCAATCACTGAACACAATGAGTGTACTAGTTTTGGAATGTTCCAAGACCTGTTTCCTCTAATGGGAGACTTTTGCTCTAACTCCGCATTGGCCTAACTGACACATTCACAGGACTTCACTATGATCTGAGTTCTCCTAATGCATTCTTTTCTTCTCTCTCTCCCTTTTAACTGTAAAATCTGTATCATGTTTGGAAGTTTCTCCCCACTCCACTCTTTTCCTTCATTCTCAATCTGCTGCCACTTGTGTGTCTAATCTTGTCTTGACTTCTATTTCTCAGAGAACTCAAATTAAAACAGATACAAAATCTAAAGCATCACATTCTTATTCACGTATTCAAGAGTATAAAAGAGGTTGCAATTTCTAACATAACCCTAGCCATTTCTCCTTGGTATCTATTTCTTTTAACAAGAAATTGACTTTTTTTCCAGAAGAATTTCAGCAGATATTCTTCAAGGCAGCCTAGTAAAGCAACTATTTGGGTTTTCACACTTCATAGTAGTAGATAGAATGGAAAACAGTATTTAAAAATGGCTATCCAAATATAAAAAGAATTTTGAAAAAAGCTAGATCAAAATAATTCATTATATATGGAAATATATATGGATAATTATTGACTTTACACAGAAACATAAAATACTTAGGAATAAGTTTAACAGAAAATGCATATAAAATCTGTATCTTGAAAACTACATTCTTGAGATTAAATAAGATGTGAAATACATGTGGAGAATAATGTAATAAGAGTTAAGACGGAATTATTTAGGCAGTTAGCAAGGGCATGGGAGCCCTCGGTAAGGTTTTATGTGTGTGTGTGTGTGTGTGTGTGTGTGTGCAATAAAGCTTTTTTTTTAATGAAAGCAGTCCCAACTCATTTTCTAACAAAGAGTAGCCTGTAAAGTCAAGCTGCAGACATAGACAGGCAAGCTGGGTGAATGCCAGCAGGAATTAGGGGCTAGACATGTTCAAGATGATGGCCCCATCTTCACTTCTTTTGTCACACACATGTACGTGTGACAGGTTGACACTGATCCACTGGAAAGCTCATTTGCATAATAAGATAAGCGTGGGGAAACCAGCCTTCACCGAGGGCCTTGTAAACGTCACAGCTAGTCGAACCAATCTGTGAGCCCTATTTGAAAATACAAAACCAAAGGACAAAATGAAAATCATGAAAAGGAATGAAGAACACCTATAAGATGTAAAGAGTAACCCCCAAAAAGCAAATCTAAGTGCCGTTGACATTCAACAGGGAGTTGAGAAAGAGCAAGAGGTCAGAAGTTTATTCAAAGAAATAACAGAAAACTTTCTAAACCTAAAGTAAGATATAATTATTCAGGTACAAGAAAGATAAAGATTATCAAGCAGATTCAACCCAAATAAGACATATAATAATCAATTTCTCAAAGGTCAAAAGACAGAGAAAGAATCCTAAAAACAGCAAGAGAAAAGCAGCAAATAACACATAAAGGAACAAGTTGTTTGACAACAGACTTCTCAGCAGAAACCACACAGGATGGAAGAGAGTGACAGCATGCTCAAAGTGCTGAAGAGAAAGAACTATCAACCAAAAAAGTGTACTTAGTCAAGTTTTCCTTCAAACACAAAAGAGAGATAAAGTGTTTCCCAGACAAACAAAAACTAAGGAAGTTCATTACTACCAGACCTGTCTTACAAGAAATGCTACAGGAAGTTCTTCAATTTGAAAGAAAAGGGTACTAATGTGCAAAAAGAAAACATTTGAAGTTATAAAACTCAATGGCAAAAGTAAGTACACAGGTAAATTTAGAACACTTTAATACCATAATTGTGGAGTAACTCTAGTATGAAGACTAAAATACAAATCTATAAAAAAAGAATAACAAGAGCAACCTGTAAAGAGACAAAAAATATAAAAAGATGTAAATTGAGACAAAAAAAGGCAAAATGGGGGGAAAGGAATTAAAGTGTGGAGTGTTTCAGTTTTTCCTTTATTTTCTTTCAATTAAAGTTGTAATGTGTTTAAAATAACTTGTTATAAGATTTTTTGGAGGAAGCTTCATGGTAATCACAAAGCAAAATCCTATAATAGATACATTAAAACGAATAAGCAGCAAATTAAAACCTCTTATCAAAGAAAAATTGCTTAACCACAGAGAAAGACAGTAAGAAATAAAGAAGGAAAAAGAGGAGTTAAAGAACAACCACAAAACAAGTAACAAAATTGCAAACAATGTCTTTACTTATTTATAATAACATTGAATGTAAATGGATTAAATTATCCAATTAGAATGCATAGAGTAGCTGAATGAATAAAAACATTAAAAATAAAAGCAAGACTCACTTCATTTATAAAAGACACACATAGACTAAAAGTGATATGATGGAAAATAGATATTCCATGCTAATGTAAAACAAAAAAAATCAGGAGTATATGTAACTTATATTAGATGAAATAGACTCCAATTCAAAGACTGCAAAAAGAGACAAAGAAAGTCACAATATTAAAATAAAGGGGCCAATTTAGCAGGAAGATATAACAATTTTAAATATATATGCACCTAACACCAGAGCACAAAATATACAAAGCAAACATTAATAGATCTAATGGACACATAAACTGCAAAATAATAATAGTAGAGGACATCAGCACTCTACTGTCAATAATGTACACATCCATGAAGAAATATTGAAGTTAAACCATGCCCTGGACCACACCAGCCTAACTGACATTTATAGAACATTTCATCCAATTGCTGCAGAATATGCATTCTTCTCATCAGCATATAGAACACTCTACAGGATAGACAATAAGTTAGGCTATAAAACAAATCTCAACAAATTAAAAAATTTGCAATTGTATCAAGTATCTTTTCTGAAAACAATGGAATAAAACTAGAAATAAGTAACCAGTGGAACTTCAGAAAATATAAAAACACATGGAAATTAAACAACATGCTCTTGAAACATCAATGAGTAAATGAAAAAATTAAGAAGAAAATTTAAAATTTTCTTAAAACAAATGAAAGTAGAAACACAACATACTAAAATCTATGGTATACAGCAAAGCTATAGAAAGAGAGGAATATGTAGTAATGAGCTCCTCCATCAAAAAAATAGAAATATTTTAAATAAATAACCCAATGATGCACTTCAAATAACTAGAAAAGCAAGAAAAAGCCAAACTCCAAATTAGTAGAAGGAAAAAAAATAAAGATTAGAAAATAAATAAATGAATTTCAGACTAAAAGAACAATGAAAAAGATTATTATTGTTAAAATATCAGTATTACCCACAGTGATCTAGCGATTCAGTGCAATCTCTATGAAAATATCAATGACATTCTTCCCAAAAATAGAAAAAAAAATCTAAAATCTAAAATGAAACCACATACAATCCTGAATCGACAAAGGCAAATTAAAACCACAGTGGAATCTAAGCACACACCCATTAGAATGGCTACTAACAATAAGATGCAGGACAAGTATCAGAGAAAATGGGGAGAAAATCTGAATCTTTGCATACTGTTGGTGGCAATATAAGTTAGTACAGAAAACAGTGTGGATGTGCTTCAAAAAATTAAAAATAGAACTACCATATGATCCCTCAATCCCACTACTGGGTATAAATCCAAAAGAAATGACATCAATATGTAGAAGAGATATCTGCCCTCTAGTAGTCATTGCTGCATTATTCACAATAGCCGAGGTATGGAATCAACCTGTATCCATCAATAGAAGAAATAATAAAGAAAATTGTGGTAAATATACACAATGAAATACTATTCTTCCTTTAAAAATATGGAAATTCTGTCATTTGGAGCAATATGGGTGAACTTGGAGGATATTATGTTAAGTGAAATAAGCCAGAAACAGGAAGACAAATATCACATGATCTCACTTATATGCACTTATGTGCAGTATAAAAAAGTTGAATTCATAGAAGTACATTGGTAGTTACCAGGGTCTGGGTGGGTCATGGAGAGTTGGGGCAGGTTAGTCAAAGGATAAATAATTTCAATTAGATAGGAGTAATATGTTCAAAAGATCTGTTGTACAATATTGACTATGGTTAATAACAACATGTGGTATTTAAAATTGCAAAGAAAATAGCTTTTAGATGTTCTTACCAGAAAAAAAATGATAATAGCTTTATTTAGCCATTTCACTATGTATAAATATTTGAAAACAACATGTTGTACATAATAAATATATAAAATTTTTGTCAATAAAAATAGAATAAAATCATTTTAATTAAAAAATAATCTTTGGGTATATACCCAGTAATGGGATTGCTAGGTCAAATGGTATTTCTAGTTCTAGATCCTTAAGGAATTGCCACACTGTCTTCCACAATGGTTGAACTAATTTACAGTCCCACCAACAGTGTAAAAACATTCTGATTTCTCCACATCCTCTCCAGCATCTGTTGTTCCCTGACTTTTTAATGACCACCATTCTAATTGGCGTGAGATGGTATCTCACTGTGGTTTTGATTTGCATTTCTTTAATAACCAGTGATGATGAGCATTTTTTCACATGTTTGTTGGCTGCATAAATGCCTTCTTTTGAGAAGCGTCTGTTCACATGCTTTCCCCACTTTTTGATGAGGTTGTTTTTTTCTTGTAAGTTTGTTTAAGCTCTTCGTAGATTCTGAATATTAGCCCTTTTGCAGATGGATAGATTGCAAAAACTTCCCCCCATTCTGTAGGTTGCCTGTTCACTCTGATAGGATTATAAATCATTCTACTATAAAGACACATGCACATGTATGTTTATTTGCAACACTGTTCACAATAGCAAAGACTTGGAACCAACCTAAATGTCCATCAATGATATTGATGAAGAATATGTGGCACATATACACCATGAACTACTATGCAGCCATGAAAAAGGATGTGTTCATGGCCTTTGCAGAGACATGGATGAAGCTGAAAACCATCATTCTCAGCAAACTATCACAAGAACAGAAAACCAAACACTGCATGTTCTTACTCATAAGTGGGAGCTGAACAATGAGAACACATGGACATAGGGAGGGGAACATCACACACTGGGTCCTGTAGCGGGGTGAGGGGCTAGGGGAGGGATAGCATTAGGAGAAATACCTAATGTAGGTGACAGATTGGTGGGTGCAGCAAACCACCGTGGCACATGTATACCTACATAACAAAACTGCACGTTCTGCACATGTACCTCAGAACTTAAAAAATAAATAAATAAATAAATAAATAATCATCTAGTAAAATGAGTCAAAAGAAAGAAAAACAGCAAACACATGAAAAAAATAGTATTTATATTCAAATAAATATAAATGTAAACAATAATGGGCTATTTTCCTTTTAAATTTTAATTGCTTTTAATAATAATACTCACCAAAATGACTTTCCTGTTCTCATTTACTGTTTGGTTGTCAACTTTTTAAGAAGCAGTTGGGCTGTCTGAATTGAAAGCCTAAAAAGTCATGCCTTTTCACCTCATAATTCTACTTTAATGTGTCAGTATGGGAATAAATTAAAGATAGGGAAAATACGTTGAAGGATGTCTATTAAATAATGTTTATGACAGCAAAAATAGAAAACCAAGATGATAACAAAATTATCTAATATTTTAGCCAGATATGGTGGCTCACACCTGTAATCTCAGCACTTTGGGAGGCTGAGGTGGGCAGATTACTTGAGGTCAGGAGTTCAAGACCAGCCTGGCCAATATGGTGAAACCCCATCTCTACTAAAAATACAAAAATTAGTGGGGTGTGGTGGCATGCCCCTGTAATCCCAGCTACTAGGGAGGCTGAGGCAGGAGAATCGCTTGAACCAGGGAGGCAGAGATTGCAGTGAGTCAAGATTGCGCCACTGCACTACAGCCTGGCCAACAGAGCGAGACCCAGTCTCAAAACAAAAAAAAAAAAAAGAAAAAGAAAAAGATGATCTAATATTTCAATATTGATAAGATATTATACCAGGATTCTAATGCCAATAATAAGGCTTTTGGAAAATATTTAATGGTGTGCTTTAGATTTAATTTTTTTAAAATATGTAGAATTAAAGCTGAATTGAGAGTATGATCTCAATATCAAAGTATTTTATCGATTCCATTATTAATATTTTGACACAAGACATACTTTTTGTCACTCTAAAGTATTCATATATTTTATAATACAATGGATATATTGTTATTTAAAGATTTTATAAAATGTACGTATTTATTTATAATCTTTTTCCTCTTGCAGTGTACTTCTTCAGGTTTCATAATGTTTCAAGATGTGACAGATTTTGTATGAAATAATGCATACTGCTATGAAAATTTAAACTAGAACTTGTTTAAATTTTCAAGTTATGAGTTGGTCATTCTGATATGATTGTATAACAAAAAATATAAAGCTTGTATTCTTTTATTACTAGAATTATATTATCAATTTAATTGTATGAAACAACTTAAGAGGTCTTTGTATATTGTTGTAATTACTAAACCTAAAATGTTCTGTTTCTTTTTTATCTCTGGAAAAAATCACAAGCATTATTTTGACAGAATTTTCTTTATTTGGACTTACTAGGTCAATTTAGAATATAGTTAGAAATATAAATTGGCTTTTTTGATATTTTAATTTTATTTTATTCTGTGATAAACATAAAATACACTGTTAAAATTATCTTTTGTGTAACATAATTTGTAACACTTAACTAAACCTTATTGTATATTTTCCTTTGTTCTAGATATATTTAAATATCAATGATTCATTCATTATAAATTGATAATTTAATTTTATTTAATTGCATTTTATCCTTAATTGTTATTTCCAAATGCTTCTTTTACATGTTTTTTTGAGAGAACAAAAATGGATTTTCAAAATATGAAGCAGAGCCCCTGTTGTGACCATTTTGTATACATTAGATTTTCAGGTTACTCAACATTTAGATAGGCTAATTGCTTTAAAATTGATTGACTCACTGAAGAGATTCTTTTGGAACTGAATACGTAGTATTGGGAGCCTACTGAATTTCAATAGCAGCAAGATGTTTCAGATTATCTCAGTAGTATTTTGTACATCAAAGCATGCAATATTAAAATGAGTTCACTACATTCACCTTGGAATAATGTGGAGCTGCAGGAAGCTATGAGGTTGCATACAATGTGTACAATTTTATTGGGAGAGAAATGTTTTCAAATTAAAACAAGGTTAAAAGACTGCATTATTTATTGAGCCCTGAAACCATTATCTGCCCCCTGAGGAGCAAGGGGCCTGTGTCTGAACGACTGCCAGCATTAAGTACTTAATTTTTGAAGTGCTACTTTTTATGCACAGGCAAAAAAACCCCACATACACATAGATATAAACACTTACACAGATACATTTAAAAAGTCATTTTATATGAATGCATTGAGTGTTGTTAGACCGTGAACAATCATAAGAAATTGTTAAATATAGCTGAAAAACAATGATGGACTGACTCTCTGAAATACACACATATATGAACAAACGTACACACACACA
Organism: Pongo abelii; assembly: GCF_028885655.2. Classification (NCBI taxonomy): domain Eukaryota; kingdom Metazoa; phylum Chordata; class Mammalia; order Primates; family Hominidae; genus Pongo; species Pongo abelii. The sequence continues at coordinate 178,215,566 of NC_071988.2, read as the reverse complement.
AACACACACACATGGGCATTTTCCTTTGAATAAGTTATTGTAAATATCTCCAAGCATGTCCTTTCTTTAATGTTAATGAGATTTGGGCACTTAAAGAGAAAGCTCCAGGGTTACGAGAAACACTTAAGTATTTGATTTCATGTAATGACATAATTAACATATGAATATTTGCTATACTCTCTAAAGACTAGCTTATCAATATTTTATTTAAAGAATACAAAATAATCATAGTAGGAATAAGTATATACACTCAAAATATCCTCTGGTCATTTGAAAAGCCTTAATGCTAAGTATGCTGGAAAATGTGGAGTAAGTCACTAGTTTATTTTACAAGAATAAGAAAATATCAAGAATAAATATTAACTTTAATATTTCTCAAAATAAATATTAGTTTATGTTTTCCTTTGGTGAGCTAAAGAGGTCTTCAATATAACCAACTATAATGATGTGGTTAGAATATGAATTATGAGCTCAGATATGAAGTAATAACTGTGGGAGTTTACTTGGTATAAAATCTCTCATCCAAAGATACAAATATGTAGGGGAAAAGTGTTCTAAAAACAGAAAACTTCACTTCAGGTGCCTGCTATTGGCAATGTCATGTAATAAAGTAGTTGGCATTGATCTATGTTTTCATAAATCCTGTGGTTTTCTGCAGGCTTATTAGCAAAGTGTACTTTGTAAAGTTGCAGGTTTGAATGTCTTTCTAAGGGTGAGTGCTTCTCACAATGAAGAAATAAGAGTGCCCTTGCTTTTTCAGCAGTTGTTATAAATGACTCTCAACGGTTTTGCAAAAGAAGGTAGAGCTAAGATAAAACTGACCTTAAGACACTTTAAGATCCTCTCTCCCACCACCTGTAAAATAGCAGCTTTAATAATACTCCAGCACTCAGTTTTCAGGTTCATTATAAAAGTTAATGGAACAGCCAGGTTTGAGCACAAATTGCAGTTGCTAACTCCTTCACCGAGAATATATCATCACAACCCTTAGTAGGAATGACAAGTAGTACAAAAGCACTGCAGAGTCAAGGCTTAAACAGATTTCATTGCCAGTTCTACGATAACACAAAACCGTATTCCCTCTCCTATTTATTTCAACTTTGATAGTCTTTTATTAGTTGTTTTAACACAACTTATCTTTTTGTTTTTTGCAATACTTACGTGTTAAGATTACTAGCAAGTGTATACATTTGATAATTTTTAAGTGATTTTCCCTAAAATCAATGAAAAATTTTTCTATTTCATAATTGCCAATGTACTAAAATTGAATTGTTTTATTTTTTTGATTTTTGAATAAAATGTGGTCTTTTGTGACTGATTTAATGTCTGATAAAGAAATTCATTTACCTGAAATTTCATTTGTGTGAGCCTGTGCAATCACCTGTGTGTGTATGCATAATACAAACAGGAGTGGCTACCTGCATGGGCTTTGAAATTTGACCTTTGCTAGTTGATACTGGCTGCCCACTTTCAACATTTGTGAAAAAGATCATAGTGTATAGTATCACTTTATTGAATTATTGCAAGCAGTGTAATTTAACATTATAATCACCCAATGGACAGTAATCATTGCTGTAGTTTACATTTGGACAAAAGGAAAAGGATGCACACCTGTGCACTTGATTTTAATGATAAATTTTTTGTGTCATTTGATTTTGTATTCATGAGCAATTATAATTTGAAATATTAATTAAATAGACCCTGTAACATTGCCCAAGCATCTGTTGCAGAACTCCCTACTGGATTGGCCTTTGGTTTTCCTACTTACTGTCTGCTTTGTCCAGGTCGCCAGATCTATCTGGCTGGAAACCTAAAGAGCCATTCTAATGTCCCCACAGTCAAGTTCCCATTGATAAACTTCCCTTCTGGCTGAAGTCTTAGTTATATTGATGGGATCCCACTCCGCTCCCAGTGCAAGTTTTTTTGCCTCCTTTCTTAGGAGAGAACGGCTCTGACCAGTGCTGAGTTTTCATGAGCAATAGCAGATCTGGCAATGGACACACTTGGATGAGTAGACTTTTATGGGGTGAGAGCAAGGAATGTGAATCACAAGTAAGAGAGATCTGAGGCTATATCTCTGGGACTGGCTAAGTTTAGGAAAGAAAAGACTATTGAAGAGTCAAGGTCAAAGAAATGAACAATGTGCAAAGCCAAGATCCTCACAATAAAGACGGAAAGAGAGAAAGCATGCAGCTGGCTTAAAGATCATAGGCCTAGAAGGATTCCCCAAAACAGCAAGCAATGGCTTGCAGGCTGAAGTCCTCTCCTTTATGGAGCCTGCTCTGGAATCCATGAATGTTGTTGAGAGCCCAGGTCACTTTGGAGAGCTACTATCTCCAGGCCTTCATCCAGAAGTTAAGCTCAATCAACCTTTGTGAACCCTGGATATAGGATCTCAATGCTGATCACCTACCTCTCACACTCTAGCATTTGAAATTTCCAGTATGTGGATCCTATTAGCAGGACTTCAGAGGCCAATTTCCTGAGCCTGATATCCTCTTTCAGTCTCTCTGCTTGGAAACTCACTTTTGATCATTGCATGCCCATTTTGTTTCCAAGTCTGGATTTTTTTTTTTTTTTTTTTTTTGAGACAGAGTCTCACTCTGTCTCCCAGGCTGGAGTGCAGTGGCACGATCTCGGCTCACTGAAAGCTCTGCTTCCCGGGTTCATGCCATTCTCCTGCCTCAGCCTCCCAGGTAGCTGGGATTACAGGTGCCTGCCACCACGCCCGGCTAATTTTTTGTATTTTTAGTAGAGACAGGGTTTCACCATGTTAGCCAGGCTGGTCTCGATCTCCTGACCTCATGATCTGCCCGCCTCGGCCTCCCAAAGTGCTGGGATTACAGGCGTGAGCCACCGCGCCTGGCCACCAAGTCTGGATTTTGAAGTTTAACTCTCTTCTATGTGTCCCAGACCCCAGCCATAGATTCTTGCTGCCTTTGCTGTTATGAGTATTGTTCCTATAATTTATATAAGGATCCAAACTCGCTTTTACCACTTCTCATGCAAGACATTGCAATCCTAGGAGTATCATCACAGTGGCTGGAATTAGTATCTGTTCAAAACTTCTAATTCCAGGTATAACCTATACTATACTCTCCATTATCACATATTTCTCATGGTTGGAACTCCCTATACATTCTTCCTACTGACTACTTATGCCATTTTTTACATTTTTCATACCCATCTGAATTTCTGTATTCAGTATATGCTTTGGGGTCTTGTTCCTTTATTCCTGTATATCTGTTGCCTGGTCTTTGGGTTCCAAAACATAGAGATCTTCTCCAGTAGCTTCAGGTAACTGAGGATTTATAGTAAGAATATGTCTGTGTAAGCAAGTAGAACTATGAAATAATAAAGAACCAATGTATTCATAAGGGAAAATTTTATTAATCTGCCTGCATGAGCAATATAATCTTTTCCTGTTTCTCATGTCATCTCTCTTTCTCCACATAACTATTGACTCTATCGACCACCTTTACCTGGTAACTTGAATTATTTGCTTCCTTATAATTTGGCTTGTATTTCACTTTAGCTTCCTTCAGTCCTTCTTTGTCTCTCTCGTAACTGTTTTGTTTCAGATCTCTCTTCACTCTAACAAAAGTCTTATTATGTTTTATGTTTCACAGTTTAGATACCTAGCCACTAAATAAGATTGTTCATCTATACTTCCTGTCATAAGTTAGAGGCAAAAGGACATTATCCAATTTATTAAATTGGTTATGCTTGGGTCAAGTGCTTACCACTGGAACAATCAGCTGTCAAAAGAAAAGGAGGCGCAGGGTCACAGGATGTAATATGGCTGCAAAGGCTCATGTCTCAGCAGGGCATGCAGGTAGGGCAGTGATTGCGGTATCTCTTATATACTCTTTTCCTGGAGGTATTTATTTCTAAATCTCTGAATCCCAAGAATTACCAGAAAGCACATTTTCAAACCCTTTGACATCATCTGGTGCCAAGGATATTTACTTAATTTTGTTATTTTAGCAGTTAGTTTGATCCAGATTATGAAGAAATGTTATTTGGAGATATCAGAAAGATTTGTTTTTAGCAGTTATTATGTAGATAAAAATGACTTAACAAGCCAAGACTTTGAAAATAATTATTCAAACACCAAGGAAAGTTAGATTTATTTTTAAGTAATCCATATGAAATGAACAACAGCAGGAAGACTGGCTCTTAACCATTTTTATCTGCTAAAGATTATAGATCTGTGTGCTACATAATTAATCTTTTTTTGGAGTCTCTGTTGCCCAGACTGGAGTGCAGTGGCGGGATCTTGGCTCACTGCAAGCTCTGCCTCCCGGGTTCATGCCATTCTCCTGCCTCAGCCTCCCAAGTAGCTGGGACTACAGGCACCCGTCACCACGCCCGGCTAATTTTTTGTATTTTTATTAGAGACGGGGTTTCACAGTGTTAGCCAGGATGGTCTCGATCTCCTGACCTCGTGATCCGCCCCTCTTGGCCTCCCAAAGTAATTAATCATCTTTTAAAAGCCTTCAGGTGATTAAAGAGAAATACCTCAGAAGCCACATTTTCTTCCATTCCACAGATGGAAAGGGATGAGACACTGCTTAATGTGGGAAATACACCAAATGCTGTAGTTTGAGCATCAGAAAAGGCTCTCTGTAAAATACAGCTGAAAATGAGCATGGAGCATCATCATCTGGAAGGCATCTTTAACATTTCTCAGTTCTTCATTAAATTCTGAAATGCAGGTAAAATAATGAAAATGAGATGAAAAACCACTGTGAGAAATATAGGTTAATTAAAGTAAACCAATTAACAAAAATCATGGTTTATACTACATGCTTTATACTACTTCCAGGGATAAAGAATGCATACCGACCTTCACTATTTATTTTCAATATTTTTTTCATACTAATTGTATTTTAAGAATAGATTCTGATTCACCATGTATTGAAGGAATAGCCAATTGCATAAATATTCTCTTAGACTTTCATTCTAAGAAAAGAGACTTCAAGAAAATAAAATGAGACTTCAGGGAAGTCAGTTTCTATGCAGTGTGCTGACTGAAATCAAGTTAAGTGTCTACTTAAACTGTTGCAGAATTGCCTTCCTCATTAACCAATGGCTTCATTGAGAAATGCTATGAGCATTATGTAAAATTCAGTATTTCCTGTAATTTAGGATGCTGCCAAGGACATTGTCTGCTACCCCACGGTTCATGTCATCCAGTTCAGGTCTCAGAAAAATATCCCTACATTCTGAATAACTGTCTGATTTTAATTTTTATGGAAACTGATTAAATAATTCAGCATATTTTATTCTTTCCCTTCTCTCTCTCTCATTGTGTGTTTCTCTCTTTGTCTCGTTATCCCCCTTTCTTTCACTCACTTGCTATTAGGCAACTTAAAGCCAAAACTGAGGTCCACCTCTAGCCACTGCATAGGATTCTCCAACATGCATGTCTGTGTGCCTTTGTCACAATGACTTTGATGTTTTACCCATATTCTCCCTTCATCTTACTCACTATTTGTGATTTGTAAGCTAATTTAAATCATTTATGGAAAAAAAGTGGTAAATAAATATATTGGCACTCTGCAATGTGGCAAGAACATAGTCACTGGCTTGTTCCAGCTCATATTGAGGATCAAATCTTGGGGACAGATTGGTTATTGTGGTCCATGGAACCAGGCCCTGGCTATATAAACACTACCTCAATAGCACCATTATTGTCAAAGCAGTTCAAAAACTGTTTTACTTTTTTTAGATTCTAGAAATGCCATTAAAGAAGCTAATTTCACAGGTTTGGACCTGCCATGTCTATTGGGCTTGCCAAGAATAACTATAGATCTTTGCTATCTAATGGCTGCTCACGCGGGAATTCAGCTTAGCTTTCTGGAGAATATAACTGACTAAAAACAATGTGGACTTTCACATCTATTTTTGCTATTACAGCAACTCTTTAAATTCATATGGAATTCTTTGTACAACTTGCATTGAAAACACTGAAAAGATGTCTCACCTAATTAATTCAGAATAATTGACAGAAGATGTATTAAAATTGGAAAAAAATGAAAGAATTCACAAGCCAGTATAGAGTGTCAAATGCAGGTTCCATCATATTCTGCCTTTCCAGAAAAGTTATTTTAAAAAGCATATTTTGGTTTATGAATAGTAATAGTGAATGTATTTTTAATGTGTTAAAATATCTCATTTTAGATGAAACTATTTTTCATTTTTCTTGTCCATACTACTTTGTTTACAAATCCTTCTTCCCCAGTGATTCAAATTTAAGCCTTACCACAGCCTCATCCAAATTTCCTCAAAACTCATCATTTATGTATATTACAAAAATAATAAATTATATCATATCATGAAGATTTTTCAGTGATTTATTTCCTTGAAATAAGCTAAAATATAGATATTTGAATATTTTAGTAATTATCTTTCTGAAGTCTTACCTTGGTATAAGATGTATTTTGTTAAATGAGGTTACTTGAAATTTGCTCCTTAGTATTCTACTGTCATATTCAAAAATAGAAAGCTTGGCAGTATTCCTAGAAATAAGGCTTGAGGAGAGAGCAGGTGGATTCATAAAGGGAAGCTCAGTGTTTACAGGAAGGTGAGTGTACAGGATAACTCTTGTTAAAAACACCTCTGCATGTTTTTCATGTCACTCTCACTTAGCTGGCTGCGAAACCACACAAAGACGTTCTGTTACATGCACAGGACCAGACTCAAAATATTTATTAAGCTCTGCTAAAACCATACACATAACTCGGTGAATGTCTAGACAGGAATAATTAGTATTTAAAGTAAAGGATAACTTATGATGACTGTGAACACTAGTGATTCGCTGAGTAAATGTGTGTTGATGTTTTGATATTTAAATTCCACAAAAAAACACCAGATTCCTGAGCTGGTCTAACCCCTAAGATTGTATTTCTATTCAGTCTCTCTGAGCTTTTTCTCATTATTCCCAGCCTGAGATTCTATATCTTCAACTTCATTTGCTTGCTGTCACCCACACAGGAGACATGCTAACCTCCTCAGTATCATCATATATGGTTTGATTATACTGAAATTCTCTCTCCATCCAACTTGACTAATCACTTATCTACCTTCTTTCGAAATGCATTCTCTATGGCTTACCCCGTCTACAGGCTTTTCATAATTGGTTCCTCTTTACTCTGCTCCTTTTGCAATAAATAAATATCCGCAACTTCTAGGTATAGAATAGGTTGCTGAGTGCACATTCTCCATGTGTGTTTCTTGGGTCTGTTATGTTATACTTTTGTAAATTTAAAAGTCAAATCTTTATACAAATCTAGGTGTTTTATATATTGACATAAACTATCATTTTAATTTTATAAATGACAATTACCTTCAAATATTTAATTTCCTCTTGTTTATGCTCAAGTTAAAATGAATATGAGAAGTATTATGTGAATAAAGATTTCTAGATCAAGTAAGTTCAGAAAGTCTCTATTAAACAATAGTAGTTTCCTTTACTGCAGCTCACCTTAGGGCCTGTCGTGTGATATAATATATAACTCTTTTAAGTGGTATTTTCTGAACCTATACAACCATAAATTTTATTGATTTTTTTCCGAAATGTCACTGGACCATTTTGGAAAATGTTATCTTGGGTAGCTAAATGTGATCTATTTGTTTAGGCTGGAGTCCATGATAGTACAAAAAACATTTGTTAAGGTTTTATAGCTTACTTAGTTACTTTTCAATCTCATTTCAAACAACAATCTAGTCAAGTATTTATGCTTATCTGAAGAAAACTTGCCTCAGAACTATTAAGGAATTTACCAATTCCACATATTTACTGATAGTGTTAGTTCTCAACCCCTGACCATAAAGCATAAATCCTTGATGAACTACTCAGCCTTCATGTGTATAAAACTACTCCAGAGAAAAAAATATTGTAAAGCTCATCATTCTGAATGTTTGAAAAATTAATTCAGCATATATACTGTGGTTCAAAGTGGGTTTGGATCTATAGTTAATTAGTTTCACTGACATTTTCTGGATCTTGATAGACAACATTTAAATAAAAATAAATGTCATTTTTTAATTTCAAACATAAAGAAAGAATATAACCTTAAGAGAAACAAAGAAAATTTAAAAGAATGATAAGGATAATGTATATGATTTTATGTGGTAAGATATTATTCTGATTCATATTAATTTCACAAATTTTGTATCATCTATATTTTCTTCCCTGTCAAATTTAATATATTAACAAACTGAAATAAATGACATTTATTTCTAGAAATATGCTCTAAATTTTGAATAAATGATATACAAAGATTTGGAAATAATTTTTTAAATGTACATTGAGAACTATGTTATTATATCTATTAGATAAAATAGAACATAATAAAATACAGCAAATTTTAGTTGAAAGTAATTTACTGCATCCAGAAGAAACCTCATACATACACATAGGAGATATATTTAAGTTTATACACAGTATAGCATGAAATCATGTTTGTAGAGATAGTAATGGCTATTTTAGGACCCAAATCGGCAAACATAAACAATAATCTACAATATTAAAGGGCAGAATTGTACCCTTCATTTTTATTGAAGATACATTGTTTGATATCCTTAAAACTTTTCAAACATTTGTTATTAAATATGCAGCATCCTCAGATTGTTGGTAACTCCCTCATTAAACATACAAAACCCAATAGTGTACACAGTTTTTACTTTAGCATAGCATTCAAATAAAACATCTAATATATCTTAGCAACTAAAGATAACAATAACCATTTCAGCAATAGAAATTACCGAAATTAAAGGCATCTTTCATACAATATTTTATTTGCCTCTCTGACACTTCTTACTAGCAAGATTTAAAGGTAAGTTAGACAGTAGTTTTTGGGTCCATTTTCGCACAGGGTGATTCCTACAGTTAGCCTTTGATGTTGCTGGGGATTCTGACCAGGGATTTAATCCCAGTAGGTCCCTTACTCTTTGACTCTCCCCATTTCCTGAAGCAAACAAGAGAGCCCAAGTATGCAGGTCAAGTTGAAGAGTCATGAGTCAGATGTGGGACATAGAATCTGGCTGAAGAATGGTGCCAAGTCGTGTGTCTCCAGAAACTTTTCAGAATAAAAGGAAATCTGAGTACTGAGCTGCCAAGTGATTCTGGAACAAACTGACACTAGTCCAACCTGTTGTTATGAAATATTTCTTACTTACTTGTGACAGTCCTCACTGATTGGTGACATGTTAAATTTGACACTTCTGTCCAGTCTCCAATTTTCCCAAAAGGGAGGTAATTGTTTCTTTTGTTATAAGTACTTTGTGGATTCCTTTGTTAGACCTTGTTATATTGTACTTGATTGCTTGGAGCCTATCTTTTTAAATAGGCTATGAGCCCTTTTAAAACAAAAATCATGGTTATCTCTGTATCAATATCTTTCTGTACAAATTATTTCTGTACAAATTAATAGACAAATAGAAACTTTTAACAAATGTTCATTCTGTTCTCCTTTGTCCATTTGGGGTCCAGATAATTTTTAACAAATGTTCCTTCTGTTCTCTTTTGTCCATTTGGGGTCTAGAGAATTTTTAATAAATATCATTGAAGACACTATAGGTTTAAAGTACAACTAAAATTTCATTTTAGTGAATACCATTCTCATATTTGGTGGAGGCTATTTTCACATCTTGACTCTTAGTCTGTATTCAAACACTGTACTATTTAGAGGGATGTAATTACTAGTCATTTAACTGCCTACACGTGAAACAAATAACTTAATTTTTTGTGTAAAATAGTTGTATTTTATATGTTAAGCATTCTTAGTAGTGTATAGACAGAGACATGTAGACTGATTACTGAGTATGTTACACATTCTCTGATTTAATCTCAGTTTATTTCATGTGAGAGTATTGATTGCAGAAAGACAGTCATGTTTAAAAATAAGCTTAAAAAACAAATAAATATAAGTAGCTCAGGATTAATGGTTGTGAGAGTTGGAGAAATTAAAAATAGATAATCCTTTTCTTGGAGAAAGTGGAACTTAAAATGATCTCATTCGTCCTGTATCTGGGGAGCAAGACCAACAATGAATGTACACATGATTGAAGAATGAAAGTCAATTACTTTTCCTGTGGCTATCTTTATTTTAATACATCTGCGATTAAAAGATCCCATTCTTCTTCATCTCATCTTTTCAAAGACAGTTTCCTAAGACACGTTTTTGAGAGGTGAGCATTCTTGATATTCTCTCTCCTTTCACTAGCAAGCTTCCATCCATCCAGTCTGACTTTCAACATTTCTGAAATCCTTGTGTCCTTTATGAGAAAGACTGCCTAAGTGGGAACAGGACTAGAGCAGAGGCACCAGGGAGAAGGAAGTTACATTATCTCTGGTGACAGAAGTCAGTGTGTAAACCAAGACAGTGGCAACATGGGAGGACAACAGTGGAAAGATTTAAGAAATATTAAACACACAGAATCAATAAGACTTAGTGAGTAATTATATCTGGGAAGTATGGGCACAGAAAGGGACAATGCTGATTCTGAGGTTGCATATTATGACAACTTGATGGACAAAGATGCCTCCCATTAAGGTGAAAATCACAGGAGGGAGAAAGGAGGAGCTTTCTGGAGAACTTAGAAACTTATGGAACAAATACATAGAATTGTCAGATAGGCTGTCTACTCAGTTATACACACTGAGGGCTTGAGAGACAGGCTCAAACCGAAAATAAAAGTTTGGGAATCTCTAGCATGTAGGTGATAAGTAACATCACATAAAATAAATATGGAAGTGAGAACAGAAGAGGTCTCTTCTTGCACTGCTATAAAGAAATACCTGAGATGGGTAACTTATAAAGAAAAGAGGTTTAATTAGCTCATGGTTCCACAGGCTGTATGAGATGCACAATGCTTGCATCTGCTTGGCTTCAGGAGAGGCCTCAGGAAACTTATGATCATGATGGAAGGTAAAGGGGAGCAGGCATATCTTACTTAGCCAGAGCAGGAACAAAGGATGGGGAGAGATGCTACACACTTTTATACAATCAGATCTCATGAGAACTCACTATCACGATGACAGCACCAAAGGGAGATGGCATTAAACCATGAGAAACCACACCCATTATCCAATGACCTCCCACGAGGTGCCACTCCAGCACTGGGGATTACAAATTGATATGGGGTGTGGATACACTTCAAACTATATTATTCCACCCTTGACCTCTCCCAAATCTCATGTCCTTCTCACATTTTAAAATATAATCATGTCTTCCCAACAGTCCCCCAAGGTCTTAACTCATTCAAGTATTAACTCATGTGTCCAAAGTCTAAAGTCTCATCTGAGACAAGGCCAGTCCTTTCCACCTATGAGCCTGTAAAATAAAAAACCAAGTGAGTTACATTGAAGGTACAATAGAGGTGTAGGTAATGGGTGAATACTCTGATTCCAAAAGGGAAAAATTGGCTAAAAGAAGGGGGCTACAGGTCCCACACAAGTCCAAAACCCAATAGGCAGTCATTAAATTGTAAAGCTCCAAAACAACCCCCTTTGACTCCATCTCCCACATCCAGAGAATACTGATGCAAGGGTTGGACTCCCAGGGTTTTGGGTAACTCTGCCCCTGTGGCTTTGCAGGGTTCATCCCCAAGGGCTGCTCTCAAGAACTGGCATTGAGTGCGTATGGCTTTTCCAGGCTCAGGGTGTAGGCTGCCAGTGGATGTACCATTCTGAGGTCTGGAGATTGGTGGCCCTCTTCTCACAGCTCCACTAGACAGTGCCCCAATGGATACTCTGTGTGGGGGTTCCAACCCCATGTTTCTCCTTTGCACTGCTCTAGTAGAAGTTCTCCATGAGGGCTCCACCCCTGAGCAGGCTTATGCCTGGATATCCAGGCTTTTCCATATATCCTGTGAAATCTAGGCAGAAGATCCCAAGCCTCAGCTCTTACACTCTGTGCACCCTAAGGCTTAATGCCATGTGGAAGCCACCAAGGCTTATGGCTTGCACTCCCTGATGCAGCAGCCCCAGCTGTGCCTGGACCCGTTTTAGCCATGGCTGGAACTGGAGCAGATGGTATGCATGGAGAAATGTCCCAAGGTTGCAAACAGCAGTGGGGCCCTGAGTAGGGCCCACAAAACCATTCTGTCCTCCTAGGCATTTATGCCTATGATAAGAGGGACTGCCAGGAAATGCCTTTGAGGAAATGCCTCTGAAATGCCTTTGAGGCCTTCTCCCCATTGTCTTGGCTATTGACAATTAGCTTCCCTTTACTTTTGCAAATTTCTGCAACCTGCTTGAATTCCTCCTCTGAAAATGGGCTTTTCTTTTCTAGCACATGGCCAGGCTGCAAATTTTCTAAACTTTTATGCTCTGCTTTCCTTTTAAATATAAGTTCCAGTTTCAGGTCATTTCATTGCTCACCCATATGAGCATAGGTTGTTAGAAAAAGCCAGGCCACATCTTCAATGCTCTGCTGCTTCAAAATTTCTTCCAACAGATATCCTAAATTATCTCTCTCAAGTTCAAAGTTCCACAGGTCCCTAAAGCAGGGCCACAATGCACCCAGCCTCTTTGTTAAAATATAACAAAAGTGATTGTTCCAGTTCCCAGTAAGTTTCTTATTTCCATTTGAGACCTCCTCAGACTGGACTTCATTGTCCATATCACTATCAGCATTTTGGTCACAATAATTAAACAAGTCTCTAAGAAGTTCCAAAATTTCCCTCATCTTCCTGTCCTCTTCTGAGCCCTTCACACCCTTTCAAACTCTGTCTATTATCCAGTTCCAAAGCTGCTTCCACATTTTCAGGTGTCTTTATAGCAATGCCCCACTCCTTGATACCAATTTTCTGTATTAGTTTGTTCTCGCATTGGTATAAAGAAATACCCGAGACTGTGTAATTTATAAAGAAAAGATGTTTAATTGGCTCACAGTTCCACAGGCTGTAAAGAAAGCACAATGATGGCATCTGCTGGGCTTCTAGGGAGGCCTCAGGAAACATGGCAGAAGGTGAAGGAGAAGCAGTCACGTCTTATATGACCGGAACAGGAGCAAGAGAGAGAGGGCAGAGAGATGGTACACACTTTTAAACAGCCAGTACTCATGAGAACTCATTACCACAATGATAGCGCCACAGGGGGAAGGTGTTAAACCATGAGAAACTGCACCCATGATCCAATGTCCTCCCACCAGGTTCCACTTTTAGCATTGGAGATTACAAATTGACATGAGATTTGGTCAGGGAGACAGATCCAAACCATATCAAGGTCCTTACATGCAGCCTCTGTGCTCAGCCATCTTTAAGGCATAGATAGAACAGGAGGTGCTCAAGCAGGAGATTGAGAAAGATCAGCTGGAAACATAGAAGACTGATATCATGAAAAACAAGGAGGACTGAGTTCCCAAGAAAAGTCACTTGGCAACAAAACACAGTGAAGCATTTTTGGCACAAGGGATCATTCAAATAGAACGTAAACACCAACACTTTGTAATCTACAGAACATCTGCTACTTTCACTACTTCACTCCAGCCATCTAGAGTAATTTGTTACTGTTTTGGTGTATAAACTGTATGAAAATTTTGCTTTATATGTACAGATAGAACCAATAAATCATAAACTAAACTCCCTGTAAAAAATAGTGTCTCTTTCAAATGAATTAAATATCACAAAGGAATTTGTTGTCCAGCACATTTTATGAGTTTTCTCCATAATTTTGAGGAAAAAAATCATCTAAAATAAGTCATTACAAAAGAGACTATCATGACCAATATCAAAAGTTTTAATCATATAGTGGAAAATATGTGGAATACTTGTCTGAGAGTCAAAGATTCAGTTGTGTAGTGATTTTTTTATTATTATGTAAGAATTTTCCTCTTCTGCCAAAGGTAGCAAGAGTGAATAATAGAAATCACTTAGTAAATAAAGTACTCATATAGCTTTAAAACATCCTTAAAAACTCTGGAGTCTAAAGGTTTTCAATCTCTTTTGTGCATTCTGTCTCTCTCTGTTATAGTTATTCAGAGTGGAAGTCTACCAGTGTTGATTCTAAGAATGAAATTTTAAATCCATTTTCACCTTGAAATTGCAGGAGTGGAAAAAAATGCAGGTTAATATTAAAAGTCAGAATTGAGTTCTTAAGAGATTTTTTTTTAATTTTTAAAGAGATGTAGGCTATGAAATCATGCCAGTGAAAGTGCTGGAAAGCTTTTTGTCCAGATATTCAATTTTTCTGCAGTCAAAACAGCTTACCACCTTGTAGAGGTCTTGAACCACACAGCCTGCTGATCTCTGACTTTCATTGCTTTTAAAATCAATGTTTCAAATCTTTGAAATAAGGAAGTTTTTAGCAAGCATATCTACCAAGTCACTATATTAGAAAATGCAGGAAAATACCTTAAAGACATTTTATGCATGTTTACGTTTGGGTTATTTTCTCTTAACCTTTGGGATCTTTTATCACAAAAGTACCCAATTTAACAAGACTGAGTTAAAAGTTCACTTTGAAGTCACTGAATGTTAAAATAAAGATGCAAATCTCCAAGCCTCCATAGGACAGGACAATGTTCGATTTTTTTTAAAAGGACATTAAATAATCAGAACTGTTAAATAAGTAGGAGACCATTGGCTTGAGGCTATCTCTATATTTTGAGTTCCTACCCAAAGAACTGCAACCTAACCTAGTATGGAATGAAACCAAAACTTAAATTAGTGTATTTTTTGTAATGTGTATTTAGGTCTCAGCCAATCAAAAGCAGCCAGGCTTCAGCCAGTCACATGCTGCCAACTGTGCCAACTGATCAATAAGCAATCAAACTATCGTATAATACTTTACTACTTTACTTCTATTTTCTGTCTACAAATACTCACTGGCCACAATGCCAAAAAAAAAAAAAAAAAAACCTCTCTAAACTGCTTCTGGTTCTGAGTGTTACCTTATTCATGAATTGTTCTTTGCTCAAATAAACTCTGTTAAATTTAATTTGTCTAAAGTTTTTCTAATATAACATCTTCATATAGTAAAATAGGTGGAAGTGGCTGATCTACAGAATTTAGTTTGGATTTAAAATGAAATGAAAGCCACTAAGAAGGAAATAAATCTCTGTTAAGAGATTTTCTTGTAGAAAATTTACCTTTTCGTCACTTCACCTCAGATCTTAGGGTAACAAGTGACCATCCTGAAGTAAAATGCTACACAACAATGAATAATGCCATCTGTTTCCAGAAATGTTAAAGACGCTGTAATTTTAAATTTAGACTTACTAGGGCTGATGCAGTCAATAAAGTCACAGTTTTCATAAGATCTTAAAATATAGTTTTCAATAAAATTATTTTAATGTATTTTCTGTATGTTTTGTCAATTGTAAATATCATGGTACAGTTCTGTATGACATCATACTTCTGTATGAGTATCTACATGCTTAGAAGTATTGATTTAAAAAACCCTGCAATTCTAACATGTTCATGTGCACCAGTCTACAGCATTCCAGATTTTGGCACAGGATTTGTATTTTGTAATTTTTAAACCTACCTAAATGCATTCCATTATTTTTTAAAAAAAGAACATTTAATTATTCCATTTATTTATGAATATTTTTGTGAAATATATTATGTTTTAAGTTTCTAATATTTTGAAAAGAATCATATCTTCTAGGAAAAAATGTTAATTTGGCGATGGTATTGTTACATTAATTTTTAATTTTGTTAGACTCGGAGTAGAAGTAATTCTTATGAAAACAAATAGTAATCAAGTAAAGTCAACTTTTACTATAAGCCAGAGGTTTGAAAATATGTATTCTGTTAATGTGATATTCAAGTTAATCAGAAACTCAATCCTAGAATTTTACATACACCCACTAACTTTTCACTATTTATGAAATATACAGGTAAATGGTATGGCTTCTGTCCTGTGGAAGGTACATATAACTGGATTCTATTAAAAAGAATTTGTGACATTTAAGATGTCTACTAGGTGACAGGCTATCTGATAAATCCCAAAACCACACAAATAAATCAGAATGGGAAACCTCAAATAATGCTGGGATTATTTTTAGAAGTCTCTTAGTCTGATTCACATTTTTCGTTGTACTGAATCTAGTATTCTGACACTGATAAAACATGTAATCAGGGTCAAATATGATTGTTTTTAAATTGACAATAATTACATCCACATCATGTTCATGATGAAATAAAATATATACATTTATATGTATACTTATATTTACGTATAAACAGAACTAAGTGGACATCTTTAAATTTAAAGGTATGACTTCAAACAATTCTTCTGTTTCTCTAATAGGATTTTCTAATTTTCAAAAACTAATAACTTCACACTTTATTTTGGCTTAAGTCTATAGCACTTCCTTCTCCATCCTTTCCTGACTAATAACCAAGATTCAAATTTAGTTGAGAAAAACAGAAGACATCAGAAGCCTTTTAATTTTCCCTCCTCTAAACCTGCCCACCAGCGGCATTTTCCCTCTTCTCCTTCTTCGTTCCTGTTACAATGGAGAGTGCGCTCTTGCTATGAAATATCAATTTTTCGTCTGGGTGCAGTGGCTCATGCCTGTAATGTCAGCACTTTGGGAGGCCGAGGTCGGCAGATCACGAGGTCAAGAGATCAAGACCATCCTGGCCAACATGGTGAATCCCTGTCTCTACTGAAAATACAAAAATTAGCTGGGTCTGGTGGCACGAGACTGTAATCCCAGCTACTTGGGAGGCTGAGGGAGGAGAATCGCTTGAATCTGGGAAGCAGAGGTTGCAGTGAGCCAAGATCGTGCCACTGCACTCCAGCCTGGGTGACAGAGAGAGACTCCGTCTCAAAAAAAGAAAAAGAAAAAAGATCAGTTTTTCCATTTGTGTTCTAAATCCCAAGCCTACTTCCCTTCTCAGATATTTATACTCGTCTTCTTTCTCTTTCTTTTTCACGTATCAGATTCACCGTATTCACCGGATAATCTTAATTAGGGAAACATATTATATTTAGTTCCAATCCTTTATCTCACAGGCCCCTTTCAAATGCCCTGTGAAAGGAAAATATCTTGGGCCCCCCAAATCACTAAAAAACTCAAGCTGGAAACTGCTTAAGGCAAACCTGCCTCCAATTCTATTCAAAGTCACCCCTCTGCTCACTGAGATAGATGCATATCTGATTGCCTCCTTTGGAAAGGCTAATGAGAAACTCAAAAAAACACGGTGGTTTGAGTTTCACCTGTCTGACCTGAAAGCTCCCTCCTGCTTCAAGTCTTCCTGCCTTTACTTCAAGTTGTCCCGCATTTCCAGACTGAGCCGATGTACTTCTTACATATATTGATGTATCATGTCTCCCTAAAATGTATAAAACCAAGCTGTGCCCCAACCACCTTGAGCACAAGTCATCAGGACTTCCTGAGGCTGTGTCACGGATGTGTCCTCAACCTTGGCAACATAATCTTTTTTCATCTAATCTTCAAATATCTCAGCAAAATGAGCAAACAACAAACAAAATCTAATATAACAAAGCAACAAAAGTGCCTCTGTTGACGGAACAGGAAGATCTCAACGTCTTCTTTACACAACACCAGAAGGTGGTAACATCAATAAAATCAGATCTGTAATTTTTTTTTTCTTTCCAACTTTTATTTTAGGTTCAAGAGGTACATGTGAAGGTTTGTTATATAGGTAAATTTTGCATTGTGGGGGTTTGGTGTACAGATTATTTTGTCACCTGGGTAATGAGCATAGTACTAGATAGGTAGTGTTTTGATCCTCGCTCTCCTCCCATCATCCACCCTCTAGCAGTCCTGAGTGTCTGTTCTTCCCTTCTTTGTGTCCATGTGTACTCAATGTTTAGCTCCCACTTATAAGTGAAAACATGCAGTATTTGGTTTTCTGTTCCTGCACTCATTGGCTCAGGAAAATGGCCTCCAGCTCCATTCATGTTGCTGCAAAGGAGACGTTTTCATTTTTTTTTTCTGGATGCATATTATCTCATGGTGTATTTGTACCACATTTTCTTTATATACTCTACCATTGATAGGCATGTTGGTTGATTCCCTGTCTTTGCTATTGTGAATAGTGCCGCGATGAACATACACGTGCATGTATCTTTATGGCAGAATGATTTATATTCCTTTGTGTATATACCCAGTAATGGGATTGCTGAGTCAAATGGTAGTTCTGTTTTATACATTTCCACCAGCAGTCTAAGTGTTCCCTTTTCTCCAAAGCCTCACCAGCATCTGTTTTTTTTTTTTTAATTTTTTTTTTTAATAGTGAGAGGTGGTATCTCAGTGTGGTTTTGACTTGCATTTCTCCAGTGATTAGTGATGTTGAACATTTTTTCATATACTTGTTGGCTATGTGTGTATCTTCTTTAGAGAAGTGGCTGTTGTTTTTTAAGGGGATTATTTTTTGATTGTTGATTATTTAATTTCCTTATAGATTCTGGATATGAGACCTTTGTCAGATGCTTAGTTTGCAAATATTTTCTTCCATTCTGTAGGTTATCTACTGATTGTATTGATAGTTGATTCTGTTGATTCTGTTGATTCTTTTATTCTGTTGATAGTTTCCTTTCATACAGAAGCTCTTTTGTTTAATTAGGTCCCACTTGTCAATTTTTTTGTTTTTGTTGTGACTGCTTTTAGAGTCTTCATCGTTAAATCTTTGCCAGGGCCAATGTCCAGAATGGCACTTCCTAGATTTTCTTCTCAGGCTTTTATAATCTTAGGTTTTACATTTAAGTCATCAATCCATCTTAATTTGATTTTTATATGTGGTAAATGAAGGCATCCAATTTCTATCTCTTGTATATGGCTAGCCAGTTATCTCAACACCATTTATCGAATGGAAAGTCCTTTCCCCATTGCTTGTCTTTGACAGCTTTGTCCAAGATCATATGGTTGTAGCTGTTTGGCTTTATTTGTGGGCTCTCTATTTTGTACCAGTACCATGCTGTTTTTCTTACCATAGTCTTGTAGTATAGTTTGAAGTCAGGTAGTGTGGTGCCTGCAGCTTTGTTCTTTTTGCTTAGGATTGCTATGTCTATTCAGGGTCTTCTTTGGTTCCATATGAATTTTAGAATAGCTGCTTGCAATTCTGTGGAAAATGTCACCAATAATTTGACAGGAATAGCATTGAATCTGTAAAATGCTTTGGGTAACATGGCTATTTTAACAATATTGATTCTTCCTATCTATGAGCATGGAATGTTTTTCCGTTTCTTTATGTTGTCTCTGATTTCTTTAAGCAATGTTTTGTAATTCTCCTTGTGGAGATCTTTCACCTCTCTGGATAGATGTATTCCTAGGTATTTTATTCTTTTTGTGACTATTGTGAGTGGAATTCTGTTATTGATTTGGCTGTCAGCTTGGACATTATTGGTGTGTAGAAATGCTGATGATTTTTGTACATTGATATAGTTAAGCTTTGTATCCCTACCCAAATCTCATCTTGAATAGTAATCCCCTTAATCACTCTGCGTCAAGGGAGAGACCAGGTGGAGGTAATTGAATCATGGTTGCAGTTTCCCCATTCTGTTCTCATGATAGTGAGTGAATTCTCATGAGATCTGATGGTTTTATAAGGGGCTCTTCCCCTTTTGCTTGTCACTTCTTCCTGCCACTTTGTAAAGAAGGTGTCATGTTTTCCCTTTGCCTTCCACCATGATTGTAAGTTTCCTGAGGCCTCCGCAGCCATGCGGAACTGACTCAATTAAACCACTTTCCTTTATAAATTACCCAGTTTGGGGTAGTACTTTATAGCTGTATGAAAACATACTAATACATACACTGATTTTGTATCCTACAAAAAAATTAAACAAAAAGATAAAAGACAAAAAAGAAAAAAGAACAATAAAAACCACCACCAAAAACAATCTTTTGTAACCTGAAATTTTGGTGAAGTTGTTTATTAGTTCTAAGAGCATTTGGACAGATACTGTGGAGTTTTCCAGGCAGGCAATTATCTCATCTGGAGAGAGAGAGAGAATTTGACTTCCTCTCTTTCTATTTAGAAAATGTTTATCACACTAAACATTCTATAAAGATCCAAGTGACAATTTATATGTAACGGCAAATAAATGAACTTCTCTTGTAATATTATCAAATATGTCACGCATGTATATTTCTGCAAAAATATATTCTAAGCTATAGTTCTCCTTATTGAAATATAATTCATAAGTAAAAAATTAAGTGAAAAGAAATTGGAGTTGTAAACAGACTTGCAGGAAGCACTTGAAACCCAGTACATAATGAGTTGTCAAAATCAGTGCAATGCACATCAACAGAATTAAACTCAACTGCTAAAATGTATTCATTAAATGAGAAGGTGTATACAGTATACACCTTAGCTACAATATTAGCAATTGAATAATAACAGGCAAGTTCTAAAATCCAAATTATTTTTAAAAATCAATCATGGATAGGAAAGCAGGGGAGTATATAAAAACATATTCAAGTTCTAATCTTTTTTTTTTTTTTGAGTTGGAGTCTCTCTCTGTCGCCCAGGCTGGAGTGCAGTGGCGCCATCTCAGCTCACTGCAAGCTCTGCCTCCCGGGTTCATGCTATTCTCCTGCCTCAGCCTCCTGAATAGCTGGGACTACAGGCCCCTGCCATCACACCAAGCTGATTTTTTGTATTTTTAGTAGAGACGGGGTTTCATCATGTTAGCCAGGATGGTCTCAATCTCCTGACCTCGTGATCTGCCCACCTCAGTCTCCCAAAGTGCTGGGATTACAGGTGTGAGCCACCACGCCCGGCCATATTCAAGTTCTAATCTTAACAGCATTTGTGAAAATTTAAAAAGTTAAATTTCTCAACAATATAGCCTCAATTAAGTTTTAAAAAAATTTAAATCTAAAGTAAGCCTATTAGAATTTTTCAAAAGTATACATAAGTCTAAATATAAAAAGATACAATTTGAATTGTGCACTTTTGGATAGAGAAAAACATTTTAACAGTATATATAATGGGATGGGAGGAGGAAAGACCCACAAAGGAGGAATGTGATAAATTTTACTACATAAAAATTAGAAACTCCTGGGCATCAAATACATCATAAATACAAGTAAAAGGCAAGCCAGATGTGGTAGCTCATGCCTGTAATCTCAGCACTTTGGGAGGCCCAGGCACGCAGATCACTTGAAGTCAGTAGTTCGAGATCAGCCTGGCTAACGTGGTGAAACCCCGTCTCTACTAAAAATACAAAAGCTAGCTGGGTGCAGTGGCACACTCCTGTAATCCCAGCTACTTGGGAGGCTGAGGCACGAGAATCACTTGAACCCAGGAGGCAGATGTTGCAGTGAGCCAAGATGCCTCCACTGTACTCCAGCCTGGGCAACAGAGTGAGACTCTGTCACAAAAAAAAGTAAAAGGCAAATAAGTCATGAAAAATATTTTTTAAATTATTGCAAATAAAAATGTTTTGAAAACTCATACAATTGGTAAGAGAAACATGGACATACTTGTTACTATTAATATAATCTTTTTGCATTTATCCTTATAAATGTTTATCAGACGTTGATTTGTCACAGAACCAAATTATAGAATCGATTTGAGACAGATCTAGTTTAAGTAGTTACAAAGCCCTTATTTGTTTGCTCTTTCTTTTGTTTTTCAGAAATGATCCCTGATTTTTCCATTTATTTCTAGGTATTTTTGAAGTGTACCAAGTAATTATTCAATACCACATAGTCTAGTTCCATTCCAGAATTAATCTAACTGTTGATTCCTTGAATTATTTTTATTGCGTGTTTCTGTTATTTTTCTGGGTGTGACAAAATTAGGTTGTTAAAGGTAGAGCCAACAGAAAATGTCTTTTGGTACAGCCTAAATGGAAACATTCAGTCATCTAGAACCAATATTGCAGAAGGGAATTATTTCCTCTCGAAAGCATATCCTAGAAGCAGGTGCTTACATCAAAAAGAAGAACAGAAGAGGGTGAGCTTTTGACATTTGGCCTGACAATTTTTCTCCTATTTCTGAGTTTGTTCTACTGTAGCATTTTTAGCTATTTCTTGTGTGTGGTGAATGTAAAGTTACTCTCAACGTAGTAAAATGTAACTTTCAGGCGCTATCACTGGCACAGGCCTATCTCAGGGCCCTCAGAAGTGCCTTAGCTACATGTTCCCATGATTTTTTTTTTTTTTTTTTTTTTGTCAAGCATGCAGAGAAGCTATTTGAAGTGCAATCTGTTGACTTGCTGCTTTGATATAGACTTTGTTTTGACAATGCTCCTATCTGGTGGCATTGGAGTAGCAGTGGCACTTACGCAGAGGCGAGTTTGGTGGGATGTGTTCCTGTGGTTCATGTTCACGGCTGCGCCAAGTGAAGTAATTGCAGGGCACGATCAATATATAAGAAAGGCTTCCAGGACATCTCCTGTGCAGACTTCTCCAGATTTCTGATGCAAAAATGCAGGGTCAGAAGTCATACTGCAATCTGTGTCCTATGTTTTTCCTGCCCCAGAAACATGCGGGTAGTAGAGGAGAAAGAAATGTAAAAAGTATGAAGCCCAAAAGAAGTCTGTGGAAATTTCTTTTTTCACTGAGAACTTAGAATGTTAAGTGGAAAATTTTATTCTCATGAATACCTAGCTGAATAGTTTCTCACCTATCAGAAATATATTTGCTAATGCAACATGCATAATTATAAATTATCTATACACTTTTTTCTTTTTGGATGAGAATCTCAATGAGTAACTTTTATAGATCCTGTGTTGGTAGGGAACACACTTGCAGCAATATTACAGATAGTACTTTTGCCTCTCAATGATTAAGTATGTTTTATTCACCTTGACACCCTCGTAAACTCATAGCATCTTATAATCTCTGACACATCTTGTCCTGACAATACCTGCAAGTTCCAGGTAAAATAGCATGCAAATTTGTGACTGAAAAAACAAAAGAGACAAAAAAATGTGTCACTGACAAATGTCCTACACGTACTCATCAATGGGTCTGCGTGAGTAATATAAGACTAATTTGTTATGTAAGTTCTTCAATATGATGAAGCAACTAAAAAAACATGAATTGCTCCAGTGTGTCACCCATATTCAGAATAATTTGGTATATGTTTCAAAATTATTAATTATAACAAAATTCAGAAAAAATATAGCTATGCATCCTAAAGTTTATAAACTTCTTACATTATTCCATGGATTGTGCTATGTTTGTGGTATTTGTCCATTTTTTACAATTTAACATTTGTTCTGATTTCTTTTTTATTCTAAATAAATATTGACTATAGTCCTTAACTTTTAAATTCTTTTTCTTAAAAAAAATCAAATTATAAAATAGACATTTAATTATATGAATTTCCTCCAGAATATTGCAAATAATAGCACAGTATAATATCAGATTAATGAAAGAGCTTATGCACTATGAAAAGACATGGGCAAAAAACTTAAGTTTTAGAGCCACAACAAAACAGGTAAATCTACTTATCTTTTGTTTTTTTACGTAGTGAATAAACTCCTCTCCTTTATAACACACAAATTTTATAATTATTATTTTAGTTAAGTTCATTGAGTTTGCCTAGTAGTTTACACATGTATGTCATTCAAAAGAAGACACAGATATTAGCTTTGTTAATTCAGTAGTTGAAAATTCCACCTTTATATCATGAGTGATGTGATATGAATGTGTGTCACTCAATAATGCTATAACAGCCTCTTTCCTGAGCTCCAGACTCAAATAAAATGCCACTTGATATCATCACAGGAAGGTCAAATTGGTGTCACAAATTTAATTCCTTGGAACCATCTTGTGCCTTCCCCATGTACTCTGGCTCATTAAAAGTGTCAACGGTTGTTCAGGCTAAACACCAAGGAAATGGCATTATTTCTTCTCTCTCCCTCACTCTCCGACCCGAATTTAATCCATCACCAAATCCTGTTGGTTTAACTATCAAAATATATTTCAAATACATACACTTCTGATAAGGTTTGGTTCTGTGTTCCCACCCAAATCTCATCTTGAATTATAATCCCCACGACATGTTGAGGGAGGGACCAGGTAAGAGGTGATTGGAACATGGGGCCGTTTCCCCCATGTGGTTATCATGGTAGCGAGGGAGTTCTGATGAGATCTTATTATTTTAAAGTGTGGCACTTCCCCTTTGCTTGCTGTCTCTCTCCTGCCACCATGTAAGACGTGCATTGCTTCCCCTTTGCCTTCCACCATGATTATAAGTTTCCTGAGGCTTCCCCAGCCACGCAGAACTGTGAGTCAATTAAATGTCTTTTGTTTATAAATTACCCAGTCTCCAGTAGTATCTTTATAGCAACGTGAAAATGGACTAATATGGAGAATTGGTACCAGGATAGTGGGGTACTGCTATAAAGATAACCTGAAAATATGGAAGTAACTTTGGAACTGAGTAACAGGAAGAGGATGGAACTGATTGGAGGGCTCAGAAGAAGACAGGAAGACGTGGGAAAGTTTGGAACTTCCTAGAAACTTTGAGTGGTTTTGAACAAAATGCTGATATTGATATGGACAATGAAGTCCAGGCTGAGGTGATCTCAGATGGAAATGAGGAACTTATTGGGAACTGGAGCAAAGGTTACTCTTGCTATGCTTTAGCAAAAAGACTGGTGGCATTTTGCCCCTATCCTAGAGCTCTGTGGAACTCTGAACCTAAGAGAGATGATTTAGGGTATCTGGCAAAAGAAATTTCTAAGCAGCAAAGCATTCAAGAATTGACCTGGCTTATTCCAAATGCATTCAGTTCTATGCATTCACAAAGAGATAGTTTGAAATCGGAACTTATGTTTAAAAGGAAAGCAGAGCATAAAGGTTTGGAAAATTTGCAGCCTGACCATGTGGTAGAAAAAAAACCCCCTATTTTCTGGGGAGGAATTCAAGCCAGCTGAAGAAATTTGAATAAGTAATGAGGAGCTGAAAGTTAATAGCCAAGACAATGAGGAAAATGTCTCCAGGGCATGCCAGAGACTTTCATAGCAGCCCCTTCCCTCACAGACCTGAGGCCTAGGAGGAAAAAATAGCTTTGTGGATCTGGGCCAGGCCCAGGGCCCCACTGATCTGTGCAGCTATGGGACTTGGTACCCTGCATCCCAGCAGCTCCAGTTCCAGCCATGGCTAAAAGGAGCCAAGGTACAACTTGGATTGTGGCTTCAGAGGGTGCAAGCCCCACACCTTGGTGGCTTCCACATGGTGTTGGACCTGGAGGTGCACAGAAGACAAGAGTTGAGGTTTGGGAACCTCTGCCTAGATTTCAGAGGATGTACGGAAATGCCTGGATTCCCAGGCAGAAGTCTGCTGCATGGGCAGAGCCCTAATGGAGAACCTCTGCTAGGGAAATGCAGAAAGGAAATGTGGGGTTGGAGCCCCCACACAGAGTACCCACTGGAGCACTGTCTAGTGAGACTGTGAGAAGAGGGCCACTGTCCTCCAGACCCCAGAATGGTAGATCTACGACAGCTTGCACCATGCACCTGGAAAAGCCGCAGGCACTCAATGTCAGCTTGTGAAAGCAGCCACAGGGGATAATTCCAAAAAACAATGGCACATATTGGACTAATATCATGGGATTATTTTTGATTCCTCTATAAGGAAAGCTTCTTAACAATACTAAGAAGCTTTTAAAAAGCTGTATAAAAAACAGCTTAGAAAATATGGCATTTATCCCTATCACATAAACATTTAAATTAGTGTAAATCAACAAAATCAACCATAACATTTCTTGAGATTTACACTATTGATTGTTTGTCTGTGGACTTTTAAAACATTTGTCTAGGTCACAAAGACATTGTGTTTGTGACAAACACAAATACTATATGTATGAGAAAGTATATATTAAGTAATTGATATTTTCTCATAGTTAATATATGGAGCATTTCCTGCAACCATGTTATATATTTCACAGATCTTCTTTCTATTAATTTTCAAAATGAAAAAGCAGCACAATTTTCCATAAATATTACACCTATATTTATTAAATTAAATATGTATGAAGAAAAATAATTTATTAGTAAAAACAAAAAACATTTTATATTCTAGTTTTTTTGTGGAAAATACATGTGTTATTCCTTTAGTTTTAAAATAATTATGCTGTCATTGAGCTATGAGCCTGATTTTCCAAACAGCAGTGATGATTTGTGGATCAGATATTAAGATGATGATTAATGATGTTTGAGAGGAAGAGCTAGATCCTTTCTTCTGTTGATAATGTTTTTCAGTGGGTTTATCTAGTGCCAGATCTGAAATGCTTTTCCTTTTATTTAAGATAACTTTTAACTTAAATGGGTAACTGTTTTCCAATTTAATTCTTGTACTGAGAAAAAAAGCTAAGTGATTTTAATTTTAAGGTATAAATTCATCTCTAGGAAAATAGTTTGAGGGAACTATGAGAGTTTGAAATATCTGACTGCTACTTCCACAAACTCGAAAAGAAAATATAAGGTAAAATATGCAACATTTCTGAAAACTAGGAAGATGGGCTATTAACCTGCAGAAACTTTGAGAATGCAACAGATACAATGCAGACAGGTTCAGACTAGAGAGGGCCTCACTTGCTTATTTGGAAATCAAATTTCCAAAAACAAATATGGCTTTTGAAAAACAAATAATAATAATGGGGTTCTTGATCCCAGAATAAACTCCTCCATTAGATTCAGAAATGAAAATAGAGCCAGCCTGGGAAACTTGTTTTTTTCAGACAGCGTCGTCCTCTTTGTCTAGGCACCAGGCTTTCCTACACCCATGTGGTTACCATAATGAGTGCATTAAGTTACCTGATGTAGTCCAGGTCAACTGTTTCTTCCCAGGATATTGAACATACATTTGGAAGTACTGTGGATCAGGAATTCTCCACATGCAAAAAGCCCTTCTCTACCAAGAAGAAAGATGGCTAATATATGGAAAGACACAGTGATAAAAGCCAGGGAGAGGCCAGACTGCTTCATTCTCTTCTTTCAGCTCTTTTTATGATCCAGCTTGCATCCTTGCTCTTCCTAAGGTTTAGTTGCACCTAATCTTCCAACACATTGTCACTTTTGAAAGTAAGTTAAAGTAGAACATCTATCACCTACAATGAGGAGAGTCCTAAATGACACATAAGGAATACTCAGCTAAAATCACTTTAGATACTGAAAAGATGCCAATTTCCAGGGCAGCCTCAATTGCCTGAAATAAACGGAAGTCTATGGTGGCAGCCCAAGCTAAGCCCTTCAGCACTGGGTACAGAGGCTGGTACTGTAACACATTGATGCCCAGACAGATTCTCTCCTCACAGAATTTATATTTTTCAGGGGAAATTAATAATTAGACAAGCAGTTACAATCTATTAAGAAGAGTACTATGTTGTTGGAAATGCAGAATGATATGGGAACATAATAAAGGGCAGCTGTATAGGGAGCAGAGAGAGGAAATGAAAGGCAATGAGCAGGAAGAGTATTCTGTAGAGAATGAAGACTGTGTGCAATGGTTGGGGGTGAGAGAATAATTCATTTCGTGATCTGAAATAGTTTATTATAGATGCAGTGCAATCAGAGGAAGGGGGTAGTATGGAGGAAGCCTGGACATATAAACAGTACACTCAATTCAGGTAGAATTTGATAATAGTTTTTAACAGCATGGCCTTTATTAAAAGCTTGATAAGGAGGTGTTCTTTTTAATCCAATAATTGAATGATATTTTATTTTAGAAAAATCACTATATCCACTGTGGAGAGAAAGAATTGAAGGTGGTTGTGATTGAATGTAGTAAGACTAGTAAAGAGGTTATCACAGTAATCCACACAATAGAAGTTAAATCGAAAAAGCTTGGAAATTGTCATTTTGAGGGAGTGACAAAGAAGGATGAGTAAAAAAATGATACTTTCATTCTGGCTTTGCCAATTGAATAGTGGCATTCCCTGTGATGGGCAAATCAGAGAAGAAAATATAGAGAAAGATTAATGTTTCATATTTAAATGTTAATTTTGAGGTAGGCATTTAAGTGTAGATATTGTTTGGGAGAGAATAGCATCAGAGACTCTGGAGATACAGCCTTATGAAACTATTATGTTGGTGCAAAAGTAATGCAGTTTCTGCTATTAACAAAAACCGCAATTATTTTTGCACCAAAAAAACATTATATTTAATAGTTCTTATCATGAGAAAGACCAAACAGAACTATCCATGAATTTGAAAAAAGATGTGGCTAGGTCTATTGGGCCTGGACCTGTGCATATGAATTCCAACAAAATTAGGAAGAAATCTTGCAGAAGTCATCTATTAAAATTTTCCATGTTTTTGCCTCCCTCGCAACTCTCCTAAATGAACTAGCAAACAAGGGTCCTAACTTGAGACTGAAGAATCAGTCTCAATTCTATCCAAATGTTAAAGAAAAAGCCCCAGAAACAGTTCAGCAACCTTCTTTATGAAAGCAATATTAGGGTAAAATTTGATCCAGAATTTAAGTTAACAGAAGCCACAGTATACGCACACAAATGAAGCCTATGTGTCTACGAAAATATTCTATAGCAAACATAGTAAAAGAACGTAATATAAAAGAAAGAATCACTACTGAAAACAAAAGGAAATCTCATATAGCATCTGCTTTATAATCAATAAAATGTAATTATTGTGAAACAAAGAAGGAAAGGGAGATGACAAGAAAAATGCAAGAGGGGATTAAAAGTGAATTGAATTATAAGGAAGTAGACATTTAAATGGTGGTAAGTAAGATATTTGTGAAACTTTTCGAAAAAAAGAATGTGATATTAAAATTTTGAAATATAATTGAAGTAATAAATAGCAGAATTATAAAAGCTGATAATCATATCACTGATATGGGAAATAGTCTTGAAAGAACGTAGACTCTGATTCCTAGGGAACTAAATTTGGCTTTAGTGTGACAGGATTTGATTAAGCACTGAGTATAGTCTTTTGAATACAGAAATCCCGTTGTACTTAAAGCTAGCGGACTTGTGAACAACTTTGTCAGGTTCATGTCCTATAATGGAAAAAAACAAACAAACAAAAAAAACACACACACATAAAAACCATTTCAATGAGAGACTGATGAACTTTGTTTAAATTTTTTAAAAAGGGAACACGTTCTGTAAACAAGTCACTAAATACAGAATTTTTAAAAATTTTAAAACAAGAAAGAAAATCTTCCATTGTGCATGGGAATATCCAGAAGCAAATGATAGATCTGCAGGTAAGTGGTGTTCCTCAATAGCAAATGGAAGGGTATCACCATGGGAATACTTAGTAGAAGTAAGCTTTCATGGTCTGAATTGAGAAGTGAATCTACAGTTTCCCATATAATTACATGGATAAGTAATCAAAATCTGAATATATTCTGAGAAAAGTCTAACATCTTATAGAAAAATTTAACAATATTATAAGGATTAAGGAGCAAACAAAACAAAGTAAAACTGAGCCATGGTGAAGCTTTTGGTCTGTCAGTATTAAAGCAAAAACTCTGTAGGGAAGGCCTAAACCAACACAAAAAAGTTGTAAATATTTCCCTGTAGGTGATTTTAGCATAAAGAGAACAAAAAAGAGGAACTGAAACTGATAAATAATAAAGTGTGACAAAGGTGATTATAAATAGTGTTATTAGCATGCCATGAAATCTTCAGATGAATAGATGGATTTAAACAACAATGGGCTCGCAGTGTTGTTTGTTTTTTAATTGCCAATTCAGACTGTCAAAAATAAAAGGGATAGAATTTGTTATGTATTCAAAGAAACAGGCTAAATCACACATTACTTCAGGATGGGGAATGATTTAACGTAAGCTTTAGAAAGGCAGTTTTAATATGCCTCTTTGGTCTCAAAACTGTCTATATTCCCTCTAATCCATAGTTTCCATTTTCAAGGAAAAATTAATTATTAAACTAAAAATCCAATATTTTGTTTTAAAAGATATTTGCATGTAATTGAAGTACAAAATCTAGAAACCAACACATCAAAATATTTACAACTTTATTTCTAGATTGTAGAGTTATTGGCCATTTATTTTTCATATTTTCTTGTATTTTTGGAATCAGTTACAATAACCGTATATTTACCTATAATTAGAAAAAATGATTAAAATCTTAAAAAAATTAATTGCTTAAAGACATGAAACTTAATCTCCTTTCTCTTCATTTTCTTAAATGTCTTGCTGTATATTGCCCGAATATTTACTTACTTGTATAACTACGTAAATGTAAATGTTCATAAAAATAAAACTGATACTGGTCTTGGTGCTATCAGAATTTATGTTTTATTTTCAAAATTAATGATTCTTAGAAAATGAATTTTTGAACAGAGTTCTCAACAATACTGAGCAAACCATATCAGAGCCTGACACAAAAGAAAAAATAAGTAACATTACTCCATATTTACTTAAAAGTGGATATTTTGTTTATCATGAATCTTTTTCACTATTTTTGTAGGTTTTTTTAAAATACTCCATTAAAATATTATCTGGATGACTGAGTTTGGGGGTCCCTCTTACATTTTACTCTTCAAGGCAAGTGCCTAACTCTCCTCACTCTAGTTCCTGTCCTGGATCTCAGTACATTATCCTCATTACCACATTCCCACTACCATCCCTCTCACTGTCTCCAAAAAGGAAAAGGGAAGGGATAGAGAAAAAGTGATATGTGCATTTTATATAATTAAATCCTGTCCACTAATATATAGTAAAAAAAAAATCTACAAATTCCTTGGAATGATCTGTTTGATTTTCTTTGTGGAATTCAGTCAACGTTTATCATCAGTATCATCCAAATTAATGATAAAACAGATGAAAGAAAGCTTATTACAAGTTTGACCACTGTTTTCAAAAGTATAAGATATGCTGCCACTAGGAGATGCTCAAACAAATCCTACATTGTTCAATTTAATCTTGTTTAAACTACTCTCATCACATTTACTGGGGGAATTTTTGTTCCTTTTGTTTGATTATTATTCATCTGAGTAGAAACAAAATTTTGCTTTCCAAATATTAAAAAGGGCAATATATGTGTTCTAGATCACAGCCCCCATACGCTTACTATGTCCAAGTGCTATAAAAACTAGATTAGAAAGATCTGACTGCATCATGCACTCTGAATAAAACTGGATTTATCAAGAATTCTTCAACATGTGAGGATTTATACTGTCTCATGTAAAAAGGGAGAAGATTGGGCCCTTTTAATTACTGTGACCTATATCCGTAGATCTAGCTGTAGCCATCAGGTTGGTTGAAAACTAATCAACAATATATTCTTCGTCTGGGAACCAAGGTTTTGTATCCGCTAATAGTGTCATGTGTATCATTTCTCTCTGAGCATCTTGTTAAAACCCCTGCAATACGATTTGAACTGTGTGCTAGGTTTGACAGGTATAAAGCTATGGATCTACAGTTTGGGGGATATCTCATTGCTTATCAACTGTTATTCTGGTGGTATAATAAAAGGTCTGTTTTGCTTAGCATATTTTTTCTCTCAAAAAAACATTTTTTTTGTTCCTTTATGTGCTGATACTGAAACAGGAAAGGTTCCCTTGTCCCCCTCACAGGGTGTGTGATAGGGGTGTGGCTCGCTTCTTCAGTGTCCCCCTGCTCAAACCTCTAGGGAAGCATACAGACGGGCAGGCTGTGGGGCTCCGACCCCACAACAGTGTCTAGGGGTGAATGTTTACAGCCGGAGCCCCAGTGGGCATGTGTTACAGGGTGCTTTTAGTTTAGCCGTCCATAGGCGGCTTGTGTTAATCAGCTCAATTTCTAAGACCCCCTTCCTTATCACAAGGACAGAGGGCTTTCTGCATCCCAGGGTTTCTTGCCTTGGTGTACCAGAAGAATCCGATCACACATAGGCTTGGAGAATGGGTGCAAGGTTCTATTGAGTAGAAGTAGCTCTCTGCCGGTGGGGGGCAGTTAGAAGGGAGATAGTTGTCCCCTGGAGTTGGGCCGCTAGGGGCATCCGGCTCTCTTCCGACTGCTCCCACCAAACTCCACCTCGTGCCACCAGTGGATGCCCTGCCGGTGTGCCAGCATCTGTAAGTGTCCTCTTCCACTGGCAGGCTCTCCACGACCAGCCACTTGTGTCTTCTTCCATCTATGTGTTCCTCACGACATCCAGCTGCTTGTGTCTCTGCCGTGCTAGGGTCTTGGGTTTTTATAGGCCCAGGACGGGGGCGTGACGTGCCAGGGTGTTCTTGGGAAATGCAACATTTGGGTGCCAAGGCAGGAGTACCTGCCCTCAGCTAGGTCCGTGGGGGTGGAACCCTAGCCAGGGACCACGCCCTCCTCTATCCAGCACTTCCCTTCCCGTATCATTTAAAGGGACCAGGCTCTTCCCTTCCCAGCACTCCTGTATCAATACTATAATTCTATCTTTTCGTCGTGCAAGTTTGAAAGAAGACAGCATACAATATTTTGATTTAACTCCCGTGTTCTACTGGTTCTCTTGCTGATGGAAGTTAGATTTGCTTCTATTGGAACCTAAGTTCCCACAGGTAATACAGTATGCTTAAAGAAAAGTTTCCCACCAGATTAATTTATCAAAATCGGGTTATTCACAGTAATAAAGTTTTAAGGAAAAGGCTTAGGCATGTCGAATCCCACCTTAACACGAAGGTTGTCTTGCCAAACGACCCTTATGGAAACACAAAACCACAAGCCTGAAACTTCTGTCAAAGCACTGGGAACCACAGTCAGTCAGCTTTTGGACCAGGGAATTTGAAAAGTCAAAATGACAGATTCATACCACCTGGTCAGTCCGATTATTTTTAAATCCAGCCCAGGATTATAATTAGTGATACATACAGCAGAGAGATTCTCTAAAGAGGCATAATGACCTAGAGGGGGCCAGTGAATCCGTCCTGGGATTGAATCCTGCAGCTCTGTCACAGGCTAGATGGGATATTGTTATGACATATGTCAATTTGGTTTTTCAGAATTATTTAGTTACTTTACAAAATACTATTAACTTTCAGTTAGTTAGAAGAGGGTGAGAATTTTTTTTCTTTTTTTTTTTTTTTTTTTTTTGCCTATCCCAAGCTTACTATCAGGTGGCATGTTACAATGAAAAAAATCTCAGATCAAATCTAAGAGACATTAAATATTTATCATTAAGTAGGCAATAAAACATTCACTCTTCCTGTTATATAAACTCAATGAAACCCTGGTCTCTGAACTTGTAGCTAGATATAACAGTACATTGCCTAAAATTTTTACCAAGATAGCTACCAGTTTAGGCTAATGAAATAACTTAGTTTTGTTTTGTCTTGTTTTTTTCCAAGAGTCTTAAGTGGCCAAAAGCAGAACAGAGAGTCCTAAGGGTCATTTTGAATCATAGATGTAATTAGGCTCATTCCATTCCTACACTCTACTCGTGCAAGGCCAGCTGTGCTCCTGAAATGGGAAAAGTTCCCTATGCCCCCTTGCAGGGCAGGTGGTGGGGGTGTGGCTTGCTTCTTCGGTGCCTGGCAGCTCAGACCTCTAGGGGGAACATGCAGACAGGCAGGTCGTGGTCGCGGGCTCCAACCAACCCCACAGCAGTGTCTAGGGGTGAATGTTTACAGCTCCTGAAGCCCCAGTGCGTGTGTGTTACAGTGTGTTCTTTTAGTTTTGCCATCTGTAGGTAGCTTGTGTTAATCAGTTCAAATAGATCATGGGCCTTATTGCAAGAACAGAGGGCTTTCTGTATCCCAGGGTTCTTGCCTTGGTGTACCTGAAAAATTGGATCACATGTGGGCTTGCATAATGAGTCCAAGGTTTCATTGAATGGTGGAAGTAGCTCTTAGCAGGTGGATGGGGGGCCAGAAGAAGTATGGAGTGAGAAGGTGGCTTTCCCCTGGGGTTGGGCTGCTTAGTGGCCAGACTCTCCTCCAATAGCCCCGGCCAAATTCCCCTTGGTGCCATGTCATTCACCTGTCTGCTGGTGTCTGCTGGTGCCTGTTGGTGGCTCTTCTGCTCCTCTCCTCCTCTCCACGTCCAGCTGCCTGTGTGCTCTTCTGCTGGTGTGTTCCTCTCGACGTCCAGCCACTTGTGTCTGTGCCTGCTAGGGTCTTGGAGTTTTTATACACACAGGATGTGGGAAGTGGCAGGCCAGGGTGGTCTTGGAAAATGCAACATTTGGGCGTGAAAACAAGAGTGCCTGTCCTCACCTACATCCGTGGGCACAGGCCCAAGGGTGGAGCCGTCGCCAGGGACCCTACCTTTCTCTTCTTAGCACTTCCCTGCCCCCTCCCATATTTCTGCCATGGTATTACCAGCCCATTCCCCTATCTTAAACACCAACTTTTTCACCAATGAACCGTAACTTCTAGCATTTCTGTTATTTAACAATCATTTAATATTTTGGAAAGAGAAAGACAGCTATAAATTAGAAACAGTCTATTCTGGAGCTTGGGCTTCTGTTTTTATGCTGTTGTTATTTTAGGGTTTTGTTTTTATTTTTTTCCAAATGTTAACTAAGCAAGTACTTTTTGAGTCACTCAGAGTATATATTTCTGATTAGAATACTTAAAGTATTAACTAATTGCTCCTATGATGTAAATTGAAATAAATACATATCTCTCTCTTGCTTTGTTTGGGCTTTTAAACAAAATACCATAGACTGGGTGGTTATAAACAACAGAAATTTCTCACAGTTGAAGGCTGGGAAGTATAGGATGAAGGTTCTAGCTGACTTGGTGTCTGCTGAAGGCCCACTTCCTCATAGAGAGCTGTGTTCTTACTCAAGCTCATGTAGCACAGGGAGCTAGTTAGTTCTCTGGGATCTCTTTTATAAGGTCATTAATCCCAGTTATGAGGGCTCTGTCTTCAAGACCTAATCACCTCCCAAAGGCCTTATCTCCTAATACTATCATTTTGGGGATTAGTATTTTAATATATAAATTTGAAGGGGACAGACATTCAAACCACAGCAATGTCATACTGTCGAGGTTGAGGTATTTTAAATTAAACATAAATTATAGACATTATAACAATTTTAAAGTAAATACATGAAATTTAAATAAATAAAGTTACTACTACTACTACTAATAAATATGTTACTAATAACTAATAACAACCTCCCTGACATCTGTTATTTTCTAACATTTTCATAGTAGTCATTCTGACTGGTGTGACATGGTATCTCACTGTGGTTTGGAATTGCATTTCTCTAGTGATGTTGAGCACTTTTTCATGTGCTTGTTGGCCACATGTATGTCTTCTTTTGAAAAGTATCTGTTCATGTCCGTTGCCCACTTTTTAATGGGGTTGTTTGTTTTTCAGTAGTAAATTTGGGTCACAAGCTCCCTGAGCATCAGTTTCTTTATCTTTCATTGTTTTAAATGTCCAGTGAAAATAGACTGCAAAAGTATATTAGATAGGAAGTAACCTATCTTTTTGCTCTTTTTCTACTATTCTAAGGGAGCTAGCAGTCAGCTTGCTCCCATGAAATACCTGGCTACGTTCCAG
This sequence comes from Pongo abelii, assembly GCF_028885655.2. Taxonomy (NCBI): domain Eukaryota; kingdom Metazoa; phylum Chordata; class Mammalia; order Primates; family Hominidae; genus Pongo; species Pongo abelii. The sequence goes on along the minus strand of NC_071988.2, from coordinate 178,180,218 downwards.
ATACACAAAGTAGGTGATGGGAAAGTAGGCATTTATCATTTATTGAGTACCTGCGGTCTGCCATTCCCTCTGGTCCTCCTCACAAACCAACAATATAGGCATTGCGGCACCCCTCTTTTCTAAGAACAATCCTCATCCTGTGCGCCACGCCTGTCCTGAACCCATGTCAGGGGATCTCCTCTTTTAGGATAAAAATTGTTCAAGGTGGAGGGGAGAAACATTCTTTGGAAGTTTCAGAATTTAACTACAGTGACAAAAGGTGACTATTGCCTCCAGTCCATTGTGGCATGAGGCAAGGGCTGTATTAGTGATCATTAGCCAAGAGTAACAGAATTAGGAGGTAAGCACTGTTCTTGTTTCTTTGTTTGTTTGAGATGGAGTTTTCGCTCTTGTTACCCAGGCTGGAGGGCAGTGGCACAATCTCAGCTCACTGCAACCCCTGCCTCAAGAGATTCTCCTGCCTCAGCCTCCTGAGTAGCTGGGATTACAGGCACCCACCACCACATCCGGCTAATTTTTTTATTTTTAGTAGAGATAGGGTTTCACTATGTTGCCCAGGCTGGTCTTGCACTTCTGACCTCGTGATCTGCCCACCTCAGCATCCCAAAGTGCTGGGATTACAGGCGTGAGCCACCGTGCCTGGATGCTAATATAGTCCCACACAACTAGAGAGTGTTCTAGAACTCAATTCAAGTCATGAGCCCACCTCTGTGGAGATACAATCAATGGCTTACAAACCATTTTATGGTTTTTACTCATTTAGGGAATGCTGATGTCTGATGTTAACAGAATTTTAAAAAGTTTAAAAGGATGAGATATCACTCAGTAATTTATTGTTACCTTTATCAAGTGAGATGCAGTTAAAATAGGCACACAAAAAATGAAGAGAAAAAAATGAAGTGGGTTTTAAGAGTGGACATACCTGCTTATACTCTTACCTTGGTACTAAGGAATGGCTTAGACCCTGCAAAGACAAGAACCCAATATTAATATATTTTGACTACTTGTTTCCAGGCCCTGGATATTAAAAAAAATAAATTTGTATTTCCAGAAAACCCCTACATTAGATTTAATTTTTAACAATGTATGCATTATAGAGATTATGCAATTATCTGAGATTGGAGAAAGACTAAGTAAATCAAGGGAAACCCCAAGGAAGTGTATAAAAGGTTTTCATGCCAGAAAGTACCCCAAACTTTTTACAAAGTGTTTCTTTTCCTTCTAAGATTAGTTTCACATCTTCTTATCCTTAGGGTTACATAGGAGCAGAGAAAAAAAAAATCAAGAATATACAACTGGATTTGGCTTCCACAGATGCACCATCTGTCTCTCCCTGTTCTTTCCATTTTTGGCAGCATTGCGAAACCCAGCTTCCTGGAGTAGTGCCACCAGAGCAGATTGTGCAGGTGTGGGCTCCCAGCATAGACACATCCTCAGATGTTAGAGGAGAGAACCCACTCAGCAATCTCTTGCTCCATTTGGCTAACTTCAGAAGTTACAATTCAAGGGCTGTCTCTCAGCAGGTTTGAAATCATGGGGAATACTGTATTCCTTGTACTAGTTTTCCCAGTGATGTCAATAGGATTATATATCTCCAATAAATGAATGATTTAGAACTGTAAAAACTGAAGGATTCCAATTACTCACAGGGAGAATGAAATAAGCTGAGAATGCCCCTGTAGCTTGTCATCCACTGCAGACCCCTCGATGATGTCACAGAAACAACAGTGGAAAGAGTGTCTGTGCCTTAACCGGGAGGTCACCTTAGCTTAGAATGGAAGTCAGCTTTCGACTTGACATTTCATTAAAAGTGTTTTTGTTTTTGTTGTTGTTGTTGTTTTTCCTGATGATTCATTGGGATATAAAATGCAATTGAAAAGATATGAATAAAACAGGCGGGATTTTTTTTCCCCATCTGCCTCTTAGGAAAAGTAACCCTTTTGATAACCCAGTTCCTTCACTGTTTGTTTTTGCTACTCTTTTTATTGGTGGTCATGGACCAGGCATCAGGACTTGCGTTGAGAGTCAGGAAACTGTAGTTCCTGCCCTGGCTGTGCCCTGGGCTCACAGCAACTTACTCATATTTCACTGCAGTACTTTTCTCTCTAGCAGATGAAATTGCCCCCGCCTCCCAGAAAAGTTCTGGGAATTCGTGAAACCTTTGATGTACTCTTCAGAGAACTCAGGTTTCTACTAGAAAGATAAAATGTATTCCATTTGGAGAAAATCAGAAGAAGGCAACAGATTTTAACTTGGAAAACATATTAAAAGGCAGACAGAGCAATAGAAAAGCATGAGCCCTCTACTATGTTCATTTTCATTCCTGAATGAAACAAAGAATTGCTTAATGTGCTTTAATCCAATGCCTCTAACCTAATGTCTTTCTCATATTTCACTTGCATAATACACTATAAAGCATTTATATTAAAAGCAATGCCAAGTTATTGTTTGATTTTTTCCTCCCTCCCTCACAAAAAAATAAAACATCAGCATTCATTTATAGATCCATATTTAATCAGACACTTCCAATACTTATTTGATCATTCTCTGAAAAATGCCATAACTTCCCACTCTGAGATCACTTTCATGTATAAAAATCATTCCATTACAAAATGGAAGCTCTTTCCTCTATGTCATTTTTTATCAAATGGGGCCCATTAGATTTTATTTACTGAGATGGTTTACTTATTTCCTGGAATCTGATTTTATAATTCTTCCCCCTCTGGACCTCATGAAAATGAAAACTTTTGACCTTCCTTCCCTAAAGCTTTTTAGGATGGGGGGCCAACTGTGTGTGATGGATGGTTTAGATGACAGTGAATCTCAAAAGCTTACACACAGGGTGGTCTAGGTAAAGTTGGAAATTCCATTCACCTCTAGAATTCAAATACATCAAGCTATGGGTATGTGAGTGTGTAGCTTTGTGTGTGAATGTGTTTAGGGAGTTTTAAGTTAATATAATTCCATCCTGCTATTTGAAAATAATTTAGTCCAATATAAACTGTGAGTTGACCCAGACTGTATTGCCCTAAAAGAAAAATTAGAATCAGGCAAGTTTCCCATTTAATTCAACCCTCTAAGATGCATTGACAAACAAAACAAACTTCAAAGCAAACTACCACAGCTTTCTCTCAACTTTGCCAACTCACTTTACAGGCAGCTGAGTACTTTGAACTTTTAATTTCATTTCCAAAACTTAATTGGGAGCAACTAAACCATTCCCAATTTAATATCACCAGCCTATAAATTGCAGCTGAATACAGTGATTGGATCACAAAAATGATGAAGCATTGCTCTTTGAAGTTTGGCTGTTAATGCTTCTCAATCTGTAAGACTTCAAAGGGGCAAGTTGGGCCCCTCCATCACCTTTGCTTACCTGGCCAGTTCTCAGCACAGCTTCATAAACAGGCTAGAGGCACTTGTGTTCTGCTAATGAGAGCATATCCATGTTTTAAACAGTAAACTTTAAACTTAGTTTCCTACCTGCAAATCATTCAAAAGAAACCTAAATTTATGTTCTTAAAAATGAATTTGCTCCCTTTCTATTCTTTTATCTGTGTCCATCTAATTTGCTTGCAGATATTAGTTATCCTGCTTCTGAAATATTAAGATTTGTTTCTATTCAACATAAAGTTCCATGATTTTAAAAAATCCTTTAAAGTTTTACTATTATTCCTACACTTAGATACTGCACTATTACTTTTTCCCATACGTCTACTGCCTCGCTCTCTCACACACACACAAACCTGGGACTTTGCCTCTCTATTTTTATTTACCTTTTCATTCTTGAAGCTTCTGCGAACATTTAAAGTGTCTGGTTATACAACAAGGTCACTGATTTGTTATTAATAGTTCAATGATAGAAGAGTCTTAACAATTATTCATCACAAGCTTTTAACTATCCAGAGATTCTCCATTTAAGGTCTAATATCAGAATAAGGATTTAATTGTTAGATGTATTTAAGGGAACCTTGAACTTGAGAAGAAACTCCTGGCAGTTAGGTAGGATAACTATCCAAGTGCCTGACCTGGACACTTTATAAACTAGTCTGTCCCAGAGGGTTTAGAGGAAACCTTCTCTGGAAGTAGTGGAATTAACTGAAGTCCCACAGCATCCTTTGATTCTATATTAAGCAGGGCCCAGACCACACACAGGCACTTTTTATAATGTTGCTCCCTTGAATATCTGTTTTCTTTATGGAGCAGATGGGAAGACAGAAAAAGCACTTTTTATCATAACAGAGTCTTACAAATGAAGATGATTTTACAATACAGATAAAATTGCTACAATAAAAGATAAAATATTTATATTTATCAACTTGACATGGAGTTTAGTCCAAAGTTAAGAATAAAGAGTAAGAAAGGTGTACGGTTTCTGCCTTGTTTGGTTCGAGAATGTTTATCTTCTCCTAAGTTACTCTACCATAAGTTGTTTTTGTTGTCTTGGTGGATGTTGGTAGCATGTTGCTTATGTTTAGTCTGTACCATTACATATTTTGTGGTCTGGTTTTGACTCAGAAGGGTAATTCCAAATAAGGAATCATAAGAATTTATAAGCTCAGCACTGTGGGACAAACATACGTTATGTTCAAGCAAAGGGAATTTCCTTAAAATGATGAACTCATGGCTGTGATATTTCTGTGACCCAAGAATGATTTGTAAATAGGTCTAGGAAAGAATATAATAAGTTTCCTTCTATTTCCTTGTAAGGGCCAAGAAGCTGATGATGTCTTACTAAAAGCCTGTTTTGCAAATTTGTGAAATTTTAAGGAAGACTTTTCTGAGCACACAGGTACTTATGAGAAATTAGCAAGTATAGTCTAGACCAAAGATAAAGAGCACTTACATCATGGTAACCTGAAACATCTTCATGTTCAAACAACACTTTTATTTCATATGTTCATTATGAAGACAGAAATTGAGAAAAGTAAACTTGCCCTAGATGATTCCATACCCCTTTTCAACATCCCTTTTTTCAGAAATGTTCATTCAGTTTTTCCTCTTCCAGGACAATCCCACTGTACTCCAACTTCCCAAGTTTACAATAAGTAAAATCTCTTTTTTGCCCTTCTGTTTCTGTGCTGTAAGTACTTGAAGTTGTCTGAGAGTTAATAGGTTCAACAAGATATAACCTACGTTAGCATTAACTGAGTATATAGAAATATTTCATTAATAAAAATAAAAACATTATTTATTGAATCCCTATTATATAACAGCATTCTGCTAGATACTTCATAGACATTATTTCAATCCACTCAAAATATGCCTGCAAGATATTTTTGTCTGCATTTTACATAAGAGAAAACTGAAGCTCAGAATTATTCAGCAAACCCTGCAACAGAAGAATTAAAGTTTACAAGACTAACAGTGGACAGAGGAGGGACTCAAACCAAGGCTCACTAACTCTAAGGTTTATGGGATTTCCATTATACTCCACTTCCTCTCATGATTTCCCTGCACCGTATAACAATGTTAAATCCCCAAACAAAACCTCGACGAACATTTTTTCCTGAGCCATTATTCTATTTCATTTTCCCTTTCTCTTTTTAATAGTCAATTTTTAAAATATAGTTATTTTACTAACTGCCTCTCCTTCCTTACCTGGCTTTTACTCCTTACTTCAGCTCAATTTGGTTTGCACCACAAATCCTATACTAAAAGTTCTCTTCCTAATGTTATTAACAACTTACTCATTAATTATCTAGTGGCCACTTCTCACATCTCATCTAACTGAGCTTATCTCTAGCATTTAGCACTGTTGACAATTTTCCATTCATGAAGACTTTTCTCGAATTCCAAAACATTCTCCTGCTATTTCTTCTACTTTTAAAACTCAGGCTATTACATTATCTTAATCTTGAGCCAACTTCCTCTGGATGTTTAACAAACTTCCTCAGTGATCTCATCAACTGCTTTTAACTTCCAAATTAATATTTCAATCTAAATTTCTAATCTAGTACTCCATGCCAGTTTCACCCCCACATATAAAGATGCCTTCTTGAATTGACCACTTATTTTTCCTTAATATCCTCAAAATCAACAAGTTTCAAAAGAACTCATCATTACTGCTCTTCTAATTCATCCATCCTAAATTATCTATTTTAATAAATGAGTTCAAACATATTTTGGAAACCCAGTCCAAAAATCCCCTCACTATCATGGACTTCTCATAATCTATATATCCAATATCTATATTTCATATATCCAATCAATGGTTTTACCAGTTTACAATTTCTTGAGTCTATCATTTCCTTTTCATTTGAACTTCTTTTTCTTGACTTCAACTTTAATTTCACATACAACAATTTTTTTTACTGGTATCTCTGCTTCTAGACTTGCCATTCTCTCATTGCATTCTGCACAATGAAGCCTAACTCCTGTGTTTAAAGTTACTCAATCGCTTTTTACTTTCTTTGTGGTAAAATTCAAAATTTTTAGAAAGACAGTTATGGCCCCACATGATCTAGCCTAGGGCTTAGCAAACATTTTTTGTAAAAAGCCAAATACAAAATATTTCAGGCCTTGCAACAACAAGGTCTCTGATATAGTTACTCAACTCTGCTATTGGGCTAAAGCAGCTGTGGACCTATGTAAATAAATGGGCATGGCTGTGTTTCAATAACATTTTATTTACAAAAACAGATGTCATGTCACATTTGGCTGGAAGGCTGTCATTGGCCAACCCCTGATCTAGCTAGCACCCACCTACTTCTTCAGCTTAACTTTCCTCATTCCCTACCTCTCATGTTGTGCTCCAACCAACATTAACTATTTTGAGTTTCTTGACTTGTCATGCTTTTTTTTTTTTTTTTTTGAGACGGAGTCTTGCTCTGTTGCCAGGCTGGAGTGCAATGGCGCAATCTTGGCTCACTGCAGCCTCTGCCTCCTGGGTTCAAGTGATTCTTGTGCCTCAGCCTCCCGAGTAGCTGGGATTACAGTTGTGCCTCTAAATCTTTACACCTGCTGTTGCTTCCTTCCTTCTAGAGGAATATTCTTCTAAACTTTCTTTTCAAGCATAATTTCTATTTACCTCTCAAAATTCAGCTAAAATCTGACATTTCCAGGAGAGTTTCCTCAATTTTTCACATGCCAGCTTCCGTATGTTACCATATAGTTTTCACACACTGATATAATGTTCATTTTAGCTGTATTTCCCACTACCTTATTGTGATGTCACTAACGGCAAGTACTATGGCTTTTATCTTATTATTTTCCAAGATCTCTGGACACTCTTTTGTATGGTAGATGTTATAAATTCGTGTTAGTAAATGAATTAAAACACACGAATGTGTATTTTGAAATTCATTCATGATCAGGCCAGATGAGGAGAGAGAATTTTCAGTGATTGCTTAGAAAGGAAAGCTATTTGGGACAGAAGACACCTGTCAGAAAATTTCAAATCTCTCCATGTAGGCCACTATCAATTTCAACCACCTAAGACCTCATATGCAAATGACTGCCATTCTTAACTGTTTCACTGATATATACTTCCCAGAAACAAAAACCAAAGATGTGACCTCGGCTACAGAAAATAAACTGCATCTTCCACATTTGGGAGACTATTCAAGGATCAAGATTCTATTTCTAAAGATACCTGGATTTGTAGACAAAAATCATCTCTGTGACAGAGGGATTAATTTTTAGAACATCTGGCATCTGAAAACATAAAAGGAAAAAAAATTTAACCAGGTATATTAAAGAGAAACATGTAAAGTAGAAAAACAGAAGCAAGGATGAGCAAGCATGTGTGAAATACTTTGATCAAGAAAACACTTTTACACAAATTATTTTCATTAATACATGTATCCGTATTTAGGAAGACAGTGAATCTACTTTGGTTCTAAATGAAATTATTTTAGAAATTCTATTGTCACAGTTAGACAGCTCTGATGTACATGTGGTACTCTTGCCCTACTGTTAAGAATAAAATATTTATGTTGTCACTTGCCGCTGCAGTCCACATACATCCACACACATACATACATTATGTATGTGCACATATATATGTATATATTTATGTGTGTGTATGTATGCGTACTTCCTTAAAAACAATGTGTGTGTGGGTATACACACACGCTCATTTATCTTCTATTTCCTGGAAGAAAAGGCAGAAAATGTTAAGTAATTTATACATGGTGACATAGTTCACAAATGGTGTTGTGTATAAAGGTAGTCCAGTGCAAAATCAGTGCTCTGAATGCATATACACAGTACTTCCACACTGTTATTGACAGATGAGTCATAAAACATGTTGCTGATTAAAAAATAAGCTCATGAAATAAAAGTCAGCTGAGTTAGGATTGCAGTGGCAACTGATAACATAAATATTTTATTCTTAACCATAGAGCAAGAGTAGCACATGTACATCAGGGCTATCTGTCTGCAACAATAGCATTTCCAAAATAACTTCATTTGGAACCAAGTAGAGTCACTATCTTCTTAAATACACATATCTATGTATGTATGTATGTGTGTGTGTGTGTGTGTAGGAATATGTGTGTGTATGTATGTGCACTTCCTTAAAAGCAGCATATATATATGTGTGTGTGTATATATATATATGCACATAAATTATATATATGTAAATGTGTATAATTATAAAGTCACATTATATTTTGGGGTCCATTACCTTATATAGTACAATGAAATCATTTGACTAGCAAAAATTAATGTCATATTCTCCCCCAATTAAAATAATGACAATAATAATAATAACAATAAAAGCAAAAGCTCATAGAGAACTTACTATGTAGCAAACACTCTTAATACTTTATAAGCATTCATTCATTTAAAATTCATTCAATGACTTGTAGCAACCTATGGAGGTAGTTAACATCAAGAAACTGAATTTTAGAAACATCAAGAAACTGAATTTTAGAAAATTTATGCAACTTGCCCAGGGTCACACAGTGGCAAGGCTGGGATTCAAACTCAAGCAGTCCGGCTTCCGAGCACGTGTACTTAAATACCTCACTCTACTGCCTCTCAAGTTGTAAGTGGAATGTCTATTCTGGGGTGTGAAAGCTACTTTTCATTTTTATGGGCCCTATCCACATTCAAATAATGAAGAGAACAAGAGTGGATTGCCAGTTTATGATAGATGGTTGTTATTTTACTGTCAGTGAACCAAATTCCAATTCTGACACTAGAAGCCACTGGCCTGTTTCTAATAAAAACAGAATACAAAATTAAGCATAAATCACCAAAACTTTTATGAATCACTTCCTTAAAATCAGCATCTAAAGGAATATAGCTTCTATATTTGCAAGAGACAATAAAAGAAGTTAAATATATACACAGATCTCCTCGGTGTACAATTCTAAAACCTGATAAAATATCTATGGTGCCAAGCGATCTGTGAGAAATTGAAAAACAATAATTACCTTATCTGTTGGCAGTCAGGAAAAATGAAAGTACTATTAAATGGTGCACAAAAGAGATTAGTATGTTCATTGAGAATATTCTAAATTAAATAGAAAGGTAATATACCCTTTTCTGCATTAGCATATAAACAGCTCCTTGAGGAAAATTGAAAAGCTGTAGTTTGTGCAGCTGGAATGAATTTTATGGTGGTCATTGGGGCTGTTCACACAAGCACCTGTTAGGGCTGCAATTCTTATTTTTGAACATAGGGGATGCCATGTGACACATGTCACTTCTGGGCACAAGTTAAAGAGCCCTTGTGCTTTGGACCACATTTCCTTCCTTTGCTGCCCTGATCACAGACACATCAAGAGGCTGTCTTTGTCAGACTGAGACGCTTCATGAATATAATAAGCAAAGAATTGGGGACAACCAGCACCACATGGATGAAAAATACATGTTTGCTGTGTTAAGTTTAGGATTTTCTTGGTGGTGATGTTACTCCATCCTAATCTAAGCATTCAATCAAATGCAAATTGACCTCCGCAAATTCAGGTTTGCGGAAAAAAAAAAAAAAGACATTCTTTTATTTTAACAGAACTGGAATTTAACTGAAAGCTTCCATCTTATTGGGCTGGCCATAAATGTTATTCTATACTGGAATTCATTTCACATTCCCTAAATTTTACCAACATTCTAATATTTCGTGGCAGTAAAATGGCAGGGAATTTCTTTTGGTCTTCTCTTCCCATTGGACATCCTAGAGAAAACCATCCAGGCCTATATGATATTCAAACACGTATAGGATATTCAAGTGTCATATGGGTATTTAAATAAAGAAGGCTTGACTATTTTCAGGAAGCCAGTTTGTGCCCAATAATCTTGTTGAATGGCAGTCAACCTTCTCCTTTCTGGGTACACCATGAAGAGAGTGATCTTCTGACAGTCTCACCTTCACCTCAGGTCTTATCAATTTTCACCTGTAACACCTTGAAGGGGAGAAGGATCCAAGTGTTATGGGGACTTGAACTTAAATAGTTTGGGAAGATCTCTTTGAAAAACGAAAATACATACATATCAATAATTCATCTTCATCTGGGTGGGGGTTGCCATGAATATGTGTTGGTAATAATTTGCTTAGGATTTGTGTACCTTACAATGTCAATGTTATATAGAATAAAAAGTTTAGGGAAAAAATATGATTTTGAAATTAAGTTCAGGACTTGGAAGACTCTCTTCTACCTAAGAGCCAAAGAGAAAGTTTCACAAGCTTCAAGGTAAAGTAGTGCCTCTAACCTTGAAGCCTCATTCTGACCTCTGCAGCCCTCCAAGCCTGGGTAGATTCTGTTTCTCTTAACCCAGGATAATCCTCTCCAGGAGTAGGGAAATTCAATAACAAATGTAAGGAAGGGGCCTATCTTTAATTTCCCCTGAGGGAAGGGAGTGTATGTTCTAACTATTGGAAATGGAGGGAGAGCAATTATACCAAGAACTGTCAGAATTAATGTCCCAATAAATTACCCTGCCACATATAAATGTAAAGAGAAAGCTACACACACATTTTATAGAGTTTCATTGCAAATGATCTTGCATGTTATTCACTTAAAATATCACATGCATCTTTTTTAAAATAAAAGATTATTCCGCCTTTCAAAATAAGGAATCCTGTCATTTGAACAACATAGATGAACCTGGAGGACATTATTCTAAGTGAAATAAGCCAGGCAGAGAAAGACAAATACTATGTGGTCTTACTTATACATGGAATCTGAAAAAAGTCAAACTCATAGACGCAAAGAGTAGAATGCTGGTTGCCAGGGGCTGGGGAGCTGGGGAAATGAGATATTGGTCAAAGGGTACAAAGTTTAGTGAGAAAGAATGAATAAGTTCTGGAGATCTAATGTATAGCATGGTGACCATAGTTAATAGTGTCACCACACAGACACACACACACACATGCACACGCACACACACACACACACACACACATCCTTATGTGGGGTAATGGATGTGTTAATTAAGTTGATTTGGTAATTATTTTACAACATATATATATATAGCAACACATCGCATTGTGCACTGTAAACGTATATAATTATTTGCCAATTATACCTCAATAAAGCTGAAAAATAATTAGACTGTTATCTAGCATACATGTCAATACTGGCCCACACCACCTGGAAATGTCTATAATCATAAGAGAAATTGAGAAATGCAGGGTCACGTTATATACGTTTTTATTTATCTTAGGGTACTTGAATGTAAAGAAACATAATCCAAACAAAAGGTGGCCTATTAGATAAAAATATTTTCTGTCTTAAATCTGAATAATAAAGAAGGCTTATTTTACTATAAATGAAAGTTAAAGGTCCAAAAGACAGTAAAATATTTGTCACGTCATCTAGACAATGATCATTGCTAAGAGTTCTGAAACAATTAGAAGTCCTCTATTGTTTGATTTTGAAGGGTCTATAAACACTGGATCCTCATTCATTCTTCACCTCATTCCCAAAACTGAATTATGAATTATATTTTTTACATAAAATTTCCTAGAGAGGAGTGAAAAAGCAAGCCTTCTGTGGTCTCCACTCATAGGTACCTAATATCAGATCAATAAGTTACATATTTTTGAGACAATTCTGCTATAATAATAAGTGGCCCTACCTACCTGGATTGGTCATGTCAAGTCGTTTATGTATTTTGTTTGTTTAATGTGGCTCTGACAGAACTTCCTATCTTAAAGAATTCTGTACTTTGTTAATAAACTTGATTGTATTACCTGGCACATGCTTCCTGTATTATATTAAATCTATGATACATCTTTTGCTTCCCACACATATGATTAGTTCTATTACCCTCATAATAAGAATGTGTAACACTGTAGATCTTCCCATGTGAACATGTTTTGTGCATACAAATAATTTTTCCAGTTCCGAAATGTTTTAAGAAGTTAAATTTCACCAAAAAAACCTAAAATTTAAAGTAGGAAATTAAATTGATGTTGCCTAAATATGGATTGATTTCTCATAGAAAACCACTTCAGAAAGTTTGCTTTCTTAAAATGCTTTGAATGCTAGTAAAATGCTTGGATTTAGATAGTAATTTTTTCACAGATGAGTCACATAAATAGTAGCTTTAGAAGGGTATATAAATTAACACCAAAACTGCAAATTGATTATAATTGAATGTTATTATTTAGTAAGACATTGAAACTTACATATGAGATCATTAGAACCACACTTTTTAGAAGCTTTTCATAAATATTTATATATAAAGATGTATCTATGATTTTTAGTGCCCTAGCAAAAAGGATTGCTTCAGTTTCAAATGCCATATTATTTGAGAAAGTGAGAGCTGCTTTTACACGTTGGCTACAAGTTATGGATCTCTCTGTCTCTCCTCTCTCTTGTCTCTCTCTTTCTCTGTCCTATTCCCTAATAAACCAGTAAAAGAACACTAAACAAAAACACCTGGTTGGATTACATGACATCACCGGTTCACTAGGAGAGTTCAAAGCTCTTTGTAAATATTTTTCTGCCTTACTAGTAATCAAACTAGTTCCTGAGTGCCTTGCTCACCTATGAAAGTTAATTAACTATTTCAATGCATTGGGTACCATTTATTTATTGCATGACAACTATGACTTTTGAAGTTGTATAAGCTGAACTATGAAAATAAATACAGTCCAGGAACTCAGAACCTAAATGAATTTTGTAGCCTAATATTTCAGTTTAAGTAAATAAAAAAAATCTTTCAGGCTATGAATAACGCTATCACATATATTATCTCAATATGTAATATCTGTATAGAAGTCTTTAGAATTTTACCAAGATATGACGTTTTAAAGTTATACGGCAATATGTAATTTTTTCTCCATAAATAGACTTTTAAATTAAAATATTAATATTGCTAGGAGATCAAGAAAGAAAAAATGTAGATAGTTAAGAAAATATAACCAGAGAGAAAGTGTAAAATTCAATAATTAATTCTATTTATTCAATTCAATTTATTTAATGTAAAAATAAGAGTAAATTTTTATTATTTATTAAGAAAAGTAATTTAAAAACTAATATCTACTTATTATTTAAAATAAAATCAATCTATTTTAAGGTTACTTTCATTATAAAATGGTTATAGCCATATTAAAAAAACAATATCTAAATGCAGAGTCATATATGAACTGTATCTACGTAACATTTAAAAGAAAAATAGTACCTAGATAGAGAGTAAAGTACATAATGCCCCATAAATTCTTCTTCCCCCATCAATTTTTCAAAGTAGCCTGTTAAGTGTTGCAAGGATATCATTCCAAATATGTTCTTCATTAACTCAACATAGGCATTTAAGCTATTAAATAAGATTATGCTTTTTAAAAAAGTCATGAGTTCATACCATATATGATATTCTGACAGTAGTATATTTTTACTTGGTAAAATATTGTAGACATTTTTCAATATTAATTTATAATATTTTACCTCATCTTTTATAAGGACCACCTGGTGATTCATTATATGAATGTAACATTTATTTAAACCGTCTCCTAGAAATTATGATCTAGATCATTTCCACGTTTCTTTCTTCTTATAAAATTAGCCATGATGGAATATTTATTAGTGTGAATATGATCATAAAAATTTTATAATGAAATTAATACATAAAATTGTTTGAACATTTTAAATATTTATAATTATTGATCAATAAATTACCTTCCCATGAACACTATATAATTCTGATTTGCCCAAATATTTCTAATACCAAGTCTTATCAATTTGTGTATTCTCTGCAGATTTCATAGCTGAATAGCATATGAAATAGCAATAATGATAGTAATAGCAATAATGATACCAGTACTTCATTATTGTATAAATTTTTATTGATTTTCTTTTGATTGACATTATTCATTATTCTGTCCTTACCTTTCACACTTAAAAAAAAGCTACAGAAGGTTGACCTTTTTCCTTCTGATTTATAAGTACTTTCTTATATAAAGGATATTGGTTTGCATCTTGTATATGCAAATCGAATAGTTTGTATGTTTTGAAATTTATACTTTTCGCATTTTCCAAATTTTGTATTTTTGCTGATGGAATTATTTTTCCAAATGTAAATTTTTAAAGAAATACTATAAACATATTTTAGTTTTTTCTTTTTTATTATTTCTGGGTTTTATGCCCTATGCCAAGATTATACAAAACAAATAAACAAGCACCTTTCTTCTGAAAGTTTTATGATTCATTTTTACCTTTGAAAAATTTTATGCATCTGGTATTTTGTTATAAGGACTGATCTGAGGATACAGTTTTACTTATTTCCAACTAGTAAGTCATTTGGCCCAGCACAATTTGCTGAATAATCTTTATATTCATCCCTGGTTTGTAATGCTTCTCTTCCCCTATCTTTCCGATCTCTCTACTTGGACCTGGGAATTGGTGCTGTGATGCCATGTTGTTAAGTTAAGGTGAGTTATAAAGTATATTGAAACATTTGCTAGGCAGGCAAACCATTACTTTCATTTGGTTTTCTCCCGCAGAATTTTATAATAATTATTCACGAATGTCTACTTTTCCAGAGAAACTCTATAGTTATTTTATGAAATTCCAATAAATAACTTGTAATTTTAACTAATGTTATATTGGATTTAAAGATTTGGAAGCTCAACATGATAAGCTTCTATCATTTAGAATCATGAGTCATAATATTAAATGAGTAAAGTCACTATCATAGATTGCAGTGCTCTGTCAACATAGTCTCCTCAATTGGCATGTTCTTACAGCTCTTCATAAGAAATAGATCTAAAATTAGCATATGGTTATAAAAACTTGTTACATAACCATCTTTCAGGCTTGAATTCTGCCCTAATCGTTCTACTCGTCAAGTTGCTGATAATATTCTGAGGACCCAGTTTCCTAAATCTTTCTCAGTAACACACTTTCTTTAATATTTGAAAGTCTTGGCCAGCCTGAATATTTCACCTCAGGTGTAGAGATGCCTGGGTGATGTGGTTGAATGAACTCTGCAGGTGAAAAGCCGTTTAGTCTATATCTTGACTCTTCCACTTATCGAGTGACACTGGGCCAGATAGTTCACCACTTTCAGCTGCTATACCCTCACTTGTAAAATGTGGACACTAATACTGCCTAGTAGGGTTTTTTTTTAAAAGATTACTGCACATAAACTAGGTGATCAACAAGTGGCACTTTTATTGTTCAAGTAAACCACCTGTTAATGTATAGTGCATTTATTGTAAATGGCCCAAATTGATGAATCTCACCAAAATTTTTCTTATATTAACGGCTAGAAATATGTGAGAGTCAATCATTTTTGTTATTTTTCCTTTCTTCTACTTATTGTGTCTTACATCTTTGTTGGGATTACTCATACATGATTATGACTCACCATTTTCCTGCATACTGCTGTCAATTCTTCGCAGATGGATTCCAGAGTAGAGGGCTTCATAATCTCCATGACTCTAGGCTCTAAAAGTTATCTTTTAAAGTATATTATACACTAAAAATCTATCAGTAAAAATAGGAATTTTTAGGCAATGTGTTATATTTTCATTACATTTAGTATTTCCCCCCTCATAATATCTAATCATTTAAAGGTCCTCAAGATGGCGCATGGCTAAATATGGAAAGACAGAAAGTAACTGAACAAAGTTACAGTTATAGCTATAAAGTTGATGTTCTTTTCTCAAGGCTTCATGGACTATGCTATCTTTTGGTATTAAGTAAGCCAGGGTCTAAGCAATAAAGAGAAATATACACATGCAACTCATTATTGTCACTTTATACTAGATTAATCTTTCAAGATCACTTTTATTATGCCATTTACTCAACTGAAAAATAAGTTATTTTCCTCTTGTCTACCACATCATGTCTAAATGTAGGAGCCCCTATAACCTGGCTCAACACCCCCAGTCCAACCTTATGATCCTCTATTCCCCCAAAAGTACTTCTCCTTTAGTTATCTTGGTATTACACTATCCCATTGAGAAGCCCTGCTCATGAAAATATATATCATCTATTGTTCAAGTGAGACATTTCTGAGAGTGAAAGGGGAAGCTATTGAAAATTAGAGTGGGACAACAGTCATATCTAGGTTTATTCCAGACAAAATGGGATGTATGGTAACTCTCCCTGTTCATGGCCTCCCTGTACCTTACAAACACTTTACTTTCTCTTACATGTATCCTCTAAAATCTGATTCAGATCCTGCCATCTTCAGACATTTTTTGTCATGTCAACACAAATTTATCTTTTCTCTGAATTCCCTTAGCATCAAACTACTATCACATGTTTCAATTGTATTCATGTAGTATTGTGATTAAACTGTGATCTCTTTTATGGAAGTTGGTAGCTAATTGTTTTATATAGTCTTCCAGAAGCCTCTCCAGTGCAGGGGAAGTGACAGATAGTCAGCAAATACCTGTGGAAATAATTGGATACATCTTTCCACTCCTAAGCTCCCCTGATTAGCCAGAAGCATAACAAATTAACTATAATATTAGTTCATTATAATTTAAGCAAGAATATTTTAGCTTATTCCATTTCAAAAATGCCTTTAAACAAGTAGCAAATAGAGCTCAGAATAAATGTATTTTAATAAAACTAAAATGAAGGTCAGAACATAGAGGGCTGTCTGGGAGGACTAAGCCTACATGAATAACTTTTTCAGCTGGCTCAAGGCAAGAAGTTTCACCTTCTGAAGGAAAAAAAATGGCATAGAAAAATAGAATAAGAATGGACTAAGGACAAATTCTTCTTATTTTAGAGTTGTTCTTAGAGCTAGCACTGTCTGGAGTCTTTTTTTCTACCTTCTTAACTTATTATGCAGAGGCTGTTTGAAAGTTCGCTGTGCTTTCTCTCATGCATTCCTGCCCAGTCTGTGGAATGAGACTACACTGAGTATATCCTGAATATCTTCTCATATATAATACAAACCAAAATTATTGTGTAAATGATTCTTTATTGGTGTGCGAGGTTGAAGTTCACAGAAGATGCAATCAACAAGCATAAGAATTCATCCCATAAAGATAGGCTCCACTTTCAGTGCATTTTTACTGAATGCATATAATTCAAACCCATTTCAAAGGCTGTCGGACCCAGGTTTGGTGTTAAGTTCTGTATCACTGGTAAAAGTACTGTAGCTAGATTTCCTAATTTCAGATAAGCATGATTGCAGTTTTCCTCAACTTTGTTCCAGTTTCTAGAACTGCACTTAATTAAAAAATTGGTACATTATCTCATTCTAGTAATTTTCTTGGAAAATTCCCAGGTTGTCTAACTTCACTAAAGACAAGAAATGTAATATAAGTATTGTGTCAGCTATAATACTATTGGCCAGGTATAGCTGTGTAGAATTACAGTGTAATTCTCTGAGCAAGCCATTTCATTGACTAGATGCTAAAGACTAAACTTCTTACTTAATAAAGATGTATTTTCAGCCACATGCCATTTCTGATAGTTGACTTAACTGAGACGAATGAGGCCTAAGCTTGTCACATGTAGTTAACTGATCATTCATTAAGCATTCAAGTTAATATGCAAAATCTCAAAACTACTATTTTATTATTAATCAAAAGAAGAGTTCTACATTCATGTATTTATATTTTTCTTTTATAATTTAGAGAAAAAAATGATCAATTCTCTCCACAGATTATGCAAAATCTCAGTAATCCCTGGCCCAGCCTGTGATAAATGATATTTTTTTAAAAAATAATGTGGAATCAGTGCTATTTAGCACTTGTATTTATATTTTAATTATGTTCTGTGTGAACAGTGAGATCAAACATTTTCATCTGTCAAGAAATGCCTGTCTTTCTTATGGTAATAGTAAGCAGTACTCTGGATACTGTGCTGAAGCATCCTGTTAGCACATAAAATTGCAAGGCGTCAACATCTTGCTCCTTATCTCCACTGTAAAGACCTGGCATTTCAAGAAGGAAATGTTATCAGCATTTCTTACCTGTGGCTATATTCAGTAAGTTGTATAAGCTGTTTCTCTGAGGGAAAGGAAACATGCATAAAATTCATGTACTGGCATTCTAATTTGGGGGCCATCAACTCTCAATATGGCTTGTAGCATGAATAATTTAGCTCTAATCCTTTTAAAAAGCCAGTTATAGCTGTTCAGCAGTATGTTTCAGTCAGCATGCAGAATAAGTAAGTTACAAATGTCACACCATGATATGACCTTGACAAAGCAGGAATTAATGGTATAAAGTAATTAAAGAATTCTTCATTTCAATTGTCCTCTTTGAATCCAGTTTCTTCCTCCTTTCTTCCTTCAAGTAACACATATTTATTAAGTTTTTGAAAGAAAAAACTAGCTCATGTGGACTATAGAATGTTTTAAAAATGAAATATCATAAAAACGGAAATTAAAATTAGCTAATATTTCTGTCTATTGTCATTTTGATGATTTTTTTCTGGGATCTTCTCTATATATGTAATAATATATGTATGTGAGTATATGTACATACCTGTCTGAGTATTACATGTGTTTACAAAACTTACATTGACTATACAGTTTTATATATTTTAATACACTTTTCTAACTCTGAAACACATTTTTATTGTTATATCTAAATAACTTCTTCATTGTATACTTTCAATAGATGATTTGGAATCTAGTAATCAGTATTTGTTATGTACCAATAAAATGAAGAGCCCTTAACAACATCAGCAACATAACAGAATAGGAAGCTCTAGATCTTTCTTCCTCATGCAGAGACAGACACCAATTCAACACCAATACACAGATAAATTATATCTTTGAGAAATTCAGAAGCTAGTGAAGTGTCTGTTACACCTGAAGAAATCACAAAACTAGCTGCATCAAATCTGGTAGGAAAACTTATGGCACCTTCTTGCCACAGCATCTGCCCCTGGGACAGTACCACATGATTGGGAGGAAAGTCCCAGCTCCCAGCTTCTTTGTAGGGAGGTAAAGAGAACACTGAACTATACATTTAATGTTCTGATATTTAAGGGCATCTGCCTAAATAGGCTTCTGTTTAGCCTGTCTCAGTGTGCTGATGGGACCTAACATAGCTCTACATGCCTGGGAGCCACAAGGACAAACAAAAACAAAAATATAAAAGACCTGAGTGGGTTGCTGTTACTCCAGAGGATCCTCTGTATAGGCCAATACAGCTCACCAGCCTCTCCTACTGTGAGTAAAGAGAAGACTGGAGAGAATGACTAATGTTCTGGCTTTTTAGGGGGCTACCTGAATGAATGGAGTCTAGTCCAACTGATGAGATCTAACGTAAATTAAATGCCTGGGGCTCTGCTGATGATAAAAAAGGAGCTGCTACTTCACAGATTCCATGATATAGCATAGACAAGAGAGAGAACAAAAGAATACACACTAAAAAAAAAACTACCAAATCCCCCTAATTAAGAATCCAAACACATAAGTCCACAGAAACAGAGAAAAGTATTAAAAGACTTTCAGAAGCTCTAGCTGGGCTGATTAGTGAAGGTCTTTCCCTGTACAAAGCCTATCCATAAAGACTAGAAAATGTGGTTGTTTTTTAAAAAGCGTGAATACCAAAACAAAGTTACAAGACCCATGAACAAAGAGGGGATATGGCTCAACTGAAAGGATCATTATAAGGCTTCAGAAATTTGTTACTAAAGAAATGAAGGTATGTGAATTATCAGAAAAAGAATTCAAAATAAATATGAAGGAGGTCAGACAAATGAACAAAAGGAGAACTTCAACAGAGAAAGAAAATATATAAAACAAAAAACAGGACATTCGGAGCTAAACAATGCTATATCCAAACTGAAAAATTCATGACAGGAAGGAGATTTGATCAAAAAGAATCAGTGAACTTTAAGACATGTCATTTGAAGTTATTGAGTCGAAGAGAAAAAAAAAAAAAAAGAATGAAAAACAGTGAAGAAAGTCTAAGAGACTTACAGGACATCATCAAGTGGACCAACATATGCATTATGGATGTCCCAGAAGAAGATAGAGAATAAAGGATACAAATCTTATTTAAATAAATAATGGCTGAAAACTTCTCAAATCTGGGGAAGGAAACGATCATCAAGATACAAGAAACCCAAATGACACAATGAGAATGAACACAAAGATGTCCACACCTAGAAACAGCATAATTGTCAAAAGTTCAACACAAATGGAGATTTTGAAAGCAGCAAGAAAAAAAAATGTCTCTTCATATAGAAGGAAATCTTCATAAGAATAAGTGATTTCTTATCAGAAACCTTGCAGGCCAGAAAGGAATAGAATAATACATCCGAAGTGCTGGAAAAAAAAAAAAAAGAAACACCAACACCAACAATAACAACAACAACAACAACAAAAACCCACTAACAACAACAAAAAAAAGCTGATCAAGAATAATATAATGCAAAACTGTTCCTCAAAAAAAAAAAAGATAAATATTTTCCCAGATAAACAAAAGCTGAAGGAATTCACTACCACTAGACCAACCTTACAAAGAAATGCTAAAGGGAGTTCCTCAAGATAAAATGGAAAGATGCTACAGAGGAACATAAAAGTGTATAGCTCACTGGTAAAGATACATATATAAAAAAATACAGAATACTGTACTAATGTAACAGTAGTGGGTAAATCACTTTTAATCCTGATGAAGTCCTATACAGTGAATGTTAATGTCTCCATAATTTATATGCTGAATGCTAATTCTCAATGTGATGGTATTTGAAGAGGGAAAACATTTGGTAGGTGATTAGTTCATGAAGGCAGAGCCCTCTTCAGTGGAAGTAGTGCCATTATAAGAGAGACTCCAGAGAGCTCCCTCACCCCTTCCCCCCATGTGACCACAGCAAGAAGATGACCATCTGTGAACTAGAATCTGCCATTGCCTCAATCTTGGGGTTTTGACACTTGAGAAATAACTTTCTGTTGTTTCTGAGGCATTAAGTGTACAGTATGCTGCCATAGCAACCTAAACTAAGACAGAAATTGGTACTGAGAAATGGAGGTGATGTTATAACAAATTCCTAAAAATGTAGAAGTGCTTTTGGAATTGGATAATGACTAGAGGCTGGAAGAGTTCTAAGGTGCAAACTTAAAAAAAAAAAAAACTTCAATACTATGGATGGACCTTTAAAGGTGATTCTCATAAGGAATCAGGAAAGAGTAAAACTATAGAGAAAGCCTCAATCTCTTTAAGGAATACTTTGGTAATCATGAATAGAATGTTGGTAGAAATATGGATGGTAAAGACCATTCTGATGAAGCCTCAGACAGAAATGAACATGCTGTTGGAAACTGGAGGAAAGGTGATTCTTGTTACACAGTGACAAAGAAGTTGGTTGAATTGTGTTCATGCTCTAGTGTTTTGTAGAAGGTGGAAAGTGTGAGTGATGAAATTGGATATTTAGCTAAAGCTATTATTAAGCAAAGTGGTGAAAGTATGGCTTGCCTTCAACTGAAAGCCAATATAGAAGCAGCTTAGCTGCTGTATTATACTATGATTACAGTGAAATGTGAGAAGAGAGAAATGGCTAAAAGACAGAATTTTTCAGTAAAAAGAAACCAGAACTTAAAGATTTGAAAAAAAATCTTAGCCTACTAATATTGCAAAAAAATGAGAACATTATGAATGTCGCCAATTGTCCATTTGATAAGGAGATTAGTATTTATCAGTCATCTCAACAAAGGCCAGATGTTATTCGCAAGACAAGGGAAGAATAGCTCTGAAGGTGATTCAGAGATGATCAGGTTGCCACTCCCATCACAGGCCACAGTGCATGAGCCTTCAGGACACAGCTGCCTCCACCTAGGTTTCAAAACACAGGACCACCTGGAACCATGGGACTATGATTTCAGCCTGGGTGAGCCAAGGGCATTGGACCCAGCCCAACAGATCTGTGGGACCCCAGCAGAAGGCTAAGGCAGAGAGCCACTATGGGACCATCTCCACCAAGCCAGAGGACTGACATTACCACTGTAGTAGGCCTGGAAGATGGAGTAGCATGCCAAAGAGGATTATTTTTTAGCCTCAAAAGGTAATAAAGTTTGCCCCAGTAAGTTTTGGACTTTCTTGAAACCCAGTACCCCTTCCTTCCTTCCTGTTTATCCCTTTTGGAATGAACATGTCTATCCTATACCTGTCCCACACTATTTTCTGAATGCATATAACTTGTTTGGTTTCACAGGTTCACAGCTGGAGAGAAATTTTGCCTCAGGATGAATTATAGTCTCATTCATTACTAATTTAGATGATATCTATTAATAGATGAGGCTTTGTATTTTAGACTTTAGAGTTGATGCTGGAATAGGTTAAGACTTCAGGGGTTATTGGGATAGAATAAATGTATTTTGCACGTGAGAAGAATATACACTTTGGAGATCAGGAGCAAAATGTCAGTATCTAAATGTTTGTGTTCCCTCAAAATTCATATGTTGAAACCTTACCCTCTTACGTGATCTTATTAAGAGATGGGGTCTTTGGAAGGTGATTAGGTGATGAGGGCAGAGCCTCATGAATGAGATTTGTACCCTTATAAGAGAGAACCCAGAGAGTTCATTTAATTTTTCAGCCATGTGAGGACACAATGAGAAGACAGCTAACTATGAACCAGGAAGACAGCCCTCACTCACCAGATACCAGATCTGGTTTCTTAATCTTGGACTAATAAGCACCATGAGAATTTAATTTTTGTTTAAGCCACCAACTTACGGTATTTTTGTTATAGCACCCCAGATTGACTAAGACAAGTACAGAGATGACTTCTTTTTTTCAGAGAACTTACAACAGAATATATTTTCTAAGAAAAGTGGCACATGTGCCTCATCTTTTTTTTATATCTTTATTTAGCAAATCAGTCATTTAAAAACTACTGTGTGCCACATGGCTTATGCCTGTAATCATAGAACTTTGGGAGAATGAAATAAGAGGATCATTTGAACCTAGGAGTTTGAGACCAGCCTGGGCAACATAGCGAGACCCCTCTCTATACAAAAAAATTTAAAAATTAGCCAGGGGTGATGGCATGCGTCTGTAGTCCCAGCTACTTGGGAGGCTGAGGTGGGAGGAGCACTTGAGCCCAGGAGTTTGAGGCTGCAGTGAACTGTGATTGCACCACTGCATTCCCGCCTCAGTGAAAGAGCAAGACAGTGACTCAAAAATACTAAGTAAATACAAGTAAAAACTAGTGAAACATTGAATGTTTAGGAAAAATAAGCATTTTTTTTCTTATTGTAATACATGTTCGTTGTAGAAAATTTAGGGGGAAAAAATCTATTCTTATTGTCCAGGGAATGTTGGCAAAAATGGTCTTTGTTTGGATAATTTGATTGTTTAATTTCCTTTCTCTGGACATATTTGAAAACCCTGAAGTTATCAAAGTAAATTAAATTCTCCATATTTAATTAAAGGTTTGTATGAAGGCACATTTTGGACTGACAACTTCTAAATTCATATGGTCAACACTGAGAGTTAGGCCCTTTGAGCTTTTTCCTGATAAAAGTTCAGAATAAAGTTTAACATGCTTAATCATTCTTAAATTGTCTGTTTTTTCTACCTTATTTCCTTTATTTCTTTGTAAGAAAAAGAAAACTTTGCCAAATGGTGGGGGTGGGGAGTTAATAATGAATTCTAATAGAATGTTACACAGTTTCTTGATGAGCTCAAATTATGAAATAATGCATGAATCATATAACTTATTAATAAAAATATGTTTACATTATAAAGCCAAAAACAATGTGGAGCCCTTTGTTAATTGTATGGCAAGTGGCATGTGGTAACCTTCAAAGTCTGACTGCATTCCCTCATGAGTGTTCACCATTTTTTTTTTTGAGACGGAGTCTCGCTCTGTTGCGCAGGCTGGAGTGCAGTGGCTTGATCTCAGTTCACTGCAACCTCCACCTCCTGGGTTCAAGCGATTCTCCTGCCTCAGCCTCCCGAGTAGCTGGGACTACAGGCGCCCACCACCACGGCCGGCTAATTTTTGTATTTTTTGTAGAGACGGGGTTTCACCGTTTTAGCCAGGATGGTCTCGATCTCCTGACCTCATGATCCGCCTGCCTCGGCCTCCCAAAGTGCTGGAATTACAGGTTTGAGCCACCACGCCTTGTGGCGTTCACCTTTAGAAAGGGCTCTGATGGTGACTCTGATACAAATGCAAAATAACCTTCTGAGAGATTTTCTGCCACTTAGGAATAGAAGATGTTTTCTTTGCCTCCATCTCCGGAGTAAGGGAATAAAGTAACAGTTAGAAGGTAGAAAAATAAACGGCCTAGCTTTCCCCTCCTGATTATATCAATCAAAAGTGAAATTAGCAGCCCCTACCATATTTGTTTTTCATCTCTTGCCCAGATTATGTCTGCATGGAGGGCTGAGAATAATATTTCAGAAGAAGCAGGTAAACTATAAACGACCACAAGCAAGTTCCCTTTTACCCTCCTCTCTTTGGTTACTATCAGTGTCTAGGAGCATGTCCTCTGTAACCATGCATACTTTAAAATTGTGGATTAATTTGTTGCTTTTTAGGTGTTTAGCTTTCATTATAATATCTAAATATCAGCTTCTGAAGTTTTAAAGAAATTTTGTTATTAAATGAATGGTATTGCTGATCATTACAAGCAGTTTCTTCAAGATGCCAGTATCTATACTTAAAAAAATTCATTGAATATAGTGGAACTACATACATGGTGTGCTGAGGTGCATTCCTTCCAGACTTAGGGTCCAGTGATGTTCATGTTTGCTTCTTGAAACCACCCATAGTAAGAATAGTTACATCAGAAACACAGAAAAACATTACAACAAAGGACATTGCTCTCCTGGGAAGCTGGTTGTTAATGCATAAACCTGAGTAAATCTCTGCCAGTCGTTGGTCTTTTTGCTCTGGGATCCATTCTTCAGCTTCCACCTAATCTGCAGTGTTTTGCAGACGGCCGTCTCCAAGTTGCATTCTTGGGTTCCCTTGTAAGCTGATTGCCAGCTGGTTTCAAACAATGGGAGCCACCTACAGGAAATCGTCAGATGAAGAAAAGGAAAAGCTAGACAGGGACTCTGATAGCAATGGTCTCTCCTCTGTAGCTCTAGATTTTGCCAGAGAGGTTGACATAGTTTTCTTCCAATGTGTCATCTTGGCCCTTGTAACACTGCCTCTTCTCTTGTCCCTGCAGACTTCAAAAGGTAGCAACTTCTTGCAGATGCTAATTTATGAGTTGCCTCAGAGGCCTACGTTTGGCTTCTCAGCTCTTCAGAGTTGCATGACCCGTTCCCTGCATAAAGTGTTCTTTATTTTCATAGTAAGTTGGTAATATTCTTTAATTTTGCTAGGAAAGAGAAACCACGCCGTAAATTTAACAGGAATTTAATATGAAATAATTATTAAACTATGATAGGAAAGCAACTATAAAGATACAGAAGCAATTCTAAAGGGAACCCTATGCTGAGGCTGGCTTTCAAAGGAAGGACAAACTTAGAAGGTGGGACCCTCTTCAGGGCTGAGTTCTCATCTTGGAGAAAGCATGTTTGCAGCTCATGGAATAGCAGAAAACTTTGTTAGGTTGCCTGGGAAAAGCTGGTCTGCATTCATCACACAAGAAAGAGATAAACCTCCAGGGTGCTGGCAAGCCAGGTTGGTTGGCAAGTACACAGAGGAAATCTGGATACTCTGTGGGTGTTGTGGGCTTGGAGCATGCAGTGTCAGTATGTTCGGGTGGAGATAAGAAGCCTTGGGAAGGTAGTCACAGGGCTTAGGCAGGGCCTATGAGGTCACTGACGGATTTTGCCCTCTGGGTGTGTGGCTGGACAAGGCATCACTGAATGTTCTTACACACCCACACAGCAGAAAGACTGCAGCAGGAGCCAGAGAGGGCTGAAAATCCAAAGCAAAACAGCCAAAACTGGGAAGAGAAGCCCCTTCCTTCTGTAATGTGACTCCAGTGCCCTCTATTGACAAAGCTTAACATGGTGCTGTGCTTAAAGAGAAATGTTTAAAGCAATCAGTCCATTACTACAGAGCAGGCACTGAGGGCTAAATTTGGAGGTAAGGGGCAATAAATAGAAATTAACACGGTGTATTTTCTGTGTTCCTGGTTGGGGTCTGATTAATAAAATTCTCAAAGTTAATGCCTTCGTTTTATATTGTTATTTTGTCCTATAATCTTTTGCTATTGTTCAGTTTTAAAATATCAGATATTTATCATTATTCTTGATGACTCTCTTTCCTTCATGCCTTCGTCTTGATTTAACATCTGTTTTGAATGTGCCATCTACTTTCTACCTTCTTACCATCACACTAATTCATATCCTTATCATCTATTTCAGGGAATAGTGTATTTATTCTTGAAATGAGAAATGACTAAATGCCTCTTTAAATGAGAAATGACTAAGTCCTTCTAATTTACCAGGCACTGTGCTTGGCACATGGAATAGTCAGATATGATTATTTTTTCTTATATAGCTTAAACTTTAGTTTAGAGATTAAGGACACTGATAGTTATATAATTAAAAACATTAAAAATGTCCCTGAAATGATGATGATGATGATGATGATGATGACAGTAATAGATATAGTCATACATGAGAAAATAGCTAGACAACCTGAGACTAAAGGTTATGGCTGGAGGAACTGGTGCTTGAGCTTAATATGATGGCTGAATAGAGGATAATTAGGCAAAGGGGTGGGAAATGGCACTAGAATGTAGGGCACATGTTTAAAGGCAGGAACATACTTATTTAATGATCTTCAAGGAGGTCAATCAATGTGTCTGGCATAGACAGACAGCAATACAGAAGCATCCTAGGAGATGGGGCTTAAGAGCAAGCTAATATTTGGACCATGTGAAGATTTGAAAACAATATTAAAGATTTGGGTGTTTTTCCCAATAGCAACAACAAGTATTTCCAGTAACCTCTTGTTAAGCTTCCCTTTTATAGTTTTCTTCTGGCAAGCCTCCAATCTGAATTCTATGTATTTTTTCCAGTTTTTCTTTACTGCCATAAAAATCTATTCATGTAAATCCCTATCTTTTGCATATTGTACACATATACCTCTTCTACCCTGCCATTATTCCAACCCCACAAAGGTAGGCCAGCCTCCAAGATAGCCTTCAAAGTTTCCCTACTCCACGCCCTTGTGTGGTTGAATCAGACTAAGTTGTGTAAATAATTGCAGATTGTGAAAGTGACAGTGTGTTCTGTGGCATCATCCTTTATTTGTTCTCCTTCTCTCAGATCACTATCTCGGAAGGAAGCCAGTTGCCATATTATGAGGACACTCAAGAAACCCTACGGGGAAATCCATGAAGCAAAGAATTAAGACCTCCTGTCAACAGACAATGAGGAACTAAAACCTCCTGCCAATAGCCAACATAAATGGAGGCTCCTGCCAACAGCCATGTGAATTATCCATCTGAGAAGTGGACCATCGTTTCTCAATAAAATCACAAAATGATTGAAGTGCGGGCCACCATCTTATCTGCAAGCTCACGAGAAATTCGGAACCAGAACAACCCAGCAAAGCCAGTTCCAAGCTCTAACTAATGAATATGCCCATAGTTAGTTACCCTTTTGTACTCTTATCAATCGATACTCTCTGACTTTCAGTAAATCTGGCCCCTACCAATTAAAATACCAGAGAGAGTAGTTTCAAGAAGCCATCCAAATATTGAGTTTCTTTTGTCCCTAATATTCTGTTACTGATATCTGGGAAGAAATTCCATATGATACTTTGGTCCTTAGGAGATACACAGGCTTAGATATATGTAGAGTCCCATTTATAAGTATGCACAAAATATTATAACAGTCACTTTTAATAGACCTATACAAAATGAAAATCTTAGATCAAACATCTATCATACATTTATTAGAGTGTATTGTGATTATTGATTTGTTTATAAGACTCCTCATTAACTTGTAAGCTATTTCTGGTTCCAAAATATATTGGAAAAATATAATAGATACAGAGAACCATGGGGCTCAGTAAAAAGCATCCTATTAATATTATATCAATTGATTGCAGGGTCCTAACTCTTGTGAATGTGTGCTTGTAAGTTTGAAATATACACAAGATCAGGTCACTACCAGAAATCAGGAAACCAAGAGTCTTAAGAGGCAGAATAAATACTGAAGGACAAACAATAGGACAAATGGAGAAAACAGACAACTAGCCAAAATCAAACTTTTTCAGGCATCTTAGAGAAGTAGAACAAGAAAATGGAAAAATCACCAAGTGAGTTCTAGAGATATGATTGAAATGATTATGTTTCATCTGCATTTTGAAACCAACATTTAAAGAGAATCTTGTGGCTGTTGTAAGATGAGACATTCTAAAACATTTTCTAGAAGTGAATTTAATTTTTGACTGACATGCATATCAGTTCAGATAAAATAGGAGTGCAGTATTTATCCTCTATTTTCTAGTTCCAATGGTGGAAATTTTGCAAATCCACCTTGTGTGATAATAATATTCAGTCTCAGTACTTCCCATACCTGATAATTTCTCAAGACAAGGTGAATCATGATACTTTTCTCTGCAGTGATAGCTAAAAGGTGACTCTGCATCATAATTTCTTAGCAGGAGTCAATGTAAAACTTACCTATTTCTCTAGAAAAATCTCAAAAAAAATGGAGCACCTTAAGCCACACTGTGCCACCTAAATTCACTGGCTCAAAACCACAGTGGTAGAGTTGCATAGTTGTGAGAGATCATATGGCCAGAAAAGCCTCAAACATTTGCTATCTGGCTCTTTGCAGAAGACATCTGTTGATCATTGATACAAAGTAATGAAAAGGTTCTACAAGCCACATATGAAAATGTAATATCAAAGTAAAACCCAATATTCATGATAATTGGTGATTGGCTCATGTGTTTTAGCCAGACTCATTCTCCAATGACGGCAGCCTAAAATTTGTTATTGTTTGTTTGTTTATTCTTCTATGTGAGGGTGGGAGAGTTGAAAATGAGAGTCCTGGTGATTATTTGGAACTTTCTCAGCCCATGACAATTGTTCAGGTTGTATGGAATCAGTCAACTCCCCACCTATTAAGAAAATATTGGGGAGGAGGAGCCAAGATGGCCGAATAGGAACAGCTCCGGTCTACAGCTCCCAGCGCGAGCGACGCAGAAGACGAGTGATTTCTGCATTTCCATCTGAGGTACCGTGTTCATCTCACTAGGGAGTGCCAGACAGTGGGCGCAGGTCAGTGGGTGAGTGCACCGTGCGCCAGCCGAAGCAGGGGCGAGGCATTGCCTCACTCGGGAAGTGCAAGGGGTCAGGGAGTTCCCCTTCCAGGGGTGACAGACGGCACCTGGAAAATCGGGCCACTCCCACCCGAATACTGTGCTTTTCCGAAGGGCTTAGGAAACGGTGCCCCAGGAGAGTATAGCCCACACCTGGCTCAGAGGGTCCTACGCCCATGGAGTCTCGCTGATGGCTAGCACAGCAGTCTGAGATCAAACAGCAAGGCGGCAGCGAGGCTGGGGGAGGGGCGCCCGCCATTGCCCAGGCTCGCTTAGGTAAACAAAGCAGCCTGGAAGCTTGAACTGGGTGGAGCCCACCACAGCTCAAGGAGGCCTGCCTGCCTCTGTAGGCTCCACCTCTGGGGGCAGGGCACAGACAAACAAAAAGACAGCAGTAACCTCTGCAGACTTAAATGTCCCTGTCTGACAGCTTTGAGGAGAGCAGTGGTTCTCCCAGCACGCAGCTGGAGATCTGAGAACGGGCTGACTGCCTCCTCAAGTGGGTCCCTGACCCCTGACCCCCGAGCAGCCTAACTGGGAGGCACCCCCCCGCAGGCACAGACTGACACCTCACACGGCCGGCCAGGTACTCCAACAGACCTGCAGCTGAGGGTCCTGTCTGTTAGAAGGAAAACTAACAGAAAGGACATCCTCACCAAAAACCCATCTGTACATCACCATCATCAAAGACCAAAAGTAGATAAAACCACAAAGATGGGGAAAAAACAGAGCAGAAAAACTGGAAACTCTAAAAAGCAGAGTACCTCTCCTCCTCCAAAGGAACGCAGTTCCTCACCAGCAACGGAACAAAGCTGGACGGAGAATGACTTTGACGAGCTGAGAGAAGAAGGCTTCAGACGATCAAATTACTCCGAGCTACGGGAGGATATTCAAACCAAAGGCAAAGAAGTTGAAAACTTTGAAAAAAATTTAGAAGAATGTATAACTAGAATAACCAATACAGAGAAGTGCTTAAAGGAGCTGATGGAGCTGAAAACCAAGGCTCGAGAACTACGTGAAGAATGCAGAAGCCTCAGGAGCCGATGCGATCAAATGGAAGAAAGGGTATCAGCCCTGGAAGATGAAACGAATTAAATGAAGCGAGAAGGGAAGTTTAGAGAAAAAAGAATAAAAAGAAACAAGCAAAGCCTCCAAGAAATGTGGGACTATGTGAAAAGACCAAATCTACGTCTGATTGGTGTACTTGAAAGTGACGGGGAGAATGGAACCAAGTTGGAAAACACTCTGCAGGATATTATCCAGGAGAACTTCCCCAATCTAGCAAGGCAGGCCAACATTCAGATTCAGGAAATACAGAGAACGCCACAAAGATACTCCTCGAGAAGAGCAACTCCAAGACACATAATTGTCAGATTCACCAAAGTTGAAATGAAGGAAAAAATGTTAAGGGCAGCCAGAGAGAAAGGTCGGGTTACCATCAAAGGGAAGCCCATCAGACTAACAGCGGATCTCTTGGCAGAAACCCTACAAGCCAGAAGAGAGTGGGGGCCAATATTCAACATTCTTAAAGAAAAGAATTTTCAACCCAGAATTTCATATCCTGCCAAACTAAGCTTCATAAGTGAAGGAGAAATAAAATACTTTACAGACAAGCAAATGCTGAGAGATTTTGTCACCACCAGGCCTGCCCTAAAAGAGCTCCTGAAGGAAGTGCTAAACATGGAAAGGCACAACCGGTACCAGCCACTGCAAAATCATACCGAAATGTAAAGACCATCGAGACTAGGAAGAGACTGCATCAACTAACGAGCAAAATAACCAGCTAACATCATAATGACAGGATCAAATTCACACATAACAATATTAACTTTAAATGTAAATGGACTAAATGCTCCAATTAAAAGACACAGACTGGCAAATTGGATAAAGACTCAAGACCCATCAGCGTGCTGTATTCAGGAAACCCATCTCACGTGCAGAGACACACATAGGCTCAAAATAAAAGGATGGAGGAAGATCTACCAAGCAAATGGAAAACAAAAAAAGGCAGGGGTTGCAATCCTAGTCTCTGATAAAACAGACTTTAAACCAACAAAGATCAAAAGAGACAAAGAAGGCCATTACATAATGGTAAAGGGATTAATTCAACAAGAAGAGCTAACTATCCTAAATATATATGCACCCAATACAGGAGCACCCAGATTCATAAAGCAAGTCCTGAGTGACCTACAAAGAGACTTAGACTCCCACACATTAATAATGGGAGACTTTAACACCCCACTGTCAACATTAGACAGATCAACGAGACAGAAAGTCAACAAGGATACCCAGGAATTGAACTCAGCTCTGCACCAAGCGGACCTAATAGACATCTACAGAACTCTCCACCCCAAATCCACAGAATATACATTTTTTTCAGCACCACACCACACCCATTCCAAAATTGACCATATACTTGGAAGTAAAGCTCTCCTCAATAAATGTAAAAGAACAGAAATTATAACAAACTATCTCTCAGATCACAGTGCAATCAAGCTAGAACTCAGGATTAAGAATCTCACTCAAAACCGCTCAACTACATGGAAACTGAACAACCTGCTCCTGAATGACTACTGGGTACATAACGAAATGAAGGCAGAAATAAAGGTGTTCTTTGAAACCAACGAGAACCAAGACACAACATACCAGAATCTCTGGGATGCATTCAAAGCAGTGTGTAGAGGGAAATTTATAGCACTAAATGCCCACAAGAGAAATCAGGAAAGATCCAAAATTGACACCCTAACATCACAATTAAAAGAACTAGAAAAGCAAGAGCAAACACACTCAAAAGCTAGCAGAAGGCAAGAAATAATTAAAATCAGAGCAGAACTGAAGGAAATAGAGACACAAAAAACCCTTCAAAAAATCAATGAATCCAGGAGCTGGTTTTTTGAAAGGATCAACAAAATTGATAGACTGCTAGCAAGACTAATAAAGGAAAAAAGAGAGAAGAATCAAATAGATGCAATAAAAAATGATAAAGGTGATATCACCACCGATCCCACAGAAATACAAACTACCATCAGAGAATATTACAAACACCTCTACGCAAATAAACTAGAAAATCTAGAAGAAATGGATAAATACCTCAACACATACACCCTCCCAAGACTAAACCAGGAAGAAGTTGAATCTCTGAATAGACCAATAACAGGAGCTGAAATTGTGGCAATAATCAATAGCTTACCAACCAAAAAAAGTCCAGGACCAGATGGGTTCACAGCCGAATTCTACCAGAGGTACAAGGAGGAGCTGGTACCATTCCTTCTGAAACTATTCCAATCAATAGAAAAAGAGGGAATCCTCCCTAACTCATTTTATGAGGCCAGCATCATCCAAGCCTGGCAGAGACACAACAAAAAAAGAGAATTTTAGACCAATATCCTTGATGAACATTGATGCAAAAATCCTCAATAAAATACTGGCAAACAGAATCCAGCAGCACATCAAAAAGCTTATCCACCATGATCAAGTGGGCTTCATCCCTGGGATGCAAGGCTGGTTCAATATACACAAATCAATAAATGTAATCCAGCATATAAACAGAACCAAAGACAAAAACCACATGATTATCTCAATAGATGCAGAAAAGGCCTTTGACAAAATTCAACAACGCTTCATGCTAAAAACTCTCAATAAATTAGGTATTGATGGGATGTATCTCAAAATAATAAGAGCTATGTATGACAAACCCACAGCCAATATCATACTGAATGGGCAAAAACTGGAAGCATTCCCTTTGAAAACTGGCACAAGACAGGGATGCCCTCTCTCACCACTTCTATTCAACATAGTGTTGGAAGTTCTGGCCAGGGCAATTAGGCAGGAGAAGGAAATCAAGGGTATTCAATTAGGAAAAGAGGAAGTCAAATTGTCCCTGTTTGCAGATGACATGATAGTATATCTAGAAAACCCCATTGTCTCAGCCCAAAATCTCCTTAAGCTGATAAGCAACTTCAGCAAAGTCTCAGGATACAAAATCAATGTACAAAACTCACAAGCATTCTTATACATCAATAACAGACAAACAGAGAGCCAAATCATGAGTGAACTCCCATTCACAATTGCTTCAAAGAGAATAAAATACCTAGGAATCCAACTTACAAGGGATGTGAAGGACCTCTTCAAGGAGAACTACAAACCACTGCTCAAGGAAATAAAAGAGGATACAAACAAATGGAAGAACATTCCATGCTCATGGGTAGGAAGAATCAATATCATGAAAATGGCCATCCTTCCCAAGGTAATTTACAGATTCAATGCCATCCCCATCAAGTTACCAATGACTTTCTTCACAGAATTGGAAAAAACTACTTTAAAGTTCATATGGAACCAAAAAAGAGCCCGCATCGCCAAGTCAATCCTAAGCCAAAAGAACAAAGCTGGAGGCATCACACTACCTAACTTCAAACTATACTACAAGGCTACAGTCACCAAAACAGCATGGTACTGGTACCAAAACAGAGATATAGATCAATGGAACAGAACAGAGCCGTCAGAAATAATGCCACATATCTACAACTATCTGATCTTTGACAAACCTGACAAAAACAAGAAATGGGGAAAGGATTCCCTATTTAATAAATGGTGCTGGGAAAACTGGCTAGCCATATGTAGAAAGCTGAAACTGGATCCCTTCCTTACACCTTATACAAAAATCAATTCAAGATGGATTAAAGACTTAAATGTTAGACCTAAAACCATAAAAACCCTAGAAGAAAACCTAGGCATTACCATTCAGTACATAGGCACGGGCAAGGACTTCCTGTCTAAAACACCAAAAGCAATGGCAACAAAAGCCAAAATTGACAAATGGGATCTAATTAAACTAAAGAGCTTCTGCACAGCAAAGGAAACTACCATCAGAGTGAACAGGCAACCTACAAAATGGGAGAAAATTTTTGCAACCTACTCATCTGACAAAGGGCTAATATCCAGAATCTACAATGAACTCCAACAAATTTACAAGAAAAAAACAAACAACCCCATCAAAAAGTGGGCGAAGGACATGAACAGACACTTCTCAAAAGAAGACATTTATGCAGCCAAAAAACACATGAAAAAATGCTCACCATCACTGGCCATCAGAGAAATGCAAATCAAAAACACAATGAGATACCATCTCACACCAGTTAGAATGGCAATCATTAAAAAGTCAGGAAACAACAGGTGCTGGAGAAGATGTGGAGAAATAGGAACACTTTTACACTGTTGGTGGGACTGTAAACTAGTTCAACCCTTGTGGAAGTCAGTGTGGCGATTCCTCAGGGATCTAGAACTAGAAATTCCATTTGACCCAGCCATCCCATTACTGGGTATATACCCAAAGGACTATAAATCATGCTGCTATAAAGACACATGCACACGTATGTTTATTGCAGCATTATTCACAATAGCAAAGACTTGGAACCAACCCAAATGTCCAACAATGATAGACTGGATTAAGAAAATGTGGCACATATACACCATGGAATACTATGCAGCCATAAAAAATGATGAGTTCATGTCCTTTGTAGGGACATGGATGAAATTGGAAATCATCATTTTCAGTAAACTATCGCAAGAACAAAAAACCAAACACCGCATATTCTCACTCATAGGTGGGAATTGAACAATGAGAACACATAGACACAGGAAGGGGAACATCACACTTCGGGGACTGTTGTGGGGTGGGGGGAGGGGGGAGGGATAACATTGGGAGATATACCTAATGCTAGATGACGAGTTGGTGGGTGCAGCGCACCAGCATGGCACATGTATACATATGTAACTTACCTGCACGTTGCGCACATGTACCATAGAGCCTAAAGTATAATAATAATAATATTAATAATAATAATAATAATAAAGAGTCATTCAAATATTAAAAAAAAAAAGAAAATATCACCCTCCCCCCTACCTTTTTTTTTTTTTTACAATAACTGGTAGAAAGCTGACTGAAAATACTATTTTTTTAATTACTCTAGTAACAATACATCCCACATTTTCTATGAACAGAATCCACTTACATTTTGAGACAGAATTTTACTAAACTTTGTTGTTTTATTTTATATAAGATATTCAGAATAAAAAGCTGAAAAATAATATAATTTATAGAATGAAGATGAGTTTTCTGATATGATAAAGGAGAACTGATTATAATGGAATGAAAGATTTACTTCTCAGTCATAAGAACATGTCTGGAAGTATTGTGTAGATTAATATTCACTTGTCATATTAACAAAGACACTAATTTTCCAAGTTGCATAGAAATCCTGAGGAATGAGGTAGACACAAAACAGCATTTGATGAAAAAATGTTATATGTCCCCTATGATTTTCATCTATGGAGTCATTAATTAAGTAGGATGGTATGATGCAGTGGTATCAGACCTGAGATAAAACCTGTTGAGAAACAAGCATCTTCCTTTGTGGAAAAATGCCAGACATTTAAAATCACAAAAGCTGAGACTGATAGATCGCTGCTTTTGAGGAATATAAATTTTCCTTGTCTCTCCCAGCCTCTGCAAATATAAACGTGGTCATTATCAGAATGTGTTTCCTGTTCTAAGCTTCAGACTCTTAAACCCAATTGCCTATTTTCTAAAGGACATCTTTAAATAAACATAACCAAAACTAAATATTTTATTCCTCTATATCTCTTAAGCCTGGTCCAGTCTTCTATTTTACTCTAAATTGTACCAGTATTCACTCAATTTCTCAAATCAAGAAAGACAAAAACAAACACTTATGTAGTACCTTTTGATTTCTCCTTTTTTTAAAAAAAAAACCCACATCTAATATATTGATATATCCTAACTCTTCTACCTACAAAGTATTTTTTAATCTGTCTGCTTCTCTCAAACTCAGGATCATAATCATAGTCAATATCATCATTGTCTCTTCCTCAGAACGCTGAAAACCTACTTATCTATTTAGACTCTCTCCTTCCCATCTTTGTCTCCCACCACTCCACCATCTACACAGGAAGAAGAGTAATCTTTTTGAAATATAAAACAAGTCACATTACTATCCTGTTTAAAATGGCTTCTTACTGATTTTATACTATAAAATCTATATTATTAGCCATGGCTTACATATTGAATGATCTGACCACCACAAACACATTCTCTTATGCTACTCTACCCTCCCTAATTCTGATCTTCAGAAAGAAACTGAAAGACACTACACATTCTTCCATATCAGAGCCTTTATATTAATATCTACTGATCCTTGTATTTAGAATGCCCAACCCATGATCTTCGTATTTTCACTAGGCTGACTCCTTCTTAAACTTTTAAGTCTTACCTTAAATTTGGTGCACTCAGAGAGGCTTTCTGACCATGCCCTCAAAGGCAGTGGCTTACTCACTGAGTGATTGTTCTCTTTTCCCTATTGTTTTATTGTTTCGCTCCTTTATAGTACATGATATCTACCGTTAAGTATTCTGTTGATTTATATACATATATATCCTGTCTCTCTCTAAATCGGAAGATCCATCCGGGCAAGAACCATATCTGTTTTCTTCAACTTTGTATCTCCAATACCTTATATGCCACCTGGGATATAGAAAACATTCAAATGTGTTTGGTATGTGAATAAATACGAATTAGGCTCCAAGTTTAATTTGTCCTTAATTAGTATGAAATATAACACAGAACCTTGCACACATTCATCTGGTGTGGAGTCAAAGGAATTTGTTTATATGTGGAAAATGCTGTAATTATATTTTAAATATGTTTAGTTCAACATACAAACAATTGAATGAGTTTAGCAATGTTTCCAAATGTTGTGCTGCTAGAGTTCCTTATTTCTTTTTGTGATAACTCATGTGAGTTATCATCTTAATTTCCAAGAGGTTTCAAAGCAAAAATCCTAAGCAATTGTATTTTCTCCTTTTCCTTGAGTCAAATTCTGCTTTTTGATATTTCCAAAAGGCCAGAAGCACTGATTTGTTTTGACTATGTTACTTGTTTAATACTTGAAATGATTAAAAGTTTAAAAACTTCATTTGTTTGTATCAGAATTTTTATGGAAATTCCATACTTAAAAACACAGTACTCTAGAAATTAATCTGAAACAGTGTCAGTTAGAATTTTGTTAAATGTCTACCCCACCCAAATGAAGAACATAAGGTTTAACATAATGCTGCCATAACTTTGCACTCACTGTGTGCCAGGAACTTTTCTAGGCACTTTACATATATCGAATCATTTAATGCACCTACAAGACTTATAAGGTAGGTACTATTATTATTCTCATTTTGTGGTAAGAGAAATGAGTTACATAAAGGATAAGAAACTTACTGAAGATTAAAGTTAGTAAGCTACAAAGCAGAAATTCAAACCCACGACATGTGTCTACAGAATGCAAGCTCCCAACCACTACTGTACTACTACCTTTCTAAAACATTTCAATCATCTTTACAGGATTGTTCAAAACCAGCTCCAATAAAACCAATAACATGATAGTACATAATATCACAAGTCAAGCCAGAACACGAAAATTATCAAAGTAATAAATATTCCTAGCTAGTTAACAAAGTAAAGCAATATTTAAAAACAAGAACAAAACCAAAACCAAAGCAATATTCTTACATAATTTCCTGGATGGAAAATAGGCCTCTAAAGAGTTATATTTCATTGATCTGGGTCACAGGTAACTCAGAGTTTAGTTACCCATAGGTAACTAAATTCATATTTAGTTGAATAGGTCATAGTGCTATTCAAATTGGGTAGCACTTTAAAAAAACATTTAGGTAGTAATTTGCCAAGCTCCTTTTGAGTAACTCTTTAAAAATGAAGGTTTGCAATGAAGAAAACAATAAAGAGAATATGAACCTAGAAAAGAAAGGACATAGTATGACTTTTCAACTACGTTCTTTGCTATTTCATTTTTTTCCACTTACATTCAACTTCATCATGGAAGGAGGCTGTACTGGTAATCAGCAGGCAATTTATTTTATTGTAACTAAACTATATCTATACCGACACTTGTTATACTGTAGTCAAATGTGAAAGAAAAACTTCTGTATGTGTTTGTCTCTACATATGTTTTCATTACATAGTTTATTCTTCAACAACATAAGTTTGAGTTGCATGGGTCCAATACACTTAAAAGTGGATTTTTTCAACCAAATGCAGATAAAAAATATAGTATGCACAAGATGCAAAACCCACCTATACACAGGGCCTACTTTACATATATTCAAGTTCCCCAGGGCTGACTGTGGGACTTGCATATGTATAGAATTTTGGTATGGGGAACAGGTTTTCTGGAGTCAATCCACTACACATATCAAAAGATGACTATAATAGTTGGTGGGTGCAGATAGTTTTAGTTTAAACTACCAAACAGAGTATAGACATTTCTAGAGAAAGATTTTTATTGAAAACTTATTCTCTACCAAAAACTATAATCCTTCACTCTGTTAGAGATGCCCTTTATCAAGTCAAGGAGGTTGCCTTTCAGGACTAACTTACGGAGAATACTATCAGGCATGAGAGTTGGGTTTTATCAATTTTTGTTCCTGCTTTCTATTGAGATGATGATATGATTTCACTTTCTCTGTCTTGCAATGCAAAGAATTACATCAATTGATATTCTAAGATTAAACCAACTTTGACTTTCTGAATAAGGCCCACTTAATTATGGCATATTATCTTTATATGTATATATATGTGTATGTGTGTATATGTGTATATATATACACACATATATAATATATACACACATATTTATATACACACATATATATGGAAATATATATATGTAGTTGAGTTTCATTTGCTAAAATTCTGTTAAAAATTGCATCTATGTTCATGGAGATATTTGTTTGTATTCTTTCTTAAATGTCTGTGGTTCAGAGCAATAACAACCTCAGAAAATGTGTTGTGGAGTATTTCTTCTTCAATTTTCTAGGGTAATTTATGTAGAATTGGTACTATTTCTTCCTTAAATGGATTACAGAATTAACATACATAGGCTATTCAAGTAATTTATTTTTATCAATAAGTTTAGTAGTTTTTGCATTTAAGTGAATTTGTCCATTTCATCTAAGCTTTCAAGTGTATATATATCACATATTCTTTATTCATCTGTTGATGGACATTTGGGCTGTTTACGTATCTAGGCTATTATTGTGAATAACGCTTCAATGAACATGGGTGTACAGATCTCTTCAAGAGCCTAATTTCAATTTTTTAAATATATACCCCATAGTGAAATTGCTGGATCATATGGTAGTTCTGTTTTTCGTTTTTGGAAGAACTTCCATACAGTTTTCTATAGTGGCTGTGCTAATTTATATTCCCACCAATAGTGTCAGAAGGTACCCCATTCTTCACATCTTCACCAGCATCCATTATTCCTGGTCTTTCTGATAAAAGCCATTTTAACTGAAGTGAGATGAGATCTTGTTGTGGTTTTGATTTGTATTTCTCTAATGATTAGTGATGGTGAGCATTTTTTTCAGATACTTGTTGGTCATTTGTATATATTCTTTTGAGAAATGTCTATTCAGAACTTTTGCTCATTTTTAAGTTGGATTATATGTTTTTTTTGTTGGTTGTTCGAGCTCCTTATATATCCTGGTATTAATCCACTGTCAGATGGATCATTTGCATTTTTGTTCTATTCTTTGAGTTGTCGTTTCACTTTTTTGATTGTTTCCTTTGCTGTGCAGAAGCTTTTTAGCTTGATGTAATCCCATTTGTCTGGTTTTGCTGTGGTTACCCATGTTTTTGAAGTCTTACACAAAAAATATTTGCCCAGACCATTGGCCTAAAGTGTTTCTCCAAAGTTTTCTTCTAGTAGTTTCATGGTTTCATGTCTTAAATTTATGTCTTTAATTCATTTTTATTTAACTTTGGTATATAGTGAGAGATAAAAATCTAGTTTCATTCTTCTGCATATGGTTATCCAGTTTTCCCAGCACTATTTATTGAAGAGACTGACCTTTCCCCAATGTGTGCTGTTAGCACCTTTGATCTTGGAGATCACCATCGTGTTTAAGTAGTTTTCTTAAAACTGCTATTTTGGATTCTTAGAGAGTTCACATATTGCTCTTTCTTTAGGGTCAGTCATTGGTTCCTTGCTTTGTCCTTTTGAGGAGGTCATGGTTTGCTGTTTGCTGCTGTTTCTTGTGAATGTATGTCTATGTCTTTGCTCTGAAGGATTAGTTATTTATTCTAGTCTTCTCTGTCTGGTTTATTTTGGTTTTTCTTGTATTTGTTCATTTAGAGATTCTTTATAATTTACCTATTGATTTTCCAACAGGTTACTGCCTCTTTTTTGGCACTATTGTGTGGCACCTTAAGCCCAGGTTTGTCTTGGTTCTGGTAAACAATCAGAGTGCTGCTGGTC
Organism: Pongo abelii; assembly: GCF_028885655.2. Classification (NCBI taxonomy): domain Eukaryota; kingdom Metazoa; phylum Chordata; class Mammalia; order Primates; family Hominidae; genus Pongo; species Pongo abelii. The sequence goes on along the minus strand of NC_071988.2, from coordinate 178,139,306 downwards.
CTAAATGGGGGAGCTCCTGAAGGGGATATTCCACTAGTGTGGGAAGACTGCCGAGGGGTTCCCGCCCAGGGCACCTCTGAAACAGACCTACCATGTGGTGCTGCTGAACAGCCACTCTGATTTGGCAAATCTTTTGACAGAGTTACAGATCAGAGTTTCCATGGCTGGGGATGGGAGTCCTGCCTTTTCCCTTTGTTTCTGGCTGTCTTAAGGGCTATTTCTCTCTTCAGGTATTCTTAATGTTTCCCGTGAGTTGACGCAGGGACAGGTCTCCTGCAAGGGAAACCAAGATAGTGAGAAAGCTGGTTATCCATCCTCAATCTCACTTTTTCCAATGTAGAAACCATGAGTCAGATGGAAATGTTCTGCAAGCTTGGTACTTGGCAGATTGAGATGAAGGGTGTTATGGATATGAAAGTCCAATTCCCTTATTATCTGCTGGAGTTTTTTCACTTCTCTTTGGCCCTGGGAACTGTCACATCATCATATTTGAATTCTGAAATATTGCAGCATTGTAGATTTGGTTTTGGTTTTCTTCAGATGGGAGTGAGAGTGAAGCCAGCCTGCTGCTATACCCCAATTTGAAACCAGAACTTAATTTGTTCTTATGTTTAAAATTTCTTAAGGTGGAAGTTCTGGTTATTTATTTGAGACTTTCCAAATATACTCATTTGACACTATTAATTTTCCTCTAAGTACTACTTTAGTTTCTTCCTACAAATATTGATATGATGCATTTTCATTTCATTTTTATATTCATAAAATTCAAAATGCTTTCTCATTATTTTGATTTATTCTTTCATTCATGGCTTATATAAAATTATTTTGTGTGTTCATTTATATTTGCATATGTTTATTTTTGTTGGGTATATACTTAGAAGTGAAATTTTTAGGTCATTGGCAACTATATGTTTAGTCATGTAAGGAACTGCTACACTCTTTTTCAAAGGAACAGCATTATTTTAGAGTCCCACCAGCAGTCTATGAGGGTTTCAGTTCCTTTGCATCTTTGTTAACACTTGTTACTATCTGACTCTTTGATTCTAGGCATACTATCATGTTTAAGTAGATTTTCATTGTGGTTTTGATTTTTATTTCCCTGATGACTAATGATATCAAACTTTTTATGTGCTTATTGGCCATCTGTATATATTCCTTAGAAAAATACTTATTCAGATTCTGTGCTTCTTTTTTAATTGGGTTATTTGTTTTTTTATTATCAACTTGTAAGTGTTGTTTATATATTCCAGATACAATTACCATATCAGTTATACGATTTGAAAATATTTCCCCATTCTGTAGATTGTTTTTTTATTCTCTAGATGGTGTCCTTTAAAGCGCAAAATTTTTAAATGTTGACAAGGTTCAATTTTATTATTTTTACTTTTGTTGTTCATGCTTTTGGTGCTAAATCTAATAATTACTTGTCAAAACCAAGATAATGAAGTGTTAGCCCTATGTTTTCTTCCAAGATTTTTAGTTTTACTCTTATATTAGATCTTTGATTCATTTTGAGTTAAACTTTATATTGCATAAATTAAATATCTACCTTCATTTTTTGAACTGTTGGCTTGTACCAGGAAATTTGGGTATACTGAGGAATAAGTATATGTACCACACTGTCTTGATTGTCATGGTTTTGTAGCTTTGAAATCAGTAAGTATAAATCCTCTTATTTTGGTCTTGTATTTCAAAATCTTTTTGGCTATTATGAGATGTTTACAATTCCATATAAGTTTTTGAATCAATTTCTCAATTTTTATAAAGAAGTTAACTGGGGTTCTAATAGGGAATCTGATAGCTGGAATTAAATTGCTAGAACAATTTGGAAACTATTGGCATTTAAAAAATGTTAAGTCTTCCAATCAATAAACACGAGTTGTTTTTCCATTTACTTAGATCTTCTTTAAACAATGTTTTGCAGTTTTCAGAGTATTACTTTTGCACTTCTTTTGTTAAATATATTACTATTGTATTCTTTTTGATGCTATTATAAATACATTGTTTTCTTGATTTTATTTTCAGACTGTTCATTGTGGTACGTTTTGTGTATCGACCTTGTATCCTACCACCTTGCTGATCTCATTTATTGGTTGTATTAGTTTGTGTGTGTGTGTGTGTGTGTGTGTGTGTGCATGTGTGTGTATTCCTTAGGATTTTCTAAATACAAGATCATGTAATCTTCCAATAGATTGTTTTACCTTTTCTTTTCCAGTTTAGATGCTTTTTATTTTTTCCCTGCGCTGGCTAAAATAGCCCGTGCACTGCAGAATAGAAGTGGCAAGAGCAGACATCCTTGTCTTGTTCCTGATGTTGGGAAGAATTCATCCAGTTTATTCCATTAAGTATGATGTCAGATATGGGTTGAGAGTTGCCCTTTATCAGTCTGAGGAAGTTTCCTTCTGTTACTTATTTCTTAAGGATTTCTAAATCACAAAATGTTACTGGTTTTAGTTAAATGTTTTTTTGTGTGTGTCTATTGAGATGAGCATGAAATTTTTATTTTTTAATTTATTGATATGCTGTATTGGGTTAATTCATTTTCAGATGTTAAACAAACCCTGCATTCCTGAGATAAATCTCACTTGGTCATGATGTATAATTATTTTTATATGTTGTTAGATTTGCTTTGCTAATATTTTATTGATTATTCCTTTATAATCCTTTTTATTTCTTTCAGGCCACTAATAATGACCCTTGTTTCATTTCCAGTTTTAGTAATTTGAGTCTTTTCTTTTCTTGGTCATTCAAGCTAAAGGTTGATTTTGTCTTTTCAAAGACAAGCTTTTGGTTTTACTGATTTTCTCTATTGTTTTTCTGGTCTCTGTTCATTTCTAATCTCATCTTTATTATTTTCTTTCTTCTCCTTGATTAGGTTTAGTTTGCTCTCTTTTTCCAGTGTCTTAAGGTGAAAGGTTAGGTTACTGATTTGAGGCCTTTTTTCTTAATATAATCATTCAAAGCTAAGAATTTCTCTCTAAACTCTGCATTACCTACATGATATAACTTTAGTATGTCATGTTTGTATTTTCAGTCATCTCAAAGTATTTTCTGATTTTACTTATTTCTTCTTTGACTCATTGGTTGTTTAGGAGTGTATTGTTTAATTTCCATATATTTGCAAGAGTTCCAGATTTTTTCCTGCTATTGATTGCTAATTCCATTTCATTTTGTTCAGGAACATACTTTGTATCTTTTTTTGTAAATTTATTGAGGCTTGTTTAACAGACTAGCAAATGGTCTATCCTGGAGAATGCTCCATGTGCACTTGAGAAAAATATACATACTACAGCTGATGGGTGTGGTGTTCTATAGAGTCTGTTAGGCCTATTTGGTTTATACAATTGTGTAAGTCTCTTATATCTTGTGGATCTTTTCCTAGTTGTTTTATCTCGTATTGAAAGTAGGTTATTGAAGTCTCCAACTATTATTGTTGAACTATTTCTCCCGTCACATCTGTCAATATTTCTTCATATATTTTACCACTCTGTTATTGGTTTATAACTGTTATATCTTCCTGGTAGATTGAACTTTTATCAGCATAAAAGGTCACCTTTTATCTGCTGAGGCATCTTTTGTTTCAAGTCTATTTTGTCTGAGGTCAGTATAGCTTTCTTGTAGTGCCTGATTACTTAATATGTCTTTTTCCATATTTTGATCATTATTCTATTTGGGTCTTTGAATTTAAATTGTGTCTCTGTTACACAGCAGAAAGTTGGCTTTTTAAAATCCATTCTGACAATCTTTTTTATTGGATTTTTCAATAAATTTATATTTAATATTATTTTTAATACAATTGGGTTTTTGCCTATCATTTTACTTTTCCTTTTCTATATGTCTTATCTCTGTTTATTCTATTCCTCTTTTTCTACTTTCTTTCTTTTTTTTTTTTTTTTTCCAAAGCAACAAAGGCAGAGACTTATTGAAAACAAAAGTATACTCCACAGGGCGGGAGTGGGCTGAGCACAGGGGCTTAGGAGTCCTTTTTTTGCTAGTTTCTTTTCCAATAATGAATATTTTCTTGTGTAACATTTTAATTCCTTTAATTATTTTTACTACATTCCTTTGAGTTATTTTCTTGGTGATTGCTTTAGAGCTTACCATATACCTCTTAAATTATCAAAATCTTTTTCAAACTTATATGAATTTAATTTCCATAATATATGAAAATATTACTCCCACATATTTCTATTTGATTTCCCCTTTCAATGATATTACTGTTATATATATTACATCTAACAATACATTTTATAATTATTCTTTACCATCTGACGTTATTTACTTACCTAGTATAGCTTTGCCCACTTCCATCTACTTTGTGCTGTTATACTCAGATACATTATACAAATATTGCATTTCTGTATAAGCCCAGCAATATGGCATATATATATATATATATACACACACACACACATACAATTTCAAAAATCACTTGAGAGAAGAAAAAAAGGATATGAATTTTTACACTTATTTAAAATAACATGATAAACTTTATCTATCAATGCCTTTTGTTTTCTCCTATAGATCTGAAATACCATCTGGTCTCACTTGTTTTCAGACTGTAGAAAATCTTTTAATATCTTGTCAGGTGAGACAGCTAGCAACAAAATCTCTGTATTTATCTGGGAAAGTCTTATTTCATCTTTAATTTTGAAAGACATGTTTGCAGGATACTTAGTTCTCTAGAGTGTTTGTTCAGTTATTTTTTTCTCTTTCATGCCTAATAAAATGTTTTCTCACTGCCTTCTGCCCTCTGGTGTTTCTGCTGAGAAGTCAGTTATTAGTCTCATTTGTTTTTCGCATAAGCAATGAGTTGTTTTTATCTTACTGCATTCGACATTTCCTCCTTGTCTGATTTGCAGAATTTTTACTATGACATGTCTTCTTCTGGATCTCTGCATTTATCTTACTTGGAATTTATTGAGCATCTTGGCTGTGTAGGTTATTATTTTTCAATAAATTTAGGAAGTTTTCTGCCATTACTTTTTCAAATATTTTTCTTCCTCTCCATCTGATATTACAAGTAAACATAACTGTCATGCTTAATGGTATACTGCCTTTCTCTGAGGCTTTGTTAGTTTTTCTTTATTCTTCTTTCTCTCTTCTCTTTGGCTTGTATAATCTCTATTATTATATCTTCAAGTTTACTAATTCTTTTTTATATCAGTTAATATCTACTATTTAGTCTTTTTGGGCAATTTTTATTTTAGGTATTGTACTTTTGAACTCTAGACTTCCCATTGGTTCTTATGATTCATATCTCTTTATTAACATATTTAATATAACATTGTCATCATGCTTATTTTTCCTGCTTCAATGCTTTAGTTCTTTTTTTTTGTTGTTGTTTTTTTTTTTTTTTTTTTTTTGAGACGGAGTATCGCTCTGTCACCCAGGCTAGAGAGCAGTGGTGCGATCTCGGCTCACTGTAATCTCTGCCTCCCAAGTTCAAGTGATTCTCCTGTTTCAGCCTCCCGAATAGCTGGGACTACAGGTGCCCACCACCACTTCCAGCTAATTTTTGTATTTCTAGTATAGACAGGGTTTCACCATATTTGTAGGTTGGTCTCAAAACTCTTGACCTCAGGTGATCCACCCACTTTGGCCTCCCAAAGGTCTGGGATTACAGGAGTGAGCCACCATGCCCAGCCTCTTTTAGTTCTTTAAATATACTTATAATGGCTTCCTTGAAGTTTGGTTACACTTACGTGAAGTTTCTGTTGTCTGTTTTCTTTTTTTGCTGGTACATGGGCCATAATTTTTTATTTCTTTGCATGCCTTGAAATTATTGCTGAAACTTGACCTTTTAGATAAAATGTTGCTGCAACTTTAGGTACTGGTCCCCTCCCCTCTCTGGGGCTTGCTATTGTTATTTCTTGTTTATTTGTTTAAAAATTGGCTTGAAAATTTTAATTCACTCCATTTCACCCTCTATCAGTGTTAGGCCTCTAATATTGTTCTTCTTGAAGGCACAGCTTTGGGTTTGCATCCTGGGACAACAGTGGTTTGATATGGCTCTCTCATTCTTTTTCCCTGTCCACATCCAGCTGTTAAACTCCAGTAACTGCTGAATGATGGATGTATTGTTTTCAAAAGTATCCTGAATAAACTTCTCTACACCAATCTAATAAAATTCTAGTTCCTTTGAAGGAGGCTTTGAAATTGCCTTTGCCAAAGTTATCACTAAGACAATTATTACAGTGAAAGAGATCTGACCTAACTGACTCCATCTTGCTTCTAACCTCTAACCCATCCTTGTTCATTCCTGTGAGTAGGCCGCACTAACTCTGGGAGGAACTTAGTTTATGGTTTAGCTCTGAAACAAAGACAATAACAGCTCTTTCCCCAAACAAACCTCCTTCCTGCCTGGGGACTAGACTGCCTTTGTAAAACTAACAAATTAGCCAAAAGATGAGAAATTATGTATTAGGAGTCATGCCACTAGAGGCTGCAAGTTTGTAAACCCTCTCAGATTGCTCCTGAGGATAACATCACAATTACAAAACCTAAGATCAGTGCATGAGATATTTTACAGACTCTGCACTTGGTGGATCAGCTGGCACCACCCAGATGGATAAAGTGACTCATCTGGTCTTGTGGGCCCCCACCCAGGAGCTGACTCAGCACAAGAGGACAACTTCAACTCCCTATTATTCCATCTCCAACCCAACCAATCAGTACTTCCCACTTCCCAAGCCCTAACCCCCCAAATTATTCTTAAAACACTCCGATCCCTGAATTATAGGAGACTGATTTGAATAATAATAAAACTCTAGTCTCCATACACAGCCAGCTCTACATGAATTACTCTTTCTCTATTGTAATTCCCCTGTCTTGATAAATCGGCTCTGTCTAGGCAGTGGGCGAGGTGAACTAGTTGGGTGGTTACAGTTTGTGTATATACAGTGTGTACAGTTGTGTCTATATTTGATATTTATTCTGACCTCAGAAGGGCTCTTTCCAGCTGTCTTATTCCTCAGTTCTCTCCTAAAACTACCCAGCTATCATCTAGACTTTATCTACATTAAATCCAAGAGCCTCTTTCTAATTGTCTTTCACCACAACTACCTCCATTATTCTTAAGAGTGTCTATACTATGGAACTTCTCCATGCTCTGCTGCAATTGATGTCAGTTCCTTTGGGAAGAGATTAGGAGCTGTCTGTTTTAAGGCTTGTTTCTTCCCATCTGTTTTATGGCTTGTTTCTTCCCATAGGCAAAATTTTTGAGTAAGGCTCTGGAGTTGTGAATAAAGACAATGGCAAGCTTCTCTGGACTACTGTAGGAGCTTAGTGGAAGAAGTGATGGGGAGGGAAGCAGCCTGAGCCTGAAAACCCTCTTGGATTTTCTCTTCTTGCATGGAACCACCTACCAAGCTGGGGCATGCATGCTGCATCAAGGAAAAGCCTCCATTCCATGAGTGGAATCTCAAAGGAAGAAAGAAGCCAGCACTTCTCAACTACACTTTCCCAAACCTTAGCCTCCTTAACAGATAGCCAGGCACAGGATGAGAAACTCATATCCTGTTTCTGACAGAAAGAAAGCTCTCTCACTGGAAACTAAAGGGAAAGAGACTCCTGTGATCTTAGCTACAGAAGAAAAAAATGAAGTCTCTTTTTCACTATGCTGAGAAAAAGGAGGGAGGCAGTTGTCATGGCTCAACATTTTCACCAAATATTTCTTGATTTTCTTGAATAGATGCTTCTTTATTTGCTGTTTGCTCTTAAGACAATTTTCAAAGGCTGTATATTGTTTTTTCTTTCCTTTCTTTTCTTTTCTTTTTCACTGGGAAGTAGATCAGCAAAGCTCTATCCACTATCATACTGGAAGTCAATCCGAACCCTTTAAAAAATCTATTTGTGTTGCAAGTCTTCTGGGAAAAGTTTTCCCAGTTATAAGATTTCTGCAGATACACACACACACATACACATAAGTTTTTTTTTTTTAAAAAACTTTTTTGTCGTTTTTTTTTAAACAACAAAAAGCATTGCAGCACAACAAAAATGTCTAAATTTTTTTACATTTTTTCGCTTAAATGGTTTTAACAAAATGCGTCTGTTTTGTGTAGCTAATTGCTACCAGTCTGTAACTAAACCCAAGATTACAGTAGCTCAACACATAGAATTTATAGATAAGTCAATTTTGTAACCTTGCCTTTTGGCTTTTGGTTTTTGACTCCTATATTGCATAACAGATGTTCAGGGTTGATGAACACCTGCTCACCTCCATTCCCATCTGGCCTAGAACCTTTAAATTGGCTATAAACCTTTTTGCTCAAAGTCCCTTGGCCATAGGGGTCCCACCAAGCAACAGGATAAACCTGAGGCAGCTAGCCACACCAACCCAACAATGCTATGGGACACAATGAAAGTTTGGCCATTGAGGTTGCCTCTGGCAAATCTTGTCCAGAAGCAGGAGAATTAAGGCCAAAAATGAAATTTTAAGCCTTGCAACTGACTAAATAGATCCCTTTCTTGGCCAAGGGAATCACAAACGAACCTGAGAAACTAGCTCAGGTTATAATGGGAAGAGGGGATTTGGACATACCTCATTATAAGCGTGCCCTTTGGAGTTTAGACACAACTGACCGGCATTAACATTAAAATAGAGACCGTAAGACTGACAAATCACTCTTTGTAGCAATAAAATACAAAATTCCAAAATTGGAATTTATGGTGTCTGGGATACCATCACATGACAGATAGCAGGCCCTAAAGGAAACCAGTGTATTTTACCACAAAATATATTTCTTTGGCTTATTTTGGAATGGCCCTGCAAAGCTGTCCCTTGTGGGGGGAATTTGCATTCTGTAGAGGATCTCCTTTCCTTTCTAAAGGAAATCTTATTAAAGATTATTGGTAACATACAAATGTCTTCAAAATGTAAATGTGGTCTAAATTATGTTCAAATATTAGGTTTGCTAAATGCTTTAAGGTCATAAACTGCTTCTTTGGCTTTTGAAAATTGTTTAACTTGCCTGCTTTCCAGCTAGGTAAGGCCTGGGGACATGTGGAGTTGGCCGCACCCCCTAGCTATGCTGGAATTAGAACTTATCAGAACATAACTTACCAGGTTTTATGTTAAAATTAAAATTGCTTAGAGTCATCCTTATAACACACAATTAAGACTACTAGAAAGAGTTTTACACGCAAGATGTGTAAGAACAGTACAATATGGGGGTCTTTTGTAAAAGGTTATAAAGGTTTTTACTTCTTTAAAGTTTCTCAGTCATCATTTTGGCAAAATAAATAATTTATGGTAATCTGGAATTCCAAAATCAAACTTTAATTTTAAAACTGTCTTTCCTAATGCCTGGCTTTTTGGATGGATCAGAGGGACGCTGAAAACATCCAGAAAAGCAGTAAACAGGATTATTTGACAGGTTTAGGTACATGGGATTGCCAAAATGATGTTCAATCTTCTTTAGGTTATATTTTTGTGAGTCATACCAATTCATTATATTTTTTTGCTTTTTTGTTTGCCTGGTACCTTTTTTTTTTTTTTTTTTTTTTTTTTTGAGATGGAATTTGGCTCTGTCGCCCAGGCTGGAGTGCAGTGGCGCGATCTCTGCTCACTGCAAGCTCCACCTCCTGGGTTCACGCCACTCTGCTGCCTCAGCCTCCCGAGTAGCTGGGACTACAGGCGCCCGCCACCACACCTGGCTAATTTTTTTTGTATTTTTAGTAGACACATGTAACATGGGGTTTCACCATGTTAGCCAGGATGGCCTGGATCTCCTGACCTCGTGATCTGCCTGCCTCGGCCTCCCAAAGTGCTGAGCCACCGCGCTCGGCCTTTGCCTGGCAACTTTTAATTGGATATCTAACACTGTAAACTTTGTTTGGCAGTTGCTATATGTTTTGTATTTCTACAAATAGCCCTATGCTTTATTCTGGAATGCATTTATGTGTCTTGGAAAAGGTTTGATTCTTTCAAAGGTTGCTTTTTTTTCTTTCTTTCTTTTTATTATTATTATTATTATACTTTAAGTTTTAGGGTACATGTGCACAACATGCAGGTTTGTTATGTATGTATACATGTGCCATGTTGGTGTGCTGCACCCATTAACTCGTCATTTAGCATTAGGTATATCTCCTAATGCTATCCCTCCCCCCTCCCCCCACCCCTATCGCAAGGACAAAAAATCAAAGTTTGTTTTTAAAATTGTTAGCAAGAACAGGAGCATCTTTTGGCCTATGGCTAATTTTTCCCTACTACTGCAGGAAATCAATTTTGGTTATTCTACCAAATGCACCATGAATTATGTAGTTTTCCAACTTAGCGGGTTGGAACACAAACTATTCCTACCATCATATGATCTCCATGGATGGTTACATTTTTTTTTTTTTTTTTTTTACCTCTAGCCTTGTGTAGTTTTCTCACACATTTATGAGCTGACCTGTACTCAAGTGAAGACTCAAGGGAGATACTTGCAGATCTCCATACCCTTTCTCTATGAAGCACTCTGTCTGTGTCTGGGACTTCGCCACGTAACCTCTAGCTGCCTTTGCTGTAGACTTCTAGCTCTGTCTTCTCAACTCAAGGAAACTGAAGGTTATTCCTGGATTCCCCTTCTCTATGCTCTGACTTAGAAATCTCTCCAAGTAGTAAGCAGAGCAAATTGTAGGAATTATGTCATTTGTCCCCCATCTCTCAGGAATCACTGTCCTGTGCAACCTAGTGTCTAATTTCTGTTTTATAGCATTTCATATGAGAATGTAAATATGATTTATTACTCCATTTTGGCTGAAAAAATAAATTTTATAATCTAATATAAAACCTTTTGCCTTTCAGGCATTACAGAAAGAAATATAATAAAATTGAACCCAGTGCTACTTAGGAAAAAATTAGGATGATGATAAAATTACAATAAACTTATCAATAGACAATTGTTCTTTCCTATGATAGCAGGTTATAACCAGGAATGAAGCCTCAGATGCATATCTTAGGCTTCAAGAAATAACACTGAACTAGCGTTATTTTTCCTATGTATAAAATAAATATAATAGGATACAGATCAAAATTGTTCACCTCAGCTCACATTGGCTTATAAACCCAAATTTTCTGGAGACAATATCAGTACTGATGGCACGCACGCACACACACACACACACCATTTCATGAGAGTTTCCATCAATCCACATCACTTATTCACATTACTTGCCAGTAATCAATACTGTTCCTGTGTGAATGCATATAATATTCACAAAATACAATTTTGATAATGTCTTACAGGCAGGTGTGTATATACACAAACACACACACACGTAAACATTGTGGTTGGAAATGTAAAAATATTTAAGTCATAAAGGGTAACTATGTGAGGTGCTAAAGCAAACTAAATATGGCCTGAGAGGGACTCTGTACTTCAATATTTTAGTCCTTGTAGATGAACTATAACCTAGCTTAATAGTCAGACAAGATTGTAAACCTAATTTAGGAGTATGTGCCTGTATCTATAACTAAGTCTTGGCCAATTCAAGCGGCCATACTTCAACCACTCATAGACTGCTAAGAGTTCAAACTGTTCAAATAAGGCAAACACCAACCTGTAACCAATCCCCAGCTGTTTCTGTACCTCACTGCCAATTTATGTATATTATTTTTCTTCTTTTGTCTATAAATCCTCTTTCACCACATGGCTGTTCTGGATTCTCTGTGAATCTGCTGTGATTCTGGGGGCTGTCTGATTCACAAATTGTTCATTGCTCAATTAAACTCCTTTAAATTTAATTCAGTTGAAGTTTTTCTTTTATCGGAGACAACAGTTGTGTTAACTAACTTGATTGTAGGAGTCATTTCACAAAATACATGCAAATCAAATCATCACATTGTACACCGTAAACACACAATTTTATCAGTTATACATCAATAAAGTTGAAAATGTTAAATATATACAAATACATAAATTTTAAATATATATCCTGTGTGCCTATGAGTCTCAAACTACTATAAAAATAATTGATAATTGCAAAAGAAAATGCTAAGTGTATATGATATGTACTATATATACTAATATATGTAGTATTTATATTTAGCATTTCTTTTGCAAATATCAACCATTTTTATAGTACTTTGAATCTATCTTTTTCCACAGAAGAGTGTTTATAGAAAAGTGACTAAGAAAGATAGTCCCAACTTTAGAAGCAGATGTACTGTTAAATAATAATGATTATAATATAGTCCTACTGACTTCCAATTTTCTTCAAGGGAGATTGATTTGAACTTCATGAGAGTATAACATTATTAATGGTAATTTAAATTCCATTAAGCAGTAGAGTATCTGGATACTTTCAATATAGTCAAACGAATTCAATATGATCTTCTTCATTACAATCTGGAGTATGGAAACACAGTAAATTTGGATCATAGGACCACTGTAGACAATATTTGAGAAGTTTTAGCGACACACAAAAAAATGCTGAAAATTTGGAAAAAAGAAAATATTCTCTAGTATTTAAAATGTGAAAAAGATAATTCCCTATGTATATTTCAATGTAAGTCAGTCACTTTGCTTTTAATACCTGAAGGAAAGAAAAAAACATTAAAAATGGACTTTGACAGAAATACTTTTTTGGCGCATAGCATAGTAATCACTCTAACAACAATCACTCTGGTTTAGTATTGGAACACGAAAAATAAAAAATGAGTCATTAAAAACCATACTACTTTCCTTTTTGAGAAACTCGATTAGGTTAGACATTTTGAAAAGGTATGTAACACAGGGTTTCTGATTTTCAATAAGACATTTAATAAATTTTAAAGTCATTCTGTGTGTGTGTGTGTGTGTGTGTGTATGTTTATGTGGAAAACAGTAGATGTGAACTAATGATAGATTTGGTAGATCTAAAACTTTTGAGCAGTTCTGGCCCCTAAAATTGACATGTTTAATGTGGAAAGAATTCAGACTCTGTTATTTATATTTTCCTATTTAATGACATATAAGCATCCTAAATAAGGCAAAACTTGTAGCTTTTAGCTTTATGTAATAGAATTTACACTAACCGTGCCTTAGTTCAATAGATGATCATTTTTCTCCTAGCTCAATTATGTCTTTTTCTTTCATCAGTCTCAATACCAGTAAATGGACATCTTTGTGGTTATTAAAGAGCCACAAACCTTCACACAGTAGTGTTTTATGCTGGAATAAAGGAATGCGGCCAAATGGCTTTCTGTTTTCCATACCATTCATTATCAGAAAAGAAAAACTTGCACAGAAGCACCCAGAAAACTTCTTATGTCTCATTGGCCAGAAGAGAATCATATGCCTCTCCTAGACCATGAAATGCCAAATTAGGACTTTGATTTGGTTTGTTTAGACAATTATGATTTATATCTCAGGCCTGGGCATGTGGCCAACTAAAGGAAAACAAAATTGAGTTCTTCTAGGGTGAAGAAAAGAGATACTGGGTGTTTTATAAGCAAGCAACAATATCTGTCATAATTAAACACATACTAATGATAGAATAGTTGGAGGGATAGTTACCATTTTGGATATTTAAATCAAGACTTAAAAAGCTCCCAAAAGCCTGAAATAATTGATTAAAATTTAAGAAAAAGAAACTACATAAATAATTGTAGAATATTTTATATTTCACCATTTACATTCAACTACATTGAGAGTCAGTTTGCTTAAGACTACTTGAAATGAGAAGACACATGTGATTTTGTTTGACTAACACATTCACTGAAATTAATTATTAACATTAAATTGAAACCCGCCACAATGTAAGATTGTATTTATATTGCCTGAACTCTACCCTAGGCTAAATTGTAGCTAGAATATTGTTTCCCATCTTGGGATACATTATAAAGAGGCTATTTATAAACTAAAGCACAAACAGAAGAACATCCATGATACTGAAGAAGAAGAAAATATTCTAAAAGCTGAAGGCATTTAAAGAGAAGACAGAAGACCCAACATTTTGTGACAACTATCTCCAAATATAGAAAGACTTTCCTATGGAAGAAGAATTTGGATTTTTTTTTTTTATTCCTCCTGCATAGCTAACATTTACTGAGCTGTTTCTCTGTTAGGGCTCCATAAAAACTTGGTGCATTTCATAGGGTTTGATTATTAAATCGTGAATTTGTTCCCTTCATTACACTGATTAAGAGAACAGTATTCATTAATTGGATTTTTTCACTGATTATTCTTTCACACTGAAAAGTATGATGCACACTATTCACAGTTTAGAACATAGTATGAGCTCAGTCGATGTTAAGCACTATTTTTATCAAATAGTACAAATAGGAAAAGTTACCTATAGAGAAATTTTTGACTTAATTTTTGAAGAAGATTTGGACAAAGTGCATTGTTGAAGATTGCACTTGGTTGCCTGACAAGACAGTAAGTAGCCTGTTTATCACAAGCAAAACTGAAAAAACACTAAGTTATTTATTCATTCATTTATTTAACAAATGTTACCCAACTACCTACTCATCAGGCTCTGTTCTATATATTGATATTATAGCCATGAAGAAGAAAAAACAAATTTCTGTCCCTCTTAAAGCATATACCATAGTGAAGAGGAAAGACACAAATAAAATAAAATGTGTTGTATAGTGTTAATGCTATAAAGATGAATAAAGAAGAGCAATAGATAATTCCAGGGGTGCTATTAGGTAGGGACAGGAATCCAAACATTCTTCTACGAGCCAAAGGGAAAAATAAGAAAGAGAAATGAAAACAAAACATGAGATAATATGAACAGAAAACTGAATAGTATGAGCATAAGTCATGTACAAAGTGGATTCTATGGTTTGAATGTCCCCTGCAAACTTCGTGTTTATATTTAATTGCCAACATAACAAGATTAAGAAGTGAGGCCTTTAAAGGGGGCTCTATGCCTTTAGGAAAGAGCTTTCAGGAGCGGGTTTGCTTTTGAGCACTCTTGCCCTCCCTTGTTCTTTCTCCTTCCCCCATGGGATTACTCTGTTCAAAGGCCCTTACAGGATGCCAGAGCCAAGCTCTGAAACTTCCCAGCCTCTAGAACTGTGAGCCAAATAAATTTCTGATCATTATACATTACCCAGTCCGTGGTATTCTGTCATAGCAACATAACATAGAATAAGACAGTGGGGAAAAAGCATTCCAAACTAGAGGCCTTGAGGAGTGTGCTTAATATGTTCAAAAACCAGCAAAATGAGCGACGTGAAGCACAGTAGGAAAGTAACTCAGCAAGGCAGCCTGAGTCTAGACTATGAAAGTCTTTGAAGTCCTTATTAAGGGTATAGATGTTTCTTTATTTAGCTAATGGATTATCTCCCAGTGAAAAAAATCCGATTCATGAATACCGTTCCCTTAATCACTGCTGCAAAGGGAATGAATTCATTAACTAGCTGGGTAACTAACCACATAATCATACAATTCTTTTTATCCCCTGATATTCTATATCTTACTTGCCACTTTATAGAGTCTAAATATGCAATCTCGTTTATCATCTGAAGATTCTCATTAAATCTGCAATTTATTCCCATAGTCAGTGCTATAATATGAGTGCTTATTTCCTCCTAAAATTCATATGTTGAAAGGTAATCACCAACGTGAAGGTATTAGAAGGTGGAGCTTTTGGGAGGTGATTAGTCATGAGGGCAGAGACCTCATGAACAGAATTTGTGCACTTATAAAAGTGACCCCAGAGAACTACCTTGCCTCTTGCCACTTGTGAGGACACATTAAGAAGAAAGCCTCTATGAATCATAAAACAAACCCTCACCAGATATCCAATCTCTCAGTCCTTTATCTTGGACTTTCTAGCTTCTAGCATCATGAGAAATAAATTATTGGTTATTTATAAGCTATGCAGTTTGTGGTATTTTGTTATCGTAGCCTCAATGGACCAAGACAGTCAATCTCACCACATTTATCACAGGGTATATGGTTCAGTACCTATAATTTCTTATTTTTAAGTCAAGGGATTTTAGACAGACTTATGATTAACAAAGCATGCAGTTTCAATAACTAACATCTATGAATTCATTTTAACCAAAAAGAAAACAAAGATTAGGTTTAGATCTACATTTTTTAAATATATCCCTTCACTTCCTCTGCTGCTTTTGTTGCTAAGTCCCCCTGGCAACATGATGCACTGTGAAGGTCAGGATGAACATTGCCGTAAACAGAACAAGGACAGGAAAGTTAACAAAGAGAAGATTCTGTAGCTGCAAAAACACCTCTAGGTATTCCGGACGCTATGTGCCTATAGTTGGCTACAGGATCACAGCAGCCAAAAGCCCTCCAGGAAGAAGTATGGAAGCAGCTTTATTGAGGTTGCCAGCAAGGTAAAAACAAAATTCTTCTCTTAGAAAAATTATCACTGTAATCCATTTCACTGAAAATGCCAAATGTTTAGAATTAGGAAATCTAGCCATTACAGAGAAATGGTGTGCACTCAGGTCCAGAGATGGAAGTTGATGCCAATGAGATGCATTAAGCAACGTTTAGATGCATGGTAATCGTGGATTGGATGTCTGCTCCAAAAGTGTTCACTAGATGATCTCAGAAAATTAATTGGGTTAAATATTCCTGGAGGTTGATCTAGACAATAGTTCTCAAACTTTAGTATGTATCAGAATCACCTGGGAAACTTGTTAAACACAGATTGCTGGGCCCTCTTCCTACAGCTTCTTATCATTAGGTAAGGGCTGGACTGGATAATTTGCATTTCTAACAAATTCCCAGGGATTGAAATGTTACTGAATCAGGAACTACTACTTGGAAGCACTAATTTAGGGACAATTACTTGAGAAATTGAAAATTTGCCCTAAATAAAATATATGTGCTCACTCAACGGTTTTATGTAGTGGAGATTAGAAGACTGAATATTATAATTACTTGCTTTAGATCTAAGATTTTTCAATGGAAACTTTAGTCTGACTTTTTAAAATGATATTATTGTGATGGCTAACATTTATAGAGACTTGAATTTACCAGGAAATTTATAGGTAACAATTATTTAGTACTCACAACGGCCTTAAAAGGCAGGCTTTACTGTCCCGTTTAATAGATGAAAAAAGTGTTTATGTCAGGTTGTAAGATTACAAAGCTACTGAATGGCAAGGACAACATTAGAATCTGAATTCTACCTATTTTTCTTACATGAGTGTTTTTCAGAATTTAATGTGCACATAAGTCATCTGAGAACCTTGTTAAAGTGCAGACTGTTGATCATACAATCAATATGTAATGGCAAAAAGTCATCAATATTATGATAATATTTAAAATGAATTAATATTATACTAATCACAGTATTACTTGTATAATTTAAAATGGCAGTACATAAGGTGTGAAAATATTTATGCCACCAAAATAAATTGTGTATAACTCATGTGAATTGAGTATTTGAAAAAACTATAATCTATCAGACAAAAATATAGAAAACATAATTTGTCTTTTTTGGTTAATAGAAATGTATATTCTGTTTTTAGTTAAGGCGAAAGAATTCAGCCCTTAAGTCTCAATATGCAATCAAAATAGGCATGGGGCCAGGAGTAGTGGCTCATGCCTGTGATCACATAACTTTGGGAGGCCAAAGTGGGAGAATTGCTTGAGACCAGGAGTTTGAGACCAGCCTGGGCAACATAGCAATGCCCTGTCTCTACAAAAATAAAAATAAGTGTGACATGGTGGTGGGTGCCTGTAGTCCCAGCTACTTGGGAGGCGGAAGCAGGAGGATTGCTTAAGCCCAGAAGTTTTAGGCTAGAGTGAGCTATGATCATGCCACTGCACTCCAGCCTGGGTAACAGAGCAAGACCCTATCTCTAAAAATATAAAAATAAAAAATAAAAATAGGAATGGTATAGGTTTTTAAAGCTAGTATCAGCCAGCAGTCCACATTACTCTAAGAACATTATGCTTAAGTTTGAGTTGCTTCTAATCAGGAGATATTTTTTAGTTTTTTCCTTTATGAATTTACTTGAAGGCCATATTATAGTCAGTTTTTTAAATGCATCTTTAAAATACATTTTATTTAACTCATGTTTATTAACTGAATATAAACTATATTTATTTTCAAGCATGTTATTTTTATTTTAAACCATAATATAGCTCTCCAAATACTATCTAAAAATATATAAACTGAGTTTCTTTTAAATACCCTAAGAAATACCCAAAACTTTAAAATCAAAAGACTACCACACAAGAGCATTGCTGCCTAGAAATAGCCAGCTCCCCAAAATGATTGTTTAAACTTTAAAAACTCTTTTTTTCCTGACATCTGCATTAATTAATCAGTTGCATAAAATCCTTGATATATATGTATTCAATATTTACATGAGAATCATATTTTTATGTTCTAAAATTAAACGTGGACATTTTTAGAGGTTATTTACAAGATGCCCAAGTGGATGCATCTGCCATAGATAATCATCTGCGTTGTCAGAAAAATGCAATTCATCATTTTTCCGGCTGAAGCCTATGTTTTCATGATTCTCAGGATCTCAAGTGGTACTAGAACTTTATCTTTTTGCCTCTTAATTTTCTGTCTTTGTTTATATTTCTTAGCCAAGGCTGTTGGTCTGTCTGTGCATTATTTAACTAATGGTTTGAGTTCTCTCTCCCCAACCAGAGGCAAAAACTGGTAGAGCATTAGCCACCATTGCATGCTGTGTGTATATGTGAGTCGGTTTATGTCTGTAATTAAGAATCTCCACCAGGATGCTAGAAATCTATCCTATCAGGTCAGAGACAACATAAAATCTGGTTTGTTAGGCTTCTTTTGTTTGTTCATTTTGCTATGTGTGAGTTCAAATCAACTGCAAAATTTTCTTTTGAACAATCAAAAGTAGAATAGACTTTCGAAACCTGGATTTGTGCTTCATTTTTATCCTTCACCAGGAGCTGAGCCTGCTGAATTGAAGCAGAAAGTGATGTGTCTGCAACTGAGAAAAGCCTTTTCCTCTCTTTGTGTGAATTTAAAATATTTTCTTTCCTCTGGGGGATATTATTACACTAGATAATAAAAACCCTCAAGTTAATCACATATATTATACATCTAACATTCTCAGAAAATAATGAAACCAAACTTTTAATATTTTAAATCTGCTAGCCATTTGAGAAAAAACAATCCTCATGAAACCACCATCTAGAAACATTTTCACTTAAAAATTCAAATTCATAAACTTAAGGTGAATCTTTGAACAAAATAGACTGGCATAATAATTTTGATTTAAAAAGTGAATAAAGAGCTGTATATAATTTTTGTGACTTTATTAGTATTACTTTGTGCTATAAAACAGGCATACCTTTTATTTTTTAATAGGGTTTGGGTTTTTTATTTTTTGAAGAGGCCAATTAATCTGACTGCTTAAGTTTCTTTTTAATTTTTAGATAGGAAGATTTTTTTTTGTTTTTAACTTTTATTTTAGGTTCAGGGGTAAAATCGTAGGTTTGCTATACAGGTAAACTGTATGTCTAGGGGGTTTGGTGTACTGATTATTTCCTTACTCAGGTAATAAGTATAGTACCCAATAGGTACTATGGGTACTAAGGGAGATCCTCCCGCTTCTCCCACCCTCCACTTTCAAGTAATCCTCATTGTTTGTTGTTCCCCTCTTTGTGTCCATGTGTTCTTATTGTTTAGCTCCCACATATAAGTGAGAACATGTGATATTTAGTTTTCTGTTTCTGTGTTAGTTTGCTCAGGATAATGGCCTCTAGCTCCATCCATGTTGCTCCAAAGGACATGATCTCATTCTTTTTTATGTCTGTGTAGTAGTCCATGCTGTATATGTCCTGCATTTTATTTATCCACTCTACTATTGATGGACATTTAGGCTGATTCCATGTCTTTGCTATTGCGAATAGTGCTGTGATGAACACATGGGTGCATGTGTCTTTATGGTAGAATGATTTGTATTCCTTTGGTTACACACCCAATAATTAGATTCTTAGGACAAATGGTAATTCTGTTTAAACTGAGCTGCTTGAATTTCTGACACTGGTTTATTGATCAGAATACATCATTACTTCTACAAACTTTAGGATTGTGAAAATGTAACACTAGGGCTTAATCAAATTGAAGGATAATTCTTCATTCTTTATATTAGCAATAATATCTTTCTACAGTCTGTCACTTAGGTTTGAGATAGAAGAACAAATAATAGAGGCATTTAAAAGACCCAATCTTAATTTCCAGAATGAAATTTCCACACAAATGTTAATTTTTTAGCTTCAGTATTTGTTCTGTGCTCCAAACTCAGGGAGTCTTATATAATTAATTCACAGTGTTTTCTGCACATGTGTAAAATATCAGGCCAAACATAATGGAGCCAGACTCATTTGAAATCAAGAAAAATTTTTAGAGGTTGTTTATTATCAAAATAGAGGAACTGTTAAGAAAACATATCCAAAACTTCTAAATAAAAAGAGCACAGTGTATCACTTCCAAATCCCAGGACTATTTAGAGTAATTTACCTGTGATTGTTATTGATTTTTTTTTTAATTCAGGCCTAGACACTGTGAAGTTGTATGTTAATTTGTGTATTTCTGTTCATTGGAAAAATATCTTAAAAGTAATGGTTTCATTATTACCCTGTAGAACACTAAAGTTTTAAAAAAAATCTAACCTAGAGATCATAGTCTAATGCTTGTTTTTCTCAAATGCCTATACTCAATGGTTTCTTAACCAGTGTTAGCATCTCACTGTTTATTTGTTCATGAGTTCTATTTTATTTGACACATCTTCATTTTATATCTGTATGAAAGCTATGTTTTGAATTACTGAAAATTTTATTTGACAATTAATACTCTGGTACTCACGCATCATAACCATCTCACAGAAAACTCTTGCTTAACTGTGCTTTTCGACTATAGCCCCATTGTTCTCTATTACTCAAGACCCATATTGTGCTCAATTGAGCTCAGGAAGGATGGAAATATCATCATTCTAAATTCCACTTCTGCCAGCTTTGATGACCAAAGAAAATTTATAAGTATTTCTTTTCAAGTAATGGGTCAAATGGCATGCCCTGACTTGACATGATATAACCAAAGACAGAAGCTAATGCAATAAGCTATGAAACTTTGTTAAAACTGACACGTGAGCTTAAGAGCTTATTTTTGTCACAGAATGACTTATTTCTCTTAATCCTTTTCTTCATTTTGAAGGATTACGGCTTCTTTGACGCATGAACGTTTTGGAATTTATGAGGATTTTAATGAGGATTTTCTGAAAAAAATAAAAATGTAAGTATAAAACTATGAGTGTGTATATTCTTGAATTATTAAAGATGTGAACCAAATGTTTACATTCATTGCTTTGGGGGAGTATAATTAGTTAATCTGGAGTGATTTTTATCCAATACTCTTTCAAAGAATGTGGAAGCCTCATATGAATGAATTATACTTTTTAGAAATATTCAAATTCCAACAAAGGAAAATTAACGTGCATAGAATTTCCATAGATTTTTACTTTTTCCACCTGACAATGTGATGATGGAAATAATTGAGATGGTGATGGTCTGTCCCTCTCAGCTCATTATTCTCGAATTATTTCCTACAATATTTAATGTTTCCTTCCCATGGATTTCCATAGCAACCATATAGAAGCAGGGTTTCATAATTAATTGCTTAATACCCATTCAGGGCAAAACGATGCCCAGGAGTGGGAGTTCCCTTCTTGGCCGAACTACTGGCAGTGAGGCCTTTCATTAAAGCTGGGACTGGATACCTCCAGACTAGCAAAGCGCCAATGTAGTCAGTGTTCTCTCAGGAAAAAAGAACTGCAGCAGCAGCTCCCAAAAGCTATAAACCCGTGGAGCAGGTCCCCACTGTGCGTGTGTGCTCAGTGATACTTGTTTGCATTGTGCTCAGTTCACCCAGCTGCTGGTGTTGGTTTTCTCATTATTTTAAACTGTATAGCCCAAAATAGCTTCTGGCATGCTGTCTTCAGCACAGAAACTCATAAAACCTCGGCAAGAGGAGTATTGGCTTTATTATCCTTCTCTGTATGACTGAAGCTTTCAAAAAGAAAAAAGAAGAGCCTGGGGTACAAACCTGTGACAAGGCCTGTGAGTTGAAGATTTTTAAAATGAGGCCACATGCCTATTGTTAATCCTCACTCAGGGAACACGCTTTCAGCTTACTTATCATCCAGCACTGGAAGCTGCTGATCTGCAGCAGGATTTAGGTAGAGGAAAACAGGCCAAGACCTGGAAATGAAGACATCTGGATTCTTATCCCCAACACTGTCATTAGCTACTGTTTGTGACTTCCTCCAGGTAGCCTCTTTGGATCTTCATTTAATCATCCGTTGGGAAAAAAAAAAAAAAAAAAAAAAAGAAAAGAAGGATTTGTCTAGAGAAATGCATGTACACCCTTTAAACTGTGCTTATCACATAATACAGGTATTATCAATGCTAATTACATGCTTCTTAAGACCCTTCTTGATCTAAAATTCATTTTTCTCATAATCTCTGAGGAAATGTAAGGTGCTCTCAATATAGTTAAGGATCCAAGAATAATACACATGTGATGATTTTGAAAATAAGACAATACATTTCTGTGCTAAATTGAGAAATACACTAAAAAAAAAAATAAGAAGAGAAAGGAAGCTGCTCTCACCACCCCATATTTGCCTTAAAATATCTCTGTCTGTTCATTCTTTCTCTATTCCTTTGCTCCTGCTGAAGAAAATGGGATCTTTCTACTTACCAAAGATATTCATTTAACCTGAGTCTCCAAAACCCATTTCCTTCTACCTTCCTTCAGAATACTGTTCCAAAATAAGCATCCTTTTTTCTTTGTACTTCAACTCTCCTTTTCTCCTTGTTCCTTCCTTGTGAATTAGAAACAATCTCAAGTTTCTCCTTCTCACTATCTTGATTAAATTGTACTACCACTAAACCTGCTGACATTTCCAAAAAACAAACTTGCTTGTTTATTTCCTTTTTGTTTTTAAGGATCTCAAGTGCTCCGAATTGAAGTTCTAGTGTAGAATTTTTTTTTCTTTTTTTAACTTTTATTTTAGGTTCAGGAATACATGTATAGGTTTGTTACACAGGTAAACTCATGGGGGTTTGTTGTACAGATTATTTAGTCACCCAGGTACTAATCCTAGTACCTAACAGTTGTTTTTTTCTGTTCCTCTCCCTCCTCCCACCCTCCATCTTCAAGTAGGCTCCAGTATCTGTTGTTCCTCTCTGTGTCCATGTGTTCTCATCATTTGGCTCCCACTTACAAGTTAGAACACACGGTATTTGTTTTTCTGTTCTTGCATTAGTTTGTTTAGGATAATGGCCTCCAGCTCCATCCATGTTCCAGCAAAGGGCATTATCTTATTCTTTTAAATGGCTGCATAGTATTGCATGGTGTTTATGTACCACATTTTCTTTATCCAGTCTACCATCAATGGGCATTTAAGTAGATTCTATGTCTTTGATATTGTGAATAGTGCTACAATGAACATACACATGCATGTGTATTTATGGTAGAATAATTTATATCACTTTGGGTATATACCAAGTAATGGAATTGCTGGATTGAATGATAGTTCTGTTTTTAGCTCTTTGAGGAACTGCCTCACTGCTTTCCACAGTGGTTGAACTAACTTACACTTCCACCAACCGTATATAAGGGTTCCTCTTCTTCACAACCTTACAAGCATCTATTATTTTTTGACTTTTTAGTAATAGCCACTCTGGTTTGAGATGGTATCTCATTTTGGTTTTGATTTGCATTTCTCTATTGATCTGTGATATGGAGTTTTTTTCCATATCCTTGTTGGCTACATGTACATCTTCTTTTTAAGAGTGTCTATATTCATGCCCTTTATCCACTTTTTAATGGGTTTTTTTCTTATAAATTTGTTTGAGTTCTTTATAGAGGCTAGATATTGGACTTTTGTCTACATAATTTGCAAAAATTTTCTCCCATTCTGTAGGTTGTCTGTTTACTCTGTTGACAGTTTATTTTGCTCTGTAGAAGCTCTTTAATTAGATACCATTTGTCAATTTTTGCTTTTGATGCAATTACTTTGGGCATTTTCATAATGAAATATTTGCCAGTTCCTATCTTCAGAATGGTATTACCTAGGTTGTCTTCCAGGGTTTTTATAACTTTGGGTTTTACATTTAAGTCTTTAATCCATCTTGAGTTGATTTTTATATATGGTGTAAGCAAGGGATCCAGTTTCAATCTTCTGCATATGGCTAGCCAGTTATCCCAGCACCATTAATCAAATAGGGGTCCTTTCCCCATTGCTTGTTTTTTTCAGCTTTGTCAAAGGTCAGATGGTTGTAGGTGTGTGGCATTATTTCTGGGCTCTCTGTTCTGTTCCATTGGTCTATGTGTATGTTTTTGTACCAGTACCATGCTGTTTTGGTTACTGTAGCCCTGTAGAATAGTTTGAAGTCAGGTAACATGATGCCTCCAGCTTTGTTCATTTTGCTCAGGATTGCCTTGTCTATTTGGGCTCTTTTTTGGTTCCATATAAATTTTAAAATAGATTTTTTTCTAATTTTATGAATAATGTCATTGGTAGTTTGATAGGAATAGCAATGAATCTCTAAATTGCATTGGGCAATATGGCCATTTTAAAGATATTGATTCTTCCTATCATGTACATGGAATATTTTTCCATTTGTTTGTGTCATCTCTGACTTCTTTAAGCAATGTATTGTAATTCTCATTGTAGAGATCTTTCACCTGATTCGCTGTATTCCTAGATATTTTTTTTTTTTTTTGTGGTAGCTGTGAATGGGATTGTGTTCCTGATTTGGCTCTCAGCTTGGCTGTTGTTGGAGTATAAGAATGCTGATTTTTGTAGGTGATTTTGTATCCTATAACTTTGCTAAAGTTGTCTATCAGCTTAAGGAGCTTTTGAGCCACGACTATGGGGTTTTCTAGATATAGAATCATGTCATCTGCAAACAGGGATAGTTTGACTTCTTCTCTCTCTATTTGGATGCCCTTTATTTCTTCCTTTTGCCTGATTACTCCAGCCAGAACTTCCAAAACTATATTGAATAGGAGTGATGAGAGAGGGCGTCCTTGTCTTGTGCCAGTTTTTAAAGGAAATGCTTCCAGCTTTTGCCAATTCAGTTGATGCCCACTGTGGGTTTGTCTTAAATAGCTCTTATTATTTCAAGGCACGTCGCTTCAATGCCTAGTTTATTGAGTTTTTTTTTTTTTAACATAAAGAGGTGTGGAATTTTATTGAAAGTCGTTTCTGCATCTGTGGGGATGATTGTGTGGTTTTTGTCTTTAGTTCTGTTTATGTGATGAATCACATTTATTGATTTGCTTATTTTGAACCAACCTTATATCCCAGAAATAAAGCCTACTTGATCGTGGTGGATAAGCTTTCTGATTTGCTGCTGAATTTGGTTTGCCAGTATTTTGTTGAAGATTTTTACATTAATGTTCATCAAGGATATTGGCCTGAAATTTCCTTTGTTGTGTCTCTGCCAGGTTTTGGTATCAGGATGAGGCTAGTCTCATAGAATAAGTTGGGGAGAAGTCCCTCCTCCTCAATTTTTGGGAATAGTTTCAAAAGGAATGGTACTTTGTAGTAGGCTCTTCTTTGTATATCTGGTAGAATTTGACTGTGAATCTGTCTGGTTCTTGGCTTCTTTTGGTTGGTAGGCTATTAGTGATTCAATTTCAAATCTCATTATTGGTCTGTTCAGGGAATCAAATTCTTCTTGACTGAGTATTGGAAGGGTGTATGTGTCCAGGAATTTATCCATCTATTCTAGGTTTTCTTGTTGGTGTGCATAGTAATCTCTGATAGTTATTTGTATTTCTGTGGGTTCAGTGGTAATATCCCCTTTGTCATTATTGATTGTGTTTATTTGGATCTTCTCTCTTTTCTTCCATATCACTCTAGCTAGCAACCTATCTTAATAATTTTTTCAAAATGCCAACTCCTGGATTCATTGATCTTTTGAATGTTTTTAGGTGTCTTGATTTCCTTCAGTTCAGTGCTGATTTTAGTTAATTTTTGCCTCTGCCAGCTTTGGGATTGGATTGTTCTTGCTTCTCCAGTTCTTCTAGTTTTGATATTAAGTTGTTAATTTGAAATCTTTCTAACTTTTTGATGTGGGCATGTAGTTCTATAAATTTCCTTCTAAACAGTGCCTTATCTGTGTCCCCGAGATCCTGGTATGTTGTCTCTTTGTTCTGATTAGTTTCAAAGAACTTCTTGATTTCTGCCTTAATTTCATTATCTACCCAAAAGTCATTCAGGAGCAGGTTGTTTAATTTCCACATAGTTGCATTGTGTTGAGTGATTTTTTTTCGGTCTTGATTTCCGTTTTTATTGTGCTGTGGTGCAAGAGTGTGTTTGGTATGACTTCTGTTCTTTTGCATCTGCTGATAACTATTTTATATCTAATTGTGTGGTGATTTTAGAATATGTACCACATGGTGATGGGAAGAATAATGCATCTGTATACATCTATCAGACTCATTTTGTTCAATGTTGAGTTCAGGTCCTGAATATCTTTGTTAATTTTCTGCCTCAGTGTTCTGACTAATATAGTCAGTGGGGCATTGAAGTCTCTCACTATTATTGTGTGAGAGTTGAAGTCTGTTGGTAGGTCTCTAAGAACTTGCTTTATGAATCTGAGTGCTCTTGTGTTGGGTGTATCTATATTTAGGTTAGTTAAGTCTTCTTACTGAATTTAATTCTTTACCACTATGTAATGCCCTTCTTTGTCTTTTTTTGATCTTTGTTGGTTTAAAGTCTGTTTTGTCTGAAGTTAGGATTGGAACCCCTGCTTTTTTCTGATTTCTATTTTCTTGGTAGGTTTTCCTCCATCCCTTTAAGCCTATGGATGTCATTGTGTGTGAAATGGGACTCTCGAAGATAGCATACCATTGGGTCTTGCTGTTTTATCCAGCTTGCCAGATTAGTACTGTACTAAATGCCTTTTAAATGGGGCATTTAGCACATTTACCTTCAAGAATAGTATTGATATGTGTCGATTTGAACCTGTCATTGTGGTTTTAGCTGGTTATTATGCCAGCTTGTTTGTGAGGTTGGTTTATAGTATCACTGCTCTGTGTTCTTAGATGTGTTTTTGTAGTGGTTGGTAACTTTCTTTCCTTCCATAATTAGTGCTCCTTTCAATATCTCTCATAAAGCAGGTCTGATGATAACAAACTCCCTTAGTATTTGCTTATCTGGAAAGGATCTTATTTCTCCTTCACTTAGGAAGCTTATTTTGGCTAGATATGAAATTTTTGGTTGAAGATTTTTTCTTTAAGAATATTGAATACAGGCCTCCATTCTCTTCTGGCTTGCAGGGCTTCTACTGAGATGTCCACTGTTAGCCTGATGAGATTCCCTTTGTAGGTGACCTCCCCTTTCTCTCTAGCTGTCTTTAACATTCTTTCTTTCATTTCAACCTTGTAAAACTTGATTACTATGTGCCTTGAGGATGATCTTCTTGTGTGGAATCTTGCAACGGTTCTCTCTATTCCCTGAGTTCTCTCTAACCCCACTCTAGCATGGTTGGGGAAGTTTTCATGGACTCTATACTGAAATATGTTTTTCAAGTTATTTGCTTTCTCCCTCTCCCTTTCTGAGATGCCAGTGATTCATGAATTTGGACTCCTTACATAATCCCGTATTTCTCCAAGGTTTTGTTCATTGCTTTTCATTCTTTTTTTTCTTTATTTTTGTTTGGCTGTCTTATTTCAGAGAACCAGTCTTCAAGTTCCAAGATTTTTCCTCAGCTTGGTCTACTCTTTTATCAATACTTGTGATTGCATTGTGAAATTCTTGTAGTGTGTTTTTCAGGTCTATCGGACCAGTGAAGTTCTTCTTTTTTAACAGCTATTTCATCTGTCAGCTCCAGTATCATTTTATTGTGATTCTTAATTTCCTTGGATTGGTTTTTGCTGTTCTCCTGAATCTCACTGATCTTCGTTCCAATCCATATTCTGAATTATATTTCTGTCATTTTAGCCAAGTCAGTCTGGTTAAGAACCTTTGTTAAAGAACTAGTGTGGTTATTTGGAGGACACAGGACACTGGCCATTTGAATTGTTGGAGTTCTTGCATTGGTTCTTTCTCATCTCTGCATGTGGCTATTCCTCCAACTGCTAGGCTGTCGAAGTAGTCAGGCAGCAGCAGGGTGGTTGTGCTGAAGTATCAGGCCAGGCAGCCCTGCTCAGTGAGGAGAAGTGAGGATGGGGGCATGCATGGAGAACAGTCCAGCTACTTTTCTATGAAATGGGTGCTCTGTCCTGGGGGTCTTGACCAGTCCATAATCCTGGGTACTCTCCAGAGCCTGGAGACAGCAAGGGCAAGGGCTGTGAGAAAGCAAAGATGGCAACCTGCTCCTCCTACTGGGTACTCTGTCCCAGGAAGTTGCAGAGTTGCTACTGGCTTGATAGTTCCAGTTGGAGGTGGCTGAAGACCCAGGTTGGGAGGACCAACCCAGGGAGGAGATATGGGATCAGGGACCCATGTAACAAGCAGTCAGGCTACTTTTCCATAGGGCTGCTGCAGTATGCTGGCAATCCACTCTAGTCCCTAGTTACCTCAGATTTTCTAGTACCTGAAGGCATCTTCAGTGAAGGCTGCAAAACAGCAAAGATGGTGGCTTGCCCATCCATCTGGGAACTCCACCCCAGGGAGATACAGATCTGTTGCCAGCCTGAACACACTGGCAGTGGTGGCTGGAAACCTCGGTAGGGAGTTCCCACCCAGTGGGAAGGAAGGGGATGAGGGACCTACATTATAGAGCACTCTGGCACTTTTCTGTAGAGCAGCTGTGCTGTGCTGGGGGGTCTGCTCCAGCCCCCAGTCACCTTAGACTCTCCAAAGCCTGAAGGTGACAGTGGCTAAAGCTGCAAAACAGCAAAGATCATGGCCCTCCCCTCCCTTTGGGAGCTCCATCCCAGGTAGGTTTGGAATTGCTGCTAGCTGGAAAACACCTGTGGGGGTGGTTGTAGACCTTGGTTGTGGGATTCCACTCAGTGAAGAGAAATGGGTTCCAGGGTCTGTATGAAAAAGCAGTCTGGCTGCCTCTTCATAGAGCTACTGTGCTGTGCTGGGAGACCGCTCCAGTT
This sequence comes from Pongo abelii, assembly GCF_028885655.2. NCBI lineage: Eukaryota > Metazoa > Chordata > Mammalia > Primates > Hominidae > Pongo > Pongo abelii. Next base: position 178,110,287 of record NC_071988.2, on the reverse strand, counting down.
CCTAGACACCTTGAATTCTCCAGAACCTGAAGGCATCAATGACTAAAGCTGCAAAATAGCTAAGTGGGCAGACTGCCCCTCCCTCTGGAATCTGTGTCTCAGGGAAATGTAATGTTGCTACTCATGGCTAGCTGGAGTTCCAAGCCACAGGGTCTTATCCTGCAAGATGCCATGGAAGCAAGGCCTGCAGACTGTGGCTGCTCAGTCTCCTAGATTCAGCCTCTTCTCTAGGGGTATGTATGGGGGTCTTACCTCCTGTTTTACTGGAGTTGCAGTCACTTTTGCCAGGAACCCTGGGTATCGAAAGCTTCTGGGGCTCCACCTGTGCCTGAGCAGCTGCTCTGCCAAGACTCCACATAGCTTGGCATGTTAGAATGAAGGCCTTGGTGGACTGGGTTTATGAGGGAATCTCCTGACCCAAGAGTTGCAAAGATCCATGGGAGAAGCATGGATCCCCAGGGTTGCTCACTCAACTCATTGCTTCCCTGGGTGGAGAGGCTCCTCTGGCTCCATGCCACTCCAAGTGGGCGGTCAACCTATCTTGCCTTGCTCCATCCTCTGCAGGTCAATTTCTTTTCTTAATGAATCCCAATGCATGTACCTAGGTGTTTCAGTTAAAGGTTACTTTCCCCTTCTGTTTCTTTCCATGAGAGTGGCACACACTAACTGCTTCTAGTTGGCCATCTTCTGGCATAGAATTTTCATTTCCACTGCAAGGTGTTTCTGTTTAATTTTTTTCTGTACGTTTTCTTGTAGAATATGTTCTTTCAACTCTTCTTTCATAATTGAGAAATGTACTATTTTGTGTATATTTCTGTGTTTGACATTCTTACAAATAATTTAGGGTTATTAATCTTATGTTGCTTACTCTTTTTTTTCCCTCAGTGCTATGTTCTGGGCATTCATCTATCCTCTTGTCAGCTTTTGATCTATCACATCCTGGGTAAGTATATAAACCAATTCACTTCCTCCACTGCATAGAATTCCTTCTTGTGCATGTAACTTAATTTATATATAAACAATAGTACCCAAGTTATTTTCAGTGCTTTGCTACTATACACAAGCTACAGTGATCATCCTGTTAGTGGTCACTGTAAATATCGGTTAGGTTCCCTAGCAAGTTTAGTCCAATGGGGAAATTGCTGAATCAAAGGAGAAATGATAACTTAATTGTAATGCTTTCTGGAATGATTACATCAGTAGATATTCCATCATTGTTTGAGGGTTTCTTTTTTTTTTTTTTTTTTTTTTTTTTTTGAGATGAAGTCTTACTCTGTCACTCAACCTGGAGTGCAGTGGTGCGATCTTAGTTCACTGCAACCTCCACCTCCTGGATATAAGCTATTCTTCTGCCTCAGCGTCCCCACTAGCTGGGATTACAGGCATGCACCACTGCGCCTGGCTACTTCTTTTGTATCTTTAGTAGAGACGGGATTTTGCCATGTTGGTCAGGTTGGTCTTGAACTCCTGATCTCAAGTGATCCACCTGTATGGCCTCCCAAATTGCTGGGATTACAGGCGTGAGCCACCATGCCCAGCCAGGTTTCTTGTTTTCCATATAATTAACACATTTACTAATATCCAGCTATCCAATGTTGTCAGTGATAAGTAAACTTGTATCTCTTTGTGTAATTTACTTTTTTCTTTTTTTTCTGGCTATTACTGAGGTTGCATATGCACATATATGTATTGGTCTTTGAGATTTTTCTTACTTTGAATTGTCTATTTCTTTACCTATTTTATATGAGTTTTCTTATCAATTTAAAGGAGTTCCATGTATAATATATGTGTTCCTCCCTTGTTGACTTTAGATGTTTCAATATATTTAACCAGTCTATCTCTAATTTTTTGTCTATGGCATCCTTAATTAAACAGATTTTTTTGATAGAGTCAAATTAGCCCTAAGTAGCGAAATTATATACAGGGCTATGACAAGGAAACAAAAGGCCCAACGTGAAACCTTTCCCTTCATCCTTTACAGGTTTTGTTTGTTTTGTTTTTTACCATTTCCCACACATATACATCATTATTCAATCACCATTGTCTCTCTACAGGATATGAATAATGTTTCTGTTAATGAGCCAGCCTCTGGGAACCATCACTCTCCTATTGCTTTAAGATTTCTAGGTATAAGAAGTCAGCATTGTATGCCAGTTGGCTATCTTGTTCCCCAAACTTCTTAGAGCCATTGGATTTACCAACTATCTTCCTTTCCTTACCATGATCTATAAATTAAACTAAGATTGTTTTCTTGGAGGACAGCAACAACTTCAAAATTTCAAAACTTCCTCAGTAATTCAATATAAAATTTGGATTGGCATTTGATTCTGTGTAATCACCCATTTTTAAAAATGTTCTACCTATTTACTTGATTTCGTTTATTTGTTCACTATATGCCTTGCCTAAGAACTAAACATGGGCATTCTTCTATATTTTGGTCACAGGATAATTTTTGCCTTTTTCTTTCATTTTTTTTTTTCTGTTTTCTGTAAGCAACTTGACCACTGCCATGTTTTCAATTATCTCTATGCATGGAACTTATAGATGTACAAATGTACGTCTGTAATCCTGACCTCTTTTCCTAAGCTTTAAGCACATTTTTTCTATTTTTAAAAAATCACTTCCAACTTGATGGCCTACTAGACATTTAAATATAAAATATCAGGTGCTTTTGCTTTTCATGTTTTCTTAGCCCTGCTGTGCCTGCTGTGATTCTCCCTACCATCCGGTTTTCAAATCTAGTCATTTTCTTTTTCTGCTCCACTACTCAATTAAGTAGTGAGCATTCAAGAAGTATAGATACCCTCATTGATTCTCATGACATTTTCTTCATTGTATTTTTAGGATAAAACTCTCGATCTGGCTGCCTACTCCAGTAGCAGACATAACCTTATTTTTTAAATTGAACTTTGCATTCAGATAGATGCATATTCAGATGCAGTTGTAAGAGTCAATATAGAGTCTCCTCTATACTTCACTCAGTTTCCCCTACTGATAACATTTTGCAAAACTGTAGTGTAATGCTGCAACTACAATACTGACATTGATACAAAGTAGTCATTCAGATTTCTGCAGTTTTACTTTTGTGTTTATTCAGCGCTATATAATTTTGATGTTATTTGTTTTTAACTTTTAATAAAAACTTTATTTTTAGACAAGTTGTAGATTCACAGCAAAATTGAGCAGAAGTACAGAGATTTCCCACATATACCCTGTCCCCACACATGCACAACTTCTTCCACTGTCAACAACTTCCACCATAGTGGTACATTTGTTACACTCTGTGAAGCTGCATTGAGACATCATCACCTAAATTATCTAGTTTACATTAGCATTCACTCATGATATTGTAAATTCTATAGGTATTGACAAATGCTTATTGACAAATATCTGCCATCATAATATCATACAGAATAGTTTCACTGCCTTAAAATTACTTGTGCTCTGCCTATTCATGCCTCCTTCTCCCCATACCCCAGCAACCACTGGTATTTTTAGTCTCCATAGTTTTGCATTTTCCAGATTGTCATATAGCTAGAATTACACGGTACGCGTATAGTAGCCTTTTCAGATGGGCATATTTCACTTAGTAACATGCATTTAAGTTTTCTCCATGTATTTTCATAGAGAAAAACTTTTCAATTTTTTTTAGTATTGAACAATATTCCCTTGTCTGGTTGTACCATAGTTTATTTATCCAGTCACCTATTAGAGGACAATTTGGTTGATTCCAAGTTTTGGCAGCTATAAATAAAGCAACTATAAACATCCCTGTGCAGGAATTTCTGTTGGCAAAAGTTTTCAATTTATTTGGATAAATACCAAGGAGTACAATTGCTAGATTACATAGTATAAGTATGTTTAGCTTTATAAGAAACTATCAAAGTGTCTTTCGAAGTGGTTGTACTATCTGCATTCTCACCAGCATTGAATGAGAGAGTCTCTTTACATCCTCACCAGCATATGGTATTATCGATGTTTTGGATTTTGGCCATTCAGGTATGTATGTAGTAGAATCTTATTTTCATTTTAATTGCAATTTCCTAATAACATGATGTTAAACATCTTTTCAAATGCTTATTTGCCATCTGTGTATCTTCTTTGATGGGGTGAACAGACATTCAAGTCTTTTACTCACTTTGAAACTAGGTTGTTCATTTTCTTATTGCTGAGTTTTAGGAGTTTTTGTATATTTTGGATAAAGGTTCTTTATCAGGTGTGTCTTATGCAAATATTTTCTCTTGGTCTGTAGATTGTCTTCTTTTTCTCCTGACATTGTCTTTCACAGAGCAGAAGTTGTTAATTAAGTTCAGTTTTTAAATTATTTATTTAAATGGATGGAGCCTTTGGTGTTTTACCTAGGAAGTCATCTTACTGAACACCACATAGGTATAGTTTTGCATTTTACATTTATGTCTATAATCCATTTTGAGTTGATATTTTTGAAGGATTAAGGTCTGTGTGTAGATTTCTTTGTATATAGACGTCCAGTTGTTAAGCACCATTTATTGAGAAGACTAACTGCTTCATAATATTGCCTTTGCTCCTTTGTCAAAGACTGGTTGACTAGATTTATTTCAGTCTATTTCTGAGCTCCTGTTCTGTTAGTCTATTCAGCAATTAGTTGATCAATTAGTCTATTTTTTCACCAATACCACATTGTCTTGATTATTGTTTCTTTATAATAAGGCCTTTGTTTAACCATGTTTTGAAGTATAATACTCAAAATCTGCACATCTGTAATGAATATAATAAAATCTAAATGAGTTTGGATATATGAATTGATTCATTGCATACATTGTGTAACTTTGAATGTATGCATACAGCTATAAAACCATCACCACTATCAAAGTAACCTTGAAAAGTTTCCTTATGCATCTCCCTTTTCAATAGAAGGTTTATAATTGTCAGTTTTTTTATTTAGTTATTCTCCTTCAATATTGCATTGACTATTCTAAATCTTTTCACTCTCTATATATGCATCAAAATCAGTTTGTTGATATTCAAAGAATAACATGCCAGGATTTTGATTATGATTACATTGAACCTATAGATAATGTTGGGAATAACTGATATCTTGACAATATTGAGTCTTCCTATCTATGAACATGAAATATCTCCATTTATTTAGCTTTTCTTTGATATCTTTTATCAGAGTTTGTTTTTGTTTTTGTTTTTTTGAGATGCAGTCTTGCTCTGTCGCCCAGGCTGCAGTGCAGTGGCATGATCTCAGCTCACTGCAAGCTCTGCCTCCCGGGTTCACGCCATTCTCCTCTCTCAGCCCCCTGAGTGGCTGGGACTACAGGCACCCACCAACATGCCCGGCTAATTTTTGTATTTTTAGTAGAGACGGGGTTTCACTGTGTTAGCCAGGATGGTCTCAATCTCCTGACCTCGTGATCCACCCGCCTCGGCCTCCCAAAGTGCTGGGATTACAGGTGTGAATCAGAGTTTTATAGTTTTTCTCATCTAGGTCTTGAACATATTTTGTCAGATTTATATCTAACTAATCCATTTTTGGAGGGGGATGCTGAGTAAATATTATTATGCTTCTAATTTCAAATTCTGCTTGTTTATTGTTGTATGTAAGAGAGCGATTGGCTTTCTTATGTTAACATTATATACTGCAACCTTGTTAGGATTACTTATTAGTTTCAAAAGCTTTTTTTGTAAATTCTTTCAGATTTTCTAGTTAGATGACCATGCCATCTTCAAACAAATACTGTTTTATTTTTTCCATTCCAATCTATATATTTATTTATTTATTTTTCTTGTCTTATTGCACTAGCTAGGACTTCCAATATTATGTTAAAAAGGAATGATGAGAGGAGATACCCTTGCCACTTTGTTCCTGATCTTAGTGGAAAAGCTTCTAGTTTCTCAGCATTAAATATGGTATTAGCTGTAAGATTTTTGTAGGTGTTCTTTATCAAATTGAAAAAGTTCTGATATACCTCTAGTACAGTGAGAGTTTTAATTATGAATGAACGTGAAATTTTGTCAAATGCTTTTTTTGAAACCTATTGATAAGATCATGTGATTTTTTTCTAGTTAGTGCATTGATATGATGGTTTACATTGATGTTTGAAATTTGAATGAGCTTTGCATACTGGGATAAATTGCACTTTGTCAAGGTGTATAATTCTTTTTCTATATTGTTGGTTTTAATTTGATAATATTTTGTTGAGGATTTCTGTGTCTATTAATAAAAAAGATTGGTTTGTAGTTTTATTTTCTTGCAATGTCTTTGGCAGGTTTTGGTTTTAGGGTAATGCTGATTTCACAGAATGAATTATTCAGTATTTCCTCTTCATCTGTTTTCTGAAAGAGACTGTGGAGAATTGATATAATTTGTTTCTTAAATGTCTTGTTGAATTCACCAGTGCACCCATCTAGACCTGGTGCTTTCTGTTTTGGAAAGTTATTGATTACTGATGCAATCTCTTTAATAGATACAAGCCAACTCATATTTTCTATTCTTTCTTTTGTGAGTTTTGGCAAATTATGTCATTCAAAGAATTCATTTGTTTTATTTGAGATATCAGATTTGTGGGCACACAGTTGTTCAGAATGTTCTTTTGTTATCCTTTTAATGTTCATAAGCATGTAGTGATGTCCCCTCTTTCATTTCTGATATTAACAATTTGTGTTTCTCTTTTTGGCTTAATTAGGCTTGCTAGGGCAAGAGGCTCACTGACTTAACTGATCTTTTTATAGAATCAGCTTTTAGGTTTTGTTGATACTCTGTATTGATTTCTTGTTTAATTTCATTGATTTCTGCTCTAATTTTTATTAACTCTTCTCTTCTTCCTACTTTGTATTTAATTTGCTCTTCTTTTCTAGTTTCCAAAAGGGAAAAATTAGATGACTGATTTTAGATGATTATTTCTAATATATGCATTCAGTGGCATAAATTTCCCCATAAGCACTGCTTTCATTACATCTCACAAATTATGATGAGTTTTATTATTATTTTCATTTAGTTCAACTTATTTTTTAGTTTCTCTTAAGATTTCTTCTTTGACTCATGTGTTATTAGAAGTGTGTTGTTTAATCTCTATGTATTTTAGAATTTTCCAGTTATCTTTCTGTTATTGATTTCTAAATTGATTTCCATTATAGATTCCATCATGATCTGAGAGCAGACATAGGATTTATTCTTTTAAATTTATTAAGGTGTGACTTACATAATACATTCTAAATTGGTGAATATTCCATGTGAGCTTGAGAAGAATGTGCATTCTGCTGTTTTTCAATGGAGTAATCAATAGATGCCACATATTTCCAGTTGATGGATGAGTTATTGAATTCCAGTTATTGAGTTCAACTGTGTTCTTACTGAGTTTTTGACTGCTGAATCTATTCATTTCTGAATGGGATCTCCAACTATAATAGTGGACTCATTTATTTTTTCTGGCAACTATGTCAGTTTTTGGTTGTCTCATCTATTTTGACACTTTCTTGTTAAACACATATACTTTAAGGCTTGTTATATCTTCTTGGCGTATTACCTCCATTATCAATATATAATGTCTCTGTTTATCTCTGATAACTTTACTTGCTCTGAAGTCTGCTCTAAATTTAACATAGATATTAAAATTAACAGATACTGTGCTTTTTTAAAATTAGTGCTAGCAAGGTATATTTTCCTTCACTCATTTACTTTCAATGTGTACGTGTCTTTGTATTCAAAGTGGGTTTCTAATACATGACATAGAGTTGAATCTTCTTGTTTGATATACTCAATCTTTGTCTTTTCATTAGTGTATTTAGACTTGATATTTAAGATTAATATTGATATAGTTCAATTAATTTCTCCCATATTTGTTCATGTTTTCTGTTTGTTTTCCTTTTCATTTTGTCTATTTTTGTTTTCACACTTTTTCTCTATTTTACAGTTTTATTATTATTATTTTTTAATTATCATAAATACATAATAGTTGAACATATTTATGGGGTAGCTGTGAAATTTTGATCCAAGCATAAAACGTGTACTGCCTAAATCAGAGTAATTGGGATATCCATCAACTCAAGCATTTATCATTTCTTGGTGTTAGGAGTGTTCCAATTCTACTCTTTTTGTTATTTTGAAATAAAAGTTATTGTTAGCTACAGTTGTCCTATTTTGCTACCAAATACTAGGTTTTATTCCTTCAATTTAATTTTTTTTTCCCATGAAATATAGCCTTTTATCACTCTCCCACCTACTACTCTTTCCAGCCTGTGGTAACCATCATTCTACTTTAACTCCATGAGATAAACTTTTTTAGCTTTCACATATGAGTGACAACATGTGATATTTGTCTTTCCATGCTTGGTTTATTTCATTTAACATAATAATTGGTCCCATCCATGTTGCTACAAATGATAAGATTTCATTAATTTTATCTCTGAATAATTCCATTTTGTATATCTACATTTGCTTTATTCATTAACCCACTGCTGGACACTTAGGTTGATTCCATATATTGGCTATTGTGACGGTGGATTATATGGTAGTTCTACTTTTCGTTTTTTGAGGAATCTCCAAATTGTCTTCCATACTGGCTGTACTAATTTATATTATCACCAGCAGTGTATGAGGGCTCCCCTTTCTTCACACATGCCAGCTTTGCCTGTCTTTTGATAAAAGCCATTTTAACTGGAGTAAGATGATATCTCATTTTAGTTTTGATTTGCACTTCTCTGACAATTAGTGATGTTGAGCATTTTTCCATATATCTGTTGGCCATTTGTATGTCTCATTTTAAGAATGCCTATTCTGATATCTTTTCCATTTTAAACGAGATTATTTGACTTTTTGCTATTGAGTTGTTTAAGCTCCTTATATTCAGGTTATTAATCCCCTGTCAGATGGGTAGTTTGTAAATATTTTCTCACATTCTGTGGTTTGCCTCTTCACTTTGTTGAATATTCTCTTTGCTGTGCAGAAGCTTCGTAGCTTGAAGAGAAGGATTAAAAACCATATGATCATTTCAATAGATGCCGAAAAGCATTTGATAAAATTCAATATCCCCTCATGATAAAAACTCTCAAAAAACTGAGTATTGAAGAAACATACTTCAAAACAATAATAACTGTATATGACAAACTTATAGCTGGTATCATACTGAAGGAGAACAACAGAAAGCCTTTCCTTTTTATTTATTTATTTATTTATTTATTTATTTTTTGAGACAGAGTCTTGCTCTGTCACCCAGGCTACAGTGTGGTGGCATGATCTTGGCTCACTGCAGCCTCAGCCTACCTTGTTCAAGTGATTCTCCTGCTTCAGCCTCTCAAGTAGCTGGGATTACAGGTATGCGCCACCACACCTGGCTAATTTTTGTATTTTTAATAGAGACGGGGTTTCACCATGCTGGCCAGGCTAGTCTCGAACTCCTGACCTCAGGTGATCCACCAACCTTGGCCTCCCAAAGTGCTGGGATTAGAGGCACGAGCCAGTGTGCCTGGCTGAAACAAGATAAGGATGCCCACTTTCACCCTTTTATGTAACATAATACAGGAAGTCCTAGCCAGAGAAATTACATAAAGGAAAGAAATAAAAGGCGTCCAAATTGGAATGGAAGAAGTCAAATTATTCTTGTTTGCAGATTATATAATCTTAATTTCAGAAAAACCTAAAGATTCCACAAACAAAACCATTAGAACTAATAAACAAATTCAGTAAAGTTGCAGGATACAAAATCAACATACAAAAAAGAATAGCATTTCTGTATGCCAATAGCAAACAGTCTGAAATAGAATCTATGAAAGTAATACCATTTACGATAGCCACAAACAAAATAAAATACACAGTAATAAACTTAACCAAAAATTGAAAGATCTCTACAATGAAAACTATAAAACATCACTAAAAGAGATGGAAGAAGACACCAAAAAAAGAAAAGATATTCCATGATGATGAACCGAAGAATCAATGTTATTAAAATGTTCATTCTACCCAAGGCAATGTATAGATTCAATGCAATCCTTATCAAAATACCAATGACATTCTTCACAGAAATAGAAAACATAAGACTAAAATGTATATGGAATCAGAAAAGGCCCAGAATAGCTAAGGCAACCCTGAGCCAAAAGAACAAAGCTGAAGTCATCATGTTACTAAACTTCAAATTATACTACAAAGTTATAGCAATCGAAACATTGTAGTACATATGTGCAAACAGACACATAGACCAACAGAACAGAATAGAGAACTTAGAAATAAAGCCACACATTTTCATTCAAATCACTTTTGACCGAGGTATTAAAAACATGCATTGGAGAAAGGACAGTTTCTTCAACAAATAGCTTGGGGAAAACTGGATATCTATATGCTGGAGGATGAAACTAGACTGCTATTTCACACATATATGTATACATAATTGAATACATTGTTGCTATTATTATTATTGTTATCTGTTAGATCAACTAAGGAAAAGAAAAGTTAGTACTTTACCTTTACTTATGCATTTTCTGGTGCTGTTCCTTTATTTATGTTGATCTGAATTTCTGACCTATATAATTTTCTTCCCTATGAAGAACTTCTTTTGCAAGGCAGGTTTACTAACAAAAAAAATCCCTTAATTTTTATTTTTCTGAGAAAATCCTTATTGCTCCTTTACTTTTGAAGAATAACCTCACGAGGTGCAGAGTTTTAAGTTGGTGGGTTTTATCTCTTAACACTTAAAATATTTTATCCCACTCTCTTCTTGCTTGCTTCCTTGTTTCTCAGGAGAAGTCAGTTGTAGTTCTCTGCTCCTCTACAGGTGAACTGTTTTTTTCCTCTGGTTTCTCCCAAGATTTTTTTCATCTTTGATTTTCTAAGTTTTTATATGATAGGCCTAGATGTACTTTTTTGGCATTTATTCTTCTTGGTATTTTCTGAGATTTCTGGATCTGTAGTTTGGTGTCTGACATTAATTTAGGGAATTTGTCATTTTTGCATCCATATTGCTTTAGCTCCTATCTCTCCTTCTCTTTCCAGTATTATCATTATGTATAAGTTACATCTATTTATAGTTATACCACAGTTCTTGGACATTGTGTTCTGTTCTTAGCATTTTAATCATTGTTTTTTTTTTTTAATTCCTGGTCTGATAATTCCAACATTCCTGCCATATCTGAATATTGTTCTGATGATTGTCTGGTCTCTTCAAACAGTTCTTTTGCCTTTCAGTGTGTCTTGTTAATTTTCTTATTACACCTTGTTGAAAGGTGGATGTGTTGTGCCAGGTAAAAGAAACTTCTATAAACAGGCTTATAGTAATAAAGTGGTAAGAAGGGAGTGGAGAGGAAGTGATCTATAGTCCTACTATTACATCTCAGTCTTACGGTAATCCCATGCCTCTGGACTGCAGACTTTTCTCAGTCTCCCTACTCCCCACATTAGGTGAGACAAAATGACTAGAGGGGCTACAGTTGGGTATTTCCCTACCCTTAGGTAGATTAAGCTCTGATATAATCCCAGCAGGTTAGGTTCTGGTTAATTGGTTTCTTTTGAGGGTAGGCCTAATTAAGAAGAAGAGAATTCTCTGGTGTGTTTCAAAATGTTTCCTATTCCCCTTCCCTTGCCAGAAGCATGAGGGGATTTTTCTCCGGTATTCACTGTTAGGATCTGGTAGAATTCCTGGAAATAAAAGTTTTAAGAGTCTGAGGGTCCCCCTAGATTTTTTAACTCTCAGACTTGCACACTCTGAGCCTCCAGCTATCCATCAACTACTGTTCAGATTTTTCTAACCCAGCACTGTTGCTATGAAGGTTTCTACTAACGGATTTCTACTCTAATAAGCTGTGATTCTCTGTATGCACCTATCTCTCCAATTGTTGGGGCAGTAGGTTTGTCCTGTGACCCCACTTGTCTGATGGATCTAAGAAGAGTTTTTAATGTTTTAGTTTGTTCGGCTTTTTATCTTTTGTTAGGACTGAGTGAAGACTTCTAAACTCCTTAGGTGCTTGACCAGAAACCAGAAGTCTATAACTTTATAAACATACAAACATTTGGTTTGGTCTGTTTCTTCCCCCTTTGAATTTCTTTACTAAACTTGTCAAATTTTGTCCAGGCTTCATGATTAACCTAAAAATACTACCTAATATCTGACACTTGATCTCCCAACTTAGACATAATTTGTTTTCATTTTTAAATTTATATCTACTATATTTTAAGGTACTTATTAATTTTGACTCCTGTGGGAAGTGTACATGAAGCTAAGCATGTATTTAGATTAAGTGCTAATTAGTCAAATAAGACTTCCCAGAAAAAGTAGAATTTTAACTGGTTCTGAAGAATTAGTCATATACTGACCAAATGGTCTCTGACAAATAATTTGACATTTTTGGTATTTTGAGAACACTATATTCAAAATGCACTTTTAAATAAGCTTTCTCTTATGTGCTTTATAACTGGGGTTGACAAGCTACAGCCAGTGGACCAAATCCAGCCACTGACTATCTTTGTAAGTAAAGTTTCACTGGAATATAACTACTTCAGATTATTACCAAGACTGTACGTCCTGCAAACCTGAATATTTACTATCTGGCACTTTATAGAAAAATCCTGAGGACCTCTGCTTTAAAAGTATAAATGGAATATAGATTGAGAGCCCTTTGGGATCTAAAAAACCCCAGCAATACAACTTCCAAGTTTGTATTAGTTTTTTTACTTTTGTTAATCTGTATTGCTCCTCTGAGTCTGAGTCCCTGAATGGCAGCATTGACATCACCTGGGAAAGAAGTATAAACTTTCCATTGTGTAAGATGAATAAACTTGGAGATCTGATCGAATGTATAGCTTTTTGAAAACGCTAATACTGAAGTTTCTATAAGACTTTGAGAATAATCATCTCTCTATAGATAACATCTATAGATAATCATCTCTATAGATAACAGAATAGTTTGTATGCTTGAAATTTGCTAAGATAATAGATTCTAAGTGTGCTCACTACATCAAAAACATGGTAAATATGTAAGGCAATGAATATGTTAATTAGCTTGATTATGGTCATTATTTCACAAAACATACCTATACCAAATCAAGTTGTACATTTTAAATATACACCATTATTTTTCAAAACTAAAAAATCAGAATTGTATATTCTGAAGTCCTATGCCCGATCTACTGAACTAGAATTTACCTCTTAAAATGCAGTTGATATGCACAGAATGGTTTGAAAAATTCTACTTTAAAGAGTGTCAATTGAAGAACCAGCATCCAAACTCAGATTTTAGCTGACTGCCTGAATTTGGCTTCTGCTGCTGTCGCTTACTATCTCTGAGGCCATAAATAAGCAACTTAAATTCCCTGTGGCTCAGCTTCCTATTTGTAAAATGCAACTAGTGTTGTTATATGTATCTCAGTGTCATTTCAGTGATAAATGAGTTAGTGTGTGTGTGTGTATATATATATATATATACACATTATATACATAATATATATAACTCATTTATGTATACAATATTTGGAACAGCACTTAATATATGCTATGACATAATACTCAATATATTATCATTACTATTACTATTTAAATATATAGAATCTTTATTTTTAAAATGTGACTGGCAAGCCAACTGGCTTAGATCAATTAGCAAATTATTGGTTAATTAATAACAGTGCCTCAGAAGAAAGGTGCTAGCAGATTCAACTCTAAATCAAAGCCTTTAAATTTTTTTAACTATAATTAACCAGCATAGGACTTAGAGATGATTTTTTTTCAGTCTTATAGAAACTTTAGTATTAGCTTTTTCAAAAGTTTTTATCTGAGTTAAAATGGCTAAGCAATAAGATTCCAAAACTTTTCTTAACTGATTTGACAAGTGAGAATATTTCAAAAGTGTCTACTTCCATCAGCCATAATCACTACTTTTCTGGAATGTGTTCATATCTAATATCAGTTTGACTGACAGTGAAATGGCCCCTACCTGAATTAGAACTCCTGAGGAGAAATGCCTCCAAAAAAGCTACTGCTCTCAGGAGTGTCTAGATGACACATGTTTAGTTTAGTTATAGGTTAAAGGTTATTTCATGGGCACCTGTGGATAGTTAAAAGGATAAGTAATTCAATCAGAAGTCATTTAAAATAGAAACCCATTGACTGGGGATTTGGATGAGTCTTTACATCTGCAGAATGAAAAACAACAAAAAATACTATTCATTTTATTTTGAAATAAATCAGCTTTAAATCTGGGATTAGTGAGGAATTTACTATATAGAAGAGAGAGTACTCACTAACAGTATTTTCTTAGAACTGTCACTTCCAAACATATAATTTATTTGAATAATGCTGAGGTTGTATTCCTGAAAATGTGAGATTTATTTAAAGCAGCAAGATCTAAAGTGTAATATCCCAGAAGAGAAATCTTTTTAGTGTGTGTTGATGTCGAGGGTGGAGAAGAGTAGAGTTGAGGAGAAAGAGCAGTGAAGTACTCTCATAATGGAGTGTCTAGAGTTGTACCTTCTGATGGGATAGGAACCAGTCACATGTGACCATTTAAATTTAAGTTAAAGGCCAGGTGCGGTGGCTCATGCCTGTAATGCCAGCATTTTGGGAGGTCAAGGTGGGCGGATCACCTGAGGTCAGGAGTTCGAAACCAGCCTGACCAACTAGGTGAAACCCCGTCTCTACTAAAAATACAAAAATCAACCAGGCATGGTGGCCGGTGCCTGTAATCTCAGCTACTTGGGAGGCTGAGGCAAGAGACTTGCTTGAACCTGGGAGGCAGAGGTTGCAGTGAGCCAAGATCGCACCACTGCACTCCAGCCTGGGTGACAAGAGCAAGATTTCACCTCAAAATAAATACATAAAATAAATTTAAGTTAAAAACTAAAATTAAGTTCAATTTTAAAATGTGTTCCTCAGGCACACTAACCACATTCCAGGGATCAGTAGTCACAGACAGCTAGTGGCTTCGTTTTGTGAGGTCATAGAAATATTTCAGTGTTTTAAGAAAGTCCTGTTTCATGGTGCTGCTATAGAATATAGCAAAGAATACAAAGGAACAATCTTAGAATGATTTGGTATGGAATAGCAAAGTTGTCTAACATTTTAGAATTTAAAAGTGTATCTATTCTTTGTAGAAAGCCGAGTAGCAGAATATTCTTTTAAACAAAAAATTCATTGCATTTGGGTGAGATTTCATGTTCTGTGGCATCTAATGATAGACCTCTTACTTTTTTTTAAACTAAAACATCTTGAGACTTTGGCAGGGGATTGTTGGGGTTTGCCCATGAACCTTTTGATAAAAATATCACATTCATTGTTACAAGTGATTCAGCAACCTTGAAGTCAGTAGCAGTACAATATTTTGGCCTTTATTTCTATAATTTGATTCAGATATTTTGTTCTTGTGATGATAATTCAACACTACTAAAAACAGAATAATCTCATTAGCAAAATAGGTATTGAAATCCAAGTCGATTAAAAATCACTCACTTAATAATAAAAATAGAACAAAAGTATAGTGAGTATAAGGACAACGTGTATATCAAGTTACATTTGGACTTAATTTTGGAGCAAACATGTTTTATTTGGAAATTCTGGAAAAGACTAGGATCAGGCAGCTGAGAGAAAATGAGAAGCTCTGTTCCTCCTTTATCTCACTCTGCTCCCATCAGGACACACTGGGAAGCTCTGACATCAAAGCATTATGAAACCACATTTTAATATCTACCTATTTTTCAAAAACATGAACATTGTGTTCATATTATAAATTTATGATGTGCCACAAAGTACCTAAGATTTCTTGTTTTTAATAATACACTGTCAGCAGACGCAGTGGCTTATGCCTGTAATCCCAGCACTTTGGGAGGCTGAGGCGGGCAGATCACCTGAGGTCAGTAGTTCAGGACCAGCCTGGCCAACATGGTGAAACACCATCTCTACTAAAAATACAAAAAATTAGTTGGGAGTGGTGGTGCACGCCTGTAGTTCCAGCTACTCAGGAGGCTGAGGCAGGAGGATCGCTTGAGCCCCGGAGATGCAGGCTTCAATGAGCTGAGATTACACCCTTGTACTCCAGCCTGAGTGACAGATCAAGACTCTGTCTCAAAAAATAAATCAATAAATAAAATAAATAAAAACAATAGTACACTGTCTTCAATAAATGCCACTTTTTAATTTTTATTTTCCACAATTTTGTAGCATTTTATGACAATATATTAGGCATATTAATTGTCGTATTTATGGCTATCACCATCCATACTATAGAATGCATAATTTCTACTGCAGTGTGATAGTGACTCTATATGTAGCTTTTTATGTTTTGCAAAATCCTGTAGGTTAAGATTTTTTCTCTATCAATCAAAAAAATAGTGAGGGCAGTGAGAAACCTATGAAGTCCTCATTTAAAAAGAGAATATTCTCTGTAATCCAAGCACCTGAAAGTTCTTCAATGAGACTTCTCTATCGCTAAAAATAGCTGCAAAATAAATGCAAAGAAATATTTTGTGTGGTATTTACACCTTTTGAGTAGAAGTTACATTTTTTCAGTAGTTCAAAATAAATATAACAAGGATAAAAATGCCCCTTAATGACTTTCTTTATTCTCAGAATTACTTGTTTTAAAAAAGAACCAGATGAATTAAGCTTTATTATGCTCTTATTTCATTCAGCTAAACTTTACCTCAGATACTGCTGATATTTACTGATACAACTGGCTCTGGTAAGTTTTTTAAAAGGACATAAAACTATATTAGATTTGAATATATCCAGGATAACATTTACTTGGAAAGCTGCCGTAATTGTCTAGAATATCCCTAATTAGGTCAACAGAGAACACAGAAACAAAACTCGGTTCATAAAGTGTCATGTTTTTAGAAGCTCTGACAAAGGCAAGTTACGGTTTTGATGCCTTTCTATCCATGTTTGCATAGTCTGTATACAGCTGCACAAAAGAAGCTCCATGCCAAATATGCTCAAAAGAGCCTGTGCCAGAATGAACAGACAATGTCATCACACACAATGATCCTGTGGGTCAGTGTTCTTTTGCAACTTTAACATTAATTACTGTCTTCTAGAAAAACAGAAGAAAAGGAATGGTCATTTTTTTCTGTCATTTCTTATTAAAAATAACATTTCCTCAGGATTATAACAAAATTCTAGAACAAGACCAAGGTGTTGAGTCTTTTTCTCTTCTGAAAATATAACAGCTCCACCTTGAGGTAAAAGTATTTTATCATAGTTTGAGGTTATATTTGAAGTAGAAGGTTGTATTTGGGATGACTAGTGACCAATAATTCCTCATGGCAAAAGAAACAAATAAAGAGCTCCAGAATTATACAAGGGATTTGGAAGCTCATCTTTTGTTCCCACTTTTGGTCAAAAACAACAGGTATTAATTACCTAAGGAGGACAAACTACTGTAATCTTAATGGTCATTTTCAGACTGGAATTTCATGTTGATGAAATTTTATTTGAAGTTATCAAAAAGCAAACTAGAACTTTAAAAATAGATTTACTCCTCTGGTATCCACTGGTGTATAGATTTCTGCCAAGAAAATACACAAATGGAACTTTCTCTTCATAGAACCTACCACTTATATCTTACTGTTGGCAAAATGTTGCTCTGCTTGCATGTAAGATAGTGAAAGATAATATTCTATATACCACTCACTTTCTGAAGCTGAGCCTTAGGTTGATCTTTTCTTTTCTTTTTGACTCACCTTTCAAGGGTCGAACTTGAAGCTGCAGCAGCAGAAGATATGGAAAAACTAAAATCTTCCTCAAGCAAATATTAGAGTAATTGTCATTATCTCACCATGCTCTTTTCCTGGTTATAAATATGCTAGAAAACATTCTTACTGTAATTTTAATAAAGTGTTTCTCTATGTTTTCTTCTGATTCTTTTTATTATTTTATATGTTATTTGACTATGTAGTCAACTTAGAATTTTTGTGCATATGTGTAAAAGTGACATTGCAAGCTTGTTTTCTATATGAATAAGAACTGTCTCCATACTGCTTATTTGGTCATTACAGGTATAGGAATAAGTCATTTTTTTAATGTTGATCTTGTATTACTGAGCCCTCTTATTAACTTCAACGGTTTTTCAGTAGATTCTTCTAAGTTTTTAAGATAGATGGCCATATCATCTAAAATAACGCTGCCTCTCTTGACTTAATATTGGTAATTGCTTTTATCTAGAAAATCATGCAATTATTATAGAGCGTAGTGAATTTTATAATTCCTTTACTGTTTTTGTATTCCCATTAGATATTAATATTTAGAATTTAACTTTATTTTTTAGTCCCAGGTTAGTTTCACAAGGAGATACAACTGCCACAGACCCACTTTATGGGATTAGTGTCCACCAGCACATGGGACACTGTGGCAGCCTTTGAGTGAATTAGCTGAGTGGCACTTAGTTTGCAACACACGGAATGTAGCATCTGATCACAATTCAAGACATTTGAGAGGGAAGAAAGAAAGGGAGATGGAGAGAAGAATCTAAATAAGATGTTAGCAGTAGCACTCACTTTCATATTCACCAACTGAGGGCTAAGGAAAGCAGCTGGATGCCGAGGCATTAGGAAAAACGTTAGCCTAAGAATGTGCCTGCTATTCAGCTACTAAATTCCATTAAAATGTCCTCATTCTTATGGTCCGTCCTTAACATCTTCTTCCAACAGCTGCAGATGCTCCCTCAGAGCTTGGGTGGGTAGGAAATATATACAGGAAAACATAAAAAATATTTTGGATGTACATTCTCAAAATAGGTGAGGAGGGAATATTTAAATAAACATGGTAAATGTGCTATAATAATTAATAAAATGTATTTGTTTGGTATTGAAATCAATTGTCCTCCAATATATTGGGATATAAAATGCATTTAAAAATATGGTACATTCAGTAGGAATAAATACATACTTTTTTAAAATTTAGAAGCCCTTTTCATACACATTTTTAACAATCACCTCATAATGATGATACTACCTGAAAATTGAAAATAAGAATCATAAATTTTGGATTTAAAAGTGATAGACAAACCCCTATAATTCCTGGTTTCTTTAAACAGAAAGAATGTAAAGTATCAGTAAATACTAGTTATTTTTATAGATGAAAAATTAGCGCCGCTCCAGGGAAGAAACCCTTGGGTCTCAGGTTTTCTAGATGCAAAAGAGAGATAATAAAATAAGTACACCTGCAAGGTCTCAATAACTGTGAAGTGATTAAAGACCCTGGGCTGAAAGACGCTCTCAAGAAAAGCATGTGTCAAAACTCACAGTGTAACAAGGGGTCCATGAGTATTTGACGGAAATGTACACACTTCATCTTTTTGCTTGATGTCCAATTAATATGTTTTATTAAACCTGAAGTAAATTTACCCTTAAGCAAAAATTCCTGAAAGTGCTCTTTTACTATTTGTTAGCTCCAAAATAAACAGATCTCCAAGCCCCTTCCCTGAAATCCAGTAACTACTTGGGTGGTGTTTGTACATTAAAGGAGAAAGCAATACAAGTTTTGCACTTTCCGTATGGAGCTGGAATCACATAGGATATTTAACCTATATATTTTATCTTAAGTATATGAGTGTCTTTTTAAGGAGATTAAGGGATGAGGAGACATATCAGAGCAAACCATAGGAGACAAGTTGGCCCTCCCACTTTCTGCCTTAGTTAACAGAACATGTAGTATCGGGTGAAGAAGAACAGGCAGGGATTAACGAGTTCCAGGAAACATGTATCATCATGCAAAAGAAAAGAATTGGCGGAGTTTCTAGAGCAATCCAGCAATTCCCCCAGCTCCTTGGCTAGATTCAGCATGCTGCTACTACTACTTCCCCTCCTCCATCTGAGGTGAGGCCAAGTTCTTAAACTCCAGGGTCACCATCTCCCTGACCGAATCATCCCAGAACCAGGCATCAGACAACTAGGGTCAGTCCCTAAATCTCAGAGCTCACAGAAATTATTTACACTAACCGTTTCTAAACCTACTTAGCCTGCTTATCCTGTTGTCTTTGTCTGTTTTGTGCTGCTACAACAGAATGCCTGAGACTAGATAACTTAAAAAAGAAAAGAAAAAAAACAAACGTTATTTGGCTCACAGTTCTGGAGGCTGGGATGTCCAATAGCATGGCACCAGCATCCAGCAAAGGCCTTTGCAGTGCATTATCCTGTGGTGGAAAGTGGAAGAGCAACAGAAAGCAAGAAAGAGATTGAATCTGCAGCCTCAAGCCCTTTTAAAATTGGCATTAATCCGTTCATGAGGGTAGAGCCCTCATGACCTACAGACCTCACATTAGATTCCACCTCTCAGTACTGTTGGATTGGGGATTGAGTTCCCAACACATGCTTTTTTCACACATTCAAACCATAGCATCTGCCTTGCTCATTCCTTCCCACAAAAGAAAAAATAAAAATAAAGGCTGTTGCTCATATTCCCCCAACCCCCAACTCCTTCTGCCTCCTCACCCCTGCTGGTGGTTCCCTGTGTTGCAATGTGTGGCATGATGCGCTCCTTCCTCTTGTGTGAGTAACAAACTCTCTTTTCAGTGACAACCATGTCTTGATCTGTTGGCTTCAACATAACTGAATAATAATAATAAAACTTGCATTTTAAAATACCTTGCCCCACCCTACTCAGCCTGCTCAAAACACAAGCATGTGAATCCTTCTTTTGCTGAGAACAACCTAATTTTTATGCCTATTTTGCCTGATGTACTCTTACTACTTCTTCCTAATCCACCAAAAATACAGCTCTGCTTCAAAACCATTCCTTACTTCTCTGGAAGAGTAGAAACTCTCTTTTGAACACCTGAAGTACAATATAATGCCTTAATGATAACATTTAGCACATTGCATTATATTTGTTTAGTTCTATAATGTTTTTGGGTCTTAATAACATTGTGTTATTTAATTTTGGTATTCCTAGTGTCAGAACCCGTCCTGGCTATGGATAGTGTTCAATAAACATTTACTGCACAATATCGTTTTTAACAAATAAGTTTTCTTGACCATGGGTACTGAAAATGATATCTTCCTTTTCCAACCTCATTATTTATATAATTCATTTGCCAGTTGCTCCCTACAGTGGACAATGTCTGATGTGTATATCCTAGATCCCAAACTAGATCGTAAATTGCCTTCTGTATATTCTTGAATGCTTAGTGTTGAGACCATTGTTTACATATGGTAATTGTCAGGCCTCTGAGCCCAAGCTAAGCCATCATATCCCCTGTGGCCTGCACGTACACAACCAGATGGCTGGTTCCTGCCTTAACTGATGACATTCCACCACAAAAGAAGTGAAAATGGCCTGTTCCTGCCTTAACTGATGACATTGTCTTGTGAAATTCCTTCTCCTGGCTCATCCTGGCTCAAAAGCTCCCCTATGAGCACCTTGTGACCCCCACTCTGCCCACCAGAGAACAACCCCCTTTGACTGTAATTTTCCTTTACCTACCCAAATCCTATAAAACAGCCCACCCTTATCTCCCTTCGCTGACTCTCTTTTCGGACTCAGCCCGCCTGCACCCAGGTGATTAAAAGCTTTATTGCTCACACAAAGCCTGTTTGGTGGTCTCTTCACACAGACGCACATGAAATTTGGTGCCGTGACTCGGATCGGGGGACCTCCCTTGGGAGATCAATCCCCTGTCCTCCTGCTTTTGCTGCGTGAAAGAGATCCACCTACAACCTCAGGTCCTCAGACCCACCAGCCCAAGGAACATCTCACCAATTTTAAATCGGGCAAGCGGCCTCTTCTTACTCTCTTCTCCAACCTCCCTTACTGTCCCTCAACCACTTTCTCCTTTCCACCCTTCAATCTCTCCCTTCTCTTAATTTCAATTCCTTTCATTTTCTGGTAGAGACAAAGGAGACACGTTTTATCCATGGACCCAAAACTCCGGCGCCGGTCACGGACTAGGGAAGGCAGCCTTCCTTCGGTATTTAATCATTGCAGGGACGCCTCTCTGTTTATTCACCCATGTTTCAGAGGTGTCAGACCACGCAGGGATGCCTGCCTTCGTCCTTCACCCTTAGCGGCAAGTCCCCCTTTTCTGGGAAAGGGGCAAGTACCCCAACCCCTTCTCTCCGTGTCTCTACCCCTTCTCCACATTTCTGGGGGGCAAGAAACCCCCAACCCCTTCTCCTTCATTCTTAGCAGCAAGTCCTGCTTTTCTAGAGGAGGGGCAAGTACCCTAACCTGATATCTCTGTGCCTCAATCCCTTATTTCCGCACCCCAACCTCTTAAATCTCTGTGCCCCAATCCCTTATTTCTGCACCCCAACCTCTTATATCTCTGTGCCCCAATCCCTTATTTCTGCACCCCAACCTCTATATCTCTGCACCCCAATCCCTTATTTCCATGCCCCAACCTCTTATCTCTGCACCCCATCCCTTATTTCCGTGCCCTGACCTCTTATCTCTGTGCCCCAACTCCTTATATCCACGCCCCAACCCCTTTCCCGCTTTTCTAGAAGGTAAGAACCCCCAACCCCTTCCCTCCATGTCTCTACTCTCTCTTTTCTCTAGGCTTGCTTCCTTCACTATAGGCAACCTTCCACCCTCCATTCCTCCTTCTCCCTTGGCCTGTGTTCTCAAAAACTTAAAACCTCTTCAACTCACACCTGACCTAAAACCTAAATGCCTTATTTTCTTCTGCAATGCTGCTTGACCCCAATACAAACTCAACAGTAGTTCCAAATAGCCAGAAAACAGCACTTTCAATTTTTCCATCCTGCAAGATCTAAATAATTCTTGTCGTAAAATGGGTAAACAGTCTGAGATGCCTGATGTCCAGGCATTCTTTTACATATTGGTCCCTCCCTAGTCCCTGTGCCCAGTGCAACTCGTCCCAAATCTTCCTTCTTTCCCTCCCACCTGTCCCCTCAGTCCCAACCCCAAGCATTACTGAGTCTTTCTAATCTTCCTTTTCTACAGACCTCTCTGACCTCTCCCCTCCTCCCAGGCTGCTCCTCGCGAGGCCAAGCTAGGCCCCAATTCTTCCTCAGCCTCTGCTTCTCCACCCTATAATCCTTTTTATCACCTCCCCTCCTCACACCGGGTCTGGCTTACAGTTTCATTCCGTGACTAGCCCTCCCCCACCTGCCCAGCAATTTACTCTTAAAAAGGTGGCTGGAGCTAAAGGCATAGTCAAGGTTAATGCTCCTTTTTCTTTATCCCAAATCAGATAGTGTTTAGGCTCTTTTTCATCAAATATAAAAATCCAGCCCAGTTCATGACTTGTTTGGCAGCAACCCTGAGACACTTTACATCCCTAGACCCTAAAAGGTCAAAAGGCCGTCTTATTCTCAAAATACATTTTATTACCCAATCTGCTCCTGACATTAAATAAAACTCCAAAAATTAAATTCCAGCCCTCAAACCCCACAACAGGATTTAATTAACCTTGCCTTCAAGGTGTACGATAATAGAAAAAAGTTGCAATTCCTTGCCTCCACTTTGAGACAAACTCCAGCCACATCTCCAGCACACAAGAACTTCCAAACGCCTGAACCGCAGCAGCCAGGCGTTCCTCCAGAACCTCTTCCCCCAGGAGCTTGCTACAAGTGCCAGAAATCTGACCACCAGGCCAAGGAATGCCTGCAGCCCAGGATTCCTCCTAAGCCGTGTCCCACCTGTGCAGGACCCCACTGGAAATCAGACTGTTCAACTCACCTGGCAGCCACTCCCAGAGCCCCTGGAACTCTGGCCCAGGGCTGTCTGACTGACTCCTTCTCGGCTTAGCGGCTGAAGACTGATGCTGCCCGATTGCCTCGGAAGCTCCGTAGACCATCACTGACACCGAGCTTCAGGTAACTCTCACAGTGGAAGGTAAGTCCGTCCCCTTAGTCAATACGGAGGCTACCCACTCCACATTACCTTCTTTTCAAGGGCCTGTTTCCCTTGCCTCCATAACTGTTGTAGGTATTGACAGCCAGGCTTCTAAACCCCTGAAAACTCCCCCACTCTGGTGCCAACTTGGACAACACTCTTATGCACTCTTTTTTAGTTATCCCCACCTGCCCAGTTCCCTTATTAGGCCGAGATATTTTAACCAAATTATCTGCTTCCCTGACTATTCCTGGACTACAGCCTCATCTCATTGCCACCCTTCTCCCCAACCCAAAGCCTCCTTTGCATCTTCCTCTCATATCCCCCCACCTTAACCCACAAGTATAGGACATCTCTACTCCTTCCCTGGCAGCTGATCACAGCCCGTTACCATCCCGTTAAAACCTAATCACCCTTACCCCGCTCAATGCCAATATCCCATCCCACAGCATGCTTTAAAAAGATTGAAGCCTGTTATCACTCACCTGCTACAGCATGGGCTTTTAAAACCTATAAACTCTCCTTACAATTCCCCCATTTTACCCGTCCAAAAACTGGACAAGTCTTACAGATGAGTTCAGGATCTGCGCCTTATCAACCAAATTGTTTTGCCTATCCACCCTGTGGTGCCCAACCCGTACACTCTTTTGTCCTCAATACCTTCCTCCACAACTCCCTATTCTGTTCTCTATCTTAAAGATGCTTTTTTCACTATTCCCCTGCACCTCTCGTCCCAGCCTCTCTTTGCTTTCACTTAGACTGACCCTGACACCCATTAGGATTAGCAAATTACCTGGGCTGTACTGCCGCAAGGCTTCGCAGACAGCCACCATTACTTCAGTCAAGCCCAAATTTCATCCTCATCTGTTACCTATCTCGGCATAATTCTCATAAAAACACACGTGCTCTCCCTGCTGATCGTGCCTAATTAATCTCCCAAACCTCAATCACTTACAAAACAACAATTCCTTTCCTTCCTAGGCATAGGTTAGTGTGATCAGAATTCTTGCACAAGAGCCAGGACCGCACCCTGTAGCCTTTCTGTCCAAACAACTTGACCTTACTGTTTTAGCCTAGCCCTCATGTCTGCGTGCAGCAGCTGCCGCTGCTTTAATACTTTTAGAGGCCCTAAAAATCACAAACTATGCTCAACTCACTCTCTACAGCTCTCATAATTTCCAAAATCTATTTTCTTACTCACACCTGATGCATATACTTTCTGTTACCCGGCTCCTTCAGCTGTACTCACTCTTTGTTAAGTCTCCACAATTACCATTGTTCCTGCCCCGGACTTCAATCTGGCCTCCCACATTATTCCAGATACCACACCTGACCCTCATGACTGCATCCCTCTGATCCACCTGATGTTCACCCCATTTCCCCACATTTCCTTCTTCCCTGTTTCTCACCCTGATCACACTTAGTTTATTGATGGCAGTTCCACCAGGCCTAATCGCCACACACCAGCAAAGGCAGGCTATGCTATAGTACAAGCCACTAGCCCGCCTCTTAGAACCTCTCATTTCCTTTCCATCATGGAAATCTATCCTCAAAGAAATAACTTCTCAGTGTTCCATCTACTATTCTACTACTCCTCATAGATTATTCAGGCCCCCTCCCTTCCCTACACATCAAGCTCAAGGATTTGCCCCCATCCAGGACTGGCAAATTAGCTTTACTCAACATGCCCTGAGTAGAGCAAGGTAACTAAAATATCTCTTAGTCTAGGTAGACACTTTCACTGGATAAGTAGAGTCCTTTCTTACAGGGTCTGAGAAGGCCACTGCAGTCATTTCTTCCCTTCTGTCAGACATAATTCTTCAGTTTAGCCTTATCATTCCCTTCTGTCAGACATAATTCCTCAGTTTAGCCTTCCCACCTCTATACAGTCTGATAACAGACCAGTCTTTATTAGTCAAATCAGCCAAGCATTTTTTCAGGCTCTTAGTATTCAGTGACAGACTCATGGTCTATTAAAAACACACCTCACCAAGCTCAGCCACCAACTTAAAAAGGACTGGACAATACTTTTACCACTTTCACTTCTCAGAATTCAGGCCTGTCCTCAGAATGCTACAAGATACAGCCCATTTAAGCTCCTGTATAGACACTCCTTTTTATTAGGCCCCAGTCTCATTCCAGACACCAGACCAACTTAGACTGTGCCCCAAAAAACTTGTCATCCCTACTATCTTCTGTCTAGTCATACTTCTATTCACCGTTCTCAACTTCTCATACATGCCCTGCTCTTGTTTACACTGCCAGTTTACACTGTTTCTCCAAGCCATCACAGCTGATATCTCCTGGTACTATCCCCAAACCGCCACTCTTAACTCTTAAAGTAAATAAATAATCTTTGCTGGCAAGGCTATGCTGAACCTCCTTAGGCGCTCTCTAATTAGATGTCCTAGGTCCTCCCAATTCTTAGTCCTTTAATACCTGTTTTTCTCCTTCTCTTATTCCATTTGTTTTTTCAATTCAAACAAAACTGTATCCAGGCCATCACCAATAATTCTAAATGACAAATGTTTCTTCTAACAACCCCACAATATCACCCTTTACCACAAAATCTTCCTTCAGCTTAATTGCTCCCACTTTAGGTTCCCATGCCACCCCTAATCCTGCTCGAAGAAGCCCTGAGAAACATCGCCCATTATCTCTCCATACCACCCCCAAAAATTTTCGCTGTCCCAACCCTTTACCACTATATCATTTTTTTATTAATATAAGAATACAGTAATAGCTGATTGAATGCTGGCTTAATTTAGATATACCTGGTAATCCAACTCTATTCAAATTCTTTTAAAATAGAACAAGAAATAAGCAAGCAAACACTCTAAAAAAGTCTTGAGTATAAAACCCTTGACAGTATATACAAAGGATTATTACATCATGATTCTTGGTGTCTTAAGGCATAGTTCAAACTCCTGGTTCTTAAGTGTAAGCTGTGCTGCATGAATGTTAACTAAGCCACTATCAAAATATACAGAATAATATAATTGTCTATTACAGAAAATGTGAAAATTAGCATAAACATAAGTAAATCCTACTGTCTTATTTAGAATTCTATGTCTACAAAGTCTCTACAACTTGTGCAAGAAAAGGAATCTTCTTAGAGAATTTATTAACTATCTCATAGAATTCAAGGACAAGAGCAATAGTTGGACTGAAACCAAGACACAGAATATTGTCAGAAATCACAGGACTGCTCATTTACACTCTCTCTCTCTCTCCACCCTCCATTCTCATTCTCTCTTTCTCTCTGCCTTTCTCTCTCTCATCTCTTGATCTTTTTTTTTACCTCATTATCAACTTCATTCTTGTTTCTTTCTTCTGACAGCCACTCTTTTTCATCAACATTTCTGGTTCTATAATGCCACTCCGGCCCCAGCACTATTCAGTGTGCAATGTACATCCACTTTGCTTTTGTGTCTCCTCATCAGTTTCCAGGGAAAAGCCTGAGTTAGACATAGTCATAGGTTTCTCAGAGGCATACCCAGCATATTTAGGGTACAAATCCAGACTTTCCTTCTGCATTTGGGGCAGGACTAATTTTCAAAAGTCACAACTCTGGAGTCACCTTTGATTTCTTTTATGTTTTTTTAATACTTCTATCAGGATGTTCTAAATATACGTACAATAATTTCATAAAAATGATACTGGATTCACCTTAGTACAAAGGTATGATCTATGACCCATGACTGCTGAATAAAATTCATATTTCACATTATGCCTGCCCCTTCAAGGCCTCATTTTAGGGTAAATGTTTTTTGAATTTTGTTTTACCCTAACTCATGGTTTCGCTACCTATCACTTTTGGTAAACTGCATGGGCTTCACTTCAGAACCATCACAAAGTCCTCCTTTTAAAAAAGTAGTTCTTTCACTGAATGAAAAATACAATGAGTCAAAATGCAACACTCTTGGAGACAGTATTCCAGTGGTTTTCACCAGGAATGTGGTCTTTTGTGATTCTCTAAATTTCTAAGTTGTTTCCATTATTTAAAAAGAAAAAAAGAGATTTGATAAATGGTAAGATGATTTTATAATATAAACATGGAAAATGAATAATTGAATAATTGTTACTTGACAGCAGGAAACCAACAGTATTAAAAGGAAATGGACCATCATAATTGTTTCAAGTGCCTAAATTAGAATGTCAACCATCTAGATTGAAGACCAAATTATTTCCTTAGTCCAGATAGAGGATAGAGATAACATGACTTACCCATTGGAAGGCTCTACTATTTTCTACTGGAGAAAAAAAAAGTTTTAAATGGATAATTTCTTATAAGTTTTAAAATATTCATTTGTTTTAGTTTCATTGTACATCAGAGATATCTCTTGCCAAATATATCTTTAACCACCGAGAATAAAATGAGCTTAACCCTTAATTTGGGTGTCTATAGTAGAAAAAAAATACAAACCATGGTATTGCAGTGCATTCACCTTTCTTTTGTCTAAAACAGAAAGTACAGAGGACTGAGTGCATACTTGGTCAGAAATCTTTTTTTAGCCAACACTTCTAAGGTATCCTATCTTTTACTGTGCAAAAACCTATTATTAAATCTAAAACAGTGTTCAGTTTAAAGGTAAACCCACTAAGATGTTTATAAACCGTCTTCTAATTATGGAAAGACTGAAATGATATATTTAAATATAATTTTGAATTAAAAAACAAGTCTCCATGCTTACTTCAATAAGACATATCTATATGTCATGATATAATCCATTTTACAGTTTGATAGGGTATAGTAATGAAAACTTACTTTAATTCCATACAGCTGAATTATCTCACATAAATTTGTGAGTTGAACAGATGTTTTTGCTGGCACATTTAGATAGTTTCTCTGAACACTCTCCTCTGCTGATGAGTTGCTGTCTCCGTTACAAGGAATGCCTTAAACATAATTGTAGTACAGCTGTAGACATAAATGGTTTTGATGGTGTTTAAGCTCCATAATATTTTAAGTGGCTTTTCAAGCCTCAATCAAGATGGTTTTAAGTCATTAAGTCTATGCTTTTGCAGCTGATGATTTGTGTCTTAGAGATAATATTCAATGGCTACCATATTGTCCTTTTAGAATATGTAAACTTTTGTATCATGGTGTAATTTTTTTACTACTGAAAACAAAAAATTTGAGAATTCTTGAATTCAACATGAGTACCAAAGCATATTTCTAAAATGATCTCAGACTGCAGTAGAACTAATTAATTATGTCTAAATGTTCCAACTTAAAGCACCATTTCTTAATTTTCTCAATCCAAGGATATCTGCCTACAGGACTCAGGAACCTAGAGCTGCTCTCACATTTACCACCTTTGGGCAAACACACAAAAATTTCTGCTGAACACTCTTTGACATTTTCCTTGTCTTTTTAATGCAGAGCAAGGACAGGGGTCAGAGAACAGTGAGGATGCAGAGGACACAGACGTTCACTAGGCAGAGCACAGGTGACTTATTTCAGTGAGACTTGAGTTTACTTTTCTTCGCTTCTCATTCTGTTAGTAAATTTTTAAAGAAATAATGTTGACAGATCTGGGCAGAGTGCTTTTTTATTTTTAATTTTTATGGGTATATAATAGTTGTACATATTTATGGGGTACATGTGATATTTTGATACAAGCATACAATGTGTAGTGATCAAATCAGGGTAATTGGGATATTTATGACCTCAAACATTTATCGTTTGTGTTGGGAACATTTCAAATACAGATTGTTTGATTACTCATCCAGCCAGAGCTGTGGTACAGTTAGTATTAGTGAATACTAATATCCCAGTCTTTAGACATTCTTACTGGTGGATTTCCAAAAATAACAAGTTACTTGAGAAATGCTATCTCATTAATAAGTATAATCAACTTAACTGTTTTCACATTTTCCTCAAGTCCATAATACAGGAGGATCTGGAATTTTCTCATGGAAAACTTGATAATCACTTTGCCAAAAAGAAAGACAAATAGAGAAAATATAGCTAATATAGCACACTTCTGTTTTCTATGATTATTTTTAGACCACATTGAAAAAAAAAAAACCAAACCTTAAAGCCAACAGGGAACAATGCCTAATATTTCAGTACTCTGAGGCATATATATATACACACACGTGTGCACACACACACGTATATATGTGTGTGTGTGTATATATATATGTTGGGATTTCATTCTCTCACTTAATTCTCTAAAAAGAAGAAAAGTTTATTGTAAATAAAAGAGGCAAAGGTGTAATTAATGTTTGGAATAAATATTGATTCACCCTAGCAAAATCGAAATAATTTAAAAATAAGTCTCAGTTCCTCCTACATAAAACATTGAACCTGTTTGAGAGCCATCTGGTGTGTTAGTAATTGAACAGACTTTGGGGCAGAAAAGCCTGAGTGAGATCCTGCTCTTTATTTTCTGGTATTAATATCCTTTAATCTTTACCCAATTTCTTACTGCCCATGTTTCCTCATGTACAGAATGACAGGAATCATGCAGATGTGGCAGAGTCTTTGGGTTAATTCAATGAACTAATACATGTGAAACACCTGCTCAGGTACCAGCACACTTGATAACTATTAATTCTCCTTCCCTAGTTTTTTGTTTGTTTTTGAGGCCTAAGTAGAGGGCATTCTTTGAAGTTTGCAAGAAATCAGGATTATTAATTCAGAAACCTAAATGTGTCAAATTATAATAATAGGGACCTGTAATCTTCTAATGATTAAGAATTTGGGAACTTTGTTACAATAAAGTCTATGAAAAATCATTCTTCCAGTTAAGAAAGTATATATTCTCTTCAATGTTATATGTAATAATTTGAAATTTGCCTTTTCTAAGCAAGAAAATTAGAGAATAGACATTGGTTCTTCGGATGAATTTGAGATGGAATTTGAAGCTAATTAATACCCATATTCCCAAGAAGGCATGCATCAGGTTGTCAGAGAGCTTATTCTAATCTTGTATTGGTAATGTTGACAGCTACTAAATTCAGATCATTATTTTGTGGCCCAGGGCAAGTAATTTTATATTCTCTTAAATGTTTACCTTGATATGATACATTTCTGTCAGCACATATTTAGAAATGGTAAGAGCCAGGAGCACATATGAAGTTTTATTCAAAGCAAGTAATTTTCTTCTTCTCAAAACAGAATCCCATGGTAAACAAAAAATTATATTTTTTAATTTTAAGAAAATGTGAGGATGATTTTAATAAAATTAAAATACAAATTTTACAGGAATTCTGACCAGAAGATCTATGTTTAAAGTCAATATAAGAAGGCTTCATATACAACATGTCTCTTTTTACTTCTCCTAGAATTTGTTTAAAAATAGAGAGAAATATGTATTTTAAAGCCGCAAACTCAGCAAAACTAAGAGAACGAACAATTTTCAAACTTAATCATATATGGGAAAGTTTGTAAAAACAGGTAAGATGGATGAGAAGGGACTGGAAAAAACAAAGAAAAAATAATGTGGACAGTAGCTCAAGTTAGCAGATCTCAGTACGTGCAAGCAAAATATTCATTTCTTGCAAGCGAATGGTTTGTCCTACAGGACTAAGTCATAGCTATTCTTTGCAACAATGAGGGGAGGAACAACTGGGTCAGAAGGACTGGATGAAGTCTTCGAGACACAGCTTTTATTCAAAAAGGCAAATTAGGCTTTATGGAGAGATACCAAGAGCCACTTCCCTAGGAAGCTGACAGCAGTTGAAAGCCCACCTTTAGACTGTGAAGCTTGGATGGCTACACTGGCCCCACACTTGCCATAGGATTCCCTTCCTGGTGGCTGGTCCTGGTGCATCAACAGAAATGCATCTATCGATGAATTTAAAAGTATCATCTTATATACCATTCAAAAAACATACCAAAGGGGGAAAAACTGGAAAAAGCAGAAAAATTAGCAATTGATGAACACTTACTGAAAAAATATTGCCACGGAAGAGTTAAAATACTACAGCCAAATATTTTGCTATGTATTAAAACATCTTAATGAATTAATCACCTTTATTAAAGAAAATCACTGATCAGGAACACAGGAACTTCAGAAATTTATGTCAAGATAACAGGAGGAGATGAAATGTGAGCAGGTGGTCTCAAGAAAAAATATTGAAAAAAATTCTAACAAGAAGAAACTTGATACTACAAGAACACAAAGCAGAATACATTTTTTAAAAAAAAATTACACTAAAGGGCATTGAGTCTAGAAATAAGAATAACAAGAAGAAATGGAAAAGAGAATCTTTAGAAAGAGAATCAAATATGTAAAAGACAGGCAAAAGAAACCCAACATGAATGTAATTTAAGCCCCAAAGCGAACACAGCAACGAAATAGAACAAAAACACTAAGAGAGATGATATTATTTACCACAATTGGGTGGTAATAGAGAGAGGAGGAGAAAGGATGAAAAGGAAATATGCTATTTGAATAATGTTCATATTTGGGAACTGGTAGAGATTATCTTTAAAAACTTGCTAATAAGAGGAAAGGTATAATTATTAAGAACAGTAATAAAAAGAATCAAACCTTTCAAAAAAGAATCAAAACATTTCAAGATAAAAGAAAACACATACAAACAAAAAACACAGAGCAATGAAATAGACTACAACGCAAAATTAATAACCATAAAGGGAAAAGAAAATAATCTAAAAGTCAGACTAAATATGATTTATAGTAATAAATATAGATAATTTTCGTATTAAGAAATAGTTTTAGTCTGATGACAAAACAAAACCTAAATCCGCAATGTCACAAGAATCTCATGAAAATGGACTCCATAATTGGCCACAGAAACATCCTAAATAAATCCAAAAAGAAGTTGAAAATAGCACAGAAAATACTCCAAATCAAAATGCAATGAAACAAAAACCATTGACAAAATTATAAAAAGAAATGCCTCATCCACCAAGAAGTTCAAAAACTCTTTCTTAAACCAATCTTGGGTGAAAGAGAAAATATAAAGCAAAATATTGGAATATAACAATAATGAAAATATCAAACCCTTTGAGATATAACTAAAGTAGTACTTTAATTGAAAACTTCATGACTTTACATATTTATAGAAATAAAAACATGAGCACAATTTCTTTTAATAAGCAACTCAAAAAGCTAGTAAAAGGCCAACAAAATAAACTAAAAGAAAGCAAAAGGGAAAGTATTTATCAAATTATAACTATAAACTATAAATATTATAATAATATTAGAATACATGTATTAGAAAAGAAAAAACAGAATTAATAAACAGTAATAAAAAATAAAAAATGCCATTGGCAAACTACTAGATAATCTAATCTAGTATATATTTAGTAATCGAATATATATACTATATATGTTTGTGTCTGTATACCAACACAGACACACACACACACACACACGAAGACCTGTATAAACTATCCAATTATCTAAGAATGTTCAAAGTTTACTTGAAAAGAGGCAAATCTAAATAGGAGACAGATTTCCCCATAAAAGGTAAAAAAAATTAAACAATCTGCCTCCATTGCCTAAAAACACCTTGCCTAGATTATTGTAGTACAGGGCAATTCTGCAAAAGCTCTTAAAATCAGATAATCCTAAGAGCACTTATATTAGTGCAGATCACACATGCAAACTCAAATGATGACATTCACATTCTTTTTACCTGGTTAGTATAATTTCAGCACCAATACCTGCAAAGACCACATAAATGCATATACACACAAATATTAATACATACACATAAAATATAGGTCAAATTGTCCTAAAATATCCATGCAAGATTCCTAAAGCAAATTTACAAAAATAATCCACACACGTTTTTTAGCATGTTATAATCATGGTTGTTTATTTAAAAATGGTGCAAAATTATTTAACATTTAAAACTTAGAATTCATTTTCAGTAGATAAGAAAATCGACCGATCATTTCAATACATGTTCAAAAGTCGTCTGAAATAACTAAAAATATTGATAATTGTTAAAAAATACCCAATATGATAAAACAGAACAGTTACTTCCTTAATGAGATATATAATATAGACATATATATAACTATATAGCACTTTAAGTTATTTTCAATTCTATAAGGATGCCCCTTATACCTTAATTATGAAATATTATATTGGCATTGTGAGCAATTATTAAAAACATATGCATAAATGCTTTGTCTAAGCTATTCCAGTTTTGGAAATGTATACTCAGATATACTTGGATATTAGAGGATAAAAATAATTTGAGGTATAAATATTGGAAAAAATAGGCAAAATTATCACCGTTAGCAGAATATGGCTGAATCCCTGGAAATCTTCAAGTAATTGTGGAAAAGCTATTAAAACAAAAAGAAAATGCAGTAAAGTAGCAGTGTATGAACATTATTGATGTTCATATAAATATCTGCCTTTAGAAATTGTGTCTTTATGCGAGGCACGGTGGCTTACGCCTGTAATGCCAGCACTTTGGGAGGCCGAGGTGCGCGGATCACAAGGTCAGTAGATCGAGACCATCCTGGCCAACATGGTGAAACCCCGTCTCTACTAAAATACAAAAAAAAAAAAAAAAATTGCTGGGCGTGGTGTTGCGCGCCTGTAGTCTCAGCTACTTGGGAGGCTGAGGCAGGGGAATTGCTTGAATCTGGGAGGCGCAGGTTGCAGTGAGCCAAGATCGTTCCACTGTACTCCAGCCTGGCCACAGAGCAAGACTCCATCTCAAAAAAAAAAAAAAAAAGAAAGAAATTACGTCTTTAGATGAGAAGATGCACAAAAGAACATACATGAAAATTAACTTGAATATGCAAAAACTATGTGGGGAAAAATTTAGATATAGAACTTTGTCAGAACCAAAACAAACAAATCCCAAAAAGAATAGAAAGACTGGTCAGCAATCAAGAGCATTCAACCTCACATTGATATCAAGTCTCTCAATTTATGCAAAATTTTAATTTGATTCCAATTAAAATACTGATAAAAATTTCTTAACACTAAGCAAATTAATTCTACAGTTCATGTGGAAAGAAAGGAAGCAAGAATAATTTTAAAAATGTGAAAATATTATCTGTAGCAGACAACAATGTATATTTTAAATGATCAAAACCAAGCATCAGTGTACGGTACTTCTGATGCATTTCTGGAAAGACAGAACAATTGAAAAAAATTACAAAGGATGGAAATAGACCCAAAAACATAATAGAATTTGAAATATGGCAATCACTTCATCTCAAATTATTAAGAGATGTTTGGCTTTTCAATAAATGCCTATTTGGGACAACTGGACTGGCATTTGGAAAACAATGAAACTGGAACCATACCTCCCACAGTGCATCAGAATAAACTCCACATGAATTAAAGATTTAAATGTAAATAATAACTGACATAACCCTGTGTACAGTAGTAGTTACTAAATATGACTTATGATCTAGATGATATCATCTAAATGAAAACGAAAACAACACCAAACAGGCCGGGTGCGGTGGCTCATGCCTGTAATGCCGGCACTTTGGGAGGCCGAGGCAGGTGGATCATGAGGTCAAGAGATCGAGACCATACTGGCCAATATGGTGAAACCCCGTCTCTACTAAAAATACAAAAATTAGCTGGGCATGGTGGTGCGTGCCTGTAGTCCCAGCTATTCAGGAGGCTGAGGCAGGAGAATTGCTTGAACCTGGGAGGCAGTGAGCTGAGATCACACCACTGCACTCCAGCCTGGTGACACAGTGAGACTCCATCAAAAAAAAAAAAAAAAAAAAAAAAAACCCCACAAAACAAAGCATCTTCAAGTTTTTTGAAAAACACAAGTAAAACTTTAAAATAACTATAAACAAACTTTAAAATAACTATAAACAAAGACAATTGACAAACTACACAACTGAAAATAAAAATTTGCAACTTCACAAAAGGTTATTCTAAAATTAAAAAATGCCTAAAAATTAGTAACAAGAAAAAGTTAAAAAAAGTTAGGAAAACATTATAAACTGGCATTCATATGAACAAAAATACAATGGCTTTTAATCATATGACAAGATGTTCAACCTTATCCATAATAAGAGGAGAGCAAGTTAAGAATACACTGAAATTGCATTTTTCTTCTATTGACAAAATACAAAAATTGATCATTGTTGGTTAGCCATAAAAAAGCCAGTATTCTCATACATTTCTGGAATAAATTAGTTGAACTTCTATTGAGGTTAATTTGATAAAGTTTATCAATATACAAATATATATGTATACATATAAATATTCATATACATGCACAGAACTTCCATTTCTGGAGTTTAAACTGTAATATACTTGTATATTTGTGAAAGGACAATTGTACAAGATTATACATTGAACTAAAAGTGTATTAACTAGCAAAACACTGGAAACAATATACATGCTCATTAATAGGAGACTAAATCACAAATTGCTATGCAGTCTTTTAAAAAAGTAATTCATATACTGACATGGAATTTTTGCAAAGATAAATTTTAAGTTAAAAAGACAAATGATGAACAATGTGAAGAAGAGAGATGACACAACTGCATAAACTCTGGAAAGGATCACTAGACACTAGAAGAGTGTTTTCCATGTAGTTAAAGTGGCAACCAGTTTGAAAGTTGGATAGGTGGGTGCTAGTTTTGGCTGTGTCCTCACCCAAATCTCATTTTGACTGTAGCTCCCGCAATTCCCACATGTCATGGGAGGGACCCAGTGGGAGGTAGTTGAGTCATGGGGGTGGGTCTTTCCCGTCTGTTCTAGTGACAGTGAATAAGTCTCATGAGATCTGATGGTTTTACAAGGAGGAGTTCCCCTACATAAGCTCTCTGTTTGCCTGATGCCATGTAAGGCATGCCTTTGTTCTTCCTTCATCTTCTGCCATGATTGTGAGGCCTCCCCAGCCACATGGAACCCTGAGTCCATTAAACAAACCTCTGTTTCTTTATAAATTACCCAGTCTTGGGTATGTCTTTATCAGCAGCATGAGAACAGACTAATACAGGGGTAATGGGAAAGGTGAAAGATTTTTCACTGTTGTTAGACCATTCTTACATTACTATAAATAAATAGCTAAGGCTGGGTTATTTATAAAGAAGTTTGGTTGGCTCATGGTTCTGCAGGCTGTACAAGAAACATGGTGCAAGCATCTGTTTCTAGGAGGACCTCAGGAAGCTTCTAATCGTAGTGAAAGGCAAAGTGGGAGCAAATGTGTCTCATGCCAAGAGAGATAGTCACAGAGAGAGGGGAGGTGCCACACACTTTTAAACAAGGGGATGGTGCTAAACCATTCATGAGGGTTCCACCCCCATAAGCTAATCACCTCCTACCAGGCTGTACCTCCAACACTGGGATTATGTTTCAACAAGAGATTTGAAGGGGACAAACATCCAAACCATATGGACTATATTTGTTTATATTTTTGTATTCTTGAACTTTCTGAATGGATTGCTTTTATTATAAATATATTATTAATTATATTAATATAGTTAATTAATTTAATTAGTTAATTAATATTAGATTTTTTTTTTACATCTTATATTTGCAGTGATTCATGGTGACCACATGAAAGCATATTTTAAGTATTATGCATATTACCTATTTAAATGTGGTAAGTTTTATAGACAGTTTTCATCTTTAATTTCAGTCATTCCACTTTAAATTTCACCATTAATGTAAATAAAAATAAATCACAACGTTAAATAAAGCATGTGAGTTATTGAAGCAAGACATATTTTTATTATTGTAATAATTATTCATGTAAAATTAGTTCTTCAAAATCCTGAAAGCATTAGCCACACGTATGTGGCTATTTTCACATATATGATTCTTTGTAAATTGAAATTCCTAAGCACACCATAGCTACAAGATCTCACCCAGGTTTCTTGGCACAAAAATCCTTGTTAATTATTAGAAATAATTTCAGAGGGATAAATGGATACCTTTAAAAATAATATTGTAATTTAATTTACACTGAAACATAGACATTGCTTTCAGATTGAGTATTCATAAAAATATTCATCAATATAAAAATTGAACCTATTTAAATTAATTATGAATAATTTTGTTCTTCACTCACTATTTGATATCCATAGTTTCCTATATTAATGTCACTTCTTTTCTAAGATGAGGACATTAAGATTATGAGAAGACATGGTAATCAATTTAGTATATAAGTTGAGAACTTAGATAAGCCTTAAAAGCCAGATTCCTCACAGCATCTCTAAGGTCTGAGTTGTCCAACCTCCTTGCCCTATGCCATACAACTACCTCCCTGACACCGTATCCTTTTTCTCTGTATGATTCACTGGGCCCTATGCTCACTAGCTGATATGATCTAGCTGTGTCCCCACCCAAATCTCATCTTGAATTGTAGCTCCCATAATCCCCATGTGTTGTGGGAGGGATGCAGTGGGAAGTAATTGGATCATGGAGGTGGGTTTTTCCCATATTGTTCTCATCATAGGGAATAAGTCTCATGAGACCTGATAGTTTTATAAGGAGAAGTTCCGCTGCTCATGCTCTCTTGCCTGCCGCCATGTAAGTCATGACTTTGCTCCTCCTTTGCCTTCTGCCATGATTGTGAGGCCTCCCCAGCCACGTGGAACCATGAGTCCATTAAACCTCTTTTTCTTTATAAATTACCCATTCTTGGGTATTTCTTCATAGCAGTATAAAAATGGACTAATACACTAGCCTCCTCAGCTTCCCTCTAATATAGCAAGCAGGCTTCTACCACAGGACCTTTGTATCTGCTGTTCTGCTGGCTAGAATGGTCTTCTCAATATCCTCAAGGCTCACATTCTTAGCACCTTCAGGTTTTGGTTGAAATGTGATTTTCTTCATGAGGCCTTACTTAATAACCTTATTTAAAAGTGACCACCCTCCTTATCCTCCACACCCACACAGGCACTTCCTATGCATCTTTTTTGTTCCCTTCCCTTCCCTTCATTAACAGTTATCACCAATTAACATACTTTTAATTTAATATATGTATTTGTTTAATCACCTATAATGCTGGGATTGTATCCTTTCTATACTCTGCTTTATCCTAGAACTTTTAATGTTCCTGGAATGTAGGAGGCATTCAATAAAGACTGGGTGAATAGACAAATCAGACAATAGACAAACTGAATGCTTCGACCAGAGCATCCTCATGAAAGTGCTGTTTTCTGTTGGATATATTCTCAATGCTGTATAATCAATTATTTTGAAAATATATTCATATTTTACAAGTAAATATCTATATCAATGTTTATATTTCCTGTTTAATTTCATTCATTAATTGCATTACATTTCTGCTAAATTTAAAGCCAATAATTAAAATAATACTAACTTCAAGATGAATCGCCAGACATAAACGATTGTTAGTCCTAGACATAAAAGAGCTCATACTGTGGCCTGTGGCCATAAGACTATGTTCTTCAGGACTTTTGTTATTGTTGTCTTTGTTTGTTTGTTTGTTTATTTTGAGACAAAGTCTCACTCTGTCTCCCAGGCTGGAGTGCAGTGGCACAATCTCAGCTCACTGCAACCTCCACCTCCTAAGGTCAAGCTATTCTCCTGCCTCAGCCTCCCAAGTAGCTGGAATTACATGTAAGCACCACCACGCCCAGCTAATTTTTGTATTTTTTAGTGGAGAGTAGTTTTCACCATGTTGGCTGGGTTGGTCTCAAACTCCTGACCTCAAGTGATCCGCCCACCTCAGCCTCCCAAAGTACTGGGATTATAGGCAAGAACCACCATGCCCAGATGTTCTTCAGGTTTTGGTTTTTGTTTTGTGTTGTTTTGTTTTGTTTTTAGAGACAGGGCTTGCTTTAACCTGGGTTGGAGTACAATGGCACATTACAGCTCTCTGAAGCCACGAACTCCCGGGTTAAAGAGATCCTCGCACTTCAGCCTCAGCCTCCCAATTAGCTGAGACAACAGGCACACACCACCATGCCTGGCCTATGTCCTTTAATATGTGCTTTCCAAGAGTTGGTCTTCTCAAAAATGAAACACCTCATCAGTCTGTATGCCATTATTTAAGGAATTTATATTAAGAAACAGATGTATACAAAAGGCATCCCTATTTAAAATGTATCTTTCTAGAAACCTAAAACACTGAGATAACAATACTTTAATTGAATGGATATTTAAATTTTAAATTATGTTAAGTGAATCTTCAGGAAATCTGGTTAATGTTTATACATGTTAAATGGAAACTTTTAATACGAATCTAAATCTAGTAATCTCAATGGCCTTTAATCAGTAGGCAAATCTCCTTTGCTAAAGGAAAAGCTGCATAATATAGTTATTTTAAATATAATTGATTCCTTATGTGTTATATTCATAATAAAATTTTAATCCTGTAAATATATCCCATGGATTCTTAAGAAACAGAACTTTTCTTGTTCTATTGCTAAATAGGAGACATTCCTTCATATTTCAAAATATTTTTAAATAATCAAGATATCAAATACTGGTTTAAAATTTACTATTTGGAGGAGCTGACTTTCAAACTATTGAAAAGTCAGCTTACAAAATACAGTGAATTTCTTTTTTCTTGAAGAAAAAGAAACAAGGTACCAAAAAGAAACAAGATACACATAGAAATAAAATCTTCAAGACACAATTTCATTTAATTTTTTTACATTTGTTTACTTTTCTAATCAAACTTTTATTTTTATTTTAAATAATACCCAATTGTAGAAATTTTGCAAGAATGGTACAACAAACATCCATGATATTCACTAAAATTCATCACATTTTAGCAATTGGTACATTATCTGTCTCTCAATCTCTCTCTCTTTAGGTAGCCATAAATTAAGCTGTTAAGACATTGAAAGACATAATCATACGTGCAATTTTACCCCTATATATTTTGCATATATATCCTAAGAATGAGGACATTTTTCTCAATAAAAGGTAATACAACTATCATACTCAGGAAATTTAACATAAATATGACACTCTTTCCTAATATACTACTTTCTCTATTCAAATTTCCCTAATTGTGCAAATAATAACCTTTATGGCTTTTTCTTTCAATCAACCATCCAATCTAGGATTATCTATTGATTAAATTTAGATTTGATGTCTCTTTAATGTACAGCAGTGTTCATTTTCTTTTTGCTTTTCATAATATTGATATTTTTTGAAGAGTATAGGGTAGCAGTTTTGCAGAATTCCTCACTATTTGGACACTTCTGATTGTTTATTCAGTAAGACATTCAGGTTAAACATATTGGCAGGATTACTACATAGGTGACAGTAAAAGGAAGATGCTTTTAAATTAACGCAGTTGAAAAAGAGGCTGACTGAGCCCTTACTATGTGAAAATTTAGTAAGAATTCTGTGTGAGTCAGGCACAGTCTTAACCTGTCTTCAGTAAACTCACAGCCTCTTGGGAGCCTTACCATCAATGAAAAGTTAAGTAATGATAAAGATCAAAGCAGCAGCAGTGACAAATATGGCTAAATCTCCCTGTTTGAAGGAAATTATTTCCCAATCTAGGGTTACTCCATATGTCAAGTGGTCTAATAATCATGGAACTGTACTTACTGTTGCTACCATATTTCAAAAGTATTTAGCCCCAAGGTCCCAAATTGCATAGTGGGTAACTATGTCTATGTATTAGTTTATTTTGCATTGCAATAAAGGAATACCTGAGGCTAGGTAATTTATAAAGAAAAGAGGTTTATTTGGCCCAGAGTTCTGCAGGCTTTACAAGAATCATGGCACTGGCATCTGCTTGGCTTCTGGTGAGACCTCAGGAAGCTTTTACTCAGAAGGCAAGGGGAGCCAGTGTGTCACCTGGAGAGCAAAGGAGCAAGAGAGAGGAGAAGGTGCCAGGCTCTTTTTAACAATCAGTTATCATGTAATCTAACAGAGCAAGAACTTATTATCACCAGGGTGACAGCAAACCATTCATGAGGGATCCACTCCCATAATGTAAGCACTTCCCACCATGCGCCACCTCTAACACTGGGGGTCACATTTCAACATGAGATTTGTTGGTGACAAACAACCAAACCATGTCAGCCAAAGATCAGGAAACAGAAAGCTTACATCCCATCCCTACTCATACCTGCCTAGTTCACCCCTCTTTGTTCACTTCTCTTATCTGTTCTGTCAACATTACAGAGAGCGGATTTATCCTAGAAATTTGGTACTTGTTTGAATTCTCATCTTTCTTTCAGGACCTTCTGTTCCATTTTGTCCTAGACAAGTAAATGACAGGGATTCCATAACAACAAGAATAAAATGATTTCCGAAGATAGCATATTTCCTAATTTGACAATACTTATTAAACACACATATAACCAGGTCCTCATTCAAATGTAAACAATGGTTTCCTACCCTCCTGGAGCCTGAATTTTATCGCTGGGAAGGAAGCAATCAATAAACAAGTAAATTAGAAAGTATTGAATGATAGTAAATGTTATGAACATTTTTTGAAAGAATGATATAGAGTGATCAGATGGCACATTAAGTTTGAATTATCAGAGAAGGCTTTTCTATGTGCATTGATTTAAGTAAAAACCTGGAAGACAGAAAGAAATCAGCCATAAAAATTCATAGAAACAAGAAATCCATGAATTGCAAAAACGATTGTTAAGGCTCTAAAGTGGGAGGAAGTTCTTATATTTGAGGAACCAGTAAAATGACTCTAGTGTCTGGAGTAAGGTGGGCAAAGAAAAAAAATGATGGGAGAAGACAAAGTCAAAGGTGCACATGTTTGCTATGATAAGCTTATCAGACTTCTAAATAATAGAAAAGTCAACAAGTATCTGATATGTAGAAGTATCTTCTACTTGAATATAAGTATGGGCTTCAGGAGCTATTACTTGGAAAGTATAGAGACTTTTGCTGCAGTAAGACTTGTGTAGCAGGGAGGAATCCCTCTCTTTGGCCTTGAGTCCATTGCAAGAGAGTAAGTAAAACAGGCCTACATGTTTTTCTTTTTTTTTCTATTTGATAATGGATGATGTCTCCTTCTGTGTGTATTAAGTGGGATGCCCATTGCAACTAGTCATTCTAACTCGGCCTAGAATTTACAGGCAAGAAGAAAAAAATACAGGAAGATGAATAGCTCAGTGCCAGACAAGATTTGCTTCAACAGATGTTTAAAACAGAAATTAAAGGAGGAGAGAGAGTAGCTCCAAATGGTTGTAAAAATACCAGAATGGTTTATTATTATTCAAGTGACATTAATGTATTAGAATGAAGAAGTTGATAACCAAAACACTAGTGCCCTGTTTAGTCAATAATTCATTCATTCTGGTTACATTAATGGGATTATTAATATGAGCCAAACAAACTATATCCTGAGACAGAGAAAGCAATTAGGCATAGGCCTTGCTTTCAATGAAGAAACATATACAAAGAGAGACAGAAAGCAAAAACCCTTGATTACACTACAGAGTAAGAAGTGTTAAGCAAATAGGCACAGGGTGCTCTGAGAATTAAAAAGAAGAAACCAAGAGCTGAGGAACCTAATCCCTTGTCTCCTTGTCAAGGAAGACTAAGAGGAACAGACATTTGTTATAGCTGAGCTGGCTCTGTAAGGATCAGTGAGTATGGAAAGAAGGATTTTAAATGGTCTGCATGTGCAGAATGATAGAGAAAAAAAAAATTGAATCCATCTATCCATATGTGTGTATTTATATACTTATATTTGTTTATGTATTTCTATGCCATATTGTGTGTGTGTGTGTGTGTGTGTGTATGGCTGCATCTTCATTGGTTGACAATAGATAAAGCACACGGTTTATTTAAGCTAA
Source organism: Pongo abelii (assembly GCF_028885655.2). NCBI lineage: Eukaryota > Metazoa > Chordata > Mammalia > Primates > Hominidae > Pongo > Pongo abelii. Next base: position 178,066,844 of record NC_071988.2, on the reverse strand, counting down.
GGAATTTAAATATCCTCTTGAGAATGACAAAGATTGATAGAATGATTAGGAAGTTTGAGCAAAAATGTAACCTGATTTGATTTGCACTTTAAAATAATGGAGAATTGGTGATGGATTTGAGGGTAATGAAAGAGTTGTTCTGCACAGGTCATGTTGCTTTACTTAGTGTTGGAGAGATGAGAAGGCAAGGTCCAGGAGGAACCCACACCCACATTCCTGGTGTGGGGGTTGGAAAGATGTTAGGATATCAATGAGGAGGAAGAGAGGCAACTGTGGGAGGAAATAAAAGATGAAGGGTAACTTCTACTTTTCTATTTCCACTCCTGTCTCTAGATTTAAACAAAACAATTTTGGAATTTCTGTTCCCCTTGTCAGTATGGACATACTTACTTGCATTGTATCCCTTTTGTTTCCAAAGAAGAGTTAGGAAAATAAATTTAAAATGTTGAGAAGATCATTTCAAGTGGGTGGTGGTTTTCCAGGCCGTGGGATCGGAAGGCTGACTGGGCTCCAGAAATTATATTCACTTTCTTGCTGTATAAACAGGTTTGCCATTATGAGCATTTGGGGCGAGATATCAAAAAGTCTTAACTCACCCCTTGTTTGTCACATATGGAGAATTACGAACAATAGTCCTGCTATAGCTAAATAACATGTAAAACAAAATCCTGAGAACAGATTGAAAATTACAGATGGTTCATAATCAAAAAAGAAATCAGGCAGTGAATAGAGCACATATTTAAAAAATACTGAAGCACATCTGCAACCCTTCATGAGTCACCTGCCAGCCTCTGGGCTATTCCCATAAGGGCAAGAAAACATGGATGCAGCTTCAGTGAGGGGCATGTAGATCAGTATTGAGCAAATTAAAATTTGATGCTACAGGCTCACAGAATAGAGGCAAAACTAGATGTGTATAAACTCTACACATCTCTTTTATCTTCTACACATCTTCTTTCCATGGGTAGAGGGAGGCCAGAGTATTGCAGAAGATCAGGGTACAGGACTGAATGTCCTACCTCAGCTGTTTAAGGCAGCTCCCTTTTGTCGCTGGCTTTATGCTGGTTTTACTTTTCATTCCAGTAAGCTGTTAGGGGGCAGAGATGAAACACAGTTGTTTACAGGACTTGGAACGTTTAGATTTAATCACACTTTCTTAGGATAGTGCTACTGTCATTTTCCTTACTGGTTTCAAAATCACCCACCATGTTTATTTTTGCTGGGATGGGCGTGCGAAAATGATGCTGAACTTAATTTTTTACTATTTTAAAGAGTTGAGAGTTATAGGATTCCTCTTGGGGTTCTTATAATAATCCACATTAAGAGAATAAATTAATAATATTTAAGTTAATGTAAACTTTAAATTTAATAGAAAATCTATTTTATGAGGCTAAATCTCATTTTATAGCACATGCCACCCAGTTAGAGAAGAGAAAATAGACATCTAAGTATCAGTTTTAAATTATGAATGTAATAAGTGGCTTATTTAATGTTATTATCTATGGCAGGGCAGGGGTTAAAACATCAGGTCTCTAAATCAGAGCTGAGAGGGGTTTTATTCTCAGTTGGGTTATACTACACAAGGAACACTTCACAGCTCTATGAAAGCTCCTTCTGTGTGCAAACCATACTGCAAGATGTCAGAAGGCACAAACACCAAAGGGAGATGTGTTCTTGACCCATTCTGTTGTTAGCAAGTGACAGAAATGTCTTTCAGTAGAATAATTATAAGGTTATGGTCCACAGACAGTCATTTATGAATACAGTAATGTGCACCTGCTGACTAGAAGCTGTGATTTTAAAAGTTCATTCTCCCTGTAAAAATAGAATCTCTTTCTTCTTAAAAATGAAAATGATCAGATATAAAGGTACACTTTAGCATTTGTCTTAAAATAGTCAAATTTACTATTAATAATCTAATTAGGGGAAGATCTCTGTACCGCTTCTGCAATTAAAGCTATGAATTTAAATATCTCTAAGGAAAGCTCAAAATAGAAATAAAAAAATGAGCTTAGTACCAATTCAATGAGCAGTTGTAGCAAAGTTTAATTTATTTGGAAAGCCAAGGGTAATAATTATATGATCCTGTATAAATAGCATGCTGCACATTTATATTCTCTCCTTTTATTTGTATTCACATCACAAGGATGCCTATATTTAGACTTTACATGAAATGTATTAACCAAACATCTCTGAAAGGGTAACTACAAAGACAATTTCACATAGAATATTGATACTAAAACTTCAATCAGCATATATTAAAGAGGGGTCACCTTTCCAATTAAGATAATTTTCTTTGTATAGCCATGTTACATGGGTTTGGTATCTCCCAGGGAAGGATGCACATCAAAAGACTGTGTAATTATGCTGAAAGAAGTTCTATCATCTAATACAGTCTATGAGGCTGCAGTTGCTATAGTAACTGCTTTCCTACAAGATCTCTTGTACACAGTAATTTCCTAGCTTTTTCCATTCCAATCAATGTAGCACCCATGTGTCCTTTTTGAATGTCATGGTTAGGCCCTTGGTGTTCCCACAAAAAGGATAAATCTGCTATTTACAAGTAATTATGAAGGTTCTTGATTTACATTATTTTATATTCATTCGTATATCAGTTTACTTTGTATCTGCCATGAGACTAAATAACAAAAGACAATCATTTAGAAGTGAGTTTCTCTATTAGGCAGTGTAAAACAACCCATTTGCAACTTTATAATCATTTGCTATTGATTGTATGAAGAAAAGAACTTGCTTAGTGAGGGTGTTTAATTGTCCTCATTCTTAAAATGAGACAAAATTTAAAGAATCACTAACCAGGATCACTTAAGTGCCTTCTTGCTGACCTTAGCATCATCTGGCATATAATAAACATTTAATAAATGTTATAATAAACACAATATATATTTATTATATTTACAACAAGAAATGTATTTAATGTTTTCTATGTATGATCTCATATAATTCTCACAGTACTCATATAAATCATACTTTATATAAGAGATATTTTAAGCCCATAAAAAATAAATAAAATGTTCAAGATTATACTAACATTACCAGGGAAAACTAAGACATTATTCTATTGAAGCTGGGGCAAAAAGTAGAGAAGATTTAACAACTTGTGACAACAACTTGTGAATAAACACTGTGTGTGTGATGGCTATTATTCCATAAAGTTGAAATTAAAGGTAAAAGGAAAAATAATTTATCATTGGTGCTAATTTATCAATCCACATTTTGACTGCCTACCATGTGTCAAGCACTCTCTTAGGAACTAGAGATAGGGCATTAAGAAAAACCAAACCTTGTAGTCATTAAATTTATGTGCCAGGTGGGGACATGAACAGTGGGAATGAGCCCTACACAATTCCTCCAAGTTCTAGGAAGACTGGAGGCTTCAGAACTAAACACAACCTTCTACAAATGCTTCTTTTACCACTTAGTTGTGTAATTTTGAGCAAATTAATTTACCTTTTTGGCTTTCCACTTCCCTTTTTGCAAGACAGGTTATGCATTTATGTACATTAATTGAGATGATGTCTTTGTCTGCTTTCTACTGCTGTAACACAATACCACAGATTGGGTAATTTGTAGAGAAAAGAGGTTTATTTGGCTCCCAGTCCAAGGTTTAGGAGCTGCATCTGGTCAGGGCTTTCTTGCTGCCTTGTACCATGAGAGAAGGGCAAGTAAGCATGTGAGACAGATAAAGAAACAAACTCATCTTTTTAATCAGGATTGGGATCTCAAAATATCAGCATTAATCCATTCGTGAGGGCAGAGTCCTCATAATCTAACAACTTGTTAAAGGCCCCACCTCTTAATACTGTTACAATAGTAATTATATTTCCAATACATGAACTTTTAAGAGTCACATCCAAACTATAGCAGAAGGTAATGTAAAGGTTTAAGAATGTAGACATTTTCCAACACGTATTTCTGGAATCTGCTTTTTTCTATGAAAATCAAGATTCTGTAGTAAAAATTGTTTTGTCTCTATCCTAGAATTTAGAAGATCAGATAAATAGAAAAAAGGAAAAACTTATTAGGTAAGAGGTCATTGCAATTTACATTGTAGAGTAAATTAGAGAAGACATTCCCAATACCAGCATTGCATGGTCCTGTGAAGCAGCCAGTGTACCTGAAGTATCCAGGTATAGATAGTGCCATAGCAACACTCTAATAATAATGGAAGTAGCATAGGAGTATGTGTTTATGTATAAAGGGCTTAGCATAAACTGGCATATAATAAACATTCAATAAGTGTTATAATAAACACAATATATATTTATTATATTTACAACAAGCAATGTATTAAATGTTTTATATGTATGATCTCATTTAATTCTCAAAATACTCATATAAGTAATACTTTATAAAAAAGATGTTTAAACCAAGAAAGAATAAATAAGTGTCCAAGAGGAATAAAATACATTTTTGCTCCAAAATAACTGCTAACATGGATGACAGTGGAGTATAGTTGAAGATCGTTGAATGAGGCTGACATACACAGGAGGGTCCAGAGAGAACCATATTAAAGGCAGTTTCCTCAGCCACAGGTAAGACTTTCCAAGAGATAAAGTTAGAAGTTACCATCATTGTCTGCTGTTTTTAATTTGGCTATATTCAAAATATTCTATTGATCACATAATGTTATTTAATGTCATTACAAAATCTTCATTCAACAACCCTTTGAAATAATGTACTAGTAAGATTCATGAATATGGTGAGCCCCAAATGACCATGGAAATCAAAGCCATGGTACCCCTTAGTGGGCAGAAAAGTAAAGCTTGGTAAGTAGAGAATGATGCTTTACTCGGGTTAATTTATCCAAGAAAGCTGTGTATTACACTACAAATTATGCTTAAGTCTCATAAATACACATTTTCCAGTTCATGTGAAATGTATTACCTCTCATTAAATTATTTCAGTTTATGTTTAAAAGTTGTATAATACAGAAAGAGAACAGCATGAATCTATTACTTATGTGTGAATTTGTTTTAAAAACCAGTGATTCAAAGTCAGTGCAATAAAAAATATATCTTGTATCCTAATTATAATTTGTATTAAAAATACTCTCAAACACTTTGGTTTAAACTTTTTTATTGGCGGTAAAATTTTACAGATTTAAACTGAATAAAATTAACAATGTTGTGGTGTAAAAATCGGTTCTCAAGTAAGCTTCAATAAGACTAACAACAACTGACTTCTCATCAGAATCAATTGAGATGAGGTATCAGTGGGATAACATTCAAGGTGTTGAAATAAATGGAATGGCAAACCAAAATTCTACATCCAGGAACACTATCCTCTGAAAATGAAAAGTAAATGGATATATTCTCAAATAAGCAAAAATACAGAATTCTTTACTAACAGACAGCCCCAAATGCTATACTAAAAGAGATTTCTTCTGGTAGAAATAAAAGGACACTAGAAACAGACTTAAAGACACATGAACAAATAAATAATATTGGCAAAGGTAGTAAAAACAAATAGCAACAATAAGAATACCTATACTGTAAGTATACTGCATAAAATTTGTTATCAATTTTTTTTTACTTTGTAACTCTTTTGTATCTAAACAAAAGAACTTCATAAGGCAATTATCATAAAACTGTGTTGATGGACTTATATAAACATATAATTTATATGACAATACTAGCACAGAGAGGGTAAGCAAATGAAGTTATATTTGAGCAAAATATTTTATACTATTAAAACTAAATAGGTATTAATCTAAATTAGATCACTTTAAGTTAAGATGTAAATTATAATCCCCAGGAAAACCACTAAAAGGGTAACTCAAAAGAATACAGTAAAAGAAAAGCAAGATTATAATAATACAGAAGAAACTATCAAATTAATACAAAAAGTGTTAAAAAAGGGAAAAATGACACAAGACATATAGAAAACAAAAAGCAAAATGCAACTTTAATCCTACCTTATGAGTAATTATATGAACCACAACTGAATAAAACAATCTAATCAAAAGACAGACACTGGCAGAATGGTTAAAATAAAACCATAGCTCAACTATATATTTTCAACAAAAGACATATATTTGATTTAAAAAAAAAAACACAAATAACTTGAAAATAAAAGGATGGGAAAAAGATATGCCATGAAATCAGTAACCCAAAGAGAGGTAGAGTGGGTATACCATTATCAGACAAAATAAATGTTAAAAAATGAACCAGCTACTACAGACAAAGTGAGACATTTTATAATAATAAAGAGTAAATCCATTGGAAAGACATTGCAATTATAAACATATATATGGATCACCCTAACAGTAGAGCTTCAACTACATGAAACAAAAAATGACAGAATTGAAAGAGAAAAATACAACAATAATATTTGGAGAACACAATATCATGCTTTCAATAATGGACATAACAACTAGGTTAACCATCCACAATAAAATAGATTTGAATAACACTATATACCAACTAGACATAATGGACTTCATAGTCCATGCAAAACCAAAGGAGCACATGTTCCTTTCAAGAGTACATGTATAGACATTCTACATTCTGCAGTATATACTGTATGTTAGGCCATAAAATAAGCCTGAGTTAAATTAATTCAAGGGGTTGAAATTATGCAAATTGTTTCTCTGATCATGGTGAATAAAATTAGAAATTAATATCAGAAGGAAATTTGGGCATTTGGACAATTCACAAATATGTGGCAATTAAACAACACACTTCTGAATAACCAATGGGTTAGAGAATAAATCACAAGGTAATCAAGAAAAGAAAACTTTGATCAGAATTAAAACAAAAAGTCAAAATACCAAACTTATGAGATACAGATAAGCAGTTCTTCAAGAAAAATTTTGAACACTAGATGCCAATATTAAAAAAAGACTTTAATCAATAATCTGAACTTCTACCTAAGAAAGATTAGATTGAGCTCTACGAAAGCAGAACAAACTAAGCCCAAAGAAAACAAAACGAGAGAAATAATAAATATTAGAGCTGAAATAAATAAAATAGAAATATGAAAATGACAAAGAAAATCCACAAAGTCATGTGTTGCTTCTATGGAAAGATTAACAAAGTTAACAGACTTGGTCAGCTAGACTAACCAATAAAAGAGAGACAAGATGCAAATTATTATGATCAGAAATGATAGAAGGATTGATGCCAAAGAAATAAAAGGGATTATAAGAAAATATTGTGAACAATTGTATGTAACAAGTCAGAAAACCTAGAATAATTGGACAAATTCCTAAAGAGAAAGAAACTACTAAAATTGACTCAAGAAGAATTAGAAAGTCCTAATAAACCCACAACAAGTAAAACAATTGAATTTGTAATTCTAAAACTTCTCACACAAAAGTCAAAAGGTAGATGCCTCCACTGGTAAATTCTTCCAAATATTTACATAAGAATTAACACTAATAAGTCACAGCTCTTCCAATAAATAGAAGAAAAAGTAACACTTTACAACTCATTCCATGAAGCTAATTTTACCCTGATACTAAAACAAAGATATCATAAGATTAAAAATTACAAATATGCTTTATTAACATAGATGCAAAAATCCTTAATAAATACTAACAAATTGAATCCAGCAACATGAAAAAGTTTTGTAAACTATGACTAATTGAGATTTATCCCAGGAGTGTAACATTTGTTTAACACCCAACAATCTATTAATGGAACACATTACATTAATAGAATAGAGAAAAAATACACATGGTCATCTCAAAAGACAGAAATAACATTTAACAAAATTCAACATCCTTGTAAGATATAAACACACAATAAACTAGCAATATAATGGAATTTCCTCAATTTGATAAAGGGATCAATAAAAAACCCACAACTAGTATCATATTTCATGATGAAGAACTGAATGATTTTCTCCTAAGATAAGGAATAAGACATGAATATCATCTCTTGCTACATCTATTAAACATTATAATAGAGGTTTTAGCAAAGGAACATGGGGGAAAAAAAAGAAAGGAAAGAAAAGAAATAAGGACATTCATATTGGAAAGGAAGAATTAAAAATACCTTTATTTGTAGGTGGCATAATCTTATATATAGAATATCCTAAGGAATTCATTTAATACAACTAAAACTAAGAAATGAATTCAGTAAAAATGAAGGACACAAGGTCAATATACATAATTACTTTTATTTTTATACACTGGCAACAAACAGTTGAAAAATTAAATTATGAAGCTCTTATTTATAATACAATTAAAAGAATAAAATACTTATGATAGTGGCAGGAGGCAGATTAATTCCAAGGAGACAGGGAGGGGTCCCCAGTGAAACCTGATCTTCAAACCAAAGACAACTTAAAACCTGAAAACTGAGTTGCCAGTTCTGGGGAGATTCCACAATGGGAGTGAGAACTTCCTTGATGCCCTCTAGCCAATTGAATGGTGCTTTTTCCAGGCCTTCCCACGGACCAATCAGCATGCATTCCAACATTCTGAGCCCATAAAATCCCAGACTTGGCCAGGCAAAGTGGCTCACACCTGTAATCCCAGCACTTTGGGAGGCCGAGGAAGGTGAATCACCTGTGGTCAGGAGTTTGAGACCAGCCTGGCCAACATGGTGAAATCCAGTCTCTACCAAAACTACAAAAATTAGCCAGACATGGTGGTGCTACTTGGGAGGCTGAGGCAGAGGTTGCAATGAGCCAAGACAGTGCCATTGCACTCCAGTCTGGGCAACAGAGCAAGACCCCATCTCAAAACAGACAAACAAAAAACCCAGACTCAGCCACACATTGGACTACCCACTTTTATGCCCTCACTCACAAAGAGGTCTATCTATTTCAGGTCCTCTCTCATTGTCAAGAGCTTTTCTCTTGCTCAAAACAATTCTTCCCTGTCTTGCTCACTCTCTTGTGTCCATGTAACCTCATTCCTCTTGGACATGGGACAAGAACCCAGAACCCACCAAATGGCAAGTGAGAAAGAAGCTATAATACTGTAACCATCCCGCCCTCCACCTCACATGATGGGATGCTGCAGCAGTGGGACCAGACCAGCCAGGAGCCACGGGCCGGAGTGGGGCAGCATGACCAAATGAGCTGTGGTCCTCATTTGCCAAAGTGTGCAGATGGCAGGAATGAACAAACTGCAATACTTCCTGTGGGATCAAACTTTGAAATCCCCAGATGAGAGCTGTAACATCCCTTGGGGCTTTGTGGCTGCTGGCATCTTCAAGTTTTCAGATTCTGCCATGTCCCCCTCGTCCAGAGGCCAGGGAACACAGTGAAAACTGCCCAGAGCACACCGGATTCAGCCATGAACTGAGAGTGAGGAGTCCCTGTGTAGTTGTAGGATCCAGGCCAGTGCATGAAATGATTGCAGCCTGCTGGGCCAAGTGGGCAGAGTGAGCACAGCCGTGAACCCAGAGCTGAGCACAGCCGTGAACCCAGAGCTGAGCAAAGCCCAGGCAGAGGTGCTGCTGGCCACAATGATTTCCAGCTGGCAAAGTGGCACTGAAAGGATCCTGTGTCACTTAGAAATAAATATGATGAAAAAAGTGTGAAACTTGTTCACTGAAAGAAAATGTAAAGCATTTTGAAGGAAATTAAAGGAGATCTAAATAATTGGAAAGATATCCTATGTTCATGCATCAGAAGACTAATTATTACTAAGATGACAACACTGTCCAAATTGTTCTACAGCTTTAACACAATCCCTACCAAAATTCCAGCTTCTTTGTTTTTGCAGAAATTGCCAAGATGATACCAAAACTCGTATGGAAATGCAAAGGATTCAATATACCCAAAGCAAACCTTGAAAAAAAAATAAAGTTTTAGGACTTACATTTCCTAATTTCAAAACTTACTACAAAGCTATAGTAACCAGGACAGTATGGTACTGGTATAAGAATAGACAAATAGATAAAGGCAATAGAAGTTAAAGTCCAGAAACCAACCCTGAAAGTAGTGGTCAATTGATTTTCAATAAAGGTGCCAATATACCTCAATAGTGAAATAATAATCTCCTCAACAAATGGCACTGGAAAGCTTGTTATAGACTGAAAGAAGATAAAGTTGAACCCCTACTTCAAGATATATTCAAATTTTAATTCAAAATGAATCAGAACTAAGTTTAAAAGCTAAAATGATAAAATCCACAGGGGAAAAAATATGAGTAAATTTTTGTAATGCTGAATTAGGCAATAGTTTATCATATATGACTCCAAAAAACACAAGTAACAAAAGAAAAAGTAAATTTACTTCACGAAAATTAAATACTTTTTTATTGCAAAGGACACCATCAAAGAATTGAAAAGGTCTTCCATAGAATGGGAGAAAGTATTTGCAAATCCTATGTCTAATAGAAGACTATGTCTAATATTGTATCCACAATATATAAAGAAGTTTTTTGCAATTCAGCAACTAAAAGACAAATATCCTAATAAAAATGACTGAAGGATTTAGGCCAGGCGTGGTGGCTCACGCCTGTAATCCCAGCACTTTGGGAGGCCAAGGCAGGCAGATCACCTGAGGTTGGGAGTTCAAGACAAGCCTGACCAACATGGAGAAACCCCATCTCTACTAGAAATACAAAATGAGCCAGGCATGGTGGTGAGTAATCCCAACTACTCAGTAGGCTGAGGCAGGAGAATTGCTTGAACCCAGGAGGCGGAGGTTGCGATGAGCCAAGATCGTGCGATTGCACTCCAGCCTGGGCAACAAGAGCAAAACTCTGTCTCAAAAGAAAAAGAAAATGACTGAAGGATTTAGACAGACAGATAGACATTTCTCGAAAGAAGTTATGAAAACAGCCAATTAATATACCAAATGATACTTATTAATATAGCATTAAACAAATATAAATCAAAACAACAAAATATTATTTTATATGCAGAAAAATGGCTGAAATAGAATAAGATAGATGATACAACAAATGTTAGTGAGGATGTGGTGAAAAAAAGAACCCTCGTTTATTACAAATTGGCACATAAACAGTACAGCCACTTTAAAAAACAAACAGCTCTTCAAAATGTTAAAGTTCCCATGTGACCCAGCAATTCCAATTCTAGATATATACTCAAAAGAAATTAAAATATATTTTCCATGACTATTGTACACAACTGTTCATAGCAGAATTATTTATAGTGGCCAAAATGTGCAAACACCCAAAATATTCATAAGTGGATGAATACATAACTAAACACGTACTTGGCAGTAAAATAGATGAAGTAATGATGCATATTACAATATGGCTGAGTGCTGATAGCATTATGCTAAATGAAAGAAGTCAGTCACAAAATACCACATTCTGCATCATTCAAAATTTATTAAATATCTAGAAAAAGTAAATTTGTAGAGACCAAAACTAGGCTGTTGTTTGGCAAATGATGAGAGGGGAGAAGAATGAGGTATGACTGATAATAGGGTGGTAGGTATGTTATGGAATTAGAGAGTAGTCATGGTTGCAAAATTCTGTGACTGTATTAAAAATCACTAAATTGTGCACTTTGAGCCAATTTTATGGCAGGTGAATTATATCTCAATAAAATTGTTACAAAAAATGCATTAAAAGGAGAGTCTCTGACCCAGAATGAACCTTAACAATTATTTGGCCTTCATCTATTTATTCAACAGATTAGAAAATTGAGGCCAAAATAGGATACATTAATTATTTAAGGGCTCAAAGCTCAAGACCTCATGGACACTTTGTTTCCTCTTTTGTAAGAAAAATGAGGGGGCACCAATGATTACTCTGTAAACTAGAGATTAGAGTAGATATCCTAGCTAAAATACTCAAATACAATATAAATAGGTTACAGTAACTACACTGATCAAAAGAAATAGTTTTGTGCCTGTATAAAATATGTGACAATGTGTCTTCCAGTTCTTGCATATGTCATATACTCTATATTATTCTGCCTCCAATGAGACACACTTGGAAGGCACTATGCAGTATTATAAATCCACTCATTCATTCTTCATGTGTTAAATCATCTACTCAATACAAAGATCTGAGCTAGGCTGGGGTAGTTGGTGATGGTAGAAGGGTAAAGGGATTCAAAATATACTGGTTTTTTGTCTCTAAGAAGCTAAAATCCAAAAGATTTAATGTACCTATCACAACCTCTTAATGTAAGTCAAGTTTCATAGGACAAAGCTGACTCATTTTAGACTGACAATTGTAACCATGATATGCAGACCATATTTGTGTGATTCCTCATAATTAGGCCTAAATTTTGAGACCAGATTTATACTGCAGGATTTGGAGACTTTTGGAGACTGCTATTTCTACATAGCATCAAGCTTAAAATATGATTTTAAGATCTTGATGCAGAGTTCATATACCTCACCAGAAAAGGCAAAAACTTCAAAGAAACTTCCCACAGAATTAATCTATAGTAATAGTGAGAGAGGAGGAAGGAAGAAATCAGGCAGGCAGGCAGGCAGACAGGCAGTTAGAGCGGGTCCTCAGTATAACTCCTTCAAACCAAGAACAGCCTGAGAATCAAGCTGCAGGCCCAAGATAAGAAAAAGCCTGTGTTCCTAAGTATAAACACCCACCCTGTGAGCCCAAATGAAAAAATTCCACTCCTTTTTTGAGCATTTTTCTCTCCCCTTGACACACCTTTGTCCCATTTCGTGTGCTTCCACCTAATTGGCTCTTACCTTTCACCTGTTTTGCATATACCTATCTTTCTGTGATTGGCAGGGGGCCAAATCTTCATTTACATAAATTGAAACATCACTCTAGCTCCTGATTGGTTGTGGGCCAAGGCTTCACTTCTGCCTTTAATTGGATCTTTACATTATCATGTCTCTTTCTGAATGGTGCTTTTTCCAAAAGGGCCTGCAGACCACTCAGTGCACTCCTTATTCCTAGTCCATAAAAACACCAAACTTAGTACCAGAGTCAGCAACCCTCCTTCTGGTCCCCTCTTGCTGCTGAGAGTTTTTCTGTCCCTTAATAAATCCCTGTGTTACTCAGTCTCCTGTGTCCACGTTGCTTATTCTTCTTAGTCATGGGACAAGAACCTGGAACTCACCGAAAAGCAGGAGCGAAGGAGCTGTAATGGTGTAATGGTCCTGCTCACTGAACTGCTGGTGGCAAGGGTCAAAAAACTGTAATATTTCCTCCTGCTCACTGAACAATGGGAGTGAAGAAGCTGCAACAACAGCACCAGAGGGTTGATTTGAAAATGGTGAGGCTCTCAGACAGCTTATTTATCTTGAACTTACAGACCAAAAGAACTTCTTCCAGAAGGATATTTGAAAAGTTGTAGAGTAAAAAAAAAAAAAAAAAACTAATAACCAACAACCACATGAAAAACATTAAAAAAATCTACCTGGAAAACTCTAGGAAAGTTAAAGAACAGAAATTATTTGAGAATTATTTGAATTTCAGCATCCCCATTTTATTAATCTGATCCTTGTATTGCAATGAAAGTTTTCTGAATGTCTTCTTTTTATCTTTAAATAAAGTGGAAATTCACAAGCAGTTAAAAGTTTTATAAGTGACTTTTATGAACATTATTTTTAAAATATTTGAATATACATATTCCTAGAGAAATCCTTTAGTAAACTCTACTAGAGTCTTCAAAGTGATTGGAAAATTACTTAAGGCTGCTTAGTTTCAAATAACCATGTGATTATAGATAGTCTATTCAACCTAAAAGCAATTTAGTTGACTAAGATAATTTTTTAATTTAAACTGACAACTCTCATAAAATAAGTTTCTTACCTTCAAAATGAGCTGCTTTTTTTTTCTGTGTGAAAATATTTGCTATTATGCTGTTCTACTGAAGGAAAGATAGTAGGATATATACTTTTTCTTCTGATAAAATATTGAGAAATGAAGGAATTGGTAAGAGAATACAATTCAAAGAAACAAAACAAAACTGTTTACAATGGCATGATTCACTAGACCTGAGTTGTTGAATAGTAAATTCCTTAAGGGAGTTGTTTTCAGTACAAGTCTTTCCATGATTAAATATTAAAATTCTGAAAAGCCTTCAAGGTTACCTTTACTTTTCATTAAAATCTTTGAAATTGGTGAAATGTATTAAACTATTAATCCAGGAACATTAATGCTTTTTGATTCAAAGCAAAACCCAAAGTAATAAAAGTAAAAGGAATTGTAATGTTTAGGTATTAACAGATGCCAAGTACTCTGAATCAAAAACAAAATAAAAATGTAGGTAAATGTAACAAGTATCCTGAGGTTCACTTGGCATTAGGATAAAGCTAAAAAACAACCTAATAAGATACCAGATATTGATAGACCTGTTAATTTCTAACCCAATTCTATTAAGTTGTCCACTGAAACTCTACTTTCCAAGCAAATTCTCTTTCTATATCAAGGGTCAAGAAAAGATAGGATTTCATAGTGTCTCATAACCCATTTTTTAATCTCTATACATCCTACCTGGCTTCTGACATACTGAGATACCAACTGACTCCCAATAAATTCAAGTACTCTCTGTTTCAAATCCTGAAATGTAGGCAGAAGTTCATACTGAACAGTGGGGGAAGCTTGGAAATAAACTTTCAAAGGTTCATGTGGTGAAGTTTGCAATTGCTAAAGGGCAGTTCTTTGGTAGCTATTTTTTATGAGGAAATTATTTAAACTTGAAACCTTTACACATACTGATAAGATATTATATTAGAGACTGACACTTATTAAATTTCCACTCCTAATTCACACATTGTAAAGGAAACAATTAAATATTTTGATTTACTGGAGATAGTAGACTCTAAAGTGTTTTTAATTTTAGATAAAAATTAGTTAGTTTTCTACAACTACTCTACACTGTTCTCTTTATTCCCCGTAGAAGTTTTTTTACCGTGGTAAAAATATATACATAAATTTTGCCATTTTTACCATTTTTTAGTGTACCACTTAGTGGCATTAAGTACATTCAAAGTGTTGTGCCGCCTTTACTGCTATTCATTTCTAGAATTTTTCATCAGGTCAAACAGAAATTTGGTACCTATTAAACAATAGCTTCTCATAGTCCCCTCTCTCCAGCCTGTGGTAAACTCTAGCATACTTTTGCCTCTCATAAATTTGCCTAATTTAGGAACCTCATATAAGCAAAATCATACATTATGTCTTTTGCATTTGGTTTATTTTACTTAGCATAATTTTTTCAAGGTTCATCATGTTGTAAAATGGCTCACAATTTCATTCTATTTTTTTATTGATTTTTTGTATGTGTACACCGTATTTTGGTCATCCTCTTGATTGACATTTGGGTTGTTCCAGCCACATTGCTCCACCTTACACAGTAAAATCAACAGGATGGTACAACTATTTGTCTGTCCATAGTAAGGACACAGCCCTCCCTTTTCTTCCCCTACTTTTTAAAATTTGACTGATATGGTTTGGTTCTGTGTCCCCACCCAAATCTCATCTTGTAGCTCCCATAATTCCCATGTGTTGTGGGAGGGACCCAGTGGGAGATGATTGAATCATGGGGCAGGTCTTTCCTGTGCTGTTCTCGTGATAGTGAATGGGTCTCATGAGATCTGATGGTTTGAAAATTGGAGTTTCCCTGCACAAGCTCTCTCTTTTTGCCTGCCACCGTCCATGTAAAGTGTGACTTGCTCTTCCTTGCTTTCTGCCATGATTGTGAGGCCTTCCCAGCCACATGGAACTGTGAATCCATTAAACTTCTTTCTTTTGTAAATTGCCCAGTCTCAGGTATGTCTTTATCAGCAACGTGAAAACAGACTAATACAGGGACACTGGAGGAAGTAAAATCACTGTGTACTCCTTAGCACAGGCCAGATAACAACTGCCTTCATTGTTGGGTCACTTTTAGGATAACTTTATGAAAAGAAAAGAGGCTCATACCCCTTTCCTCACCCCCATTTCTTCTTTCCTACTACTCATAGTGGGTGAGCTTACTTCCTGCTTCTGACCTTCTCAGAAATCACTTCCACCAAAGCTGCTCGGCAGATTCAAGTTAAGTCTTGGGTCTTTCTTTTAAACTTTGTCTCAGTAAGTGTCAGTCTTTTATTTAATTTCCTTTCAATTGTTTAAAAGGATTTCGATAACTTCTGACCTTTAATGAAATTGAAAAATGAAGTTCACCATAGGCTAGTTAATTACATTTGCATTATCTCCAACAGCTGATCAAAAGAAAATGGAGTTCTATATATACTTCACTACAAATTAATAAAATATAATTTTAACACAAATTGTGGAAGTCATCTTTTTCTATTTCACAATATAAATGAAGGTTAAGTAATTTTCTTTTAAATTTACGCCTTCCACCAAAAATACCCCTTTTCTAATCCATTTTCAGATGCAGGATTTCTAAACTACAACAACTATAACCATAAATATCTAACTTTTAAAATGTGCCTTTGCTCATCTTGACACTGTGCCCATATACTTCAACCCTGTGCAAAGGTAGGTTTATTCAGGGGATTGGAAAATATGTCTTGGTGTAGCCTGAAATCTGTCATAAGAATTGCTACCTTGGGCATTGGCCAGGTTATTCTTTAAACTTCTCGTAAGAACTCCAGCTTTTTTTTTTTCTTGCTTCATAATTTTCAGTAATATTTCAAATTAACTAAATAGAGCTCTATAAAAACATACAGGTTCTAAAGAGATTTTTCTGAATCCATGATGTTTTAGTTACTGAGATTTATTCATCTACACAATTATTTGTCATACAACTTAATCCATTAATTACATTTACAAGCTTCTTCTATTCATTCTATTTTCATTTATATATGATTGATAGAACCCCATAGTAGAAGAAGAACATGGGGAAATACCTCATGTTTTTGGCAAAAGCACTGGTATGTGAATTTAAATTGAGACAATTTTAAGATAGTAATAAAAATGTAAAATTCTATGTAGCAATTCTGTCAGAAGATATGGATTTTAGAATTCATGCGATCAATATAAATTATTATTTATCCCTTCATCACATGTGGACCTTAATGTTCTAAGGGAAAACAAATGACAGATTAAAATACAAGAAACAATAATTTTTTTGTATTTAACAATTTTTCTTGTACTCAGGCTAAAAGAAATGAAGCCTGAATAAATAATACCTGGCAAAACTGGCTCTGGATTCTATTTGATTTTTTCAAGGAAAAATATGTCTTTTATATTGCTTTTATTATACTACTTATTCTCTAATTGATTAACTGTATTCCATTATAAATATAGTCAATAATTTTTAAAGAAGTGTCTTCAGATGAAAATCGATAATACCTGTTTTTTGTTACCTAGATACTTACTTGATTTTGTACAGATAAAATAAGCCAGACTTTATTTGATATTTATAATGTCGCTAAAGGGTATGGTTTATAATATTTTGTTCATACATTAATGAAAACAATATAAGTAGAAATAAAATAGTGCCAGGAAACCATTGTTCTCTCTACAATGTGATGCTGTATAAATATAATAAGTTTTTACTATTAGAAGCGAGACTACTTGATCAAATTACATTAAGAATCTAGTTATATTATTATTGTGGCTTTCTCTGCATTTTTGGTTACCTTAACAGAAGAAAGATAAGGGTTGCAGGAAAATACCAGGTTCCTAAATATTGTATAGTGCAGGGACTGGCTAAGAACTTACTATTCTCCTAAGAAAGAACTTGAAAACACGATTGTCTTCATCCATTTCTCCCCCACACTTAGCCAAACCCTTCTTGCCTTTCCCCTTTAAAAGCTACTTTGATTCCCATCAATTTTTTCTTTCTGAAATTTGTACCAGCAATTCTTATTAACTTGTGTGTAACATCCTATGTAGTTGGGGACGGGGGAAAGAAAAGGAAAAAAGAAAAAATCACTGTTTCCTGGTTTCCTTCATGCACAATTTTAAACAGCTAATGTCTCAGCTGTAGTTAACTACATATTTTCTTCACTATGTCACAACTATCTTCACAGTATATGAAATGTTATTTTAATATAGGTATTAAATGGGACAGCCATCTGCAATGGCTATAATCTTTGGTTTTTCACTTAAATTATGGAAACATGATCATGCATCCATTACCTCAAAATGCAATGTGGGGCAGGACATCTAAAAACCTGGGTTGATACTATGTGACGTGGGGCAAAACAGTTATGTTCTCAGAAACAAACTGCCTCCCCTGTAGAACTGAAGACTTCATTGTGAATCAAATGAAATGTTGTATCACAATTCTCTTTGTAATTTATGAAATGAGAAGACATTCAATTTTTTGCAAAGTTTGGAATATTCTAATTACTGAATGAAAGAGATTAGGAAAGTCTAAGTAGAGTAGCTTTAACTTTAAAA
This sequence comes from Pongo abelii, assembly GCF_028885655.2. Classification (NCBI taxonomy): domain Eukaryota; kingdom Metazoa; phylum Chordata; class Mammalia; order Primates; family Hominidae; genus Pongo; species Pongo abelii. Next base: position 178,048,606 of record NC_071988.2, on the reverse strand, counting down.
TATTACCTTTTTAAATCAATGCAAATATGAAATGGAAAGTAGGCTAAGTTGATGGCAACTGTGAATGTTGAAAATCCTAAACATGGATAAATAACTAAGACCAGTAAAAGTGAGTGCAATAGTCGAACAGGTTTTTTAAACAATAATCTATGTTTTCTGATCATTTCATGCTGAATCTGTATAAATTAAACATTTACTAACCATTACTACGTGCCCAGATGTTTCTTTTTTCCATTTCATTGGTCTTTGTTAAGCTATAATTATCTAGGTAAGATAAAACACAAAATTGAGTGGGTGTGGCACACCAAAAAATACTCACGATAATTATATCCAGAAGTGCACCTTTAATTATATCCAGAAGCACACATATTTGAAGCAAATATTTGGTTAAAATCTAAAGAATAAATACTAATACTGAAATGTGAGGGTTTTTTTGCAACACAGTAAAATAAGATCCAGTATTTGAAATACAGTTTTGGCATTTTTTAATGAATTTTGGAAAGTAATTTTATTAGAGTCTCAGGCTATCGTGTGTGATATGTATGTAATAATATGTACTTTTAATATTTGTTCTGAGGATTCATTTCTAAAACATCATTAAAGTCAGCATGGTGGTAAATTTGGGTTTGGTCATGCTTTACTCCTTAGCATCCGAATTCCTTCTTCTCTTTTTAGGGACTGAGATTTGAAAAAGAATCTGAGGCAGTGGCTCACACCTGTAATCCTAGCACTTTGGGAGGCCGAGGCGGGTAGATCACCTGAGGTCAGGAGTTCAAGACAAGCCTGGCCAACATGGTGAAACCTCAACTCTACAAAAGATACAAAAAATTAGCCAGACATAGTGGTGCGCGCCTGTAATCCCAGCTACTCAGGAGGCTGAGGCAGGAGAATCACTTGAACCCTCAGGGCGGAGGTTGCAGTGAACTGATATCACACCACTTCACTTCAGCCTGGGCTAAAGAGTGAGACGCAGTCTCAAAAAAAATTATTATTATTATTATTATTTTTATTATGGCATGGCAATTTACACAATCCTTATCAATCAGATGTTGCTTTCCTAGACCTTGCATCTAGATGCAGGTGACCTTCCCACTAAGATAGAAGAATTTAGAAAGGGTTTAGAGTTCACAGTGGCAAAGTGGTATCTATTTTGCATGATGGTGCCCAGCATCCAACTGTGGTGCCAGCAGCCTTTTATTGGTGCCATTCATTGACTGGAAGCAATGTTAATTCCACTCAAAGCCGATGTTCCTGTGGCATTACCTTGGTGGTAGTCAGCCACCTACTTGACCTTGTATCACACCTACTTTCAAGTCTTCCAATAAATTATGTTTCAGTAAATCAGCATTGGTTTCTGCTATTTTCAAAAGGAGTCCTGAATGCAAAGCCTAGTACATGATAGACTCTCAATAAATATTAGTATTGTACTCTCCAAATACTCCCATTACCCATCAACTAAAGCCCACCTATTCCATAAAGTGTGTGTGCATGATGTTTCCCAGCATTCATAGGTGTGTGCATGTGTGTGTGCATATACATACACACACATATATATGTAATGATAAGAAATTGGTTCACATGATTATGGAGGCTGAGAAGCCACAAGGTCTACAGTCAGCAAAGCTGAAGACCCAGAAGAGCCAATGTGTAGTTCCAGTCTGAGACTGAAGGTCGGGGACCAGGGGAGTTAATGGTATAATTTTCAGTGTGAAAGCCAGCAGGCTTGAGACCCAACAAGAACTCATGTTTCAGTCCCAGTCAAAAGACTGGAAAAAGATCAAAGTTCAGCTAAAGCAGTCACACAGGAGGATTTTCCCCTTTTCTCTTCCTGCTCAATAATTTTGTTTTATTCAGGTCTTCAGTGGACTGGATGCAGCCTAGCCACATTAGGGAGGGCTATCTACAGTACTCAGTCTACTGATTCAAATGTTCATCTCATTCAAAAATACCCTCAAAAACACTTCCAGAATAATGTTTGACAAAATATCTGGGAACCCTTTGGCCCAATCAAGCTTACATTAAAAATTAACTATCAGAGAGCAAGAATGTAAGAAGTTCAGTATTTGTTCTGGAACATTTAGTATGCAGTATGCCCAAGAAGCAAAGAAGATAATAGAGAATGGAAAAACCCTTGCCCAAGCTGAGAGATGGGTATTTGAAATTAGTACTGGGAAAAAGGGTGCTTGTTGTTTCTATTTTTTTTAGTTGTTAAACAAAATGACTAGAGCAAAAAGATGAAGGGTGAATAAAAACAGAATTGTATTAAAAAAATAAAAAACAAATTTGTGGCAGTTTTACATTCGTGTGGCGTACAAGTGAAAAAAAAAACACAAGAAGTAATCAAAAGGCAAAGTTGAAATGAAGTGGAAAATTAGACCATCTGCATATATGTATACATTTCATATTCTGTACAAGTCTTTTTAATCATATTTTAGACTACATGAAACAAAATGGCTTTTGTATTCACAGTACAACTCCTCTATAACTTAATAAATACAGTTACTTTTTATTATACTTTTGATTCAAAAATGCAATCAAGGAAAAGGCAAGATTGAAATTTGTGAGCTTAAATGCAATCAGTGCAGAGAGCTTGATGCTCTTGCTGAATGGGGAATTGTGGAGGCTCAGAATGACTACCTGCTTTGAAAATGGGGTTCCCTGCTCTTTCTTACCCAAGCCTTGACATTTACTTTTTTTTTTCTTTAGATGGTATTTCACTCTTGTTGCCCAGGCTGGAGTGCAATGGCATAATATTGGCTCACTACAACCTCCGCCTCCTGGTTTCAAGCGATTCTCCTGCCTTAGCTTCCCAAGTCACTGGGATTACAGGCATGCACCACCACACCCAGCCAATTTTGTATTTTTAGTAGAGACAGAGTTTCTCCATGTTAGTCAGGCTGGTCTTGAACTCCTGACCTCAGGTCATCCGCCTGCCTCGGCCTCCCTAAGTGCTGGGATTACAGGCATGAGCCACCACGCCTGGCCGATATTTACTGTTTATCTTCTCCTCCCCAACTCTTTTCTACCTAGAAGACAATAACTTAAGCCTGCCTATATTTGAGAACAGAGTGGGTAAGGAAGCCCATTGTCAACTGCAGAATGTTTGAAATTGCATTATCCCTGAGTGTTTAATAGCAACATTTTCCTCTACTAAATAAATGCTGTACACACACACAGACACACCCCCAACACACACATACACACACACACACACAAATACATATGTATTTATTTAAAACAGAAAAATATTATTTTTGTATTTTATGCTAAAAGATATTTAAATCTTGAACTGAATTCACATATCACTTCCCATTCATTCATTTTTTAAGCTAAGAGTACGAACCTAAATGAAGCTTTTCTTAGTCATTTGAAAGCTGTCATGGTCCAATCACTTCTGAAGGAAATATTTTAGCAATTACTTTAGTCAATGTGCATGGCAATGGTCAGGGACTTTATTTTATTCAAAATAAGTGGCAGTCAATAAAGTATTGCAGATGATAGACATTTAGGAAATATTAGCTGAATTATTCAAAAAGAAGTACAAAGTTTCTACCAAATATATATATATATATTCAGTAGATATATATTCAGTAGATATGAATGTGTATATCGTGTCCAACTAAACAGTGCTTAGCTTATTATAACTATAATATGACTAGATTTCTTCCATTTTCCTATATCATATTACATAAATTATTATTTATAAATCTCTAAAGGACCCATGGAATTTAATATAAATTATAACTATTTCATTTACAACGCACTTACAAACTCCATTTTCTATGGATCTTCTGATAGTGTTTGCCTTATTTGAATAATAAAATTGTCCAGAAGGAGCTCATCACTCTAGACAGCATCAGGCATCTGCAGAGTTCATTAGAGATTGCTCCATAAAAATAAAAAATAAAAAAACTTCTTTTGCTACCATATGTTTCTTTTACAACTATAATAAGAGCTATTATCTACGAAGTGATGACTGTTTTCCAGGTAATCCATAAAACTTAAAAATGGATATGTTATCTTAACGGGTACTGAAACTTAAAAAATAAAATAAAATCATAAATTGTCCAAAGTCAAATTATTTGTAGATGGGAGAGATTCAAAGCCTGGTTCTCTTGCCCTGATGGCATCTTCCCTTATCCTATAATAGTATCTCATATTTTTCTACGAGAGTTTCTTTAACCTTTATGATATCTTTGGCTCTGACATGTTGTCTTCTTTAAATTTGCCCTTCCTACCCACCGTTCTCTTTCCCACCGTTCTCTTTTCCTGACCCAGCTGTGTTTTCTCTCCTGACGTTCTCCACGTGAATTGTGGTCACGTGCTATAACCGGCCCTCTCTCCTTTGGCCTGCAGACCTGGCCTGTAGAGAGTCCCACAGCCTCAGTGGGCACAGCCTGGTCTTCACAGGGCCCGCTTTGCCCCTCCTAGACTCTAGGATCATTGTGACTGGAACAGGAATTAAAAGAAATTTAAAAATCTGTAAGCAAAAACTCAGTTGTGTGTAAGAAAACCAGCTACCTCTGAGGAAGAGAAAGAGCTGAAGTCCTTTAAAAATTGACTGCCTATTTTTCTGTGGCTAGTGAGCCTTATCTCTCCCTTTCCCAGGCATTGTGAAGACCGTGTTTCTCTAGCTGTGCAGCTGCAAGGTCACTAGACAGATAATCTCAAGTCATAAAACATGTTGTTCCTTAAAAAGTAAGAAATAATGTAATGCATGTCTTAATTGAATAACTGTCTTTGTTTCTCGCTTCTGTAATACGCTTCCCCCTGCACAAATATCCCCCTGCCCCACAAGCTGCCCCTGCTTAAAAGGTAGCTTGACTCAGTCCTTTGGATGTTAATCCGACTGGGTCAGTGCACGTAAATAATGAAATAATTCCTCCTCAACCCCTCCGTCTCTCTGATTCCTTAATTATCCTGCTGCATGGCAACCATGACATAAGTCATAAATGAGGGGAACACTCGTTCTTCGAGAATATACACAATGGCTTTTAGTAAATTGGCAAACTTCAGCCCCAAATGACATTTGATTATCTTCTAAGTAAGCAAAATCCACTGCAGTCTTAACATGTAACTAACTAGGTGAAACTTAACTTTGTTAGCAGTTCTTTTTGACGTTTGACAGTTCTTTTGACATTTATTTTGCTTTAGAGAACAAAACAATTTTGAAATGTTCATCTGAGATTACTAATTGAACCTAGAGAGAGCTGAATGATTATGCTATAAATCAACCACATCAGCTATGACTTTCAGGGATAAGAAAATAAAAGAATTTATATTTCTGGGATTCATATGAAGGAATTCATTGCATGTAAAATAACAACTTTTATATGCTAATGTCCTCAGAAAGTAAAGCTTTGGACTAAAAGAATCAATAAACAAAATAATTTGTTTTAAATTATAAAGCAATACAAATACACTGTTTAACAATAGAAATTACAGATGAACAAAAAGAAGAAAATGAAATTTGTTAGCAACTCCATATATAACTAGATAACCACTGAGTGGTTTGTAAATGTTAATTTTTTTTTTTTTTTTGAGACAGGGTCTCACAGTGTTGCTCATGCTAGAGCTTAGTGGTGCAATCATGGCTCACTGCAACCTTGATCTCCCAAGCTTAAGCAATCCTCCCACCTCAGGCTCCAGAGTAGCTGGGACTACAGGGGCGCACCAGGATGCCTGAACTAATTTTTTAAATTTTTTTTTGTAGAAATGGGTCCATGTTGCCCAGACTGGTCTTGAACTCCCGGACTCAAGCAAATCCTCCTGCCTCGGCCTTCCAAAATGCTGGAATTACAGGCATGAGCCACTCTGTCCGGCCTTTAATATTTTTCTGTACATGTATTTTTAACGGAACACACTTATGAGGGTCACCTCCTGCACGTGTCCAAGAGGTATTCCATAATTTTGCACCAATACCACATTATCATAAACAATGTAGATTAAAAAAAGTCCTGATATTTTTATTTTAGACTAAACCCTCTGTTTACGCTACTTCTTCAAAAGTAAATTGACCCTTTGGATCCTTTATCCTCTCTTCTCATATGAATCTTACATTTGTTTGTCAGCTTCTATGAAAAGATCACAGGAAAATTTTTATTGAAATTTCATTGAATTTATAGATTGATTTGGCAAGAAGTTTTTAAAATCTTCCCATCTGCGGATATATTTGTTTAATCATTTACATTTTATATTAAGTCCTTCTATTTTTTTTCAAATTATAAACTATGCTGCAACTAAGTATTTATTGCTATATTTCCATATAAATTCTTAATATTTCTTTAAACTAGAATGCAATTGTTGAGTTTGAGGAAAGAACATTTACTGATCTGTTAATTCATAATTAAACTAAGGATAGTAAAAACATAAATTTTTAAAGTAATTTATTATTTTTCATATTGTATTAATATCTGGATTGTGTACAATTAGCAGTACTAGGCAGCTGAATTCAATGCCATGTTTGATTTGTTTATTTATTTACATATTTATTTTGCCATGTTTCCTTCTGAGAGAAAGGGCCTGTAATTTCCTGGCGTTCAGCTATCCAGATGTCCTGTCTGATGCCTGCATCTGTGATAGTAGAGTAAACAAAGGTCATATAGATTTACGTTTACGCACAGCTCCAGAAGCTAAGATGCAATTAGGTAATGTGCCACAGTGGGGCTTCTAATATCCAAAGGATATGAATAAAATTAGCACAGAAATACATGTTTGTTTTCTTCAGGCTTAATTCTTTTTCTTTTTTCTTTATTTTAGCCAGGTATCTGTCACGATAAGAAAAAAGAAAGCAAATCAATTCTTTCATCAAAGAAGTGGGGAAAACTAGAAGAAAGAGTGATTTCATAAGTAGGGAAAAATCAACTAAATAGAAAGAAATACAACTAACAGGAAAAGGATTATTCTTCACATTTAGCTAAGACGAAAGTTCTTTAAACAATGAAATAGTAATCCATGTCCAAACTCTTCCCTACTACGTGCAACATAAGTATTTGAAGAAACTGTGAAGTTATTTCTTTATTTTTCTTGCTTTTATTTTTTCATAAATGAAGTTAATTGTTGCCATAGGATATAACTTAGAATAAATCATTTCTGCCACAAAAATGTACAACACTTAATCAATGTCTTAAAATTAATAAACTCTGGGTTAACAGAATAATAAAGAAAATAGATTAAATTATTTGGATTTGAAAAAAGAGTATCTTACCTAAAACTGGAATTAAATGATGCAAGGCAATCACTGAGGAAATGAAAAAGCACACTTTATGTTTAGTCTGCTACTTTCCTGATAAAAAGTGTTATAAAAATAATACTGCTGATAAAATTGTGTATTTTCATAATTTGTGTATCTCATGGATGGTTTCTGTAACGGTCAATGTTATAGTTCTAATAGAACACACGGATGAAATTCTAATAAAAGAAACTCCTCTCTACAGAACTGCCCAATAGAACTTTCAGCAATAATAGAAATGTTTTTCTACACTGCACAATACGGTAGCCACTTGCTACATAGGGCAATTGAGCACCTTAAAATGTGGCTAGTGTGGCTAAGGAACTTAAGCTTATTTCACTTTATTTTAATTTTAAATTTAGCCATGTGTTCAGTGTCTACCCTATTTGGATGGTGCAGCTCAAGAGAATTATTTAGAAAGGAAGGGTGTCGAGTGAAAACACTATGTATGATAGATGAATTATTTAGAGACTGTGAAAAACTTCACAGGGAATGGACAATGTCAGCCTTAAAATTGAGATTTGGAACTTTCATTCATTTTGTGACATTTAATATGTTGAAAATTCTCTGAAATGCTGTGAGGAAAACAAGTAGGAATTAGTACAGCTAACCTACTTTTAAAAATCCAAAATGTTAAAAAAAAAAGGTTTCAAAGTATTGATTTTTCCAGAATATTTTCCAAAGATATTTTAATATCAACTTTATGGATAATGTAGGAACATATGTGATTATGAATTATATAATAATCCTGTCTTTCTCTCTATTTTTATATTTAAAAGAAAACATATTCTTATACCATACTATTGTAAATTAAAAATTAGGTAAAAGCTAGCTAAGGAAACTGGATATTAGCTAACTGGAAGGTTAATATAATCCCATCACTAAATAACTCTTGATATGCTATGATAATATTTTTCTTTTAATCTATCACCTGATGGAAAATTAAGGATAATGAGATTTTAAACAATTATTTTAAATGAAAAGGACTGTATAGAAATGTAGGTTTATTTCTTGTATTTCATAATAAAAACCTTTTTTCTAATACAAGAATTGGAAGCACAGGGCCTATAGTGTGAGATACAATTATATGCAGTCATACATACAGTAAGGGAATCATGACTAACTGGTTCTTATAATAAGTTACTATATATATAGATAGATAGATATAGATAGATAGATGGATAGATAGATAGACAGATAGTATATATCACTATATATAGTATTCAAGCAATTATCCTGCCTCAGCCTCCCGAGTAGCTGGGATTACAGGCACGTGCCACCATGCCTGGCTAATTTTTTGTATTTTTAGTAGAAACTGGGTTTCACCATGTTAGCCAGGCTGGTCTCGAACTCCTGACCTCAGGTGATCTGCCTGCCTTGGCCTCCCAAAGTGCTGGGATTAAAGACATGAGCCACTATGCCTGGTAGTGATTTATTATATATATCTACATATCACTACATATATAATGATTAATTGTACAAATTGGTTCATGTGATTCAATAGCAACAAAAGTTCAAAATTAGCTAAAAATAGCTCTAATACATTATAGTATATATATAGTGATTTATTATAAGAATTGTTTGATGTGATTTTGGAAGATATATATTATATATATCCTATTCAGTTAGCTATATCTACTTATTTATCTAGATAGATATAGATAGATTCAACAGATATATCTATATCATATATATCTATATACATCTATATCATATATATTTATATATATCTATATCATCTGTATTTATATATATCATATCTCTCCATCTCTCTCTCTCTCTATATATATATATATAGCTATATATATATATAGCTATATTTATCTCCTATTCTGTTTCTCTGGATAACACTGACTAATACAGAGTGTGACCAGAAGTGATATGTTTCATCTTCTCCTTGGGCATTGACACACTGGTTGTGCCTGTCACAGGCTGTCCTTGCCTGAATATAGATTAAGCTATGAAGCTATGACAATATTTACAATGCCTTGAGTAGGCATTCTTAACCTGGGGCTGATGAGAACCCAAAATTCTGTGGATAGAATTTTGGATCTGTGAGAGGAAAATTGTACTTTTATTTTTTTTCATTTTTTTATTTTTCCAGACCAAAATTTTTTGAAGTATTTTATTTATTGTCAAAAAGAAAATAGTGGAAATAAGATGATGTAGATGCAGAGCTAAGAAGACAGTCAGATCAATACACTGAATTATATTGTTATCAATTACACATTTGGCCATGTGATACATTTTATTATTATTATTATTATTATTATTATTATTATACTTTAAGTTTTAGGGTACATGTGCACAATGTGCAGGTTAGTTACATATGTATACATGTGCCATGCTGGTGTGCTGCACCCATTAACTCGCCATTTAGCATTAGGTATATCTCCTAATGCTATCCCTCCCACCTCCCCCGACCCCACAACAGTCCCCAGAGTGTGATGTTCCCCTTCCTGTGTCCATGTGTTCTCATTGTTGAATTCACGTCTATGAGTGAGAACATGTGGTGTTTGGTTTTTTGTCCTTGCGATAGTTTACTGAGAATGATGATTTCTAATTTCATCCATGTCCCTACAAAGGACATGAACTCATCATTTTTTAGGGCTGCATAGTATCCCATGGTGTATATGTGCCACATTTTCTTAATCCAGTCTATCATTGTTGGACACTTGGGTTGGTTCCAAGTCTTTGCTATTGTGAATAGTGCTACAATAAACATACGTGTGCATGTGTCTTTATAGCAGCATGATTTATAGTCCTTTGAGTATATACCCAGTAATGGGATGGCTGGGTCAAATGGTATTTCTAGTTCTAGATCCCTGAGGAATTGCCACACTGACTTCCACAATGGTTGAACTAGTTTACAGTCCCACCAACAGTGTAAAAGTGTTCCTATTTCTCCACATCCTCTCCAGCACCTGTTGTTTCCTGACTTTTTAATGATTGCCATTCTAACTGGTGTGAGATGGTATCTCATTGTGGTTTTGATTTGCATTTCTCTGATGGCCAGTGATGATGAGCATTTTTTCATGTGTCTTTTGGCTGCATAAATGTCTTCTTTTGAGAAGTGTCTGTTCATATCCTTTGCCCACTTTTTGATGGGGTTGTTTGTTTTTTTCTTGTAAATTTGTTTGAGTTCATTGTAGATTCTGGATATTAGCCCTTTGTCAGATAAGTAGGTTGTGAAAATTTTCTCCCATTTTCTAGGTTGCCTTTTCACTCTGATGGTAGTTTCTTTTGCTGTGCAGAAGCTCTTTAGTTTAATTAGATCCCATTTGTCAATTTTGGCTTTTGTTGCCATTGCTTTTGGTGTTTTAGACATGAAGTCCTTGCCCATGCCTATGTCCTAAATGGTAATGCCTAGGTTTTCTTCTAGGGTTTTTATGGTTTTAGGTCTAACATTTAAGTCTTTAATCCATCTTGAATTAATTTTTGTATAAGATGTAAGGAAGGGATCCAGTTTCAGCTTTCTACATATGGCTAGCCAGTTTTCCCAGCACCATTTATTAAATAGGGAATCCTTTCCCCATTTCTTGTTTCTCTCAGGTTTGTCAAAGATCAGATAGTTGTAGATATGTGGCGTTATTTCTGAGGGCTCTGTTCTGTTCCATTGATCTATATCTCTGTTTTGGTACCAGTACCATGCTGTTTTGGTTACTGTACTCTTGTAGTATAGTTTGAAGTCAGGTAGCATGATGCCTCCAGCTTTGTTCTTTTGGCTTAGGATTGACTTGGTGATGCGGGCTCTTTTTTGGTTCCATATGAACTTTAAAGTAGTTTTTTCCAATTCTGTGAAGAAAGTCATTGGTAGCTTGATGGGGATGGCATTGAATCTATAAATTACTTTGAGCAGTATGGCCATTTTTACGATATTGATTCTTCCTACCCATGAGCATGGAATGTTCTTCCATTTGTTTGTATCCTCTTTTATTTCATTGAGTAGTGGTTTATAGTTCTCCTTGAAGAGGTCCTTCCCGTCCCTTGTAAGTTGGATTCCTAGGTATTTTATTCTCTTTGAAGCAATTGTGAATGGGAGTTCACTCATGATTTGGCTCTCTGTTTGTCTGTTGTTGGTGTATAAAAATGCTTGTGATTTTTGTACTTTGATTTTGTATCCTGAGACTTTGCTGAAGTTGCTTATCAGCTTAAGGAGATTTTGGGCTGAGACAATGGGGTTTTGTAGATATACAATCATGTTGTCTGCAAACAGGGACAATTTGATTTCCTCTTTTCCTAATTGAATACCCTTTATTTCCTTCTCCTGCCTAATTGCCCCGGCCAGAACTTCCAACACTATGTTGAATAGGAGTGGTGAGAGAGGGCATCCCTGTCTTGTGCCAGTTTTCAAAGGGAATGCTTCCAGTTCTTGCCCATTCAGTATGATATTGGCTGTGGGTTTGTCATATATAGCTCTTATTAGAAGTTTTTAACTGCAATTTAGCATTTCCTTCAATAATGAAGGTTAACTAAAATCTACATAAGTAGAAGTGTTTGAAACTGCACAGTATTGAAACTGCTTTGCAATTATAATTAGTTGTCTTTAAAATGACATACATTTTATTTTATGTACTTACTTTAAAGCATTATTTTGAGGCAGAGCCATAGCTTCACCAGATGGCCGAAGGGATTCATGAAATGGTTAAAAACCTCAAACGTAGGGTATTGTGGAACAGGATGGGACAACCCTAGTTTCTGAAAGACTGGGTGAAGCAGAGCTTCTCTATCAACAAGGACCTTTCACATTGGTAGTGCTAGGTTTTAGAAATAGTTTGTTGTTTGATTTTTTTCTTAAAGCAATTTTATTTCACTCCAACTAATATACATATTTTACAAAGACCACAGCAGACACTGTATTCAGTGACGAAAAATTAGTGATATCACTATCAATGTCAACAAATCAGACAAATTAATGTCATAAAGATATCCTAATAAATGCAATAAGAAATGAATATAAAATGATAAAAATGGAACAATAGCAAAATAATATTACAGTTGTTACAGTTATCCATACAAAAACAAAAAATCTAGATAGAAAGTGTTAAAATTAGTTATCATACTGAGTCTTACGCAACAGAAATAGAGAGAAAATGTAATCTTTAAAATTACATTTAAGTTTTTTTTTTTTCAGGGTCTTGCCCTTTCATTCAGGCTAGGGTGCAGTGGCATGATCTCAGCTCACTGCAACCTCCACTTCCCTGATTCAAACAATTCTCATGCATCAGCCTCCTGAGTAGCTGGGATTACAGGCATATGCCAGCCACCACGCCAGGCTAATTTTTTTGTGTTTTTAGGTAGAGACGAGCTTTCACCATGTTGGCCAGGCTGGTCTCAAATTACTGGTCTCAAGTAATCCACCTACCTCAGCCTCACAAAGTGCTGGGATTACAGGTATAAGCCACCATGCCTGGCCTAAGATTTATTTTTTATTTTTTATTTTTTATTTTTTTGAGGCAGAATCTCACCCTGTTGCTCAGACTAGAGTGCCATGGCACTATCGCAGCTCGCTGCAGCCTTGAACTCCCAGGCTCAAGCAACCCTCCCATGTCAGCCTCCTGAGTAGATGTGAATATAGGCATGTGCCACTGCACCTGGCTAATTTTTTTATTGTTATGTAAAGACGAGGTCTCACTATGTTGCCCAGGTTTCTTTTGAACTCCTGGGCCAAGCAGTCCTTCCACCTCCGCCTCGCAAAGCATTGTGATTACAGATGTGAGCCACCGTGCTCAGCCCCAAGGTATTTTCAATAGCAACAAAAGTTCATAATTAGCTAGAAATAAATCTAACAACAAAAATGTAAAATTTATTAAAAGTAGAAATCTTTATTGAAAGACTTTAATATATTCCTAAATAAATTTTGAGATAGATCATGTTCCTATTTTTGAAATTATATCCATCCTGTCCAGTTTAGCCAGTAAACTCAATTTTAATTTAAATTGCATAATACTTCTGTGGTAATTTACAAAATGATTGTAGATTTTATTTTTTAAAAAGGAAAATGGATGGGGAGGGTATATACCCTTCAAATATCAAGATTTTGTATAAAGTGTCACACATACACACCCACAGTGAAAATGACAATGTGACTGGAAAATAGAGCAATAGAATAGAATAGAGGAAGAGGAAACAAAAGTCTCTGTTCATAGAACTTCGAGGGAAAGCATTAAGGGAGAAACAGTTGAACTGATAAATCTGCTGGGACTACAGTTACTCATATGGAGAACCAAATTACCTTGATCCTCACCTCACATTAAGCATAAACATAAATTCCAGATAGATTAAAGAATGAAGTTTAAAAAGAAAAACTTTAAAACTTTTGGAATAAAAGATGAGAGAATTGTTTTATGAACTCAAGGATTTCTTAAGTAAGATTCAGAAATACAAACAGTAAGAATGTTCTTAATTAATATTTTTTCTTAAAGAAACTTATTACATAAAAATGAAAATTCTAGATCTCGAAATAACATCTATAAAGTAAAAATTGAGCCAGCCATTTAAACTAAGACATTTGTAAAGCATAAAATTTAAAATTGATTTGTAGCTTTGGTAAATAAATAAATTATATTACCCAATGAGAATTGGAAAACTAAAAATAATTGATGAGGAATTCACAGAAGGAATCTGGATGTGGAAGAAACATGAAAATATGTTTCCTTTCACTAGTAGTCAGGAAAATGTTCATTAAAACAATAAGAATGTTGCCACACTAATCATAATGGCAACATTAATAAGTATGATAATATGTCCATGAGGATAAGAAACAAAAGGAACTCTTGAAGAAAAAGACTAAACAAAAATTACATTAAGATGGGTGATGAAGTCAAAATCTTCTAAGATACGTGAATTGTTTGAAAGTGATGGTAAAATACTATTTCTGGTTTTGGACTTGGCTAAAGGAAATATTCATGGTGAAAGTTCAAATGATCCACTGAAAGAATAGAAAGAGATCCTATAAATCCCGAGACAGCAAAGGGAAAGAAAATGGAATCAAAAAAATATCCAACGATCTTCCTCAAAAGGGAGAAGAGAAAAAAGCATAGAAAAATAAGGACAAATAGATGTAGAAACACAAATGACTATAAAAGCATCTGTGCCATGGCTGCTCTGGAATCAGACTGTCTGCATTCATAGCTCATCTCTACCATTTACTAGCCGTGTGATCTTACACAGATCACTTAACGTCTCTGGGCTTCAAATTCCTCATTTTTAAATGGAAATATGCATAGTGAAAACACAAACAGTCTCTGGGAGGATTAAATATTATATTTGGAGAGATTAGATAGATAAATGATAGATCAATTGATAGATAGAAAATATATTTGTCAAAAGAAAATATCTTACAGAAATTAAAAGAAAAATAAAAAGACCATGAGGTGCACCATTTGAGAGCTTTAACCTGATCTTTGTCACATGGAGGTTTAGATACAGATAAGTCACTCAATCAACACTGAAGAGATATGGAGAAGTTGAAGAAGATCCAGACAATCGTAATAAAGATATATTAGAGGGTAGAAAATTAGGCCCTTAAGAAAATATGGAGTTACACAGGCTGTAAAGTGAAAAAAATTTAAAATTTCAATCAATGACAACTTTCAAGTAATATAAATTCTGGGAGGAAATAGTGGATTAGAGCTCTTTAAGACAAGTGATAACTAAAATAGAGAAAAATACTTTAAAATACAATTTATTGGGCCTGATGCAGGGGCTCACGCCTGTAATCCCAGCACTTTGGGAGCCTGAGGTCAAGAGATCGAGACCATCCTGGCCAACATGATGAAACCTTGTCTCTACTAAAAATACAAATATTAGCTGGGCGTAGTGGCACATGCCTGTCGTCCCAGCTACTAAGGAGGCTGAGACAGGAGAATCACTTGAACCCAGGAGGCAGAGGTTGCAGTGAGCTGAGATTGTGTCACTGCACTCCAGCCTGCCGACAGGGCAAGACTCTATCTAAAATAATAACAATAATAGTAATACAAGTTATTAAGCTTTAGAAGAAGTTATTATTAAAATTATTTTTTATTAACCACCTATTATGTGTAGAATCTACTAAAGCAGGCCATAAACATAAAAGGAAATATATGACGTAGTCCTTGCTCTAAAATATGCCTCAATAAGCAAGTTCTTATCCTTGCTAGAGCTTGCAAGCCAAAATTCTAAAACTTTATCTGTATATAAATCAATAAGAAAGTTGCTAAAAATTCTGACTCTTTGCCCCACCCCCAAGATTCTGATTCAAACTTGTGATTGAAGGAGATATTTTGAGATGAATTTTTAATAAGCAACAAGGAATTAATAAGTCTTAGTTTAGTGACTAAAAGGAATTTTTATTATCTCTTTCATAAAGATCATTATCTAAAAGTGTTTATTAAGAATGTATCTACTTATAATTCTGTCAAATTTTACACAACAATTTCAAATTTGATATGACAAACATGACACATATATAATGTATCACATATGGTAGTGTTTTATGATACAATAAACTTCTTTACCAAAATATTTCTAAGGAAATTGGAAAGAGTACTTTGGATGATATTTTTCTGATTTCTTCTAGTTTCAAAATACAGTTTTTCCTACTAGAAAGAAATGTAGATATTCTGGGTTTGAAACTTCAGTATTTTGAAAGGATTATGTGTGCAACTCTAAATTATTTAGGGCACTCATATCCCAAAATAGGATAAATCACATAGATTAAAAAAAAAAAACCAAAAATCAACACCACTGCTGCCTCAGGTCAGGTGACTATTATTCTCTACTTCCTCCCCACTGCACAGTAGAGGTCTTTTGAACATCCCATGCCCTCCAACCCCAGTCTCCTGTTCATGCTGCTTCCACCATTTCAACTACCTCCTATATTTCCATGCTTTCATTTATGTTTTACCTGTCTTTCAAGACTCAACCTGATTGATCTCATCAAATGTTTGACTCTTTCATAGAATCTTCCATATCTTATTATAACAATTATCTTTAAAAATTATCCCTCACTAATATGAGAGTTCCTTAAAGATAAAGACTCTATAATGTTCATGTTTGCAACCCCAATTTCTAGGTTAGTAAGTTCTAGGCAAATATTAAATGAAAGAATTAGAGCAGGAATGGAAAAGTGATGTTATTTAAACTCCACAGTGTAGTCTACTCTCCATCCATCTACTTACTCATTCAACAAATACTTACTAAGCAATTATATGTGCCAGACACTTTTCTAGCCAATGTTGGTTTAACAATAAACAACAGATCAACAAACACAAAAAAATACCTAGTTCCCTGGAATTCACTTTGAAGTGGAAAGAGACAATCAATAAACAAGTAAAACATGTGATATGTTCAATGGTGATAAGTGCCATGGAGAAATGAAGTGGGAAAGTGGGATGGATAGTTTAGAAACAATATGAAGAGAGATGGCCTCACAAAGAGTTATATTTGAGTAGAAAATTGAAGAAAATAAACAGGAAGTCTATCTAGGGAAAAAGTTCTAGGCATTTAACAGCAAGTGCAAATTATTAATGAAAACTTATACTTTATTCAGGTTTTTTAGTTTTTACCTAATGGAATTTTTTTCCCAGGATACCATATTGCATTTAGCCATCATGTCTTCTTGGGCTCCTGTTGGCTATGACAGGTTTACAGACTTTCCAAGGAGATTTTTGATGCTCTTGACAGTTTTGAGGCATGCTGGTCAGATATTTAGTAGGATGTTCATCAACTGGGATTTTTCTGATGTTTCCCTGATGACTAGACTGGAACTATGTGTTTTTTGGAGGATGACCATTTACCAACAGTTGAATCTAGTAGGCTTTGAAATTTCATTTACGTTGAATCTTAAGATTTAAGAGTTAGGTCTGAGACAAACCACACAGAAGAAAGAGTAAGGTGAGAGGACAATGGAATTGAAACCTGGCTTAGGGTTCACTGCCTAATGCAATACAGGTGATAGGAAAACTATCCACCTATAAATAGAAAGCATGACAAATTCTACCAAGGAGATGATTTTCATAATGATTTATGAATACCTGGGACCATGGGCAGACAGAGCATGGTACCAAGAAAGCCAAGCAATGATGAATAATCCGGAGTCAGACAAGTACTTACCTGTCATAGAGAAGATTAGGCCTAAAGCTAAGGTAAACAAAAAGTGTTAGACCTGAGGAAAGGCAAAAGGGAAAGAGATAAATAAGACACATAGGACATGAAAGAGGCCTTAGCACTAGCACTATCAATTCATTTCTTATCTCAGAAAAAAATTTTGCTAAAGGAGCTCAGATTGAGTCTCTAGGGGACTTCAGTAGAGCAAAATAGGAGAAGCTAGAGAAAGGGTTTTAGGGGACGACTGCATAGTTGAATTGACCTAGTGAATTATGAAAACATAGAGTATATCCAGAGCTGGAATAACCGTATGCTATAGTTTTAAATATATTTATACTCGGATTCCTTTCCAATAACAAAAGTTTAAGCAAAGATCTGGTTTGTAAAACACAGAAAAGCTAGTGCAAGATTAAAGCTAAGTGGTTCACAGGTCCAAAATCTACTCATAGGTATTGGTAGCCTTTGCATTGGAGTTTGAGGCTTCTGTGAAACTCCTTGACACACAGGTTGAAAACCAATGATTTAAAGATTTTCTCTTCATAGGCACAGAAACTGAGGCCCAAACATAACATCACTAGTCAATCAAAAACTTTGAAAAAAATATTAATAAGTCACAGTGTATTGAATGTACTTCTAGATACTTATGCCTCTTCCATTCATCCCATTAATCCATTAGGCATTTTTAATATTTAACATTATAAAATGAATATTTAGAATGGTAGAATATCTGTGTTGCTGGCAGAACTTAATAATAGCTACAAAGGTCAATCAATGTTGATAACAAGAAACCATTTAACCATTAGTATAAGCCAAGTGCAGATAAGAAATTCAGAAATATTCTTGCGTTTTTCTCTCAGACTTCTCATTTTAACACTAAAAGGTATGATAAAATGAGAATTACTAACACGTACTTTATACAAGGTTCTATGGTGACTGGGTTGATCTTAGGATAGGTGAAAAAGGATTCTTGGCCAAGGAGAATTTATTATCTTTCTGGGATGTAATAATCCACAAAATGAGATCATTCCTCCCTGCCTGTCTGTCTCTTTCCTTGTACCTGCTCATACATGTGAAGTATGTGCAAATATGATTACATTAATTATTTTATAAAACAGCTCTGTAAGAAAGGACAGATTAGTGCCATATCAAAGAATACCTTTATTTATTCATTAAGAGAAATGATACATTTCAATATAAATTTTAAAAATGTTACTTGCAACTACAGAACTGGTTGGCATGGTGGTAAAAAAATGACAAAAAAACAAAAGGACCATCGAGAGAAATATTGAATGGCATGTGTTAGTAACTAGATGGATGGTAGTATAAACCAGAAATTTGAAAACCCTCTTTGTCCTGACTCTCATTATTTCCAGTTCTTGAAAAAAACTTATTTTTAATTTTATACTTTAGGGCTATAATGAGAGTATAGAGATTATTTTAATTTTTGCAATAAAAAGTATATGCAAACAAAATAAACTATTTGATTTATTTATTTATTTTTTATTTTGAGACAGAGTCTCGCTCTGTCACCCAGGCTGGAGTGCGGTGGTGCGATCGTGGCTCACTGCAACCTCTGCCTTCCAGGTTCCAGTGATTCTCCTGCCTCAGCCTCCCAAGTAGCTGAGATTACAGGCATGTGCCACCACACCCAGTTAATTTCTGTATTTTTTCGTAGAGACAAGGTTTCACCATATTGGCCAGCCTGGTCTTGAACTCCTGACCTCATGATCCACCTGCCTCGGCCTTCCAAAGTGCTGGGATTACAGGCGTGAGCCACTGCACCCAGGCTAAAATAAACTATTTCAATACTTTTTAAAGTTATATAAGAAAGATTAGATTGGAATTACGGTAAAGAATAATGCTTCATTAGAATCTATATCATATTCAAAGAGACTTGCACAATTTTTAAAGTATGCACATGAATTATTAACTGTTATTGCATCTCTAATGAACAGAAATGATGATTGCTCTATAATAGTAAGCAAGCTCTGAAAGACTAAATCATAGTCTGTCATTCTAAAATATTGGTCCAACCTGTTTTTGTACACTTGCATAGAAATATATTATGAAATTATAAAATTGATAATATGCTTTGTCAACTTTCTATAATCCCAACATAATTTAATATTTTAAGAATTAAAATTAATATTTTAGCAATCAACAATTGTCTTTGAAATACTCATTAAACATGTCTGGTGGGTAAACTATAGATTCTGGGATTCTCGTTTCAGGTCTGTGATTAAATTAAATTTAACAAATAAGTTAGATGGTCTCTTCACCAAGGAGAAGAGACCCACTGGGTTTATTTGTTTACATTTTCTTTTCCAGATGAAGTAAATAATAGCACAAGTTGTGCTATTACCATAAGGCATTTCTGAAATAGAGCAGCTGAGCTATTCTTTGGAAATGTACAAAGGAAAATAAAAGCAAAAGCAAGAGACTTTTGTAAATATTCTTGCAGGAATGCTGCTAGACAAACCATCTTCATGATATGTATGAAGTTCGATTTTCTCTCAGGTATATTCTATGTTGTAGAGAGAGTAGGAAAAATTACATAATTGAAAAATAGAATATAAAATGGTTAGAAATCCCCAGAAGGAATACCAAGAGTTTTAAAATTCTATGAAAATTAAAGTTGGGTTGTTTTGTTTTTAAGATTAAAAAATCTGTGCCTCAAGACCAAATTAGCATAGACAGTTCATTGCTAATAACTATAATTCAAAAGTATGAAGGGGGAAAACAAGGGAAAGATATGCCACCATTTATGGTAGATCTGAGCAATAGACATTATAGTCAAGAATGCCACAATTCTTTCACATCAAAATGAGAAAAGGAAGTAACATTTTATGGGATTAATTGTAAAGGCCAAGTACGTATATAATCAAAGGATTATGTCAAGATAGACGGACCTGTCATTAAAGTATCTATATAATCACACAGATATGGCTAATGACTGATCAATATTTGTCTTAGATTAAAAATAGCACTTAAAAATCTAAGCAAGAAATATATGAATGCACAACTAAAATAAAATTTGTAAGAAACCAAATTGTGCTAGAATTATACAATAATTTCAGAGATAATTATCTGGTTCCTATCATTTTTCATTTTTATAGCTTACTTAAAAATTCTTTGCTTTTCTTTTTATTTTTAATGGACACATAGTAATTATACATATTTATGGGGTACAATGTGACATTTCAATACATGTATCCAGTGTCTAATTATCAATGGTTTCTATCATTTTATTTTATGAGTTTTTGTTTCTTAGCTATAATCTTTTATGCTACCAATGATTAATAAACTAAATTAATAAAAATTAACTACTTCTAAACACTTATTGGAAGGAGAGCAGCTTTCTTTTAAAGATGTTTTGTAGTTATAATCTTTTATGCTACCAATGATTAATAGACTAAAATTAATAATAATTAATAGACTAAATTAATTACTTCTAAATCCTTATTGGAAGAAGGGCGGCTTTCTTTTTAAGATGTGCATTTGTAAATTAGTTCAAAATGTAAGAATTTTTTTTGAAATAAAGTTATCCAAAAGCAACAAGTTCCCAGCTTATTTCAGCCAAATAAAATGTCTTTCTCCTTTGAGCTCTCATAAAAATGTATCTCTTAAAAACAAAACTACCAAACTTTGATTTTAGTGAAATTTAAAGCTCTTGCAGGCTCTTCTGAATTTTCTAATCATTTTTCATGGACCTTAACATTATCTACATTAAATTATATTTTTAAACATGTCTTATCTCTTCAGTCATGCTTTATATACTAATTTAATTTTTATTTCCCTTCCCTCATATTTGCAGATATCGCCAAAAAGGTAAATATTTTTGAAATACTTGTTATATGACTGAATATCCTCTAGTTTATTTGGTCTGAAGATCTGAATTTTTATATATTGAGTTTGCTTATGGACATTTACTAATAAGTAAAATATATCATGAAAACATGTCATCTAAATTTATTAGTTTCTAGAAAAGTTACTCTCCACCTGTTGTTACTTCTAGGAAAGATACCAACAGAAAGGAAAAAAGTTTTATATAAAGATAATTCTTTAGAGAAATTCAATAAAATTTATTTCATAAATTCTGGTCTGGCAAACATATTTTCTTTGTCTTTAATGGCTTTTAATCTTTACAAGAATAATTTTCCAGAGTTATGCTTTATATTATTGTTTTAAATCACTTAAGATATGATAGCTTCTAAATATTAACGACATTTGACTTACTGATACAGAATAATTATCTTCTTTTGAAGGTTAACAATGTAAACCTGAAAGACTATGTTATTGGGTAAATCCTCACCTGGTCCTTGACATTTCTTGATACAACAAACTAAATCATGTCCATTAATGAATGACCCTTCGCTGCCATTGAAATTTTTGAATTTTAGAGATATATTGCATGGGTACAAAAATAAATTAATTCATGTATTCTTATAACCTCTGTCATATTTTTTAAAAAATTATGTCAGAATGGAGATACTAGACAATGAAAAGTTCATAGTATTCTACATGTGGGCCTCCCTAATTGGTGTGTGTTTCTTTGTGGTAGTTATGAGAGTGAAAGAAAACATACATAGATAAAATATGCTTCCGGGTACTGAGGATACTGAATTAGATGCTGTACTAGATGGTGTTGTGTCCCATTCAGATCTTTTATCACCAGCTGTGGTGAGTGTCAGCTGCTCTCAGTTCACAAACATCCCCTTTCTCTCAGAATTCACCCTTGGCAGACAAGAACCCCTTCCAGCAGAAGGTTATTTTACCTTCCCCCAGGAATAGCCCACATTCAAAGACTGACAGGGTACTGCAAAAGACTGCCCTAATGCTAAAAGGGAAGTCAACCTGTAGGGTGATTTATGTGGATTAGGCCAAGTGTAGACTTTACCTGAGAACATAGTATTTCTTGGCCCTCCCATTTTGTAATGTGCTTCCTTCATTCCCTTATGGAAGAAAAGAGAGAGAGAGAAGGAAAAGGGAAAAGAAGGGAAGGGAAGCGGAAGGGAAGGGAGGGGAGGGGAGGGGAGGGGAGGAAGGAGGAGAAGGAAGGAAGGAAGGAAGAAAGGGAAGGAAGGAGGGAAGGAAGGAAGGAAAAAGGAAAGGACTCACCTTACAGAGTCTTCGTCTCAGTCTTTGCTTCTAGGGAATCTGAACTAAGAGAGTTGTTACCAGAAGTATTTCTGGGAAGCACACTATAAATGAATTGTTCCTTCTCCAGCCTTCCATTCTGCAACCACCCACCCAAATGTTTAACACCCTCAGGATGCATTTCTGCACATGTTCCTCAGGTTCTTACGAATGCGTATTAGTCAGATCCCGCAATTCCTTGTATATTATTTATTCCCAAATTTGGCTTGTAATTACCCATCTGAGCAGCGGTGCTGAGACTTGACTTTGATTGTCACACTGGAGAAAAGGTCTTATACAGTGAAAGGGGGGCTGTTTCTGTTGAAAAGTTGAATCAGGAAAATTTCAGGGCCTCAAGATTATCATATTTGTCTACCTAAATGTGCTCATTCCAGTTGTAGCATCCTACTGTTTCCCTGTCATGGTCTTGATTTAACACAGGAGAGCTACTGCCAACCCATGTTAGTCTTCTTTCCAGACCCGGCCCCCTGGTAGTTAGAATCTTAGCCAGATTATCAGCAGTCTGCCAGAAGTGGCCAGAAATGCAAGACCCTTTAAAGCTGTCAGAAGTACTCTGGATTTCAGAGGCTGTCTTGAAGTGGAAATGGACTGTCCCGCGCCCATCATTCTCATTTTCTAAGTCCTTTTTTGGTACCAAAGGGAATAATCTTTTTTCACAGTTCTTATAATTGTTCCCTGTTAAGTGCCACAACCATATGATCTTACTAAACTTACTCTTGTTAAAAGAGAAACCTTAGGCACATTAAATTTAACAGAGTTTAATTGAGGAAAGAACAATTCATGAATGCGGCAGTCCCTGAAGCAGCATAGGTTCTGAGAGGGTCCAGCACAGCTGCATGGTTGAAGATTTATAGACAGAAAATGGAAGAAGCAAGGTACAGAAACAGCTGATTGGTTACGGCTCACATTTGCCTTATGTGAACATGGTTTGAACAGTTGGCTGCCTTTGATTGGCTAAGATTCAGTGATTGTCACAAGAGTAGGTTACAGTCTGTTTATACATCCAGTTAGGTTACAGTTCACTATATACAGAGAAACCTTTAGGCTAAATTTAACGTCCTCTTCTTGCACTTTCCCTCAGTTAAACAGAGGTGAATGTCTAATAATTGTGCTCCAGCTGCATTCCCAGTTGGTCTCCTACTACTATCCACAAGGGATGCTTTCAAATACATGAGAAATCCAACTCTAAATTTCATCCTGAAGATCTGTTTTCTAGATTCATTCCAGAAACTAATCATATTAACCCACATTTTCTGAATTAGAAGCAGAAGTTGAGGTAGAGATTAAAACGCTGATACTTTATTTGAGAGGTAAAAGCCCTAGTAGAAAACATAGAGTCAAACAAAAGAGTAGAAGAAAATGACACAATGTATGATCACACTGGCTACAGTTTGACAAACAGTCATGAAGAGATACAAAGTCACTAAGAAGCTGTGATGTTTAATATTGAGTGTCAACTTGATTGGATTGCAGGAGGCAAAGTATTGTTCCTAGGTGGATCTTTGAGGGTGATGCCATAGGAGATTAACATTTGCATCAGTGGACTGGGACAGGCAGACCCACCCTTAATCTGGGTGGGCACCATATAATCAGCTGCTAGCGTGGCTAGGATAAAAGTGGGCAGCGGAACTTGGAAAGACTAGACTGGCTGAGTCTTCTGGCTTTCATCTTTCTCCCAAGCTGGGTGCTTCCTGCCCTCGAACATGGGACTTCAAGTTCTTCAGCTTTTGGACTCTTGGGCTTACACCAGTGGTTTGCCAGGGGCTCTTGGGTCTTCGGCCACAGACTGAGTGCAGCACTTTGGCCTCCTTACTTTTGAGGTTTTGGGACTCAGACTGGCTTCTTTTCTCCTCAGCTTACAGATGGCCTAATTTAGGACTTCACCTTGTGATCCTGTCCCTCTAGAGAACCCTGACTAATACAGAAGCTAAGTTCCCTCAACAACTGAAACCTCTGGGAAAAAATTCAAAGAGGAAGCATATGTAAGTCTAGTCCACTGAAGAGAAAACAGAGGGAGAACTTACCTGCTCAACTCCTTCCCATCATCTGTTTCCTCTGTTGTCCAAGTTTCACTCAAGGAAGAAATGCCTCTACACTTCCTGGGTGCATCATCTGTTCTCTTTAGCAGCAACTCGAGAACCTGAATACCACTCATTCAGGATGTCACAGGGGAGGAGAAGAATCAATATGTTTATTTGGGATAGGACTTTTATTCACAAAGATTCTTAAATATTAACACTTGACATTATGCTCAAAGGAAGTTATAATAAATATTTTATTTTAAAAATAAATAATATACTATATATAGATACATTTATTTCATGTTTATAAAATATGCATATTGAAAATAATAATTTATCAAATACAAACATTTAAAGATGCTGTATGTTATGGATGGAATTGCCTCCCCATCTCAAATTCTTGCTTTGAAGCCCTAACTTCCAAAGTGACCATAGTTGGAAATGAGGGTTTTAAAGAGGTAATTAAGGATAAATGAGGTTGTAATCTAATATAACTGGTGTTTTCGTAAGAAAAGGAATTTCCAGTTCAACCACTGTGGAAGACAGTGTGGCGATTCCTCAAGGATCTAGAACCAGAAATACCATTTGGCCCAGCAATTCCATTACTGGGTATATACCCAAAGGATTATAAATCATTCTACTGTAAAGACACATGCACATGCATGTTTATTGCAGCACTGTTCACAATAACAAAGACTTGGAACCAACCCAAATGCTCATCAATGATAGACTAGATAAAGAAAATGTGGCACATGTACATCATGGAATACTATGCAGCCATAAAAAAGGATGAGTTCATGTCCTTTGCAGGGACATGGGTGAAGCTGGAAACCATCATTCTCAGCAAACTAACACAAGAACAAAACCAAACACAGCATGTTCTCACTCACAAGTGGGAGTTGAACAATGAGAACACATGGACACATGGAGGGAAATATCACACACCAGGGCTTGTTGGGGGGTGAGGAACTAGGGGAGGGCTAGCATTAGGAGAAATACCTAATGTGGGTGACAGGTTGATGGGTGCAGCAAACCACCATGGCACGTGTACACCTATGTAACAAACCTGCATGTTCTGTACATGTATCCCAGGACTTAAAGTATATTAACAACAACAACAACAAAAGACCAGGATTATCAGAAAAAAAAAAAAAGAAAAGGAATTTCCAATGTTATGCAAACCAGGGATGTGTGCACACAGAGGAAAGGATAGATGAGGATACAAGGAGATGGAAGGTCATGAAGAGAGGGCTGCAGAGAAAGCAAACCTGCCGACACTTTGGTCTTGGATGTCTAGCCTACAGAACTGTGAGAAAATAAGTTTCTGTTGTTAAGCCACTCAGCCTGTGATATTTTGTTAGAGCAGCCTTAGCAAACCAATATGCTGTATAACACTTATTGTGTTCTGTTTTGATTTTTTCCAATTTCTATTAATAGTCTAATAGTTTTCTCCAATTTCTATTAATAATCTGTCCCACCAAGATATTAATATATTGAAACCTAGTCTCCAATGTGATGGTATTAAAAGTGAAGGTCTTCAAGAAGTGATCAAGGCAGAGCCCCGGTGAATGGAATTAGTGTCTTAATAAAAGAGGCCTGAGAGAGTTTACCCTTTCCACTATGTGACGACACAGTGAGAGGGATCATCTGTACACCAGGATTTCTATTTTTCCATACTTCTTTTAGGTCAGGAACTCAAGACCAGCCTGGCCAACATGGTGAAACCCCGTCTCTACAAAAATACAAAAATTTGACAGGCATGATGGCAGATGCCTGTAATCTCAGCTACCTGGGAGGCTGAGGCCGGAGAATCACTTGAACCCAGGAGGCAGAGGTTGTAGTGAGCTGATATCTTGCTACTCAAAAACAAAAAAAAATCCTAAAACAACTTTTTATTTTTACATTTGTTTGATCTCCCAAAGCATACATAGAAATTATTTTTATGGTTATGTTGTTGCTATTTTGTACTTAGTTTCTTCATATTATATTATTTCATTGTTTGAGTATTATGTTAATCCTATTTCTTGGCATCATATTGTTCTTGATGTTGGTCTGCCATAATTCAATTTGTATTTATCATTGCTCTTAAAGTTAATGTGTATTTGCCATAAGTATTTTTTTTTTTATTTTCAGAAATGCACTTTGTCAACTTATCTCTTGGGAGCTTGAATTTGTTATAAATGTCACTGAGTCACTTAAATAGTCTAAGAGTAATTCATTTACTTAAATATTTGATATAGCATTTAGTTTTTTAATAAAATACTGATTTATATAAGATTTGAATATTTCAATCTTTCTGTTTATGACTGACCTATCACTTCAATATGGGAAATTTCTTATTCTTCCCCAGATTTGATCAATTCATTAACCCTAAATTATTGGACATACATTTTCCTTTTTATTTCTATGATTAAGTTTTGCCAACTTAATTTTATTATTATTATTATTATTATTATTATTATTATTATACTTTAGGTTTTATGGTACATGTGCACAATGTGCAGGTAAGTTACATATGTATACATGTACATTAGGTATATCTCCCAATGCTATCCCTCCCCCCTTCCCCCACCCCACAACAGTCCCCGAAGTGTGATGTTCCCCTTCCTGTGTCCATGTGTTCTCATTGTTCAATTCCCACCTATGAGTGAGAATATGCAGTATTTGGTTTTTTGTTCTTGCAATAGTTTACTGAGAATGATGATTTCCAATTTCATCCATGTCCCTACAAAGGACGTGAACTCATCATTTTTTAGGGCCGCATAGTATTCCATGGTGTATATGTGCCACATTTTCTTAATCCAGTCTATCATTGTTGGACATTTGGGTTGGTTCCAAGTCTTTGCTATTGTGAATAATGCCACAATAAACATACGTGTGCATGTGTCTTTATAGCAGCATGATTTATAGTCCTTTGGGTATATACCCAGTAATGGGATGGCTGGGTCGAATGGAATTTCTAGTTCTAGATCCCTGAGGAATCGCCACACTGACGTCCACAAGGGTTGAACTAGTTTACAGTCCCACCAACAGTGTAAAAGTGTTCCTATTTCTCCACATCTTCTCCAGCACCTGTTGTTTCCTGACTTTTGAATGATTGCCATTCTAACTGGTGTGAGATGGTATCTCATTGTGGTTTTGATTTGCATTTCTCTGATGGCCAGTGATGGTGAGCATTTTTTCATGTGTTTTTTGGCTGCATAAATGTCTTCTTTTTAGAAGTGTCTGTTCATGTCCTTTGCCCACTTTTTGATGGGGTTGTTTGTTTTTTTCTTGTAAATTTGTTGGAGTTCATTGTAGATTCTGGATATTAGCCCTTTGTCAGATGAGTAGGTTGCGAAAATTTTCTCCCATTTTGTAGGTTGCCTGTTCACTCTGATGGTAGTTTCCTGTGCTGTGCAGAAGCTCTTTAGTTTAATTAGATCCCATTTGTCAATTTTGGCTTTTGTTGCCATTGCTTTTGGTGTTTTAGACATGAAGTCCTTGCCCATGCCTATGTCCTGAATGGTAATCCCTAGGTTTTCTTCTAGGGTTTTTATGGTTTTAGGTCTAACATTTAAGTCTTTAATCCATCTTGAATTAATTTTTGTATAAGGTGTAAGGAAGGGATCCAGTTTCAGCTTTCTACATATGGCTAGCCAGTTTTCCCAGCACCATTTGTTAAATAGGGAATCCTTTCCCTATTTCTTGTTTTTGTCAGGTTTGTCAAAAGATCAGATAGTTGTAGATATGTGGCATTATTTCTGACGGCTCTGTTCTGTTCCATTGATCTATATCTCTGTTTTGGTACCAGTACCATGCTGTTTTGGTTACTGTAGCCTTGTAGTATAGTTTGAAGTCAGGTAGTGTGATGCCTCCAGCTTTGTTCTTTTGGCTTAGGATTGACTTGGCAATGTGGGCTCTTTTTTGGTTCCATATGAACTTTAAAGTAGTTTTTTCCAATTCTGTGAAGAAAGTCATTGGTAGCTTGATGGAGATGGCATTGAATCTGTAAATTACCTTGGGAAGGATGGCCATTTTCACGATATTGATTCTTCCTACCCATGAGCATGGAACGTTCTTCCATTTGTTTGTATCGTCTTTTATTTCCTTGAGCAGTGGTTTGTAGTTCTCCTTGAAGAGGTCCTTCACATCCCTTGTAAGTTGGATTCCTAGGTATTTTATTCTCTTTGATGCAATTGTGAATGGGAGTTCACTCATGATTTGGCTCTCTGTTTGTCTATTATTGATGTGTAAGAATGCTTGTGATTTTTGTACATTGATTTTGTATCCTGAGACTTTGCTGAAGTTGCTTATCAGCTTAAGGAGATTTTGGGCTGAGACAATGGGGTTTTCTAGATCTACAATCATGTCATCTGCAAACAGGGACAATTTGACTTCCTCTTTTCCTAATTGAATACCCTTGATTTCCTTCTCCTGCCTAATTGCCCTGGCCAGAACTTCCAACACTATGTTGAATAGAAGTGGTGAGAGAGGGCATCCCTGTCTTGTGCCAGTTTTCACAGGGAATGCTTCCAGTTTTTGCCCATTCAGTATGATATTGGCTGTGGGTTTGTCATACATAGCTCTTATTATTTTGAGATATGTCCCATCAATACCTAATTTATTGAGAGTTTTTAGCATGAAGGGTTGTTGAATTTTGTCAAAGGCCTTTTCTGCATCTATTGAGATAATCATGTGGTTTTTGTCTTTGGTTCTGTTTATATGCTGGATTACATTTATCGATTTGCATATATTGAACCAGTCTTGCATCCCAGGGATGAAGCCCACTTGATCATGGTGGATAAGCTTTTTGATGTGCTGCTGGATTCGGTTTGCCAGTATTTAACTGAGGATTTTTGCATCAATGTTCATCAAGGATATTGGTCTAAAATTCTCTTTTTTTGTTGTGTCTCTGCCAGGCTTTGGTATCAGGATGATGCTGGCCTCATAAAATGAGTTAGGGAGGATTCCCTCTTTTTCTATTGATTGGAATAGTTTCAGAAGGAATGGTACCAGCTCCTCCTTGTACTTCTGGTAGAATTCGGCTGTGAACCCATCTGGTCCTGGACTTTTTTTGGTTGGTAAGCTATTGATTATTGCCACAATTTCAGCTCCTGTTATTGGTCTATTCAGAGTTTCAACTTCTTCCTGGTTTAGTCTTGGGAGGGTGTATGTGTTGAGGAATTTATCCATTTCTTCTAGATTTTCTAGTTTATTTGCATAGAGGCATTTGTAATATTCTCTGATGGTAGTTTGTATTTCTGTGGGATCGGTGGTGATATCCCCTTTATCATTTTTTATTACATCTATTTGATTATTCTCTCTCTTTTTCTTTATTAATCCTGCTAGTGGTCTATCAATTTTGTTGATCCTTTCAAAAAACCAGCTCCTGGATTCATTAATTTTTTGAAGGGTTTTTTGTGTCTCTATTTCCTTCAGTTCTGCTCTGATTTTAGTTATTTCTTGCCTTCTGCTAGCTTTTGAATGTGTTTGCTCTTGCTTTTCTAGTTCTTTTAAATGTGATGATAGGGTGTCAATTTTGGATCATTCCTGCTTTCCATTGTGGGCATTTAGTGCTATAAATTTCCCTCTACACACTGCTTTGAATGCACCCCAGAGATTCTGGTATGTTGTGTCTTGGTTCTCGTTGGTTTCAAAGAACATCTTTATTTCTGCCTTCATTTCGTTATGTACCCAGTAGTCATTCAGGAGCAGGTTGTTCAGTTTCCATGTAGTTGAGCGGTTTTGAGTGAGATTCTTAATCCTGAGTTCTAGCTTGATTGCACTGTGATCTGAGAGATAGTTTGTTATAATTTCTGTTCTTTTACATTTATTGAGGAGAGCTTTACTTCCAAGTAGATGGTCAATTTTGGAATAGGTGTGGTGTGGTGCTGAAAAAAATGTATATTCTGTGGATTTGGGGTGGAGAGTTCTGTAGATGTCTATTAGGTCT
This sequence comes from Pongo abelii, assembly GCF_028885655.2. Classification (NCBI taxonomy): domain Eukaryota; kingdom Metazoa; phylum Chordata; class Mammalia; order Primates; family Hominidae; genus Pongo; species Pongo abelii. Next base: position 178,018,173 of record NC_071988.2, on the reverse strand, counting down.
GCTTGGTGCAGAGCTGAGTTCAATTCCTGGGTATCCTTGTTGACTTTCTGTCTCGTTGATCTGTCTAATGTTGACAGTGGGGTGTTAAAGTCTCCCATTATTAATGTGTGGGAGTCTAAGTCTCTTTGTAGGTCACTCAGGACTTGCTTTATGAATCTGGGTGCTCCTGTATTGGGTGCATATATATTTAGGATAGTTAGCTCTTCTTGTTGAATTAATCCCTTTACCATTATGTAATGGCCTTCTTTGTCTCTTTTGATCTTTGTTCTTTAAAGTCTGTTTTATCAGAGACTAGGATTGCAACCCCTGCCTTTTTTTGTTTTCCATTTGCTTGGTAGATCTTCCTCCATCCTTTTATTTTGAGCCTATGTGTGTCTCTGCACGTGAGATGGGTTTCCTGAATACAGCACACTGATGGGTCTTGAGTCTTTATCCAATTTGCCAGTCTGTGTCTTTTAATTGGAACATTTAGTCCATTTACATTTAAAGTTAATATTGTTATGTGTGAATTTGATCCTGTCATTATGATGTTAGCTGGTTATTTTGCTCGTTAGTTGATGCAGTCTCTTCCTAGTCTCGATGGTCTTTACATTTCGGCATGACTTTGCAGTGGCTGGTACCGGTTGTGACTTTCCATGTTTAGCGCTTCCTTCAGGAGCTCTTTTAGGGCAGGCCTGGTGGTGACAAAATCTCTCAGCATTTGCTTGTCTGTAAAGTATTTTATTTCTCCTTCACTTACGAAGCTTAGTTTGGCTGGATATGAAATTCTGGGTTGAAAATTCTTTTCTTTAAGAATGTTGAATATTGGCCCCCACTCTCTTCTGGCTTGTAGGGTTTCTGCCGAGAGATCCGCTGTTAGTCTGATGGGCTTCCCTTTGATGGTAACCCGACCTTTCTCTCTGGCTGCCCTTAACATTTTTTCCTTCATTTCAACTTTGGTGAATCTGACAATTATGTGTCTTGGAGTTGCTCTTCTCGAGGAGTATCTTTGTGGCGTTCTCTGTATTTCCTGAATCTGAATGTTGGCCTGCCTTGCTAGATTGGGGAAGTTCTCCTGGATAATATCCTGCAGAGTGTTTTCCAACTTGGTTCCATTCTCCCCGTCACTTTCAGGTACACCAATCAGACGTAGATTTGGTCTTTTCACATAGTCCCACATTTCTTGGAGGCTTTGCTCGTTTCTTTTTATTCTTTTTTCTCTAAACTTCCCTTCTCGCTTCATTTCATTCATTTCATCTTCCAGGGATGATACCCTTTCTTCCATTTGATCGCATCGGCTCCTGAGGCTTCTGCATTCTTCACGTAGTTCTTGAGCCTTGGTTTTCAGCTCCATCAGCTCCTTTAAGCACTTCTCTGTACTGGTTATTCTAGTTATACATTCTTCTAAATTTTTTTCAAAGTTTTCAACTTCTTTGCCTTTGGTTTGAATATCCTCCGCTAGCTCGGAGTAATTTGATCGTCTGAAGCCTTCTTCTGTCAGCTCGTCAAAGTCATTCTCCGTCCAGCTTTGTTCCGTTGCTGGTGAGGAACTGCGTTCCTTTGGAGGAGGAGAGGTACTCTGCTTTCTAGAGTTTCCAGTTTTTCTGCTCTGTTTTTTCCCCATCTTTGTGGTTTTATCTACTTTTGGTCTTTGATGATGGTGATGTACAGATGGGTTTTTGGTTTGGATGTCCTTTCTGTTAGTTTTCCTTCTAACAGACAGGACCCTCAGCTGCAGGTCTGTTGGAGTACCTGGCCGGCCATGTGAGGTGTCAGTCTGCCCCTGCTGTGGGGTGCCTCCCAGTTAGGTTGCTCAGGGGTCAGGGGTCAGGGACCCACTTGAGGAGGCAGTCTGCCCATTCTCAGATCTCCAGCTGTGTGCTGGGAGAACCACTGCTCTCCTCAAAGCTGTCAGACAGGGACATTTAAGTCTGCAGAGGTTACTGCTGTCTTTTTGTTTGTCTGTGCCCTGCCCCCAGAGGTGGAGCCTACAGAGGCAGGCAGGCCTCCTTGAGCTGTGGTGGGCTCCACCCAGTTCAAGCTTCCAGGCCGCTTTGTTTACCTAAGCGAGCCTGTGCAATGGCGGGCGCCCCTCCCCCAGCCTCGCTGCCGACTTGCTGTTTGATCTCAGACTGCTGTGCTAGCAATCAGCGAGACTCCGTGGGCATAGGACCCTCTGAGCCAGGTGCGGGCTATACTGTCCTGGGGCACCGTTTCCTAAGCCCGTCAGAAAAGCACAGTATTCGGGTGGGAGTGGCCCAATTTTCCAGGTGCCATCTGTCACCCCTGGAAAGGGGACTCCCTGACCCCTTGCGCTTCCCGAGTGAGGCAATGCCTCGCCCCTGCTTCGGCTGGCGCACGGTGCGCTCACCCACTGACCTGCGCCCACTGTCTGGCACTCCCTAGTGAGATGAACACGGTACCTCAGATGGAAATGCAGAAATCACCCATCTTCTGCGTCGCTCACGCTGGGAGCTGTAGACCAGAGCTGTTCCTATTTGGCCATCTTGGCTCCTCCCCCTGCCAACTTAATTTTTAAAAATTATTTTCGGCTGGGCGCAGTGGCTCATGCCTGTAATCCCAACACTTTGGGAGGCCGAGGCGCGAGGATCACAAGGTCAGGAGATCAAGACCATCCTGGCTAACATGGTGAAACCCTGTCTCTACTAAAAATACAAAAAGTTAGCTGGGCGTGGTGGCACATGCCTGTAGTCCCAGCTACTCAGGAGGCTGAGGCAGGAGAATTGCTTGAACCTGGGAGGCAGACATTGCAGTAGTGAGCTGAGATGGTACCACTGCACTCCAGCCTGGGCGACAGAGCGAGCAAGATTCCATCTCACAAAAAAAAAAAAGAAAAGAAAAGAAAAGAAAATTATTTTCAAGTCATAACCTAAATTTCAATTAATAAGTACTAAAAAATATAATTCATACATCCAAATAAGCAATGCAGCCTCTAAAAAGAATGAAACAGATTAAAGTATTCTTTTTTCAATATATTTTTATTTCCATAGGTTATTGGGGAACAAGTGGTGTTTGTTTACATAAATAAGTTCTTTAGTGGTGATTTGTGTGATATTGGGACATCCACCACCTGAGCAGTATACGCTGCACCTATTTGCTGTCTTTTATCCCTCACCCCCTTTCTACACTTTCCCCCTGGGTCCCCACAGTCCATTGTGTCATTCTTATGCCTTTTTGCATCCTCATAGCTTAGCTCCCACTTATGGGTGAGAACATATGATTGTTTGGTTTTCCATTCCTGAGTTACCTCACTTAGAATAAGAGTCTCCCATCACATCCAGGTCGCTGTGAATGCCATTCATTCATTTCTTTTATGGCTGAGTAGTATTCTATCGTGTGTGTGTATATATATATTTATATATAAAAAATATGATACTATATATATATAGCATATATTTTCATTACATATATAGCATGTATTTCCATGGATTTGAATCTTCTTTTTGCAGTTGATTTCCAGTTTTATTTCACTGTAGTCTGAGAGAGTGCTTGGTATAATTTCAATTTTCTTAAATTTATTTAGGCTCATTTTGTGGCCTATCATGTGGGCTATCTTGGAGAAAATTCCATGTGTTGCTGATAGAAGGTGTATTCTGAGGTTGTTGGATGGAATATTCTGTACATACATTTTAAGTCCATTTGTTCCAGGGTATAGTTTAAATCCACAGTTTTTTTTGTTGACTTTCTATTTCGACGACCTGTCTAGTGTTGTCAGTGGAGTATTGAAGTCTCCCACTATTATTGTGTTGCTGTCTATGTCATATCTTAGGTTGATTGGTAATTGTTTTATAAATTTGGGAGCTCTAGTGTTAGGTAAATTTATGCTTAGAATTGTGATATTTTCCTGTTGGACAAGGACTTTTATTATTATATAATGTCCCTCTTTGTCTTTTTTAATTGTTGTTGCTTTAAAGTTTGTTTTGTCTGAGATAAGAATAGCTACTCCTGCTTGCTTTTGGTGTCCATTTGCCTGAAATGTCTTCTTCCACCCCTTTACCTTAAGTTTGTGTGAGTCCTTCTGTTAGGTGGGTCCCTTAAAGGCAGCAGATAGTTGATTGGTGAATTCTTATCCTTTCTGCAATTCTGTATCTTTCAAGTGGAGTATTTAGGCCATTTACATTAAATGCTAGTATTGAGATGTGAGGTACCTTGCTATCATCATGCTGCTTGTTGCCTCTATACCTTGTTTTTTTGTTTTTTGCTTTTGTTTTTTAAATAGTATTTTTGTTACACAGGTTCTATGAGATTTATGCTTTAAACATGTTCTGTTTTGATGTGCTTCCAGGATTTGTTTCGAGTTTTAGAGCCCCTTTTAGCAGCTCTTGTAGTGGTGGCTTGGTAGTGGAAAATTCTCTCAGCCTTTGTTCATCTGAAAAAGATTGTATCTTTCCTTCATATGCAAAATTCATTTTCTCTGGTTACAAAATTCTTGGCTGATAATTGTTTCGTTTGAGGAGGCTGAACATGGGGCCCCAATCCCTTCTAACTTGTATGTTTTCTTCTGAGAACTCTGCTGTTAATCTGATAGGTTTTCCTTCATAGCTTACCTGTTGCTTCTGTCTCACAGCTCTTAAGATTCTTTCCTTTGTCTTAACTTTAGATAACCTGATGACAATGTGCCTAGGCAATGATATTTTTGCAATGAATTTCCTAGGTATTCTTTGTGCTTCCTGTATTTGGATTTGTAGGTCTGTACCAAGGCCAAGATAGTTTTCCTCAGTTATTCCCCCAAATATGTTTTCCAAACTTTTAGATTGCTATTCTTCCTCAGGAACCCCAATTATTCTTAGGTTTGGTCATTTAACAAGCCCAGGCTTCTTTGAGACTTTGTTCATATTTTCTTCTTCTTTCTTTGTCTTTGTTGGATTGGGTTAATTTGAAGAACTCTTCTTCAAGCTCTGAATTTCTTTCTTCTATTTTTTCAGTTTTATTGCTGGGTCTTTTCCAGAGCATTTTGCGTTTCTGTAAGTGTCTCCATTGTTTCCTGAAGTTTTGCTTGTTTTTTATTTATGCTATCTGTTTCATTGAATATTTCTCCCTTCACTTCTTGTATTATTTTTTGGATTTCCTTACACTGGGCTTTGCCTTTCTCTGGTGCCTCCTTGATTAGATAATAATTGACCTTCTGAGTTCTTTTTCAGGTAAATCGGGGATTTCTTCCTGGTTTGGATCCATTTCTAGTGAGTTAGTGTGATTTTTGGGGGGTACTATGGAACCTTGTTTTGTCATATTACCAGAGTTGGTTTTCTGGTTTCTTCTCACTTGGGTTAGCTCTGTCAGAGGGACAGTGCTTTGTCCCATGGGGTGTTCCCTTGATGTAGTACTCACCCCCTTTTCCTATGGATGTGGCTTCTTGAGAGCCGACCTGTAGTGATTGTTATCTCTCTTCTGGATCCAGCCACCCAGCAAGTCTGCCAGGTTCTGGGCTGTTACTAGGGGTTGCCTGCACAGAGTCCTGTTGATGTGCACTGTTTGTGGATCTCTTCAGCCACGGTTACCAACACCTGTTCCTGTGGAGGTGGCATGGGGTGAAACAAACTCTGTGAGGGTATTAGCTTTAGTGGTTTAATGCACTATTTTTGTGCTGCTTGGCCTCCTGCCAGGAGGTGACACTTTCCAGAGAGCAGCAGCTGTGGTAGTATGGAGAGGAACAGGCGATGGGCAGGGCCCTTGAAACTCCTTGAGTATACGCCCTTTATTTTCAGTTACTGGGATGGGTAGGAAAGGAACATTGGGTTGGGGCAGAGTTGGGCATGTCTGAGCTCAGATTCTCCTTGGGCATATCTTGCTATGGGTGCTGTAGGGGATGGGGGTGAGATTACCAGGGCAATGGAGTCATATTCCTAGGAGGATTATGACTGTCTCTGCTGTGTCATGCAAGTTGTTGGGGAAGTGGGGGAAAGCTGGCAGTGACAGGCCTCGCCCAGCTCCCATGCAATCCGAAGGGCTGGTCTCACTCCCACCATGTCCCCTTCAATAGCACCAAGTCTGTTTCTAGGCAGTGGGCGAGTAGGGCTGAGAACTCGCTGCCTCCCAGCTGTGAAAGCAAGTATGGCTTTCCTTCTTCCCGCCTGTGGAGTCGGCACACCGGATTCATGTCCTCCCCCAAGTTCCGGCCAGGAGACTTCTCTATCATTTGAAATTGTTACAAAGTTCAGCTGGAGATTTTTTTCTCTAGGTGGCCATTTCCCAGTGCCTCTGGTCATCTGCGTGAAGGATCACTGTGAGGCCAGGCAGAGACGGCTTGCTAGGGAACCCTGCGAGCTCACAGGGTTTTTTCCACGGCTTTCTCTACCCATGTATTTGGTTCAGCTCTCTAAATTGACTCAGCTCCAGATAAGATGAGAATCTTCTCCCATAATCTAGAACTTCAGTCTTCCCATTGGGGTGTGTGTTCGGGGGTAGAGGATCTCCATTTCCCATTTCTACAATTTAGGCACTCACAGTATTTGGGGTGTCTCCTGGGTCCTGCAAGAGCAATCTACTTCCTTCGAAGGGTCTGTGAGTCTTCTTAGGTTTCCTGATTTATTCCTGCCATCATTATGAAGCAAAAATTCATGATGCTAGCTTCCACACGGTCCTCTGTCTGTCCAAGTCAGAGCTGTAATCTCTTCCTGCCTCCCATCTCCCATGATTTCCTGGATCCCCTTTAATGTCTTGATGAGACAAGTTAATTTCTTTGGAGTCATGGATGGTTTAGAGTTGATGTCACTCCTCTAACCTTATCCAGTAGCTCTGCAGGTTCTGTAGAAATGAACAAACAGTTCAGTGCTGGTGTCAGGCTGATCAGTGTATGGCAACACTTCCCTTTCTCCCAGATGGTCTTATAGGCAGGCCGGATGGGCCACTTCTAGAAGCCACTAGATTAAACCATTCCACTGTAGAAAGATCGTCATGATATTGAGTGACAAGATATATATAAGCATAAATAACAGGATATCATTTGCTTAAGAAAATCAGACAACGTTTAGGATTTTACTTATAAGCTTCCTGAATTGTACACGAGAAATGATTACCATTATTTTTGTCTGATGTGTGGAGAATGTAACCAGGAAGAGAGAGACAATTAGCAGAAATTATTTTCCATCTTTCAATTTTTGGGGGGAGGGAAAAACCCGTGCTGATTATGATTAGCACATGCTACATCAAGAAAATGAAGCAAAGATAATAGAGAGCTTTACTATAATTTGCATTTTAATTTAAAATTGAGGGTTCTAGACTTTTTGTATTCTACTATCCTTCTATGACTCCATAAGAATTTATAATGTTCTTTAACTGATAGGCACAACTTTAGTAGAGTGCAAGTATAAAATAAAGTATGATTTTTTTAATACTCCAAAATAAAAGAAATTGGAGCATCCAAATATTTGACTTGGCTATTTCTCAGTGTCTACAAGTTAATTAGGAGAGCCTCATCTTAGAATAATCCCCTTCTATAGCCTTCACCTCCTCTACTGCCCTGCTATTGTCTTTGTGGCCAAGACCTCCCAGAGAACATTCGTCCAAAGAGTGTTTCCAAACGCATCTCCCAGAGCGGCGGCAATGCCTAAAAGTAACATGAATAGTGTTAGACGTCGTACCACAGTGAAGACAATAATTGTTTTTCATTATTTTCCCAACTGTCATGTGAGACCAGGAGCAAGATTACTCACAAGAATTTCACAAAATTACTTGCAGAAAAAAATACAGGGACTTGTTTCTAGCACATTTCTGACATATTGTCAGTAATGGCTCACACCAAACCACAGATGTCTCTGAATCACTAAGCACTGATTTATACCTACAAGACAGTCTCAATCCATACCTGCAGAAGAGCACTGCCAATATAGTCAGCATTTCTGTTTTATACCCTTAGGAAGTTTTGACACTTACAACATTTGCATCTTGTTTGCATAAAGGCTTCTTGTGGGTGTTTTGTTTCGTTTTTGTTTTCAGAACAAGACTATTCTCAACACGGTACGTTTAAGTCTCATATACAGGGATGCTGTATTATATTTGAGATGGAAGGTTTTCTAACTGAGAAGTCTGTGTTTTTGAGTTTGTTTTGTTTTGTTTTATTATGTTTCCAGCGAAGTTTCAACTGGAAACAAGAAGAAAGAAAGAAATGAGAGAGGAAGGAAGGAAGACAGGAAAAAAGAAAAATTTAATAAAATTAACCAATTCCTTAAAAGGCACAATCTGCTAAAAGTCACACAAGAAGAAATAAACAATTTGAATAGGCCTGTGTCTACTAAACAAATTGAATAAAAAATTAATAACCATCCAAAACAGAAAGCGTAAGGCCCAGATTTCACTGGTAAACTCTAACAACTTTAAGGAAGAAATTATACTGATTCTCTATAATCTCTTTCTCTGTAATCACCTTCTTTATAATCACTTCTCAGAAGATAGAAGTAAATATTTCCTAACCTGTGTTGAGATGAGCTTTACCCAAATACCAAAATCAAAGTCTTTACAAAAAAAGAAAACTGTAGACCAATATCTCTCATGAACACAGATGAAAATATTTTCAACAAAATATTAGCAAATCAAACCCAACAATGTAAAAATATATATATTACATATACATACGTAAGTATGTATACTTGTATAGTATACGTACTTAAATAGTATATATATTTATATACACTATATAAATAGTATATATACTATGATATATATACACTATAAAGTGTATATGTATAATATATACTATATATTTATATATACCATATAAATAGTATACATACTATAGTAAATATATGCTTTATAGTGCATATATGTTATATACTATTTATGGTACAGTATGTAGTATATATAATATAAAGTATATATACTATAAAATGTATATATATTGCAAAAATTTTTATGTATACATATTTATGTAAGCATAAAAGCACTACATTTTTATGTATGCATAAAAATGTATACATATTTACATATAAGTAAAAATGTATATATATTTACATATAAGTAAATATGTACACATACATAAATATATAATTTATAAATATATAAATGTATAAATATATACATATTCATACACTGCTGTATAATCAAGACATATATATATGCATGTAAGTATACCTCAAGAAAGTGGGATATATTCCACCTGTGCAAGATGACTTGTTCAATATTTAAAAATAAATTGATATAATCCATCCCATCAGCAGGATTTAAAAAATCACATGATCATATCAATAGATGCAGAAAATCATGTGACAAAAATTCAACCCATTTATGATGAAAACTCTCAACAAATTAGAAATAGAGAGGAACTTTCTCAACTTGATAAAGAATATCTACAAAAAACCTACAACTAACATTACAACTAATGGTGATAACTAGAAGCTTTTCAACTAAAATCAAGAGCAAGGTAGGATGTCTCCTCTCATCTCTCCTTTTCAACATCATAGTGTGTGTTCTAACTGATACAATTAAAAAAAAACAGAGGCCAGGTGCGGTGGCTCACGCCTGTAATCCCAGCACTTTGGGAGGCTGAGGAGGGCAGATCACGAGGTCAGGAGTTCAAGACCAGCCTGACCAATATGGTGAAACTCCGTCTTTACTAAAAATACAAAAATTAGCCAGGCATGCTGGCGCACGCCTGTAGTCCCAGCTACTTGGGAGGCTGAGGCAGCAGAATTGCTTGAACCTAAGAGGCAGAGGTTGCAGTGAGCCGTGATTGCACCACTGCACTCCAGCCTGGAAGACAGAGCAAGACTCCGTCTCAAAAAAAAAAAAAAAAAAAAAACCAGAAAATGAAGAGTGTACAGATTTGGAAAGCAGTATTAAAATTGTCTTTGCAGATGGCATGATCATTTCTGCACAAATCCAAAAGAATCAACAACAAGCTCCTGGAACTAATAAACAATTATAGCAAGAATAAAGTCAATCATTTTCCTATATCTTAGTAATGAACACATGGAATTTAAAATTAAAAATATAATTCCTTTCCATTAGCATTCCCTCAAATGAAATACTTTTAGGTATAAATCTTACAAAATATGTACAAGATCTATATAAGGAAAACTACAAAACTCTAATGAAAGATAACAAAGAAACATTAAATAAATGGAGAGATATTTCTTGTTCATTGAGAGGAAAATCCAATAATGTCAAAATATCAGTTCTGCCCAACTTGATCTATAGATTCAATGCAATCCTAATCAAGATCCCAGCAAGTTTTTTTTTTTATATTGACAAACTGATTCTATTCAGAATAGCCAACACAATATTGAAGGATAAACATTTGGAGGACTGACACTATCCAACCTCAAAATTTACTCTAAAGCAACAGTAATTAAGACAGTGCAATATTGACAAAAGAATAGAGAAAGAGATCAATGAAGTAGAATAGAGAGCCAAGTAATAGACCCACAAAAACATAGTCAACTGTTCTTTGACAAAAGAATAAAGACAACACAATGGATCAAAAATGTTCTTTTCAACAAATGGTGCTGGAAAAACTGGAAATTCACATGTAAGAAAATGAATCTAGAGACAGATGTTACCTCCCTCACAAAAATTAACTCAAAATGGATTATAGACACAAATGCAAAATGCAAAACTATAAAATCCCTACAAGATTTCGTGAGAAAACCTTGGTAACTTTGTGTACAGGGATTACTTTTTGGATAAAACATTAAAGGCACCATCTGTGGAAAAAATACTCAATAAATTGGATTTCATTAAAATTAAAAACTTCCGTTCAGCAAAAGACAACGTCAAGAGAATGAAGAGATAAGCCTCAGACTGGGAGAAAATGTTTGCAAAAGACATATCTGATAATGGACTCATCAAAAAGAAATTAAACTTGCTAAAGTCAACAATAAAAAAAAAAACCCAATTAAAAAACGAGCCCATGACATTAACAGACAGCTCACGAAAGAAGTTCTACAGATGGCAAACAAACATATGAAAAATGTGGTGGCTCAAGCCTGTAACCTCAGCACTTTGGTAGGCTAAGACGGGAGGATCACTTGATGTCAGGAGTTCGAGACCAGCCTGGCCAAAATGGTGAAAGCCCATCTCTACTAAAAATACAAAAATTAGCCGGGCGTGGTGGCAGGCACCTATAATCCCAGCTACTTGAGAGACTGAGGCAGGAGAATTGCTTGAATCTGGGAGGCGGAGGTTGCAGTGAGCCGAGATTGTGTCACTGCACTCCAGCCTGGGTGATAAAGTGAGATTGTATCTAAAAAAATAAATAAATAAATAAAAATAAAGATGCTCTGCATTCTATATCATGAGATAAATGCAGATTAAAACATCAATGACCTAACATTACATATTTATTAGAATGACCAAATTCTAGCACCCTGACAGTATCTATTCTGGGAAGTTTGTGAAGCAACAGGAACTCTCTTCCGTTGCTGGTGGGAATGCAAAGTAGTACAGCCACTTTGAAAGACAGTTTGGAAATTTGTTACAAAACTAAACATACTCTGCCATATGATCTAGCAATTGTGTTCCTTGGTATCTGACCCGAAAGAGTTTAAAACTTACATCCACAAAACAACCTACACATGGATGTTTACTGCAGCTTCATTCATAATTGCCAAAAACTTTGAAGCAATCAAGGTGTCCTTCAGTAGGTGAATGTATAAATAAACTGTGGTGCATCCAGGCAATGCAGTATTATTCAGTGCTAAAAGGAAATTAACTATCAAGCCTTGAAAAGACATGGAGGAAATTTAAATACATATGATTAAGTGAAGGAAGCCAATATTAAAAGGCTATGTACTGTACAAGTTCAACGACAGTTGACTTTTGAGCAACATGGGATTACAGGCACCAATCTCTCCTCAAGTTGAAAATCTGCATATAATTTTTCACTCCTCAAAAATTTAAGTAGTAAGAGCTTACTGTTGACCAGATGTCTTACCAATAGCATAAATAGTAGGTTATATATTTTGTATGTTATATATATTATGTACTGTATTCTTACAATAAAGTAATCTGGAGAAAATAAAATATTATTAAGAAAATTATAAGGAAATATATTTAATATTCATTAAATGGAAGTGGATCATCATAAAGTTCTTCAACTTTGTTGTCTTCACATTCAGTAGGCTGAGGAGGAAGAGGAGGACTCAGTCTTGCTGTCTCAGGAGTGCAGAGGTAGAAGACAATCTGCACATAAGTGGACCCATATGGTTCAAACTTGTGCTGTTCAAGAATCAGCGGCTTATGGCATTATGGAAAAGACAAAATTATAAAGACAGTTAAATGATCAGTGGTTGCCAGGGGTTGATGTGGCCAAAGGATTAAGAGGTGGGGCACAGAAGTTTCTCAGGGCAGTGAAAACACTGTGCAACACCCAAAGGGAACCCTGATGTAAACGATGTACTTTGGGTATGTAGTCATTATGATGTGTTAATATAGGTTTATGAATTGTAACAGATGTACCACTCTGGTAGAGGATGTTGATAATGGGGGAGGCTATGGATGTAAGGGCAGAAGGCATATCATCATCATCATCATCATCATCACCATCATCATCATCATCACAGGAAAGAAGGCAAGGGCGCCTTGGCTCATGCCCGTAATCCCAGCACTTTGGGAGGCCATGATGGGTGGATCATCTAAGGTCAGGAATTTGAGACCAGCCTGGCCAACATGGTGAAACCCTGTCTCTACTAAAAATACAAAAATTAGCCAGGTGTGGTGGTGCATGCTTATAATCCCAGCTACTTAGGAGACTGAGGCAGGAGGATCCCTAGAATCCCGGAGGTGGAGGCTGCAGTGAGCTGAGATCGCGCCACTGCATTCCAGCCTGGGTGACAGAGCGAGACTCCGTCTCAAAAAAAAAAAGAAAGAAAGAAGGAAACAGAAACTTTCATTTTGTATAAGAAAAAATTGATAACAGGGGAATGACTAATAAAGTGTTTTGATGGATTATGATATAGACATAAAATTTTTAATATATTTTTAATCAATATTAAGTGGAAAAACATACAAAATTGTTGTTATCCTATAATTACAAGTATAAAAGGCTTGTGTATAAAAATAGAGACATGCAGCCAGGCGCTGTGGCTCATCCCTGTAATCCCAGCACTTTGGGAGGCCAAGGTGGGCAGGTCACCTGAGGTCAGTACTTCAAGACCAGCCTGGCCAAGATGGTGAAACCCCATCTCTACTAAAAATACATAAATCAGCCAGTCCTAGTGGCCGGTTCCTGTAATCCCAGCTACTCTGGAGGCTGAGGAACAGAACTGCTTGAACCTGGAGGCAGAGGTTGCAGTGAGCCGAGATCACGCCACTGCACTCCAGCCTGGACAACACAGTGATTCTCCTAATAAAAAAAAAATAGAGACATGCTGGAAATACAGAAAAATAGAGTTAATGTGTTAAAAATTTCAGTTGAAATGCTTAGAAAAGCCTCACAAAAATTGATGTAAGAAATACTGAGTGTTTAGGTTTGTGGTGAATAAGTAAATGTAAGCCTTATGAGGCAAAATGCAAAATGGGGTGGCTGTTACCTCATGACAGTTGGTATCAAACAAAATATTTATGTAGGCCCTATATTAATTATGGGTTGCCAATTGGAAATCTTCGTCATAGAAAAATATAAATTGAAAGCAAAACAAAACGAATCTACAAACACTTAACCAAAGCTTTATACAGCAATTACTCAGAGTTTGGCTGTAGACTACTGATTCAATAATAAATGTAAGGCTTTACACAGCATCCATCCCTTTTTACCCCCTGCTTTCTGCCATGTGAGCACATAAGGTGCCATCATGGAAGCAAAGACACAACAGCTCTCCCTAGAGCCAGGATCAAGGCTCTAGCAAATTCCATGCCCTAGAATTTGCTAGAGCCTTGATCCTGGACTTCCCAGCCTCCACAATTGTGAGCAATAAATTTCTGTCATTTATATATATCTAGTATAAGGTATTTTGTTATATCAGCATGAATAGACCAAGACACACCCAAATGCTAATTAATGGATTATGGATAAACAACTTGCAATTTATGCAAGCAACACAATACCATTCAGTCATGGAAAGGAATAAAGTACAAATCATGCTACAATGTGGATGAAACTTACTTTATGCTAAATAAAAGAAGCCAGACACAAAATGTTACATATTGTATGATTCAATTTATGCAAAATATTTCTAGGAAGAAAAATTCATAAAAGGAATGTAGGCCAGGCACGGTGTCTCACACCTGTAATCCCAGCACTTGAGATCAGGAGTTCGAGATCAGCCTGGTCAACATGGTGAAGTCCCATCGCCATTAAACATACAAGAATTAGCTGCACATGGTCATGCGCACGTGTAATCCCAGCTACTCGGGAGGCTGAGACTTCTTGAGCCCAGGAGGCAGAGGTTGCAGTGAGCCAAGATGGTGCCACTGCCCTCCAGCCTGGGCCACAGAGTAAGACTCTGTCAAAAAAAAAAAAAAAAAAAAGAGAAAGAATGTAGATTTTAGTGGTGGTGAGAGCGTTCTAGGATAGGGGAATGGGGAGTAACTGCTTAAAGGGTATGGGAACTGTACATTAAGTTTACACAAAGCTGCTTCCTTACATATTTTAAAGTTCAGCCTACAGGTTTCTTCATACATACTGAAGTGTAACCAAACAGGATGTGTAAATAGACTGTCCCCTACTCTGACAATCATGGAGTTTCAGCCACTCACAGGTGGCCAATGATTCAAACCATGTTCAAATGAGGCAAATGCCAAATTTAACCAATTGGTTCTTTCTCTACCTCACTTCCAATTTCTAAAAGTCGCTTTTCTTTTTCTACCCATAAATCTTCTTTGACCATGAGGCAGTGCTGAAGACTCTCTGTATTCATTCTGGTTCAGGGAGGCTGGCTGATTTGCTAATTATTCTTTGTTCAATTAAAATCTTTTAAATTTAATTTGTCCAAGGTTTTTCTTTTAACAGATCCCTTTCTGATGATGAAAATATTTTGGAAGTGTAAAGAGATGGTGTTTACGCAACATTCTAAATATATTAAATATCACAGAATTGTTCACTTTAAAAGTGGCTAAATAAGTAAATTTTATCTCAATTAAAAAATAAACCTAAAAAAGGCATAGGAAAAACAAATATATTAGACTAATTGGTCAGAGATTTGACAATGGGACTCAAAGTCTCATGGTCACAGGTACCATCTTATAATTATAGTAAATCAATTTTTTTTTTTTTTTTTGCTTAAACTAATCCTAAAAAGTACCATTTTTCTCATGAGATTTAATCCCCTACATTTATGAAATCTTAATACAATTTCGTTTTAAGGGCTCATTCTGTTTGCCTGAAACTAGCAATAAACTTGTCCAAAAAAATGTTCACATCTTTGAGCTTAAATAATTCTTATTTTGTTTTATTTTTCCATGTTCTTCCATTACATAATAATGAATTAGCTGAGGGAAAAAACTGCTAGAAGAATGCATACAAAATGTTGGTTAGCCTATAGTCACTATGTCAGCTCATTTTTTATGATATTGCTGTTTCCTATGCCAACAAGGCTTTGCTGCAATTCGCTAAAAGGCAGAAAAACTGTAACACCACAGCCTTTATGCAAAGACCTTTAAACAAATTTTTTTTAGTATTTTGTTTGTTTGTTTTTGAGACAGGGTCTGGCTCTGTTGCTCAGGTTGGCGCTGCCACCTGAGTGCACCCAGGAGTGCACCCACACTGCCACTTGAGTGCACCCAGGAGTGCAGTGGTGCGATCTCAGCTCACTGCCACCTCCATCTCTGGGGCTCAAGCCATCTCCCACCTCAGCCTCCAGAGTAGCTGGGACTACAGGCATACACCACCACACCTGGCTAATTTTTCCATTTTTTTGTAGAGACAAGGTTTCACCATGTTGTCCAGGCTGGGCTGGTCTCCAACTCCTGGCCTTGAGTGATCCACCTGCCTTGGCTTTCCAAAGAGCTGGGATTAGAGCATAAACCATGTCACTGGACCCAATAATAATTTTAAAGTGACAAAAACAACTAAGACAATAAATAGTTTTTTCCTTTGCCAATTTAGTGAAGTGCATTAAAAACACACCTTAAATTGTCAGAATATGTAACTTTTTGTTTTGTAATTCATAAATATTGATAACCATGAAGAATAATCAACTTTAAACCTGCTATTTAATAGCTGCAATTATGTTATTTTTATTTTTTATTTTTTAGCAGACTCAGGACTCTCAAAGAATCAGGAAAATAATAGTTTCCACTTGACTATTTTATTCTTTTCACTGAGAGATCTCAAATCCACTTGACCTGCATTAATTCAGCTTCACAAAACCAATTTTGATGTTCCGTCAAGGTTAAAGTTTTTCTTAGCAGGGAAAGAATTCCTGACACATTTATGAATTTTATCCCTGTTTAACTGTAAAAAGTAAAAGTTGGTTTAGCTAAGAAGTTATGTGCTTTTAAGTGATCAGTTTGGGGAAGATTAATATGAGGTAGCCCAGGGAACTAGATTTATTTATTTTTCATTTTTAAATTGATACTTAATATTTGTACATATTTACGGGATACATGTGATATTTTGATGCATGCATAGAACGTGTAATGATCAAGTCAGGATATTTAGGATATCTATCACCTTAAACATTTATAATTTCTTGTGTTGCTAACATTTCAAATTCTCTCTTCTAGCTATTTTGAAATATACACTGTTGTTAGTTATAGTCTCCCTACTGTATTATTGAACACTAGAATTTATTCTTTCTATCTAACTGTATGTTTGTACTAATTAACCTACCTCTCTTCATCCTCAACTTCCTGTTCCATAAATGCACCCTTCTCAGCCTCTAGTAACCATCATTCTACTCTCCACCTCCATGAGACCAACTTTTTTAACTCCCACATATGACAGAGAACATGTGACATCTGTTTCTCTGTGTCCAGCTTACTTAACAGAATGACTTCCATCCATATTGCTGCAAATGACAGGATTTCATTCCTTTTAAGGCCAAATACTATTCCATTGTGTGTGTGTGTATATATACGCACAATGAATTATATATATATAGACTATATATATATTTATATATAACATATATAATTATATAATAGAAAATGTGGTATGTGTATATATATTATACACATATGTGTGTATACACACACACACACACACCCCCCCCCCCACATTTTCTTTATTCATTCATCCATTGATGAACACTTAGGTTGATTCCCTATCTTTGCTATTGTGAATAGTGCTGCAGTGAACCTGGTATTCTGATTTCCTCGTCTTTGGGTAAATACTAAGTAGTGAGACTGCTGGATTGTATGGTAGTTCTACTTTTAGTTTTTCGAGAAATCTCCATACTGTTTTGCATAATGGCTGCACTAATTTACATTCCTGTCAACAGTGTATGAGTTCTTTTTTCTCTCCATCCTCACCAACATGTTACATTTTATGGTTTTGATATCTTAAAACTGCTTGCTATCCAACTTCTACTGGGCCCTCCTAGCAAACCTTTGTTTCCCTTTATTAATGTTCCATTCTTAAGTTGAAAATGCCAGCTGTTACAAATCTTTTACTCAGACCTCCAAACTGCTCTGTTTCTCACCCTCTTAAAACACTCTGGCCTCTACTTTGGCCAGTTTTCATTCTGAATATACACTTAGTTGAAAGATAACTGATCCTTGAACCTTCATTCCCCCTGCAACATACACTTCTGATTTGTACATCTCAGTCTTTCTTCAGAGTCTTGTTAGATTTTCATCTTTGGGAGTCTCCTTACAAATACATTATCTTTGGTTTCATTGCATTTCTCTGACTTTTCCTTATTTAATAAGATTTTTATTGCAAAAGTTAAACATATTCATTCGGAAAAATATAAAACAAGTGAATAAAACAAAAATATTAAAGCTATTAGTCAGAGATTACTACTGAGAATAGAAAAATAGAATAAATAAATGTCTTCTTTCAAACCCCAAATCCTGTTCTCAAGTGTGTTCCACTCCAAAGAGGCCTCTGAAGAAACATATTCATAAGAGATAAAGAAAGGCTAAGAAAAACATCCTGTTGGGCTTTAATCTACTATACTGGGTTGTTCTTGCATTGATATAAAGAAATACCTGAGACTGGGTGATTTATAAAGAAAGGAGATTTAATTGGGCTCACGGTTCTGCAGGCTGTACAGTTGTGACGCTGACATCCCTCAGCTTCTCAGGAGGTCTCAGGGAGTTTTAACTCATGGCAGTAGGCAAAGTGGGAGCAGGGAAATCACACCATGAAAGCAGGATCAGAGGGCGAGGACGTGCCGCACTCTCTTAAATGGGCAGATCTTGCAAGAACTCACAAATACAGCACCAAGCCATGAGAGATCTGCCCCCATGATCCAAACATCTCCCATCAGGCCCCATCTTCAGCATTGGGAATTACAATTCAATATGAGATTAGGGCGGGGCAAATATATAAACTATATCACCTACCCAAGCTCCAGGTATAGCTTGAATAGAGCAGGGCTAGAGGACTCTAGTTGCCTCAGCTATTGGCAGTTTTGGAATAGATGGACAAAAATCTAAAAAGACGCCTTGTGATAGTATCATGAGTCCTGTATCCCTTATGCTGTCATCATTCTAAAACACCAGAGCCTATTCAACACTCTGGTTATATCGTAATTTAGTAAATCCCATTCTATTATTGTAGAACTAACTCTGTGGTGACATCCTGCTCTCCCATACACACACATGTACCTATTAGTCTTAGATTTTGGAATAAATTCCTAGAACTCGAGATTAAGGGCATGTACACATATTGGTTAAGACCCCTACTGTTACCAGTGAAAAACAAACCAACTCATTGGAAAACTGATTGGCTCATGTAGCTCAACATTTTAGAGGTAGAATTGACTTTAGATGTGTCTTTATGCTGAGTTGAAACAATGCCACCAGAATCCAACTCAGCTTTGCCTATTCTGAGTTATTGGCTTAATTCTCAGTCTCCTTGTGGTAAACACCCCCTCCACTCCAACCACCCCAGTGGCTTCAGATTTACATTACGGCAACATCAAATCTAGCAGAATGGTTAGTTTCCTAGAGATTATAAAAGAAATCCTTAAATTAATCTCAACAGGTCTGACATAGGCTGTTAGGCTGTGCCTATCTCTAAATAAACCTCTGTCATCTTGTGGGCTGCTATCTTTTCTTTGTTTTTTTTTTTTTTTGAGACAGAGTCTTGCTCCATCTCCCAGGCTGGAGTGCAGTAGAGCCAGCTCAGCTCACTGCAACCTCCACCTCTCGGGTTTGAGCAATTCTCCTACCTCAGCCTCCCGAGTAGCTGGAACTACAGGTTGTGCCACCATGCCTGGCTAATTTTTATATTTTTAGTAGAGACATGGTTTCATCATGTTGGTCAAGCTGGTTTTGAACTCCTCACCTCAAGTGATCCACCCACCTCGGCCTCCCAAAATGCTGGGATTACAGGCATGAGCCACCATGCCGGGCCCGGGCTGTTATCTTTAAATTTATCAGCTGAGAGTGAGAGAAGGGTGATTTCCTAAAGGAAAATCAAGGCATAGTCCTTAGAAGGAGGAGTGAATTAATCTGTGGGACCCTAAAAAATGTCCATGACAGGATTGCTTTGTGAGCTTTAGAAAACACTTGACACTAATATAAACTGAATTATAGTCAACATGGTAGTGAAAAAGAGAAACTTTAATTTTAATTGACCCTGTATTTGAAGCATTGTCCTTATTTGAAGTGTTTGAATTTCTTTTTATCTAATTTTTTAATTACTTGCCTATTCCTGTCCTTTATTCAGCTATAGTTAAGGTGTTCGGGGTTTTGACTCTGGTTTTTGTCCTGCTATTTCATGCTCTGAGGGTTTTTTCTCATTCTTAGTATTAGGATGCTGTCTGATAATTGTCTAATTTTACTCACTTGTAGCACCGTTTTCTTTCTTTTTAACTTTTATTTCTGCCAAGAATCTCATAAGATTTGTTATTCTTGAAGTAAAAGTTTTTGTAAAGATATGTCTAGTTTTTATTTTGTTTTGTTTTGTTTTTCATTTCTTTTAACACTTTTCTCACCCCTGTAATTGTACCCGGTACCTATTTAACTTTGTAGATCTGCAAATAGAAGTCAATATTCAGGATTCTCTCTCACATCCTGTGCTCAATCCACTGCTTATGTCTCTGAATATTTGTAATATTCCATTTTTTAATTTGTTTCTTAAGAAGACCCAATTAACCAATTAGTCAGTATTTCTGTTGTCTTCTCTCTACATAGAAATATACTTATTTTCATCTTTGTCTCTTCCCCTGAGTTCAGAGAAAATTTATCATTTTGTCCTTCATATCACTCATTTAGTTTTTACAGGGTCAATTCTGCCCTTTCCTGTTCTGGATGTATTTAAAAATCATAATTACTTTTTCTACTATAATAGATTTCTTCCTTATTCCATTTTAGGATTCATTTATATTTCTGCCTATCTCTTTCCTACCTCCTATTTTATCACCCCTCTTGTAACATCATTTTTTTTTTTTACTAATATAAGCCACATTTCCTTGAATTTCATCAAAAGTTAAGAGCATTGCCCACCTAAAATACTGTTCTCTTTTCTATACCTCCTTCTTTATCCTCCAGAACTCTTTACATTTTTTTTTTTTTTTTTTTTTTTTGAGACAGAGTCTTGCTCTGTTGTGCAGGCTGGAGTGCAGTGGCATGATCTCAACTCACTGCAACCTCCACCTTCCGGGTTTAAGCAATTCTGCTGTCTCAGCCTCCCAAGTAGTTGGGACCACAGGCGCACACCACCACCCCCAGCTAATTTTTGTATTTTTAGTAGAGTTGGAGCTTCACCATATCGGTCAGGCTGGTCTTGAACTCCTGACCTCAAGTGATCCACCTGCCTCAGCCTCCCAAATTGCTGGGTTTACAGGCGTGAGCCACCACGTCTAGCCCACACTTTTTATTTATGTTTTTTTTTTTTTTTTTGAGATGGAGTCTCGCTCTGTTGCCCAGGCTGGAGTGCAGTGGTGCGATCTCGTCTCACTGCAATCTCCACCACCCAGGTTCACGCCATTCTCCCGCCTCAGCCTCCCCAGTAGCTGGGACTACAGGTGTCCGCCACCAAGCTCGGCTAATTTTATTTATGTTTTTTATCGTTCATTTTATTTATTTAGCCTGAAACTATCCAAACTAACATTACCTTTAAATCAGGATGAGTGGATTTTCTCAGATATTCTTTTTTTCCATTTGGACAATTTTAGATATCTTACTTATGAATGTAACCTGAAGTAATTGTTCTATAATTTTTTTTAAAAAAAAGTACACTGAAAGGCATAAGGATTAAGCCAGGACAACAGGGAAAATAGTGGACTGGGAAACACATTGCTCAGTTTTGTCTCTGTTGTGAGGCTGGACTCACTGCGTGTGTAGAAGAGGCACTACTGTTTAATCTCATCTTTAAAAGGTATTCATCAGTGAGCACAGTTCATTGTGATAATCCCTGCTCCCGTAGGACTACTGCCTGATCCAGGAGCTCGACCTCAGTACAATTAGGATTGATCATTACTTCTTCCACCAAAGACAGTTTTTTGAACTTGTAGAACAAACATTTTCAGAGATGTCACCATGACTATTATAGATTGTCACTTCTTATAAGCTTGTATTCTGAAGCTGACCTATAATAACATGCTTTATCATTTATAAGATACGTTAATAATGAATCAATTAAAGAAGATTCAAAAGGTTTTCCTGCCCTTCTTTCAGGTTCTCATTCTAGCTTTTACCCCAAGAATGTATGTTATATGTGATATTCTTTACATATTTAGGGGTCCGAAAATGATACCCCCAAAATTTGGTGCTTTGACATACTGAACATTTTGAACTAAAATTGGAAGGCCTTAGACGCTGCTTCAGAATCAAAGTTTCTCTCTGACCTTCCCCCACCCCCTAATCTCTCTGATCTTCTTTCTTTCCCAAAGCACCAGGAGGGATTCTCTCTGGAATTTTTTTATCTGACTGGAGAAACTTATTTCCAGAATAAATGCTATTTTCTTAAGACTCCCTCCCTAGGGATCTCACCAACTAACCAGGAAAGATTAACCACTGTAGAAGAGAAGTGACTGGGAGTTGTCGCCATGTGCAGACAGACTTTTCATGTATTCTTATGGGAGCAACTCTGAGACCTTACCTGGGAGACTTTATCTGTATAATAAGACAACTTCATTCACAGTGAAGTTCTATTCTTTACCTTCCACCACCTCCCCCAGAGCTCAGAAGAACTTTATCCCAGGAAATTGTTCTTTGAGCTCATTTATTTCCTGTAAAAAATCATTTACTACCCTTCTAAAATTTCTTATAGCATCCCACTTCCCTCTCTCCTGTGAAGAAGGTATATATAAGTCTCAGTAATTTGGCCTTTGAGTCTCATATTTCTGTGACTCTCATGTCCACGTGCAGATTAACAAATTTCTATGCCTTTTTCTCCTACTGACCTATTGTCACTGATTTCAGTGAACCTCAGTCAGCAGAGAGGAAGCTCTTCCTTCCCCCATACACGTCCATACCTCTCTAACATTATTGATCCAGATAAAAACAACTGGCAATATCTACTACATTTTACAATGGAATTTGTCTTGATTCATTGATTCTACCTCTAAGGACATACACATGGGTGCTTTGTTTACTCATTCTAACATTTTTATATCAACAAAGTCTCAGAAACACTCTAAGTGTTTATCAGTTGAGTACAGGTAGACCGATTAGGGTATATCCATGGAGAAGGATACTAAGCAGCTATTAAAAGGCACAAGGTCAAATATAAGAAAATGTAACCTTTATATAGTATTAAGAATTTTTAAGAGAGTTACAAAAACAGAATATAATAAAATGATATGCATATAAACATATGAAACTGTCAAGTGCATCTGTGTGAAGAGACCACCAACAGGCTTTGTGTGAACAGCAAGACTGATTATTTCACTTGAGTGCAAGTGGGCTGAGTCCAAAAAGAGAGTCAGCCAAAGGAGACAGGGGTAAGGCAGTTCTATAGGACTGGGGTAAGCAGTGGAAAGTTACAGTTAAAGGTGGTTATCTATTGTCAGCAGAGGAGGGGGTCACAAGGTGCATGGTGGGGAGATCCTAAGACTCATTGTCCAGAAGAAGAATGTCACAAGGTTGATCGATCTATCAGTTGGGGCAGGGCAGGAACAGGTCATAATGGAACGTCGTGAGGTTGGTCAATCTTTTAGGACAGGAGCTGACTGTTTCATTTCCTTTGTAGTTTTTGGTTGCCTCAGGCCATCTGGATGTATATGTGCAGGCTTAAGCTCAGAGGCCTGGCAGAAACATCATAGATGTGCTCATATAAACCCTGAAAATATCTGAAAAACAAATGCCAAACTTGCCACCAACTAGGAATAAATAATAGATAGGAAAGTTTGGGAGCACTTCCTCTTAATATCATACATACAATTCTGTTTTCTGATTTTTCTTTGCTTTCATAAACTTACCAAAAAGATAATATCTAGAAGTTAACATTATTCAAACTGGACTATATTCCTTACAATCTCTTATTGTCAGTTATTCTCATGCCTGGTCGATTGGCCCATTCTCACACTCCTATAAAGAAATACCTGAAGCTGAGTAATTTGTAATGAAAAGAGGTTTGGTTGGCTCACTGTTCCACTCTGTGCAGGAAGCATGGCTGGGGAGGCCTCCGAAAACTTACAATCATGGTGGAGGGCAGAGGGGAAGCAGGAATGTCTTCACATGGCTGGAGCAGGAGGAAGAAGAGAGCAGAGAAGGAAGTGCTACACGCTCTTAAACAACCAGATCTTGTGAGAACTCACTCACTATCACAAGAACAGCAAGGGGGAAATCTGCCCCATGATCCAATCACCTCCCACCAGGCCCCTCCTCCAACATTAGGGATTACAGTTCCACATGAGATTTGGGCGGGAACACAAATCCAAACCATATCACTTGGTTTCATGAATTCACTCAAGTTTTTCCCCTCCCTTATATGTCTTTCATTTGTCCAAATTCTATCCAAATCCCTTTCTTGTAACTCAGTTCAAATTTCGTTATCTTTCAAGCAGTGTTTTCTAATCAGTAACTGCCCTCTATGAACTATTTAATCAAAACATTCACCCCACCAAGGATCCATAAAATGGATCTTATTCTAATAATATGACACTGTAGGGAAAGAAAAATAATTTTCCCTCTATACTTCACAGTTCCTTTCACAGCTGTGTGAAAGGAAAATAAATCTTGGCAAACCTACCTCCCTTTTTATTCCTAAGTAAGATAGCTATGAAGATTAAAAAAAAATAAATAAAGCTATGTACTTTCCTCACAATTTGTCCACAAGGAAATTTCTTGTGGGCTTCAAGATTTTTACCCTAAGGCAGTTCTGTTGAATTTCACCCTGGCAATGTGAATTGATAGCTTATCTTCACAAGTGCAGGACAAAGAACAAAACTCAGTCATCCCTGTACTCACCTGAGACAAATGTGTATCTGAGTGCTTCCTCCACCCTATTGCTTATGTAAAAATGCAGATTCACTGAGCCAGACTAAGGCATAAGAGATGATTTCTCTACCTGCCTCTCAAATGTAAATTGTGTATTCACTGAAAGGCTGATCAAAGACCCGAAATAATGCAATCTTTTGTCTCTTATCCACCTATGACCTGGAAGCCCCGACTTCAAGTTGTCCCTCCTTTCTGGACCAAACCAATATACATCTTACACATATTGATTAACGTCTCATATCTCCCTAAAATGTAATATGCCAAGCTGTGCCCTGACCAGCTTGGGCACATGTTGTCAGGATCTCCTGAGGCTGTGTCCCGGGTACAGCCTTACCTTTGGCAAAATAAACTTTCTAAATTGATTGAGACCTGCCTCAGATAATTTTGGGTTCACAGCTGGCACTCCCGTAACAAAAAGACAGATTCACAAGAGAAAAATAAATAGAATTTTATTAGCATATATTCCTCATGTATACATGGGAGATATCCAGGGAAAATGAGTAACTCTCAGAGGTGGCTTAGAATTCAGGCTCAAATACCATCTTCAGTCAAAGACAAAAGAGAGAAGGAAGTGGAGGACAGTTACGGAAAGGTGTCCAGGAAAAGTACCCTAAACACCAATAAGGTTTGTTATGCAGATTTGAATTTGTGCCTTCTCCACTGATTCCCTGCTACATCTCCCATGATTTAGTCTTCCTTCTGTTTCTGGTAGAGAGAGAGAGACAGAGAGAGACAGAGAGAGAGAGAGAGAGAGAGAGAGAGAGGCATCCTTACAAATGGAAATTTCTTTATAGATGTACATTTCTCTTGCAGAAGGGTAACTTCCACTTTGTTTTCATAGCTTCTATGTCTGTCTATAGACATAGCGTCTGTCATAGATATATATAGATATATAGACATAGTGACTATGTCATAGATATATATAGATATATAGACATAGTGACTATGTCTGTTGGGTCTCAAAATAATCAGCTCAAAATCATCCTTATGCCAAAAAGCCATATTTGGGGTGATGTGTCCTTGTCACAACATCTTATATTTCTCCCTACTGCTCTTTAGTTTTTCACCAGATATTAGTTGTCTAAAGAAAAATGCCTGGATCAAAGACTTCTCAGTTAACCCTTTGAATATCCACCACATCCTGTGTAGAGCTGTGATTACTGTGTAATCACCCAGTAAATGTTGATTAACAAATAGCTTAGTAAGTAAAATCACTTTGACTTCACAAGTACTTTTGTATTTACAGGTTTGCTTTG
Organism: Pongo abelii; assembly: GCF_028885655.2. Taxonomy (NCBI): domain Eukaryota; kingdom Metazoa; phylum Chordata; class Mammalia; order Primates; family Hominidae; genus Pongo; species Pongo abelii. The sequence continues at coordinate 177,992,488 of NC_071988.2, read as the reverse complement.
TGTCCTGGTACTTTTTCATAGACAAAATGATGATCAGCCATCAATTTTTAATATTATTTTCTCTGTTCAAAATGAATGCTAAACTGGTAATTAGCTTCAAGAATTAAAGTAGATTTAGTGACCATTTTTATATACAAACTCTTCCTGTGGGCATTTCCCCCATTTTTATACATTACACTTACTATTAATAGAACTCATAGTATGTCTTTTCATGCGTTCAATGGCTTTTATGTCAGCCAGAGTATTGAAGTGGTTTCCTGCAGTACTGTCAAAGCTTTTCGACTTTTTTTTCTGGCCCGCTCATCTTTTTCCAGAAAGCCAGTGTGATGGCCTCCTATAGTGCTATTGTGTTTATTCCAACAGTCATACAAGAACAATCAGCCAGATAAAGGAAAGCACATCATACGAAATTTTGTTTTGAGTTTAAAGAGCACTCCTGGACATTCACAAAAAGAAATGCTTTTCCCAAGAGAAAAATACATTTATTATCTTCTTTGTAAGGCTTTGCCTCTAATCTAAAATGGTGTTTGAGCAACAGCTGCTCATCTCTGTTACAATTTTGAGTCACTTAGTTTCCACAAATCCTAATATGTAACTGGGCCTATGAAATACTAAGGAGGCTATTCATCTAGATCTAATATTCTGATATTCTCTTTTGTGCATTTAGTTTTCACTTGAGGTAAGTAGAGTCAATGCAAATGCACACATTCAAAGAATAAAGGCTTGAAAGCTGAGCCCCTATGCATTGAAATGGAGTGAGCCAAAACTATTGGAGCAAAATATCTACCAATTCACCCTATCTGCCTTTCACATAAACATTCCTTTATACTAACATACATGAACCACAGGTAGGCTCAATAAAATTCATCAATTAATGGGGCCAAGCAAATTAAAAGTTTTGCCAACTACCTTATACAATGTCCACATCAAAATATATTAAGTACATAATCTTAAACATTAAATGCTTAAGTTCAGCCAATTTAACTTCAGAAAACAATGATTTAATTTCTGCGGATGATGTAACAGACTGATGAAAACTTCATACTGATCAGCAGTGGCTAGCAGACCAACATTAGAAAATCTCTGATCTGGATCAAATCTTTTAGAGATAAAGAAACAAACCCAGCACTGTTGAACAACTCGTACTTAAAATTGTGGGATTAGTTAGTGTTTGGTGTGGAATGAAAGAGGTTTTCTTTGTCAGAGGCAAGGTCACAGGCATGCATGTTGATGTCCTTCTGATGGTCAGGTTCAATTTATCTTCCATTCACAAAAGTGCCTTTTTCTTTTCCTTTCGTTTTTTTTTTTTTTCTGAGTCGGAGTTTCGCTCTTCTTGCCCAGGCTGGAGTGCAATGGCATGATCTCGGCTCAACACAACCTCTGCCTCCTGGATTCAAGGGATTCTCCTGCCTCAGCTTCCCAAGTAGCTGATTACAGGCATGCACCACCATGCCCGGCTAATTTTGTATTTTTAGTAGAGATGGGTTTCTCCATATTGGTCAGGCTGGTCTCCAATTCCCCACTTCAGGTGATCCGCCCGCCTCCGCCTCCCAAAGTGCTGGGATTACAGGCGTGAGCCACTGCGCCCGGCCTAAAAGTGCCCTTTTAATGGTCAAATGATTTTGATGGTTTAACGAATTTCCAGAAGTTGTCTTTATTTCTAGAAAACCTATGATTAAGGATAATATTGCCACTAAATGTTTCACCTTGGCAACAATAACAATCCTGATAGTTTTGGGAATTACCAAGGTCAATTACCCTCCTTATTTCCTGTGCAACCACGAATGACAATTATTCATCTAGATGTCACTTTGGAAAATTCTTATAATTTAAAATCAAATGAATAGATCAGGAGTAGGATAACTGTACAATTTATTATCACAAACCAGGACATTTTGAGAGTGAAAAGGATGCTATTAGTAATTATGCCAAGACAACAGAGGCCATCTGGATAGTCTCAGACAAACTGGGACTTATTGTCACACTGGTCACACTTTCCATGTAGTTTTAAGACAAAAATCCAAATTTGAGAAAATAAATGATGATGAAATTTTCTGTGTCCCTGAAGATGGTAAAAATATGAGTTATCAATAAATCATTTTGTAATGTGAACAGCAAAAGCTATAGGAACTCTTATAGAGTTATAAAATAAAAAACAAGAAATAATCTTTCAAAATTATTTTCCTTACCTATATTGGGGCTGTTGGATCATGTATTTATTTCCTGAATGCAAAGAAAAAGCTTTATTTCATTTCCGAAAACATGTGAACTCATCTAAAACATCATACATTAGAATATTTGATGTGATTATGTATTTACAAAGAAAAAACCTAGGCAATATATTATTTATCACAATCATATGTGAAATCCTATAATAATGATAAAGGCATCCCAGTGTCCTATCCATGACATGTGGAATGATATGTGAGAAAAACAGAGGAAAGAAGGAAATGACATACATTCTTGCAAACATTTTTTAAAGAGCAGAGTGTCAAGAATGCAAATACGTATGAACTTAGAATTCAATAAAACACTAATTTTTGTTAATGTATTTAAATGTTCCTTTTTCGGGTTTAAAAATTTTAATCACGAGTTTGACAGTTTTTTGACTATAATATTATTTACAGAAAGAGTGACTTAACAAATATTTACCTTGATTTATGTGACCCTAGAGTCTATTGTATTCAGTCCTACATGTACTGTGATAGCCATAGAGAGAATTTGATGAATCCTTTTCCTTTTCTTTTCTTTCCTCCCTTTCTTTCTTCATTCTTTTCTTCCTTTCTTTTTTTTTTCTTTTTCAACCAAAAGCATTGCCATGGAAAGTCAGTATATAAACAATTCTTTGTGAGATTGTCATGTCCTTAGTGTAGGAGGCAGTTTTCAGAATACTTGCTTGAGATGCTAGTCACATATTGTGGGGTCCCAATATTTGATGAAACCTTCTACTGTTAAATTACAACTGAGATTTGAAATGTGACTCAAAGACTCTGTATAATGAATTTTGAATGTCAGTTTTGTGAGTCTGAAGTACACCACATGAATTTTTAAATTGCCTTTTAGGTCTATCAGCAACAAGCAAAACTAAAAAACCCAGCATTTTTAATCCTAGTACTAAATATCAGAGACTGATAGAGACATTATTCATCATACTTAATAAATGCATTATGATTTCAAGTACTGTGTCACCATTAAGTACACAATCATCTCAAAGACCTAAATGTTTAACAAAAAATAAACACTGACCACATCAAATCAGTATTTTAAATAATTAGATAAGATTACCATTTAAAAATAGTGTTGAGCTATTTAATGTTCAATATAACATCATTAGGTTCATGCTGATGTTCCTATAACAAAAGACAAATAACAAGACAAAAGCATAACATTTATTTAATCAAAGTTTTACATGACATGGAATTCTTCATAAATTAAGGTCCAAACACCCTGAGACACTGTGTATTTTTATGCTATGTCTGATGAAAGAAGTGGATAATTGTAGAGAAATATGATTGGACACAAAAGGAGATATGATCTAATTTAACAAGCTGGGGGATGGTGCCGACAGCTGGGGGGTGAGCTCAACAAGGCCTGTTTGTTCACATTCTTTTGGTTTCTTTGTGTAGTATTCATTTCTTCCAAGAATGGGGCAGGACACTTGTCACATGATGGTCTTACACCCTACTCTCAGAATAGGTAGGTCAGAGCGTAACCTTCCTAGGTTTGATGGTTTGCTTTGGGGAATAGGTGGGAGAAGTTCAGGGAGACTTTCTTGCTTTCCGAGGCCCATCTGTCTTCTTCAGCTTGAAAAAAAAAAAAAAAAAAAAGCGTCATACTTTGGGTATCTGTTCTGAGCCCTGACAATACCAAAGGTTATATTCAAAGAAGCGTCACCACTTCCTTCATCCTTTCCATTGTTTCCTTTCACCACACTGGCCCCACCCCCATCCCCACATAGGTTAAAAGGTACATCCTGGCCAGGCAAGGTGGCTCACGCCTGTAATCCCAGCACTTTGGGAGGCTGAGGTGGGTGGATCACGAGGTCAGGAGTTCAAGACCACCCTGGCCAAGATGGTCTTGGCCAAACCCTGTCTCTACTAAAAATACAAAAAATTAGCAGGGCATGGTGGCACGTACCTGTAATCTCAGCTACTCAGGAGACCAAGGCAGGAGAATCGCTTGAACCCGGGAGGCGGAGGTTGCAGTGAGCCAAGATAGCGCCACTGCACTCTAGCCTGGCTGACAAAACGAGACTCCATCTCAAAAGAAAAAAAAAAAATACATCCTTAGTTTCTGGTGTGTCCCCCTTCTGTTTCTTTTGACAAAAAGTAGCAGATCTATGTTTATATTCTTATAGCCCCTTGTTTCTTTCACAAAAGTACAATATTATGTATTCTCCATGTATTTTACTTTCTTAACTCATCAAAATGTCCTGGAAATCTTTCCATATAAGTTCATAGAGATTGTTCTCAGTCTTTTTACAGCTAAATATATTCCATTACAGCTAAGTAGATGTCCATTCAACTAATCGCAGAGTAGGAAACTTCAACAGTGGAAATGTTGATTTTCATTTTCTGTTTTTTTTCTTACAGTAGCTTTGTATAATTGTAGTTATGTTTTTCTTTGCACTTTCTGGACAGTTTGACAATTTGGAGTCATTACAATATTTCTACTTTAGGAGTACTCACTTCTATCTGTATAGGGAGGTGCAGTTTCTTCAATGGGTGACCATTTTTGGTGGTTGGGACAGTTTGGTGTGTGTTAGTGTTCTCTTTTGTTCTTGTGTGATTCTTATTTTCTACTTATTTCCCACTTTTTTCCTTCTTCTTGTTCTTCCTCTTCTTCTTTTTTTTTGAGATGGAGTTTCGCTCTTGTTGCCCAGGCTGGAGTGCCAAGGCATGATCTCAGCTTGCCACAACCTCCTCCTCCTGGGTTCAAAGGATTCTCCTGTCTCAGCCTCCCGAGTAGCAGGGATTACATGCATGTGCAAACACACCTGGCTAATTTTGTATTTTTACTAGACATGGGGTTTCTCCATGTTGGTCAGGCTGGTCTCAAACTCCCGACCTCAGGTGATCCACCTGCCTTGGCCTCTCAAAGTGCTGGGATTACAGGTGTGAGCCCCTGAGCCCGGCCCTTTCCTTCTTCTTTACCATCATATCTCCAACAGTGCCTCTCCATTTCCATTTACTTACTCTCTCAGAAAAAAATATCTCTTTCTGAGACTACCGCTCCAGATCTTTCCAGCTTCCTCCATACTTACCAGATTTTCCTCAATAGCCATGCTATGATCTGAACTATTCTAGACCACTTTTCACTATTTCGTAAGTAATGTTGGGTTTTCTCTTTTCTCCTCCTCTTTTCTGTGCATTTTTCTCAAACTCTAACCACTATGCTCTCATTCTTTTATTTTAAACTCTAGAGTTAGCTCTAATAAAATATTATATTTATTTCTGTATTTGCAGGTAATAATTTGTGGATTTATTTTGCTGTCTTTATTGTCCTGTGGACAGATTCAGATGTATAAAGCTACCATTGTCCTAGAAAAAATAGAGGTTCTTATCCTAGAGCAACCAGAAAATTATTCCCTTCTAAGAAATATTTTTTGACTAGCATAAAAATAGGCAACTGTATTATGTGATAGTTTTTTATTTTTTATTTTATTTTATTTTATTTTTTTGAGATGGAGTCTCACTCTGTTGCCCAGGCTGGAGTACAATGGCGTGATCTCAACTCACAGCAACCTCCGCCTCCCAGTTTAAGTGATTCTCCTGCCTCAGCCTCCTAAGTAGCTGGGATTATAGGTGCCCGCCACCATACCCAGCTAACTTTTGAATTTTTAGTTGAGACAGGTTTTACCATGTTGGCCAGGCTGGTCTCAAACTCCTGACCTCAGGTGATCCACCTGCCTCAGCCTCCTAAAGTTCTGGGTTTACAGGCATGAGCCACTGCGCCTGGCCTTATTATGTGGTATTTAAAATGTTGGTTAAACTATCGTCTGCCTCCTTGGAATTTTAGTCAAGCTCTCTTCGAAGAAGGAGGTTTTGGGAACTTAATGCATACTAAATGCTTCTTGTAGCTTCAGAAGTTATTATCATAAATTAATGTTGAATTTTTGAAGGCCTTTTCTGCTTCTAAAAAGATCGTTTTTTAAAAAATAATCTGTTAGGTGCAATGAATTTTATTTTCAGACTTCCTGATGTGGAGCCACTTTTTCATCCTGGATAAAGCCAACTTGATCATTCTGTATTGCTTTATTTGTATATGACTGCTTTTTTGCTAGTAGTGTATCGCTGTCCAAAAAGTAGCAGTATCAGTGTTAAGAAGGGAGTCTGGACTGTTTTCTTCTTTTCCCTCATAAATGGATGAATGTAATTATCACAGGAGTGGGTTTGTTGTTGTGAGAGTAGTTTGTTATAAAAGCAATTTCAGCTCTTGATTGCTCTCTCCTGCTCCTTGGCCTTCTTGCTTCTGCCACAGGATAATGCAGCAAGAAAACCCTCACCAGAAGTGGGCCCCTCAGCCTTAGGCTTCCCAGCCTCCAGAGCTGTAGGAAGCAGCTATCTGTTTTTGTTTGTGTGTTTGTTTGTTTTATAAATTACCCAGTTTGTGGTATTCCATCACAGAAACACAAAATGAACTAAGACAGCTGTGGGTAGTCACACTGGCTGGTAACTGTTCATAACATTAGCACAGGCACTTAGACAGTACATGTCACTCTACAAATATTGGAATCTGCTTAATCTATTAATTCTTAAAGAGATGTGTTAAACCCACTAGTTTGGTGAATTCATCAGTTTCACCTTTTACTTGAATAGTTTTTCATTTACCTATTTTGAAGTTACGTCATTAGGTGCACAAAGGTTTAGAGTCTTCTTGTTCCTGTAGTGATTTTGTTTCATTACTGATTTACTCCAACTTCTAATATTTTATTTCTAATTGTCTATATTTCTATGTTTCTCCCCACCTCTCTTACTTATATATTCAGTTGAACTGATTTATTTTTTGTTTGTTCAATTCACTTTTACTACTCTGGAAGTTATACTCTTATTTCTGGCCCTTTACTAGATATTTTATATATACTTTACTAGATATTTTTACATGTTTTGCTTAGAGAACTCCCAGTTAATAATTTGCTTTATATTACTCTTCTCAAAGTACAGACTCAAATAAGTTCTACTTCTTCAATTTGTTGTTTATCTGTCTCTCATATCAGGGCTTTTTTGGTCAGGTGTTTGTGATTCTTCATTGCAATCACACACTGCATAGATATTTTGTATCAGAATTTTTGAGTCTATTTTTAAAGTGAATTCATTTTAAATTCCTCACGTAGTAAGATACAGCAGATTTCCTAGAGCAAACGTGAGCTTTGAGTTTTTACTTCTCTAGAGTTTTATTTACCCATGCTTTCTGCATTCTTATTTGTCTTACTTTTAATTACTATCAATGATTTTAAAATATTATAAGTATCCTATACAGTATTTTTAAATGCACTGTACATCTAATTTGCTGTATTGATAGAAAAGGGAATCAATATATACACATGCTCCTGGAATTATGATGTGATTTGGTACCAATAAAGACATCATAAGATGAAAAGATCCTCAGTTGAAAACACATTTAATACACCTAGCCTACCAAACATTTCAGCTTCCCCTAGCTTACCTTAAATGTGCTCAGAATGCTTACATTAGCCTACAGTTATGCAAACTCATTGAACACAAAGCTTATTTTATAATAAGGTTATTATTATAATAATAACCAAAATTCAAAATTTTAAGTATGGTTTCTACTGAAGGCATATTGCTTTCATACCACTATAAAGTCAAAAAAACCTTAAATTTAAACATTATAAGTTGGGGACTGTCTGTAATTCTTTTTCTGAAGCAGTCATTACAGACTACAGAATGAGACACAAATAGCTCAAAAGGATTTTTAAGCAAAATCTGTTGTTGTCTAAGAGACAATATTACATAATAGTATTGCCT